>NC_080430.1:149542098-150792098 GCF_028018845.1 Melospiza georgiana | reverse complement strand
CCATATTTATACCTTGTGATCATATGCCATTTTCTTTCCAGCCCACATTTCTTTCACTATCAGGTGCCAGAGATCACACTCAGTTTTAAGGTTGGCTTCAAAGACTTCTTTTTTAGATAATGTTTTAATCCTCAGAGTAGGTATTCTCAAAAGAAGGAAAGCTACAGTTGTGCTCTTAACTTCCTGGAAAGTTACAGGAAAGAGAAAACAAAGAGAATGTATCCAAATAACAGATGATTCAGCACTCAGCCTACAGGGCAGCTTTGTCTAATTACAGCTAATTATTTCAGTTGTCCATACACTCAATTAAGCAGAACTGGATTTATGAAAATAAATTTAAACACCATCATACAGCCTTGGCTCAACAGTGGATATAAGCTGACCCACTGATACTTCAGCCACATGAGCACATTTAATGCTCATGTTATTAAACTTATCTACTCCATATCCATTTCTCTGAGGGTATAACCTCTTGATTTTCAGTCATGAAATTTTTGGTCCAAATCCCCAGAATTTTACCTGATCACTCTCATAGTGACTTCAGCACTGTTTCCTACTCTCTTTAGTGAAACTTTATGTTGAGAGCCAGCTGATACTGGAGAATGGGACATAACCTCCCCAGGCATGCCAGAGGAGAGGAAGTTGATGCTCACCTCTATATCCCTGAAAGCAGCAATTGGGACATAGCCAGGCCGGCCTCCCTCGGTCAGCAGGAACAGGCGCTTCTGGGTCAGAGCTATTTTCCCCACACCATAGTTGGTTTTAACTGAGCAGGATAACTTGTACACACATTCATTTTTATCTAGATGCTCAATTACTGCTGGTGGCAGATTCACCTCTTGAGCTTCTGCTTCAGTTTCTTTCCAGTAGTTGTAGAAATCTCGGAATGTTTCAGGATCAATTTGTTTCTGCTGTCCTAAAAGAATTTTAAAACCCCTTTAGTGTGAGAAACTATTACACAGATTTGTACAGGAAGATGGGTTTGGAAAGACAGTAACTGTCAAATTGTGCCTCTTTATTGTGCCTGTAAGTATAGACATTCCAGGCACATGTCCCCATCCCTAGGTTATCTCAGGCACTATCCTGAGATATCCCCCACCAAGGTACAACCACCCCTCGCTGAGTAAAATGTGTGACTGGAGTCACTCCAGTTCCACCTAAACATAAAGGAATGGTATAAAAGTGAGTTAAGAATGGGGAGAAGTTAGAGAAGATTTCATATAAATTCTGGGATCAGTTAACAGGCTGAACCTGTCTTCTCCCCTACAGGATCACCTGCTGGGTAACAATCACACTCTAGGCACACTGAATTATTATTTCCAGCTGGCTCTTACTGGGGATTAGAGCTTGTCCATATAAGGCTTTGAATTAATATATTGCTTTAAATGTATTTTTGCAGTCAAATATTACAACCAGCAATTCTCAGACTTTAACCTCTGATAATTTTACTAATAGAGATTGTTCTTTAAGCTGTTAATGTGAGTCCTGCAAGGGTGCTGGCAGTGGGTAAAGGGCACCCAGGAGGGGTCTCTGTTTGGCTGGGGATCTTCCTCCATGCAGCAGCTGCTCAGTGAAGAGTTTCCACAATGGAACACTGACAGCCTGGTCAGGCACAAGGGGCTCAGCTCTCCCAGGGCACTGACAGACCAACCAACACTAAGAGTTTGAGAAAATCTCCCTTTTTCATGTCACAATGCTTAATAATAACCAAAAAAACCCCAACAATCTCATACTCACCTACTGTCAGGGCATCGAATAACCGGTGGATCGTGTCTATATCCTTGACAATCCCAGACTCCTGAATTCTCTTCACAAAATCATCCAGCTGCATGTGTGTTTTTGGCAATTCAAATTTTTTTACATGGTCATCCATTTTCAGAGCTTCCCTTTGTTTTTCCATCACTCGACTTATCAGCCTCTTGAGCTCAGGTTTGCGGTCTGCCTGCAAGCGCTCCGAGCGAGGCAGGCTCTCCACTATTTTTCTTACAAGATCAGTAGGGAAAATTCTTAAGTCTGTTTTTTCTAGGTTCTGAAAGTCAGAAAGTGCATTTAGTAGTTTTCCTTGCATCAAGCTAACAAGGCCCCGGAGGTAGAAGTACCTTGCCAGCAAGGCGGAGTTCTCGGGGGGTAAGGCACTGATGGCTTTGCTGAGGTGGTTGAAGAAGTCTGTGTAGTAGGAGTGAACACACTGGAACAGCAGAGGAAAGTGAATTTCAGGGATTTTGAACGTGGTGATGGATTTGGAGGGTGTTCTCATAGCTAGAAATAAACACCAAGAGAGTACATTGATCAGGGAAAGGAGCAGATTGTAAATATCTTCACAATCAGCAATACTACAAACAACAAACAGAATCCCCATCACAGCAACAAGCAGTTACAAGAAACAGGAAGGATTACAGCTGTGCTAGGGACACAAACACATTTCTGTATCTATTTCCCCTATTACGAGAATATCTCCTCATCAGATAACATCAATTCTGGAAAAGTTAAAGAAAAAAGGGAAAAAATCCCTCATGGAGTTCTTTCTAAACCATTATAAGCTTAAGCCTGTGTTTAAATTAAAGGTAGTAAAGAACTGGACATAAGTTGGGTGAGGACTCAGAAATCAATTCTCCAATATCAATCCCACTGGGACCAATCACTCTTTTGTGTTCCAGCAAAACTTCCAGCAGGATACTTGTGACTTCACAAGCCAGGGGAAGCACAGACAGGCCCCAGCTCAAAGTGACTTGGCCCATCATTTCTTCCCAGTGGCTGACAGTGTTTGTGTGACAATTACAGAATCACAGAATAATGAGGTTGGAAGAGACCTCTAAGATCATCCAGTCCAACCTATGCCCTAACACCTCAACTGGACTGTAGCACCAAGTGCCATGTCCAGTCTTTCTTTAAACACATCCAAAGATGGTGATTCTACCACCTCCCTGGGAGGAGCATTCCAGTACTTCATTATTCTTTTGGTGAAAAATTTCTTCCTAATATCCAACCTAGACCTTCCCTGACAGAGCTTGAGACTGTGTGCTCTGGTTCTGTCAGTGCTGCCTGGTGGAGGAGACCAACCCCACCTGTCTACAGCCTCCCTTTAGGAAGCTGTAGAGATCAATAAGGTCACCTCTGAGCCTCCTCTTCTCCAGGCTAAACAGCCCCAGCTGCTTCAAACGTTCCTCAAACTACTCAGTGATGTCACCCCAGAAGTCAACAGCAGAGTCTTTGTCCATCCCAGTGTTCCCTTACCAACAGCTCTCTCCACTTTTCGAAGTGAGGAGTTCCTGGAGGGCCCCTCTGGCAGTTTGATGTCCTGCAGGTTGGGCATGCTGATCACCATGCGCCGGCTGGCCTTGCGCGCCGCGCTCACGCGCTTGGAGGCCATTTTCTCTATGGTCAGCCTTCTGGGGGAGGGAAACATCAAATCTAACCTGAGAGAAATACAAACAACACATCACTAGTGTCAGAACTCACACATAGACACTAAATTACTGCCTGTTTTTTTTTGTTTTTTGTATAATAGTATTAAATCTACAATTTCAACAGCTGTTCATCTAACTCTTTAACAATAATCATAATTAAATGAGTTAGCAATTAATCATAATCTTATTTATAGATGACCTGAACTCATACCAATATGGACAAAAGGACTTTTATCACTGATACCAACAGAAGATTCAAAACCAGAATAAGAAGTGAGAAATCTTTACCTGTCCTCTTCAGACTGGGTACTCAATTCAAGGCGAGCAAAAGCATCCATCTTCCTGTTCAGACGAGCTTTAAGGAAAGAGTGGAACATGTAGGTCTCTAAAACCTGTGAGACACAAAGGAATTAACTGTGGATCATTTATAAATTTACATTTTTATTAGCATGTCTTGCTCATTTTTATTACCTTTACACATGCAAAACTGAGACCTTCCAATTTAGAAAACACAAAAATGAAAAGACTGGAAACTTCAAGAAAAAACTAATTAAGTTTCCATTCACTTTCCGGACTTTGATATTTGCTTAGTGGCAAACAGTAATCTCAAACTGCCCTCCAAGAGGTGAAACCAAAAAAAAATGAGAAATACTGAGTAAAACAGAGCTACAAGTTTTTATTATCTTTTCTACTTAAGCCAAGTGCTGATAGTACTGTCTATGGTTTGGAATAAGAATTTGAACTCTAAATTAACATTATGTCATCATACTGAAAAGACAAGTGAATCATCTTTTCTTCTGGTAATCCCAAAAATTGTTCCCTGCTCAGGTAATTATTGTGATGTCATCTAGAAATAACTTTCTAAAAAGCTCAAATTGCTACTTTTAGGATAGAGGACACAACAAAAAACACCACTCAAAACACCACTCACTGTGGATTAAAAAGAGGGAAAGCCACCACCACTCATCACTGCACAGTTAACAAGATGAAATCTGGGATTTGAGGCAATACAACATGTCTATGATACAAATGTTCAAATGCCTCTTACTTATCCACTTGCAATGCACAATGTAAAAAAACATCTCCAAAAGCATTAGCATTCCCAATTTCCAGTATTCCTCCAGTAGGTGGCACAGTTTGCCAGCAATTCTATGACCAGGAGATTCCAAATCTTAGACCTTTCTAGTGGATTTTTTTGAGTTTTTTTAATATAATTCCAGACACCACTAGTATCTACTCCATAGTGTGTTATTTTCTAAGATTTACCTGAAAGCAAACCTGCCACTTTGCTATTTGGTATTTAAATGAGTCAGCTGCTCAAAGCTCTTCTTAAATATGTACATCTGAGTTTTTAACTAATATTAAATTTCAATTCATAAAATTGCCACCATTTCATTTATAATATTAGAAATTGCTGCTGAAAATATTTTAATTATTTCTATTAATCTGAAATCCTGGTCAAAAGATTTCCAATCAATTTCTCTCCTGAGGATATATTAAGATTTTCCTTTTAGTCTGTTTATTTTTAAGAATGTTTGCACATTGCAACAATATTCCATTGGAATGTTTATCCAAGAAACACTGTTTCTCATGTAGGATTTATTACTTCAAATTTCCAGATATTGGCATTAATCCTAAAATACAAATTTATTAATAGCAGATAATCACAGCACTGAATTTACCTTTTTGTAGAATGGCTGGTCTCCAGTTGCCCTTGTTTTCAGAAATTCTTCACTGTTAAACACTCTGTGTTCATAATTTAGGTGGTCTTTTACCGCCCTGGAGACAAAAATAAATAAATAGATAAATCTGCTTGGAGATTTGTAAGCAAGTCATACTTTTGAAATAGCAGCAGCCCACTGGTACTACTAGAAACATGCTGCAGCATCAGAAGGCAAAACAGAAATGTGCTGCAGTATTAGAAAGCAAACTCAGTTTTAATGAACAAGTGTGTGTTACTGAATCATAGAAAAAAGATTTCAAATTCTTACAAGTAGGGTAGTCTATCTGCTGCCAAACTCACATACACTGTAAGACTTAGCAAACCATGAAGGACAATCTGTGTAAATCATGATTTAGGCTCCAAACCTGGATTTCCATTTACATACACAGTTCCTGAATCACACACAACCCACTGGAGCACAACAGACAAGTGCACCTATGATGGGCAATTTGAAAGATGTGACCTGACCTCCCACTGTCCCATCACACTGCATCTGTAACAGGGACATGAAAAACAGGGTTCTTACTACATCTTGTAAAGTTCATCCAACCATATGGGGTCAGGAAAAGGTGTGGTCAATGAAAGTACATATTTCTATCTAATTCTGTATAATTTAGCACTGTCTGCTTTAAACATGGAACCTCCACACACAAAATCACTACAATGCTTTGCTGAAGACAGAACAACTGCATCAGAAAGTTACTTTCCTTCAGTCCTGGATGCTGGCAGAGTTAGGAGATAGAAGAAACAAGGCTGAAAAAAAAGAACAAAGACAAAGTTTGAAGGAAAGGAGAAAGAAAGCAAAAGAATCAACTCCTTTGTGATACATATTATCTCTTAGAGAGCAAAGCATCTGTTCATTTTATGCAGCCAAATGTTCAGTGCATTAAAGAGTTCAAGCTGTTATGAGCAAAAATGCATTTGTCCTCATCTTTGTCTGGAATTACTGTTGCCAAACACTGAAATCCACAAAAATCTCACAGTGGAGATAAATGCATTTCAGTTTCCATAATCAGCTGTCTGTAAAGACTGTTCTATTCCCCACACCCAGCAGCTACAGTCCTTCTTGGAGGGTCCAGACACCTGCAGGAACTCTCCTTAAGCTGATCCAATAACAGACACCTGGTATTTGGACTCTAAATTAACCCAGCTCCTTCTGACTGGAAGTGTCAAGGAGAATTCCCACGAGCAATTCAGTAGCTGGTGCAAAGGGAAGAACCACCTCCAGCAAGAGGCCACATCATTGCTAAAATGCCAGTCCCAAACACAGCCAGTACCCCACATTTCTGACCATAGAATTATGGACTACCCAGAGTAGGAAGAGACCTACAAGGATTGAGTCCAGCTCCTGGCCAATTGTCCTTTCTTGTGCCAAAACTTTGCCCTTGAGCTTAAACAGCTCCTCCTTCATTCTCAGGTGTTGCACTCTCCAGGCATCTCATCCATTCTCAGCCCAAACACACCCAGGTTCTGAACTCTTGTTCCTGCTTTCAGCTCTTCTACCCTGTCCTGGTTTGAATTCACGTGCCTCTAACAAGAGGGACCAAAACTTCACTGATATCCCTGCTGGGCCTAAGCTTTTCCAAGAACTGCCCTTGTCTTCCTGAAATCTTCCTTCAAAAGACAAGCTCAAAAGTAGAAGAGTTTTATCTAAAATATTCAAGTAATGTATATATACATCAAAACATCAATGACTTTTATTCCATCAGGCTACAGGATCTCCTTCTCATATTCCCTAACAAAACCTAAGCTTTACAAAGTATCTATAAAGTAAGACAAAATGAGAATATTTTCACTGATGCCTAAAGTGCCTTAACCAGTACCACATGCTCTCACAATAGAAAATATTACACCCACTTACCTGAAGATATTAACAATTAACTGCAACATGGTTTGCTGCACATCCATGTTCAGTTTCTGCTGCCAAGCCCTCCTGCGGGTCTGGAGCTCCCCAAGGTCTGTGCAGGCTCGGAGATGGCAGAGCTCCAGATCAAAGTGCAGCTGCAGACCCTCCACCCTACACACAGAACAAAACTATTAACTTACATCCTAACACCAACAATTTTTCATACCTTTAAAAAAAAAAAAAAGTCATTTAGGCCCATGGATCTTACAGCTAGAGAAATGCCAGATTGATTTACAAGTGCTGACAAGCTAACAAGATTCCAGGGAGCCCCACTCAATTAAATCACAGTGCACTCTTTGTAAAGTCTTTGTAGAGTCTTCTTTGTAAAGTTCAGAGTATAATGTGCATCAATAATAAAAAGAAACAAGCATTCCAGTTGTTGCAAAATAATTTGATTGCTTAAAGCCACTTCTATACTAATTAATTGAAATTTTCAATTTGCCCTTTTCTAAAATACAGTGGGGTTTATATGAATGAAATAATATAATAATAATAAATAATACAAAATAAAAATTTTGGAGCATCAAGCATGGTTTATGCACTAAGATAGACACATCTTCAAGATCTTTTCACCTTTTTATGAAAGTTTCTGCTGCTTGTGCTGGAACATCTGGAATCTCAAGTTCCTCTTCAGCCATTTTTGAATGTGAAATATCTCCATTATCTATATTAATTAGAATTAAATCTTCACCTTCCTTTTAACAAAAGAAAATAGAATGACTGTACATTTATTGCAAAAATATTGAGTTCTTATTTACATACTTCTCAATTTATTTCATCGAGGATGTAAGCCAGAAAAGGACTGAATTTTTTTCCATAAGTAGAAAATTGTACAGATAACTAAACAACTACATTCAAGAAAAATAAATGCAATTGTCTTAACAGATGTTAATCCCAGTACATAAAACACTTGGTAATCTAATATTTCCTAAAATGGAAGGGGACAAATGCACTGCAAGTAAAAATCAGGAGTGGTAATGGTGTGAAACATACCCTGCTCACTTCATCAAAATGATCAACATGGCATCCCATGAGGAAAGATGTTGGAGCCATCACAAAATCCAGCATTTGCCTGGACAGGATGGGCACAAAAGTGTGCTGCCACTGAAGGGGGTGCAGGTACAGCATAAAGCATTCAGCAATGAGTGTCAGCAGAGCCCAGTCAGAAGAGAAGAAAACAATTCTCTGCTCAGTCAAAATACAGGTCATGATCTGGAAAACAAAGCCAGAATGTTAAATGTTTGCAAACAGGTATCTAGAAAAACTAAAAATGCAAATATTTCATCTGTTTGTGAGAGTCAGCTTCAAAATTCTCATTCTTAGTAGTTACCTTACAGAGTTATAAAATGAAATAACGCCCATTTCAAGATGCATCAGCAGCACCATTTAGGATTTGAGATACTTTTATTCATAACATGCATGTTTGGACAAAACCCCCCAAAAAATAAGGCAGAGCTGCCAACTCTCATGACTGAGGAGGTTTCTTAGAGAAAGTGGTTCAGACAAAACTGATGACCTTAAACAACCTAACTTAACTTCACAGGTGGCCTTTGAGCAGGGAATTGGATCCAGAAACCTACAAAGGACACTGCAGCTTCCATTATTGTAAAGCTCTGTGAATCACTGAAAAAAATTCTTTGCAAATAGCTTTTTGTATTTCCACACCATTTACATCTTATTTGTATGAGAGTGCCAATTGTCATCAATCCTTCCCACAGGCCCCTTTCTTAAACATGAAAAAGTTACTATAAATCTTGTAGAAATGCATGTAGTGAAAATTCAAAATAAAATCTGTCAATTGGCTTGGGTAGTTACATTTTAAAATATATTCTGAAGAAATTTAACACCAATTTCTAGACTACAGGCAAAGAAATGTAATATCCCTTAATCTAATCAGATCCACCAATAACAAAATATCTTTAAGAAGTAGTATAGTTTATTTTGCCATAGCTCTAATATTCAGAACTAAGACTATTCTGAATTCCTGGGTTTATAAAGTTTTTTGAGTAAATAAACATCTTGATTTTTTTCCTAAACTACAAATTACCAATACTGTCAATCTCTAAAACATTTAAAAGTATGAATTAGTTTTACCTGCAGCACCTGCTCTGGCTTGAAACACAGCAATGGAAGATGGAGATCCAAGTCAATAATTGGACTGTCTGGATCCTCTCGTGAAGGAATTATTATTTGAAGGGGTTTCATGTGAAATACCTGTAATAACAGATGGTTTCTGTTTACTCCTTAATGAGAATGTTCCCACAGCACATTTAATTCAGGATTTTAGTTCCAACTACAAAATACTAACTTGAACTGAGAGCAAAAAGACAGGTATTTGCACACTGCAGAAAAGTAAAATAAAAAGAGAGGGAAATATTAAGATGCAATGAGTAGTTTGAAAGATTAATATATACTTGTCTCTTCTCATTCTCATAGGGTGACTGGCCAGTATTTTTTAACATCTTTTAACAGAATTAAACTTGCTTTATTATAAGCATAACAAAATAATTGAATTTATATTTGTAGATACAACTGGAAAATCAAAACTGTTGATAAAATTCATACAGGAAACAGAAAAAACTATTAGCAAAATAAGTGAGCATAAGTTGCCACGCTAAGAAAATAAAACAAGCCAAAAGGAATGAGGTCTCTCAGAGTTGCAGATACTTCAGCTCAAATCTCTGGGGGTCAGGTCCTGCACGTGCTGCACATTTCAGCACTCACAGCTGGTTTAGCCAATCACTCAGATATTTTCCAGCTATGCTATTTTTCCTCCCCTCCTCACCCCTCATCCCAGGGTCAAGGAAAGCAGCTAAGGAAGAGCCCTTGGCTGAAGTTCTGCTTCCCCAGAAGCCACTGCAGTAGATAACAGAGTGTGTGCTGAAATCACTGACCCAGCTGCCATCTGGCTGGACTTGGGAAGGGTCAGAAAGGAACAAATACACAGCACTGCATACAAATGTTGATGTGAGTTTCCCCCCTCAGCTTGCTCTTATCCAGGCAGCAGCCAACTCAACACTTCATCCCCTGCACATTATCCTGCTGCTCCCAGACCTGCCCAGGCATCATCTCACACCACACATAGTTGGCATGAGCCAAAACCCTCCCAGAGGAGTGTTGAAAACTAAAGAACATGGCTGGTATGCCAGCACTCCAGCCTGAGCCATGGTCACACTGTTATTTTCTCTACTAATAATGATTGATTATTAGTAGAGCCTGGTTTTTAAAGCACGGGTATTGACATCAGTTCCACATCACCAAGTAATCTCTGACCTGACACTCATGAATGTCACCCAGTTTATTGAAAACAGCATCTCAGTATCTTAGAAGGCATAATGTTAAAATCATGATGAAATTCAGGAGGAATAATTACCAAGTGGAGTGATCCTGGTGGGGGGCTGGGGATTAAAAACAGCTTTGCTGCAAATTCTTTAATGTGCTCCTCGACATCTAAATCCCTCAAAGGTCGTAGCTGCACTAGTAAGCTGTAATTAAATGATAGGAAATTACTTATCAATAGTAACATGCAAACACAAAAAACTCTTTCTGCTGATAATCTAGAAAAAAATTATTAGGAGTAATGAAGCTATTATTTCTGCTAATTAATTTGTAATTTATTAGTTACTTCAGCAGCTTCATTAAATTTTAATGATGCTTCTGTGTCAGAAGCAGAGTTTTTTTGTACTCCCATGCATAAAATACTGCTGCATTATATCCATCAGGGGACACGGCACAGAGGTTTGATGGCCAAAGGAAACCATGTGCGAGGTGTAGCTACAGCATCTTCTAGAGACTGCTTGAGGAACCAACAGCCACAGCTGCAACACCTGGTGCTCCTCCATCCCCTGCATCAGACACCAGCTCAGAGATGGAAAACAGCACCAGAGGAAAAAAGAGGTTGTAGACCCAAGTTTGACTGCAGAGGAATGTGAAGCAAGAGCCATATTTAGCACAAGGCTTAGGCTTGTATGGACACTTCTCTTTGCTGTCATTCCTGCCCACACAAAGAATAAGAACATTTGTGTAAACCTGCTAAATATTTCTGGTTTTAAACTGCATTATCCTAACAAAGATCACATGGTTCACATATTACCCCAAATAAATTCTGTTACATTTAAACATACACACAATCAAGACTGAAAACTACTAACTCTCACAGCATTTCTGAAATGTAACAATTACCAAGTTAGGTATTTGTGGTCACAAAGGGTGTTTTGTTCAATAGAAGATTCACTTGCATGTTTATAGGAAAAAAACCCAAATATTTACAAAATCAGAAATCTAGGCCTGCAAATCTATATATAGAGAAACTAGGAACTGAATATGATTGTCTTCTCCCTGGAGGTTTTACTTCAGTTTGCAGCTTTACTGGTTTCCTGCAGAACACTTGCTCTTCAGGAAGGAAGCAACTGAATAGGTTAAGAGATAAATAAGGATCCAGGAAACCTTATTTGTGTACAGCATTTAGATTCCAGAAAAAAATATCAAAATATATTCTGTCATATAGTACAGCCCTTTCAAATGAAATATTTAAATTCACAAATTTTCCTATTTGAAGACAGCCCTGGGCTGTTATATAAATATTCCCTAAAAGTCCATTAGCTCTTCAGGGGGTCAGAGAAAAGGGAATTTAAGAATTATCAAAGAGCACCAGACAGTTGAACCAATAATTTAAACAAATACTGTGTCACAATTAGTGATGCCTCAGATTTGGCCACACAGAGTAAGCAGACCTGCCTTTTTTTTTTTTTTTTTTCTTTGAGACAAAAAGCTCTTATCAAGACAGTAAATGTCACAGCAGACACAACATGACAGAGAAAGCAGCAGATGTGCAGAGAGGACAGGCAGAGCTCCCTGCTCAGGACATGGAGCCCCATCAATGCAGCCCAACAGCAGCTGACAGCTCTGCACTGCAAACGTCTGCAGAAATAAATGAAGTAATCTCTGAAACACTCAAGTGGAGAGCTCAGGAGTTTATGAACCTTTCATTACTGCTATTAACTGCCCACAGACAGGGGTTTCAGAAAGCAAGAGCAGCTCAGAATGGGCCCTTTGTAGTGCCTCAGTGCTGGCAGCTATTTGCACACTCCCACCTTTTCTCAAGGCAGCTGAAAGGACGAACACACAGGTTGGAAGATTTACTGTTTGAATGGAGCCTATTCATCCATCCAAGACAGGAGTTCATCCAGGAGATTACTGCCAGGAATATTTCACTTTTCATGCAGTATAACAGATTAAGGTAATACCACATGTGCAAAGTGCCAAAACCTCTGAAGTTTAACTGAACCTTTTCAAAAAAAATATAGAATAACCCAACAGCCACTGTGCTGTGAAAACATTTAGGTTCACATCTGCTTGCTCTGGAGAAAGGCAGACACACCCCACACAAAATGTTCTGGATTTGGAAGCATTGAGTGCTAGCAATATGGAAATTAGTTATAAAATTAATAGCACAGAATACCAAGACCTTCATTACTATGATGACAGCTTGCAGATTCCCTTGCAGTTCAAAGCACCTACCTGGATTTATAACTTGATGTTGCCTGTGCATCTCAGCTTGATTCAGTTTTCAGTTGTGATTTCTACTCTGCCACTTGAAAAAGTTAAGGAACCTGGATTTTATCTAGGAATACTTATGTAAAAAATTACTTTTGATGATTGTTCTGACTGAAAACAAGTACCATCTCACCTCTTAAGTAATTCTGTGCACTTAGGTACTGAAGAAAATAATCTATGCACAGATTTCTGGAGGAAAAAGAAACCTTTTGCTGCAAAAAATCATCCTGGATGGAAGCAGAACCCCTTTAGATGTTACTTGAACATCAGATCTTCAGGAGCAACAGCATTCTTGCACCAGGTATCACAATGAAAGGGCTCCACACTGGAAATAGGTGGTTTGAGGTCCACCAGCAAGTGCTTTCAGAACTCCTGCCTGGAGAATGATGAATCAGTTGAAGCATCCTGCAGAACAGCTCTGCAGCATACCAAGGATACAAGTGTGCTGTTGAAGGTGTTATTATTTGTTAAGTATAAGAGGCACTGCTACCTGAGTACATTCAAGCAACAAAAACACTTAATTAGATTATTAACCCATTGGTCACCTGATGGCACACAGTAAGTCCCTTTCTGGTTTACAGAATCACAATGTCAGTGCTTTGTAATGTCCCAAAAAGTCAGAACATCTGCAGCTGTACAGGGCACTACACTCAAATATCTCACAGAGGTCTTGGCTGCAATTGTTTATGTTGAAAAACATAAACAACCCAGCAGCTGTTTCATGCCACATGGAAACATTTCAGTAGAACAACCAAAATAAGGAAAACCTGCACCTCTCCACCCCTTCCCTCCCCTCCACCCTAGTGTACTTGGGCATAGTGAAACACTTTTTCTAAAAAAAAACCCCAATATACCAAAATCAGAAGGGCAGACATTCTGAAATGAGCCATTAAATACCATAAAGGAAAAGGAAATTAAAAAAAAAAAAAACAGAATAAATTTTAATGGAAACCTAATCAGTGGAGTTTCCAGCACTGTGGGAAATGCCAACTCCAAATTCAGCTCTGTCACTGGCACTCACTCCCCCTCCAGTTACACACACTCCCATCTCACAGATGCAACAGCAAAAAGGGGAAGAGCTGTGCAGCTGTGTGAAAAATTCCCCAGTTAAAAAACCAAGACAACACACAAGACTAATGTAGAAGGTTACTGTCCTGTTGAACTTCCCTATAATTATTCACATATTTACAAATCACTCAAAGCTCAGATTGTACAGCACTGATCAACTGAACTCCTCTCAGAAACCAGTACAGACTCAAAAGAGAAATCTGTGGACATTCATGCTTTAAATAGGTGCCAAATGCTACTAGATAAAATCAAGGCAGAGGTGTTTCATTATAATGTTTAAATAGTTTTCAAGTTTAAAATACCCACCCAGAGGCAGAAGCAGATCTAGGGGTCAATTCTATCTGGTTACTGTCTCCTCTAAACAGATACAAGAACTAGAAACACTTTTACAACATCTGGAATTTTCCATGGCTGTCCTGAAGATTTTCCCACTTCTCCCTCAGTGGGCTCTTCTAAAATCCATTTGCTAATTGACTGCTTCTCCCAGCTCAGAGATGTCTCACTTCACAGAAGAAATGACTCTTTATGAATACTCTACATAAACCACTGATGAGCACTGTCAAACTGAATCCATCTCCCACCCAGTGCAAAGCTGGTGTGAGCTGAGCCCTCTCACAGGCTGAGCTGGCAGTAGAAAAGCAGCAGGAATCCACTATAAAAGCTGGATGGAAACAGTAGGCACAGCTGTAGTCACAGCTGGAAGGGTTCCATGTGCAGATTAGCAGCAACTTGAGATTTGAGACTTGTAAAAGGCAGCAGTGAATCAGTTCCTGCACTACCAAGGGCTGATGTAATCCACTTAAATATAAAAGGAGGGGGGAGTGATCTGAGCAGGAAAGGAGAAAGGAAAACAAACATTTCCTTTTTATTTCACTGAACATTTATTTTGATTTCACACTGACCTGTGCACACCCTGTTTCCATTATGCTGAAGTGCCTTGTCCACATTAAAGTCCTTCACTAATGCTTTAAAAATGACAGAGCAGAAGTACATGTCCATAAAAGGGCTGCCAGAGTGGCTCATTTCTGATCTCACAGCCGTTTTGAGCCAATGTCTAAAATGCCCAGGAGGAGGGCACTGCTCTGCTCCTCCAGGGCTCTCCTCACGCAGCCCAGGGGAAGGAGTCAGTGCTCCAAGATCCAAATCCACAGCACAGGGAAGAGGAGGTGCCTGGCTGGGAAAGGAGTGCTCAGCTCTCATTTGGGCTGGAGCCAGGTCAGGGCTGGGGATGCACCTGAGGTGGCACCCAGGGAGTGTCCCCTGCTCACCTGCTCAGGATATGAGCACCAGCAGAGCACAGGGGAAGGCCCAAGCTCCAGCCTAGAACCCCAACACCTTTCAGCTTATGTACAAGAAGCAAACACCTGCAGCTGGGTTCAGATTTGACTTTAGAAAGCTTGACTGAAATTTAGTGAAGAAAACTCTTCTATCTTTGGACAACAGGTCTGCAAGTGAAGACACACAGTAATGGCCAAAGTACCCAGGCAGGTCCCCTGATGTGAGAAGGTTTTAATCCAAAATAGATGCAAATAGATCTTAACAATTTAACAATAAAGTAACCTCAAAATAAGAGAAATCACTTTATAACATGATGAATCCATGTTCACTTACCTTTTACATCATCTACACTGCAGAGTATTTGACTGTTTCTAACTAGTGTATCCTAAGAATTTCTCTCCTAGCTCTACAACGTCCAAGTAACCACTCCACTTCCTCAAGTGACTTGGATTATTTCCCTAATGTGTCATTAACTGCTTATTAATACATATATTCATGTTCTTATGACATTTATTTGGTGAATTAGAAAAAGCTTTTTGTGCTTTGAAAGCAATTTTCATAAGAGTGGAAAAAACCACTCCAAAAAAAAAGCCAGTAATATCTGTAAAATATCCATTCCCTACACATTAGCAAAAATCCCCAAAGAAAATGAAGACAACATCATAACTAATACCCTTGGTATTCAGAATTTGCACTTACTGTCTAGGCTACATTGACATAGCATTTCTTCTTTTCCTCTCCCACAAAACCTTAACATAAAACCAACCACTGCTTTAGCATCACACAGCTCTCCTGGCCACATCAAGCAAATTCAGGTATTAAAAACCTGCAGCCATTTCCAGCAGAAACACACAGGGGAGCAAATCTTACCAAGAGAGACAATCCTTGAGGGCACTAAAATATGGGTATCTGGATATAACACAAACAGCACAGGGTACAAAGCAGGCAGGCACCTTCCCAGTCTGTGCAGATTCCCAAGGGCCCTGGCCATTGGAGGAGGAGGAGCCATCCTGCAAGAAAACTGCACATTAATGACTTGGTGTTAATTATCAAATTATGGCTGATATTTTCTCGAGAACCTTAGAGATGTGATATCCTATTCCCTCTATATTTCAAAGGGATTTTGATGTCTATCTCCCTTTAGGTCTTCAGAAAAATGTCAGTCTATGAGACTTAAACAACATGTATTAAAAACAATTTCAGCACAAAATGTATTTAGAAAGAACATCTTTCATTGTTTGGAAAGAACAATCTTTACAAAAAAAAAATCCAGGGGACAAAGTCTGCTCCTCAATATCCAAATCTCCTAAATGGAATCTGTAGCCATTTTTCCTAATGAAATTTGTTCCAAAGTACTTCATTTAAAATGGCACCATAAAAGTGTGTTTTGTCCTGTGCTCCTCCAAACATAACAACACACCTGATAACTAATTTGATAAATCAAATCTCACATTATATTCAAAGTGTTTTGCTTTTATATCTTTTAATAAGTTTTAATAGAAGAATGAGTTAAATCACATACTTGTATTGACTGGTAGTACTGTGCAACAACTCCATATGTTCTGTTACCACAGACATCAGTGAAGACCAGGAAATGGATGTGGTCCTCTTTTAACTCAGAAGTTACATAAAGTCCTCCTGAAATGAAGGCAGCAACAATATTTTTAATTATATATTGAACTACAGTTGTGTGAAAGACAATTCATGACAAATACTGCACATTGCCACTTCAAGAGAAATGTTTCATTTCAAGGGATTAAAATGTAATATACAGTCAATTTGAACTAAGGGCTGTTACAGAGGTTGTAAGCTGCACATTACTGAAGAAGCAAAGATGAAATTATTCTGCATTTTCAGAGGCAAAATATAAGAAATGGGTTTAAATCACTTTTTCCCCCAAGATATCAAAAAGGCCTGCAATAATGACACACATACTAAAATTTCTCCAATTAAACCTGGAGGAAACATTCACTACTTCAGGCTTATCAAAATGAAAAGTGAGAGAGCACTCAGTCATTTTGGGGTGAAAAATAATTTTTCAAGTGTGTGCATGTTTGCACTTTGCTCAAATCAAGATTTACCAACAAAGGCTAAAAAATAAGGGCTGAACTATGGGTCAAGTATTATTTACATTAAAACAATCCTCAACAAGAAGTGTGAACCCTCACGTACCTGGGAAGCAGAGCTGTGGCAGAGCAATGAGATCAATGTCCTTTGGAACCGTCACATCCTCTGTGTCAGGTGCTTTCTGCTCCCCATTGAGGCTCTTGACATTTTCAACCTTGGGTCTCTCTTTTTTCTTTCGGAAGGAGCGGCGTTTGCTTTTATTCAAGTTATTGCCAGCATGAATCATCTGAACATCATCTCTGCTGATAAAGGGAGGCACAAATACTGACAGAACTTCTGGATCAAGGGGAGGAGGATTTCTGAGTCTTCTTTGAGTGCCCTATAGAAAAAAAAATAACAAACAAACTCTGAGATAACACTCATCCTGATATGTGGGGGTTTTTTCATAATTTTTAATCTTGGTTTTCTTCTACCCCTAAAATTGTGAGTTTCAAATGTATTTTTCTGCTTCCTAAAGAATTGATTTTTACTTTTAAGTTTTTGTTTTATGCATGTTAATGCAAGGAATCCTTCATCATTCAAAGTGTTCCATATCAGTATTATGCCTTTGGCAAAAGAAACTAACAGATATCAAATACCATATTTCCTCCTTTTCACTGTTAAGATATACTTAAACTATATTTAAAATAAACACTGGCAACAACAACAAAAAAACCAAAACAACAGGCAATAAATAAATGAAAAGAAACAGAAGCAGCTGAGCCTCTTAGATAAGTCTTTGTTTGACTTCAGGAAAAGCTTCCTTTCAACTCAGAACAAATAACATGCACCAAGAAAAAAAACAAAACCAAATCCTAAACAACACAAACACAGACTTTCACAAGACAAGGCTTAATTTTATAAGGCAATTAACAAAGCACAATTAAAAACTACAATCATTCTTACAATAAATACAACTTGAAGACACTGAAGCCATGAGAATCCCTCCATGTACTGATGGCTCAGTGGAACAGGCACCCCAAGAGCATGTATGAAATTACAACATTTTGCACAGGCAGCTTTGCAAAGTGTGACTGGCCTGAAAGCCCTGACTGCTCTGCAATGAAATGCTGTGCAGGAAGTGATCAGAGAGATTTCCTCATACTGGGGAGCACTTTTTGTATTCTTGGCCACACAGCTGAGCCAAGTAGCTGCATTTCCAATTACTTCATTGTAATTTTAATTCTTCCTGCAAGGTTAAAAAAAACAAGTAAAAGCTTTGTTTAACCAACGGATATTTGGAAACAGGAAAGGCGAGCCCCACTGTGGTAAAATGTTGTTTTGTTTTTAACTTTTTGTAAACATCTTCAAAGTCAGAGGAGTGAAGCATACATGGTGTTTTTATCACCAGATATGATGCAAGATGCTCCTTGAGAACCAGTGCTGGCCTCACCCATTATTTCCCTATTTTTTTTAAAAAAACAGCTACAACATAGAAAGCTCTGTTGCCAATGTTCCACGCTCCAGGTTTTGAGACAGAAGTCTCAGCTCTTACATCCCAGCAGATATGTCCACTAACAATTTTATTTTCCACATTTGAGCATCATAGGAAAAATATGAAGCAATGCTTCATGACATGTTAGCTATGGTATCTTAAATTCCATAAACTAAAACAGTAATTATAATAGGATATTCTAATAGGATATTCAAAAGAAATTACTTCACTAAAAGTAAGAAGTGAAAAAACACACTTTTAATGAACAAAGAGCCAGAACTAAAATTAAACTGGTGTGGAAAAGAAGAGTTCAGGTAAGTGTCCAGTAGAACAGTCAAAAGATAGCAGTGACTTTAAAAAGCACATCATGAATTGGGATACTGAGTGCCACATCCTCACATGCTAAGAACTTCAAGTGTCATTTCCTTAGTTGGCAGCTCACAAAGGCAATGAAGAAACTGGAAACACAGATAAATTCACCATGATCACCCTCAAATTAATGTGCAGCTAAACATTTCAGGAGGAAATGAAGAATTAAGGCTCAGCCGGAGGCTGTTATGCAAGAAAAACACAGACAGTACTCCAGCAGCAGCATTTTCAACTTGGCAGATTTGCCCTGCTGAGGTTTTCACACAGAGCTGCTTTGACAGGGCAATCCCTGACTTACACTGAGGCATCTCTGTGCTCCAAAGTGCTGGATGGCAGCCAGCAGTTCAATGGCCTCACAGCCCAACAGCTCCTGAAATGGCAGATCCTTGATGTCTTGAGCTACTCCAGAGACATTAAAGACCATTTTCCCCCACAGAACAGCTCTGTCAGCACTGTCACTGACCCACTGACTCAGTCTCCAGCATTTGAGTCAGCTCACATTAATGTCTTGGCCAAAGTCACATTTTTACTCCTTGAGTTCAGGGATAGTGTATAAGCAGCAACAGAACAACATTCACTTGTTTCTGCTGTTCTTTGAACATTTTATCTTTTCTGCTGCTAGTGTTACTTCTTCACTTTGAAACACTTCCCTTTTGCAGCTTCTTGCTACAAAATCTCCTTGCATCACACATAGATTTTACCAACAGCAGTGGGGGATTTTACACCATCCCCATTTGAGGGTGTTCCTGTAACAGCACTGCTGGAAAGGACTCTGATACAAGACAGACTTTTACAATGACTGCACTATTTAGACACTAACAGCAATGTGTTGAAACCACAAATCAGAGCATGACTTCAGCTATCTGGTGTTTCCTTGACCTCATTCTCCTCTTCCCATGACTGAAGAAGTTAATTTCACTTTTAATGTCATGAAAGAACTGGTTTCTTTAACAAATAATTAGGTAGGGAAAGTATGAAGCCTCAGAAAAATTAGATTGGGCAGGACAATTAGGTTGTAGTAATAGGACAAAAGGGAATGGCTTTAAACCAACAGAGGGCAGGTTTAGATTAGATATTAGGAAGAAATTCTTTATTGTGAGGCTGGTGAGGCACTGGAACAGGTTGCCCAGAGAAGCTGTGGATGCTCCATCTCTGGAAGTGTCCAAAGTCAGGCTGGATGGAGCTCTGAACCAAGCTGGTTCAGTGTAAGGTGTTCCTGCCCTTTGGCAGGGGATTCAGAACTGGGAGATCTTTAAGGTCCCTTCCAACCCAAACAATTGCAGGATGATCTCTGCACATTCTTGTGCAACATTTTGCTCAAACTAGTGATAAGGGTGACATTAGGTCTGGTTGCATTGGGTTTATCCAGCCAAGTTTCAGAAGTCCCTTGAGAAGGAGATTCTTCCTCCCTTATGCCCTAGCCCTCAGCACAACTTCTGGTCTCACTCCTGTTTGCCAGCAGCTCTCCAGTATGAAGGTACCCAAATGTGGGACAATATTCAAGGGTTTTGAATAATAACAATAATAGCAATAATCCCTTCCCCTTGCCTGTGAGCCACAGCCCTGATGATTCAGGCCACTACACAGTTACTTATCAGACAATCACACAACAGCTTGGGTTGGGAGGAACCATAAATTATCATCTCATTTGAATTCTCCTGCCATGGGCAGGAGCATCTTCCACTAGACTGAGCCACCCAAAGCCCCACCCAATTTGACCTCGAACACTTCCAGGGATGGTGCATCCACAGCTTCCCTGAGCAACCTGTGCCAGGGCCTCACCACCCTCACAGTAAAATTCTCTTTAATATCTTATCTAACCCTGCCCTCTGTCAGTTGAAGCCGTTCCTCCCATTCTACCACTCCATGTCCTTGTCAGAAGGAGTGACATTCTACCACTCCATGTCCTTGTCAGAAGTCCCTCTCCAGCTCTCTTGGAGACCCTTCAGGTACCGAAAATCCTCAATAAGGTGACCCCAGAGCCTTTTCTCCTCCAGGCCAAACAGCCTCAACTCTCTCAGCCTTTCCTCATATGACAAGTGCTCCTCTAATAATCCTTGTGGCCCTCTGGACCCAACCCCAAGAGCTCCATGTCCTTCCTGTGCTAAGGACCCCAGAGCTGGATTAGCACTCCAGGTACAGCAGAGGGGTTGAATCTCCTCCCTCACCTGCTGCCCACATTGCTTTGGATGCAGCCCAGGACCTGTTTGGCTTTCTGGGCTGCACGTGCCCATGGCCAGGGCATGTCCAGCATCCACCAGCACTCCAAGTGCTCCCTGGCAGGGCTCCCTGCATCACCCAGTCTGTACCAATAGCTGGGACTGCCTTGACTCAGGGGCAGCACCTTGAACTTGGCTTTGGTGATTCCCAGGGCTCCCATGGATTCACTTCCTAGGGCTTTTCCAGGTGCTTTTCACTGCAACAAGCACACACTGCTGACTGAGGCTCAATCTGATCACACCTCATTTCTTTCAGGCATCTTGACAGCCAGGGAGGCATTACAGAAGCAGAAAAAATTGTTTTG
This sequence comes from Melospiza georgiana, assembly GCF_028018845.1. Classification (NCBI taxonomy): domain Eukaryota; kingdom Metazoa; phylum Chordata; class Aves; order Passeriformes; family Passerellidae; genus Melospiza; species Melospiza georgiana. The sequence continues at coordinate 150,770,726 of NC_080430.1, read as the reverse complement.
GTGAAAAATTGTCTGCATCAACAGGACCAGCTCTGTACCACTGACTGTGGTGGGCAGATACAGAACTCACTGATGGAACCTGTCAAAGATCTGAGACATGTCACAGACAGCTTGCACACACTTGCCAAAACCCAGCTTTGTAGCTGTAGATAACTTAGGGAAAAGAAGCATCACTTCTGTTCATTTCATTCTTACTAAATACACACTTCCAGCACTAAGAAAGAAACCTCTAGCTGAAAATAGCAGCCTTTGATCTTTTCAAACTGAAATCTCAGAGTGACAATTTTCTTGGCAATAAGGATAAGCAATGGATGACAGCCCAGAAATTTCTGTTTCAGAAGCTTCAGTGGAAAACTATTTCTTTTTTTCCTGGACCCCCCATTGACAACAGGTCAGTCATACAAAATTTTTCTTCCTTTGGGGGTGGGTTATATGATTGTCCCACTGATTTCATTTGCTTTATCACTCCATGTTTAAGTACAGCTAAGAATGCACCAACACACTGTGAAGACCATGATTTGAACAACAGTCAGGATTTTTACCCCCTGTAAATCTGTAAATATCATCAGAGATCCACTACTTTCATTTGGAATGTTATCTTCTCTCAGTAAAGCCTTTTCTTTCTACAATCACTAAAATTAGTCATAAAAAATATATTCCACTCTCCTCATGTAGACAGTGCTGCAGAAGGAAAAGGAAGTGGAGTAAATCTGTAAGCTTTCCCTAAGACAGTGACTGAAAACCCCGTGATGCAACAGTGTGCAGGGACCTTACTGAAGTTCATATTGACAAAAGAAAGGACTACTTTGTTTTCTGATACCTTTTTGTATCCTGAGCAAAGAAACAATTCAGAACCTGCAGTATGATCAGAATATCAGAACGGCTTCTGTAGCAAATTTCTTATTTGTTGTTCCAAAGATTGTTTTTTTTTCAGAAAGCAGTGAGAACTAAGCAAACTGGAATGAATAAGAAATTCTCTTTCCTTTGGGTTCACTTCTCATGCTTCTGATAAAACACCATGTACACACATATTTCAAAAGTCTGGTGCTGACATTTAGGAACTACTTTCCCATTCTCAAGTACACATGAATGAGATCCTGGCATGTGAACCTCTGCTTGGCTGTTATCACTTAAGAAGCTGACATCAGCAAAAGCCGTCTCCTGAGCGAGTGAACAAGCAACAAGCCCAACAAAGACTTCTTTATCTAATGCTATTAGAGCACAATCAAATTCAAGTTCAAGCAGAGCAACTGAGATCCCTGGGAGCTGTCTGGCCTTTTTTTCCACGTGCTGGCACCACTGCTCTTCCCACTGCAGGGCAGCTCGTAGGTACAGAACAAACCCAGCAGCACACTCGAACCGAGCAGAACCAGGAGGAGAGGGCTGTCATTGTGAGGCCAAATGCAAAAATTGTAAACAAATTATAAACCACATATTCAAAGCAGTAACCGACCCACCAGTATCCAAGTGGTTCAGCTTACAACAAACTCAGAGCACTTGAGCTCACGGGGATTTAGATCTGATGTTTCCTGAGGACAAGAGTTACCAGCCTTTATTCTTTTGCTTTTCTCTGCAGCGGAGACAGGTCATGCATTAACTCCCAGTAAAGAACGCAGCGTTAAAAGTTTAGCTGTCCCTGCTTATACAAACCTACAGTGAATTCTCCATCTAAACTCAGACCTTTGGGAAAGTGCAGCGACCTCACACCGTTACCAAATTCCCCCTGTTTTGCTGACGTTCGCCTGTCAAAACAACTTTCTGTGGGGACATTTCAGCTCCATGCGCCGACAAACCCAGCCCCATGCACCGGCACAGCCCGCCCGAACCCCGCTCACCTGCAGCAGCGCCCGCACCCGCTCTGTGGGCGCCCCGACCAGCAGACAGATCTCCAGCAGGCCCGAGGGCAGCACGTCCTCCATGGCACAGCCGGGACAGGGCGGCTCCTTCCCTGCGGGCAGCGGCTCCTTCCCTCGGGACAGCGGCGCCTTCCCGCCCTCAGCGCCGCCCGCGCCCGCCCCGCGGGGTGGGGAGGAGCGCCCTCTCCGCGCACGGGAACCCTCCCCGCCGGTCGCTACTCTGCGCACGTTGATTGGCTGTTCCCCTGTCACTCTAAGGAGCTGTGACCAATCAGAACGGTGGGAGGTGTGGTGGGCCGGGCGGGGGCGGAGCTTTGGGGAGGGCGCTGAGGGGGCGGGGGGCCGGGAGCTGAGGCGCTCCGGTCTGAGGTGTTGAGGGCTGAGGATTGAGGGGTGGAAGATAAGAGATGGGAGCTAAGGTGCTCCGGTCTGAGATGCTGAGGGCTCAGGATTGAGGGGTGGAAGATAAGAGGTGAGAGTTCAGAGTTGGAAGGATGAAATGCTGGAGGATAATGGGCTCTGGGCTGAGGGGCTCAGGGTTGAGGGACTGAGAGCTGAGGGGTTGAGGGGCTCAGGGCTGAAGGCTGAGGGATTGAGGGTTTAGGGTGCAGGGCTGAGGGGCTGCGATACACTGGCCCCGTTAAAAACTAGTGATGGGGTTTGTGATTTACTGTCACGCGATTTCCACGTTGACATGAGCAAGGACTATAATATTTGCTAGTTTTAAGCATCAAGGTGAGGACTTAATTGCTCGATCTCTTGGAAGTGTTGAATACCAGGCTGGATGGGGCTCTGAGCAGCCTGTCCTAGTGGAAGCTGCTCCCTGCCCATGGCAGCGACCTGCAACTGGGTGATCTTTAAGTTCTCTTCCAACCCAAACCATTCTGTGATTCTTTGCTCACCTCGTTTCACTGTCACTTCCCGACTCAAGGTCGAATTAATGTTTTCCTCGTGGGGCTGCTGGCCAGCAGGGGCTGAGGCGCCTCAGGGCTGCCTGTCCCTCTGTCAGCCTGGCTGATGTCATGGTTGGCTCCTTGAGGAGCACGGCCATTCCCCATTCCCTGCTGTTTGCTGCAGGTGACTCAGCAGGACTGTGTCACTTCATCACGCCTATCACTGCCACTCCACGGGAGTTTTCTCTTTACTTTACCACAGGTCACAGTTTCCACGGGCTGTAAGCACAGAGCCGGTGCAGGCTGCGCCGTGTTTCCCCTCTGGAGCAGCAGGGGCACAGCACAGGGAACTCCGAGGTTTCTTTCTGAGCTGCTTAATCTAAATACACCATGAGTCACTCCGTGTGTATTGGCTCTGTGCAGATCTGCACTGAGAGAATGTAATTCCTCCAGGACCAGAGCATAAAGTACCCGAAACCAGAGATCAGTTTCTCTGAAACTGGAGGTACGAGATAAAGTTTCATCACAACCACAAACATTTTTTTTTGTGGGCTAGTGTTCCGGTATTTTAAATGCAAAAAGCATTCCCTGTCTAAATGGTTCCAGGATTTCATGAACTTCTTGTCAGTTCAGGGGTCAAATCAGGTCTCCTCAAAAAGTAAAGAACAAGGTGATTTTATTATTGCATGGGGGTTTTATTATCTGCATTTTTGTGGTGTTGAAGCTCAGGATTATACAAAATTTGAGGAAGACACACATCCAGAATATAGGAAACTGTTCATATAGTAGTGAGTAAAAAAAGAAAATTCTTGAAAACCTGGAAGTTTGAGGGATCACTTCTCCAAAGTGGTAGAAGAAGATCCAAGGCTCAAAGATTTATATTCATGAACTCTGAGGTCATAAGGGATTGTTAAAATGTTCTTGTGCCCAGGTCACAGAATCAGAGTGAATCCTGTATTAATGCTATAACTTCTGGCTGAGGCCATGCCATAGGAATTGTTAACAGTCACTGTTAAATGTTGGATGTCTCATTTTTAGTTTCACTTTTTAGCTTGGCTCTTTGTCACTGGATTATGTTACATACATTGGCTGTTGCTTGAACAGACTTTTTACTATGAAAAGATTTCTCTCTGCAGAGTTCAAAATTATTAATCTCTATTTCTAAAAGATTACACAACTCATATTTTTAAAACCTTTGGGCATCTTTTCTCAAAAATTTCAAAATTTTCCAGTATTATTTTTGAATTAGGAACAGCAAAACCAAAGCTGTGTTATTGCTTGGTGAATGCTTGGTGTAAATCACATTGCTGTTTCTGACTGATATCCCCACCTAATTAAAACAGAGACAGACACATGAATCATTCAGAGAGGGTGTAGTGTTTAATTAGTTATCCACTGCAACATGATGCAGTTTTCTTAGGGCTGTTACTTCCCACATGAGATCCTACATCTTACATTGCTTGACCTATGACTATGACCAAGCATTTGACCATATTATTTAAAAAATTACAAATGAACCAAGGCTACTAAGCAATTCAGGTCACCCCTAGTTAATTAATCTGTATCATGATCATCTTCTGATTTCTCTGCTATCTGCAATGATAAATACTGGATGATTCTTGTTCATAATTCATGTAGCACTCAAAGCAAAGATACAGTGAGGTTATTATCAAATCAGAACTCCAAGAGGAAAGGTACTAATGTGAATCTGGTAAAACCTCAAGAACCCTGGAAGCAGCAAACCTGCTATATGGGGTCACTGGTGAGAGACAGAATCATTCACATGGAGAATTCCTCTGTGCTAAAAGAGATTCATGTAGCTGAGTCATTTTCTTCCTAAAAAATATTGTCAACTGAGGAAGAAATGCCAGCTTTTAATATGTGAGGTTCTTTGGTAAGATGACAAATACAGTAAATGTTTATTTGTTAATTCTCTAGGTGTACTGGCTGCTAAATACAGAAAAAACTGTGGTTCTTGGTATGTCTTCAACATCAGAAAGGCTTTATCAGACCTACAGGGCCATATCTGAATAATTAAAGATTCTCTTGGCATAGAATCTAATTTACTTTCCAAATACAGTGTTTCTGTTTTAGTCAGACTGTTAAGGGGAGAAAATCATTTCATCATTGTGTTTCTTTGATGTGATTTTGCTTATAAAACAACTGAGTGACTTGTTGAGTTGTAGACACGTCAGTCCTGAGGGATGTGGGCCAGATGAAGAGTCTGGACTCTGAATGTCAGGAGAGCAAATTTTCAGCTCTGTAAAGAATTAGTGAATGGCACTAATGGGAAACTGCTCTCAAGGAGCTGAAAAGAGCTGGCAGCTCTCTGAGGACAAAATTCTTTGAGTGCAAGAGTGTTTAATTCCCATGTGTAAGAAATGAAGGGAGGAAGGCAGGAGAATGGCCTGGGTCAGTCAGGACCTCCTGCTCCACCTGAAGTGGAGGAAGGAAATGCACAAGCAGTAAAACCAGACACAGGTATCCTGGGGAGAATACAGGGACACTGCCCAAATGTGCAGAGATGGGATGAGGAAAGCCAAAAGCACAACTGAAGCTGAATTTGTCAAAGGATTTTACAGGTATGTTGCTCAAAACTGGAAGATTAAAGAAAGAGTCCACACCCACCCCCACCTTGACACACACAAAAAGGACAACTGCAGAAAAGCAACATGGAAAAATCTGATTTTCACTCATGCTTGTGCCCCTTTCCAGACAGTGCTGAAAACCACACAGTGACTAACTGAGGGCTTGTGCATCCTGCAGAATTTCACCATGATGGGTGTAAGGTCTGCAGGAATTTTCATTTCACTGAGTACAGACATCACTCATGTTCTGCAGGTTTATTGAGAGTTAAATCCTTTCCTTGGGCTTATGATCAAGCTTGTGGCCCAGCAGTATGTGTAGGTGAGAACTGAACCTCAGAGCACTGCTGCCTTGCACTGCCTGGCTCACAGGCATTGTCCAGAGAGGGGAGGGTGCCCCATCCATGGAAACACTCAGGTCAGGCTGGGCAGGGCTCTGAGCAAGCTGCTCTGGGTGAAGATGTCCCTGATCATTGCAGGGGGGTTGCACTTGGTGACCTTTAAAGGTCACGTCCAACCCAGACTGTTCCACAATTCTGATTTCTGTGTCCATGCTAAGCACAACTGCATAAATAAGAAATCTTTGTTCTGTCCAGTAAGAACTGTGTGTTCTAGCCAAAGACAAGACAGGACACACAGCTTGACCTGTGCTGCTCTAGTACATATCAGACAACTCTTTGCAGTCTGGAAGTCCATTTAAAAACATCACCTCTAAGGATTTTAAACTCCTTATCTCTAAATACAGTTCTTATGTCCTTATCATCAAGGTCATTCATAGGGTGAGGGATTTATTTTGAACAAAACTCAGGGAGTCAGGTTGACATCTTCTCTCTAATGTTAGCATTTCTCATTTTATATTCCTTCTTCCAGAATAATGAAGCAGGAGACTTCTGGGAATCTGCAGTGAAAGATCTTTACTGACAGACCTAATATTTCTTTCATTCAGGACAGTTCACTTTCTAAATTTACACTGAAATTAGCAACCAAGCAACTACTGAGTATGCAAATCAAATCAGGATTTTCAAATTAGGGCTCTGCACAGCCTTAAAATTCCTCTCTCAGTGCCTCAGAGACTTATTGCCATTCTTAATAATGCTACAAAAACCTACTATGAGAATTCTTTATTGTTTCAGGTGTTGTCTAACTGAGTGCAATGACTTTGGCCTCAAAATTATTCTGTAAGAGATCACCAGGTTGAGCATAGACATGTCAGAGGGGAAGGATGACAGTTCAGAGATCTCTGCACCTATTCAGAGTTTTATTTGCATCTTCTTTCTATTTTACTTGGCTTGTCTGGTTTGTGCTGTCACCATTTATGCTATTACAGGATACAAATTTTCTGCAACATTGCCTGTCATTTGTCATGCATCTCTTTAAGAACACATGGATGTGTTTCACTGGCATTACAGAGAAATGCCAGCATGGAGCAGCTTTTACAATGTGTCACTGTGGGATTTGTGTTCTCAGCTTGAACCTGCCCATGTGCAGAAGTCACCTACTGCCTCTTATTTCCTCAGCTCCTGACCTATGGAAATGTACCCCCAGTTCAACCTTTTCTAGGGAAACGTGCCTTAAAGCTCAGATCCCTGTGATTTATCCCATGTGCCAAAGGATTTTGCTGTGTTTCTCTGTCACCTCTGAGAAGGGCAGAGCATGTACTAAAGTCAGGCAGCAGAGGCCTGGAGTGGAGCTGTGCTGTCTCCATCCTCAGAGGTTTTCAACAAGAGACTGAAGAAAGCTCTGAGCAAACTGGGCTGACTTGACAGCTGACCCTGCTTCGTGCAGGAGGTTGGAGTTCAGAACTCCTGAGGTTCTCTCTGACATGGATGATTCTGCCATGCTCAGGGGCTCTGTGGACTAACACAGCAGGGGGGTAAAAAATTTGTGTATGAAGGAAACAAGCTGTTAGAATTATAGCAAACAAAACAGGGAAAATCCTCAGCCAGTTGTACAGTCAATGACCTTTCAAATGGACACAATTTTTCTGTGATGGGATAACTGAATCCCAAGGAAATAGCTTTGGGTGTCAATGCAACACTTATTTCTCATCACCTCTCTATTTCTGATAAGGAAGCTGGCTGTAATTTTATTTTTTAAAGGAAAAAAAAAGGTGAAAGTCCTAGGAGGGAAAAAAAGGAGATTAGCTTTATCACAGCCCCCACATCTAGAGAGATGGAGCAACACAGAGCTGTCAGGCCTTGGCAGAGAACCAGATTACTGGGAGTGCTGTGAATATTAGAAACACTTTGCATTGTAGATACTGTGAGATACTCCCGAGGCTACAGAAGAGCTTATTCCTGAATCTCATCACTCCAGGGGCAGTTTTAGCAGTGTTTTATTAATGTGGGATGCATAATGTGTTCCTCAAATCTGACTGGATTAATATGACATTTATTATACTTCCAGTTCTTTACCAGCTGGCACAATCTCGGGCAGCCAAGGAGATTTTGCAGCTGCTTTTTATAGCAGCATTAAGATTTCATAACATTTGTTCTTTTACAGCATTGCTGGAAGAGAAATGCAGACTCAGAATTCCTGAAGTGGTGGGACAAGAGAGACAAGAGTTCAATTAGTGCACAAAGATTGTCAGTGAGGTACAGAAAGTTAAATTTCAGATAGACCAGGTTTTGTGTTATAGCTTCTTGTATACATCACTGTAAGAAACCTTAAAATACATTAGCATAGATATCATCCTTCATAACTATGAACTGCTTTTTGCTTTTTTAAATTTAACCAAGTGTGTTTGCTTTTTCGTCCTGGAATCTGAGGGATCTCGTGAGATACTCCAGTGTGTTCAGAAAAGATCTTTCAGCAGTTTCATAGCTGAACAAAAGCACCATATAGTAAACTTCACCCTTAATTATTTTAGCTTAGTTCAGTGCATATTAAAAGCCAAACACTTTCCCTCTTGATATTTTGTAGCAGCCCTTACATCACTCTTGTTATGAAAAAACAGCATATGTAAACAAAATTATTTTTGTTACATAAGAACAATCTTCTCTAAGCTGGTGAACTCTTTATATATGAAAAGGTTTTTCATTTTTACATATTCACATAACAAGGCTGTTGAAGAAGATTAATCCAAGCTTGCATCCAACCAGAATAGCCATCTTGTTTTCCATGTACAATCACCAGCTTCCAAGTGACCTCAGCTTATCTCCAGACAAAAAATTCTTTAAGAGGAACCACAGAAAGGCAGCACAGACCAAGTATCCTTTAGAACAGCCTAACACAGAGAATTCACAGGTATTGGGGAGTGTGGCTGTGGGTAATGTGAGACCATCCCAACTTGTGAGCATTCCACGCTGCCACTCCTCATTCCTAGCAGACAGTGCTACATTGTGGAGCAAAGCCTCGTGGAAATCTTTTGTAAGCACAGAAGGGACAGAACAATCTCACACCGTTGTAACCAAAACTAGGAAGATGTGGACCAGACAGATGGACCACAAGGTGGTTGAAAACTGGCTGGACCATCAGTTTGAAGGGTTGGGGTGAACAGCTTGAAATCTGAGTGAATGGCATTCCTCAGTGTTTGATGCAGGGCCAAAAATTCTTGGCATCTCCCCCATGGATGTGGAGCATGGGGTGAAAGAAGTCCTCAGCAAGCTGTGGGTGCCACCATGGGTGAAGGCTGAAGGGCAGAGCAGCTGTAAGAGAAGGTTAAGGAGAACCCAAGTGCCATTCTCCTAAAGAGAAGTCATAAAGAGTAACACAAACTCAGAGGCACACAGTGGGAGCACAAGAGACAACATCTGGAAGTTGCAGCAAGGGATTTTTGACTGAATACAAGGAAAACAGTTTTCACCATGAGAATGATTAAGCACTTCAGCAGGTTCTCCAAGGACCAAAAAGCAACCCTCGAGTTTCCAAGTGATCTGGACCTTTCTAATTCTTGTCAAATATGTATGACCTCTGTGGTGTTTGTGAGGTCCCCAGGACAAGATGAGAGATGAGAATTTGACCTCCATGTTCTCAGAAGGCTGATTTATTCTTTTATGTCATATTATATTAAAGAATGCTATACTAAAACTATACTAAAGAAAGAGAAAGGATACATCAAAAGGCTTCACAAGAATGATAAAGAAAAACCCTCAGAGCCCCAGTGAATCCTCAGAGCCTCGACACACCTGGACCATGATTGGTCATTAAATTAAAACAATTCACATGGTGGATAAACAATTTCCAAATCACATTCCAAAGCAGCAAAACAGGGAGAAGCTGAAGCTTCCCAGGAGAAGAAATCTTGGTGAAGGGATTTTTCAGAAAATATCATGGTGACATGACCTCCTTCCTTAGAGATTTCTGAAACGGCTGGATGAGAAGCAGAGCAACCCAATCTAACTTTGAAGTTGTTGCTGCTTTGAGCAAAAAGTTGGACTAGAGACCTCCAAAGGTCCCTTCTAAACAACATTTGTCTTTGATTCTATAATTAAGCCCATATTGCTTTATTTGCATCTCAGGTTCCTTAGAGATTTAACAGTGCAGCAGACAGAAAACAAAGTTCAACTATTTGCATGGCTAAACATATTTTTAGGTGTGCTGGTATAGCACTATAAAGGGAGTGTATTTAAATATTGCCTGACAGTTCAAATATAGGAATTAGGCACGTGTTGCTGTGTCATGTATGACTGAAACTGGGCAGAACATAACCTCATAAATAATTAACTCCTAGTTAATCATGTGTCAACTTCTGCAGTGAGAACAAGAAAGATTCTGCACAAGTGACTTTATAGAGAAAAAGGCATTTGTATAAACACTACCCTATAGTCTGTGCTTGTTTTCCATGTTGCACTTCTAATGTTAAAAAAGAGAAGCAAATTTTGGGTTGGAAACCTTCACTGACAGTGTGTCCTCACTGTCTTGTTTTCTGTGGTTCTTGTTTATTCCTCTTAGTGACTATTTCAGTTTTCTGTAGGGGTATCCAGTTAGTTGAAGAGCAGAGAGAATATCTCACCTACCAGGGTGAATTATTCATCAAAAATATTTTAAATAATTTTAGAGCAATTTAGGATTCCTTTTCTGGTACAGTTGAATCTAATGTTGTTTGTCTTGTTTCAATTTATTGTTCTGTGGTGGCTGGAAAATTTTTCAGAGTTAATTCACCTGTAATCTATAAGAGAAACCCACCAAAATATTACATTTCGCATGAGGAAATAACATAAACTGGCATAAATGGAAATGACTGAAAATTATAAAAGTGAGTTCATAGTCCACAAAGATTAACCTTATGTCCAATTTTCAAGTGTCAGAAAGAGCAAACTATTAATGACATCTGGCCTTCCTAGGGCAGGATGATTCTCCTGAAGGGTGTTCTTAGTTTTCTGTTTGCAGAGCACACACAACACCAGGAGCCCAGCTTGTTTACCTGCCAAGTTATAATTTGTTACAGGAGTGCTCATGGTGACTGAGGAGAAAAAAAACCACAGAGTTCTTTTATTTTATTAAGAGTTGTTGTGAGGGCAAAGACAGTTACTGGGGTGGAAAAGGAGTTTGTCATACGATTTGGGAGAGCTTCCTCCTAAGAGAAGCGGTGACTCAGAAAACTGCTCATAGCTCCTGTAATATTGTCACCAGTGCTGTTCATCTGCTGAGAGTAAAAGTGATGTAATATAAAAACATATGGAATTATAGTTTGTATTAAGGAAGTTTGTATGGAAAACTAAAACCAGCTATAGCCCAAGCTAGAGTTAGAAATAAATTTATTAGTACTTTTATAGAGAATGGTAACTAATTTTATGTCCTGTCTAAAAAAACCAGATTGCTTAGAGTTTTCACATTGTGCCGACTGAACACATAAACAACAACGTTTTCTCATTCATTCTGTTCCCAACTACATTTTTTGTATTGGCAAGTTCACTTGCTGCATCTTTCCTAAAATTAAGCGTTCACCTCCCTTTTTTTTGTTTTTTATTCCTCAGGATAAGTCCCACACAAGTCATTATCGCACTGCAACCTGAGACTGGAAATGCCTGAGGGCGGGAGGCGTTTCTCGGAGTGCAGCTCCGCCATCCTGCAGAGCACGGCGCGGCTCCGAGGCTGCGGAAACAGCGCAACAATGACCGGCTGCCTTCTGCTATCTCTGCTAAAGTTCTCCATTGTTTTCAAGGAAAGCTGGTTTACGTCTCGCAGCAGATTGCCTCGTTTGGCCCCTTCACCGAACATGGCTGGAAGGGAGATTAATATAAATTGTGAAATACATCATTCTGCATTGTCCCTGTTGCACCAAAGGAGAGGTGATTTTTAGAGCGTGTTAGGAATGTGCAGTTTGGCACAGCTGTGTGAGGCATTTTCTTTCAGACCTGTTTCAGGCACTGCAAGTTGCTCATAGGTCAAAAAGCCAATCATACATTGATAGAATCCATGTGTTTTTGATGACCACAGTACATGCTGCTCATAAAAGCTGGTTCAACAAAATTTCTGGTGCTTTTTCTGTCTTTCTGTGGCTATAATTACAAAAAAGCAGCATTGTTTAATTGAGAAAGCACATTAGTGGAGTTCATAAATTAATCTACAAACAGATTTTCCTGAAAAGTCTCTTCTTTAATTCATATTTCTCTGGGTTTTCTCCCACATTTAACAAGCTTTTTCATGGAAGCTTTCTTACAGACATTTGGTGCCAATATATTGCAGCACCAGCAGAGAACTGACTGACTTGAACAAGATACAATCACCTCTTTATAATGACATGCATGATTACCCCTGCAAATCATGCAATTATGATAAAGATTTCAAAGGAAGGAAGGTAATTTATTTATGCACTGTCCAGAAACATTCAGTCTCTTGTGGAGCAAAACCTGAATCTCAATATAGAAGACTTTAGAGTAACTGTAACAAGACCAATCAGCTAACCAGGAAGGAATCAAAGACTTCATTATTAAAGCAGTGCCAAGAGAAGTGCTACAAGGCACTGTGCTGCAGTAGAGAGTTACAATGTGCTATAAAGGCTGCATTTATTTCAATAATAACATCTTTAAAAAGCAGCAAATTTTGTTTGTGAGACTGCAACCCTCGAGTTTCCAAGTGATCTGGACCTTTCTAATTCTTGTCAAATAACAACAGCCAAGCCTTCTGTTTTTCAGCACAGCCAAAAAGCAAGCTTTAAACATAAACAGCATTAAAGCTTTGGCACTGAGTGGGATTTGTAATTCAGCACTAAGCCAACTATTGAATTTATTTTTCCTAGCACCTAAATGCCCCATGGGGCTTATAACACCCCTGATGCTCGGTGCACCACAGCCCCATGGCACAGAAGATCTTACAGAACCCCCAGCCAAGCAACATGGGCTTGTTTTGTCTTCATTCTCTGAGTACAGATGGCATTCAGTTCTACTTAGTTAAAATAAATATCAGAATTTAAATATAACAGCCACATCCTCCAGACAAGTGATTGCATAAATATGCAAAGTCTGTGGCCTTGCTTTCATATTAATTTTAACTGCATCTCACTTACATCATCAGGCAAGGTTTTCTCCTTATTATCTTTCACTATCTGTCTCATTTCAGACAGCAAAGCCAACTCCAACACTTTCCCACTCTATGATAACACAACATCCATGGCTACCTCTCTGGTCAATAGCAGAGCTCTGACTTGGTGTGCTTACCCCTCCAGCTGCCAGCAAGGAAAAGGAGAAGGTGAATGAGATGAAGATTCAAAGGTTGTCAGCGCATAAGCAGCAGATACTGACTTCTGCTTTCCCTTTCTGTTCAAGGTAGAAAGGGCATGCCCAGCTCTTCACAGCTCTCCCATGAGATTTCTAGCTCAGGACACCTCATTCATCCTGTTTCCTGTGCCAGGGAGTGCTGAGTCTCAGCCAGGCATCTGTCCTCACTCCCTTGGATGACAGGGGTCAGATTGTCTGTGATCAGTAACCCTGAACTATGCACACTAGAAAAATAGGGGCTTTTAAAGTATCCTTTGGTGTCTATGCTCAATATTTGTTAAGGTTGTTTTCACCCAGTAGCTAAAGCACCACTGAAAAGCATGGTGGAAATGCCCAGTGAATAATTTTATCCTTTGTCATGTACAAGACCTTTTCTGATTTGCCACAGGGAAACATGCAAGGTTTCTGTGAAAGCAAAGGGTCAGGATGGAGGCTGAGATCATCGGGTTTTTCAGTTGTGCAGAGTTTAAGGAGTTTACAGACTGCCTGACCCTCACCTTTGGAAATGGAACTCTCAATTGTTCCTACAGAAGTCATTAGAACTTGTACTCCAGTGGTGCCTAAAGGCATCAGGATCCACATTTTGTTAAATGCAGTATAAACTCGAAGTCTTCCCCTTAGGGAATGTTTTCTCTCCATCTTTCCTCACCCTCATTGCATATTCTGCCCCAAGGCAGAATGGAAGCAGTTAGTGGTAGCTGGAACATGATTGCTGCCATGAGAACACATCTCACTGCAAACTGTGGGGATGCCAATACTGATTTCTCTTCACATTTACAATTTCGTGGCATTCAGCCACCCTCAGTAATGGTTAAGTCCGAATTGCAAATTAGTTTCTGGTCTCCCCTCCTGCAAATCATCTACCCATCTAGTTTTAATTTCTTTTAATTGATAGAGAAGTGAAATTCCCATTCCTGAGCACCCTAATTTCATTGTTAATTTTGCTTCAAGCAGGGGGATTAAGCTAGACACCTCCACAGTTCCCTTCCAACTTGAGTTTTAATTTTGTCTTACATTTTATAAGAGATGCTTTATTGAGTGACCATGTCCAGGCGATGTCAAGGGAGGAGATGCAGGGGTGATGTCTGTGAAAAGAGGCCAAGGACTCCCCTGTGTCAGAGCCAGCTCCACAATGGACCCACCACAGGACACAACTGGGACAATCAGCTACACTGGTGGCACCTCTGGGAAAACAGTTTGGAAAGGCCAAAAAATCTGCACAGCAGCTGAGAGGAGTGAGAAAAATATGATAGAAGCAACACTGTAGACAGCAAGTTCAGTGAAGAAGGAGGGGAGGAGGTGTTCCAGGCACCAGGGCAGATTCCCTTGTAGCTCATGGAGAAGACTGTGCAGGTTGTTTTCCTGGAGCCTATGGAAGACCCCTCTGGAGGAGGTGGATAAACCTTGAAGGAAGCTCTAGCCTGTGGAGAACCCATACCAGAGACCTTTGTGGCCTGTGGAGAGGAGCCCAATCAGGAGCAGTTTTCTGGCAGGACCTGTGGCCTGTGGGGGACCTGTGTTGGAACAGTCTGTCCCTCAAGGTCTGTGTCCCATGAAAAGGACACACACTGGAGCAGTTCTTGAATAGCCTATGGGAAGGACCCACCCTGGAGAAGTCCATGAAAGGGACTCCACACTGCAGCAGAGGAAGAGTGTGAGAAGGAAGGAGCAGCAGAGAGGAAGTGCCATGGGCTCACCACAACCTCTATTCTGCATCCCCCTGCGTTGAACAGAGAGAGGCAAGGGTTTAGAAGAGTTCAGAAGAAAGAAGTGAAGTTGAGCCTAGGAAATAGGGTAGAGTGAGAGCAAGGTGTTTTCAGCTGTATCTTTTCCTCTCACTATCCTGCTTTATCTTTAATTGGCAATATATTAAAGTAGTTTCCCTAAGTCTATTTTGCCATGATGGTAACTGGTAAGGGATCTGTCTGTCTTTATCTTGACCTTGACCTTTTCCATCTCATTCCTGCCCCCATCCTGTTGAGGAGGGAGAGGGAGAGCAACTGGGTGATGTCTGTCAGCCAGCCAAGGTCAAATTCACCACTGCAAACACTGAAACAATAAAACTTTCAGTTGTCAATTTAAATTCTTTCAATTATCAGTTTAAGTTCTTTACTTTCATTGCTGGTTTTCTTGGTAAATAAATACAAGCTTGATACATGTAGCACAGATGATTTCTTAGCAGGTTAAGAAAAACAAGTCAATAACAAGGCAGTACTAAAGGCTGGCAAACCAGAGCTACTGCAAACTGAAGGAGTGATTGGTTTCACATCCAAAGGTGAGCAGGAGTCATTGCTATCTACCTTCCTCCACTGCAGCTATTTTCTTTTTAAGTTTTAATCCTCTGCTCTCACTAGTGTCCACTTTTTTCCCAGAAGCAAGAAAAAAATTACTTCTGGTAGCACTGAAAGGAATAAGCAAAGTACAAGCTTGGAAAAAGGTTGCACATATTTACTGGTGAATCCTGTGCAGTGTTTACCTTGCATGTGTTGATTAAACCTGCTTTGAATGTTTCCAACTGGGTTCTTGCAGATCAAACAGAAACAAAGCTCCCAAACCTCAGCAGCTGCAGAACAGTTCCAGGCCCAATGACAGCTAAGGAATTAGCAATGCCAAGTGAAGAATGTCACAGTGGATTTGCAATTAGATATCAGGAAGAAATTCTTTACTGTGAGGGTGGTGAGGCACTGGCACAGGTTGTCCAGAGAAGCTGTGGATGCCCCATCCCTGGAAGTTTCCAGACCGTATTGGATGGAGCTCTGAGCACCCTGGAAGGTGTCCCTGTCCATGGCAGGGGTTGGAATGAGATGATCTTTCCAGTCCCTTCCAACCCAAACTCTTCTGTGATTCTGTGATAACGATTTTCCTGTGAAAGAAAGGGGAAATGCTGTGTGCTATTGATGCATTTATATAGCAGATATGGCAGCTGTTTGTGGCACCCTGTAAACAGGCATGCTCTTCCTGGAAGGAGCCTGCCTTTGTAAGGGTGTGCAAATATCCTGGATGCAAATGATGTAACTGTAAACAAAGGTCCACTTTTCATTGGTGGTGTGGGCCAATGTGGTGTAAGAAAAGAGTTGTTACTCTGTAACCAGATAACGCCTGTCTTCCAAGACTACCACAAGTACCCAACTATGCAAAACTGGCAACAGGTAAGGGTGTTCCACTGCATTTGAATTTCGGAGCTTCACTGCCAAGTAGTTTTTTATGTTAGCAGGCCAAAGCAAGTGTTCTCTCTAGCCTGTCATGCTTCAGGCCTGTAGATACTGCTGACACCCAGCAGGATATAAAGATGATTGCAAAGTTTTGAAAATGTACTTCCTGCTTGTAACAACTTGGAGCAACTTAGAGCAGCATTCAAACTGACGTTGAGATGAGACCACTGAGAACAGAAGGAGCTTAGACTGGATTTCAGCTTGGATACTTCAGATGGTGCCTAAAGATTGATGTGATAAATCTCAGCTTAGTTGTTCTAATAAGGGTTCAGAGATGCAAGAATAAATAATACATACCTGTGGAAAAAATGCAAGTTTCTCAAGAAACATTTGCAACTTTCCAGCTACAGCTGATGAGGGAAAAATCCCACGCTGGAAGTCATCTGGCATTCAGTCTGTCATTGGAATGACTGAGCACTGGAGGGGTTTTTGCGCCTTTTTGTTTTGACTGCTAACAATTACTAAGACTGGCAAATGACTCTGCCTGAGAGGTTAGCTCAAAGTTTATAGTTCAGATGAACAAAAACTAACAAACTGGATTTGCCTTCCCTGACAGCCCACTCCTGTTTAGTAGTACCAGCAGCATTTTCTGTATGATGCACAGTAATGCTGGTTTTTGTGTCCTCTGGTTTAGAAATAAAATAATTCTATCTGCACCTCTCTTCACCATGTCTCATGTCTGTAATATCACAAGGGAAAAATCAGTGAGCAGCTTTCTTCTCTGTCAGACAATGTTGTTTGCCATCATGCCTTGACACTCAGGACCTGAGCTGCCTTCTTTGTTCCACATCTGTGCAGATAAAACAGATACAGTAGCTCCACAGGATTTATTTTATCCAGCTTATTTACCTTACTCCATCTGTTCAAGGCAAACAACACTGGGAACAGGGAAGGTAAAAGGCTGAACTAGATGTACAGAGGTAATTGCCTCTGTTATATTTTATTCAGCTAGTGCTCTTCAAATTTAATAAACAAGGAGATCTTTCAGGTACAGATGAGAGTGTACTTTCTTCTTCTATTCTTTCTTTGTAAGCACATCCTAAATGGAGGCAAGGAATTTCAAAAGTACCTACTGGTTTGACTCTGTTTTTATATATTGAGTTTGGAGTAGCTTAATAGAAATTTTCAGAAAGGCTGTCTCTGTGACTGTGGTTTCAGCCAATATAAATTAGATATGTATGGCCATGTGGTTTCTTGGCAGCTGAGGACATCTCTGAGGAAACTTCAGGGAAAATGATTTACCCCTTTCTCTAAAAAACAGAAATCAGATAAAATGCAGTTGAACTGTGGACTTCCTATCCCTTCTCTTCTGCTGCTGATTACAGAGGAGGAAAAGCTACAATTATTGTTCCTGCCAGTGTGTGAAATCAAAGTCCTGTTTTCTCCGAAGGATCTACTTGGAATGAACTGTTTCCTGTAACCGAGGGGTTTCCCCCACCACAAAGTACTCCTTTTATCTTCCTTTTTATGTGCAGCGTCTTCCAGCTGAGAAAATCCCAGGTCCTTTTGTCTACAGCCACTTAACTCTTGGTAGGCCTGGTCTTAGATACCCCTGGAAAACTGCCTATTAAATTTTCACTGAGACTCAGCAATCCTGTTTCAGCTTTCACAGGGACTTCAAAAAAAAGTACTTGATGATATACCCCAGCATATGTGTCTACAGCCACAGAGTGAGCTCCTGTCTGAGCTTGCTTGAAACCAGAGCTCAGGACTCATTAAATTAATTTAACATCAGCCTACACAGATCATCTAACCCAGCACCTCCCTTCAAGGACAGGAAAATACTTCCCATGTCATAAACTTCCCTTTTGGTGTTGGGTGATCAGACACATAATTGTCTGGATGAGGAAGAATGCTGTTCTTCTGTGGGCTCCAGCTCTGAAGGTCAGGAGGAGAAGACAGGAGTCATTTCAATTGGTAATGACAGAAAATATTCATTCAAATACATTTAGTGTGTCAAGTGGCACTTTAACAATCTTTTGAGGGCAAGATGGACACAGCTGCAGGCAACTGCTTCTGTCTAGGCAGGAATAGGGCACAGAGGGGTCACATTTGCTCAGGCCTGAATTATCTTGCACAAATCACATTAGAAAGATTTTTCTAAAGGCTTTTTGAAAGAGATAAGATTTGACAACCTCAAATTCAGCTCTTTAAACTAGGACAGAGAAAATCTCATAAGTTTAAGAAATAGTAGTAGACAAATCTTTGCAGAAATTCAAAAGTATACAAAACCTGGAGGGTCTGTTTTCTGGGAAATGTATTCAAGATGCTGTTACATGTCACAAATAACTGTAACTTCATACAAAGCCTTTTTCAGAGTGGTGCTCCCAGTTGTCTTCGCTACAGCAGATGAAGAGTGTTCAGGGTCAGTGGGCCATGTCAGGAATTGCCTCTGAGGAGTTTTATGAGATTAAAAGTTGAAGTTCTTTGACAGTTATTTTCTGTTCCAAATAATAGTTTCAAACCCAAATTTTCTGTGGGTTTAGCTATGGTGCTTCCTTCATTACAGTTCCTCACTTGTGCTGAGATGGGCTTACTGCAATGACAGGAAAGTGCTGGCTCTAAGTCTTGCCATGTATTTTTGTTCTTCCATGCCAACACACATAAATAGTTCTGTCACCCCCAGTGAGATGTCTTTTATTTCTTGAAATCAACACATACTGTACTGAAGTCAGAGCAGCCACCAGTACTTTAGCCACTGAAAATGAAAATAAAACCCAATCTGATACAGCAAAGACTGCAATTGCTAAAAAATCCCTTTGGCAATTTTCATCTTAAAGATTTCCTTTGCTGATATCAAAAGGTTATGGCCTAGCAGCTTCCAATTTCTGCACTCATTGCCTGGCTAAAATCATTCTGCCTTTTTTAAAAAATTATTCCAAGACTTCTCCCTGGCCTGATTCATTTAACAATACTCTTCAATGGTATTTAAACAACTTAGACATGGTCATGAATTAACCTTCATAACCTCCATTATGAATTCATGGGTATCATACTTACTACACAAATTAGTTACTGTGAGATGTTCAAACAATCAATTTCACGCTTTCTCTCATGCTTTGGGCTTACAAAAATATTTACAGAGCTCTCTCATTAGCTTTTCTCAAATCCTTCATTAAAATTTCTTTTGCAACAATAGAGAAGCCTTGGCAACAGCTCATACCCTGTGCTGGATGCCTATCACACTCATCAGGATTGCTTCACCGTTGCCTTAAATTCCCCTCCGTGACTGTACCCATCTGTTGTTTCATGTCTTACACCTCAAAAGCAATTTGGGGCAGGATTAGCTTTTCATTTCAGATTTTTATTGCTTCAGTCACAATGGGATCATTTTCTGTGACAGAAATTCCAAAATGCAACATGCACAGCAGTGAACAAATGGGGAAGACAGATAGGGAAAGGCAAAACGAGTTGCTTAAAATATCCTGTGAAAGCTGGGAATCAGGGCACTATTCATCGTTCTGTGTTTGCATCCTTTCTCTCACAGCTGTCATCCTTCTCATTACAGAGGAAGTCCAGGCATTTTAGAAAGGATGAAAATCAAATTTAAAAAAAAAAGAGAGAGAGAAAAAATAAAAGAAGAAGATTACAATGGGTAATTCTAGGGAAAGGGAAGAGTTACTCATCCAATTTCCCAAGAGCTCATAAATATGAGCCGAGCTCATATAAAACATGTCATGGGTGTCTTTAACCACTAGGAGCCGTATTCAGACCATCTCCCGTCTGTTACAGATCTGGCAAATTTTATCATTTAGGTCAGGGGAATAGAATCTGAGAATCAGAGCATCGTTTAGATTGGAAAAGACCTCCAAGATCTCTGGGCCCAACCAGTTAAAGTCTAGAGCTTATGCTCTACTTCCAGTCTGGCTTTCCTTGCTGTCCCAGCGCCATCCCATCACATCCTGCACAGACAGACAGTAGTGGCAGAGCTGGAGGGAGGAGAAGTGGTTCTGCTGAATCTTAACACAAAAACTTCAGGCAATATTTTTAAAGAGGGTTGTAGGCATTCTGGTTCTTGAGGGGTTTGTAGCCATAACTCTTTTCAGGATGTCACCTCAGCTAAAGAGCCAGTTTCATTTTCATCCATCCTCTTTTCACAGCACTCTGGAGTGGTGGCAAACATGGCTTGGCTGAGACTGTTAATTGCTGTGGGTTAATATACAAGTTTTTCCTTCTGTTTTCTGAAAAGCTGATGACATTTGGCATTTGATTATTTTCAATACCTGTTCTTGCAAAGCTGGAATGTTCCCCCCTGGGGAATTTTGCCCTCCTGTGATATTCATCATTTCAAAGCTCAGATATCCCAAATTATTTTGAAAAGTATGCCAGGTCACCTGCAGAATGATTGGAATCTCTCTATCCACTGCCTGGTTACCAAACAGGCTTGAAAATATGAGAAGCTATTGAAAAAAATCCTGATCTCCGCCATTTTCCTCAATCAAGTTCTGTCTAGTGTGACCAATTTACACCCACACAAGTCTGCAGGACAATTCACAAGCTGATACAGAATTCAAAATCTCAGAACATTATTTAGAAGCCAAAATTTTCGTTGGATTTTTGCTATCTGAGGAAGTCAATAATACACTGATTTTTAGATACTATGTGCATGATTTACCACAGAAACTTCCATAGCCTTGGTTACACTGGCCACCTCCCTGGAAGCTGAAACCATCATCTCATATTTCCCAGACTACTACAAATGTGAACAGAGAAGATTAATTAATTGGCACTTCAATAGATATTTAATTTCTGTGTGATGCAACAGAACTGCAGAGTTGTGCCGTCCCCACATAAAGAAGCAGCACTGCAGCACTCAATGAACACCTGAATAAGCTACAGATGAATTTTGGTCCCATGGTTTAGAGTTCAACAGGTATGAGCCAAGCACCACTTGCTACAATCACAGGTATGAGAAGCAGCAGCTCTGAAAGAATCTTTAGTGAAGGGTGTGGAAGAGAGTGACCATTGTGTGCTGTTTGCATCATTGTGTGGGTTTGAATCAAAGTGCTTTGCAAACCTCTGATTAGAGGGGTAAATTTGGATGTTTTGTTAAGTTGTACATTAATTATTTCAAAGATCAGACTGCATTTACAGCATGGGGTGTGGACACACTGATGGCCTTTTCTGAGAGGAAGCAGTGATGTAGCTGTGCACCAAGTTTTGCTAAACCAGCTACAAAGAGAACTCTTCATAGCAACGTGCAAAACCTGTAATGTACCTGCACAAGTAATTTTTTGAGCACCAGCACCAGTGAATCCTGGTTTCCTGAAGATTTGTGCCCTGATTGACTGACTTCCAAGCAAAATCACCAAGTGAAGGTTTTCCCATAATAGCAGCACCTACCAGATGTCCTTCTCACCTCTATTCTCTAACTATGCATGAGTTTGCAGCCTTTACTTTACTAGCTATGCTTACAGGTGCTTTGTTTTTCTGCCCTGGTTTTTCTGCCTGTATCACAAAGGTGGCTTGAACTTTTGTTCAGCACTTTGCCCTTTTGTCTTATTTGACTGAAAACAGATGTAAATATTATTAGCAAGAAAAGGATGGATGGGAAAATCCATCAGGTGCCATGGTTCTGCAAGTCTCCACAGAAAATCAATCAGAAAATAAGGAATTTAGCTCCAGCCAGCATTGGAGAAAGAGAGGAAGACACAGCTGTCATTAGACAGAATGAAAATGCTCTGATGGTACAAAATAACAACTGTTTCACTCTCTGTGCAGGTTTTTTTAATGCAGCACAGAATATCCAAATCTCCTCCTCTGGAATCCAGCACTGAATGGATTTTTTTTTCCTCAGCTTGCATATGGTGTTGCTTGGGAAGCACCAACATCTTTATCTGATCTCCATGTCAAAAAGCAAGGATAGATAGGTAAATTAGCAAAATCTGCTTTTCATTTCCTTGTTTAAAGAAAATAAGTTCTGTTGAGGGGGCATGGAGAGAAGGGCTGACAACTTTGTGGAGACACACAAAAGCCTCTTTTGGCTGCATTCCCAGTAGAAAAACATTCACTGTCATGATATTAATTGCATCCCACACATCCACACCTTTTGTGCTTTTGCAGGAGTTCCTACTGGCTGTTGCAGATGCAGCTCTGGTGGAACAAGCCTCCCTGCTCTGCAGGGTTAATGTCTGCAGACAAGTGCACAATCATTTGTTTCTGCTCAGCTGCAGGGACAATGCAGACACAGTTATGTGCAAACAACTCCTCCCCTTGTAGGCAGCAAGTCACATGCCTGACATTAAGTGTAAATCATGTGCAATCTCATCTCTGGCCCTTGTCCAAATCCCTGCCTACCCTCCCATTTCTGAATGTACAGCTTTAGGTGGCACAGAGCACCTCAACTGAAACTCCTTGATTTTATTGGAGTAACAACAGGCCACAGTTCCTTAGGTTTATAGTCCCACTGGTGGGAACAGCCTTGTGAATCCCAAACTACACACAGAAGGAAGTGCACTAAAAACATTTTACTACATTACTACACCATCTTTACTTCTAACAACAGTTCA
Organism: Melospiza georgiana; assembly: GCF_028018845.1. Lineage (NCBI taxonomy): Eukaryota > Metazoa > Chordata > Aves > Passeriformes > Passerellidae > Melospiza > Melospiza georgiana. The sequence goes on along the minus strand of NC_080430.1, from coordinate 150,748,010 downwards.
GAGACTTCCTCCACAGCCTTGGCAGAGCCTGGCCCCCATGGCCTGGTGGTTGTGGGTAGCAAGTGGCCTGAACTGCTCTCCTGAGCTCAGGGTGCCCTGTTATTCATCTGTCACTGACACCATTCGGTGTGTCCACACTCTATATCACACCTGCCATGCAGGGTGAGCTGCCCAGCTGGGGCTGGTGCCTGCTTGTGGGTTCCTCCAGCCCTCTCTTCTCTGTCCCCTGCACCACTGAGCAGAGCTGAGCACAGGGTTCTCCTGAAGCAGAGGAAGCAGCAGCTGAACAGCACTCTGGAACAGTTCAGTGCCATTCCAGCCCACCCCACTCCACCAAGTTCTAACCCCAGGGTCTCCTAAAGCCTTTGATCCTTGGCTAAAAGGCTCTGGGGCCTGGGGATAGAGGTTTTATGGTGTGATCAACAGGGCCAGGTTTAATCTGTGACATGAACACAGCCAGAGCAAGCAGGTGGGTGAAATCTTTGAAGTTATATATTATAATGAAGTTATAATTAAATATACACAATTACAGCTATTTAAACACATTCTAGGAGGTTGCTGAGATCTGGATTTGGAATGTTCTGTGCTTGACAGTCCAAATGCTGCTTGTGCACAGCCCACATAGTGCCAGGGGCCAGCACAGCACTTCACCTGGGAAGAATTCCCTACAGGCTCCTGTGGGAGCAGAGGTTGCTTGTACCCATGGCTCAGCAGAGCATGAGGGCAGCTGAGTGCCATCCCCTCACTTGACAGGCTCTGAGATGTGGATACTCACTAATTTAAATATTCTGGCTGGAGGTTGTAGCACTTCAGATATGCTTTTTAACTTCAAAAAAGGCACACCTGACAGCACAAATTAGTCACAGCTAAGGAAAACCTAAGAAAATGCATTAAAATTAGAGCAAAGACTTGGCTCCCAGGAGAGACTAGTGTTTTCATTAGCTGCAAAGTACAGATAAGATTTTGTGGCTGTTTCCTATTTACATTTTGAAAGCCAGAGTTGCTGGATATTCCCTTCAACTGGGAGCTCTTGAGTTGTTTTCCATGATTTCTGCACTAAACACTTCTGTTCTGGAAAATTCACTTCAAACCCATATCTACCTCTAATGCAGGGAATCTTCAAGGATCCAAAGGAAATCATTTTGCATCTGTCTATTTTTGTATCACTAAAATATTTTCCTGCTGTGGGAGCCTGCAACAAAGTCCTTGCTGTGAAATTCTTACCATCCAAGGTACAATAGAGGAGGAAAACTGGAGGGAAATGTCCCTTTTGCAGGTTGTGGGGAGCCCTTGTGAGCCAAGCCAAGCCACAGATGCACAAATGCCAGATGTGGCCGCCTCTCAGCACTCAGGCTGCCCTGCTGCAGCTGGAGCGGGATATTTTGCCAGGAAGGAAATCACCTCTCCACCCCTGGTGGGATTTCAACTGGTTTGCAGATGGCTCTGGTGTGATGAGAAAGTCCCACCACCTCCTGAGCAATTCCTCATCCCCCTCCTGTACCAGCAGGAGCTGCTGCCTCACTGACACCACATTTTCCATGGAGCAGGAGGCTGCTGGGCAGCTCTCTCAGCCCTGCCCAGGCAGCAGGAACTGTGGGATGAGCAAGGATCTGGCTACAATCAGGAGATCACAGGGCCTTTGGTTTATGGTCCAGCTCTAACACTCTTCCAAGAAAGGATTTTGCTGAGTTATGTTCAGGACCACTAATTAGACTGTTTCCAGATGTTGCCCAGAGGGGGATGGTGAAAGAGGAAAGGAGGTGGTGGATTTGGTATTTTTATAAAAGGGAGAAGTTTGTTTTCTGACAGCTGGATTGCATTTAAACAGCTTGGAAAAACCTTACCTTAGCTTCAAAAAACACATTTTACTACAAAGTGATTTCTGCTACAAAAAAAAAAAAAAAAAAAAAAAAAAAAAAAAAAAAAAACCAAACAAAAACCAAAAACAACCCACAGGAGAAAGAGGTTGGGTTTTATACAAATATTTCAAATTATCATTTTAGCAGAGAAAGTGAGAAAAAAGGCCAGTTCAAAATTTCACATTATCTTTCCCATGAATAATCCATCACTGTCGATCACAGGCCATGCAGGTGGATGGGAAGGGAAGAGATGAGCTCCTGCTGGAGCAGGACCTGAGAGTTCAGACTCTGAAGGAATTTCTTTGGTGTTATGGTACATGGAGGCAATGCTTAGCCAGCAGTGATGTCCCAAGAGCACAGAAAACCACAAGACTTTCATAACAAAGACAGAATTGTATTTGTGAAGGAACAATTGGTTTAAAGGACAGATAAATTAAGGTTTGGCCATTTACCTGAAGCCTCATATCAGCACATTAATCAGGTGGGGAGAAAGGATCCCAGCATGAAGGAAGCAGACAGTGCCAAACCCAGGTCTATAAAGATTAATCACCACAGAGGCACAACATGAATATTAATTTAGTAATGAATATTAATTTGTGTACATGTGCTTTTTAGGGGCTTGAGATAAATCCTGTTTGAGATGCATTTACCAAAGTCCTGTGCAGTGCTGGGAAATTTGCTCCTAAAATACAGGGCTGAAATCAGAAACACTGTGTTCATACAAATGAGAGCCTTCAGAGATAGGTAGATAGATGGATGGATGGATGGATGGATGGATGGATGGATGGATGGATGGATGGATGGATGGATGGATAGATGATAGATAGATAGATAGATAGATAGATAGATAGATAGATAGATAGATAGATAGATAGATGCGTACATACATAGATAATTTTGCACTTTGGAGAGATGGCAAGCATGATCTATAATAGTTTTAAATTGCTTAAATTTTATAGTGACTAAAAATGTGAGGTGAGGGAAATGGGCTGGTCAAGGATGAATGGCTCTGGACCAAAGGGCTTGAGTAAGGTAACAGAAAGTAAGGATTTGAGTAAGAGTTCCTGAGAAGACACTGGATCAGGAGAAGAGGTCAGGACCTGGGAGATTCTGAGCATGGCTGTCCTTTCCATTGCAGCTGAGATGTCAGTCTCCTAGCTGAGCTGAAAGCATGGGGGCTCTTTCCTGGTGACAAATATGTTTCTTTTTGCTCACCATGAACAATTTCCTGCTGGCAGCATCCTGCATCACCTCTCACTTGGCTTTTGGACGAGATGCAGCACTTGATGCTTCTGGTTGTGAACTGCCACTGACTGCAGGAGCACATTGTAGGGATTGTGTTGAGGCACCTACCAGACCACCTGTCCCCACCTCCATCCTTCTCCAGGCAGCACCAGAGCTTTCCTTTTGTGTGTGGGCCCTTTGGCACATGGCCTCTCCCTGCTTTTCCTACCCTGTGGAGGGAGGTGATTTTTTCCTCTCCTTGGGTCCCTCCTCTTCCTCCCTGTGCATGGGTGTTGCTGCCCGTTCACAGCAGCAGCGCTGGATACCAGCACCATGAGTAAAAGCTGGGAGGCTACCAGCAGAGGAAATGCTTTGAAAATGAGATCTCCTACTTCTGTGCAGAGGAACAGGCTATTTTAGGAGCAGATTGTGTTGGAGATATGGGCTGGGAAGGGATAACTGCAGCTGCTGAGGGAAGTGCTGCTGTATCTAGCAAAGGCAATAGACATCATATAAAGAAACCCTCCAGTGCATCAGTTCATCTCCTCTCTCTTTGGCTTGCCTCTGGACTCAGATATGTGGTTTTCCCAACCACAGACTATTGCTGGTGTACAGCAATGTAAGAGACTGATCCCACTATTTGCCCCTTCCCAAAAGAATAGAATTTCCACACAGGTTCCAAATGACAGTAGAAGGAAAGAGTTATCTGGCTGTTCAGTCTTAGGGCCATGGTAACACAAAACGTCAGTAGTCCTGGGTACATTTAATGACATTATTAAGAAAAATTCAGTCCTGAGCAACTCTGAAGGAAGTAACACCCCATTGTCTGCCTGATATTCTCCAATTCCCTCTCTAACTGCAACTCCCCAGCCATTTAAATTACATCTGATAATTAAACATGCTGTGAAAGCAGCTTCAGTGCTTGTCAAAGCTCTGTTGAGTTTCACCAGAGATGGTTCAGTTGAAGCCTTCAGTTCTTAAATTTCTGGTATGTGGTCTGTTGGGACTGGCAGGACACATATCTTTGTCACCACCTGTATCTCAGTACACAGATCCTGCCTGCTGAGGCAGTGCCCTCCAGCCTGCAGTACCCAAGGGCAATCCCAGCAGCCTGACCTGGTGTATGACTCTCCACGCTAAATCCACGAGCAGGAGGAGCTGCAAGCCAGGCTGCAGAGCCCTGCAGATCTTTGTCCATCATTGTGCTGAACGGTCACCCAGAGAATTACCTGCAGATTTACTGCCCTTCACTGTAACTTGAGACGAACGTTTCTGTCTCTATTCTCACAGAGATTTACAGCTCATTCTGCCTAGAAATGGGGCTTTTTTTCTTTTTTAATTGAGTGATCTGTCTTTTGGGGAAATATTTTATTTTGTGCTGCATGCTTCAAGGTCTTTCACTGTGTCACTTCCACTTTATTTAGCCACCCTGTCACACCAGCCTTGTGCACTCCCTGCTTCACTATCCATGGCAACATTCATGGCTTGTACATTTCTTTTTCCTTTATGCAGCTCTGTGATTCTTCCCAAACTGACTATAGAGACTGGAGTGTGCCCCTCAATTAGGACTTATCTGCATGGGAGTCCATTCCAGAGATTTTGGGATAGCTTCTCTCTGTGGAAAGCCTTGCTGTGGCATACATGTGCACAGCTGGGAGTTATACCATGGAGCTGTCACAGTTCAGTGTGCCTTAGTGCCACGATAAATTAGGATAAGCACTGACTCAGGAAAAGTCCTTGGCTATTACTGGAGAAAGGTCAGTTGAGAATTGCGTTCGCTGTGTGGCCACATCCGAAAAGCAAACAGAGATGAATCTATATAAAGGATGGGATGAGGGGTTATATAATTCAGTTACACAATGTATGTGATTGCTGTCATCAGAAGACGGTCTTCAGTGCTTGTTAGTCTGTTTCAAAAATAAATAATGGGATTGGGGAGTTCAGGGACAAGCAGCGTTCTCACAGCAATGAACAAAAAACCTGAAGGATTGGAACCATTTATCTGGGAAGGAAGGATAAGATGTAATAAATCAAACTATGAACAGTCTAGGACACATGGATTAAGAGTGCCTGTTTTCCCTTTCATATAATAAAAGAGCAAAGTGTCATTCAAAGAGATGAGAAATAGCAAATTATGATTTTACAGCACAACTTGCTTGACATAGTTACAAATGCGAGAGCACTTGAATTTGCTGAAAACCCAGAACATGAGAAATCTTGATGTGGTAACAGGAACATATACAGTTACAACACTGAAAACTAAAAACTTAACCCTCAAAACCCAGAAGGGAGACAAATACTTTGGTGTCTATTTTACATAGGGAATTATATTACACCATCAGGAAAAAAGAGCTATCAGGGCTTGTTTCCACCCTCTACTGATGTCTCCATTACTAAACACTCTCAGAAACAAGTGATCCCACCAAATGTCCACGGATCCAACAGTACAGTGATGTCTGTGTTCCCAAGGAACAATAACAGCACTGAGGGTAAAGGAGCTGCCTCTCATTTCCAGAAATGTGTAACGTCTGCCTATTGTGCCCTTGCTGATGCTTGACATGGCCATGCACACTGGAGCCACTGTTCAGAAACAACTTCCAAAGATGCTAGTTCAGCCACTGAAAAATATTATGTCTGAAAAAGCTTGGATTTGGTGAACTTTCAGCAGAAGTGAATTCCAGCTCTGGTTGCCCTGGAAACACTGGGATGCTGAAGACACCTCATCTCAGGGCAGCTTTGTGCAAGGGCTTTGCTCAGTGCCAGGTTCCTCTCAGCCTCTGCAGCACTTTCCAGGACATCAACTTCAGTTTGACTCAGCAGCTTCAGGGTGGGTCAGATTGCTCCTCTCTGGGATTAACACTGGTTCATGTCCAGCCCAGACTTTTTGAGCTGAGTTTTCTTAGTTCCAATGCACATCTGTGCCATATGGCAGCTGTACCTGACTTTGGATTCCTCATTCTACAAGGTGAGTGTCTCTTATTTGCCCTGACAAAGCAGCAGAGGGAGCTCAGGCAGTTCAAACCCATCCCAAAAGAAAGTGAACAGTGAATATACATCTGACCACTGTGTCACAGTCTGCTACAAAACGCACAGATGTTCTCCAGTTGCACTGTGAGGTGGAGGCAGACTGACTCTGCTCAGCTCCATTACCAGTTTTCCTCTGATCTTCCCAGCCCCCTGACCTCTGCTACATGAGGCTGAGGAACTGCAGCATTCACAGATTTCATTAAGAGTTTTGTGTTCTCAGTGCCTCTTGGACCAGGACCCTCTTTTATCCTGCTCTAGAAGATATTTTGTGGCCAAAGTTTTACAAGGCTTCCCAAGGTTTCACAAAATTCTAATGACAAATTTATGCATCCAAAATCTATATCCTTAGTTTGTGTCCCTCCACCCAGGCACACTCCCACAGGGATGTTCACTGGTCAAGCTGGCAAAGTCACAGCACCCTGCCACACGAGCACCTTAATTCATCATGATAATCACTGCTCTCTCTGGAAGGTCTTCTACTCCAGAATTTCCAAAAGGCTTTTCTGCTGGTTTAAGTGATGGCCCTGCTCTGTGAGGTACTTGATACCTGTGACCATGGTGAGTCACTTTAACTTCCACATTGATAGAATGAGGTTAATAAGAACATTCTGTTTCACTGGCAGGGGGATTCAAGATCTTGGGATGTTCAGCTTAGAAGAAGCTAGACTATATCAGTATCTAAGTGAAGAGAATCATGGAGGAAAAAGAGGTAGAGGAAAAAGAGGAAAGCACCAGAGTGAGAAGCTTTTCTGTCCTCCTCATTTGCTGTCAGGCCACCCTGGTGGCACACCAGCCTGAGGCCACCCAGAGGCAAAGTGGAATTGGAGACTGTCTGTGGGCAAGGTTTCCACTGAGGTGTTTCTGGTAAATGCATTCAGACCAAGCAGTCATTAGGACTAAACACATGCTTTGGTTTAGATTTTTGCTTTCTCAACCCATCCAACACAACATGAGCTTCCCAGTTGTTCCCTAAGTAACCAGTCCATATGTCAGGATAGCTAAGATTGTATGTATGAGATAAAAAACTAGAGATCCAAACAGTAGCCCATATCTACCTCATTTAGTCAAGAAAGTCACAAAATTTTCTCAGTTTCTATTAATTCTTTTACACACATGGGAGGAAGTATCTGTGGACTAAAAATCATGAAACTGTTATCTCTGCTGTGCATTTCTTGTCTGGCTAGAGAAAGAGGCAATTAGAGTTAAGGGAATGGTATGAAAAGTAACTGCTTCTGAATATTCCTTTCCAATTTTAATCAGTGTTAGATATAACAGTGGAAAAGTCAGTGTTTATATTTAATGTCTAAGTTCATAACTCTGCAAATTATAAAGTTATTTTCAGGTAGAAGCAATGATAGGGAGCACATTCCACATTCAGGATGAATGGCTAAGATCAGATAGATATTCATGCTTGATCTTTCATGCCCTTGAATATGCAGGGAATGAAAACAGCATCACACTACTTCTCCAACTAGGTGGAAATAACACAGCCCTAATGTTGAATCAATTCACAGAATAAACCCTGTGAATAGCTGCTGAGGAAATCAATATGAGGAAACAGTGAACTGAACATCTATTCTGCAAATGGCCAGAAAAAGAAAAAATAGATTGTGGCTGTTCTGGTTTTGGTACCCCTGGAAATCTGATCCTAAAACCCCCATACACATTAGCAAATTGATTAAGAACCAAGTGGGGAGATGGTGAAGGAAAAGAAAGAAAAAAAATTGAGATGGTGTAGAAAAAAAAAGGAAAAAAATTGAAAATAAAATAAAAAAATTAAAAGAAGGATGATGGAGGAAAGCTGGGCAGTTACAGATAAGCAGTAGAAGTAGAAATGAGGGAAGGAGCTGTTCAGAAGAAGGTTCAAGGCAGCAGGTGGAGAATAAATTCAACATTTTTCTTTCTGATACAATATGGGAGTGCCAGCAGGAAGCACTCTGTAAGAGAAAAAATTGTGAGATGAAGAGGACGAGACCTCTGAGAAGGTGAAGGGAGAAGAGTGCCAGAAATAGAGCCAAATGTGACTGACCACTAGATTTTATGTCCTATATAGCACAACCCTTAAATTTCACCTGCTGCCCTCTCCCTTTTTGACAAATGGAAGATTTCCCTGAGGTGATGCAGTCTTAAAGACCCAAAGAGCTGGAAAAATACCTTGGGTAGCTGTGATCTTGTCTGTGACAGAGGAAGGGTTCCAGGGACAGCATGACTGAAAGAGGAGGACAGGATGAAGGTGGTTGAAAGGAGTGAGAGTATTCAGAGGTAATGGAAGGGGAGGGTCAGAAAAGAGAAGAATGTCACAGATGAGTCAAAAAACCAGAGTGTAAATAAAGGTTTGTGCTGGTGAGAGGAGGAATGAGGCTGAGAAGGAGAGAAGGAATAGATGAGTGTTCTAATGTCAGAAAGACTCTGTGCATTGATGCTTACACAGCAACCAGTTTGTCCAGGCTTGAGGCAGATAATTGATACCATCCTTTGAGAGCTGCCGTTCATCAAAGCCCTTTAGTGTAACCCCAGAAACCACCAATCTCTCCTTGCCCTTAATTTGTTTTAATGGAACACTTTTCCTGCCTCTTGCTGTGTTTTTTAGCAACTCCTTGCAACCTTTCTTTATGCTCAGCACTTGAAGCAAGTGATAAGCTGCTGGTAACCTCGTTTGCAATTTGCAGTTCATTAGAAGTTCAGCCTGCAAGGGCAGCATTTGTGTGCAGGGTAAGTTGTTGAGCAGATTGTTTGGTCAGAGCTTTGTCTCTGCCAGCCTCTTGTAGATGCCACCTAATCCTGATCAGTCAGCAGTCACTGGGCTTTCCTGCTCTGCAGCTCTGGTGTCAGTGGTGATAATCATTAAAATGGGGGAAAACCCCAAGTATTACCTGCACAAAACCCACAAAGTTCAACACAACGAGAAAAACAAGGGGCGGCATAAGATGAGCAATAAGGTTAAGAGATTTGTATATGAAAACACAGAGAAGCCCATCTCCACTGGGTACAGTGCCCTAATCATAGACACAGTGCCCTGATTGTAAATATATATTATCATATATACACGGCCCTGATTGTATATACATTGTATCATATATACAGGGACCAGATCACAAACACAGTGCTTAATTGTATCCAGGCAGAAACCTAACACCCTTCTCAGCCGTTCTGGTTTCCTCTGTTACTCCCCAAACATCTTTAAGCATTGAAATAAAGGTGCCAGAAGGAGCAGAGGCAGCTCCCTCATACCCTGGAAGAAACACAGGATTGGAGCCTGTCACATGGGAAATGTGTCCTCCAACACAGTATTTCTAGAAAAGCTGTGGCTCAGCAGGACAACTCCTTATCCATAATCTGTGCAACAGATGCGCCAAGCAAAGCATCTCCTATATTGTCAGCTGTTGCTTTAGAGTCTTGTATCTCCAGTTTGCTCTTTTTTCTTTAATCTGCTGGATGGAGGTAATGAATATTTAAGTGCTCGGTGTAAAGCTGTCTGTGCTGGCAGAGTGGCTGGAGCTGCAGAGAGCTGCAGAGCTGAGGATCACTGTAATCTGCTCGATGGGTGGTTCTGCCTGTGGCCAAATGGATTCCATATGTGAGATCATCTGTCATGCAGAAGGCACCATCATTAGTTCCCTTTCTAGGAAGTCCTTCTGCTCTCCTAGGTGAAACATAATGTCACTGACCCCAACGTGTTGATTTGCCATGATGGTGCCATCATGGAATGAGCTCTTTGGTGACTTTTAAAACTCCAGTGCTCCTAGTCATTTTTTCTGGACTTCAGGTAGAGAATGTTACTATTTATTAATTTTATTTTTGATGCAATTTTACGCCTCTGCATGGAGATCACTGCAGTGTTCAGATATCTTTGAAAAACATCATGTTGGGTAAGGAGAGTAGGCTGGTTTAAAGATATGCTATACCTCTGCTTTTAATTTTAGGCTTACATCACTACCAAAGAGCAAGAAGCTGCTATTCTGCAGATCTTTGTAACATGCTGGACAGTATTTAAAAGCCAACATTTTCATTCTCATTTCTCTTTTTGTAAGGAAGGCAAGTTCTCCTGCCCAGAGCTGCTCAGACAATTGTACATGAGAGTGGGCAAGGTGGCTGTGGAAAGGGAGATTGTAATCTGCTCTTCATGTCCCCTGGGAGTGGGTCAGGTGTGGTGAGTTTAAACTGAAATAAAGGGTTAAATTAGAGATGGCAGAACCTTGTTTGGTGGAGAGGACAGTGCATATATGTCTGGGCAGACTGAGACCTCTGGCACTGGCAGTTTTTCCAATCTGTCTCTCATCTCCCAGGGATTAATCTGGGGCTACTTTGCCAGGATATTTTAACAGCCAGGTCTTCAACTCTGCTTTTCACTGTTATTTAGCAGCAGATGTTCAGATTCTGATTTTCCAAAGTTATCCAGTTGTTATTAGGTATAATTAACACCAACATCCTTAATCCATAAGCCTCTTTTAGGTTGGACTCAGGTTGGATTCTGTTTACAAAACATTCATGTGAAGATCACCTCTTCAAAAAGCAATTAGCAATCCCAGCTCTTGGGCTCTCCCTGTGAGGAAGAGAAATACTTGGAGAATATGGAAAGCAAGGAATATTACTAGGACATGTAGCTGTTTCTGTAACAGCACCACAACCCAGCTCTCATAAGCTCTCCAAATTTATAGTGCTGAATTAATAAATTATTTATCCATGTATCTAAACTCAAGTGTTCAGGAAAGTGATTAACATTACTCAGAACTAGCAGCTGATGGATCATTGTCAGTAATCAGGTTGTGGTAGTTGAAGATCCCCATTTCCTGTGGTTGACAATGGATTATTCACATAGGATGTGCAACATAACAGAGTTAAGGTTATGGCAGCACACACACCTTCTGGCATTTGCCCAGCTGACTCACATCATTTGGTAAAGATGAAATTGCATAATTCAGGGGTATTTTTGAGCCCTTGCACTAAACAAACACTGTGGTCATGCATTCTGAAGAACAACAATGTGATAGGAGTAGTCAGTTCACTTTGGGCTCTGGTTAAATAAATTGGAAGTGCATTGCAGTGTTTGGGAGGTTTCAGTTCTAAAGCTATTTCAAGAAACCCATGAGGATTTCACTAAAAATCTGCAGCTGCAGTATGGGCAGGCAAACAGGATGCTGTTCTATCACCAAAGGAATAACAAACAATTCCAGAAGAGGGGATAATTTAGTTAAATATAGCACTTGAAATAATATACCAAGAATTCATATATTTTGTGATCATTGTACCTTTTTTATGCAGTGGATAGGAGGAAAATCCTCATTTTTTTAATGACTGCAAATGGTGTTCCCATAAGAGAAATGAAAATTTGGAAATATTAGACCAAAGGATGGAATGGTGAGCACAGGCTGATGGAAACGAGCTGAAAGGAAAATAGCACCTGAATGTCTGAGATCATTGCTTTGTCTGCTTCCCAGGCCAGGTCCTTGAGGTCTGTGCTGGTTCTACCTGGGACAATTTTCTTCATAATAGCAATTCTGGGGCTGTGTTTTGGATTTGTGATGAAAACAGTGCTGACAATTCAGGGATGTTTGCATTATTGCAGGGTTTATGCAGAGACAAGGCCTTTTCTGCTCCTCACCTCACCCCACCAGTGAGTGGGCTGGGAGGGGACAGAGCTGGGAGGGGACACAGGTGGGACAGCTGGCCCTGAGGGACCCAAGGGACATCCCACACCATGGGACATCATTCTCAGCATGGGAGAAGAAGGAGCAGAGGGACATTCAGGGCAGTAGTGTTTAACTTTCCAAGTCACTTTTACATGTTCTGGAGGCCAGCTTTCCTGGGCATGGCCAAACACCTGCCCGTGGGAAGTGGGGAATTAATTCCTTTCTTTTTCTTTGCTTTCATGCACAGCTTTTGCTTCCCCTATTAAACTGTCTCTGTCTCAACACACAGGTTTTCTTACTTTTCCTATTCTCTCCCCTATCCCACCAGGGAAGAATGAGTGAAAGGTTGTGTAGGGCAGAGTTGGTGGCTGGGATTAAACCGCGACAAGGTTTTAAATTCACAGCAACACTGAGAAAAATGTGCAACACTCGGACCACTGTGAAGGTGCTGATGGTCAGTGCATTCTCTGATTTCATGCAGCCCAAGAACCAGTTGTCTCTAAGACTCCTTCTCTGATATCAGCCAAAGCAGATGCTTTGGGAAGAGAGTAAAAAGCAGAGTCTCATTTTGCGCTCATGTACAGTTCAGGGACTTCCTGAAAAGGTGGATTTAGTATATTAATAACCCTCAATCTCTCTCTTCATTGAAGAGCCTGCTTGAAGGGGTGCTTTTAAAGCCACATCAGTTTTTAGTTCCCACAAAACACTGTGGCAGGAAGTTCCAAAGTTTAACTACAGGCATGAAGAGTCATTTCCTTCCTTTTCCTTTGAGCTTGTCCTCTCCCACTTAAAATCACTGCTTCCTTCTTCTTTTATTGGAAAGTGCAATGAAAAAATCAATCTCTTCACCTTCTCCATGATGTTCATGATGTTATAGATTTATCCTGGACAGCTCTTAAATTGAAGAGATAACTTATTTAGCTTTCCCTTACACTGAGTAGTTATGTACTTCTTATCAGCTTTTTAATCCTCTGAATCCTTTTTCACCTATGGTTTCCTTTTCAAGTGAGAGGACCAGAGCTGCACACAGGATACAAGCTAGAAGAGCCATTGATTTATGTATTTATATAATACTACTAATAATTTATAATATAATTTTTTAAAACTATTTATTTAGCAACATTTTCTGGTTTGATCTCTGTCCCATTTTCTGGCAATTCCCAACATTTTATTTGCTTTATTGACTGCTACAATATGCTTAGCTGATATTTTCATGGAGCTATCTGTTACAGCCCCAGCTTTTCCAGCTTGGCTACCTCAGAGCCACATGTGAGCTGAGGGCTGCTTTTCCCCTCTGGCATCATTTCTCTGTCCAGTCACTGAGATTCTGCAATTCTTCCCAATTTTTAATCACCTTTATAACCCAGAGGACTTTGTATCATGACTAAACCTTGTCACTTCACAGTTTACTCCTTTCCAGTTCATGAATGAGTTTGTAAGCAAACAGCTCATACCTCCAGGACACACCACTACCAGCCTCTACCACAAGACCTGACCATGAGCTCCCACTCTCTGTTTCCTGTTTTTTTAATTCATTCCTTTTTTATTCATCCAGGGACCTTTCCATTTACGCCTTGACTTTCCTTAAAAGCCTTTGGTGAGAGATGCTGTCTGCAGCTCTCAGGAAATACAGGCTGGTTATATCAACAGGATATCCTTTATCCAAAGGCTTGTTGACACCTCCAGAGAGCTCCAGGGACTATGGCAGGACTTCCCTTTACAAAAGCCATTCTGACTGCCACAGCACATCACAATTACCTCTGCATCCAATAATTCCTTTTATTTTTTTGCTGCTTCCTACAAAAGCAGCAGCACAATACCAACCTGTTCTTCAGCTTCTTATGCTGTTGAAGAGCTGACAGCTCATGTTAAGCTGAAGGGCTGGGACTAAGGTGCTCCCACTGGATCTGTATTTTCCAGTCCATGACTTCCAGGTGCTGGAAGTGCAGGAGTTGGGATTTTTTTTCCCAGAGTTTCCTCTTAGTGTTTACTGTTGGTTTTGGTCAGATATAGAAGTGAGTGCACAGCATCCAAAGAGCAGCACGGTTTCCCCATGTCAGGATTCCTCTACCTACCCCAAAATCCCATATGCCAAATTCCCTGCTATAGTCAGTCCTTTCCACACTATCAGAATTGAAAGATGAGCACTCATTCCCTTCCTTTGCACCTCTGAGGGGCAGGAAATGCCTCTTTCTCACCATGTTCCCTAAAAACCTGTGGGTGGGGAGTCCTGCAACCGAGAGGAGGAAACACCAGACAAGCTGGTTGCTGGCAGCTGCTGGTTGCAGTCAGTCCCCCGGGAATGAGGTTATTCAGAGTGTGCTGGAATGAGTCTGTGCAGTGAATCAGGAGCATGGTCACAGCTCCCAGACAGACAAACCTCTCCCTCCCTTTTTAAAGGGAATTTCATGCAAGTGACAGTCTGGTTTCATAAAATAATCCAACGTGAATTATTTCCGTGATGATTTTTTGTTTTGAGGGTGCATATTCATCAATCAATTTATCTGCACTGATTGTCTGGCTAAACCATCTTAGTAGTCTCATACTGTCCTCCTTCATGGGGTGGTGTGGCTATGATTTCTTTAAATTTTGGAAAATATTGAAAGCAAAATAAATGATGGAGAAAGAGCAGCTGCTAAACAGCTCAGAAAGGTCATTTCCTCAAAAATAAACCAGAGAAAGGCAAATAAGCATGCTCTCTTCCCATGAGGAGTACATCTCATCCCTCTTTAAGTTTGAACAATTTTTGAGTGAAGGGAAATACCAGCACTTTTGAGATTTGCATTGACTGCAGAGATCTTTCTGGACCCCTGAGCTGCCCAAGGAATGTATGGCTTTGAGTCTTTTCCCAAACCCCATTGCACTGAGCTCCCATCACAAAGCTGACCTGCCAGGGAAGCTTGAAGAGGTGTAAAGATTTTAGCAGACACCAGCAGGAACCAGCTGCCCCACTGCAGAGTGACTCATGAGCTCTGCTGGCAGGGCCACAGATGTGCAGGAAGCAAACCTGGGTCAGGCTGAGTAATCCAGGTGAGCACAAAAACAGCACCTGAAGGCACCAACGTGCTGGGTGTGATACCCAGGGCTGTGCAAACCCTGTGACCTTGGAGAGATGATTTCAGGGGTCTGTGTTATGGCTGCCCAGTCCTGTGGCTGTGAACCACTGTCTGCTGCCATGGAGAGGAGCTTCCACCTGCCTGCACCAAGGGAATCACACCCTCCATGCCTGACATTCCTTCTTTCTTTCTCCCAGCCTGGGCATGCTGTGATTACCATTTCAAGAATCTTCTGGTTTGTCCCAAAGGTTCCCAAGATCAAGGCAGACGTGGGAGATGGGATATGAAGGCTGGCAAACCTCAGGACTCACTTTGTTGTTTATGTCATTCCTTTAAGAAGGGAGAGGTAGCCTGAACACCATCTGACGTACCATCTCCTGAAGAAGAAGAGACTGCAGTGTTGAAATAAATTATTTTTGAAACAAATTATTTTTGAAACGAATTTCAATACCTTACTTCTCACACTGGAACTGAAGGGCAGCTGCTACAGGATGCACAGCTCCATAGGGGTCTGGGTAACTGTGATTTTATTAAACACTGGAGCCAACCTACTTTCATGTCCTGCCAAGAAGGATGTCCGGCTCTGTGATGCTGTCCCTGACCCCAACATGCATCCCACAACTTCCCTTTCACCTCACTGCTGTGTCCCTGAGCCACACTGTGCCAGTCCAGGCAGCTAAACCAGCACAGAGCCCTCCAGGTTTTGTGCCACAGAAGGTTTTTTGCTGGTGCAGTTCCCAGCAACAGCGTGCAGCAGGATCAACACACAGGATTTAGTGGAAATATGCAGTCTGGTGAGCTTGACCATCCTTTGCAACACCTACCTGCTAATTAGGATCACAAATATGATTAAATCTCAGTCTCAGCCTCCTAATACCACTGTGCCATGCAGAGAACAGCAGTGGATGCCTGGGAAGAAGCAAAGGGCTGCCAAGGGAAGGAACACGCACTCATGAATGACTGTAACAATTAATTTCCACCATAAAATACGGCTCATAATATGAAATGTCTGTGAACCATCTCACAACCTTGTCCTCTAGCAGTTAATTTTAAAAGTATTAGTTATGGCTTGACATCACCTGAAAGCAGGCAGATGCCTCATTGCACAGCCTGACAGGCAGGGCTGCAAGCAGGGGAACCTGCAATCCCATTAAGGCGTGGGGACACGAGGACAACCGTGGAGAAAAGAGAAAATGAAGGGCTCCAGGTGAAGCTCCTCATGGCAACAAGTACCAGCGTGTGGCTTAGTAATGGGCACAGTGCAGTAGCTTGTTAGACAGTGTTGGAATTCAGGACATCCCTCTGGCTGTCCTGGATTGCCCAAACCCCTGCCAGGGGGCTCAGAGACCCTGGCACAGAGCCCAAGACGCCTGTGACTTTGATTATGACCCATGGAGCAAATTACCAACCTTAGATGAGGATCTGCAAGCCATGAAAGTCTAAGTAGAATAATAATTAGTTTGTCATGGGGTGAAAAATAGATTTTTGGGGTTTTTAGAATGGGGGTTCAGGAGGCAAGATGGATGAATCTGGGCATGTCCAGCCTTTCCCCTTCTTCTTCTTCTTCTTCTTGTCCTCCATCTTCTGGGTGATGTTGGCACTTTCAGATTGGTTTAGAGTAGAAGCTCACTGTCTAACATAGGTGATAGGTATTGGGAAGTTATGGCAAATAATGTACAAGTAGTTTTTAGTATAAAAAGATAACACTGCCCTGGGGGTGGCCAGAGTGCCTCTGTCTGACCTGGTGAGCAGACCTCTGCAGGCCAGAGAAAGAATTTTATAGATAAGAAACAATAAACAACCTTGAGACTGAGAACTGCAGAGTTCTGACTCCTTCTTCAGCAGCCAGGCTGGGAAAAGAGACTTTCTAACGTATCTTGGGGTCACTCTGACCAGCAGAAGTCCCAAGAAGACAGGAAGGAGGGAGAACCTGCCATGTCTGGAAGTGAAGGGACAAGGGGAATATCTGCTTGAAAGCTTTCTGGAAGCTTTTCCTGTTGCTTCAGCCCATGGAGACAAGTGGAGAAGGGCAATTGTTGGGGAGGAATCTGAAGGAGAAGGGTCTGCAGTGCTCTCCTGGCTCCCAGCAACGCCTTGCGCTGCTGCAGGCGTTGATGCAGAAAGCAAAGCGTGCCAAAGCAGTAACAAACTAGGGGGTGACAGGGACACATCTGCTGCCTGAAACACTGACCTGGAGGAGCAGGGAGGGATGTGAGCAGCTGGATGTGTGAGCACGTTTCATATCAATTAGTGAACGGGCTCCTGGAACCGTCACAGCTGCAGCACAAATTACTGAGAGGCTCTTCAGTGAGGAGAAAATCCACTCACAACAAGACCTTTGGAAATACCATCAGAAGATGGTTATTTCTAAATCACTGCCAAAACCAAGTCATATTGTTTGCATAAATTACCTTGGCCTGAAGCAGAAAGTTCAGAATCTGCCAAGGGCAAAGCCAGACACAGGTGAGAGCTCACAAGAGCTTGCCAGCCCCATGGAGTTAAGCTGATCCCATCATGGACAGGAACAATCCCAAGAGAAGCCAGGGTGTGGGAAGAAGATGCACCAGGTGGCCTGCTTCCCTTGGGCACGGTGCTGAGCCAGGGTCTTTGTGTGGTGACAAGAAACACCTCCAGGGGAGCAACATGGCCTAATGTTGTGTGTAAGAGCCATTTTGTGCATCCTTTACATGCAGCCCAATGGATCAATGGTGTTATTCTGCTCCAAGCAGTACAGCAGGAGAGCACTCAATGCAGAAACACTTTGACATTCAAATCATCCCACAAAATAAGAGGCTTGCTGTTATTTTCAGACATGCCACTAAAATCCCACTCAACCCCCTAACCCATGGTTAAAGATAAATTATTCGGGTATCTCCTGTTTACCATTAGATTTAGGAATTATCTCTGCTGCACACTTGCATCATCCCTAGGTGTATATGCTTTTCATAGTCACCCAGTACTGGCTCTTGAATAAGCTGTAATGTACTGACATCCTCTAAACTGAACCCAGAAGTGTTTACTGGACTGAAAAAGACATCACCAGATGGCTCCAATATCAGCCTAGAAGGATTTCTGTTCCTCAACAGGGGCTAAATGTGTCTGAAAAACCAGCAGGCTGCAGAGTGTCTGCATAGTCAAATCACCTCTAAGAGGCTTTGTAATTGCATTCAGTTCTGCTGTGCTGGAAAATGAGGATAATAAGCTCAATGTATTACACTTACAGTGAGGCTAGACTCCATATAGAGGGGTAATAAGAAACACAGGCTGAGGTTTTAACTGCAGTTAGTGGGGCTCAGCACTTTGCTTAGTGCAAAAGGAGATGCCAAGTCACCTTAGCTCCCTTGACAGTTCCAACCATGAGCTCCCAAAAGTCCCCAGAGATGGAGGATCTCCTATTTCAGATAGAATCATAGGCTCATGGAATGGTTTGGGTTGATACTCAGTTTTTTATTTGCCTCACTTTCATTTCTAGCTTTCATTTTGCAGCTCTGTGCTGACAAACTGCACTGAGGAGTTTACTAAGAGTTTTCCATGCTATCTACCAACAAGTCTTGAACACATTTTCATGAACGTCTCTGTGCACCAAGTTCTTTTCAACAAAACCTAAAAAAGACCTGGTCTTCTACTATTTTTAGTCTGTTTTTACTGCACTGGGGATGGAGATCTGGATGGATAAGTCAGTAGGAGATAAGTCAGTGAGCAGATAAGTGAGTGAATAGATAAGTCACTCCAGTGAGTTTCACTTTAAAGGAGTCCTTTCCCTTCATGCCATAGGCAGGCAAACACTTTCACTGCTATGTCAATTTGAGCAATCCCAACATCTCCTCCTGCTGCCCACTCAGTTGTGTCAGTACAGCATTCCATGGGCTGCCCAATAAATCCTGCAGGGATCGATCTGGGATAATAATAACCTGACCAAACATGACTCTCTTTTTTTTCTTAAGCCCTTTTAACCCTCATTGACTCTACTTAGCTCGGTGCTGTCACTGAAAAATTGCACACCAGGCTGCATCAGGAGCAGAGGGGAATAAATCTGAAAGTTGGTTTCAAATTACCTTAGTGAGTCAAGCAGCCACATCGTGGTATGGAAATTCAGTTCAGTCTCCTGTTTTCATTTACCACCAATCTAGGGTCAGAGAATCTGCAGCCCCACAGACTTTCACTCTGGTTGTAGATCTGTTCCAGGCACAGGCTATTTTTATGTGCTACAAAACCATCAGCAAAATTGGTCCCACCATGGAAGCAAAAGCCCAGTGAGAGATCCTGAAATCCTTCTGCAGCCCCTGGGGAGAGCAAGGTATTTTTTACAGACAACATGACCGCACAAACACCAGCCCAGGAGTTGTGTGGAATGAACCAACAGGAAACACAAAACCCATGGCTGCACCAGAACATCATTAATGTCCCTTCCAACCCAACCCATTTATGAGTCTAAGACCTCACCACTGGGCAGCACATGGGCTACAAAATGGGCCCCTCCTGTCAGCCTGGCTTTCAAAGATGCTTTCTGGGCCCCAGCTCTGTGGGGAAGAGTGCAGTGTTCACCAAAGCCATCCTCAGCTGGTTTGTCACCCTAAGTGCCCTCTTTGCTTTTGGTTAGGTACATTCAGAGGAATTTTGCTGAAGACTTTTTGGATCAGGCAATGACATTTGGGATATGATTCATCTCATCTCACTTTAGCAGCTCATGAAATGCAGAGCTTGGATACAATTGGCCATCTGGCTACCAGACACCCAGTGCCACATGGGCCACTCTTTGTCACCCCAGACTTCTATCCAGGGCTGGCAGGTGTGACACTGAACACACAGGAGACCTGCAGGTTCTGCAGTGACAACCAGCAGAGCTTTCATCACCTTTGCTGAGGCACTTATGTCGTTCAAGACATCCACCTCTAAACTAAGCTGATGGTCTGGGTGCTCATCAAAGATAGAACTGGTCCAGTCATTAAGTATAGTGTGTTGTTCACCCAAACCATGCAGGTGTCTTCTTCAGGACACTAATTACACCCTGTGTTCAACTGGCAGGTGCCTCTCACTCTACTGATTGCAAAAGTGACCAGGGTGTGGGATCTCAGGACCCACCCTGTAGATCCACCTGTAGTCAGATGGATCCTGGCACTGGAACAGAACCTCCAGGGCAGTGGCCAGAGCACCAAGTCTGCCAGAGCTCAGGCAGTGTTTGGACAATGCTTTCAGGCACAAGGTGTGATTTTTGGAGATGTTGTGTGCAGGCAGGACTTGGAGTTCAATGATCCTTGCAGATTCCTTCCAGTCCAGGATATTATACAATTCCATGATTTTATGATCTCATGTTCAGGAGTTTTCAGGATGTGGTAGCTGCTTAGGCAGGGTTGGCTGGACTGCGACTCCACCAGGATCACTGCCGAAACCAAGAAGAATTTGCTCATGTGATCCTTTGAACTTCTCAGGACACAGACTGTCACCAGCTGTGATGGCAATAAAATGGATGTGTCTTGTAGGGGTGTTCAAAGCACTTGGCAAAGCTCATACAAAGACAGCGTCTTGTTCTAAACAGTTGATTGAACTGGTTTGCAAGTTACTGGTTCCAGTGAGGCCTTTGCTCCTTGGATATCAGAGGAGAAGGTCATCTTGTTTGTTTAAGTCTGTTGGTGGCTGTTACCTGACCACTGCCAGTCCAATGCTCCCATAATTGTTATAATGTGGACCACAAGAGATCAGGGTTGCTTCACACAGCCTTGGCTGGGAACTCCAGCAAAGCCTGCAGAGAAAGTCAGCCTATGTTGCAGGAGCCACTTCTGACTCAAACTCAGAGTTCTGTCCAAGTTTATCAGTTCTGCTCTCTGGGATTTTCACCTCTTCACATCTCCTTCTAGGCTCATTTTCTCATCTGCATGGTGTAAAACCCCATGGGATCCCCCAGTGCTCAGAACTGGGATGATCTTTCCATCACAGTCACCTGGAGTTGCATTCCAGCCACCAGCTTGTCACTGGAAAGTTTCATGCCATGCTGCTCTCTGATGCCCCACATTTCCAGCGGGCTTGTGGGATGTTTCTGTACAGCCCAGGCTGTAAGTCCCTGCCCAGCATGGACTATTATTACACTGCCTGCATCATTCATTTACGTGGCTCGTTCAAGACAAATCAAATAACCGGGTACTGCCTCATGCTGCAGCTTAAATTAGAAAGAATAGACCACAAAAACAACTGCAGCGGTAGCAGAAGTGGCTATAAATAAATCAAAATGTTTCTCTTAGAAACCTTTGTGCCACAGAGGGAAATTGTAAAAGTGGTCCAGGATATTTTTGTTTCTGCTTTTTAATTTGAAATTTCATCGTTGGAAGCGCTCGCAGACGTCGAGGGCTGTGCAATGTTTTCGCTGCAGTACAGCAATTGCTAAGATTAGCACAGTAACAGATCTTTTCAGAGTAAATTGCATATAATTAATAGGAAGCAGGAGGAAAAAAGGAATAATTGTATTTAATCCAAATGAAAGTTCAGTTCTCCCAGAAGGTGGAATCAGCACTAAGGCCATGCTGAAGATGTGCCTGTTCCTTCCATTTCCTTCAGCTGGGTAGTGGGCAGCAATTATGTGCCCCTATTGCAAAATTCTCATTTCCAATTTGTTTCAGCAAAGTGCAGGGATGTTCAAGCTGGAATTTCTTTTAGGCCTTTCCTAGCAACGGTGGAGATTATTGGTTTGTGCTCCTGGCTTATTTCCCATCCAATGTCAAAACAAGTTAAAGCATTAAAACAGCATTTCCCTGTGAAAGAGCTATAAAAAAATCTGTGCAACACAACTTGCATTTTGGCCAAACCCTTTTGGAGTTCATGGTTAATAGGGGACATAGGTGTCCAGCAGGCTGAGTGAGTTGATTCTTCCCCTCTCCTCTGCCCTTGTGAGAGCCCACCTGGAGCACTGGATCCAGCTCTGGGGTCCCCAGCAAAGGAGATATTGGGGTGAGTCCAGAGGGGGCCACAAAAATGACCAGAGGGCTGCAGCCTCTCTGCTCTGGAGACAGGCTGAGAGACAGGGGGTTGTTCAGCCTGGAGACAGATGGCTCTGGGGAGACCTTAGACCCTTCCACTACATAAAAGGAACTTATAAAAGAGAGAGGGAGAGACTTTTCTTACGCAGGCAGATAGTGATAGGACAATGGGGAAGGCCTTTGAACAAAAAGTGGAGATATTTAGATTGGATGTTGGGAAGGAATTCTTTACTGACACTGGCACAGGTTGCTCAGAGAAAGTGTGGATGCCCCATTTCTGGAAGCATTCCAGGCCAGGTTGGATGGGGTTTGGAGCAACCTGGGATAGTGGAAAATGTCCCTGCACACGGCAGAGGGGTTGGAAGAAGATGATCTGTAAGTTCCCTTCCAACCCAAAGCATTTGATGATCCTATGATCTGTGCTGAAGCTTCATGACATGATGCATGATGAGCTACCATCTTCCCTCCCACTAAAGCACCCAAATTTCCCAGAGGATCATTGTGTGCAGCAATATGGAGGGACAAGTCCACACACCTGCTTCCCTCAACACATTTCTCACCTCTTCACATCCCCACACTGACATTCTTCCCTCAGGCTGCTGCAGCATCCCAATATTGCTCAGATGCACAGCTCAATAGAAGTACTAAAATAAATCATTGCAGCCAAGGTTTCACTTAGCTGCTGTTATTAATCATTAGCAATTGCTATTGCTAATTAATGTCATTACACATCATGACTATTAATCACAATCTGCTGATGCAAGACATATTGTCTCTCGTAGATAAGGA
Source organism: Melospiza georgiana (assembly GCF_028018845.1). Classification (NCBI taxonomy): domain Eukaryota; kingdom Metazoa; phylum Chordata; class Aves; order Passeriformes; family Passerellidae; genus Melospiza; species Melospiza georgiana. The sequence continues at coordinate 150,725,457 of NC_080430.1, read as the reverse complement.
AGAGGAAGAAAGCAAGTGAGCAATAAGCAAACTTGAAAATGATGATGGGCAGTGTTGGCAAATTCGCACTGCACACTTCATGCTAAAAGACATGAGACAATGTCCCTACCCTTGTTGCTGCCTCTCAGCTGTGCATGGGCAATGCCATTTGCCAGGAACCCATGAAAACTGGGCACACAGATTTAATATATTACTTAGTATATGACATTTTTTAATGATACATGATCTTAAGCCATGAGAGAATGAGACTTCCATTAAACTGTCTCATCCACAGCACTGCACTGCTCCCCACTCCCTCCCTAAGACACCCCAATGTTGTCTTTGCATCAAAGTCTTTCAGAAAGGGTTAAACTCTTCAGTTCCAATACAAGCTGTTGGACTGTGTGCAGAAATCACTGAGGAAGTGCCCATGACCTTTGCCAGGTAGAAGGTGTGATTAGCTGACCCTACAGATTGTTTGATCCATGAAGCCTCCAAAATGCTATAGTGCAGCAAATCATAAAGTGCTGGGTCATTAGGATGTGTTTGTCATTAGGATTTAAACACTCATTAATCACTGTCTTTTTTTCATTATAAGGAAGGAAAGGGAAATTTCCTTCATTTTATAGTTTAATCTCAAGTGAAAATTTAAATGCCAGAGTGGAATCAATTCTGCAGCTCACAAGATTGATTTGTCCCAGCCCTGAATTTGCAATATTTCCCCTTAAGCAGGAGTCAGAGCTGCAAGCACTCCAGCACTCCTGGTTTCCCTGCAGCACAGGAGAAAGCTCACACAGAGCCTTCAGCTACCTGCCTTCACTCTAATGGACATGGACATTGTCTCTCAGCAATGAAATCTCTAAGCAGGAAGCTCTTGGCAGTGCTTATACAGCAATTCCCTGCAGTAGGAACCTCACAAAAGCTCAGGGCAAAGGGCAGGAATATCTGCTGGCTTTGGGTGCACAGACTGGGGTAATGGGGTGCTGAGGATGGTCATGGAGAGGAGGAGTCACCCCTCTGAACGAGGAATTTCTGCTGCATGTTCGGATGGCCACGTCTCCATCTGCCACAGGAGAAAGGGCTGTTGGTCACAGTGGTGAGCTCATTAAAGTGAGATCAATAGAGATTTAATCTAATGCTGAGGATTACTCGAAGTGGAATGCTCAATTAAGTGTGGAGAAAAAAAAAATGTAACACATCAAATGAATTGCCAGCTGATTTCCCTGCTTTATTTGGAATTTAGCCCAATATCAAGGAGGGCTGATAAGCTAAAGCAGAGCTGTGAAAAAACAGCTGATACTGGTGGTAGCGGTCACCAGTTAAATGTGCCACATCATTACTCACACATTTTGCAGTGAACTCCACAGGTACATAGAGTTTTGCTGGGATTATATACTTCCAATTTCCACTTCTGTTCACACCAGTGGCTCTAAAAATATTTGAAAGCTGCTAAGGTGAGGATTTGCATAAACAGGATTTGCCACGGCTTTTGGCAAATTGGAAGAGTTAAGTGCAGTGACTGCTACAAAATTTGTCTTTCTTTGCTGTTCTTCTGTAATCCAGCCCATTTCTCCCTCTCTGCTTCTCCACCCCCAGAAATGAAACCACTGCCACCTCCCCAGCTCCTTCACCTCTCTGAGCAGCAGCCACACAGGGACAAAGAAGATTCTGTTTTGAATGAAACATTTTATTCTCAAGGCATGAAAACACGGGACCAGGCAGAAAGCCAAGAAGCAAGAAAAGAGAAACATATTCATTAATTAAAACAAGCATTGCTTGCTTTGAACTACGAAAATCATGTTAGAAAAGAAATGGAGCAATGAGTTCCTGGCTTCTGGAAGAGAAGAGCACACTCCAGGCTCACCAGGCTGCATTGCTGCAGGAGCAGGGAGGAGCACGGGATGCATTCCCCAAACCCCATAACTGGCAGGCACGGGGCCCCCGTGCTGCTCACAGAGAGAATTCATCCCGACACGAACAGCTCTGCAGCCTGTTGGCACAATATCACAGCAGTTTTTCCTTCCAACAAGTCACATTTAATCTTTGCCCAGACATTTCAAGGCAGAGCTGTCTTATTTCTCCCATTAGGGCAGGACACCTTCCCACGCCATTCCCTGAAGTCATAACTTTTGGGAGATAGCAGGATGAGGTCCAGCCAGTCACAATGTCCCTTGTGAGTCTTCTTCTCCTCTTCCTTTAAGAGCCTCACCATCCTTAAGGCTTATGATTGCCTCTAAGAAGCTCAGTAATTTGCCATCCTGAATATTCTGCCCAAGTTCCCACACTCTGCCCCCCTCTTCCTGACCAGGGAGGTTAAAAACACCCCGAGGCTGCCCATTGTGAGCAGCAGATGAAGCAATGCTGCCTCTGAGGTTCTCCATGTTCCTTTGTGTCCTGGGTGGGAAAGGCCAAGCACAGAGCTGTCTTCTGCTGCTGGTTGCCACATGGCCCTGCTTCTTTACTATTTATCACTGTTGTTATCACCAGTTATCACTATTATTGTCATCTCTATTTATCTGTGGTCTGGGGTGTGCAGCAGGAGTTTTCCTTCTGTTCTCCCCATGTTGTTCCACGTACTAAAGAGGGAGTTTGTTTTCTAGAGTGGATCATGATGGGCTCAAGGGTGGGAAAGCCCAGGCAGTACCTGTGGCTATAGATTCCTCAAAACAGCTGACTTTGGTATGTTTTGTTGCAATTCCCCACCAACTGGGAACCATAGTTTTGCAGACTCCCAGCAGCACTCCCTCCACTGTCTGTTCTTCTACTTCTGCAAAGTTTTTCTAATTCTTTTGACAAAGCTGTTTTGAACTCAGAGGGACAAGAGCCACACTGGCACTGGGGGGTTGCTTTACCCAAAACTGGTCAAAATGCCTGTGGTATTTGTAGGCTCTTCTGATATTGCCCACAGGAGCCTCTCAGCTGATCCTGCAGAGAAGGAACTGTATTCATCTAGGATTGCAACGCAGAAGGTGCTCAGATTGTCACTCCACATCAATGTCTCTATAGCAAACTGGCAAACAGCACAAAAAAAAAACCAAACCAGCTGTTCTAGGGTGAAACAGAGAGATTTGATAGAAATTCCTTCCAAAGTCTTCTCATGTGTTTATATGGAGGAAGAGCTTCCTGCACCTGTGGGGCACAGCATCCTGCCTTGTCCTGGCACTGCTGATGTCACGGGACCTTCTGAGCCTTGAGAGGACCCAGCAGGGACAGTGAATCTGCCACAAGAGTTTCAGTGGCAAAAATTCCCCCACCAATGCTTCTGGTGTCAGCGCATGGTCAACAGCTTGTAAAGTCTGGGCTAAAAGCTCCAAAATAAGAGTGACAATCGAAAACAAAAAAATTCCTACATTTCTAAGCTCCTTAACCCCACAATGAACACACTCCACATGCCAGCAGGTGTGATACTTTCTGTGGCATGAATAGACATGCAAATGGAATTTAGCAGGACCTACAACAGAGTGCAAGGCAGAAAAGCTTGATGGACTCACTAGTTGACTGATGGTGACTACAAAACCCAGAAGGCTTTAACTCTGTACAAATAAAACAGATAAATTCAAAGCAAACAGTACTCCCTGGAAAATGGGTAAATTATGAGGAAAAAAGGCACAGTGTGATTTATATATAGCATAGATCTGTATGCTTGGGCTTTTTACAGTCATAAATTCAAGACTTCCTGTAATATTCTGGCAATATTTTGTCTCAGGGTTATTTTGAGGCTGTTAGGGACAGGGAGTGCCCAGCTTTGATGAAGTGGAGGGTTGCTGGTGCAATTCCACCCTGACCATGCTGTCCCCTAGCAGTGGCCAAAGAGAATCAGCACTGGCCCCAATGCCTGTGTGATCCAAGTGCCAGCATCAATATCTTCATTCAGAAATATCACTGTGGCCCAACACTCCTGTGGGCAGCTGAGAAGTACCTGATGCTTCCATTCTAGTCCAGCACCAGGGGAAGCTCTGGGAGATGAAGATAAATGCCCAGGTCAGGGTGTTTTCAAGGAGAAGAACAATCTGGAACTGGCAGAATCTGGCAGGTCTGCACAGCCCCAAGCACCCTGCATTGTCCCTGGTCATGCAACTCTTTAAAAACAAGCAACTTTTTGCAATTATTTGCTGGCACTCCATGAAAAGCAATGCCTCCTCCAATTCTTTCTCTTTTTTTTTCTTCTTCTTTTTTTTTTTTTTTTTTTTTTTTATTGAAACCAGGCACTCAAAAAAATCCATTTCTATTGGAAACAGGACATGAGAACAGTTTTTGCCTGTGTGGCAATTTTCTTCTTGTGATTTGCTCCTAGGGGCAGCCTATTCTTCTCCAGGACCTGAACAATGAAGGTCTCAAACAAAGGCAGCTCCCACAGCTGGGGAAAGGATGCTCGAGGTCAGGGCTCCTCCCTTAAGCCCTGGTGAGGTCAGTGGGATGGGCTGTGCTGGTGCTGCTTTCCTGGCTGAGACTTCACAGGGAGCTGCTTCACCAAGCCCCCGGGTGGGAATTCCAGGCTCTCCTGCAGGATGGGGCTCATGGTGCTCTCAGACCTGTGGGGTTCAGCCCCTTGTGCTGCAGAGAAGTCACTTCCACCAAGGTCAGCCCTGGGCTGAAGGGCTCCTTCCATCACTCTGATTCCTCTGTAAAAGTAATTTTTAAGCCACAGTTTAGACTTCCAGGTTCTGATGAGATTTTTTAACATTTTCTAAGCCAAATCCACCCATTTAGGAAAACACACACATACAGAAATGCACAAATATATATTTTGTACGCAGCTCTGGAACACTTAATAACACTTTTTTTTCCCCCTTTGGACTCCATGTCCCTCTTTAACATGGAAAACCCATTTGTCTACCTCTCTGGGTACTGAGTGGACAAATACATTAACTACTTAGAAGCACATTGGCCTCTTTTTTCCCCAGTCAGAGCAGCAGCCTATCTGCACCTCAGCCAGACTCTGGAAAATCAGTGAACCACATAAACCACAGCACCATGGAGAGACTGAAGTGAGCTAATGCTCAGCTCATACAAACCACATGGTTATTGAAACTCAGGATGAAAAAGAAATCAATGACAGAGCCAGGTAAAGCTGGCACATTTCAGTGTATTTGTGTAGTAAACTCCTATTTTCTCTGGCTAGGCAAGACACAAATGGCAGAGACTGTCATTGCTCTCTCTATTTTTATTTCCTCCCTGTCACTCAGGGCCAAAATGCCTTTTTTTGGTTGGAAACATTGTCTCTTCCATCCAAATGGTCGTGCCTGGCGCCTCCTCTTGCTGCTCTGGCGCCTTCCTGCCTCAATTTCACAGGTGCAGACATTTCCATAAAATAGTAGTGAGCAAAATCCCCAAAACAGCCACCACAGGCCGACACATTTCCTTCTGCCTGTAAATTGGGAAGGACTTTACACTTTCAGGACAATCATTTCAGCCCCTGGAATCCTCCACAGTGGGAATTCAGCAGGAGCTAAAGAGAATTCCACCTCTTTAATTCAAGTGTGCAACAGAGCAGATTCTTGTGGCTTCAGCTGGCATCAGCTTACTCTGAAATCTGGATGTTGATGCCCTACAGGGGAGTTTTTGACTAAAGGAATGGCCCAACATTAGGTATCACTTAGTTGGTGGTGGCTGTGCCATTATTTGTAGATAAAACCCTGGATGCTTTCAGCTTGCACTTAAAGGGCCTCATGACAGATAACAGAAGTCCAAAATGGTAGAAAAATTAAGGATTTTAAGCCGTCAATGTGAGAAGAATTTTTACCCCAGTCTCCAAGTGTACAAACCTGCAGGTATGCATTTATGCTATTGAAGTTGAGGGGAAAATTCCCCAGTGATGTTAGAAATAGAGATTCCTTCAAGAAATCTCAGTGCTCTTGATTTAAAATGAATGTGTCTGGAGCATGATCCTGCAGTTCAGGATGGAGGGATATGGAGATGCCCTGTCTTTGCCCTTGGTAAAGATGTTGAGCTTTTCACCTATTTGATACAAATATCCATTTTGTGGCAGCAGGAGTAACCTACAAGCACTGGAGCAGCTCCATCCCAGCTTGGAATTCCCTCCTCACCTCTTACACTTGTGTACAGCTGGAGGCCATAATGGAAGTATCCCATTCCCAGTGAGCTGCTGTCACAAAACCATGTTTATTTTTCATCCACTGTGTTTGCAAGTGGGGCATTTTGGTTCTTTTCTTCAGTATATTTAACAAATTTTTACTGCTGTGGCAGAAAGGAGCTCACTATCATTGATGTGTCAAAAATCAACTCAGCACTGCTGGTTTTGTTACCTTCTGGTAATGTCTGTGTGAAGAATGCAAGAGAAATTCTGAGTCCCTGAGCAAAAAAACCCCACCTCTGTCTTCAAGGACAGCTCTCCCAGTGCCTCTTTTTGATGGTGACAGCCCCAAAGCAGGTGACAGCTGAGCAGACAAGCCCACGGCTTCATTTCCTTCTTCAGAACAGAATGTGAAATGCAGTCACTTCTGCTGGTCATGGGCCCCCTGTTACTCCTAAACTTTTTAATAACCTCAACTGGAGCCACCTTCTCCTTTGATGTGGTGCTGCTTTCATTAGTAGTCATTCAAGGTGAATACCTGATTAGCCATGGGGAGCTGGAGGGGTTTATTCTCCCCCTTTTTCTTTCAACTTTCATAACACTTACTACAGACAAAGAGCCCCTGTGCCCTCCTCATGTTAGAAATAAAAGAAGTGGTGTTAGGCCAGAGTAAGTGAGTGTGTCCATGTCTGGCAGCTAAAATGAATTGAATCTCACTCACACAGCTGAACTTTTTTGTGCAAGGTTTTTTCCATGCTGGACTTTGTGATGTTTTCAGTCTTTAAGGGCTCTTCTCTCTCTCAAATCCAGGGCAGAATCAGTGCCCCTCAGCACAGTGACTCTGCTGCATGAGGACCATGAGGGATTTGGGAGCACACAAGATCTTACTGCAGGTCTGAATTCCATACCTGCAGGAACTGAGCTCTGCAGATGGATGAGTTTCAGCAAGGTCAAGGCTCCTTCTTCCAGGCTTCTGAAACAGACTTATTGACCCACTGGGAAATAGCCCTTCTGAAATGCCATAGAGACCCTAAATGTCTTTTTATCCCTCCTTTCCTGGGAAATCACTGTAATATGAGACAGATTATTTATATGTGAGTTCAAGTAGTAATTTGGGGAAAAATATAAGAAACCTTTGTTTACCAGAGAACTCCTAAGAAAGAGTCATTGGACGTCTTGCAAAAACTTCACAGATTTCTCTCTCTGATTTCCTTCATGATTTTGAAGACAGAAGACACAGTAACAAGTACTCAGAGGCTCATGGAGATGCTACAAGCTGTTGACTGAATTTCAGGCCAGTTTAGACATCACTCCTTCTGCTTTTCCAGAGCCCATCAATGTCTCATTCTGGGTAAGTTCAATTATTGGTACAAAGGGAAAGAAACTTTCTCCTGCTTTGGAATCCTAATGTAACCACAACAGCAAGCACTTAAAGAGCCATTGTGCACAGGAAATGTCAATTTGGTCTTTAAAATACCACATTACAGGCAGGCAATGGACACAGGGGAAGGTAGTGACTTGCTTGTTGCCATTCAGCAGAGCTGAGATGAGGATACAGGTTCCCTGGGGGGGAATGTAGTGGCTTAGCTAAAGGCAGCTTTACATAAAACCTCCAGCTTTTTCCACAATATTTTTCCATTTCACAGTATTTCTGATTTTGAACTTATTTTTCCCATTTCCTAGTAACATGCCAGGACTCAGGGCCCAAAATTTTCATCTAGCGACTCTGATATGGGGTTTGACAGCTCATAAGGCTCCATACAAAAGCAGAGAGCCTGTTCCTCAAGTGTATCTTGCTGGAACCAGCCTCACCCAGCAGCCTGCTGAGTCTGCTCCCTGTGGCAGACAATGCTGCATCGTTCCAGGCAACACTGAATAAACTTTGTATAAACAAATATCACCAGTGTTCTTACCAGCATCTCACAGATTCAGAGATTTCTTAAAGGCAGGAAGAACCAGCAGCTCAATCCCAGGAGTGCACAGTAGAATCTCCCCCTCTAGCCCTGTTCCCAACCCAGTCACCTGGTGCTTCCCCACAAAGCACACAGGCACAGATAGGATGTCACCCCTTGGCTTCTTTTGGATAAACTAAACACACAAAGCTCCTACATCTGGCTACAAATCAGTTCTGGTGATCCTTGGGGTTGTCTCCAGCTTCTCCCTTACACCAACATCAGCTCATCCCAGTCTTCAACCTTTTCTAAATCTGAACATAAAAATGGGACACAGCATTTCAGCCATCAAAGGCCAAAATTCCCCCTGAGCTGCCCCCCAGCTTTCCCTGGCAGTGTGGGGACAGTGTAGCTTTGCACCAGTCCACTTTAATGTAAATTTTATTTGTCCCAATCAGTTTATTAAGTCATTTATCTCACGCTGAGTGACATCCTGCCTTTTTAGCAGAATGGGATTTTAATCAAAATTGCCCTCTCACATCACTGTGAAATCAAGGTGGCTGGTCAGCTGGTAAAATCCTCTTATAGGAAGCCCAACTTTCATTCTTTTTATGCTGCTTAGATCCTAGGAAATTATCCCTTTGGAGCTACCCAATATATTCATTACTGTGCAGGTCCATTGAAACAGAGTCCCAGCCATATGTTCCTCAGATACTGTCAGCTTCCAACCAGTCTGTCAGAATGGAATCTGAAATACTGTTATCTCGTGTTGGGTGCAATATCTCCTGGGCTACAAAATGATCACACATCATTTGAGGAACTTCAAATAGATTTATTTCCGGTTATATGAGACTTCCAGCATACATCTTTATGATTGAAATCTCCCATTACCTGGTATTTCTTTCCATTTATTAAGGATAAAAGCTCCAGGAGCAGCTCACCTCTTAATGTGAAGCCATGGTCTGTAATCCCCTTTACAGGCACCACACACTCACCTCTCACTGTATCCCCCCCAATTTTGATAGTTACAGCTTTAATATCTCTGCATTTTACACTAAACAGGTCACAGTCTCTTTTCCTTTCTCTTTCCACCTTTTCTCTTGGGCACACACTGCTATTCACACACAGGTTGTAGTCAGCAGTTTTAATGCTCCAGTCATACAAATCAGCCTCCTCTCACTCCATTTTGGCAATTATCTCCAATTTCTTTTAATTAACAAGCACTTGCAATTCCTGTCATTGTCAGAAACATGAAGAATAAAGAAGCAAAGTGTTCATACAGCCACTGGAAATTAAACTATTTGCTCGGGCATGTGAATTGCCTCAATGGATAAAACAAATCTGCCAGGGGCATTTTGGAAGTTGCTTTCAGGCAAACCACTGCCTGTGCCCTGCTGCACCAGGCAGTGTGACTGAGGAGTGCTATTAAACATTGTCAGTCAGACATCTGGGGAGTAATAAATAAAATTCATAGAAGAAATAATATAAAAGTAGAGAGCTGCAGAGGACTCTACAGCATCTGCAGAAGACACTCAGAGCCAACCTTCTGAGCATCCTGCTCAGAGGAAAACCCTTTGCCTTTGTTTGGGCCTCTGCAGGAAAGGATGTTTATAGGCTGTGTCTTTTAAAGTACACCATGACTGAGTCAGAGCATGTGTTTACATTTGGTTGTTGGGTGTTTTAAATATCAGCACAAAGTCCAAAGAAAAAAATTACTACAATGGGAAAATAAAGCAATGCAACTTGGTACTGATGTGACAAATTTTAGTGCTGCAAAGCTGATGGGCAGCAGGACAAGCCTGTGATTGGTGACACACCTGGTGCAGTCCATCTGCAGTGGTTTTGTTCACAAAGCTGAGCCCTGCCAGATCCATGGAGTTTAGGGACCAAAACCCACACGTAGTGGTACCAAACACCACCTTATGATGGCAGCTTTTTGGTCCAGGGAGATGTAAACAGGCCAGAGAGGAGATGTAGCAATAATTGCTCCAGGCACAGGAGGCAGCCGCTCCTGAAATAACCAAAACTTCCTCAAAGTCTCTGAAAATACTCTTCATAACTCCAGCAAGAAGGGAATGGGACCAGCTCAAACAAGCACTACACCAGATACTGATATCCCTCTCCCTGTTGGGGAGTAATTCTCTCTTGAAAGAGCAAAGCATCTTTGAAATCCTTAACCAGACCAGAAGGAGTTAGACATCAGGAAAAAATTATTCACTGAGAGAGTGATTGGGCACTGGAATCATCTGCCCAGGGAGGTGGTGGAGTCACCATCCCTGGATTTGCTTAATAAAAGACTGGATGTGGCACTCAGTGCCATGGTTCAGTTGATGAGGAGGTGCCTGGTCATGGGTTGGACTTGGTGATCTCAAAGGTCTTTTCCAACCTTGTTCATTCTGTACAATCTTACTGTAATTAAAAGATCATGAAACAGTTTGGGTTGGAATGTCTTGTATTTGTAGGGTGCTCCATGGCAGGAAGGAATGATGAATCTGACTTCATGTTCTTTGAAAGCTAATTTATTAAGATACTATATTATATTAAAGAATACCATACTAAACTATACTAAAGAATACAGAAAGGATACTTACAGAAGGCTAGAGAGATAATAATGAAATCTTGTGACTCTTTCCAGAGCCCCGACACAGCTTGGCACTGATTGGCCAATGAGTGAAAACAACTCATAGCAAAAACCAATGAAACAATCACCTGTTGGATAAACAATTTCCAAACACATTCCAAAGCAGCAAAACACAGGAGAAGCAAATGAGATAATATTGTTTTCCTTTTTCTCTGAGGCTTCTCAGCTTCCCAGCAGCAAAATCCTGGACAAGGGGATTTTTCAGAAAATATGACGATGACAGGAATGGACTTCTGAAGTTCATCCAAGCCAACCTACCTGCAAGAGCAGAGACATCAACTAGATCAGGTTCCTCAGAGCCGTGCCTAACCCAGCCTTGAATGTTTCCATGGATGAGGGATCCAGCACCTCTCTGAGAAACATTTCCCTGCGTTTCACCTCCCTCTGAGCAAAGAATCTCTTCCTCATAACTAATATCTCCAATTTTCCTAACCAGCTTCCAAGAGCCTGGGCCCATCTCAAAAGAAATTGATTTCAACTTAGTGGAGAGGTTTGGACATTGTGAAACCCAAATGAATGGGCAGCAGAAAGAGGTAAGAGTGTTGGAGGTGAAGTCTTTAAATAAGCTGGCCCGGTGTTTCCATCAGGAGGGCCTTGTGTGCTGTTCACAATTACTTCCTTCTGTTATGTTTGTTTTATTCTGTATTTTTAAACACCGCTGATACGGTGGAGCCCTGCCAAAAATGGATGTTAAAATGCCAAAAGGAGGAGAGGCTCTGCTGGAACCTTTCTAAATCAGTAGGAGCCAGGAAGCAGGGAAGCCACAGGCACTTCTGTTTGTGCACAAGTTCCAGCCCCAGAGGGCTGGCTCCAGAAGCTGCATTTTAGCTAATCATGGATTTAAACCCATAATGGTTCATCACAGCTTTAAGCAGGTGCACTTTTAGCAAGGCTACTAATTTCCCTGAGAGAGCTGCAGCCCAAAAAACCTAAGAGAGTCCAAATCCCTCTGTGAGGTACTAATACTCACTACTAATTCACACAGAAGACCTTTTTTGTTTGTTTTTAACATGAACGCTGTCCTTGGCATCCTATAAGACATGCTACATTCCCATGGGGATAAATGGAGGTTTGTTGCAGCTTTGACTGGTCTCTTGTCAGACAGACAACATCTAATTCACTGCAGTATTTCTACTTCTCCTGCTCTGGTTGCACATTCTCCCACCATTACACTGCTCCTTCTAGCTGGGAGGGTTCAGATCTTCTTTGATTGCTTTATCTCCTGTAAAGCAAATGAAAGGGGGATGGAGCTGGGGATTGGTGTGTGGCTCAGCCCCAAGGCTGACTCAACATGTCTTAAGGGACCTTTCTGTTTGTACAGAATGGTACTGTGGGGTTTCCTCACAAGGGAGCACCCAGTCTCTCTCCCTGGGTGCTCCTCTCATCCCAGCCTGCAACTCTCCTCTAAGTGTCTACATCTGGATTTGGTTTATGATTTAATCATGGAAAGAAGCAGGTTCAGGAAGGATGTGGTTCACCTCAGCTTAAATTTGGCACTGAACCTGCCTGGGTGAACTGTCCCTGGGATGAGTCTTTGCCATCATGACTGAAAAGCTGCTCAGATGGGGCTGTTCTTCTTGTAGGCCTCACTTTTAGGTTAGGTCTGAGGAAAAATGTAGAGACCTGGCCACTCATTTTCCTTGCTGAGCTGGGAAAGAAAGATTCAGACACAGCACATAAAACACTTCCCTTCCCACAGCCTTTTCCTCCCTTGTCAGTGAGAAGATGACATTTATATTCACACAGCATTCAGAACAAGGCACCCCCACCCCATTTCATCCTTGGGCGCCGCTCTAGTAAAAAAAATAAACAGCTGAGTGTGGCAGTGGGGTTTGGGAAGGATTCCAGCTCACAGTTAAAGGACAGACCCAGTTATTCCTTGATGAATAACAGCATTTACAGAAGGCCTTTCACCCTGAGGTGCTCCACAAATTATAAACATACATTGCCACATCACAGAACTGGTGAAACAGCCAACTTCAAAGGGTCAGCTGGGAAAATCCCACAGCCAGCCCAGTGCAGGGAGACACCTGCCAGACAGCAAAGGGCAAGGCAGTGTTACACACAAAACTGCTGCTGCACTGGAGGGATGTCCAAGCTGCAAAGGAGACCACAGCATCACCTTCCTCCTCTCTGAAAATTATCTGTATGGTCTTTAAATGCCTGTGTTTAAACAATTCCACTCCCTCCATGCCAAAGTTGAAACCATCTGTGTTTTATTGTGTTTCAACATGTCTGTAAGGTCCATGTGATTGTTCACCTTTATTTCCTCTCCAAACAAATGTTCCTCTCCATTTCCCTCACACGTGCTTGTGTCAGCCACAAATGATTGCTGGTTGCTGTAACTCTAACCAGTGCAAAGACCCAAAGGAGAAACTAAAAACATGCAGAAAACATGTATAAAACTGACAGCTAAAGGAATTTTTCAAAAGGTGACTCAGGAGTTTAGCTGAGAGTGTGTCAGGAAAATTCAGCTGCCACAATTTGCTGTTACACCTTTGGAAACCTGAGAAAGAGCCTGAACCTGAATGTGGAAGTGAAGAGTACACCCCAGGGGAGGTAAGGAAGATTTTCAAGCTGCTTGTGTCCTGAGGATCCAGCACCTGGGTCCTGAAATGTGGGACTGAAATGGGCTCATTTCTCACCATCACTGACCACCCATGTGTTTATCCATCTGTCTTCAGGAGCCTGGAGAGGGATCAACAAAAGGAATCTCATGCTCCTATTAAGTGACATTTTTACAGAGGAACCACAGGATAGAAAGTTTGTAAAAAGTCAGTGATCCAGAAAGAAACTTCAGCATCCAACTGGTATCCTTTAGTTGGTATCCACCAGTTTATATTGGGACTTTCTGCTTTTCAGACAGCTCCTTGTCTGTCCCAGTGAAGGTCAAGAGGCTTCAGAGCTGCTGGTGAGCACAGGGGCTTTGCAACTGGGATTTTCCCCCTGTTTCAGGTAGCACAACAAAGGTTCATTCATTCTCATCTGGAACAGACTGAATCAGCAGATAGATGAGAGAGTAGCAGGACACCATTATTATTTCTTTATTATTCCCCACTCAGAAGTGAATGGGAAATAATAAATTTAAATATTTGGATGTAACTGTCCAAAGAAAAATGCAGGTCATGCAAAAATAAATGTTTCTCAAGAGTGTAGTTTATGAGACTACAAAATAATCACAGAAATGAAATATGGGAACCCCCAAATTTGAGACATCTAGAAACCATCTGACCACTTTGTTCCCCCTCCTAGTTTTCCCAGTGCTCTGACTGCACAGTTAGTTCTGCAAGGCCAGGTTTGGTTTCAGAGTGATTAATGATTACCAGCAGCAACAATTTTTTTCAATCCCTTCTGGAGATCAGGGGAGGAGAAAAAAAATGCAGCTCTGCCCCATGATTCCTGCTCTCAGCAGGGCTGGACTCTTGGAACACCACGGGGAGCTGCAGGTGTAGGAAGATCATTGGAGAGGATTTGCTCCATCCCTCAGCTCTCCTGCTCATCCCTTCCAAGCTGGCCTTCCTTTTCTCTTCTGTTATTTATGTGAATGAACTCGTCCCCAAAGAGTTTGCTGAGTGATAAGAACTCAGATTATCCATTACCCACCTTGTGCTGGGTGGCTGCTGTGGCTGGAATAAGATTTGCATGTGGTCAGACACACAGTCCTGCAGTCACAGCCTCCCTGAATGCATATTAGCATCAATCAAAGCCTGGCTGCAGAGATGTTGCCTTCCTATTTTGTGTCTGTAATGGTTTCTGTTCTGTCTGCTGCTGCTGAAAGATCCTTGCTTTGGAATCAAACTGAACCTGAAAGTGTTATTGGGCTTCACCACAAACAAATCAGTTTTAGGCAGCAGATCCAGTTTCCAGTGGAACAGCCTTGCCCTTGCTGAGCTAAGCTCCCTGTGCCAGTGTTTCCTGTTTTCTCATGGTCTTTGGAACTTTATATTTAAGTCATACACAAGCATGAAATCAGAATTTAGGTACACTAAGAAACATTGAAATTATAAATTACCTAATCCTAATAAATGCATAGAAATAAATAGGGATGAAATATTGAAAAGGTATCTCTAGTTTGTCCTCAGAGTAGTACAGACAGTGTAGAAGACATGATTATACATTCTTGTGCCAAGTTAGACCATGTGATGCCTAGACATTATGTCATTAGCATCCTCTTCATTCTCAAATCTAAATCCTGATAACAATTGTTTAATTTTAATTTTGTGTGTGCATATATAATTTGTTCATTGTCCACCTTTATGTGAAGTCAAGACATTCAAGGCTGCTGCAAACACATGAATTTAATTCCTGCAGCAGATGAGCAAATTCTACAGGTCCTTTCTGTGAGTTCAAAAATTGCCTTTGAAAAGGACAATTGTTTAAATTACTCTCTTTGCACCCAAGGAAATGAATGAATTTGTGCTGACCATACCACTCACAGGTCACTAAAATATGTACCATGACCTAAACCCCATTGCTTCCTTCTCTATCAGGCCAAATACATTTGGAGCATTTCATGTGAGATCCTGCTATAGCTGGAGAAAGGAAAGACAATCTGATAAATCTAATTTCCTGATAAAAATCACACCAGACACCCTGGGGGAAGAGGAAAAACATCCTGTCTCAAAATTTCATTCCACCCATGTTGCCCTCCAAATGCTGGAGAAGTCACTGATGTGCTGCACTTTGTTCACATCTGAATGGAAGGCTGAGGTTACCTTCAACATGTCAGAACTTTTGTTTTTAATCTTCATCTTACAAATGAATTACAAATAAGAGGTTCTCTGGTAACAAAGGGGTGGCATTAGCCCTGGAAAATCAGATTCTCTCCAGGACATTGGTCAGTGGATCATGTAACCAGCTTTCAAAGGGAAAGCCTGACACACCAGCACTGTCTGCAGCAGCTTTTCACCTTGCCAAGAGCAAGGCTGTGGGGGCAAAGATAACTTTTATAGCACTGTGCTGGTGTTCCCACCTTGCTGCTGATACCCAAATGTGGCATTTTAACGCTGTTATCTCCCATTACCCTAGTTTTAATGCAGCTCAGGGGAGTTTTGTGTTAGATTTTAAGTCTGACTGATGAGGGAATTGATGTTGGGCTTCTGTAAGAAATTTGTCTTGTAATAGTACAAAATGTTGATGAAGTAACTAAAACAATACAAAACCACAGTGAAACAGATTAAATGGATTAAGAATTGGCTTACTTCAAGTCTTAAATATTATTATAACCAGAAAAATTTTCTTAGAGTGGGTGTGTGTTTGGACAGATCCCGTAGGGACTACTTCTTGGCTCTATACTATTGTATTTTATCAATAGCTTAGGAAAAAACCCTTTCAATCATTATCAACAATTTTTTTCAGATGAAAAAGGCTGGGAAAATGGTCAAAAGAAGGAATCCAGGTCACGGATACCAACAAATAATTGGCAATCTGAAGGTAAGCAAGTACAACCCAGTTAAGTCACAACATTGGAGAAAGAAGATATTTGCCTGGTGGGGCTGCAGTGGTTCTACACTAGAAAGTTGTGACCAAAAAAGGGTTGCAAGTCATGGTGAGTAATCAGCTGTCCATGAACTGACCTAATCTTTGTGTGTATAAGCAGAGGAAATCCAGGGAGAAGAGGGTGATAATGTTGTCTGGGTATTCCCCATGTCCTGAAACTGCTGCCAGCCCATTGTGCCCTGCTCCAGCATCCACAAAGCAAGGAGGCTGAGAAGCTGGAGAGAATTCAAGAAAGAGGCACAAGAATGTACACAAGTCTGTGAAAGATGACTTGCAGGGAGAGATTTAAGGAGCTTGGTCCACTTAGCTCATCAAAAGAAAGCTAAAGGGTGTCTGGACACTGATCCAAGAACCTCCAGGGAGAAATTCAGAATCAGTTGTCTTTAGTCTTGCTAACAGGAGTGTCCCATGCCACCAGCCTTGCTCTGAGTTCCCACACCAGGTGCACACCTTGGCCATGTCCTGCCACCTCAGCAGGGACACACACTGACCTTTCCCTCCAAGAGGAGTCCAGGTGCCTGCTCCAAGCAGAGCTTGGCACACTCTGACAGGTCTCCAGCTGGTTTAGGGACCAGGAGCCTGTTGCACACCAGATTTTCAGTGTGAATGTGGCCAAAGAATTTGGGGCTGGGATCCTCCAGCTCTGTTTTCATTCTGTGGTTTTTGTCTCTGTTCTGATCCTGGTGCCACAGAAATGTTGCATTGTTTGAGAGATGTGGATCTGGTGGCATAGCCTGGTCTCAGGACAAGCACTCCCAAGGCTCTCATCTGAGCTCCCAAGAGAGAAGCTAAACCAGAAGACAGAGATCACAGGCTCAGGCAGAGAACTGCTGTGCCTTTCCCCCCAAAATCCAGGAAGGATTATTGCACTGACCATCTTGAGCAAGAGAAATGGCAAAAGGCTGGAGAGCAGCAACACTTTGGAACACTGTACATGAGAAAGACATTAAAAAGAAGTTATTTATTAAGCCCAAATCTCAGCAGCATTTATTCCCTCAGCCTACCTGCCCCTTTTGGAGACCTCTTATCCCATCACTTCAAAGGCCAGTAGCCAAACACGACAGTCACACAAAGGTCAGACGGGTGGTTCACATCAGGATGACTCCATCTGGCTGCAGATCCTGCCTGCACTGCAGTCCCTCCCTTTGTGTGGGGGTTTTCTTCTCAACTCTGCTGGGAGATGGCTGGAAGCACAATGAGGGGAAAATAACAAAAACGGTGAATACGTAACAGGAACAATTTGTTCTTGGATTTAGGGCTGTCCTCGGACAATATGTAAGGCAGTGTTTAAGTGAAATATTTGACTAATGAACCCTACAAGGATTGGCATAATTAATTAATGCCTGGAAGTGATATGCAGGGTTATGGAGAAGTTGGAAGTGGGTGTAACAGAGTGGGATTACAGCAGTAGCTGAGAAAAGCCCACACCGTTGGAGGTAGCTTTTCATAGGAGAACAAACTGTGAAGAAAGTACGTGCTGAAGAACAAGCTGGATGCTTTAGCACACTTTAAAAGTGTCTTTAACACATTATAAGAATGTGCTAAAAACAGTGTTCCTGTATTTTGCAAGCTGCATATTTTTAATTGCAGCAAATTACTGACTTGCACAAGCTTTACCAGCTCTGCTGAGACTCAGGCTGTTATACTTAAGAATAATTGCATGAACTACTTAAATATTCAAACACTGGTAAATAAAAAAGTATTGTTCTTAAGAAGTTATACTTCTCAAGAAATTGTTGCTTCTTGTGCTGAATGTAAGGACAATTTTCTTATGGCACTGCTAAAAACTTCTGTGCAAGTGCAAGATATAATTTGAGGACTTTTTCCTCAATTGCCCGCTCAGCTGACTCCTACACAACTGCTACATTCCAAAAGGGCAAAATTGGAGCTGTTTGTTTATTTTGTCTTCAGTGGGAAAACGAAGCTTTCCAGGGAGGAGCAACTGCAGCTGAACTGAATTCAGCATCACAATGGCAAAACAAGAAGTGCATTCATGTAGCAGCACGTTCGAGCGTGTGCGCTGCAGCCCCTCCGCAGCGTGGTTGCTATGGTGTCTGTGGGTGGTGGTGGAGATGACAGGAGATTCTCAGCAGAAATGCCAAACCACACTCTAATATATCTCATACTGACCTGCTATTAATTCAGTGGCTGCTCTTTTATCATAAAAGAGAACAACAACAAAAAAAAAAATAAAAAGATCAGCTCAACTTTCACTTCCAGAATAGATGTGAAATTTAAACCAGCAGTGGCTGTAGGGGTGTAAAGCACATGACAGAAACTTTAAAGGTTGGGTTTTTTGTTGCTGGGGTTTTCTGAAACCATAGAAGGATTGTAAGGAAATGGGAATAAGCTGATAGTCACATTAAAAAGTGTGACTGTGCACTTGCCCATGGATTCTGCTGTAGAATGTAATGATTGTCAGAAATGTACATTAACTGAAATACGAGGATTTAATTCCCTGTGGGTTTTTCCTAGGCTGATGTCAAACCTGTAGCAGAGCTGAGTATTTCTTTGGTCTTATTCTCTTTATTTACAAAACCTTAGGAGGTTTCTTTTCCTTGATCTGGAGAAGAATCAATAAAAAAAATTAATTCTAGGTTCTTTTCCTTGGGACTGTGTTTACCATCTTTGTGCCAGAGGCTGGGACATCTTTTTCAGCTCCATGGAAGCTGTTTTCCATCCATGTGTCCTGCACATGCCTTTGTTTGGGCAGGGACAGCCACAGTTTTGTGTAATTTCAATTATCTGTGTCTTTGTCAAAGATGACTGGCTATTTAACAGTTATATTAACTCTAACACAGCTCCACACCAGTCTTGTGTATTGAAACACAATTATATAGGAAGCAGAAGGAATGGATTTGTGTTTTCTGCTCCAGGTTAGGTCCCCATGAACATCCTGGTGGCTGATGGCTTTGTGCTCTTAGGGAGGTGACACCCAGGCACACACCTCTAGAACTGCTCTGGAGGCTGATAGCAGTGGGAATTCAGGCTCTGCTGCCACTGGGATCGTCCCAGGAGAGCAGCTGCCTCAAACCTTCTCTGATGGCTCTGAGGTTGTTGTGTGGTGAAAGGTGGGAGTTGGACATTGGTGCTGCTTGCCCTGGGGAGTAAAACCACACCACAGAGCAGCTCAGCAGAGGATGTGAAAGTGGCTCAGAGGTGCCAAGGTTTGTCCTGTCTTTCCCTGCATTGTTTCCTGCCCAGCAGATCCTGACCAAGGTCACAGCCAGGGATTTGCCCATTTCCAATCCCAGAGCCAGCCTGAGCAGGGAATACTGAGGCCATTGACAGAGAGCACACAGGCTCACTGCACAGAGGCAGCCAGGGATTCTTGTTCTGTACAAGCATTTCATCTGTCTTTCAGTTCATCTGCCTTTTTCATTCAGCAGCATTAACCTACAGTCTAATACAATTATGTACTATATGCTCTTAAATTTTTAATTAGTTACATGCACTCGAGAGCAAATGGTCCCTTTTTCCCCTGATACACACACAGAACTCCTCTCAGCCTTAATGGGGCTTACATGGGTTTATCAAGTGATAATAAAAGCCAAAACATTGGCTTCTGCTGCCATGCACTGGGTAATTCCTGCTCTCAGCACGTGGGGAATGTAACTGGGCACTATTAAGGGCAATGTAAAGAGGAGAAAAAACATTTAAGGTCAATGCTCAGCTTTACCCATGTTACATACATGGTTCTTTTGGAAGTGTTATGACAAGTCCCCCAGAAGGAAGCAAATCAAAGGAAAAACTGATTTAAAAGTCGTGGGTGGGTGTTTTCTCCCCTGCAAAGGGCACATCTGTACCTTGAAACATCTGGGTGAGTGTCTGTAGGAGGCTGCAGGAGCAGAGCTGTGTGCAGCACCTCACTCTTGCTCTGGGGGATACTTGGAGGAGATAACAGCAGCTGGGCTGCTTTGAGCTATTTCCATGTGCCTCCAGTCTCTTGTCAGGCAGGCATGAAGCAACAAGTCCCTCAGTGCTACCTCAGCATTCCTTGGGGCTGGAAATGGGGTTTTCTTCCAAAGGGTGGGATTTACCCCTCCCAGCTTCAGCTCTTTGCACCACAGGTGCCTCTCATGTCCCTAAAGCCTTCTTGTCCCTAAATCATCTCATGTCCTTCCCCCAAAACTAAGAAATAAAACTACTGCACCTAAAGTTCAGTCACAGCAATTCCACCTGAGCTGTCCCTGGCGTCTCCATGATTTCTGGCTACAAAACCACAGCCTGGTTTTCCCCCTGGAAATGCCTTGGTCTTTAATGGTGAGAAGAAGCTGCTACAAATGGGTGTGCACAAGGTGTGTCCCACCCCTGCTCTGTCCAGGCAGCTTTGGGACAAGAAGGGCCACGTCATAAAGTGGATTACTGAGACACAGCCATTGCCACAGTTGCTCAAAACATTTTAAAAAGTTTTCATAATACCAACATTTTTTAATGCTTTGAGGGCTGAATTTTGCACAAAAGTTTCTCATGCAACACAGAGAAACACACAGTCTGGATGTATTTTCTATGCAGGTTCAGTGCAGAATCTCAGTATTGTTCTCCCAGCCATTTCTGATGTGCCATAGCAGAGGTGACTTCTAGAATCATCAAATGGTTTGGATTGGAAGGAACCTTCCAGATCATCCAGTTCCAACCCTCTGCCAAGGACAAGGGCACCTTCTACCAGACCAGGACTTTCAAAGAGGCAGCAGGATGGAAAGGGAGCATGGAAACACAAGCAAATTTATTCATTGTTCATACAAATTCTAGCCACATGCTTAACCACCTCCCAGAGAAGATCAGATTGGTGTTAGCAGCACCGTGGTTTCATTGGAAAAATTGAACAGGAAAACCTCTGCAGTGCAGGAGTGCTCCAGGCTGAACTGCTGTTGGACACGTGCTGAAAACTGATCTCCCCAAGCCAAAAGGGACACACATTTATTGTGCCACCATAACACAGCTCCATGGAACAGCCATGTGATCTGCTGCCTTTTATCCAGTGGCTGAAATAAAACAGGAGAGGACTGGGGGGGTTTTAAACTTTTACATTGGAAAACTTGCCTGTTCCAAGGGCAATGTGGTGCAGGCTCAGCTGCAGGCAAATCCAGCCAGAGGCATCCCACACACATACCAGCACATACACAGGGAGCCATACACAATATGCAAACGCCCTGAAATCCCAAACAAATGTCTCCAAAATCACTTGTGCTCCAGAGGGAACAAAGGGGCCTGCCCACACACAGAATTAACAAGTTAATTAGTGTTTCAATATTTCCTTGCAAGCTCTGGCACTATTACTGTTACAGTGAATGTAAAACTAGCAAGAACAAGTGACTGGTGGAAGAAGAATGACTCTGGTTTTCAATATGCTCTGATAAATGATAAAAATCATGCAGGTAAACTGTGCATGGTTTTTATTACAGCTTTACTGTGGCATGATTGGAAACTGAGGGAAATGCTTCTTTTTAAAAGCATATTCATTTTGATCTACCAGTGACCTTTTAATATGTTCAGGTCCCTGCAGGGGAGACAAAGGTACTTGTGGTCTTCTGTAAGAAAGGATGAGGAAAAAAAGGCACTTCAAGATGACATAAAAGCCAGGATCAGCCAAGGGGAAATAAATTTTCACCCTCTGAAGTATTCACCAGACTTGATGATTTATTAATTTTGATACATGCCCCTATGTGACCTCATGGGTTTGTTGGCTCTGCCACGAAGACTCCCCTGGAGCTAGAGGGGATTGGGGTATCTCTGCTTTAGCTGTGGGCAGTGAATTACTGCTCACCCCTTCCTGCAGTTGTTTTAATATTTGCCCACCTGGGAAGGAAGCTGTGATTTGTTTTGTTATCTCCTTTGAATGCCACCAGCTGAGGTAGTGCTGGGAGAATCAGAGATGTGCACAGCACCTTGCTGAGGTTTTTACTCTCCCTTTACTGCTACTGTACAACTCCAGTGGGAATACATGGATGGTGGAAAAGAGTATGGATTTATTCTGTAATATCTATAATATTCTATATATTCTGTATTCTATATTTATTTATCTATATTATCTATAATATTCTATATATTCTATATTTATTCTATAATATCTTTAATAATCTATATTCTATATTTTATAATATATCCACACCTTGGGCTTTTCTTTTTTAATTTTTTTTTTTTATTTTTAATAGAATAGAATATGATACTTCAGTTGGAGGGAACCTACAATGAACAAACACCTGATCAATACAGCGTTGTTCAAATGTGAAAGCGTATCTTAAGAACATTGTCTGAAGTTTTTTAACTCAGTGGTTTTTAACTTACCCTTAGTTTGCCAAGTTTGTAGGTGTCCTCTGCAGCAACCTTTTGCACCACTTGTGCTGTGAGAATTGAAGCTCTGCATTTCTTTTCAGGTCTTTGGGGACTGAGTTATAATTTAGGTGCTTCTGCTTCCAGAAACATGACTAGCAAGTCAAAATGCAAAGTCCTTGAATACTGCATTTTAAAAGAGCATGAGCAGTGAAGGGTTTGCAGGCTGAGGCACTCTGTGACCAGAATATGTGCTTGCTGAGCTAAGAGTCTGTAAACAGCTTTTTCACAGGACCAAGGCTTTATGGAAA
Source organism: Melospiza georgiana (assembly GCF_028018845.1). Lineage (NCBI taxonomy): Eukaryota > Metazoa > Chordata > Aves > Passeriformes > Passerellidae > Melospiza > Melospiza georgiana. The sequence continues at coordinate 150,702,828 of NC_080430.1, read as the reverse complement.
CATGCATCAAGGAGGGAGAGGGAAAACATGACCACTTTAGTGCCCAGCAATTGCTGCCTGCATTACAGAGGTGACAGCCCAACACTTCACAGTTTGCTCCTCTGGAGGGCTGATAAATGGTTTGATTTTGTGCGAGATCCTTTGTCTAGAGAAGTTCCCTGGTATCCACAAGGATCAGATCAATGTTGTGAGCACAGCTGCAGCAAGGCAGCTGGCTGCCATCAGGACATATTAATTCACCTCTCAGTGTTCTCCAGTTTTGCCACCAACTCTTTGTCTGACCTTGAGCGAGGCATTTAATCCATTCAGGTACCTCCTGATGTGCCTGCAGATGGGAATCCTTCCTTCTTTCAGTGACTGCTACCCATTAGCTAAACCTGAACCTCTAATGTGCTTTGAGCTCTTCAGATGCCACATCACAGTGGTGCAGGTGTTATTGAAACATGCAGGTAGAAGCACAGAAATAGTCTTTCTGGAAATGACTCTCACTGCCTCGATTGCCTGCGTGCAATTGTCCTTGGTGCATTCTGGACACAAAGTCTGAGTGTGGTTTTTTCTTTCAGGCATGAAGAAAGGAATCAGGAATGTGAAAATGGCCCAGAAAGCAAATCATGTCCTGGGCTGCATCCAAAGCAGCGTGGCCTGAGTGAGGGAGGGGATTCTGCCCCTCTGCTCTGCTCAGACCCCACCTGCAGAGCTGCCCCAGCCCTGGGACCCAGCACAGGAAGGCCCTGGAGCTGCTGGAGCCAGTCCAGAGGAGGCACCAGGATGATCAGAGGGATGGAGCAGCTCTGCTGTGAGGAAAGGCTGAGAGAATTTGGGTTGTTCAGCCTTTGGGGTGGCCTAATTCTGGCCTTCCAGCACATGAAGGAGCCTGCTGGATTATTTACAAGAGATTATTTGCAAGTGCATAGAGTGGCAGGACAAGGAGGAATGGCTTCAGACTGAAATATATATTGGATATTAGGAAGAAATTCTTTACTGTGAGAGTGTTGAGACACCAGAACATGTTGCACAGAGAAGCTGTGGCTGCTCCAGCCCTGGAAGTGTTCAAGGCCAGGTTGGATGGGACTTTGAGCAACCTGGTTTAATGCAGGCTGTCCCTGCCCCTGGCAGGGGGATTTGGATCTGGATGATCTTGAAGGTCCCTTCTAAACCAAGGCATTCCATGAATCTATGATTCTTAATTGTATTCCTTAATTTTGTTAGAAAACAGTTCATCCCTTTACCCATGAATAAGATAAGAACTAAATGAATGGAAGTAAACTTGAAGGGTTTTCTCCTCCCTTCTGGTTTACACAACTGATATGCACACTTGTGGGTACTTATCTTTCAACTTTTATTTATATATATAAATAAAGGGTCAAGAAACCAATATGGGTTTTTTGCCAGACAGGCTCCATAGCCCTGTCCCCAACCCAGTCCCTCAAGCATCTTTACTGACACTGCTGCAGTGCACAGGGCTGGAGTGAAAAGCCAGAATTGAGATCTTCAATTGATTATTGCTTTTGAGGATTTAACATTTCCAAACTCTGTCCCAAAGGACTCTGCCATTAAGAAACTGCAGGCCTGAGAACCCCAAGGGTGCAAAATGTTTCTGCCACAGAGAATGACCCTGGCCCTATCCAAAGAACAGGAGAAAAGAAGGGAAGGGGAAGGGGAAGAAAAGAACTGTTTAATCTGCAATCTGAGGGAAAAGGCAAACCCAGCACCACAGACAGACTGGTTTATGGTTGAATTTCTGTTTAGAATCGGGCTCATGCCATGAGGTGGTTGGTGGCAGCAGGACACTGCCCTGATGATTTATGAGCTTCCCTTTAGTCCCAACATTCAGGATGACCCAGTCTATATACTGCCAAATTTTTAGCAGGATACATCCCCAATCCTGAGCGTTTCCTTGATTAAAAATAATAATGAAAGCTAAATTGTAGCATTTATTGTAAAATAAATAACAAATATCAATAAAAGCAGAAGATTAAAGGCTTGTTCCTCAGCTGGGATGAACAGGGCAGCTCTGCTCATTTCTGTGGCCACACTACAGCAACAAAGGATTTGGTTCAGATAAAATTATGCACCAAAAAAAAAGGAATTGATCTTCTTTTCCTCTAGGAGTATCATTAGCTCCTTCCTTAGTCTTTTCTTCCAAAATTCTGCTGAAGAAGAGAGGAAAATGGATGAGTCATTGCAAAGCTGCAAATATTTGGCCAGTCTAAGAGAGTAAAAGCCATTCTCCTATAGAATCTCTTCCTCTGTGGGCTCACTGCAGTTTATTTTAGCTCATGCATGAATGTGTCAAGTTATCTCTTGAAATTCAAGACAAATACTTTAATTCAGAGTGAAAAGGCAAAATAATGAAGGATTGTTGCTCCATGTGCTTAAAAATAAACATCATCAAGGCTGTATTTAAGGATGTCAGATATTCCACAGGTGACTTTCCGGTGATTCTAATAATTCATACTACAGCTGCAGCAGAAGAAAGGCAACAGAAGCCTAAATTCCTCATTTATTGTGGTCAATAGTCATGCATTTGTGTTTTTTTTTCTGAGGGGACATTGTTCAGCACAGCAGCTTAAAAATAACACTCCTATTGCTATTGAATTTGTTCTTTTCCATTTTTGTTTCCTGTGAAGTATTTCTCAGGCAGAGACTGACTGAAGTGGGGCAGGGGCTGGATCCATCCACAGAAGAACAAGTACTGAGGACTTTCTCCTAATTTCTACTAAATGTAAATAAAACTTTTATTTACAGCTCTTTATTAAGACCTGCAACTCTTCTCCAGCCCTAGAGAAATGGTGTAGTCTGCACTGCAGGGAAATTACAGATTAACTTGAAATTCCAGAAGCTCGACTGCCAAATTTCATGTCTGGAAAATTCATTTTTTTACCTTTCTACAACCACATTGTTTTCAAATAGCTCAGTTGTTAAAACTCTCAGGTACTACTTTAAAGGAACTTGTGTAAGAGAGCAACCCTGTGCACAAAATTAGCTAGACTTCTTTTGGGATACAACCACCTAAGAAAAACATAAATAATTGCTTTAAAATTTTTCAACTCACAAAGACAAATCCAAAGTAAGAGTGAATACATGCATTTGTGATCAAAATAATAACTGGAAAATTAATGTATATTTTTATTAATAAATTTTTGTAAAAGAGGAGTACTAATTTATACCATGAATAGTTTTAAATTGAAAGAGAGCAGGTTTAGATTGACATTAGGAAGAAATTCTTTACTCAGAGAGTTGTGAGGCCCTGGCAGGGGTTACCTGTGGATGTCTCATCCCTGCAAGTGTTCAAGGCCAGGTTGGACAGGGTTTGGAACAACCTGGGAGAGTGGAAGGTGTCCCTGCCCACAGCAGAGGAGTTGGAACTGGATGATTTTGAAGGTCCTTCCACTCCAAACCATTCCAGGATTCCATGGTTCTATGAATGTGTACATCTAGGGACAAGAATTTGCATTTAAAGCATGAAATCTTCCAAATGTCTTAACAGGATTTTTTATTACATATTTATACATATTTTGTAACATATTTACTGCTTGTCTTTATTACATTTTGGTCACATTAATCTGATTTAAATCATAGTGTAAGACAACACTTAACAGGAGTATGGAAAAAACTCCACATTTGCTGCACCTGCTTGGTAAATAAACAAAGCAGCTCAGCCTGTAGCTAACTCAACATAAACAGATTTTAAAAACAGTCTGACGCAGGGGCTGATGTAGCAACATCAAAACAAAACAGTAAGGAAATCTTTGCTTCTCTGTTATACACAGCTCCAGTCCCTCACTGAAACTGTAGGAGGGTTTTTATTAAGGTACAGATAAGAGGGTTGGGAAAACAACTGTAGGAAGAAAGAGAAAAAAAATCTGGCTTGTACACTTTGTTTTCAGTGTTCAGCAGCTTCAACTTCTTTTCTGAACCTTTCCTAATTGTAACCCCTGGTATCTTCCCTTAGGATCACATTGCTATGCCAATTTTATGGGCTCTGACATTAAAAACTACATGAAGTTCAGAGCAGATAAAAAGACCTAACCCTGCCCTGCTGGGTCTGACTTGTAAACAATGTGACAGTTAAAATCCTGTGTATCTGTTATTCTGAGAAGTAATAATCTTACAAAGTTAATATTGTGATGTGTAAAATACATGTTTCTAAAGAAAAAGAGTAACATTTCAAGAACAAATTCTGATTAAAAGCTGTATTATAGAAGACACACCTGCTATAAATTCACTTTTCTATGCCTAATGGTGATGTTGATGCAAGAATGCTAGATTGCCACAAAGAGCAAAATTTCAGTGCAAACTGAAATGCACCTGGCAGGATGAGATGATCTTTCAGGTCCCTTCCAACCCTAAACATTCTTAGTCTGTGATTTTCAGTCAAACCACAAGTCTTCTCCTCTCTCACTTTTTTTGGTGTGCGATATTCTTTCTACAAAATAAATAAACTCAGGTGAGGTGTTGAGGCACCTCAGAAAATTTTTGTGCCTCTACTCAGAGACCCAGGGCAGAATTGTGTGTAGCATGGAGAAGAAATATCTTCTAAACACACCTGCTATGGTTTTAGTTCCATACTTGATGTGGTCCAGAGACTCTCTTGAAAAACTTTGTTTTACTGCAAGAGCAGTGTCTTTATTCTACAGAATCCTGAATGAGAATAAATGTTCAATTTTTAATTAGGCAACTAAAGAGTTCAAGAAAATGACAATGTTCTTTTATTCCATTTTTATTCCAGCTCTCAAAGCAGCACAGCATGAACAAATCAGAGGAATGAGTGGAATCTTTGTACGTCCTGGCTGACTTAAATTTATGAGGTCACTGTTTCAGGGGTTCCCAAGTAATGATTTCATGTGGAAAGAAGGGACTCTATGCAGCCATTGTGAAATGGACTCACACAGGTCAGCACCATCTCACCTGTAACTTAGGGTAACTCTTTTTGCCAAGAGGGAAGTGAAATGCAGGAGGATTTTATCTGAAACAGGATAGAGCTCTCACTCCTGAGAGCTGGAGAGGGGCTTTTTCCAAGGGCATGTGCTAAGAGGAACGAGGGGGATTGGCTTCAAACTGACAAAGAAATTTGTAGGTAGCACAGATGAACAGACAGAGACTGGAAAATAAAGAAAACATTGTAAGGATCAATATTAATATACCTTCCAAATCATTCAGTAAGTGTGAGGTTGATCAGCAATGACCACTAATTCCCACAGAAAACAGTCTCTCTACTTAATGTACTTGGGTCTGTGTTTGAAAACACATTTTCAGAAAATGATTCTCTGCTATCTAAAATGTCATTTGTAGTGTCCAAAAGAATTGCAGAAAAGAGATCTTTCATTATGTTGCTTGCTCACATGTCAGAAAAAAATGTGAGAGAAAAAAAGACAAGTTTTCTCAGATGTGGTCATTGTAACCTTTTAGCTGATGGGCATTCAGAATATTAGCTAAAATTATCATATATGGAGCAAGCTTAACACAGACCTAAAAATAAAGAAGCAGAAATGTTCTGCACCAGCCATCCCTGCTCTCCTTGCTGGATTGATGTCCTGGGGGCCCAGTGGAGATGGAAGGATTGGATCCACACACTCACATCCAAGTGCTGTATGTGTGCTGAAATTTGCATTAAGTACAAGAACCCCTTTGATCAAAACATCTCACACATTTTACACATCAGGGGGCTCTAGGAAAAGTGTAAGCTTCCAGAGCAGCTGGAGGGATTTGGGGAGGGATTTGACAGAGAAGAGAATATGATGCAACTGTCATAGCTCCTGCAAAAAACTGACTCCATGTTTAATGACAAAGGACTGCATAAGGACAAAATATATTTTTTTAAAAAAGAGATTTTTTGATAGCAGCTTGAATAAGTAAAAATAAAAGGATCTGGGGTTGGCTCAGAACTGAACTGAGCTGAAAGGCACCAAGTGCAATCCTGGAATGTAAGCCCTGGGGCTCCAATCCTGGCTGTCCCAGGAGTGTGCTCCACTGGCTGGGCACAGTCCTGAACACCCTCCTTCCGTCCTGAGCCTTCCTGGGAACAGTGGGCACCACAGCTCAAGGCAGCAAAATGATAGAAAACAGCAGAATATGAGTCAAAGAATTCACATGTTTCTAAATATCCTTAAGACCTCCATTCCTTCGTGCTTCTGGGTCTCAAGAGAATGCAATTTTAAAATACATGGTTTGATTTGGCTCAGCACCAAGTTTGCCTGAGGTTTGGTTGGGAGAGGAAAAACCCCAAGAAGCTGACTTCAGTCTTGGAAGCCAAAATAAAATGCAAAGACAAGAATCTGTGATGGGAAGTTCAGCCCTTCAGGACAGATCATGAATTTTACTTCCCTTGTTATTGAACCAGGGCTCCACCTGAGAGGGTCCTGACTTCATCCCTTCCTTGGAATCAGCCTCACTAAGCCAATGTGGGATCCTTTCCTTCTAGAAATCAAAGGATTTGATTTTATTTTTTTCTCCTATCAGTCAGGAGAGGGATTTTATTTGATTTTCTAGAAAGATAAATGAACTCCTGTGTCCCAGGACTGCACCTGGTGCAGGGTCAGGTAAGTGTTGTGCAGTACCACTGGGCCAGTGATGCTGCAAACCCACATCAGAAAATGCAGACTCAGTACTGGGAGAGTTCCCTTCATGCCATGTTTGGTTTCAGCCAGTTAAATCCAGAACAGAAATTGTCTTGTTTTTGTTTTGTTTTGTTTCCCACTGGGAAATCTAGGAGGTTATTACCCTGCCTCTAATTAACACATTAACATTTGCTTTGGAGGTCTTCGTTAATAACAGCAACTCATCAAGTGGGTCCCCCAGCTGCTGATTTGTTTTTTTTCACACCAGATTTTTTACCTGAAATTTCCTTCCTCATCTTGTGTGGGTTTGCCAGTTTCCCTTGGAGCTTTTCTTAAGAATTTCTTTGTAATTTTTTCTGTTTAATAAATTAGAAAAACTCCACCGGTGACTTTCCTTTCAGCTCCCACTCCAGGCACTGCCGAGAAATGCTGATGTAATATTTTATCTTTTTTAATACAAAAAGAAGCAGAGATGTATAAACATTCACATTTTGGTGCCTTTAATGGTATTTACTATGTACTTTTCCTTTACCAATGCCAAAGTACTATGAAGACTCCTTACATATGCAGTTGACTTCTTCATCTGAGGTTGATTCAGGTAATTTAAAAAAAATCCTTTTACAATAAAGGATGTTACTGTGTATTATGTCAAATATTTAGCATCTTGCCATTTTCTCTTCTCTTTTTTCCCCCAAATCCCTATTTCATCAGCACAGCTTGAAATAGCCTGCAGTTCAGAGCTACCTGCTTGTTCTGGTTCCTTTAATGAATATTTACCATCCTGCAGAAAAGTGGAGGATGCCTGGCTGCAGCTGTGCTCCCAAACACCGGAAAGAACTCGCTCTCCTCAGAGCCATTACCCCAGCTCGGTCACTTAATAGAAGGAAAGACAATACATGCTACTCTATAATGAAATTTCCTACCTTTTTGTTTATACCAGGTTTAATAAGCCCTGTAAATTAAATGAGGTAATGGCATGGACTGCTCCAATAATACCAGTAGTATTAAACTAAATGTCTTCCCTCCATATTAATCATTCCATAATAAATTATAGGGGACAGTTGCCTTTTCCACCTACCAACAACCTCTGTGGAGACAGAGCAGATGAGAAAATAATTTTACATTTCTACACAAGTTCTGAAGAATCAGAAGAAAACAAGAATTTGGAAGACAAAGGAACAAGTCACAACTTATAGAAGTTTAGCTGAGTAGAGATTTGGGCTAATTAAAGGGCTCTCCACTTAATTGAGAGGAAGGAAGGAAGGAAGGAAGGAAGGAAGGAAGGAAGGAAGGAAGGAAGGAAGGAAGGAAGGAAGGAAGGAAGGAAGGAAGGAAGGAAGGAAGGAAGGAAGGAAGGAAGGAAGGAAGGAAGGAAGGAAGGAAGGAAGGAAGGAAGGAAGGAAGGAAGGAAGGAAGGAAGGAAGGAAGGAAGGAAGGAAGGAAGGAAGGAAGGAAGGAAGGAAGGAAGGAAGGAAGGAAGGAAGGAAGGAAGGATTTGTTATTTGTTTGTGGCTGCCTTGTAGAGCTGACAGTAACCCTGACTATCACCCTGCTCGTGCCTCACGAGTTTCTGCTGAGATTATTGGTTTGGATAATGAAAAATCTTTTCACTGGACATCACCACAGCTCCCCTCTCTCAGCTGAGAGCTCAAATTATCAGCTTTTATGGAGCTTTCTCAACATTTGACTAAAACCTGGATTCTGTAACATGAGATAGATTTCCTCACATTTTTATCAAATCAGTATGTTGCTGAAGGCTTCTGCTTTTACATGCAATTTTCTGATGAAGAAAGGCAACAAGAAACTAACCAAAAACATGTCACCAGGACCTGAAACAGAATGTTCAGGATTTACTACAAACTATCAATTTGATAGATTATTTTGGGCTTGCCTTCATCCCAATAGAACCAATGGAAAATCTCCCAGGGACTTCAGACAACATTTGTTTTTTTTTCCATATGAAAATGAAACTATTAGAAGATAGAACAGGATGTAAGAATCAGATTCACAGCTCTACCACTGCTCTGGATTTATTCTCTTTGCTCCATAAATCATGTAAATAACTCTTTAATAGTTTTTCCACCTGTAAATTGGAGAGAATTGGTACACTGATGTTGTTCAGAGAATCTGCAGAGCATAAAGTTCTAAAAATAGAGGAATAATGACTGTTTATTAAAGCAAGGACATTTGAAAAAATGTCTAAATGAAGAATGCTTATTAAATCTTTACATGAAATCAATTGGATATCCAATGCATGACAGAAAGTAGGTATTGCTGCTGTCCTGAATGCACAGGATACAGACCTGGAGAGGAGTTGTTTGCTTTTAGGCCTGCTCATCCAGTGAATTATCTGTGGTTTTGGCAACTCAAATACTGTTTCAGCTTTCCAATGTGAAAAATGGGGATACCTATCTTCTTCAAAAGTTTGCTCAGAGGCTACAGCACTCTGACATCTTTGGGTGAAAGCAGGGACAGAGGAGACATGATCAGTAATTGGGATTAAATTCTGGGAAGGGTCATTTAGTGCAATTCCCTGCTGTTGGTAATAACTGTATCATAAAAATTTATGAAGCTCCATTTTCCCTTTCATTTTCTGTTTCCAGTATTTGTACCACCCCTTCTCTGTATATTAATCAGAACACATGCTCCTATTTCTCTCAGTCATTTCCTTCCATTTTTACCATTCCAGCCCTCAGGAGCATCTGATTTTTCCTGTGTGTTACCATGAACATCATCTTTATTGAGGTCTCCCAACTTTCTGGCACCAGTAATTTTAATTAGCACATTTCTACCCTTTCTGGCAAGAGCACCAATAGTGATCCCAAGACCAATAATTATAAAATAAGTGAAATAATTCTTCCTTTCTTCCTTCCTTCCTTCCTTCCTAGTGATCCAGATCCAGTAGAAAGTGGTTGTGGTATCCTGTCTCCAGGACAATAGCCTGCTGGTTATGTCCCAGCATTTCTGCAAAAGATGGATGGGAATACTGGATTGCTCTCTAAAATAGAGTTTCTAGGAATCATTTTTATGGTGCTCAGTGCATTTGTATCATGCTCAGAGCTTACTTAATGGATTGGCTCCTGGAGGGGCTTGGGCATTTCAGGTGGGATTCACCTGGAAAACTGCATTTACAATCTCGGTCTTTACTTGTTCCATGTCCCCCTTGGGTTTCCTTACGGTGCCTGGTAAACTAATAAATGTAGGTAAGTTTAAGAGTGGGACTTGTCTTACCCTGAAGTAAACTGCCTAGATTTTATCAGTGAAACTCACATTCCAAATACCATTGAATATATTGAGTAGTTCCCTATCAGCCCTTGTTAGCTGCAGTCCAGGAGCTGGATTCAATGGTCCTTGTGAGTCCCATCCAGCTCAGGATATTCTATGATTCTGTGGCCCTGATTGCAGTTTCCAGACACATGGTAACTTCCAGGGGTGCAAATCTGGGATCTGCTCAAGCACCAGCTGCCTGGGGCAGGCAGGAGAGCAAAACCTGAGTTCAGCTGCCATGAGAGATAAGGGAAAGATTAATAGAGACATTTAAAATGGCTCTTTCCCAGAATCACAGAATCATTAGGGTTGGAAGAGACCTCCAAAATCATTGAACTCAACCTTTGAGCAAACACAACCACGTCAACTAAACCACAGCACGGAGTGGCATGTCCAGTCATTTCTTGAACACCTCCAGGGATGGTGACTCCAGCACCTCCCTGGGCAGCCTGTTCCAATGCTTGACAGCCTTTCCCACGAAAAAATTCTTCCTGATTTCCAGCATGAACCTGTCCTGGTGCAGCTTGAGGCCATTTCCTCTTGTCCTGTCACTGGTTGCCTGGGAGAAGAGGCTATAGCTCATTTCATCTGGAATGTCCAGCTCTGGGCTCCTCAAAACAAGATATGGAGCTCCTGGAGTGGGTTCAGCAGAGATGATGAAGGGACTGGAACATCTCTCTTTTATTGAGGAAAAGCTGAGGCAACTGGGGATGTTCAGCCTCGGGAAGATATGACTGAGATGGGAACTCATCCCTGTCTGTCAGTGTCTGCAGGAAGGGGTCAGAGCATGGACCAGGCTCTACTTGGTGTGCCAGCAATGGGACAAGAGGAATGGGCAGGAACTGATGTCCAGGAAGTTCCACCATTGCCCAGAGAGGCTGTGGAGTTTCTTTCACTGGAGATATTCCAGAACTCTCTGGACACGATCCCGTGCCTGTGCTCTGGGATGACCCTGCTTGAGCAGGGAGCTTAGACCAGATTACCCCATTTTGATGCCTTCCAACCTTCCCCATGCCATGATCCTGTGATTTAAAACTTATGTTTAATTAAATACACACAATGACTAATGGGCATTCAAACACTGTGGCCATTTTAGATTTTCCTTGAATTATTTCCTTGAAAGAGATTATCACAGACTCACATAACCATGGACTGTGTAAGGTTGGAAGACACCAGTGGGTCACAGAACACAGAATATTCTGAGTTGGAAAGGACCCATAAGGATCACCAAGTTCAACTTGGCCCACACGGGGACCGAACCCACAACCTTGGCGTGGTGCCCAAGCAGGGTCACCCCAGAGCACAGGGACAGGGACAGCTCCAGGGAGGGCACAGGGCAGCTCCAGGGAGGTTCCACAACCGGAATATCGCAGTGTTAGAACGGGAGAACAGTTGTGCCAGCCGGTGCCACTGAGCCAGGACAAGGGGTTAAACTTCGCCTCTTCCCCAGCAAATTCGCCAGATCCCGTCAGGATCCGCGCTGCCTCGGGGAAGGAGAGAAGCAGGGAGGGAGGCGGGGAAGGGAGAACCCTTGAGGCGGGCGTGGGGACGGGACGCGCCTTTCCCACCTCCCCCGCCTCGCTCCCTGAGGGGCGGCACCGTGACCCCCCCCAGCCATGTTGGGGGGGGCAGCGCCGCATCCCATGGTGCAGCGCGCCGGGAGGGCGGGGAGAGAGGGACGGAGGGAGGGAGGGGAGGAGAAGGGAGGCGGCACTGCCCGCGCAGACCCTCCGGAGCCTTCTCCTCCTCTTCGTCCTCCCACCTCCTCCTCCAAGGCGGCTTCTCCTCGCCGCGGCGCCGGAGGCGGCCGTGCCCGCAGCGCGGTGAGTGCCGGCGGTGAGCGCTGCCCGGGGAGGGGGCGGGCGAAGCGGCCCCGATTTACATCACGGGGAGGGGGTGTAGGGGGGCAGCGGCGTCTCCTTCCGTGTCCCCCGCCCCAGCCCCCGGCTCGGGGAGCGGCGGCGGCTCCGCAGGGAAGGGAAGATTGTCCCCGGTGCCGCCCGTTCTGTGTGCCCGGGGAGGGGCTGCCGCGGCCACCGGGGCGCAGGAGGCACCGTGCGGTGGGCTGGGGGTCTCTCCGGGCAGAGCCGCTTCCCTCCGCGGGAAGGCAGGATGGGAAGGGGATGGCCGAGGAGGAGGCTGCGGGGAGAGGTCATCTAGTGCCCCGCCTGCCCCGTCCTCCACCCCGGGGGATCCGGCCGCCCCCTGCGCGCTGCCCGCCCCGCAGCCCCGGCCGGTCCCACCGGATGTGTCGGGAGGCGGCGAGGTGGAGCGGGACGGTCCGTAAAGTAAACAAAGGGAAAGGGAAGGGAGGAGGAGGAGGAGGAGGTATCCCCTCGCTGCCGGAGCCGGGCCGCCTGCCTTTGCCCCTTCCCCTCCTCAGGCGAGCGCGTAAACCAAACCCGTGGCTGCCTCTTGGAGCCGGAGCGGTAGCGCAGGGGAAGTAGTTGAGCTTTCTTCTCTTTAGGATTTGGGTTTTTTTTTTGAGGTGTGTGGGCTTTGGGGGTTTATTTTTGGTTTATTCTGGTTCTGCGCTCGCTGGGATCGTGTGATCCAGAGAGATCCGGGGCAGAGCTGCGCTCCCCTGACCCGGGGACAGCCCCGGCGGGGACGGGCAGCGAGCGGCGTCCCCTCAGCGCGGCTCCTGTCGGCCCGGGGGTGCCGCAGAACTTGGATCACACTGAGCCGCCTTTGCACTCCTTGGAGAAATGTGATATTTTTTTCTTTTTTTTTCCGGTTGTAAACCTGATTTTGGAGTACAGTGAGAATTGCAGCTGTAACAGAGAATCGTTTTCCTCAAATCCCCGCGACTAATTGTGAAGCATATGCTGTACGTGTCCAGTTCTCACATCTATTCTCTTCCCAGACCTCCTGTGCTCTGAGGATGCTTTTTTGGGACAGGGGGTAGACTTTACTCTTTGCTTTCCCGTTCTTTTTTTTGTTGTTTTCTGTCTGAAACAGCGTTGGCTGTGCTGTTTCTGTGTTAGTCCTGTTCCAGTGTATCCTGCAGGCCCTGGCACTGGAGCAATGTCAGCCTGGAGCCCAGTTTTTGGCAGTTTCACTGGGATAGGACCAGTGCTCTATAAAGGCATTAAACAAAAAGTTCACTTGTAAAGAGAAGCATTTGGGAATCCATAGTGAAATATTTAATGCAAATATTAGTGTAAGAGTGAAGTGGGATTGCAGTGTCCCTTTAAAATTCACACTCCTTTGGCTTTAGGTTGTTTGATATATTTTTTCCCCCTCCTGGATTAATTGGAAAAGTCCCACATTCCTCGAAGCTAATCTGCCTTTAGCGTCTGTGGTTCTGTTAAACCTGGGTAAGGTCAGGAGTGCAGCTGGATTTGGGCCAGAAAATATTAAATGTTACACAGTTATTTGGAACAGTTTGTTGTCTCACTGATGTTGTCCACATCCAAAATTCCACCACTTCCTTTCTCCACCTGTCCCTTTTTTGTTACCCCTGAGATCAGGCTGTTACCCTGCCCCCTTTGTGGGAACACCTTTGCCAGTCTGGTGTGATTTATGGATGGGAAACACAGCCCTTGGATTTTTTAAGCAGGGTGTGTGGCTGAGATTCTGTGCAGAATTTATGTGTACATCTTTGAGATCAATCCATGCAGGAAATTTAATGGACCTAAAATCTGGGATCCTGTTAACAGGGCAAAAAGGGAAGAGACACTGGTTGCTGGAAAAATTGTCTCTCACAGGACTGTAAAACTCTACAGGCAACTCAACAAGAGAAAAACAGTTCTGAAATTAATTTGTCTTTTGTGCTGTTATGTCTTAAATGCAGTTTCTGTGGAACGTGGCTGGGATTGATGTTTGTGTTGGTTGACCTTTTGTTTTGCAGGAAGGTTAAAATGTATACATGAAAGGAAAATGACATTGTGCTTATCTGTCAAAAGCTCTGTGCTGTTCTTGGCCTCAGCCTTGGTTTTTAAAGGTACTAAACATGTGCAGGGACACAGCAATCAGCTAGTGCCTTATTGGAGTACTTCATTCAGAAAGGAATATTCTTAGAATAACACTCATGTCTTGAATGTGTAATTTGCTGAAATAGCTTTAAAAATTGTTTCAAGATATCTAGTGATGCGACTTTGCTTCAGAGTGTGTTACCTGTTGTGGAAAGGGCTTTCTTTTTTCTTTTTTCTTTTTTTTTTTTTGTAATATAATGGTTTGCCATCTGAGTAATAATTGAATGGGAACTCTCAGTATGATGAACTCCACCAAGCTAATAGATATTTTGGGGAGGATGATAGGAGGAGAGAAAAGCCAGGAGTGTTTTCTAGAGATTAAGTAGTACAAGTGGTGGCTTTGATGGTTTAGGAGATTGTGTTCTGTTTTTTTTTTTTAGTGCATCCATGAATGTGGTGGGTTGGTTTTTTCTCCACTAGGAGGGAAACTAAAGAATTAATAATTTATTTCTTGCCATTTGTATAACAAAATGATTTTCCCCCCCGGTAGGCACTGCTGTGTGTAGTAGTATGGTCTTTATTTTGATAGAATATTAATAATAACTATACAGGCTTTTCCTGTTCATTTTACATCTTTTAGGATTTATGTAAAAATGCTGTTCCCTATGAAAAAGAACTTTGTCTTCTCAAACTGTAGTTTTGAAGAATATTGGTTATAATTTGAAGAATAAATAGGTTATAATTTTGCTGTTAAATCTCTGCAAAAGCACACAAGATTTGAGCAGTCTCACGTGGTTTTATTTGTCTTAGATTGGACCTTTGTACCTTTACATTTTATGTAGATTACTGCCTAAAGTGTGTTTTCACATTCTGGATAAATGTCAGTAACTGGGCTGAAGGTGCTTAAAAAGGAATTCATACTGGAATTTATATTCCAGATCTGTTTCCTGGTGTGGTTGATATTTAGCTCCATCAGATGTGGTTTCCAGACTAAATGTGTGTTTCCTCTCATCTCATTTTAGTGTAATTCTAAAGTTTCAATACCACAGACAACAGGGACATATTGATTTAATCTCTTCAAAAGGTTTTAATTGCAGGTCAGAATTTTAAAAACTGCACCAAGGAAATCCTTCCTGCATCACTTTGAGTTCCTGTCTGGGATAAGAGCACAAATGATGGAAAAACATTCTAAAAATCAATTCAGAATACATTTATTTAGCACCTGAACTACAGTGAGCCTTGTCTCCCTGAATGGTAACTTCTTCAGGATACAAATGTGCTAAAGGCTGTCTTTTTTATTCTAAAAAACCACACAAATCTAGAACCTTGATGCAGATGAATGCAAGAGCAGAGTTCATAAATTGTTAGCAATTTCAAGAGAGTCTCTTGGTTTGTATATAATGCCACTTAAAAGCCTTGAAAGTTGTGTGCTCTACCAGTGTTCAATGAATGTGCTTTATTGTGTCTGTCACAAAGACAGGAAGCTGCAAGAATGGGAAATTCAGTGGAAAATGTGGTATCCAGAGAGATGCCTGGGTTTAAATAGGGGATTTTGGGGTGTAAGAGAGGAAGGACTTCTATGGAGATGGTTGAGTAAATCTTTCTGAAAACTTTCATTCCTGCTCTCCATATTCAGGTAGAGGTTGATGGCTAAGAAAAACTATCAAAAAAAAAGTGGTTGTTTAGGGGCTGAACAGTTAAAAAACCTGTGTGGTTGGGGTTGTAGGCTTAATTTTTTATGTTCCCTGTCCCATTCCTGTATAAATTCTGTGTTTTTTCCACTGTGTAAGCTTCCTCATGTAGGAGTTTCTTGCTTGTCCAGCATTGTGCTCCTGATGCTGGAATAAGAATCTTGTATTTGGGCAGACTTGTGAGTGGTAAGGCTTTTATTAAAAAAAAAAAAAAAAACAAACAAAAAAACCCAAACAAAAATATAATCAAACAAGCAAAAGCACAGAAAACTCTGTGTGGCTTGATCTGTTTTTCTGGATTTGTATTAAAGCAGACTCAAGAGAGCCAGCTGTGATTGCCCAGGTGTGTGGTAGCTTTCCAAGCATCTCCCTGCAAATTTCAGCAGTTCAAACGCCTTTCAGCACATCAGAGGGATGTGGTGGTGGAGGGAGTTGACTCAGGGAGTCGTGTGTGGAAGGAAAAGTTTCTGAGGTGGCAGGAGAGCCACAGAAACTGATTTTCTCTGGCTCTGACAGTGCTGGAAACGTGGAGATGCAGCTCAGTGGTGCTGTCAGTGGTTCATGGATGAGGAAGAAAATGGAAGACAGTTTGTGAAATCTGGTGTGCAGGATTTGAATGCAACTTCTGTCAAGTAAAAATCTGAATGGAAGAGGCAATTAACAATGCTGAAGGCAGCAGGCTTTGTTAGAGAAGCTCTGATTCTCTTGCATTACTCTGAATTCTGGGTGTATTTAAATGTTCCTCAGCTCTGCAGCAGTCCTTGGCTGAACTGGCAAAACTCTCCTGGACTGGATTTCCTTTTTTGCCCATAACTTCAAGACTTTTTTCTGCCCTCTGTTTTTCTGCATTGCTCCTCTGCCCCTTTTTGTCACATTCAGTGCAGAAGGGGCACATGAAAGGAGTTTTAGGTAGTTTTTGTTTGCTCCCTATTGCATGGAAGCATTACATTACCTTTTGCTTTTCTTCTGGGAAGGCAACCTGACAAGCACTCAACTGTGTTTCATTTTCCTGCTGAGTTCCATCTGGGTGACAGTGTAGGATAGGTCAGTTTAGAGTTAATCCCTCTCATGGTGGCTCTTTCCCTGCTTATGGAACTGCAATTTAACTCATTTCCAGAACCCAGAATAATTTCCTTCCTTTTGCCCAGAAATGTATAGGCAAACCCTCTGCATCAGTGTCCTGCAGCCTCTGCTGTTGATCCAGCTACATTGAACAATAAATTTGGAATATTCAGCCTGTGTGTGTGTCAGGAGTCCTTAAATGAGGCACTTGTTGGCTTTGCAGAGAGAGAACTGACTGAGCTGAAGCAGTTCCAGTGCTTGGACAGGGAGAAAGGGTCAGAGGGCTCTGCTGACTCCGAGCTGCTCCTGCTTCCTGCTGCCATGCTCAGGCCTTGCATTGTTTACCCACACTGAGAAATTCACAATTCCTGCTTTTGTTTTATTTTGGTTTGGAGGAGGAGAGAGGGAGCAAACTGTCTGAGCCTCTCAAGTGTCTTTGGAAGGCAGAGATCATTTTTCCTGTAGTCCCATTGAAGTTTATAGGAAGGATTTGAAACAGCAGATGATTTTTTAAATCTTGTTTCCAGTTTTCTTGCTGCAATAATTAGGTTTCAGGGCAAAACCAGAAGTTTAGTTTAGCAGAGGCTCAGAATGAGTTAAATGATGTATTTTGCAGCTGTGAATGCACTTTTTTAACCAGGTATCCACTTCTTTGCCCGGGCTTAAGCAGTGCCTGGAATTATCAGTGATCTAATCCATGGGATGTGCAGCAGCCAGTGAGGTCTCTGCTCCATCAGCATTTAACAGGTAATTTCCTTGCAGTGCATCCAGGATTACTCTATTGAAGGTACTGGTGAGAGACTTAGAAATCCCAATGTCTGAGTTACACCCAGTGCTGGAGATTTACATCAATCAATACCTGTTTCATCCTGGCTGTTGTAGGTTTTATGTTCAGCATGAATGCTGAGGCAAGTTTGTTCTCAGTAATACTCTGCAGCTTTGAGATTCAGAAATTGTGTGATCTTCAAAAGAGAATTTCCTCTTACTGATTTCAGGCAATCTTTTAAATTCTTTTTCTATGAAAGGTAGTAGGAAAACATAAAATCTGCCACCATTTTCTTACTTGCACATGGGTGTCTGCTCTTGATTTCTTTTTTTTTTTTTTTTTAAACTGGGCAGTTCCAGCCTTTCTGTCTTCACAGGGGCAAATAGTCTGTGTTCTGGGTTAGTATGCTGGCATTTTTATTGCCTGCTTTTTTCAAGTAAAGGTTAATACAGAAAGAAGAAAAATAAAGTTAGTGTTTAAAAGCATACAGTTCCTTTTTATTTTTGGTTAACCAACCAAGTTGTTTACCAGTTTTTCCCCCTGCTGTTTCTAATACACTTTTCAAGCAGAAATTCCTTTTGCTGGTGGCTGAAAGCTCTTGTGGCTCCTCTATGCCTGGGTGTACCTCAGGTTTTAGCAGCCTCCTCCTCCCTCCCCTCTGCTGCTTTACTGCTGCTCTGCAGTGGAAGCTCTGTACAGGCAGAGTTAATTCATGATGGATGTCCCAGTGTAGGCACTAAAGGGGATGTGTGACAGGTACCTTTGTCATTCAGTTGTTGGAACTAACTTTTTGTAAAGAGGTGAACTTCAAATTTAGTTTGGTACAAGTCCTTACCCCTCTTTCTTTACCCTTTCCCCTCCCAATTTCCAGAACTTGGAGGTGTTGTTGTGTTTTTGCCACTGTCCAGGACCCCTCATGCCTGCTGATGGTGGTTTTGTCATCCAGGCAGCTGGGAACCACTGACACAGCCACAGTGTCAGAAATTGGGACTCATTTTATTTCTCCTCTTGTGGCTTCTTCTTTTCCTTGCAATGGCAGATGAATTCAGCTGCTGTGTTGTTGTTTGTTTGCCTTTAATATAAGGACAAAACTGGCACAAAACCAGCTCAGTTCTGAGGTGCTTCCTGTGGAGTGCCCATCACAGGAGGAGCACAAACCATGATGTTGGATCCAAGCTGCGAATTTCAGGAGCCATCTTACAGCTTGGAGTGAACCTGGGCATGGCCACAGCAGTTAATTCATGTTTGTCTGTGCTCCTTACCCCTCATCATGCCTGTTTAGGAAGTTTGATAAATAAAATACATTTCATTTTACAAATATGGCAGAAAAAGGGCTGATAGTTAATAAGTATATAGAATTGTACGTCCGAATTAATGAGCCACAAGTTGGAAAGTTTTAAAATCTCTCGAGTTCCATTTTTAATTGTATCAAAAACTATTAAATATTGTTTAATTTTAAACTTGTTTTCCATTGGCAGCTTTCGCCCAGGAAACCTTCCCAGACTGCTGACATGTGTTGGTCTCTCGCTCTCAGTGAAGCTCTTTGCAAATGTTACAAATTACAGTTTCAGTTCTTGCTCTGGTGTTAACAGCTCCATTATGGGAACACTGTTAATTAATGGCTAAAGAAGTAATTCTGAATTTTTATCAGCTCTCATTTTCTATTTCAGGCTTAAGCACTATATCCTAGAGGCTTCTAGATTTCAGTTAGTTTATTAATTATCTTGTCATTTCCACTTCAGTTTGTATAAATCACAAAGCTGGCTGTTTTCTGCACTTGTTCAGCTCTACAGCCTCTGTTACTACTCCATGTTTAGTGCATTTTGAATTTTGTTGTTCAAATGTTCTGCTCAAAATATGCTTTTAAACTCCTGCAAGCGTTGAGTGAGCTGGGATGTGCAGGTTATTGATTGATGGGTGCTCAGTTTGTGATTAACCTCTGCTGTGCAGGTAAAGAAATGTTCTGCTCTGGTGTAGCAGGGGGGTAAATAATGATTTTTCTGCTGGATTCAGCACTGGTAGGATTTAATTAGAATTCTGTTCAGGTTTGGGCACTGGACTTCAAGAAGGGGTTTTCTTTTTTTGGATGCTTTTAGTAGCAGATGCCTGAGAATATGACATCCAAGAACTGAACAAATTAAGATGCTAAGACTTAACAAGAGATAAGAAGTTAAGTTATTCCCATGCATTATGCTGCTACAGGGATAAAGATGATAAAGGATTACAGGGACTAAAGTGAGAATTAGTTGATTTAAATAATGGGACCAAAGACTTGGGTTGCTGCTTGGGGAGCAAGCCTTTTAATTCCAAGAATAACAAACCAGTGGAATTGATTAAGGGAGGGACTCATCCCTGACAGTCTCCAAGAGCAAATTAGGCATCTGTCAGAAAGAAGATGTTCTTCATTCCTGCCTGAGGAGTGGCAGCCTGACCAGGTGACCTCTTGAATCCTGCCCAGCACTGGTTTTGGTGGTGAGAGCAGGTAAAGAATGTGGGGTTGTTATTTGCAGAATCATGGTGATAATCAAAAAGGAGCTGAGAATCCCCTGTGAGCTCCTGTGCTCTCTGTGATCTCTGCAGTTGTCTGAGACTGCAGCTCTGATGTGAATCTGTCCCAGGCCAAGCAGGTTGTGTTTCCTTTGTGGAAGGCTGGAATGGTCATGGGCAGAAGAACTTTCTGCAAATGGAACTGTCATGTTCTTCTGCAGGTGTTACCTACACAGGGCTTGGAAAACAGCATTAACAACTGGTTACTGATGTTACAACAATTAGTTTAGCTGCTGGTTTATCTAATTTCAAGGAGGAAAACATCTAAGACTTTTAAACTCTACAAACAAGTTGGTTAAGTGGTCTTAGGATGACTTTTCTTGTTTCTTTTATTATTGCCCTTCAATTAGTTACAATATATTATTATTTACTAATAAGATGAGCTTTGTTTTCAGAATAATAGGAATTTCTTTGTTTTTCTGTCAGTCTTTCACTCTTCACCATGATAGTTTGTATTTGATGTTTTACCACTAGGCTTTGTCTTAATCATAACTTAAATGAATCTGTTTTAAAGCAAGTCAGGATATTTCTCTGCATTTTGACATGGGAGGAACAAGTTGCTACTGAGATTGGGAAGCAAAATTAAGTAATCTTTAGTGAAAATATGTGTGAAGACAAGATGTAATCCTGGCTGGCTGTACCTGGTGCAGCTGTGCTGAAATTTGGGATTCACAGAGCAGCCTGCATTTGAGATGATCCTTAGGACAAAGTAAATGCATGGATCTGGTAGCTTTTTAATTCTAGGTTAAAAATTAGAGGCAGAAGGTGTTGAAATTAACATTTCAGTGCTG
The DNA here is from genome assembly GCF_028018845.1 of Melospiza georgiana. Classification (NCBI taxonomy): domain Eukaryota; kingdom Metazoa; phylum Chordata; class Aves; order Passeriformes; family Passerellidae; genus Melospiza; species Melospiza georgiana. Next base: position 150,682,227 of record NC_080430.1, on the reverse strand, counting down.
CATCTGAGTTTTTGTGGTGCCTTTAGGCTAAAAGGTGAAGCTGAGAGTGTGGATCTGTGCAATGTGTGGGAATCTGTGTAAACTGCTGTGGTCTGGGGAAATAACTGTCTCTTAAGAAGCCCTCAATTGGTGTGGAAGTAAAGGGAAGCCTTTTTCTTGTCATCTGCATTAAAACCTGTTTTTTCTGTTCTAAAAACTGGTTTTCTTGTTTAGGATTGTCTTTGTACATTGTGGGATTTCAAATGGTGGCTGAGGGGACTCTCCACCAAGGAGGAGGATTGCAGTACACTCTATCCCTAGTGGATATGTACAGATGTTGTTTTATACTTATTAATTAATAGTTATCAGGAAAAATCAATCCCTTTCCATAGGTAAAAAATATTATTTTTATTTTGCCCACATATTTTGATGATACAATTTGAGGACTGAAATGTATAATTTATTTATATATATTTTATATAATATTATTATATATAATATTATTATATATAATATATATTATATTACAACAATATAATATTATATATAATAAATATTATTATTTATAATTTATAAGAGAAATAGTGGAAAAAAGTAAATGGGATGTGTTTTTTTGGGGAAAAAACCACATAGTCTGACTTGGTCTTTTCTCAGACATTTTGTGAATATTAGATTGAGCTTAGTCCCTCTGTTTCTTGGTTATGGATAGGAAAAAAATATCAGTCAGAACCTTTGTAAAACTTAGTCAAAGAGTGGAGTCCAAAGGAGGAGTGGGATGTAACCCTGAATTCACTTCTGTTCCATTTCCTGCCTGGAGTTCCTGACAGTATTTCATTTGTGTAAGAAATGGAGCTTTGGTACTCTGGGAATTTGCTACCTACATGAATTTATTAAATAACCAAGTGATTTTTTGGAAGATTAGGCCCCTTTAGAGGAAGCTGGTGTGCAGCACACAATTAATCCTCAGATGTGAATGAAGCCAGAGCTGAGCTGTGTCCCAGGCTCCCAGCCCCTGCTGATCCAGCTCAGTGAAGGGGGATTTCTCTGTGCTCCCCTCACAGTTCCAGCAGCCGCTGTTGGGCCTTGCTCTCCTTTCATCAGAGGAGGAGAGGGAATTCTTCAAGTCAGGAGTGTGTAACATTGGCTTCATTTTACAACTGAATCAGCTTTTTCTTCTCTTAAAGGCAAACAAAACCTTTAAACTGTTTTCACAATCTGAAGAGAGTATTGAACAGAGCTTCCCTTCCTAGGAAACAGATTTTGGAGTTCTGAAATGTATTTATCTGTGTGGCTTTTCGGTGGTAAATGGGGATTGCACTGTAGTTCCCTCTTTCAAGAACCATTGGTACCTCTGTGGAAATAGATACTGAGCACCAGTATTCTCCAGTGGGAGTGGGAACATTGGTCATATTAAACTGAGGAAGAGATCATAGAGTGAAAGTACAAAAAGGGTGAGGACTGCACAAGTTGTGAAAATAAATGTACATAAAGCACATTTCTGTGAATACCTTACTCTTGAACTTGATAGAAGTAAAAAAAACAAGGCAAGACCTTGTGGGTTGCTGGGTTGAGATGAGTTTTGCAAAGGCAAGATGAAAGTGGTGAGTTTGAGAAAGGGTTTGGAGCACAGTCAAAATGAAGTGGGGAGGGGAGAGTGGTGGTGCCCATGTGCATATAATGTGAGTACTTAATGCACAGCTGTTGCTTGAAATATGATAGTTTTTTGGACTGAGTCTGTGTTACAGCAGTTTGAAGTGTTGTGTTGAACTTGTGTTCTGTGTTGTTAAAGCTGTGTCTTTTTAGCTGATTTTATCTGCTGGCTCATGTGAACAGGAGGTGATAGTAAGTATGGACTCAATTGTTTTTTGTGTGTGTTTTTAGTATGATATGGAATTGAGATCTTACTGATATTTGTACTTCTTTTCCCAATTGAGTTATAACAACCTGGTTAAAAATTTCTGCAGGAGTCCTGGTGGTGCAGCTGACAGTGCCATAGGGGGGTGAGTTTTGGGGTGATGTGCTTAGGCTCTATGTTTGGTGTCCAGATTCTGCTTTATGGACTAGATTCTTCTGGTGAACAAACCACTATGCAATGGTGAGATGACATTAGTGCTTTTATGCTAATTACTCTGAAACAAAGCTGTTAAATCCTCACAGCCTTGTCTGTGAGGTGCTTTTGAGTCTGTCTAGGATTCAGTAACTGCCCTGACTGTTCTGGGCTTCTCCTGAGTCATTTGTTAATAGATTATACCCAGGGCTGTGTTGTAATTATCCTTTTGCATGGGGGTGTTTTTGGTGCTGCTGCTGCCAGTTCAGTGCTTGAGGTGTGGGGCAGGGGTGAGATAATCTAGGTTTGCATGGATGTACAAGTTGGAAGGGACCCAGAAGGACCAAAGGACCAAGGCTTGGTGCCATGACTGCTTCCATGGGGAGTTCCAGTGACTGAGCCCCTTTCCTGTGAAGAACCTTTCCTCATGTCCAATCTGAATTCCCCCTCATGCATCTTCATCCCCCTTTTTGTCTCCTAAATATATATGTTATACAGACTACATTTTTTCAAAAGACCTATGGAATGCTTCACTTCCTATCTTGTTAAAAAATTAAATCTTAGATCCTTTCTGCCTCCTTAAAACAAGTGGCTGGAGAATAATTCCCTATGAACAGTGTGCAGTTCACTGATGGAAATTTGTTTGTGGTTGCTCAGTGACTGAGCCAAAGTTCACTTGGTTCAGTTGTTTGTGCAAGATAGAGGAGAGTACAGGAGGAATAACATTGCAGATAACCTGGCTAGAATTGTCTCATCTCTGCTGAAGGAGATTTTACTTGTGCCCAGCAGTTGCTGTTCCTGTTCTTTCCCTGCCCTGACAGAGCTCCTGAAGCCTTTCCTGTCTCCTGGGATCCTTGTGGAGTTTTCCTTTGACACTGCAGAGCCAAAGGGGCATCAGCAGAGACCAGATTAAGTGTTCTGTAAGGCTGCAGTGCATAAAATTGTTTATTTGCTTTGTTGCTGTGAATCAGTTTGTGGAACCACTACACAGGGTTAGGAGAGGGAAGTGAAACAAATAATGTTGGTTTTTGGTGGTCCCTCTTTGGCTTTGTGGAGTTTGAAGTCATTGAGGTCACTGCAGTGTTGAAATGGATTGGAGAATCTGGGAAGAAGAGGTATTGGTGTGTGAAAAGAGTGAAGAGGAGAAATTTTCTTGAAGACAACAATCAAAGAACTTTAAAGGTAGCTGGAAACATAAGGAAGCTGAAAAAGGAGCTCCATGCCTAGAAGATAAATTAGGATTTTTACTCCTGGATACTGGAAATTGTCTAATGGCTCAATCCTTGGGGAAGGATTCAAATTAGAGAGAATAGAATGATCCTGGAGGACAAAACTTGAACTGTCAGGCCTTTTATGTGGACATTTAGATCTACAAATAAATTATCTTTTAATTAGAAATAGGTAGAATTCTGTGTTGATTTTAGGAGCAGAGTAAGCTATTATAGGGGAAGATAAAACAGAATAAGGAAAAATAAGGAAGCAAAACTGGACCAAGTGGGTGACTTGCAGCTGGATGGGACAAGTCTAAAAGTTTTTCACCCCAAAAAGTGTTAAATTTAATATTTAAGTATTGTAATTTAACTGAAAACCTTTCCCATGTGGAAGAAAGTAGAGAAATTTCAAAAGCTATGAAAAATCCCCCTCCCTTCTAATTTTTTTCCTCTGAGCAGCTATACTTGTTTGGGTTTATTTTATTTAAAGAAACCATTTTGTAAGATCCATAGATTTTTAATTTTTTTTTTTTACAAAAAGTCAAAATAAAAGCACAGATCTTCAACCCAAACAATTTTTTTGTTTAATCTTCTTTTGCCCACTTTAAAAGCTTTCAGCATTTTATCCCCATTAGAAGGACACTAATTGGTCTTTTAAGAAGTGTTCCAACTGCTTGGAGCATTGGAGAGTTCTTGTCACCACTTGCTTCCTAAGTCATTGCTGAATGAAGGAAATCAGCAAGTAACCTGTGAAAACAAATACTGGCAAGGTGTGCCTGGCAAAGGGAGAAGAAATGATGCCATGTTTGGGTTGTCCTGAGTGCATTGCTTGTAGGAACTAATGAGCAAATGAGAGGCCCTTTATGTGTCCTCTGGGATTGCCTCCCACCATCAAATCCATCCCAGGGCCGTGCATTTGTACACTGAATTTCACACACGTGGCTGCTTCCATTGAAAATCAGTGAGAGAACTTGTGGGGAAAATTTAACATGTCTGCAAGTGTTTGCATTATTGATGCCTCAGCAATTAAAATAATATTTTTCTAGCATTTGGTGCTTTTTTGATGCTGTGTGTAAGTCCCATGGTATTACACACACAATTATTTTAACAAGTATTTTATGGGTGCTACTGATGTAACTTCCCAGAGTAGGGAAAGGTCATCACTGCTGGCCTTGGAAATTAAATTTAGCTTTTGCTTTATCAGAAATCATCTTCAGTTAAATCAATCAGTGCATGGGTTTCTCAGTCTGAGAAACAGTCTAATGAGCAATTTGCCATGAGATCATTCCCATTGTGTTAATTATCAGTGTTTTTACAAACTGTCCCCAATCATGACTAATTCCATAAAACCCTTCAGAGCAAGCATGATTCTGTTGTTTGCCACTCAGTCTGGCAGGGGTGGTGGGACAGCCTGACTTGGCAGATTCTGTTAACCATAAAATCAGGGTTTGGAAACACCATAAAAGCAGCTCAAGTTCTTGCTGGTTTTTTTTCTGCATGGTGTGGATGTGTGTTTCAGGTAAATTCTGTGACTCTTTTTTCTGGTTTTCATGTTAAAATTAAAGTATTTTATTTTTCTCCCCCCCCCATACCAGTTTATTACAGCTTAGATGAAACCTTAAGAGAATCTGTGCAGAGGTTATTTGCATTTTTTATATTACTTTATCTGATGAGATTTTTTTGTGGAAATCTTTTGTGACCTTTATGTGTGTGGAAAATGAAGTATCTAAGGTGAATTAAGTTTGAGAAACAAACTTTATTCTTAGAAATCCAGTTTTAAGAGCATAATACATAAGCTTGGGCTTTCTGCTGGTACTTTGTCCCTATAGTATATATTTGTTTGAAAGGCAAAGAAAAAAAACAACTGGCCAAGTAATTAATACACTCAACTCTCTGCATTACTTGGCTCTGGAATTCTTATAGCTCAATTGTTTTCTTTAGGAAACAAACCCCCAACTCTCTGTGTATTGAGCAATATCTGTGTATTTGTTACCTCAGCTGAGAGCTGCTTGGCTGCCCTGTGCTGCACACACCCCGAGGAGATAAATGCTTTTCACTGCTTCCTCCCACACACTTTGCATTTTCCAGGGAAGCACTTTCTAATTCTAGATCTGGATGCTGCTGATGTTTTGAATCACTCATCATAGTTTTCAGCCCTCACTTGTTTTTGCTATTAAATGTATATATCAGTAATAAACGTTCATTTTGTGATGTTTTAACCCTTCTTCTTCAAAGGAACAAATCAATATAACTTGGGAAATTTTTACTTTGCTTTCATGGGAACAACAGGATTTCAGGCAACTTATCTGTTTTGAGTTCAGATACAAGTCTCTGGCTTCTACAAACTTCTGTGTTTTGTTTTAGGGTGGGTTTTTTTGTTCTTTTCCTAAGAAAAGAACATCCAGCTAAATAATCTGCACTTATAAAATAGGATGTGTACTGCAGGTGGTTATCTTGTCTCCATAACATGAATATCAGTTAATTTGTTCTTAAGATTTTTGGATGTTAGACTACTTTGACATTAATTAAGAAAATACCCTCATGAATTCTAAATATTTGTTTCAGATTTCATGTTTCATCCTGTACTGAGCACCTGCTGCTGAGAGCTGGAAAGTCTACTTAGGGTATGTACAACAGTTAATGATTTCAGTTTCACACTGAGTTTTGTTCTGGGCAAAGCAGGTCAGGATGAGATTTCGTTTTTGTTGTTTCCTTGTGATTATTGAAAATCCTGATTGTTAACCAGTGGGTGTTAAAACAGAATTTCTTGGTTTGTTTTTTTCCCTGAGCCTCCTGGAATTGGCTTTTCTCTCACAGCCTGTTCATGGTCCTTCCATTCAGCCCGAGGTGGGCGGACCAGTGCACCAATTAATTTATTGTACATGGGAGGAGTTTGCAAGGTGTTTTCTCACCTACCAAAGCCACTTGGCTGAAATTTGTCTGACCAGTGCCATGTGCTGCCTTTTGGAGCAAAATACTACAAATAATTCTCTATTCTCATCTTCTGCATTTCTGTAGTACAGAAGAAATGGCTCTTAATAAAACAAAATCTTTGCTGTAGGGGTGCATGGCCTAATCTGAAGAAGTTTAGCTGAAAGCAGGAGTAGAGAATTGCAGCCACAGAATTCTTTGTATTATAGAATTTATTTCTGGTCTGCATGTTTTTGATTCCTTGTGACACCCCCATCCCCAGGGTGAATGGTTATATTTGAAAATTTCAGTTTTACTGCTCAGTGTAGTTGGTATTTCTGACTTCTGCCTTTACTGCAGCTCATATATATGGATGTTTGGAATATTCTTCCATTTGAGTGTGGCTAGAATAACTTGCTGGATCCTTATTTTTTCTTTGTGGTTTGGTTTCCTCCCCTTTCTGCAGCCTTCCCTGTGGTTGGTGGTTTGAGAGCCTGTATTAAATTTATTTTTTTTTTTTCTATTGCTTAGGCTTTGGCAGGTAACAAAATTCATCTCCTGCTACTTCAGGAGCACTTTTGAATCTAAGTTGTGGATATGGTTACCCTTATTTAAAACTTGATATCACCTGGTCTAGAGTCATTGGTGTTCTTGCCTGGACTGTGATACAGTTGAGAACAAAGGAGATGTTGCAGCTTGCATTTCACATGGAGCAGGTCCCTAATGGAGCTTCAGGCTGTGATCTTATCCAAAATATTTGTGTTTTCATCTTCAGGAATCAGCAGAGGGTCACTTAATGTCTCCTCACTATCTAAATTTGCAGGGACAGATATCTTTATTCTTCAGTAGCTTACTTCTGGATCTCATCAGCCTTTCTTAAATTTCAGTTTTCAAGCTTATGATGAATATTTGCTTCTCTTCTACAATTTTTTCCCTTCCCTTTTCTGGTATGGGATGATGTTTGTTTATATTATGCAGTTAGTTTTTCCCAAGGAATTCCATCTACTCTTACTACTCCAAAGAAAAAGTTTGAATGGCTTAAAAAATAGTAGCCTTCACTTAAGTTGGAAAAAACCCAAAATATTTCAGTTGGAAGCAGTACTGATATTTTTATCAGTTAAAATCAAAATTTGTAGTCTTGTGTCTCATGTTAATTCTGACTTATGATTCAGATGGAAACTCAGACACTTGAAAAATATTTCCTGCACATGGAAAACTAATAGTGTGGGAAATCCAGAAAACAAGGGCAGGGGGATGGGAGCAAAACATTTTATCATATATAAAGGCCTGCAAATCAGATCTGTGAGTTCAGGGGGTTTCTAATGCTTCCTTGAATTTTGTTTGACCTTTTGAGAGGAACAGCTCTGCCTGTTGTGATGTCACAAAGAAAAGAAGTGCACTTGTATGTTTTGTGAACTGAAGGCAATTGCTCCCTGGAATACATGGTTCCAGTGAGTCATATCCTGGTAAAACCATGACAACAAAGTATTTATTAGTTGGTAAGGTAAATAGCTTGCAGTACCTGCCTAGATAAGACTTCATAGAAAACCAGCCCAGTGAATAACAAGGCTGTGAAATATAATGTAGAGTAAGAGGAAACAGTGAAAAATCTTAAATGTAGATTGCAAGTACTTCTGACTTGTCACGTTTATATTGAAGTCTGTTTTTATTTTTTTTATTTCTGGCTGAGGATTTGATAAGAGGAAGGGATTAGTGCTGCTTGCTCTTTGAAAGTGGTATTCTATATGCAAATACTGCAAAGACATTTCCAGTGGAAGTGGCAAAAAATGTGCTGCATCTCTTACTTATCCAGCTGCTTTATAAACTGTTATTTTTTGTATTCATATTGATAGTCTTTTCAGCATGTGCTCACAGAGGTTGTGATTGTGTGGAACAAAGTGTTTGCTCCCAGTCCCTTTGTGTGTTCAGGACAGCATTCAAGCCCTTCTCTTACAGGATGGAGTTTTCAAGTGTGCTGTGGTAGTGCTGCCTTCACCTCTCCATCCTGTGGTTTTATTGATATTTGTACTGGGTGGAGTCTCAGAATTTAGGATGAAAGGTTTCAGTTTTGGCTCTGGGCTGACATGGCTGTTTTTGTTGTAACATTTAAAACTTGCACTCAGAGCAGATCTCTCTCTGATTTGACCAGCACTGAAATCACTTGGCAGTTCTGTATTTAACCCAGCAGGTATCAAGGCCATGAAAGAAAAGCAGGAAACTTGACAAAATCACTCAGCTAACATCATCCTGAATGCCTGAAGGAAAGGGGGCTTGGGGAGACCTTATTGCTCTCTACAACTGCCTGACAGGAGGTTGTGGACAGGTGGGGATTGGGCTCTTTTTCCAGAAAACAAGGGACAGGACAAGAAGAAATAGCCTCCAGTTGCTCCAGGGGAGATTTAGATTGGATATTATGAAAAAATGCTTTCACCAAAGGGTGGTTCAGCATTGGAACAGGCTGCCCAGGGAACTGTTTGAGTCCCCATCCCTGGGAATATTCAAAAGATATGGAGATGTGACACTGGTGACATGGTTTAATGGTGGCCTTGGCAGTGCTGGGTTGATGCTTGGACTCGATGGTCTTAGAGGTCTTTTCCGACCAAAATAATATTATCATTCTCAGATAATGAGTGCAGAGGACAAAAATAATGAAATAGGGATTATGAGCAGCAGTTCTGTTTAGCTTTATAATTCTGACTTACTCCTCAGGCCAGTGTTTGAGCACAATATTGGTGCAGGCATTGTGTGGATAAAAATGTGTAATTTTACCTGTACTTATTGTGTGATTTCAAACACTGGTCAGCCATTGACAGGAGGTGCTGGAGCCCTTCCACCTAAGGAGCAGCTTCCAAAGATGTTCTCTGGATTTGTATCTCTACTGCAAGTGACTTCAGGTGCTTTCCAACTTTATGGTTTTATTCCAGGTGAAATTAAACTAGGTTTGGATGAGAAACCTTGTTGTATCCAGAATACAGATGGAAAAATTAGTGTCCCTTTTTATATCTCATAGTTAGAAATACTTCCCCAGTGAAATTTCAGAGATCTGGGTTCTTGTGTGTTTTGGATGTTATGCATTTAATTTTGTTTTAATACATTCAGGGCTTTTCTCTTGACATAACATTTGTTTCAAAAGATTTCAGTTGGCACTTGAAGGGGTGAAGAACAAGCACTCTGTTCTCAAGTGTGAAGATAATTAATGGATGTTGCTCCTTGCCAGGAAGACCTGCATGCTTATAGCTCCTCCTGGCTTCTGCAAGTGGAATTTTGCTGGGCTTCCTGCCTGGTTTGTTATTCTGGACTTCTGGGTCATTGCAGAAAGATTTACTTTGCCACCAAGGTTAGGATAAACTTCAGCTTCTTCCAGGGAAGCTGGGCTTGCATGTGTGTGAGTTGAGTACAGAACATCCTCTTCTCCCAGGCTGGGCCCTGCCAAGGGCTCTGTGCTGTGTCTGTGCTGACAGGCACCCCCAGGCTTTCACAGCCCTTAGCTGGGGTGTGAGGAACACAAACCTCCCTGGGTGCTGCCTGGTGCCTTCCTGAGCTCTGCCCTTTGCTTGGCACAGCTGATCCTCCTCCTCCTGTCCCTAGAGCAATTGTTTTCTCTTCCAGGGGACTAAGTGGGCTTGGGGGATAAATTTCAGTGTTTGGGGTATTGTCCTGCATTGTCTCATCCCTCTGTGAAGTTCAATAGAACTTCAGCCTGTCTGGATTATCCTGGAATATGTTGTGAGATAGAATGAAGCACAGCTTCAGTTTCCCCTCTGGAGGTGCCAAAGGTCTTCTGTATCCCAAAGAAAATATTTGTTTTGGTTGTTAGCCCTCTTGTAAATGTGAACAGGGAAACATCAAGCAGAAAACAGTCTGACTCTGTAAATAGTCCTGCTTTGTGCTGCAGCTTGGATGGGGCTGGAGCAGCACATTCTGATGATGCCAGGGATAGCCAGGCAGTGCTGCTGCTGCTCCAGACTGTTTCAATGGCAGCTTTAAGTAATGATATTCTGGTTCTTATTTGAGGTGGAGTTTGTAGCTCTGCTTCTTTGAGAACACTCAGCTTGCTCAGTGGTAGTGCAAAATTGGCTTTTGATCTTTGTCTTGGTTAATGGGTTAAGATCTGTTCTGTCTGTTGTTTTCTGTAGGAAATGCACAAAAATGTTTAATGCTGGCCTAGGAAAGTTTCTAAAAGCAGCAGAATATTCTGAATCTTTGAACAAGACCATTGTTATACAAAATAATCAGTGACAATGTGCTCCTCACTGCTAGGTGGCAGATTTCTGAACTTTCCATTTTGTCCAGGTTTCAGATACTTAGTGAATCAGCTCCCTGTCAACCTTGCATGTCCAAATACGCCTTGGTGTTGAAGAAAATCTGAAGAGAATTTTCTGAAAACATAAGAAAACCAAGATTCAAACCAGATGGATTCAAGTCTTTTCAAGGGCTTGAAAAATCCATTTTTACCTTAAAAACTGAGTGAAGGTTTCCAGGCTTTTATGGCAGTGTTTGTTACTGGTGTAGCATCTGGAGTTGTAGTGTGGGGCAGGTTGGAATGAGTGTCCTTACAAGAGAACCAACATTAGAGGATACAAATGTACTGACATGTCATAAAATATAAGGAAAAAAAAGGTCCAGCTTGATAGGCAGCAGGACCAGCCCAGGGGCTGCCAAGGTTGGTGTGTGCTGTGCTGAGGGAAGGATCTGGGTTACTTCCTGCAGACATTCATGGAGAATTTCCTCTGAAGGGAAGTGGGCTCAAGTGCACTTCCTGCCACGTGTTTTAATCGGCACTGCCTGGGAGGCCGGGAATCTCAAGCCTGGTGTTTTAGCCTTGCCCTTATCAGCACTGTACAAAGTGAAACCATTACTTGTCTCCCTCATTTTTGGCACACCCTGTTCACAAGTACCAACAAAATACTGGTTTTTTATTTATTTTCCCCTTCATCTCAGTAGAATCACAAAGTATTGAGTCTGAAGAAACTCACAAGGATCACTGAGTCCAACTCAAGTGAATGTCCCATGCAGGGATCAAACCCACAGCCTTGGTTTTATCAGCATCAAACCCTGACCAACTAATCCAGCAGTCCTTGTTCACTTTTGATTTACTGAACCCTCCCTGCTTTCTCTGGGATTGCTGTCTTGCTTGTAATCTCATTTTGTTTATGTAGGGTTGGTTATTCTTTCCTAGTTTTAAAGCTGGTGGGAAGTCATGGGATGATGTTGGAAGCCTCTGATGTGACTCCTTTGCTTCCCATTGTTTCTAAGACACACCAGTTACATGTGAGCACCCTGGGTAAAACCTTTTACATCAGCCTGACTCCCCTTTGTGCCTAGATGCCTGTAGATAATTTAGTTTGATTATTCTCTCTTCCTTTGAGATGTTGCATCAGTCTTCCTGATGCATCACAATTCCTTAGATGCCAATTTCTTTTGCAACTACTGAGTTTTTGAAATAATGCAGTGTTTTCATGAAATCCATTTTCAATAACAAGAATTAGCAAAACTAGTGGCTTGTTTATGCTTTTGTGTACTGCCCACACAGCAGTGAGTGTAGACTAGGTGACTATGAGAAGTGATATGATTTATTTTATTTCTTTCTGACCAGTAGCTGTGTATCAGTATTCTCTTTTCCAGGCAAGAAATAAAGCAGACAACGTGAATTCCCTGTCAAAAGTCCAGACAAACACAACTTGGGCAGCATTTCTGCAGTAAGGAGGATGAAGGATACACAAAGAGGCAATAACAATCTGTAACTGCACCTGAAAATAAATGAATTAAAGGAGATGAAATCTGTACCAAGAGGGAGCCTTGATCACCTGGCAGGAGTTAATAGCTGCTCCAGGTGCCACTGAAATGCTGCCCTTTAACAACAAGTGGAAGGTTTATTGTTGGCAGTCCACTCCCAGCTGTGTTGTGGAAGGTGCAGTCTTTAAATTGCTAACCAGGTTTCCCATTTAAAAAAAAAAAAAAAGGTCATTTCTTATTTTAGGGTTTGGATTGTGCAGAGCAAAAGGGCACACAAAAAGTCACGGTTGTCAGCAGGACTCCAAGTTTGGCATTCCAGGTTATTTTTGGGTGTATTGTAAGCAGGTGGCTGTGTTGTCATTTCCCTCTTTCAGGATCAGTCTACTCAGCTGAACTTTCAGAAGAGGGTGGTAAAAAAGCTTGGCAGAATTGTAGAGAGTTTTAAGGTCCAAAGGAATTGGGACAGCTGTAATCAGGAGTTCTTCCTTCAGCCCATTCCTTTATTCTGCATGATCTTTGTTAAGAGCAATATCCAAAAAGAGTGGTAGGCTTTTTCTAGTAGTAAAAATACATGAGTGCTATACTTCCTTCCGTTTCTGAAAGTATTTTTGTGGTTTTTTGCTAGTAGTAATATTCCTGGTAGTCTAAACTGTATTGTGTCATGGTTATTTTGAACAGAACAATTCAGGCTGTAATCCTGTGCCTTTAATGTGACTGCTGCTCACTCTTATAAATCCCTCTCCAAGTCAATTTGCATTGGACTCTTAATAAGGTGAATAATTTACCTTAGAAGCATCTGCATAATTATTTTTGGTTTGGGAAAAATCCCAAGCAAGCAGGATGTTAATTTGCACCTCCTTTTTGTGTGGTGTTAGGGGCTCTGTATGAATCCTCCTTTGATACCTTAAAAAAATTTTCCTAGGCACAGGTTGTATTTGAATTCAATTTGAGCCTTGTGCTTGTACTCTGTGCTAAATCCTAAACAGGAGTGGCACTGAATGAAGGTGGTAAAGGAGCAGTGACTTCTGCATCCTTTTGGAACAGTTTTTTGTGACTTTGTTTTAATTCAAGGCCCACTTTTTCCAGGAGATGTTGTAGTCATGTAAGTATTCAAAGAAGAATAGAACATTTGGTGTTGGTGGTGAAATCTGGGCTTCAGTTCAGAGTTCCCCTTGATAAGGGCTGAAGAGAAGCCAAGCCAAAGCTACCTGGAAGATTTTCTTTGGGGGGGGGTGTGTGTACAAACATATGTGGTGTGAAACTTTCACCAGCTACTCCTCAGCTTTGTGAAGGAAAGGGTTAAGTAAGAACTCCACAATAAATCCAGAGTTAGTGACATAAAATCACTGAATCTTTTTATTAATATAAGGAATTGGTGGTTTTGATGTTATTGTTGTTAATAAACACTTAGCTTTGAAGACATACCCTAATGCAGCTCTCTCCCCATAAAGGAGAAAGGAGGACATGAGTGAAACAGTAATTTACATTGTTTAATATCCTGGTGTCTCTGTATTCCTATATCCATATGGCCAGAGAATGCTGCTGCCATCCCTGCATTATCTGTGTGCCAGGAGTGTGAGAAATAGGGGTCAGAGGATGCCAGTTTAGCTTTTCTGACTAAAACTCCCACTAAGGAATCAAAGAAAATGTGTGATTGTAGCATTATAGATTAAAAAAGTAGCTGAAATGTTAATACAGAGTTAATTTTTTGTTGGTATCTTATGCTTTTCTGATATAAATTCTGCATTTCCTAATTTTAGTGGGCAAGATGTGGAAGCACTGAGGTGGGGAAGGAGTGTTGCACTCAACTGGATGGCTCTACCAAGTCACTTCATTCAAATTCCTCACCTGGTTTATATTTTTAAAGAAAACATTTAATTCCTCAGTTTGCATCTGAACTGTGAAATATTGTCAGGAAAAAGCCCCATTTCTGTATAATTTTAGTGAGTTAGATGGAGTTTAGATTTGTTGCTTTAGTATGGATCTATTTGTTCTTTTTTTATTTTTGAAATAAATTTTCAAGATAAATGACTGTGAACCTGTGGACATTTGAAAAGCAATTTATAGGAAGGACCCAAAGTTTGGCCTCAGGGCTAAATTTTTTCTGGTTAATTCTAGAAGATTACAGAAACTGAACAAAAGGCTGGTTGCTTTGGGGTGGTAGAATTATTGTTTTTCTCAGGCCTGGAAAGTGGCAGCAATGCAGAATTTCTGCACATTGGCCCAATTCAATTAATCCTGTTTTTTTTCTTTGAAAGCATCCATGTTTTCTGTGTAGCTGATCTGTTCAGGAAATCCTGGTAACTTTGCATTTTCTTATTTTACAGTTCTCTCACATCATTAAAATTGCCTAAATGTGATTTGAAGCAAGAACATGTTGTGATCTGCCCAGTGTATCTCAGATTTCTGAAGAATGCAGAAATTTGAAGGAGGGATGGAGTCAGGGGTGTGAACAGCCCAAGGAGAAGAAAACCTCTCCAGTACTACAGTATTCCTCTTGGTAGAGAGAGAAATAAGCAGGAAAAATATGGTCTTTGATAATGCAAATAATAATTTAGGAACCATTTGTAACTTAAATGGGCTGGTTGTTCACAAATTTTTGTTAAATTCAGGAGGCATTAATAGAAATTATATTGAAATATCCATCTCTAATTGCTGAGGCTGTTGTAGTGCATGTTAGAATTTATTTCATTTTATGGCTGATAATATATACTTTGTACATAGCTTCTGATACATTTTTAACTCCTACACAGACTGCAAATTAAATATTGATTTGTGCATTGCTGGGTTTTGAGCTTCAAAACACTTATGAGTTGCGGTTAATTGATCTCCAGCTCCAAACTAACACATGGAGGTTCTGAGACCAAGGCATCTGAATTTTAAATTACTGTATGTTCTACACATGGTTCATGTATTTAACCAGCTTCACAAACTTAATATTAACCAGGTTTTTTTGTGCAATTTGCTCTTCAAAATGCAAAAAATGTGAAAGGAAAATAAGGATAGAAGAAAATAAGAAACAAGCTACTGCTGGCAAGTTTTCTAATGCAAAAATCATTTTAATTGCATGTAAAATCTTTGAAAATTCTGCACTCTTACCATTGGTGTTGTCCCTCTTGTGTCATTCAGTTTCCCAAAGACCCCAAAAGACCTGGATTTTTCTGGAGCTTTCAGTCACAAATATCAGTGTTTAGGCATTAATCAGGGCTGCAAATCCAGCCCAGGAGTGTTCCCCAAATAGATTTCTGCTCACTTAGTCTCGCAGCTTAATACACAGGAATGAAATAAATTTCATCATCTGTCATGTTTTTCTTGAATGACAGGATTTTGTCCCTAAAAATATTTTTTTGTGGCTGCTGTCTGAGGCTATATGAGTTGATTTTAATATTTTATGCTTCTTAAAAATGTTTGGAGTTGTGTCCATTTGATTCTTAATAATGTTAGAATTGGCCAGAGGATAACAGATGCAGCTCCATCCACCAGCAGTTTATAAGGGGACAAATGTGTCCATTCATGTATATGAAATTGTTTTGTGGAAAAAAGTCTGTATTTCCTTATCCCCACTGCAAAACCCAACATATTTGCATTTTGAATGATTGTAGTTTTAGGGTTTGGAATAGAGGCCAAGGAAACAATGAGGAGTCAAATCCTCTGGAACTTTTAAGTTATGGAAGAATAAAGTCAGTCGTTTGTTTCTCAGTATATCTTGGTATTTTGGTACTCTGAGGAAGATATGGAGGAGTTGGAATTTTATGATATTAATATTAAATTGTACAAAAGCCAGACTTTTCAGAAATAGAACTTCTGGATGTAGGACACTTCAGGAAGGTGAAACTGAGCAGTCTTTGCATTCAGGTGCTTTGGCAAGAGCTTTTGAGTTGAGTCATAGCAAAGTCACTGCCCAACCTCAAAGCTGCACTTTGTGAGTTTTGGAACAGTGTCTAATAAATTTGTAGACTTTAAATTTTAGAGCTGTAGGTAATTACCAACCTGTTGGCATTGTCTAACGTCTGCAGACAGATGTGACAATGTCTTCATTAGAAAGGTCTGTGTGGGAAATACCCAAAATGCTTTTTGGTTTTGCTTTTTGTGAGGTGAACTACATGACAGTTAGCTGGTACATTGTGATGATACATCAGTGGGTTAAACCTTTTAGTGCCTGTGCTCAATCCCAGGTGGTTTGGACCAGAAGCTGCCCTTGTTCCCAGCACAGAAACTGCCTTGGACAGAATGGAACACTGCCAGTCACCACCCCTGCCATGTCTCTGTGGTTGTTATTAATGGCAGTATTGTCTGCTCTTACCTCAGTTTCCTAAATAACAAATCTTGTGCTGTTTGCCATCTTTGTTATCCTCTCCTCCATCTAGTTTTTGGCCATGACCTGGTTCCTAGCAAACTGCAAGAGGCAGAAGCTCCAAACCACAGCTGAACAGAGCTGCTGATTTCAGGCTGCCAACAGGAGCATTCACCCCCAGGATCATGGAATCATTTAGGTTGGAGAAGACCTCTGAGAGCATCAGTTGCAGAGCTCTTTTCCAGCCTAGATGATTCTGTGAGTTCCCCTTGGATGTCCCCCAGACCTGGGACATTTGGAACATTGAATCATTTGCACTGTGAAGGAGGGGGTTGGGGTCAGGTGAGTTTCAGACCTGAGCTGGCTTTGGATAAAGGAGCCACAGTGATGCTGGTGCTGCCTCCTCCTTGCTCAGGGGTGTTCTGAACACTGCCATGGTGTTGAATATAAAGGTGTGTATAAATAATGCTTTCTTAAGCTACTCAGAAAAGTTTCTCAAATTTAAGTCTGGTGTTTCTTAATAATATTTTAAGAAGGTAAAATTGTGTTGGTGGTGAGGCACTGGCACAGGTTGCTCAGAGAAGCTGTGGCTGCCCCATCCCTGCAAGTGTTCAAGGCCGGGTTGGATGGGACTTGGAGCAAACTGGGAGAAGGTGTCCCTGCCTGTGGTGGACAGGCTGGAATTTAGGTGACCTTTAAAGGTCCCTTCCAGCCCAAACCACTGTGATTCCAGCCTTGCTGGGTTACTGGGGAGTGCTGTAGGCATCTGACAGATCTAATCCAGCCAGATCTGCTCCAGGGACCTGAGGAGTTCACAGGTCAGAGTTGCCCAGTTTACCCCAAATCCTTCTACAGGATTTCTGTAGTTTTTCTCTTGGCTATGGAGATGCACTTCATAGGTTTCCTTAGGGCCTTGTGACTTTTGTTACTCTGTGGTTCAGGAACTGGGGAAAAGGGAGATAAATGGATTAAATTAAATTGCATTGAGGTGGCAGCAGAGTTAACATCCCCATCACTTTGGTAAAAAAAATTCTTTTTGGTCCTTGGAGCTTCCTTGTGGTTTGCTCTGAGCTTTCAGTGTCCTTTTAATAAGAACTTGTGCATTTTTCCCTCTGTGGGACTGCAGCAGACAAATACAAGTAGAAGTTATTACAGCTTCAATTCTGTGACAACTTGTTTGCATATGCAGCCTGAAATTCCTTTGTACTGTCACAAATGCTTAGTTTGCAGGATGAGGAAATAAATATTAACTGTACCAGAGCTGACACTGGTGTAAGTACACACTGCAGTTCTCTAATTTGATCTCTTTTTTCATATCAGTGAAAAAGATGTGTTCAGAAGTTCCTCAAATACAGGAATCCTTGTGCAGCACCTGCCTGACTTTGTGCCAGAATTATTTTAATGTATTCAAGCAGATTTAGGTTCATGTCCATTCTGAACCTGATTAGATCTTGAAGGGATTGAAAATGAGTCTCTTTAATAATTACTGGAAATTTGGATAAGGTTTTTAATTTGGACCATTTTCTTTCTCATTTGTGCCTCAAGCTTGAACTCACAGGGTGAGTATTATGATACATTCAGGAGCAATTTGGAGAGGAAAGGCTGGGGAACTGGAGACCTTGATCAACTAAATGCTTTTTCAATATTTTAATTTAAAATTTTTAATAATCACTGCATATGTATTCTGCACATTATGAGAGGCAGAAGATACAGTTACAATGTATGCTAAATAATTTAGTGTGCTGGGGTACTTGTCACTTCATACATGATAAATTGAGAACTAGATTATAGAGTAATTAAAAAAATGTTCACCTTCCTCCTGTTACTGAGGTTAGAAGTGCATGAAACACCTGTCAGGTCTGCTCTGGATCATCATTGTGACCAAGTTCAGCTCTTTGTTCTCACTCTGGTGGAATTCAGTGGCATCTGACTCTGTCCAAGTTAGATCAGGAGCAGAGAAAGCTGGATAGGTTTCTTTTTGTTTATCTTCCCTGTTTTCATACCTGATGAATGATCAGAAATGGACAAGCTTTTTAGAGAACAAGTCTCAGATAATACATCCTTGTTTGAAATAACAAAAGAGGTGAGCTGATGTATTTTCATTCTGTGGAATGGTGGGGCAAGGAATAAACTGCAGTATCAGTGAAGAATTTTAAAAGCGTAACAATGTTTTTCTTGGTTTAGGCTTTATTACTCTTGCTGTCCTTTCTTATGGATTATATTGTGGTACAAAAGATTTAAGTTTTTCTGCCTCCCAGCACTCATTGCTGAGGCAAAAGCCACATTTATACTGTACACTTCTTTGTGGTCTTGAATTCTTATCTTTGTGCAGAAAATATTTGTTCACTGAGTCCAGCCTACACAGGACTGTACCAAATACCCTTTTATATATAAAATGAGGATACCCTTTTGTAATTAGGATATTTGTGCCTCTTTTCTGTTTATTCTTAAAGGACTGCATCATGATTTCTTTATGCTCCAGCTAGCTTGGTTTGCTGATAAGGAATTGTTACACATCAGCAGGGTGGGTTTTCACCATTAGTATTACATTTTATATATCAACAAAGCAAACTGAAGTAAGATGTAATTGTACAAGTGTATACACTATGTAATCCCTTGACATAAATGGAAAAAGCTGTTCCTGAAATATTTTCAAGTGAAGCAGCACTGTTCCTTAACATCAGCAGGAATAATACATTTCAGACTGTTTTAACAGCAGATGCATTTTGTATTTGATTTTTCTTTTCTAAGAAGTCACGTCTAGGTACAAAAGCATGGCTTTAAAATCCATTTCAAATAAACTTGTAACACTCTACTTAAATACTTACAAGGCAAGTGAGAGTTTCTAAGGGACTTAGTGATTCTTAGCTGAGGGAGTAATGAGTGTGCTTTGTGCCGGCAGGATTCCTCTCCCCGCCACTGCCCGCAAAATTGGCTTGTTAGTTATTTATGAGGAAAATTGGTCTGACAGCCCTGAAGGCAGAAGTGTTCCTTTCACAGCACAAGTTGTGCCATGGTGCTGTAGCCCTGGCCATGGCATGAGAGCAGCTGTTCTTGGAGAATCAGCTCCAACCCTGGGACCATTTCGGTATCTCCAGCTCTGGGACTGAACTGTGGATGTGTCTCCTGTAACTTGGGTAATCTTGGAGCTTTAGACTCTCTGTAGAGACCTCCAGACATATTTATGTGGCAGCTTTCTGTCACTGTCTTTTCACCTCCTGTAGATAATCTAAGTAGATGAAATTGAATTTTGAGTAGGGATGTAAGTTGTTTGTTATTTCATCCTGGACCTAGAACATGCTTTATTCTAATCTGTGCCTTTATCCAGCCTGAGTTTGGCCAGAAGCCTACACAGGAGAAGTTGTCTTTGGTATCCTTGTTCCTTCTGCCCTACTGTCTGTGGACTTTGTCAGCATGGTACAAAAGAGCATTTTAGGAGATCTGACTGCAAAAATCACAGTCATGCCTTGTGTAGGAAGCGTGACTCGGGTTGGCTGCTGGGGGGTAATTGCAGCATTAACTAAAAACCCACAGCTTTTAGACTTAGAGTTTATAGCATATCTAATATTTATCTGCCACCCAATATGTAATGAATCTTAAATCTTTCTGCAAGTATTTCTGGTGGTCTTAATCTGTTTCATGCCAGAGGCAGGGAGAAATAATGCTTTCAGTTTTGTCAAATTAAGTTTTTACTGTGCATTAAATTGATTAAATAGAGCAGCAGATTAAGGCAAAAAATGCTATCTTAAATTGCAATTCAGGGCTGATAGAATCTTAATGATGCCAAGCTGAACTTTTTCAGTGGTTTGTGGAAATGAGAATCCATTAATCACACACGCTTGACTTCGTGCTGTGCCGAGTTGGAAACAAACTCTTTACTCATCTGGGCAGAGGCATCAAGGCAATGGCTGAGCTGGGAAGGTGCAGCCAAGGGGATGTGGGAGCTGCAGGTGTGTTGTGTTGTGTTGTGTTGTGTCAAACCAGCTGGGTCTCCTGTTGATCAGGTCCTTGCAGAGCCCAGAGCGTTGGGGGTTTCCTGTTAAACCAGCGTCGCTGTTTGAGCCGCTCTCCGACCGCGGCACCACAGAACCAATGAGGAGAAGAAAGCCTGTGCCATGTTGTGTGCTGCAGTTCTGTCTGCACTCTTGTTCCCCACTGCCCCTCTTTACCTTCATAATCTCTTTGGGTTTCTTTGTCCTGATGTATGCGTTTATTTTTCTTTTCCTGATTTTATTTTTTTTATTCTGCCCATGGTTCCTCCCTGCCTCACCTGTCATTGTTTTTTGCTGTCTTAATTCATTCTCCGTCTATTTTCCATCTGGAAAAGTTTATAAAAGGGGACAGAGAAAACTTTCTCCTAGCTTCTCCTTTGCTTTTTCTCTGTTTCTGCTAATGCATCAACGTTGTGGTCTGAGGAGGGAACCAGCCTAAGACAACTACTGCTAACCTGCAGCATATTAAGAAAAGAGCATTTTGTCAGTTTAGATGAATACATAATATATTGCTCTGTAATGTCTCTTCTGCTCTTTTCTGATTTGTTCTCTTCTGTTGCCTCTAAACTCCTGTTTACCCTCTGAGGTGGGCTCGGTGTCTTTCTGGCTTATGAAGAACTGTATTCTTGTGAAATGACAGAAATAACATTTGGTTTAATCTTGCTAATTCTCATTGCCTCGTGTGTGCTCTGGTGTTTGACAAATAATTAACTTGACCTAGATCAAGGTCTAGGTCAAGTAAATTATTTGTCAATAATTCTTGAATCAATGTTCCTTTGTAATCCAAAGGTTTTGGAAATATTTTTTCATTTTTCTATTAAAACCTCCCCTCAGTAGAATGACACTTGGTAGCATGTTGTGTTTCCAAACACAACACAGAAGTTGGAAGTGGTGTAATTGTGTCCCTGGGAGGATGTGTAACACCCAGGTGACACTAGAGGAGTTGTTCCCATGCATATGGTGGTGAATTTACTGGACTTTTTCTATCACAGTTGAGTGTCCTTAGTTCTCTTATTTCTAATATGGTTAAGAACCAAAACTGTCTTGTCTTCACTGCAGAGCTGATTTCAGCCTCTGTAGCTGTGGCTGTAAATGCCCATTTGTTGTGAAGGGATGTTGTGCTTCACTTTGAGAACAAGCTCCAGCTGAAGCAAATTCTTTCTCCATCCAGGGTGTCACAGTTGGGCTGAGAAAACCCTGGTATTCTCATTACAAACAAATTTCATCTTATTTCTTGAGGCAGGTTTGTGTACAGAGCAAAACTTGGACAGCTGCTGTCAAACTCGCTTGAATACTTTGGAATATTCCCATTGTGAGGAATAAAACATGTGATTTCTTAGGCACTATGACAGTGCCTAAGAAGTGTTGGAAGTGTTAAGACCTTCTCCCTTCCTTTTTTTTTGTGGGGTGTTTTTTTTGTTGCTGTTTTGGGGTTTTTTTTGGTTTTGGTAACAATGTGTGTGCAAAGATGATAATCTTCTGTTAAACTTCTCACAAACTACTTTGTTTGTTCTTTACTGGAAAACTCTTAAATATTTTCTCCCCACTCTATGCTGGCTGCATTGATTATCTTCAACCTTCTTTCACCTATCTGTAACTTCAAATAAGAAAAATTTAAAACTTTCATTCCAGCTCCTGAAAAACTGCTGTAACAATGGAATCCATGTGTGGGCCAGAACCATGGAAACAGCATAATTTTACAGTGGTGAAACATGAAAGGAAGTGACTCGCTCAACTTTCTAAGAATTTTTGTTTTAACAAAAAAAACCACCCAAAACTTGCAAAATACTGTTCTAATATTCTGAAATAGAAGCTTTGGGTGGTTTTTTTGTTACATCATTAATCTGTTACTCTAAATTCTTCTAACTAGTTACTGTTTTAAAACCAAAACAAAACTCCTACTTGACCCCATCTAAAAAAACCCTCAAGAAAACAGTTTTCTCTTAAATTGTGGTCTGGGATGTGCAGCTCTGTTTTGAGCTTTTGAATATTTTGCCTGAAGTAATTCCTCCTCATCCTTTCCCCTTGTGGTTGTGCCCTTGGCACAGCTCATTTCTGTACCTGGAATCACATTTATTTTACATTCTGGAGCACCTCCGTGCTCTGTGCTAAGTTCCTGTCATACCAAAGCACAACCCAGCCTTCAGTGACATGTAGAGCTAATTTGTATTTCAGTGCAGGAACTACACAATCCTGTCACCTTTTGAAGACGTGGGTGACTTGTGGTGGCACATTGTGTGTCACAAGTCCTCCATGGAAAATGACAAGGGAGCTTCAATCATAGCAAGCAATGTCAAGACAATGTTTCTTGAAAGGAAAACATCCACTGAAGCTATCATTTGGAAGAAGAAGCACTCTGTAGTACAAATAGGGGGTAGCTGCACACGTATAGAATACGTCTACAGCTTTCCCTAAGCCTGCCTGAGGGCCTGAATTGTTATGTTCATAAAATGTCACAATATTTCCATCAGGATTATGTGATCACAGATCACAGCGCTGGAAATATTCCTGATAAATCTGTACTAGTGCCAGCACACACATGTCCCTCCTTAAACATCTTAAATGCCTTTAAAGTTTCCTGGGCATGTTTAAACACATCTCCTTTTGTGATAAACCATTAAAAGATAAGAATATTCCTGTAGTGTGGCTGACATTCTTAGAACAGTACTTTTGATTGAGTAGGTGTTCTTATAGGTGATGTTTCAGCTCGTGACTTCACAGAGCCATGACAGGGAGTTTAAGACCATGAGAATCACAAAATCATTTTAGTGTGAAAAGCCCTTTAAAAGGGGTAGTTCCAGCTGTTAACCCAGCAGTGCCAAGGCCACCACTCACCCATGTCCCAGCAGCCTCTTCCAGTGTTTGAATGCCCTTTCTATGAAAGAATTTTTCCTAACCATGCGAAACCTCCCCGTTTGGCTGCCCTTTCTGTGAAATTAGTTTTTCCTAACCGTGCTAAACCCCCCCTGACACAACTGGAGGCCATTTCCCCTTGCCCTATTGTTTCTTACTGGGAAAGGGACTGACCCCCACCTGCCTCCAGCTTCTGTCTGGGAGCTGTAGAGAGAGAGGAGATCCCCTCTGAGCCTCCTTTTCTCCAGGCTGAGCCCCATAGCTGCTCCTTATCAGCCTTGTGCTCCAGCTCTGTTCCCTTCTCTGGACATGCTCCAGCCCCTCAGTGTCTGTCTTGCCATGAGAGCCCCAAACGTGAGCACAGGATTTGAGGTGTGGCCTCCCCAGTGCCCATCACTGGCCACGGTGTTGCTGATGGAGGAGATGCTGCTAAATGAGGCCAAGGGCTGCCCAGCCCAGCCCTGGCCCTCGAGGGCAGCAGGAAATGTTATTTCCATGGAGTTTGCATGCCTGGCCCAGTGGCTGGTGGCACCTCTCTGCATCCTTTTCTCTTGCAGGAATTGCAGGGAGCTCAGTGCCTGCTGTGGGGAAGGCACTCTTACTGGTTTGAGCCCAATCTCCAGTCATTTCCTCAAATGCTCCCTAATGCTCAGACTGGCAGGGTTTGAGTTGTGGTGCTGCATTGATTTGCTTTTTGTTCTTCTGTTTTCTTCCTCTCTTCTTCCCCTACCCCCTCCACTTGTTCTGTGATCACGTTCACCCTGAGCCTCACATCTTCCCTGCTGAGGGGGGCGCAGATTTGGTAATTTGGCCTTTCCTTGGCAGCTGCTCCATCCCTCAATCTCTTCAGCTGCCCAGCTCTAGACATCTCTGCCTCCTCCTGAACTGGACACAATGTGTTGATGCTTTTTTGTTTTGCACAGTAATGGGTTTAAATGCCATGTTTTCAGTACCCTTCCTAACGAGCCACAATGTTTTATTGCCTTTGGCCAGCTTCTCCAGTTGGAGCTGGTGATTTCAGAGAAAACAGTGACTCAGCCTTCCTCCTGCAGTTGGAGCTGGAGAAAGTGCAAGTGTTACTTGGTAAAGGAGGAATTGCTCAGAAGTTTTTCCCCAGATGCATTACATCACAGCCCTGTGCTGAAGTGCAGCTGCTTTCTTAGCAACTTGCCTAATTTTGTGAAATCCTTGTTGGTTTTTCCCCCATTGATATGACTTTTGCTGACCCATGAGAGCTTAATATGACCTGCAGACTTGCAGAGTTCACTTATACATTTTGTAATGCTGAATAAAACCAATTATTGGGGAGCTTCTCCATCCTCTTCTCCATCCAAATGTCTCTTCCCCATAGGCAAAAGGTGCACATAGTACTTGTGTAGATACTGAGACTAAATTCTTTATCTGAGTTGCTTAGATACTGCATGTTCTGTAACTCAGTATGTAATGAGATTGATCCCACCTGCCCTGAGTAATGACTGAGTGATTTCTCTTGCTCTTCTTAATCTCCTTAAATGTAACTTCCACCAGAACCTTTTCATTTAATATCCCACTGTTCAGTGTGCCTGGTTGAAAATTTGGCTCCTGGTGGCTGCATAGATAACTCGGTGGTCATGCTCAGTGATGTGGTGGAAATGAATTTGAAGTGTTAAGGTGCATACAGAGTTCAGGGTAGAGTTCAGCTGACATGGAGGAAAATACAGGTGAATTATTCTGATGGTCTTAATCGGGGTTTGTATTTTTTCAATTTCAAAATCTAGTATTTAAGAAGCATAAGCAAAATGATTTTGGAGTAGTATCAGTAGGAGAGGGGAAATTGAGATTTGAAACTGTTTAATGATTTTTTTTGGTGTAGATGCTGTAAGCTAAGGAGACCCAATACCAATTTTGTTTTCAAATAGGAAGAGGACAGCAGGTACATATAGAAGAGTGGGGTGGTGAGAGGAATGTGACAGTAAACTGACAACAAATGGAGAAATTATGGAAGCAGATATGAACTGAAGGTGTTCCTGAGGTATGGGATGAATAAGCTGGTGCTTGTACTGGTGTAACACCACAAAGCTTTTGCATATTTAGAGGCACTTGAGGTGTGTCAGACATGGTGATCATCACACCACAGATTGCCTTGTACCTGTTTTATCAACCAAACACTTAATTTGAGAAAACCCTTCACGTTCTGTGCAGTGTTTCAGTTGGTTCTCTCATTTTTCTTGGTTAAATTTTGTGCGGCTTTTGTGTTTCAGAGGCAGCAGCTTGCCTTGGAAGTAGTGAGTGGTTGAAGAGAACTTCCCAAAGGCACAGCACGGGCTGTGCACTCGCAGGGTGTCACAGCGGTTCATTGGCGGCTGCTTGCTCGTTAACCTTTTCAGCAGACAGGAGTGAGAGCGTTAAATCATTACTGCTGCTACTCACAGCTGAAGCAAAGATTTCAGCCAAGATAATAAGGGACTCCAGTGCAACGTGGATCTCCTGTGAAGTATGGCTGTAAACACAAGATGTGTGGTTTTGTTTGCTGAATTTCTCTGATCTGGCTAAAGCACAAAAGAACTGCTGCCAGGTTTAGTGGGTGGAGGTGTCTGTCCTGGAGCTGTGCCCCCTCCATCTCTCCCCAGGGGAACAGATGAAGATTTGCAGCTATGCTGGATGTTCAGCTGCTGCTGTGCCTAAGGCAAATGCAATAAATATGTTAATAGGGGGAAAAAACTCTAATCTGAGTAAGCAAATGGTGGTTTTAGTGCTGTTAGGATTGACTTTTAAATACTGTATCAGGTATTGGTGTTTGAAAAACGGGCCTGTACTGAAAGCCAAAACAGTTGGAGCATTTAAAGACTTGCAAGTGTAATAAAATGTTTAGGAAAAATGGTCCTTTACAGTGGGGCACTTCAGCCTCTTATTCTACATGGGTAATAAATGAAAGGATTTTAGTGAGTTGCATTGAAAATTGCCCTAAAAAACTGCCTTAATATGAAATGATCTAATAAAAGGTTGTTAGCATTCAGCCCTGCACATTGCTAAATTAGAAATGGGTTAGATGTAGGTTACAAATGAGATGCACTTTTAATGATGAAGGGGAAAAAATACATATGTGGAACAATGCAACTGGTGGTTTATACAATCTTTTAATCATACTTTAAAACTTTTTAATAGCTTTTTCTTAATAAGTGTGCTGTCAGGATGTGATTGTGTCTTCAAGGGCTTTGTTCAGTAGATCAGATGGTCATGGATAAATCCTTGAGTTTCTCAACAAGTGTAATTTTACAAAGCTTTTCTTTTTTTTTTTTAAGATTACTTGTAGTTTATGTTTACTTACTTGCTCTTTAAAAAAAAGAAAAATAATTCTGCACAGATGATGAGATCTCAATTTCATTAAAGACCAGAGGAACATCCTTTTAAACCTGCCAGAGAATATAGGAAAGGAGGCTTCCAGTTGGTTGGATCCAGCCTCTAAGACAACATCCTTCAGGACCAGTGACACAAAGGCTAAAAGCTGAATATGCATCTGTATTCCTAAATTATTTTGGTACTGTGGCTAAAAAGGAAAATTGCGTTTTATGTGATATTCCTCATCTAGCTGCAAGGATTGTTGTCCAGTGACTTGTGTGTGCTGCTTGGCTTCTTGCAGACTGTGGTCTGTGGTTCCTTGTGTGCTGCAAGCCTCCACTTTTCCCTGGAAAGAGAGATTGGTTTGTGAATTGAATATCTGAATTAATTTCAAGGGAATGCTCTTAGGCTGGAGTCAGCCAGCTCCTGCTGCAGGAGAACAGGATTAAATTTCTTGTGGTCTGCTGCTTACCACAGCTCTGGAAAGAGATCAGTGCTGCAGATGGGGCAGAGTCTGAGCCTCTGGAGTTGTGCACTGAGCCACATTCTGGTTTTACCTTGAGGCAGGAATAGGAAGCTAACAGAACATTCCTGTTTTTGATGTTTAGATGTTACTCTTGGAAGGAGGATTTAAAGTTGCAGCTGCATTTTTAAGAAAACATTCATTGAAACTCTGCAATGTAAAATGCAGTTTTATAAAAGCAAATACAGTGCTGGAGAGATCTGGTCCTCAGGGCATCCATAAATCAGAAAAAACTGTTGGTGCTGGGATCCACAAAGCCTGTTTGGGGACTGTAGTGCCCAAAGCCATCTCAGTGCATACAGAAGCAATAATAGTATTTTTTCTTTAAAATACTTTCCTTTCTATTGATGAATTAACTTGCCAAATAAACCAGTTATGTACATTTTCTTTGGCTGAGGATCTTTCTTGTTTTGTAGCACCTCTGATGTCATTTCAGCTTGTTCCTGATCTGCTACAATCATCTGTGTCCAATATTACAGAAACCTTGCTTGGAAAGGAGATCTTGAGGCCATCTGCTCCATCCTCCCAATATCTACATGGGATAAAATCAGTTTTCTCTGAGAATTGATTAGCTTTTACAAAGTATATACAGGTTTGGGTATGATAAAGAATATGATGTGAAAGTAATTTTTCTTTCTGCCTGTTCAAACTGGCAGTTTGCTCCCTGCCAAGTAGCACAGGAAGATACTTAATATAAATGCAGAACATGAGTGATCCCTTGAAAGGATCAGTAGGAGCAGCAGCACTTGAAATATGATTCATTTTAGATTTCACTTTGAAGAACTACTTTGGAGCAGATAAAAAAGTAAGATTGGTTCCTGTTGTACAGCTGCTGTGAATGTGGTTTGTGTGACAGCACTCCAAGCACTCAGAATCTCAGTTGTAGGAGAAAAGTCAGTCCAGGCCTCCCTGGTGTGAGGGAATCCTTCCCAACAGGACAGCTCTCCAAAGCGCTCTCAAGCCTCTCATTTTAGTCCCAAAGCAGATTAAAACCCTAACTTTGGGGTTTTTCCTCTTCAGATCTCAGCACTGGTTGAATTTCTCCTCTCTAGAGGTTGAAATGCTGTGGTGTGCTTCAGAAAGGGGCAAGTTTGTAAAAGCTACTGAAATGAGTGGCTACCTGAGTGTGTACTCTCAGTTTACTTTCTGTGAGGGAAGTTTGTAAAGTGTGGCCTGAATCCACTCATCTTTTTCAGTGTTAGATTTTACATGAAAAATTGTATTTGTGAATAAAGCTAAGAGGTTTCAAGCCAGAAAATATGAGAGTGATCTGGAGAGATGGGGCAAACTGAATGGTGAGAAAGTTTCTAAAGTCACTCCACACTTAGAGGAACACCTGAAGGTAATGAGCATTTCACTGATTGTTGTGGTGTCTGGATACACAAAGGAGTGGAGTTGTTAATGTTATCTTTGGAATTGTGAAATACTTATTTCATTTATGAATTGACATTTCTGTAGTGACTGGTGTGTGCTAAAATTAAGATACATCAGCCTGTAGAGGACTTGGTGCTTAATGGAAATAATTGAGTAATGCCATACAAGTAACCTGCTAAGTGCACATGTGCACTTTTGAGTGTACTGATACAACCTTCAGGCTTCAATTTCTTCTCTCCAGTTTGTTTTTGCATCTAATGTATGTCAATTAATGGTAGAAAAGAGTCTCTGGCACTACATTGTAACAGGAGAAGGTGCAGCTGCAGGAAGCTGTTCAGTAAACTTGTCCCAGGGGTGCAGCATCTCCTCTGTTAATGCACTTGTGGGACTCATTTGCAGTGGAACATGGAAGTAAGAAATCTTCAGAGTGTTTGATTTAAATGTAGCAGCAGTGCTGGTGGTGTCAGTGCCCGTTTGGGACGGTCCTGGTGCAGTAACAGGATCTGTGTGAGCCCTGGCAGGAGAGGTGACAATGGAAACAGCAGCTCAGGTGTTGGGGACAAACACTGGGATATGATCA
This sequence comes from Melospiza georgiana, assembly GCF_028018845.1. Classification (NCBI taxonomy): domain Eukaryota; kingdom Metazoa; phylum Chordata; class Aves; order Passeriformes; family Passerellidae; genus Melospiza; species Melospiza georgiana. The sequence continues at coordinate 150,653,410 of NC_080430.1, read as the reverse complement.
GCTCTTCTTGAAGTTAAAAATCTCTGAAAAATCTCTATGTGTGTCTTAGCTGCAGAGCTTTTCCCTGTTTAAATTCTGAGATGAAAGTGATTGTTTTCTGCCTGTGTGTATATAATAACAGTAATAACATATTTTTCTGGGGGTTATGTTTGTCATTATTTTCTTGACATCTGTTGTGTAGGCACATTTAGCCAAAGAGTCTGCTTGAAAAGTAATAAATGCTGTGATAAAACATCCCCAATACACAAAAATTAAAATATTTTAATGCACTTTAAAGTGTTTGTAGTAACTTAAAAATTTCAATAGTTGTTAATTAAAAATGGAATTTAAACATATGTTTCTGTCACTGTAGAAAAATTAAAATCAAAACTGGTATTTTCTAATCCACAGTTTTAAATGCTTTACTCATATGGCAGCAGTTCTATTGTATAGCCTGGTGGCAAGCGAGGAATTTTTCTGTGACTTCATTAAAAAAAAGAGCCTGGAAACAATTAAGCATACACAAACAAAAAATGATGCAACATTTATCTTCATGTAACTTTCCAAATTAATTGTCCCTGCACATCTCTTTCTGCTGGATGAGAGCTGCATTCCCTGTGTGCTGATCTGGATTCTGTGCAGGAGCTGTTGGGTTTTTGCTTCCTGCAGTCCCTGTTTCTCCTGGGCTGCATCCCCTGTCTCAAGGCATATCTTACATGTAAGATGGTTTTGTTCCTAAGCAGACAGCATGATGAGCAATTTAAATGCAATTTACTATCTTCATAAAAATTGTATAAATTTATAATTGTATAAATCCTACCAGACTAGGGCATTCACTGTTTTCTCTGGGTTTTTTGTGGTGTCCTGTTTTCTTTTGATTTCCTACTTTAGGTGCATTTCAACTTTCTGTGTTGCTGTTTCATCATCTCCTCAGAGGAGTGCAGTTGATTTTTACAATTTTTTGTGGGATGCCTTTAAATTTTAGGTGTAATTCTCTTTGTTATTGAAGTTTCATCATGTTTTCTGGCCACAGACATGAATTGTAACAATCTGTTGGTGAAAGCGGGGCTAATAAATTTATTAAGCCTCATTATTTCTTGTAATAGGTAGCAGAGCAGTGACCATCTGCCCCTGTAATCTCTGCATCTGTTTCAGCTGCTACACCTGTGGTTAAAGTTCAGTTTCCATGTGGATTTTGTACCCAGTGTGACAATTTATTATTCAGCTTTGCTGTTTCCTTTAACCAAATCACTGTGCAGACCTTTTTCTTAAGTTCACTTCAGTTTTTCTCTCATTTTATTTTACTATTTGCCCTTTCTCACAGCTCCCCGTCTTGTGTTTATTTCAGTTTTCATTAATCCTGTGATGCCCTGTGATGTGTGTCCCCAGTCCATGTCCTCACAGACTTGAGTAATTATTACTTTCTAGATCTTTGTGGGCTCTAGTTTTTGTTTTGAACTCTGATGGGCACCTCATGTCCCAGTCATGATGATGTGTACTGAGATGACAGTAGAAAAGCAGGCAGGAGCAATATAATGACTTACAGTTTAATATAATGTCTGTTTTTTTAGTGTATAATTTTTTATGTTCTGTTTAGACTCTGAGACAGTGGTCATTGTTTGCAGCTCAGGACAGCCTTAGTATTTACTATAAAAATGTTCAGCAACTGTGTCTAATGTGCCTGGTGACAAAAATCAGTGTCCTTTCTTTTAATATTATTTCTTGTGTTCTGTGCTTATCTGCTTGCAAGCTTGACCACTTCTTCTCCAAAGATTTAAGAATAAAGAAAACATTCTGTAGAATCCTCTTCATTTGCAAAGACTGTCCCTGACACTTTGAGCTCTGAAGTTCTGTAGGTGATGGTGAATTTTGTATGTAACACTTGATTTGTGTGTAGTGACCTGTACTGTGCTGCAGTAATTACACTCATTGCCTTCAGTATAATCTTTGTCCTTCAGTTAGGTGAGCAAAGCATAATCCTGTTAATGAACAGGGTGAGACAAGGAAAATGCTTTTGATTTGCATGTGGCATTCATAGCAGCCAGCAAATTGCTTCAGATAATGTGCTTTATTAAACAAGTATGGCCTTGCAGAAAAATTATGAGGTCACTGCAGTTGTAGAGCTATTTTTTTCTTCTGTTTCTAAATGTATTTCTTTATTGTTACAGATATTTCAAGACTTCCCTTGCCAGCAGGTAAGTTCTCTTTTTTTCAGTTGTGTCTTGATGTGACAGCAGGCAGCTTTTAAGGGCTTGCTTATGATACAGTCATGCTTTTATATAATCAGAATATTGGTTCTTACTGGCACTGTCATGGTACTTAGTCATGTGGGGATCTGAGGTCAAAACAAAACCTATTGAGGTACAGATTTTCCCATTTCAGTGGTGTATTTTGACAAGGGGAGGAGGTGACTGAGGTGTATTTATAGGCAGTTGTTAAATATGTGTGTGAGATAGTTAATGCTGAAAGCAGCTCGGCAGAACGTGGGATCCAACTGGCAGGGAGCAGATTAGGAGCAGCCACAAATGGTTTTAGTGTTGGTTCAGAGGGGCAGAGGGCAGGGAAATGGGTTTGGGGGTTTATGGGGGGAAGGAATCTCCCCAGGTCACAGTGGGGAAGGTGACACAGTGTTCACTTGGTGACACGGTGACTTGGGGCTGAGCTGCTCTATTGGACTCTTCTATCAGTGGTGTTTAATTTTTTTTTTAAAAAATCCCTAAACCTAAAAATAGAGAACAAAACCCCCCAAAAACATGGACCCCACCAAAAAACCCAACCCTGCTGGTCTGATTTTTTAAAATAGCGTTTTTTGGTTATTGTTTGTTACATTTGGCCTTTAACAAAGTTTTAAAATCCATGCATTCATTTGTGCTGGGGGCTGGAGTGGTGATGCAGAGCTCAGAGTGAGGATGTCTCCTGATCTTGGCAGGTGGAATTTGTCCATCTATTCCCTGTTGTAATGTGAATTCTGGAATCCTGGCTGAAGTGCACTTTTACTCCTGATTGATCAAGGGATTGGATATTCCTTGCCCTCTGCCTTGATGATTTTGGTTATGTATTCATTCTTTCATTTGTTCTTGCTGTTGTTAACACCTGCTGTGAAGGTAGCTGCTCTTTCCTGTTGGAATCAAATGGCAATTTCATTAAAAGCTTGATAGCTGATATTTTGTAGTCTTTTCCACAAGAACTTCAGAGCAGCTCTTCTGCAAAAAAATCATGTTTTCTTGAAGCAGTGAAGAGAAGTTTAAATGTGGAAGTCTTCTTTTAAGGGTGATGTCTTTAAAATTATTTTGAATGCTGAGAGTGGTTGTGAAGCAGGCACTTGTGGAAAATGTTGGAAAAATAAATACCTGATGTTTAGGTCAGGCTGACAGGAAAATAAGGATTATTGTTGGGTTTTTTTCTGCAGCTTCAAGTACAAGGATGTGTGGTGAAACTTATTTCTGAGTTTATATTTGGGACTTGAAGAGTTTGGCTGGTGTGAATCTGAGTCACAATGAGATTATTCTTTTCAGTTTGAGTCTGTGTGTGGGAGTGTCCCAATTGTACTCCTTAACTGTGTCTTGCAAGTGCTGATAGAGGGCAGAAGTTTTCCCAGGGTTCTCAAAGGATGAGCTTTTCCCATGGCATGGCAAGAGGACTTTAGAGAGGATATAAAATCTGCACACCATGGCTCACCTGTAGCAGAGATTGGGCAGCACCTCCTGGTAAGGGAAATAAGGAAATTGTTTTGAAAATTTTGGTTAAAATATTGTCAGAAGGGGAGGCTGGAGTCTCATAGAGGTCTGTATTGTCCTGTGGTATTACAGTATTTTTATTAATGACCATGAAAATGGACTTGATTTGTCTTTATCTGCCAGTAGCACCAACACAAAAAGAGTTATGAGCACACTGGATGATGTGGTTAAAATTCAAAAGAAATGTGATAAATTGGAGAAGCAGCCTGGATAAGAGATATAATATAGCTGAATAAAGATGAGGTTCTGCATTCAGATGGGAAGTTTAAATCATCAAAACTCATCTTTGCAATAAATAATTGTATTTTCTTATTTAGAGTTTTAAAGAACTATTTTCTCCTGAGTGCCACTTTCAGCAGTGGACAATAGATGTCACTAGAAATGTTCTCACTATTGCCACCTGGTTTATGTGCTATCAGTTTTTGTCATAATGTGGTGGTGGAGGGGGGGGCTTCTGCAGTGTTTGAAGATTTTGCAGTAAGGAGGAGACTACTTCAGGTGGTGTCTGCATTGTATTGTCTTGTTTGAAGTTGGATTACACATAAATTTGATATAGGTAGTGTATATCAAGGTCATGCAGAACACTTATTTCACAGTGAAATCTTGTAAGGAAGGATTGTTTCTGTGCAGGAGAATGCATTAGTTGATGAGGTTGTTAGTTAAATCATTGCTCAGGAGAGTTATCCTGAATTCATCTCTGTCACTGCTTTGAAGTTCATGGGTAACTTGGGTTTTTACTGCCTTGTAATTGAGGCTGTGGAGATGAGCATAGAGAATTTTTGGTATGTCAGCCAGGAGGGGTTTGGAGAACAATTTGCTAAAATATTATAATTTTGAAGGTGGGTAGAGCACACAGTTCTTCTGTCTATAAATGAAGTTCTCTTGCAACACAAGTGTGTTCACAGCATGCCTGGGGGCATGTAAGTCTGGTTTCCTCTGGTAAATGCAGTTAAACTTTCTCTGTTGACACTGTTGGGATTAAAAGCAATCCCTCCTGGATTTATTTCACTCTGAATTAAAAACAGCTCCAGCATCTGTGTGATGTAGGTGACTCTTCCTAAGAGCTGGTCCTTTGTTCCTGATCCTGCAGTGCAAATATGTCTTCATTACCAGAATGAAGAAATAGTAAGGAAGCAAGAAACTATCTCAAAGAACTAGAGGAAAATGAAGACAAATACAAGAAACAAACTTACACTGGATTTTTGGTTTAAAATTCAATAAAACATTATGTCAAAATTGAATCTCAGCTACAGTTGTTTATTCTCAAAGACTCCTCCAGATAATATCTGGTGAGTCAAATAAAATCTTGCTGGCTCCTAACATAAAGTATTAAAAAATTAATAGGAAATACACATTTTTTGCTTAGGTCTTGTTTCAGATATGCAGCATATTTTAAATGTGATGGGTTTGTGTTCACCTTTTGCTGTATAATGTACAATTTAGGTAAGCACTGTTTGCACACTGTCATTGTTATCTTGAAATATTAAATGGTTTTGTAACTATTTTTACTTCCAATCCTCATTTAGGACAAAAAAAAAAAAAAAAGAGTTACACAATTTCAGCTCAACCTAAAGATGTTCCTGAATTAAAGGCATGTCCTCATTCAGTCTCTTGGTGTGTTTGGCCTTGCTGCTTACACAGGGCCTGCTCATGATCCACTTAAGGAAATCAGATTCAGCTCCTGGCACTTTCCAGAGCCTTGAACAACCTCCTTCTTCCCCTTCCTCTTACCCACTGGGCAGGAGATGGGATATTTGATGTTGTGCTGTGCAAAAGATTCTCCTTATCCTAAACCTACACCCGCCTGGGTGATGAACTTAAATACAGCAACCAAAATTTCCAAAGCCCTAAAGGGTTGGGTTCTTCCTATGATGTTAAAAGACAGAAAATTAAAAATCAGTTGAGGTATTGCCAGAGTTGCAGTAGGCAAGAATTGACAGAATTGAGGTTATGCAGAATTCTTAAAATAAATGTTCACATGTATTACAGAGGGTAATAAATTATGCAGCGATTATTCATGCAGCTGAGAATAAACTCAGTAGCATGAGCAGAGAACTGTTGTTAATATCCCTGCTTAAAGGGGGGGAAAAGGTAACCAACTGTGTAGGCACAAGTAAAAACAGTACCAAATAGTGGCTTTTTGATTTGTCACCTCAGTTTTAAGTAAGAATTAAATACAAGCTGCACTAAGACTGAACAGTTCCTCCCATTTTAGAATCCCTAGCATGGTGCTGAAGAGGTTGCACAAGGAAACCTGTACTGCTTCTCTAAAAGCTGTACTTTCAGTAATCCCTTCAAAAATCAGGATTTTTTTTTCTGTTTTTCTAGGAATCTTTGCAAATGTTACTAAAAATTCTGGTTTTTAAGCAACAGTAAACTTAGTTTTCATAGATTTGTGATGGCTTGGATTGTAGTGATTTTATTTGTGTGATGAGTATGGAACTGAAAACAAGTTTATGAAGTATCAGTGCTGTCAAGTTAGAATAGCTGCCTGCATGCCCTGTACAGCTCTGAAAATGTGAAAGAACTTTTCTTTTGATGCAGATATGGCCTGTAGCTTGAATTCTTTTCACTACCAGCAAGGCAGGTGTTTTTGCTGGATTTCTAAATTCCCTGTCACGAAACTGCTATTACTGCTGGATGAGGTTATTGCTGACAAAGCTTAAATGTCACTTGGAAGGTTTCTCTTGTTATTTGTGCATTAACTCTTCCTATTTTAGAATTTAGTTGAGTAGTTTTAAAAGGTCAATCATCTGTACCTCATAAAATGCATTTTCCTGTTGTTCTATACCTCTGATATTAGGAAAAGCAATGTAGCTTTTTGTTTGTTTGTTTCTTTTTGTTTTGAAGGCTTGGGGAGGTGACAGCTTAGACCTTGACAGGAAATCTGTGTCTTTGCCAACCTTTCCAGTGAAACTTCCTTGGCTGATTTTGGCTTTGTTTTTGACACTGCCCTCTTCCCTGCATTCCCATCTGTATTTTAGAGCTCATTGCCCACACAGGGCAAGAGCAACATTATGATTTGGGAAGAAAAACATTTTTATTAGTGAGGCTGGCCTGTGTAGTAGTACTGAGGTGAGATATATTAAACACCTCAAGAAACTGCAAATTAGCTAAATTGTAGTGTTTTTCCTTTAGAAATTTGAGCCTGACAGTCCAGACACTTTCCAGGCCATCTCTCTGTCCATTTGTTAAGTCCATAACTTCATCAGTTTGAGTGTCATGGTGCTGCCATGGGAGACAGTGTTGAAAGTCTTGCTGAAGTTAAGAGAAATGACAACATCTTCTTCAAGCTTGTATTTTAATCACAGAAGCTCATTAGGTTGATCAGTCATGTTTTCCCTTTCATAAATCCTTGCTGACTATTTCTAATCACTTTATTGTCCTCATTTGTTTGGAAATAGCCTCCAGTGTTGTTACTTCCTTCACTTTGTCGGTGATGGAGGTGAGGGTGACCAGCCTTAGTCATCCAGGCCCTCCCCTCTTCAGGTTCCATTTGCTTTCTCCCAGCTGGCAGGATCCTCCCCCATTTGCCAGGGCAGTCTGTGAGATGATTTATAGTTAAGAAACTTGCCCTGGCTGCAGAACATTGTTTTTCTGGGATTGTGTATGGGAACAGAGGAAGAAGGAGGAGAGGAGGGAGAAGAAAAGAAGTTTCAATATAGACAATTGAGAGTATGTATTAAAAAAAATAAAAATCAGGACATAAACCAGGTTTCTTGGGAATGATGTGGCACCCCTGGTATCTGCTCTAGACTGATTTTATGGTCAAATAAAGTGAAATTTGATATACTGGGCACTTAATGGGACTATGGCATGATTGCATAAGGAGGCAGAATGTAAGATTTGATGACATGAAAGGTCCTTCAGGCCCCTGTCCTGTGTCCCTATGAATCTTAACAAGCTGGATCAATAAAGTCTGACACTTTAAAATAAACAAAAAATCAGCAGTTCAGCACATTCCCCAATCATTTCCTGTAGTTCTGGCTCCCATGGCTTTGGAGACACCCACACTGCTGTGAGGATTGTTCTTGCTTATTCCTGGGAATTCTTCAAAGTAGAAGAATTCCAGCAATCAAGGGTGCATCATATGCAAATGTACCACTGGAATGTATAGTATCTAAGATTTTTTTCTTTGTTTTAATTAATTTCTTATTTAGAAAAAATTGGAAATTTTTATTTCCTTCCTTAGAAATTGATATTTCAAATGATATCTTTAGGAATTATGCTGGAGGGATAAGGACACTTTTTCTAGGGAAAATTGTTCTTTTGCAAGTGGCAGAAAAAGGTGTGGCTGCTCCACCCTGGATAATCTGAAATATTCTGAATTACAGTTGAGCAGTTCAGCTTTGAATGAAGTCAGCTGCACATACTCTTCATTTTTTAGATAGAGAATGTGATTTTATTCCTAGTTTGGAAAGTTAGTTTTAGAAATAATGAGATTATATTCATTTTCTTGCTGAGGATGGACAAGAAACTTGAGCCTCAGTATCATGTGGACACCTGGTGACAGTCCTCAGGCAGGTTTACCAGGGTGAGATTGGTCAATCTTCCATCTGAGAGGTGGTGAATTTGTGAATTTGTCTTGTGTGGTTAAGGGTGCAGGGAGTGGGGATCATTCAGTGCTTTATTTTAAACATACTAACAATTGGCATTCTTCTCAAGGAAAAAGAAAAGAGAAAAAAAAAGGCAATTTATAGAGCTTTTGGACAAACTATAAAAGAAGAAAACCTTGACAATTCTTAAGGGTTTATTTTGTTGTGGGGTTGAAGGGACACCTTGGACAGAAACTATTGAATGTGAACTACAGATTTTTGTTGGTACAATATCAGAGGAATTGCAGAGGAACTTGGAGCTCTGTACTACATGCTGTCAAAAAATAAATAACTTGTGGTAATGTTTTGCTTGGAACAGGATGCTTATGTACTCTGAGAAGATGTTTACCTGTTTTGCTGTCAAAGGAATTGAGAACAAAAATGGTTCCTTGTGGGTCCTGTGCCATTAAGTGCAGGTGGATATGCAGGACCTGGCAGTTCACAGTCAGAAAAGTTCTTTGCACTCTGTGCAGCCACGTGGATGTTCTTGCTGGCAAACTGGCTGCTGCTGGTTGTGCAGAAACAGCTGGAGGGGTGTTGGCAAGGGTTGCTCTAATGATGCACTTGGAGACCTGGATTAAAATTTTGTCTGGACTTTCTCAAAGTTACAAAAATGGGACATTTAAAAATGATTTTTAAAGGGTTTTTGATAAGTGGTTAGGGGTTTCAGGATTGTTTTTTGCTTTTGTCACAGCAGGTTTTTTTGGTTTGTAAAAGTTTTTGTATAGGCAAGGTGGAGGATGTGTATCTGCAAAGAGTGATTGGAGAATTCATCTATCTTCTTCTACAGGAGAAAAAACAAATCCAAAATCAGAGGCAGCCTGGCACATGGAGAGCAGTGTGCAATAATCAGGGCATCAGGATTTTGGGAATGAGCTTCTGCTGCTCCTTTACAGCACAAAACCTTCAGTGGCAGCCACTGAAAGTGTCTTGTTATGGTGCAGAATTACTTAAGGAGAAGATGAAATTTGGCAAACTGAGGAGTCCAACAATCATGATTCCTAAATATGTGTCTTTAGTCTGTTCTGCTGATGCTCACAATGCACTCACTGTTTTTATGGAGCTGTTCCACAGCAAGTGCAGCTCCTGTGAATTTCTGTAACCCCTTGCTGTAGTGTTGGAGTGTGTTACCACCCAGGGTCTTCACAGCAACAGCTATGGAGTAAAGGAAGGGTGGGTTAACACTGTGACTGAGAGAAGGAGTCTCAATATCAAGCTGGATCTTGTGTAGTTGGCTCATACAGAATGTTAGTTATTAGTGTGTGTTTTGTTCTGCAAGACCTGGGCTGGGAGTGGCTTGGGATCTTCTCCCAAAATACACACGAGCTTGTTTGGAGAGGAACATCACTGACTGCAGCGAACCAAGAGGAAAAACATTGCATGGTGAACTTTCACCAACTGTTTTGTTGTAAGTTACGCCTAAAATGACCATAAATAAAGGATTCTGTGATCTTTCCTTTAGTTTATTTTTACATCCTTAATGTATAGTTTGAACCCTCTCCTTGTGCCCTTAGCTCATAACTTGTTTGTGCTGGCTTTGTTTGTGCAGTGAAGACTGGGAAAAGGAAGTAAGAACAAAAATGGATACCTATGGCTCCCCCTTTCCCTTTTTTCTTTTCAGAAGAAAATATTATATTTAATATTTAAAATAAGAACATATTTAAGATATGATAGTTTGCAGGTCTTTTCCCTAGGGACCACTCATTTGAATATGAAAAACTGCAAAAATTTTTTATCAGATATAAAGCTGATCTTCTTCAGGTTTTCATATGGAAGGGTCAAACTTAACAACAACTAAGTCTGTTCTTGTAGCAAGTACATTTTTCCTCAGGACTTTACTCTGAGGAAGGGTCAGGGTAACAGAAGTGGGCTGTTAAATGCCTGTGCTTCCATCAGTGGGCTGGAATTACACTTGAGATAGATGGGAAACTTCTTAAGAAATTCTTACATTGTTTAACTCTGGCACAAAGATGTTTTCCAGATTATATCTTTGTGCACTAATTATTCCTTTAAGAAGATCTTTGAAGTTTCTGGTTATTGTCCATTCAAATGACTTACTGTAATGGTTTCACATGGTTTGATTTTTTTTTCCATGACAATCAGGGAGAATTATCTGTCATAACTCTTTTTGTGAAAGGCTTAATACAGAGAAATACTGGAACTGTATTTCCAGGATTAATAGACTTTATGTTGTGATTCACATTGTCTTCAGATGTCTTAGTGGAGCCAATTTTCATGGATTTGAAGAGCAGCTGAACAAGTATCTCTGATCTCCACTACAGGTCACTTCTCTGTGGTGACCAGGACCCGAGGGAATGGCCTGAAACCGTGTCAGGGGAAGTTTAGGTTGGATTTTAGGAAAAGGAACAGATTCCCCAGGGAAGTGGTCACAGCACCACTCCTGACAGTCTGGGAGTGTTGGACAACTCTCTCAGGCACGTGGTGGGATTGTCTGGGTTCCTGTGCTGGGCCAGGAGTTGGACTTGATGATCCTTGTGGGTCCCTTCCAACTTAGGGAATTTTATGGTACTGAGGAAAGGTCAGACTGCTACCAAGATTTTTAGTCCCAGTAAAAAATTTATTGATCAGCACTGAAATTCCTGCTGACTGTTCTCTGGTCATCTCCTTGCCCTCCAAGAGCTGGAGTGAAAGGTGTTATTGAAACTTGGGGCTTTGCAATAGAGAAGGGTGAGGAAGCCAAATAACCCAGTGAGGTGTTAGAGGTAGTGACTACCACTGAGCTTCTGGAAACATCACTAACATAATTACTGAGATTTTTATATAGAACTTCTAAAAGCAGAGTATTAAGTAGAAATTTTAAGGACAGTGATCAGGCTTTGTCTAATGACTTCAAAACTTGAGGTGTGAAGGAATTCTGTCCTACCCCAAGGCAGATGTGACTTAAGTCATTCCTTGAAGATATTTAAGCTATTAAAATGACAGTTTTACATCTTCTTCTGCAATTTAAAAATTATTATTAGGCATTTATTTCAGGGTCTTTGAACTTTCCTACACCCAGTTTAAGTTTATGACTTTTCTTCTTGTCTGTGAGGCAGGACAAGGTTTATATTTTTCCTCTGTTTGTGCAGGCTCTGATATTTCTTTGTCCTGATCTCATGTTCACTTAAAAGCTTGAGTGCTGAGTCTTGAAATGCATCAAATGGGATTGTGGAGAGCAGTACCAGAGGTTTTTTGGGAGCTGTGCTCTGCAGCTCAGAACTGCGCAAGAGATGAGCTCTTGGCCCTGTCAGATGCTGTTACATGCTGACAGTGCTGGCCCTGTGATGTTTGCTAAAGTAGGTCATTCAGGCTGCCATCAGAAAGGAGTTTTTTTGGCTTTTTGATCTTTTGTTTATCATCTGAAGACACAGGATACTTATTTAACATCCCTTCTTCAGATCTGAAGAAGGGCTGTGCCTAGACATCTTTCCCAGCTGTATCAGTTGGTTTTGTACATCTTGGCCTTTCCTATTTTCATTTTTATAGCAGCATTCTTGCACATCTGTTTCCAGCTTCATCAAAGCCTTTTGAGCTGAAGTTGTCAAGTCCCTGGGTAAATATTACTGCACTTAAAGCTCAGCTGAGTTTGGAGCTACAGAGCAGAGGTTTGGTCTGCTCATCAATTCCCAGCTCTGAAAGGATGCACAGAGGGGATTTGTGGGTGTGTGCTGCCTTTGACACTCTGGGTGCTGCTCCATCCTGTAACAGCTCCATGACTTCAGCTGCATTTGGTGCTGAGCTCCTGGAAGCCTTTCTTAAAATGAAGCAACAAGTTCTTGTGTTTCTGAGCTCTTTGACACCACTCTGCAGGCATTTTCCTAGGTAAACAGAACTTGTTCAGCAGAACTGTGCAGGCTTGTGTAATTGGAGGAGCAAATGAGGCTATTTAAGGTGGTGGATTTTGCATTGAATAAAAGATTTTGTGTTAGCTGAGGATGACCTTTAATTCCCTGTAGCAGCATAAAATGACTGCCTGAGGAGCTGTTCCTCAGAAGTTTATTGCTGGTCTCACAAAGCAGCAATGTAGCTGAAAGTTCCTGAAAAGTGAATATCCCTTCTTGGTACAAAATGGGAAGAGGGATTTATTAAAGTGAATAGAAATTGAATTTTCTGTGGCTTAGAGGCTCAGCTACACCTGGCCTCTACTAGAGGTTCTCCTAAACAAAGCATCAAACTATTTTTTGGAATTTTTCAATCCCAAATTTTGCTAATTACAGAGGGAAAGGGGGATTTGTGCCTATTAACAATATTTTCTTATTTTTTTAAAATATGTGTTTCTTTGCTTGATAGCTCAGGCACTGAATTTGCTTGGTAATAGAGCAGCATTAATGTTTGTGTTATAAAACTTTAAAAAGATGTTCTGTAAGAATTAAAAATTAATTTTTAATTTCTGCTTTCTTAGACTCGAAGGGCATCAGCATTGGCTTGTTGATTTGTTCTGTGACTCTGGAATTTTAAACTTAAATAGCCCTTTGTTTTAGCCTATAAGAGTTTGTTTATATAGAAGGGATTTACGCTATGCTCATCCTTCACTAAGAAATAAAATATGAACTGTTCGACCAGTGTGTTTTCATACGTAAATGGAAAAATACTGCATTATTGTGAGGTCATGGATTACTGTTTTATTCAGTTTGTAATTGCATTTAGTAGCTTGGGAGTCTGAGGAGTTACTGATGTTATATCTGTGCTTTATGTAACACTGGGAGTCAGGTTCAACTTCTTCCTAAAAAGATGTTTGCAGCTGAAAGGGGTTTGATGAGCTGTTGTTTTAGCTTTGTGTTTGCCATCTGGAGGAGAAGCAGGACAGGAAAGAGGAAAGACACGTCCAGGTGACACCATTTGTGGTAAATAACTGACCCTACATGGCTGCACAGCTCTCTTACTTTCTTTGTTTAATTGCTTCTTAGATAGATGAGAGAGAAAGCAGCAGATAGGAGACACTGAAGAGATTTGCTGACCCAGAAGCAACTTCATTTTCCTAGATCCCTCTTAGAAGATGTAGCTAATTATTTCTAGGCTTCCTTTGGGATAATAAAGGTGGATTTTAAGAATCTGTAAGGTCAATTGGTCCACTTCTGGATCCCCTCCACTGAACAAAAGTAATCCTCACAACATGCAATTCCTTTAAACAGCATCAAAGAGCTGGGTCCTTCCCCTTCAGATACCTTCTGCTGTGTTTGCCTCATAAATTGAAGAGTTTTGCCATAAAAAAGGGAAGTTTTGTAAGGTGAAGGAAGGTTCTGGTGACCATTTGGGTTGCCTATGGACTCCTTCTCCAGTCACCCCATACTGGAGGCTAAAGATAGGCAGTGCAAACTGATAAGCACAGTGAATCTGTCACAGACCAAATTATATTTTGCAGTAAAATAAGGAATGGCATGTATAGGATTCACTTTTTCTCTTTTTTTCACCTCTTCTCTCCAGGTGTCCATGAAGTAGACTTTAGCTTTAAGCAATGGAATAGTGAATGAACTTCTCAAAGATGTCCTGAGGATAGAAATGGCTTTGTTGTGTGGATTTTTTTGTAAATAGCCTAGAACAAGAAGAAACAGAGATTTTGAATGTGTCCTAAGGAAGGAGTAATTTTAAACCTTTTTCATCTTTCATGGCAATGACTTTATCCTTCTCTATGCAGTAAAGTCTTCAAAAAGTAAATGGAAGGAAGTGGGAGAAGATGAGCAGCTTAGTCCACCCACAGGGAAATCTGCTACAACTTTCATGCCTGAAAACTAATACAACCCATATGGGCTTAAAAAATGGCCAGTCTTTATTTATGGAATAATAAAATTAAAGTTAACTTAGTGTCCCTTTTAGTATCTGTTGTCTTAACAGCATAGGCTGGGAGGCTGCACTGCTGCCTGCTCTGCTGCACAGCATCACAGGATTCCTTGGACAGGGGAGGTGTGGGAAACCTCATTAACACTGAATTCCTCCTGCTCCCTCCCAGCACCCTGGTCTGTCCCGCTCCCCACCTCACTACTGCCAATAGGTTAAGATTTGAAAATAAAACCAATGAATTCTGACAACTGCTATTATAAAATGTAGCTCAGATGATCATAAAGCTTAACAGGTGATCTTGGTTCAGAAGGTCACAAAGTTTTGTTTTAAAACTCCGAACTTTTTGGGAATACCCAAGATTATTCTACTATTAAGCTCACCAAATGGAGAAATATAGCAATAAATTCAGTATTGGACTGACTTTTTGCCAGAAAAATGTCCTAAGCAGAGATCCTCAGCAGTTTATATTCTAGAATGAGTTTATCTGAGTGCTCCCTATCTTTCTTCTTCAGGAGAAAAATGGCCTAATGTAGTCTGGAGCATGGAATTAGAGTTTGCTCATATTGCAAAATCTAAAATGAATTCATGGAGGTGATGCTGCCTCTCAGATGTGCTGAATCATTTCTGTTGAAAAACCAGGCTTGGATTTTGACACTTAAAGTAAAATACCATTTTTCTTTCAGTTCTGCCTGTCAGGATGCTCAGAGTTAAATAAGAAAGACCATTTCTGGTGGCAGGATAATGATGACAGAGGTTCTCAGTCTGCAGAGACTCTTGGAGGTCCTGGAGCCCATCACCTTGTTCTCCTCTGTGCCCTTTGGAAAAGGGTGTTCAGGAGGAAACTGAGCCAGAGGAGGGGTGAGTGGAGCAGAAAGGGCTCCTTGGGGGCAAGGGTGACAGATTTAGAGACCAGGTAATCCAAGGCAGATTTCCAAACCAGCCTTAGCAAGCCTGAGTTTAGAGTAAGGCAGAGGTCAGGAGTTGTCATTTTGGATTTCTTATAATTACCATGCACCATTTTTCAGTAGTTCCTGTGAACAAAGATGATGTTTGTTTGACTTTGGCTAAGAGGAAACTTAGGTAGATAATGTTTTCCACTTTTAAATAATGCATACACCCAAAGAATAATTAGAATATTTAGAAAAAACTCACACAAAGAACTAACTTGAGGGAATGAGGATGAATGAAGATTACAGTGCAGTTAGAGTGTCTGGACAGCATGTTTGGGGAATTCTGGATACTAACAAGGAAAAGCAAATTAATTCAGATGCAGAAGACTGTCACTTGATCAATAAACATGTTTTAATTTTTAGAACATTCATCAGCCACTCTCAGCTTTGTGGGCTGCAGTTGTCATGGTAGAAAGCATTTGTGGCTTTACCAAAAAAATCCTGCACTTGTTCTGAGGGTAAATTTTGTTTGACAACTTTCTTTATCAGCTAGATGAATGCAATGAACTCTTCTTCCATCTCCTACAGGAATTTGCAGATCTCCTTCAAAACATTGCCTTTGTTCTTCAGCTTCTAGAAATTACTAGAGTGATAAACAGTAGCCCATGAAGTAGTTAAGACTGTGAATTATTAAATCCAAAATAATAATAATAAGCATCTCCATCCTCATCAGAGAACAGTTCAGGTTCGGCGGGACCTTCAAGATCATCTACTCCTCACCCCCTGTTATGGCCACTGTCACCTTATACCAGACCAGGTTGCTCAAAGCTCCATCCAGCCTGGCCTTGAGCACTTCCAGGGATGGGGCATCCAAGATTTCTCTGGATGTGTCTCACCATCCTCATAGTGAAGAATATCTTCCTAATAATTAATTTAAACACATATTCTTTCAGTTCAAAGCCATTCTTCCTTGTCCTATCACCATGTGCCCTTGTCAGAAGTCCCTCTGCAGGGACTGGAAGGGGCTCCAAGGTCTCTCTGGAGCCTTCTCCAGGCTGAACATTCCCCACTCTCTCCTGTCTCCAGAGCAGAGGTGCCTCCAGCCCCAGTGCTGATGTCATGGCTGTGCTCTGGGCTGTGGCTCTTTGCTTTTGTTCTAACACGTGAATGTGCTGCTCTTTTCTCCCTTGGAGGAGATCTCTGTTGCTGTTCTGTTCATCTGGTGGCTGAGGTGTTGCAGGAGAGGAGCTGAAAAGCAAATTTCTGTTCTGCTCTCCAGCACTACCCCAGTACCAATCTGTCTGTTTTCATCACAGTTTCCAAACCCTGAGTTCAGTTTGATTTCTCAGCAGAGTGGAACTTGGACAAGAATTCCCTGTTTGGATCTGTCCTGGTCCCCTTCCTAACAATGCTCCAACTTGCCAGCCAGTTTGATCAAAATTTGATTAATAAACATATTAAATGTGGAAAAAAAAAAGTTGAATAGCAGAGAGTTCCTGAAGATGGCATTTACTGAGGGAGAAGCTGGGGTCAGTTCTGTGCTGATGAGATCTCTGGGACACCCCCAGGAGCTCCAGCTCTGGACATGACCATGGGGAAAGCCAAGGTTTGCCAGTTTGTCTGATGGGCCTGATCTTTGTTTTTGTTTGGATAAGCTTGAGTGGAAAAAATCAGACAACCTTTTATATGTGTCACAATTGTAAAAAACCCCAAAACCCTGCTGTTTAACCCTTTGTTCCCCAGAGCTTTTTGATTTTTGAAGGTGACATCAATAGGAGACAGGCTCAGCACCACAACGAAAATTTTAAAAACTTAATGCCTTGATACAATTTTCAAAAATGCTTCTGATTTTTTTCTTCCCCTCTTGCTTTCCAAAAGCTGGTGCTGATAATCAGTACTCTTTAAAAGCAAGCTGAAATTGAGCAACCAAGGTCATAGTCATAGCAGAAAAGTCTTAACTTGAATTTCCTTGGGGCAGAATGCCATTTCCTAGCTGACCCTGCCTGTCTGTTGTTATTCGGGTAGTCTGAGCTTTTTTCCTGGTTAGAATGTGTGCTAAGGAAAATGGTCCATGCTTCTGCATATTCTTAGTAAAAACTTATGAATTCTCCTTTTTGTAGAAATACGTTTTTAGGTTTTTCTTTGATAGCTGTTATCATCCTTGCTAACACAGAGACTGCTACACACATACTATGAGTGTGTGTCAGCAAATGCATCTTGCACAACAAGAACCAACGCTCCTGTTCACAGCCCTAATTTCGGACAGATGTTTCTTACCTCAGTAAATGCTCTAATCTGATTGGCATTACTTAAAACAGATTACTTTACATAAATGCTGCTCAGATACCTCCTTGAGGAGCAGTATTTATAAAATGTTGTAAATACTCAGTATACTCTGTGTACTGGAGATGTATTTAACTTCTCAGGTTTGTTTTCTAACTTTGTGCCTTGTCTGCTTCCTCCCTGCAACTTGGAATTTTGGGGTTTCTGAACATCTCCATAACATAAATTTTATGCTTTTGGCTTTTTTTTTTTTTTTTGTGCAGAAAAAGATTATCGTGTTATTTGAAAGAAGAGATGAGCATATGTTCACTGTGTACTTCTTATAATAACAAATAGATATTAAGTATTTTTTAAAAAGCATCAAGGAAGCACTTGGTTTAAGTGAAAAAATACATATTCCGGGTGTAAAATGTTGGACAGCTTCTAAAATTGAATTTAAAAAACTGTCATGTTATGAAGTACTTAGTTTTCACCTTCATTTTGTAGTTTAATACAAAACCAAGAATTTATGTCCTTGAGAAGAATGAATATAATACTGGTATTATATGAGCAGGCAGTATCTCTTGACACTTGGATTGATAATCTGTATTAGCCTCATCTGTTAAAAGTGTAAAGAATACAGAGTCCACACATTCTGTTTATTAAAACTGTCCTTGGTCATGCACTTACGAGTTGATATTTAAAGGGTTTTGTTTTCATAAATAAATTTTAAATTAGACCTTCCCCTTTTTACTTCTTGGTATTTTTTTTATCTGCTTTTCTGGAAAGCATTTTCTTTTCATGGAAGAAACACATTTTTAAAAATATATTTTACACCCTAGAGCACAGATCAAACCAATTTAAGGAAAACTGAAGAAGTATCTGCAGTTTCCTTTTTTGAAGGAAACAAGTCTGACTTGCTCAAGGTCACCAAGGGAGCCCATGGCAGAGCTGGATGTGTAAAAGCAGATTTCCTGCCCTGCCAGCATGAACCAGAGGGGCACTGAGCCTGTCTGTGCCCCTTCTGTACCCACACAACTACAATAATTGGGGCTTTAAATATTTACTGTAGCGTGTTTTGCTTTATTACTGAAGGTAAATATAATCGACCTTGTCACCAGAAGTGTTTGTCTGTGTGTGTAGCACTGAGGGGTTTGGAAAACTTTGTGGTGGGGGGAGGAAGGCACCCAGGCATGTCTTCAGTTCCCTTTGGCTTTCTTCAGCCCCAGAAAGAGCTTTGTGTCTGAGCAGTGATGCAGAACATCTGATGGGCCTGCTTGTGGCCTAATCTCCCTCTCTCTTTTTTTTTTTTTTTTACCACAGAATATTTTTTCTCGTTTAAATAGAGAAGCAGACAACAGTTAAATGCAGTTACTGCTTCCTTTCTTCTTCTTTTTTTTTTTTTTATCAAGAATTTTGACATCCACCACTAATTCTGCAAGGCCAGTCGTATATTGAGAAATGAGATGGCAGTAAAGAATGGTAATTAAACATATGCTGTAGCCCAGTGCATGCTGCTACAAGTAGGCAGATAGGTTAAGTTGAAGGCTGCTGGCTTTAGATTAATTCCCTTTTGGTTCTAGTCTTGGATAAGCCTCACGCCTTACTGCTGAGGGCTGGGAGTGAGAAGAGATTACCGTGGAATATATAAAGAGCTTTAATGAGAAGTGTGAATCTTGTTCCTGTTGATTTTAATAGGTGTTCTAGCTGAAACAGTTATTTATAATTTTTGTGAAGTACTTTGCTGTAAAATGGTTATTTGCTTTATTTCTATACACACATTGTGCCTGGTTGTGTGATTATTATAAACATTGGCTTCTGCAGTATTTATACTCACCATTTGAAAAGAAAACTATTTTAAGCAGTTTTGGTGTTAGGTGCTACAAAGTTAGGAAGAAACAAAGGCCGTTCACCATCTGGGGTGAATGTTTGAGGTGACCTTTGCCTTCTGATGAGAAATCAATAAAGGGTTTAGAGGGGGCTGGCTGTGGCACTAAGGACTGGCGTGGGCTGCAATATTCATTCTTTAGGGCCAAGCAGCACTGCCAGGCTTCTTCCATCCATAATCTCGTGGAGTGAGGCAAGTGCTGATGGAGAGTGTGACCCCGATTCCTGCTGAAGTTTGGGGAAGTTCTCCAGCGCTTTTAGGGAAGTTCTGTGCGCTTGGAGCCAAGTTATGCTTTTAGGATGCCTGGTGTCGGTAAGCGGACACAGCAAATGTGTAAAAGCGGTGGCAGAACGCGGGTGCGGCAGGGGAGGGGCGGTGCGGGACCAGGAACAGCAGCGGCGGTGAAGCGAGGCCGGTCCGCAGCCGGGCCGGGCGGCGTTTCCAGCGCTCTGCCTCGGCGCACAGGGTGAACCGGAGCCGGCCGGGCGCGGGCAGCAGACGGGGATTAGCATATTAATGGCAGCCGGGTAATCGCCTCCCGCCCCTGCCCGCCCTCCTCCGCAGGGCTCACTCCGCCTCGGCACCGCTCCCGGCGAGGAGGAGAAGGACGAGGAGGTGGATGATGCTCCGGGGCGGGGGGAGATGAGGCAGCGGCGCGGCCTCCCCTCAGCGCAGCGCGCTGGAGCCCCGGGCGGGCCGGGGCACCGCGCTCCCCCCGCGGCCAGGTGAAGGCGGACCGCCCCGGGGAGGGCCGGGGCTCCCTCCTCTGCCCGGGATCCGGCACGGCCAGGCGGCTCCAGCCTCCCCCCGCAGGAGCCCGGAGCGCTGAATCGGGACATTGTGTGCCGGAGCTGGCCGGCATCGAGCGCGCTCCGTGTATGTGGCTGCTGGAGGTGGCCGGGCAGCAGCCCCCGAGGCGGGCAGGTGCGGGCTGCATGGAGAAAAGCGGCTGCAGCCCTTTCCCCATGTGCTGGGCTAAAGGTACTCCGACCTTTTATCTATATATAAATGTGTGTGTCTATATATATGTATATATCTGTATGCATTTCTCTCTCCCTCTTAATTTAACGTTTTACCACCTGTGGTTCTATGGTTTTTTCCTTCTCAAAGCCAAGCTAGAAAATAAGTATTCTGGTCATGCGCTTGCAGTGCGGAGCTGCCCCTCTGCAGGAGCTGCTTCACCTGACAGCTGGGATGCTTCGGGTTTTGTAGGGTTTTTTTTTTTTTTCTCCCTCTGCCTTTAAGAATGATTTGAAATGAAAAGAGCGCTTGAGCTGTTTGGTTTGTACTTGTACTGATGTGAGGATCTGACGGCTTTGTTTGTGATCTTTGTATGTTTGAAGCCGCTGCGAGGGTGATCCTGCTTTCACTCACCTTTTAGAAGAAGTAGTTTTTAAGTGTCTGATCCTGATCGTAGGGAGCAAAAGACTCACATGTTTTTACTTGATGTCTCTGAATTTGCCACCCCTATTACCCACCCCCAAACGGAGACCATAAGTAGGCACAGAGCATGAATTTATTACAATGAGACGGTTGGACTTGAAATTGAGGCTTAACAATAGTTAGATGGACATGGGAAAGTCATTCACGTGATAATCTTAATTTGCACCCCAAGACTTTTATATTTACCGTATTATCATCTGGACGTTACTTGTATACTGGAGTTGTGGATGTGACTTTACAGTAAAGAATCAAATCTTCCTTAGATGGAAAACAACTGTAAAAAGTTGAATGTTGCTGATTGTAAGCATAACCTTCCTCGTGCTTGCTTTCACTTCAGTGTACTTTCTTTTTTGGAAGAGAAACTGGCAGTGAAGTATTGCGTCACCGTAATCTTGGATCACGGACAGCCAGTTACTTCGGAAGTACGGGGCAGACGTATCTAACTAAGGATTCGATAGGCATAGCTGCTGATTAGTTGTTTGAAAAAAAAAATTAAATTTATTTACAGTTTTTATTGTCTAGTAATTAGGAGGGCACAAGAAAAAGCATGTAACACTTTATCTTGCCTGCTTTCTGCACCTTTCAGAAATATTCAGGCTAAACTGATAATATGTCACACATTCGCATATTATACTACATAGAGTAGAATCGACTTAGAAATGGGAGAAGTGGAACACCACACCCTGGTTTCATGAAGTGCAGAACCTGTCAGCTCACAAGGGAATAATATTTAGTAAACAATGAGTACCGGTAGCTGGAAACAAAGCTAATACAGAGTGTCCTTTGCTCTTAGTAAAACTTGTTTACCGCGAAGGGGGTAACAACAATGCCAGATCTCTGTGTCATAAATTGGGTAACAGAAGTATTAGATGAAATTGGGATTCCTCTCCTTGGACTGCTGTGAGGGTCAGGATGAAGGTACCTCCCAGAAAGTAACTTTTTAAAGTAGAGAAGAAGAATGTTCTGAAAGCAAAAGCAAGCTTTTGCCATCTGCTGTTCAGGCTGCTTAGTACTGAGGTATCAATTTCTCCCCCCTACTCCAGTCCCAGAGGATGCCCCAGCAGGGCTGGGGATGGCTGCATTGGGCCATGATAAAAGGTATTGATTCCCCCCCACCCATTCCAGCTACTGAAATGAATGAAAAATGATCCCACCTCTTCCTCTGGTCGCCTGTGTTCTCAGAACATGACTTCAGGGAAGATTGCTTGTCCATCCCCTCTGCCCCAAATCTGGAGAGCGGCCCTGTAATCTCTTGTTATTCCTGGTGGGGGAGAAGGGGAACACCAGGGGTTACATAAGAGGACAAAGGCACCAGGATCTTTACAGCTGCCAGTTGTGATGGTTTCTAGAAAAAGCTTCATCACAGCCTCCCAAAAAATAGGACAGATGAGAAATAACTTGAGCTATATTTGTCATTGAACGGTGGCCATGCCTTAGTGGATGATTACTTTGTGTACTGTTCACCGGCTTAACCTTAGGGAAATGAGACGGATCTGGCCTACTTTGATAAGGGCTCTGAGATATCTGCAGTCCAAGAAAGGTAATATATTAATGAGAGAACCATTTAGTTCTGATGTCTTTATTCTGCCTCTTTGGTTTTTCTGGTAAAGTGTCAGGTTACCTGTAGCAAAAACTGATAAAACTTTTAAAGTATTTTATAATGTCTTAAAATGGGATCTTGATGTATGTATGATTTATGTTTTATCCATAACTTTCTAAGCGCTCTGTTCTCTTTTGAATGGGACAGATTGAGCTTTCATTGCACCAGGTGTGATCTCAGCAAATGTTTGTTCTTTGAAAAGGCTTTGAAATATTTCAGTGAGTCTGTGTTCATACAGAGGTTCCACTTTTTTTTAGCGTTCTTAAATCTGAAATCGTCAAATCTTCTTAGCGATAGCGTGGGATGACCTAATTGCAGTCAATTCTGTGCCTCTGTCTGTAGGGCTGCTACAGAGAAAACGATGTTTGCTTGCTTTAGAAAGTACTTGTGTGAATCTGTGTTGTTGCTTTTTGCCTCCTCTCCACATCTAAATCTAATCTAAGTAGTGTTACTGAATTGAATAATTTAGTCTGGATCTGCACACTCTGGATTTGAGGGTATTCTGGTGGATGAATGAAGAAAAAGTGTGTACTTTGTTGCTGGCATATTTCTTCTCAGTAAGTCTGTATTTCTTTATCAGGATAGCAGTAAGACATTTTTGGCTGCTTCCTCCCTCTCATTAAGTAATTTGAAACTTTAAATGTCAGGTCTTGTGGACTGATCATCCTTAAGCTCAGTTACAACTTCAGGGATGCTGAAGTGCCTGTCTCATCCCTGAGCAGTCACCACTCCTTTCCCAGCTAAGTGCTGAAACTTTGTGCTGCTATCATCCAGGACTGTTTCCTTTCTGCTTTTAACAGCAGAATAGAAAGTGATCATGGATCATTAAAGACTTTTCACTAACATCTCTGAAATTTGTTAAAATCATTAATAGTATAATGTATTACACTTCAACCTAGCTACTTTTGCTGGTAACTTTTTTTTTGTGTTCCCTGTGAATTTTAACCTTACACAATAACTGGGTGAAATCAGTGTAAACGTGACAGCCAAGGGTAGCTGGGCAGCTCTGCTATAGGTCTGTGAATTATCCACCCCAAGGAGGAGGAAGTTGCTTGAATATCTTCCAGAAATGCTCTGTTTAGTCATTTATGAACAATTAATTGATGTAATTCAGTGTGTGCCATGTGAGTTGTTACTGCAGGGTGACCACAGTCCTTGAACTCAGCCATTCAAACTAACATGGAAAATCTATACTGGCTTAAAATAATTGAGCCAAATTCAGTCAAAAACCTGCTCTTGACTAAAAGAAATATTAAAAATTTTAACCTGTGTTGTGAAGTGTATTTAATCTGCTGGGAAGGAGTTTTGCCCTATTGCAGATGTTGCAATCTTTTTCTAAAGAGAGAAGCAGTTCCAAGTGCAGTGTTGTGGGTTTGTTTTTTGGGGAGCGCTGCTGATTGAGGGGTGTGCTCAGATGGGACCTGCTGGTCATGTGTTGAATGTAAGCAAGGCAGTTGGATGCATAAGAGAGGAGGTCAGAGCTGGTTCTCCTTCATCTCCATGTCATAAATCTCTGCTGTTTTGCTGACAGAGTGATAACATTCAGTCCAACGGGCCCTTAGGTTTTTATGTGATAGGTGATCACTAAGAAGGACACAGTCATAGAAAATGGAGTAAGGGAAGTTGCTATGAAGGCTGTAGGCAGGTAAATAATCTCTAAAGAAAGATATCCTGCTTCTTTGCCATAGACATTGTATATCTAACATAGAAATATAATTGTTCTTGTGTGTAGAAAGGAAAAAAAAGCTTTTCTGTTTGTATGATTGTTCTGCTACATCTTCTCAGTGAGCTTCAGCTGAAGTGACTGGAGGGAAGCACCTGCTCTTGCATTTTTCTTTGCTCTATAGGTGTAGTTTAGGAGTGACATTTGGTGCTTTTCCCGTGGTGTCTGCGGGGAAAACAACTGGGAAAAGTCTGGTCTGTCATTTGTCAGTCTGTTGTTGGCTAACCACATGGGCGACATTGGCCATTTCCTTCTGAATGGTAAAGTTGCCTAAACTTTTGTTAAACTTAGTGATAACTTTGTAGCTTCTTGAGCTATGAGACTTGAAAACCATGTAAAGCATCTCTTCGATTCCTGTTTTTTGGGGAGGTTTTTGTAGAAAGAAGAAAAATAATGTTAATCTCATCAAACCACTAAATTTTAAAGGCAAAAAGTTCATAGAAGCACAGAATGCTTTGGGCTGGTAGGGACCTTAAATATCTGTCTAGTTTCAGCTCCCCTGCCCGTGGCACCTTCCACTAGACTGGATTGCTCAGAGTATCATATTCCTGATACGCCTGGATATATTTAAAGGTGGAAAATAATCTGGAAAAGCAAGGGGAGTTCCCTTCCAGTGTTACAGCACAACGTGTGGTAGCTCAATATTCTTGAAAATACAGAACTGTGCAGCTCAGGGAGTCTGCTGCCTTCCCACTGGGGTGATTGTTCCATTCAAAGACGGCTGGAATGGAAGATGGAGCTGGAGATATTCTTACAAGAAAGGAAAGTGATTGTTTTAAAGGGCTGGGGGAGCATTTGCTGTTCCCTGGGTAATGGAGATGTGTGATCTTATCAATTGTAGCACCTGGTAATGAGCCAGTGAAGCAGCTTGGAATTAAATTCTGAGCTGCCTGGAAAAAACCTAAAACTTCAATAAGGAAAACAAAATGTTTGAAAGATCCTTTTAAAGAAGCATTGGAAAACAAGTGTAACTGGGAAGTGTGGAAGTTGGAACCCAAGTGAATGTTTCATTGTTGGAAATGATGCATTAAGCAGAAAAGTTAACCAGGAGTTTATCACCCTAATTGCTTTCTTATGCAGTTTATATTTGAAATTTCTTTATCACAAGTCCCATTATATGTTTGTGTATATTTATTTTCTGTATGTAAAACACATCTACAGACATGTGCATAATTTGATTTGCCCAGTTAACCTGGCAAGACTTGCTGTATTTCAACATTAGGTGCCAAAGATGATCTCTTACCTGTTTTTGTGTTCTTAGCAAATGCATTTAATTGGGCAGTGTCTCTTTTGGAAGCTTTTTTTGGTGGGACTGTGGTACTGAAATGAGCTTTTGTGACTGGTGTTGTATTTGTAAGAAATGTTTTAGGTTGTCTCAACTCTTCACTTGATGTAGTGCTGCTGAAATTGAACAGTTGCAAAGTCATGTTTTGTAAAAATGTTGATATGCCAGCAAAGATGATGTACTTTTCATTAATTGTGTGGAAAAAACCCCTCACTAGTATTCCTAAATTCATGACCTGATATGGATTTGTTCATGGAATTATTAAAAACTGGAGACTTTATAGATTAATATACACTATAACAATATATAGGGAAACCTGTACAAGCTGCTGAATTCTATAACCCAGCACAACAGCCAAAAGCCAGACATAAGGAAATATCTTTGTTAAATACTATATAAAAGAAGCTTAAGTACAGGACATCATAGGAGTATTTGATTATAGGAGTTACAGAAATATTGTATCATTCATGAAGATTTCATCATGGTGCTAAAGCAATGAGATCCCTGCAGTATCTCCTGTTGAATCCACGTTGAGAGCTGCCAGTGCCAGCTTTCCCTGCTGGGTTTGCAAGGACAGGGCTTGCTGAGCTCTGGAGGTGATTGAGGTGTGGAGGTCACTGGTGGTTGCCCAGCATGGATTTATTGGCATATGGAAAGAGGGTGGGGTTGTCCTCTTCTGATATTTAATGTAGCGTAGCAGAGATAGTAAGAAAAGCATTTCTGTGTGTATTCAGTCCTGCTGAGTCATTTTATTGAAAATAACCTGTAAACAAACTCCCCTTTCCCATGTATTGATTTGATAACCAAGGTTTGTTACTTTATCAGAAGGGAGATTGGTTAATCCTCTCCCCAAGCACTGTCACTGCTTTCTGTAGTGTTTCTCCTGCCAGTGATTTCAGATCCATAACAGCAAGCACTGGGGGTTTGTGCTTCCTATTTAAATTGGAATCTGCTAATCAAGTGTTGTCCCTTGATTTACCAGGGAAATGTCTAAGGAGAAACAGCTTTTTCCATGGCCTGAGTCTCCTCATCTTGAGTAAATACAGGAGTAAAACCAGTGTGTGCTTCAGTTCTGCTGTGCCTTGGGACAGCAGCTCACAGCACCTGAGCTCTTCTTCATCACCTGAGTGATGTCTTGTGCAGCATCACATCAGCAGGGGATGAGGGTAATGAACTCAACAGTGGCATTTTGAGACCCAAAGCTGAACTTTTTACTTCATGTAGAACTAAAAGTAAAACCAGACTTTCCTCACTTGAACCATGCCTCTCAATAAAGTAAAATTATTCACTGAATTGCCAGTATTTTGTAATAGATTCCCATACCATTTGAGTTTTCTCCTTTAACATCCATCTAGAGGTCATAGGAGCAAGGAACATTTTCATCATAAGTGATTGCAGGGTGAGTAATGGTCTGCAGTCCTGTTACATCTTTATTTCTGGGAAGGAGCTGGGTGTGGTCTGTAGCTTCTTTGCTGATTTTGGAAGATAAGGGGCAATAGGATTGAAACTTCTCACAACTTTTCTGCTAATATGTTTGCAACTCAGCAATGATCTGTTCTTGCTGGTATGGGGAGATAGTAGGAATCATGTTCCTGGAATCTCAGTGTGTTCAGCTCAAAGGGGGTTTTGTCTCAGCCTGTGTCATGATGGTTGGTCAAGATAATATGAAGAATTGCAACAAAGGTACTTTGGAGTCGAGCAGCCTTGTCAATTTGATCCTAACAAATGATTCCTATGCAACAAATTGCATTGCCAGGTACATGAACAGCAGCTTTTTGTCCATTCAGGTGTTTGATTGCAGCAGTCCTGACTCATGCTGGCAGAATTAAAAGGTCTCTGATTTATGGTTCTGTAGAGCTGTACCTGTCAAATAGGAGCATGTGGATGCTGCAGATATCCATCCCAGCCCCTTCCCAGAGGGAAAGGGTGACAGGAGCTGTGTATCTGTTCCCAGTTCAGGGCTGATTCCTGTGTCATGTTTATCATGAGAGCGGCAAAGAAATTAAGATTTACACCCTGAGCTGTTCCAGTCAGTGTCCTCTGGCATGGAAGTGGGGTGGGCACGTAGGGATGGTGCCTGTCAGGGCAGTGAGTTAAGGTTTTATCAGCTAACCAGCTTCAGCAGAAGGTGGGCTTTCCTGCATGTGCTTCTGAAACTAAAATTAGGGGGACTTTGTTCTGGTTGTAATTGTGAGGACTTAGTGCCT
Source organism: Melospiza georgiana (assembly GCF_028018845.1). NCBI lineage: Eukaryota > Metazoa > Chordata > Aves > Passeriformes > Passerellidae > Melospiza > Melospiza georgiana. Next base: position 150,626,023 of record NC_080430.1, on the reverse strand, counting down.
GTGGTGTTCTTAGACAGAGTTGGGAGGATGCTGTAGAACCTCAGAATAGTTTGGGTTGGAAGGAATCTCCAAGATCGTTTCACTCCAACCCCCTCAGCCATGGGCAGGGGCACCTTCCACTGTCCCAGGTTGCTCCAAGCCCCATCCAAACTGACCATGAACCCTTCCAGGGATGGGCAGCCACAGCTGCTCTGGGAAATCTGTGCCAGGGCCTCACCACCCTCACACTAGAGAATTTCTTCCTTGTTCCTGTCCCTGAAATGAAAGATTTGTCCCTTCAATCTTTTGCTTTTATATTTCTTAAATGCATACACATAATATTTCATAGACTATCTAATATAAAATATATTACAGACTGTTTTATAGATACAGGATATAAAAACTGAATATATGAATAAAAGGCATCATCAGGTCTTTTGGCAGAAAAACATCCATTATTTTTCTTCTTTCCAGAGTAATTTTGGTGTTTGTATAGGTTCTGGTTTTATGTGATACTGAATAAACTTTTTGCTGGTTTTGATTGCATTAATTTAGTTCTTCTGGAACAAGCTGTGTGGTCTGTATTGACCAGTAGTGTTGGACTTCATGTTCAAAGTACCAAACTTGCACATCTAAATATAATTTAAGTGTCTTTTGTCAGTCTAGGGGTGCAATAAAAATGCTTTTAGAATAATGTTCTTACCTGCCACATCTCACTTCTCTTCCCAGCTCTACATTTGGGCAGTTTAAGTAATCTCCCACACTGATGAAAACCAAGGTGTTGTCAGGAGCACTTGCTGTGGCTGTGGCTGCCAAATCATTTCTGTGATAAACCCTCCTTCAGGTAGTCTTCTACTCAGAATTATCCAAATCCTTAATTGCTGATGCTGAAATCAGCCTGGATCTCTGAAATTGTTCCTTCCTAAAATTTGAAGGGATAATTGTTGTCCTTTCTCTGTGTCTGGTGTGTTCTGGGAGGGAGCAGTGACTGTTGGAGATGGGAATGGGAATTATCTGCAATCAGGAACAAGCACACCCTGGGTGCTCCTGGATGCACAGCAAGGTCATGTTCACAATTCCTGTTTCATCCTGTAGGAAAAGCCAGGCAAGTTAAAACACACTTCATGTTTATCCAGCAGAGAAAAGCAATGGCAACCAGTCACTTCTGTTTAATCCAGATTTATCTCTAGTTTGTTTTTTTTTTAATGTTAAAATCACAGCCAAGCCAAAGTAAAATAAACCACAGTGGGAGGATTTGGGTATAAATATATCAGGAACAAGGAAAAAAGCATCAAAATAAGGAAAAGCTCTCATACTTGAAACTGGCTGTAAGATGGGATCAAACTTGGGTCTGTATTTATGAGTTCACAGAGGTCAGAAATACTGGCTGAAGGATTTTTAAATCCAGGTGTCTCGGGTTACTTGTGTGGTTGCAAAGGCTTGTGCATCTTCAGAAGAATGAGAAACGAGGACAGGTTTGAAACTTGCAGTCACAAATCTTCTGTGTGTTTTCAGCATAGTATTGGGAAATTCAGGAAAGATTAGTATGAACACAGTATTTGGAGACATAAAATTAAGAGGGAGGACACCAAACCTCAACTTAAAATAGTTTTTTATGTCTGCAAAGAATAATAATTTTATTTTATGAATCAGTCACTGATGTCTCAATCCAGTGCGTATTTTCCTGTTCAGTGGTAGGAACATAAACAAGAGGTTGTGATTTTTTGGAATAATGCTACATTTTGGGAAGTGAGAGTCATTCCCTTTCCCTAATGTGGGAATTATCATGAATTTCAGTTTTGTTGCTGTCTGTGGTACACGTGATGCTTCAGCCCTACAATAATTGTACAAAATAATAGTTAATCTATAACTTTTTGTAGGTTATTACCACAAAATTCTTGAATATTTTTCCTTCTCTTTTTAGAGCTCTCCTTGCTCTGTATATCCAGTCTGCACTCACATTGTGAATGTTGCCAGTTTTGTTGTAAATGGGAATTAAAATGTGCAGCTTTATTTCTTTTCTCTGCTAGGAAAGTATCTCAGATCAGGCAGTGGGACTTGAGCTGTGCCCTTCTCTTCTCCCAAGGACAACCTCCTGCTCTGCAATAAAGCTGCTCATAAAATGTGTCCTTTGTGACTGACTGGGCAGATTTTATAGAGCTGGGTCCTTTCAGGTGCAGATTTTATTGGGCTGGGTCCTTTCAGGTGCTGAAATCTTCCTCCTTCCTCATCCAGGGCACTCAGCTACTCCAGCACTCACCACCACCACACTTGTGTACTCCAGTCTGCTGGAAATCCACAGGGGTGGGTGTTGCTTTGGGGAATCAAGGCCCCACTGAAGAAGAAAAGTGGATCTGGAACACTTTAGGTTGTGGATTTGTCAATTCTGGCCTGTATTTTCTTTGTCATTGATGGTACAGTGTAATTTGGCACTAAATTTTTAGATGGACTGTTATTTTTTGCTTAATTATTACTTTGTGTGTTTTTTCTTTTTTCTCTTTCGTTTCAGACCAGAGAGGTGCTGTTTGTTTTATCACTGTGAACTGTTTTCTTTAGCATATAAGAGAAGATTGTATAAATGTTATAATAACTTGATTTATAAGCTCAGAGCTTTCTGTCAAAACAACATGTTTATAGTCATACTCCCAGCCTAATTTGTTGTCTCCTTTTAATCTTAATTTTCTTGCTCTGAAACAAACAAACATGGAATTTAAGCCTTTCCTCTAAAATACCCTATAAGAATTGAAAAATTCTATCTCAAATAATTTCTTTCTAAATAATTTATATTGGTGTACATCTTTGCTAAGCGCCTTTTAAAGCATTGAGATCAATCTGTATGTTTAATATATGCTGTACAGCAGTATATTGTCTTCTTTAAATTAGACTCTGAAAGAACAAATCCAATTTAAAATTTATGTCTTACATCTGAAAAATGAGGAAAAAAAGTATTTAGCTTTTTTTTTTTTTCTGGGCATTTATCCAGTTTCTAAAGGCAACAACTTGATTTTAGGTTGGGTTTTTTAACATCAGATATTGAAGGTGACAGAACTTAACAATGAAGGCAGACACATCAGGGAAATAATTTAACTTTTTTCAAGTCCTGTCCTGTTAAATGCTGTGACTGAATTGTGATTCAAAGGAAGATGCAGAAGAGATATTTTTTTTAAATTACCTTGTATATCATAAAAGTGATGTAAATAAAGACTGAACCAGGGTTGTGTTTAGTTTTGGTATTAGTTGTTTACATCTCCAAAGTCTTTATGCTCTGAGTTTCTTTTGATTCATTAGAACAATGAAGAATCTTGAGTTGTTTAGTTAAAAAAAAAAAAATAAAATGAGCATGCACTGGTGTCAAGAAAAGCTTCCACAGTTCGAGTTGGTCCCAGAAACTTCAAATATGACGAAGAAGTTCTGAAATAAACTGAGTTTCTGACCTTGAGCATGGCAGGGGCTCATTGCAGTGAGTGGGGAAATGGGCTGGGCTGTGCTGCCAAACCCGCCGGGGTCTGTTCCTGGGGGGATTTTTCTCTCAGCTTCACCCCCTCTGTGCCTGTCTCGCTCCTGCTCTGTGTCACAGGCTGTGCAGCTCGGCTTCTTGCTGTGAAAAATGCATTTTCCACAAAGAAGGGTGGAACAGGGATGTTTTCAGTCGCTGTTAAGTGACATCTTAAATAAGGAATTAGTGTTGCCCATTAATGAATCAGAATTTGGTCTTTCTTAAAACTTTTAAAATGTGTAGGATTGCTGTAAGTGGAAAATAGTGGCTTGGGGCTGTTAGTTTAGGGGCTTGATCTTTATTTATTTCTTTTTAAAAATTTATTTATTTTGCCTAAAGGGGTAGGGTAAACCATGAAGTCTCATCAAGTATGCGGCTCTGTACTCTTCTTTGTATTAGCAAAGTATTCTTCTGTTCACCTCTTAAAGTGGGAAAACTAATTTCCTTCTGGAGTGTGAAAATCATTTGCAGCTCATTTCTTCAGAGCAAATCCTATTAACTCTTGATGTCTCAGGTTTTCCTCTGGTGTGTCTTTGACAGAAGAACATAACTGCGTTTTAAGTGAGCTTTTCTTGTGGAATTCCTGTCAGCCATGGAACTCACTTGCTAAGTGAAATATTCGGCAGCTGATTAAAATGTAATGAAATCATATTCCTGACAAATGCTGAGCATCTTTAAAGACCATACTTTGACATTTGCAAAATAATGGGAAATAATTAGAGGTTAGTTGTGCTTATGCTGCTGTTGGCTGTGCCAGGCATATCTCAAATTAACCTTTTCCTTTGCATTTCATTGTAGTTACTTGTTCTGTCATGTGTTCAGTTGGTCTCTGATGGAAAAGAAGCACCTCATTACATCTTAAAAGTTCCTGTCACCTCTTTAAAATTCCAGTGCCTGGCGGGAGAGCTGTGGATGGTGCCGTGATAGTCAGTGATCAGCTGCTTTGTTGATTTTGGTGCAAATTACAGGTGCTCATCGCCTTCCTCACATGCAAACAAACCTTACTTGTTTATCCTGTTCCCGCAGAACAGGAAGAAAGAGGAAAAAGTTGGAAACTACACTTGAATTTATAATATTGGTATTTTTCACCTAATTATGTTTGTCTTCTTCATTTCAGTGGAATAGTTCTTCTTCATCTCCTACTTGTTCTCTGTCCCCCTTTGCCTTTCATCTTCACTTCTCTCTTCGCCAGGTATTGAAAATCAGTAAATGTTATTGAATAGATTAGCAGCAGAGGCTTAGAGTGTCAGTTTTAGACTGTGAACCCCAAGAAAAACTAAACCCCCACCAAAACCAGAAAAAAATAAGGCCAGACTGATTTATTCTGTCTTAATGTGTAAAAGCAACTCAAAAATCATTTAAGCAGTAGGGCTCAGAGGGAAGCAAGGGCTCCATGGTTGGGGAGAGTGGATGAGGAAATGCTTGGCAGGGAGGAAAGGGGTGGCAAATTCTGCAGCTTTGGCAGCAGCAAGGAGAAATTATTAAGTTGGTGAAGCAGCCTCTGGTGACAACTTGCTTGCCTTTGAAAAATCAACTCAAACCTCTGTACAAATACACTCTTCAGAAATGACCATTTATCAATTTTGTAGCTCCTAACACAGGCATGTCTGAGAAACCAGACAAATTCCTTTAATGATCTTTGGATGTTAAACTATACATGGGAACTTAAACTGTGTGCAAGAAAATATTTTTCACAGAAACTTGAAAAATAAGGCCTGAGTGATGGGATATCTTTAATTTTTTTCGGTTTTGGTTGTTTGTTTGGTTTTTTTTTTAAACATACTTATGTGAACCCTTATAAAGGATCAGACTATATTCAGTGTAGGCTTTTTGGATGTGTTCATAGATGGGCTTTTTTTCATAGGGTTGTTCATTTTTCTGAGCTGTTCTATAATAAAAATAGTTTTCTTTTAGTTTTCTGACTTCTTTTAGTTTTCTGACTTGATTTCAGGCTTTTCTAAGCATGGACATCATTGTTTTGCACTGGCATCTATTGACTTGATAAATGTAGTCTGTGCAAAACCTTCCAAAGCTGTGTATCTGTATTTTCATCTGAACTTTTTGGAAGCCCCAAGGGTTATATCTGACCTTTGGAACAAGTCCAGGAGAGACCATTAAGTCGATCATGGGGCTGGAGCACCTTGGCTATGGAGACAAACCAGGAGAGTTGGGGTTGTTCAGCCTGGAGAGGAAAAGGCTCCAGGGAGACCTTGGAGCCCCTTCCAATGCCTGAAGGGGCTACAAGAGAGCTGAGAGGGATTTGGGACAAGGGCCTGGAGGGACAGGAGGAGAGGGAGCCACTTTAACATGAAGGACAGGAGGTTTAGATTAGATATTAGGAAGAAATTCTTCCCTGTGAGGGAGGTGAGGCCTTGGCACAGGTTGCCCAGAGAGGTTGTGGATGTTCCATCCCTGGATGGGGCTTGGAGCAACCTGGGATTGTAGAAGGTGTCCCTGCCCATGGCAGGAGTTGAAATGAGATGAACTTGAAGGTCTCCCTTCCAACCCAAACCATTCCAGAATTCTGTATTGCACCTTCAATAGCAGAAGCAAAAAGTGAAGCTTTTATGGATGTTCTTAATGTTAAAATAATTTAACCCATCGGTGATTGTCTCTTTGGACAGCATCTCCTCCTACTTGTGACTCTCTCAGGAGAATGTGTGAGCATCAATGTTATATACAGCCTGTCCTTAGATTTCTTCATTATCCACTGCATTAGAGACTTGTAGAGAATCTTTTAATATCAGTTTATCCATCCTTGTGGATCTTGTAAATATTGATCAAGCTCCCATCTGGAGTCCTGCCATTTTTAGGCTCCTTTCACAAGGCTCCTGCTCTGCCCCTTCATTATTTTAGTTGTGCTTCTCTGGACTTTTGAACAATGCAGAAGATGTTCTGGAAATTCCATTGACTTTTCTCTTGAACCTTGGGGCGAAAATAGAAAAAAATTAATCCATAATTCTCTGCTGGCAGGGGGTTGTGTAATGCTGAAGACACCCCTTGCCTTTAGTAAGAACCATTGACAGAACCTCTTCCAAGTCACAAAGATCCCAAAGATCCAATTTCAGGCAAAAATTGGTAATCTGATGAAAGTCTTTGTCATCTTTGTTTAGAATATTTCATAATTTTATTAATTTGTGCAGTTTTTCCTAATTCTTGCTCCTATTCACTTAAGGTAGGGTTTAAAGTGTTTCCAGGTACTTCTGACCCTGGCACCTCTGACTTGCTGCATGTTTATGGTATGGAAGGTGCATTGTCACAACATTCAGGTTTTGTGCAGAAATATTTTCATACATATTAAAGCACACACACTCCTTGCTGAAGGAGATTGTTCTTCTGTTTTCTCTCTAGCTACTGTGAAGTATTTATTTTAAAATTATTTCAAGCATAGTAAGAGCGCAGATTGCAAATAGGTAAGAACTCTGCTTCCTGAAGCTCGTGTGCAAAGGTGTTTTAATTGCCAGATCCTTTTGCATTGTGTTCTCAGGCCAAGTCAATTCAGCATTTCAAAACTGCACGTGTACAAGTGCACCCCCCCTCTCCAATTAATATTCCTGTGTGTTCTGGTAGAGGCTTGAAGGGGGATGGATTGATACCTCTGTGTGTGGGGTGTTAGCTTATGGAGGTGTCTTGTTTGTGTCACACCAACTTAATTTATTACCACCTGCTGTTTCTGCAAATGGTGAGATTGTCACACACAAATTGCATATTTCATCACCGTGATGGTGGGAATTGATTTATTGTTTCCAGGGAAATAATTGAATAGAAGAAAAATGCACTGTAAAGTAAGTTGCATCTTTATGAGCTTCTTACTTAATACCTGTCCGTTATCAAATATATTCTAAAAAGGTGCAGTAAATTCTTGTGGGGCTGGTGAAACCTGCTGACTTGGTGCCTTCAGGTGTGCCTGAGTTTCTCCACCATGAAGATGTTAAACCATGAGGATGTTAAACCTGTCACCCCTGTCTCCTTTGCTCCCCTGCCATGATGAGGATATGCTCACACTGGTGGTTTGGGACCTCAGTGCTGCTGGGTCTGTGCTGAACCACCATGGATGGGCTGTCACAGAACCTGCAAAAACTCATTTTACTTCTGAGTTTGAAATGTGTAGCAGTAGAATTAGATATTTCTGGTATTTCTGACCCCATTCCCTGTTGTTTGAAATTAGATAACAAATCAAATCTGGGTTATCTCAGGTGGGATGAGATGGATTAGATGGAGCAACCCAAACAGTTGCTTTAGTGGAAGAGGCTGATGTGGGTTTTGGCACAGGCTGTGTTGTAATTATGGCTCATGTGTTGCAAAGCATGATGAGGTTTTGAGCCAGGGTGTCTCCTGTCAGGGGGGGTGGACAGGAGATGAAAATAGTGCCACATATCCTGTGATTGATTATTCCTGTGGTGTTCTGCATGATTCCTTCCACAACTGGAAGTGGCAAAACTGAGGAAACTTAATTGTACTGAAGCTTGTCTTGCTTTAGGGAATTGAACCCACCTCTTCCAGGTTCCAATTATTTTTTTCTACCACAGACCCAATATTTTATCCTTTTAAGTACTAAATTCCACGTTCAGAGAGCTCTCTTTAAGGAAGCCCTAAATTAAATGTATTTGGGCTGGTTAATACCAGTTGGAATGACTTCCTTCCCCTAGCTTACAAACCTCAGGAAGTAGTGACTCAGTTGGAAGTAGAATGGTCTAATGGCAGCTGTTACCTTCTTTAGCTCTTCTAGAAATTTTAACCCTTCTGGTCATTTGTGTCTCATGCAAAGCCAAATTTTTAGCTGATCTGACATATATAGTGGAGATGGTTCTGAAAAATGAATTCGTTTTTCTAACATCAGTTCTTTGGTAAGCTGTTGTCTGACTCCTCTCTGTTTACTGCAGGTTGAAGAAACCCCTAAAACACACATTCTGAACCCACTTTATATTGTAATCATGTTATTTTGGTGAGAGCTTTCCCTTAAAATTGTGAATTCCTTATTTCTCGGTAGAGTATAAATGTCAAACTTCAGGCCCGGTGGTATATTGGACTTGCTTTAATTAATTAAGAAAGGTTCAGTAGCCCTGGGTTAGATTGAAGGTAAAGGACTGAGAAGTGCTTTGACTGGACACCAAAGGTGTTTTCTTGGATGATTCCAATTTTGTGAGCCTTTCAGTGTTGATGGTTCCATTCAGAGATTTAATGATGCATTCACTGGAAAACCCCACCAGAAACCTCAGAGCTTCATTGGGATTGAAAAGAGCAAAAGCCCTGAATGCCCTTCCCTTAGCAGGGCAGTGCACAGCACAGAAATCCCTTTTTTCTGGAGGAGTGTGGGAACAAGGGACCCTGTCCAAGGCAGAATTCCAGCCACAGGGGGTTGGTGAGTTCTGGCTTTGGATTCAGCCCTGCACAGCACGGCAGGAGCACCCACCTGGGATGGATGTGCTGGTGGGGAATCCATAAATTGTGTTCTGATACAAAGCAGTATGGAATCATTGGTGCTGACTCCAGGAGCCTGATGATCTGTTTGGAGTGGATGAAGTGTTTTAAATTGCCTTTTTAAGGCTTTATTATGTTTTGTTGGGTTTTGGGTTTTTTAAATACAAATCTTGAAGTGGTCCATGCAGTGTATGTTTATCTGTTTCTAGCTTGACTTAGCCAGAGTACAGAGTAAGGAATCATGTTTTTCCTGATTTCTGCCTATATACCAGAGGCTGTTGTTACTGGCTTTGAGAAACACCTGAGCCAGAATAAACCCAAGGAAAACTTTTTACAGGTCATTGAATTTTGTAAGAGGCCATTGCCCTGCCAGCAACAGCAAGGCTGTTGTCATGCTGTTCCTCCTGAACACTTAAGTGCCTTTTATCTCACACTTAAAATTATTAAAGGGGGTTAAACATTAAATGATAGCTGGAACATTTTGAATTATAGGCTGGGATGGTGTCATTCAGTAATATAAAACCAGGAGTTGCCAGGTAAAATCGAATGGTGGCCAAAGCCAAATGTGTTAAGCCTTGACAGTGTGCAGTTGGGATATCTCATTGCTCTCCTCAGCTGCCTCTAGTTCCAGGGAGTTCTGGTTTTTAATTTCCGTGAAGCAGCCTTGCATCATCACCATTCTCATTAGTTTTTACCATTCAAGAAGGACAGTAAACTCTTCCTGCTTGTGTTTTCTTCTAAAGCTGTTTGGAAGAACAGCTGGGCTATGTGGGTCCTCCTTGGAGCAATATTTCAGACAGGAGTGTTAGATTATTTGAATTCATTCCTTCAGTCCCATATTTCAATTTTCATAGCAAGGGCTGCTGCCAACAAGTAGTGCAGCTTCAAAATACACAGAAATTAATTTAAATCTTTATTTTAAAATTGCACAGTTGTTACTTGCTCATTTCTCTGGTGTCTTTTGAAATAAAACTGCACCCCTCTAATTCTCCAGAGTTTTCTAGAAGCAAGCAACAGAAGATTCAAGGGGAGATTAGTGTTTATTTGAATTTCAGTGGTGCCAAGGGACCACAGTGAAAGTTCAGAGTGCTGTTGAGAAATTAGGCAAGTATCTAACTGGGTACTGTGTTCTAATTAAAGCTTGTACAGACATTGATTTTCTTGTATTCCCAACACAACTGATGTTTCCTCACTATTTAATTTTTTAATATTAAAAATAGAAAACGGTGCTGACTCCAAAGGGAATTGCTGATAGCACAGATTATGTAATGTTCCAATAAAATTGGGTTAAACTGAGTATTTAAAGGTACATTAGGGCTTAATCATGTGGGATTTTTAGTGAGAAGGATGGGTGGTACTTTGAATGCAGGGTGGATGAGCACAAGACTTTTTGGGACATTTGGAAAATTGCTGCTTGACAGGACAAACGTTTAACCATTGGTCTGTCCCCTGAAACTTTGTCAATCCTGTCATCCCAAGGGGCAGCTACCCCAGGAACAGCACTCAGCAAAATCCACTCTGAGTTCTTCAGCAGCCTTTGACCATAGCAGCTGTGCAGGGAATATGGCATGGTTTAATTTAATTTAGGTGATGCATTAATTAATTTATACTTTGTTTATTATTGATTTTTAGTGAGTTATACTTGTCTTACAGGCCCAGGATTGTCATATTGCTTCACTTCATGTGGGTCTTGTAGTTCATGCTGTGTCTGAATTCCTCCTTCATGCTTCCTTGAATGTTTAATCTCCTAAAACATTATTATAATTGAAATAAGTGTTCCCATATTGGCAATTTGTATTGCTAAACTTGTTTTGACTTTGGTTTGTATTATCTTTCAACTGTATTGAGACACAGATTTAGTAACTTTTCAGGCAATATTCCCTGAGGGGAAAAAATGGAATTGCCAGTACTGGTTTTCTATTCCATACTAATGCAGTGAAGTACTTGGTGAGATGATTTAGGCTAAAATAGGTACTAAGAACTTGATTATAAAATTGTTTTAATGTGTCTGGGTTTATACTTTTACCTGAGAACCTTGAAAAATGCTTTTGACTACAAATACTGCACTTAAAAATAAATATATTTGGAGTAGGGAGAAAGCAGTGACCAGGGAGGGACTAAAAAGTGGCAGCAAGAGAAATAAATAAATAAATGTGTTCTTGGATGTAGTCATAGCAAATATTACCAAAACCAGTGAACATAGCTGAAAGGCAGGGTAAAGTGGAACAAAGGATTGCTCCTTTTTTCTTTTGCTTTTGAACATCAGCATTAGCTGAAAGAAGAAGTACAAGAAAAATAAACTCAGCAGGGAACAAACAGGGACATTCCAACGTGATTTTTGGAAATAGCTGAAATTACTGAATGTCTTTGAAGGCTAAAGTGATGATAAAAGGAAAAAATAGCCCTTGTCCTTTCTTTCTGAGTCCATCCCTAATTTGAAATCACAAACCTGATGGTTTTCTCCAGGTTTCATCCTTAAATGTGTAACAAGATGTTGACATCAAGGAAATGCAAAAAGGGCTTGTCACACACCTGGCACCTTTGCTGCTTCTGTGCTGTGGATGTGTTTGTATCAGGTGATGGAATACCAAAAATCAGCAATGTGCTGACTCTCAACACAGGCCCCAAAAATACAGCCTTTGTCATGGGGATCCTAGTTAAAATTGTACTTTACACCTTTCCTGTCTGTGAGGTTGAGATAGTCAAGTTAATATTTGCAAGGTGAGTTACAGCAGGATTTAATACAAGCTGTGAAAATGGATTGAGCTTGAAATGCACGAGATGTTTACTCTCTGATGTGAGATGTATTCTGGATGATTTATGATTTTAGAGTGTGAAATAAATCCTTAATTTGGTTTTTATTGCCAAATAACAAAATTTCAGATGTTGCAAGGCACCTGTGGAGATTTATCCTCCTCTGCCTCTGCTCAGAGCAGGGTCAGCCTACAGCAGCTTGCTCAGGACTGTGTCCAGCTGTGATCTGAATACACACAGATGGAGATTCCACAACCTCTGGGCAACCTGTTGCAGTGTTCAGTCGCCTGTGTAGTGCAAAAACTTTCTCCTAATACTTAAAATGGAAATTCCTGTTTTGTCCCTTCATGCCCAAATAAATAAATGTATCACTGGGCACCATTGGGAGCAGTCTGGCTCCATCTTTACTGTATTTACAAATTCACACATTTGGAAAATCCCCCTGAGCTTTTTTTCCACAGGCCAAACTATCCCATTTATTTAAACCTTTCCTTCTATGACAGACACTCAAATTCCTGACCTGTTTTTGTGGCCCTTCATTGGACTCTCTCCATAATGTCCCTGTCTCTCTTGTCAGGATGGGAACAAAGCCCAGGAGCCCGATGGTTGCAAGGACACTTTGCTGGCTCATGGTTGGCTTGGTGTCACCAAGACATCCAGGTCCTCTGGAAAGCTGCTTTGCAGTCAGTCTGTCCAGTAAAGCAGCTGTTTGTCAAAGGTGCAAGCAATCTAAATCTGATCTTTTATTTACTTTAATAATTAAGTCATATTTGAAAGTATTTTAAGTCTTGCAGAAGGATTATTGTACCAGGACCAGAGAGCAAAATGAACTCTGAATCCTTACTGTATTCTTAGCTTTTCTAACAGATTTTATGGATTTTTTCAGATTTGTATAGGTTTGAATTTAGATGGACCAAGTTATTTTGCAGAAATGCCACCTGGAAGGGGCTTTAGCTCATAGATGTCAAAGCCTTCAAGCCTTAGATGGGGATCAGAATGTAGAGGTTAAAGAATAATAAGATTTCATGGTATCTGCAAAGGACAATGTGGAGTCACAGTGTGAATAATGTGAATAATTACAGCTTGGTTCCTTGTAACATGAACTTGTTAGCACTGCATTGTTGGCCATCAGCCAACACTAATAAGAGGAAGTGTTGTTTATTTTTTAAATTATTTTTTATTATCAAACTGCTGATGTTGAAGACATTATTTGCATTGAAACCATTTTCCTTATGAGATGCCTCTACTATCACTTTATTAACCAATTTGCAGTTAATTGATTTAAATATTTTTTAATGACTTTTGACTGTCTCATTAGTGGAAATGATTTAATTTCTGAGTACTCAAAGCTCACAGTGAAACGTGACTTAGAACTTTGATTGTGCTACTGGAAGTCATAACACTGACTTTGTTTCTGATATAGTCAGCAAATATGGGAATGTGTCAGGAGGAGTCACATTGAGAGGAAATAACTTCTAGACAGATTCAACTTGCCTAAATCTCAGGTACTCCCACCACAGTAAAGAAAACCCTCTCAGCAATAGTAAAAACATCTTGTGTTGTAGTCTGGTACAACTGCAGCATCTCAGCAGGGCTGGTTTGCTTTGCTGGTTTGCTTTGCTCCTCCCCCAGTCTTGGAATAGTCCTTGACATTACTGAGAAATCACAGGGGTTTCTCTGAAGTGCAAGCCCTGGGAGAACAATAGTCCTTCCTCCTGGAAGCTCTGAGGGATGCTGGCACAGAGCCTTGCATACAAAGAAATTTGACAGATGCTTGACTTTAGACCATTAACTTTTTACACCACAAAATCCAATAAAATACAGTAGAATTAAGTCATAGAATCATGGAATGCTTTGGGTTGGGAAAGATCTTGAAGATCATCTAGTTCCAGCTTCCCTGCCATGAGCATGAGCTCCTTTCACTAGACCAGGTTGCTCTGTCCAAAATTTGTGATTTATATGCAGTCTAAATCTGCCTTCTTTTAGTTGACTGTAGCTTGTTTCTGGCCCATGGTAGCACACTTTACCTGTCTATTTAATACCAAGAGGATTAAAGCTGCTCATTTAAACTGAGATGTGTAATTGCAGCATTACTCACCAGTCTGGTTTGAATTTAGAACAGCCCAAATAAGCATCGGGGTGTTGTTACCTGAGCTTTCTTTGTATCGTAAAACAACCAGCAGCTCTTGTAAAGTAGTTGTTTAACAGCAGCTGTGTTTTACAAAGTTTTGGCCTGGGGCAGAGTTTTACAGTCACACTACAAGCTCAAACCCCGGGGCTGGTTTTAATGGGAATGTTAATAGGTCCATAAGCAGGGATATGGCATGTGTTTCTGTACCTGGAGCTATCAGATTTATTGCTGCTTTGGTGCTTCATAAAGTAAACGTTGGGCTTTTTAAAAGAAGTTGTAAGGAACCAGTGATGATCAAATACTGAAGGAAAACTGCTATTCTAATTTTGTGGAGGGGGATGTTTTACTTTGAAAAACCTCTGTGAAATATAACTGTGTGAAAACGGACCCTGTACCCAGTACTGTCAGTCTGATGTCTAATTCCACATTTTGATGAATATGGAAACATTATAATAGTGGTTTGGCTGTCCATTGAAATGACACCTTGTAAAGCACTTCAGTGTGTAGGTACTGGAGTCTTGCATTGCTTTCCTGTTTGCTGCTCCCAAGGGATGGAGATTGTCCATATTTAAGCCTATGGCTAGACATGTAAATGCTTGGTTTGGTGTTTCCCCAATAGCTTCTCTCCCTCCATAGCTGTTCTTCAGCCACATAAAACCTGATGAATTGTGTATTAAGTGGCTGGAGTGTGGTGAATTAATACTAAAGCAGGCATTCTTATGGTTCTCTGGGAAGACATGACTCAATTTTGCTTTGTGTTGTAGCAATTCTCCCTGCTGTCTGCTTATGTAAACTTTAAATAAAGCTCAGCAGTTTTGCCAGTGACCTTGAGGTAGGGTGGGTTGTTCTGAAGGATGCAGAGCATCCTGTACAAGGTCAGTGGCCTTGTCTGAGCCTGAAAACTGCAATTTCACTCCAAACAGTTGGAAGTTGGGATTCATCTGCCTGAATTTGTCCTGGTGAAACTCCCTACCCTGAGGACCTTTGGGGTTTAGCAATGGCTATTTTAACCTTACAGGAGAGAGTCTTGCACTTTGGAGCTTGTATAGTCTTGTTGTCTTGGTGTTACTGTGCCAGAGGGGAGATTTTGGTGCCTGTTTCAGCTTTAAAGTCAATGTTTGTGTAAAAACAGCTCACGGGCTCCTTTGGTGAGGAGAAGTCAGAGTTCCTGAGGGGCTGCTGTCATTTTCAGATCTCTGTCTGTTCATGAGGGGTGAAGAGGAGGAGAGGCTTTAATTTGGGTCTAAGGTTGGCTTAATTAATTTTAATTTATGGCCAGAAAAGAGGAACAATGAAGCTGTAATGGTTTCTTGAGTTTTCACAGAGATAGGAAACTGGGTGGGGGAAGTCCCTCAAGGGTGAAACACTGGGGGAATGTTGGGAGAAGCTTCTCCTTGGCTTCTCTCACCATCTCCCCTGAGGGCAGGACATCAGAGGCCTTTTGTCTGTGCAGTGTAAGTTCCTGCCTTTCCCTTGGATTAATGCAATTCAGCCATTTATTCAAAGAGGTAAAGACATCCTGCCCAGATGGGCTGTTGTTTCTTCTCTATCTGGTGGGTCAGAATTTCACAGATGCTTAATAGTTCCAGTCAGGTTTTAGCCTCACAAATGTTATCTACGATCTGGAGATTTCAAGCACTGATATTGCTGGTGCTAATTCCTGTTAGCTGAGCTCATGGTTTGTTACTGTGGCTGGTGTTGTCACAGCTGCTGCTGGAGGGGAGATGCTCTCCCTCACCCTGATCACTGCTTCTCTTCCTGTTCAGCAGCTCAGGCATGGAACTAAGCCAGTTCTGAACATCAAATCACCTGGGTTTTGTTTTGATTTTTCCCCCCCCCCCCCCCTCCAGTAGTTTTCTGAGCCATTTTTTGGGCAGGTGACAGGGTGATGATGGCTGAAGCTCTGAGGGGCAGCCAGGCATTACAGGAGCTCAGCTGGAAGCAGGGGGGGTCTCTCTTGTCCCTCTCAGTGAGGTGAACCAGGGCTTGGACATTCAGTTTACTACCAGCAAGACGTTCAGAGCACTTTGCCAAAAAGATCAAGTTTAGTTTATTTTTAACTCACATTTTCAAAACTGCCTCCCTGTGAGGAGGAGGTAGGGAAAGCTCTGTGCACTTGCCCAAGGCCTGGAGCAGAGCCCTGCAGTCCTTCGCTCTCTGCAGCCAGCAGACTGGAATGATGCTCTGGGCTGGCAGGCAGGGAGGAGGTGCTCTTTGCTCTTTTTCTCTTGGACTGCATTGATTTCTCAGACACCATCTGCTTGTGGCTGACTAATTAGAAGCAGTAGCCAAGAGGCAATTTTCTTCTTTTTCCTTTGACATGCAGACTCATACCGCTGTGCCTTTTGCCATCAGACTTTGAAATCAGGCTAGTGAAAAATAAAACTTAGCCACTTGTTCAGAAATTGCTGAGAGGGGGGATAGCTGTGATCTGAATGGTTCCTCACTGAATAATGAACTTCAGTCTGGGTGGGTTTGTGTGCCACTGGTTCCCAAACTAGCACAAAAGGAGTGAAGATTTCATTGTTTTAGCCTTGGAACAGGAGAGCCTGGTGTTGGTGTGTGGCTTCTTAGTGGGGAGCCTCCAGTTCAGTGCTGGGGTTTCCTTATCCCTCTTTAGAGGTTTGTTGTAGGAGCAGACTTGGCAAATTCTAGGGATGAAAACTGTTTGAACTGAAAGCTGCTATTTGGTGTTGAGGGCTTTGTCAGGGACCTGGGTTAAGTCACTGAGAAACAAATGGAAGAGGTTTTGCTAAAGATACCACTTCTGTAAATAATTGTGGTGTTCAAGTTCAGATCACTTGCTCCAAGGGGCTTTCAGTTTCTCTGGTAGTCATCTGGATAAGTTTTTATGTTTGTAGATGCATAAATATTTTAGTTGCTTTCCAAAAAGGAAGTGAATCTTCATGGTTTTCTGGTAAATGCTTTGTATGAAGAAGTATAAGATTCATGCATAACTAAAATTAATTTCTTTCTTTTTTTTCCTCTTTCCCTAGAATATGACAGATACCTAGCATCTAGCAAAACCATGGCAGCAGCTTACCTTGACCCAAACTTGAATCACACCCCAAGTTCAGGTGCAAAGACTCACCTCAGTACTGGCATGGAACGTTCCCCAGGGGCCATGGAACGAGTCCTGAAGGTTTTCCACTACTTTGAAATCAACAGTGAGCCAACAACGTGGGCCAGCAACATCCGGCATGGAGACGCCACCGATGTCCGAGTGAGTCCCTTTTCAGCTTTCTTGTGCCATCCTTAGCTGAAGTGTTATCTTCAAAAATGGGAGGTAAAAATGGGAAGCAAACAAACATTAAAGTTTCATGGTTTATTTTAAAATAATCTTAACCCTTTGTATATTTTGCATAAAATCAGGAACTTTAAGTGGTACCAACCTGTGTGACACCTCAAGGCAGGAATGAGGGCAGGGATGAAAGTGACATTAAATGACATTTTGCATGTTTTAAAGATATAATAAGAAATTAGTGTGTTTAATTGTAAGATGTGTGTATTTACGTGCTTAAAATGGTTAAATATAATGTGTACATCACTTAGGGAAAGAAATATTGTTTGGTTTTTCCCCCAGACAGTCATTCCATCCTCTCCCCCTCTAGTCACCTGCTGCTTGTGTTTTTATAATATTGTTCTTCAGTTCATCTATGGAAAAACCCAAAAGTTGTGACTTTCTAGAGAATAAGTATCTGTAATCTTTAGAGTTCTGTGGAAATGTTATATATGCATGAGAACACTTTATTGTGAACTTACATCCTCTCTAATGTTGAGATCTTACCTTTTCTGCATTTATCCTTTAAATTTTTGAGGTTTTGTGGTATCTAAACTGTAACTAAGCCTAGTTTAGCATGTCAAATGCTTTTGTGGTTTGCTTGTTTTTTAATCATCCTCCAAGAGCAGAATCTTGCAGGGTGGTAGGTGGTGTGTGGGGTTGTTTTCTGCTGTGAGGTACTTGCTGTGGAAGCAGGTCCCCATCTGCTCCTTCCTTCCAACAGCTCTTCAAATTCCACTGCAAAGATTCTGCTGAGGAGAGAGGGTTGTCCTGGAGTGAAGGAGACTTGTTTTTCCTCTATTAATTTTCCTTTGTGCAAGAGAAAATTAAATTAATAAAAAAACACGAAGAGTTTTCAATGTTTATCTCCCTTTCCCACTATTTATTTCCTAGCATAGCTGTATCTGCAAAGGCCCAAGAGAATTCCTCAGTGGGGGAGTTCTTGTAATCTTGAACACAGACCTGTGAAATCCAGGGATTTTCATTGGTGATGATCAGAAAATCTCTCTTGTCAATTCAATAAGCTCCAATCTGTGTTTAGGGATCATGTAGTGAGTGTACAGATCAGAGGTTCAGCAACAGGAATCATTATCATCAATTGCATACATATTTTATGTGGAGTAAAGTTTTTTTGGGTGCCACTGGAAATGTTCTTGCTCCTTGACTTAAGTATTAATGGTTTGCTATCTAATCTGATTGATTTGTTTCATAAAGTGCATTACTCAGTACAAGAGGAGCAAAACTATGTCTCAGTATGTTTTTAACCTTGCAAACCTCTCCTGTGGATAAATGTCTAGGGCTCTTAATGTGGTACTTGAAATGAAGGCTGTCTTTCCAGAGAAGTATGTAAAACCCTGGAAAACAAAAGCAGATATTAAGTCTGGTTTTTTCCAGCTCAGGAATACCTGTGGTTATGGACTTGAAGGATACAAAACTTGGATTTGCTAAGAATTCAGTGCTGAGTTCAGTTGGCAGTTGTATATTGTTTTTGAAAGCAAGAATATGCCATTTTTTAATAAAAGCAGGATCAAAAGAACAGGCACGTAGCAGTTACTTGAGGCTTGCCTTAATTTTTAATTTTTACATGTATTTTAATTGGACGGATGCTTCAAAAAAAGAATGGGTTATTTGTATTGTTCTGATGGGTTGCTGTTAAACTTCCTTCTTTTAGCAAATGTCCTTCTTTTGTTATTTTGTGCAACTGGGACAGTGGCTGTTGAATGTGAATGTGCAGGTAGTAAAGGTCTAGCACTGATGTATTACCATGACATTTATTTTAGAAACAGTAAACCCTTGTTGGAGTACAAGCCTACATTCCATTGGAATGACTGCTGTTCGACCAAGCTGAATAATTTAAGATTAAAATAGCCTGTAAGGTTTTTATGCCTCCTTTTGTGGAGGAGACTCTGCCATTTCTTCTGAATTACAGCTTGAGGGAGGAGACTGGAGCTGGGGTTGTTTCCAAGGAGCTCTGAAGGAATATTCAAAGGTGAATGTCTTTGGGACAGCTCTGCCATTCAAAGGAAAAGAAATGAAGTCTTCCATGGCTGCTCCCTGGTCAGCACAGCTGCTGGTGATAGCTGGGTAACATTTCCAGTATTTGGGGGACATTCCCAGTGTTAGAAGTCACACTTGGTCAGAAGTCTCCAGATGAGCCAGTTAAAGGTGTTTCTGCTGCTAAAGCCAGAGGACTTTATGGAATCTACCCAGGGAAAGTAAAGTTGGAATTTTCTTTCCTGATTTGTGATTCCTGACATCTTCTGTTTCTAACAAAGTGCAGTTTGCCTTTGTGAATGAAGGATATGTTTGAGAGTCAAACCAGCAGTAAAAAGGCCTTTTCCTCTTAAAAAAAAATCTTAAATATCCTAGAGTGTAGAGTAGAAACAGTGATTTAGCTGTATACTTTCTATGCAATTCCTTGGTCATAAAGGTAAACACTTTTTAATAAAAACTTAGGTGGCTAAGCTCATATGAACAGAACTCAGCTTTCTGTAGGAGTCCTTAAAAGGCTGGGCTGTGATTTCCTTGCTGTTTGTTTTAAAATATCTTTCACCAAGACAGCAGTGTGGCTCCACATAGGCTTTGCTTTGAGGAGAACTTTGGGCTGTGCACCTCTGCTTATTCTGGATGGATTTAGTCCCTCAAAAACTTGTTTCCTCAGAGGGATGAAGGCTGTGCTCTGCAGTGGATGCAAGAGCAGCTTCTCAATTCTGGGAACTGCTTTCTTGGATTTCAAAGAACTGGCGTGCTCTCATTACCCTCTTTTTCTTTGGTGTTATACTGAAGACGTGCTTCATTTCCAAAAGAAAGAAAAGGCTTTTATGAATGTGCAAACAGTGGTCTCCTCCTGTGAATGTGTATGCAGACACAGCCAAACATTTGCCAGGGGAAGAAAAGTTGTTTATCTTCCTTGTTTATCTTGGTATGGCTTGTTTGGATGTGGTGTCTGGGTGCTTGTGCACAAAGGGATTTCCAGGGAGGGAATGCAGGGCATTCTGTGCCCTGCTCACAGCCTCAGGTGTGGCATGTGAGGAGGTGGCTGTTGCTGAGATGGAATTTTTTGGTCTCAAGTGCACCCTGAAAGTCAACACTGCTACTGGGTCTTGATCAGCACTTAGGAGAAAATCACCTCTGTTTTCAGATACGGTTGAAGCAGAATTGTAACCATCATTAAGGAAAAAGAAAAAAAAAGACTGCGATGCATGTAGCAGATTGAATGGGTAGAGAAGATCTGGGATTTTTGGAAAATGGGCATTGGGAAACCTTGTGTGAGTCCTTACAGGTGACTTTTTATAAAGTGCAGATCTTCTGTGCAGTCTCCTTTCCCACCCCAGAGGTGCCCAGCTTGTATCAATTACACGTTTTTTAAAAGTTCTAGCCTTTAAAGCTTGTCCTTGATTCTTAACCAGTTGTTGTGAGAAGTAAAGACATTATTTATGTGGAAATAACAAACACAAATCTCAAACCAGGTTATTGCCAGACATGTGTTGTATATTGATTATCAGAAAGGTTTTTTTCTTTCCAATTTTGTTATACTGTCTACAACCTAAGCTGGATAGAGATAGCATTAAAACATTTAACCTGTCAGATTGGTCCTTATTTTTGTAGTTGAAGAGAAGCATGGTTAGAGCTCTTGAACGAATAAAGGTAATGTTTGGGGTTCCCTTAACCTGGTTACAGTGCAGATCTCCTTCCTTTTCTATGCAGTACCACCTTGAAATGTCAGCTTCCTTAATGTTGACAGAATAAGAACTCAAAAAGCTGAATTTAACAAGTACAGTAGCTAAGGGGAAGGATATTATCTAACTTTAAAAAACCCTAAATGCAAGAAGCATTGGCTACATCCCATCCCATCCCATTTGCAAAAAGACCAGAGCAAATTCCTCAGCTTCTCTGCCCACCTGCAAAACCCTGCTCCTCCCAGGTAATGGGTGCATGTGCAGGTTGAAAGCTGTGTGCTCTGGTCTGTTCCCTGAGCTGAGTGCTTTAGGGGAAGGGCTGAAGCACACTCAGCTGGGTCTTCACGGAGCAGTTAATTCAGCTGTTACTGTGTTCCTGTGTTGCATCTTCTTTCCTGTTTGCCTCTCCCATTCAGTCCATGCTGTACTTTCCCCTATTCGTGCAAGAGAGCAGAATGTTTGAGTGGAGATCCAGTTTGTGGTGGAGGAATGGGAGGATCCTGCAGTGCAAAGGTTTGAAATTCAAATGTTGTCCTGGTAAAGACACGAGTTTCATTGGCAGCTGGGCCAGTTCCCTCTTGCTGTTTGTTTTCTCATGCTGCCACCGTAGCTGTGCTGGCACAGGTGGTGTGACTGTTTTGGCAAACTCATCCAAGTTTAAATGAATGATTGTTTTGCTGTTGTTGCAAATCCAGATCAGTTCTGTAATCTTGTTAGCTGCATTGTCTTGCACCCTGACACAGCTGAAAAGGCTGGGGCGAGAAAGGAAATGCCTGTTTATGCTGGCACTGAGGGGACAGAGTATTAAAGCCTTGTTGATGAACATCCCTTGTCATCCTCAGCAGCATTCCTGGTTTCCAGGCATTTCCCAAGAAGGATATTGCCTGTTCTGAAAAAGGGCAAGAGGCTTGTCAGTCCAGCCTCGGTGCCAGATGTGATTCCACCCACTCACCTCCAAGTCTCCTTTTTCAAACCTGTGTTATTTAGAGCCAATGTCTGGACAAAAGGTGCCACACATCTACTGTGGCTACTCTGGAGCAGATCTGTGCTGCACAATACTGATCCTGACCTCTCTGCTGCCCAGCTGTGGAATGGCCAGATGTGCTTTATTGCTGCTCAGTTCCTCCCAAGCCAGAAGCTTGAAGAGTTGTTGGAGAATGGGCATGGGGTGGAGCTGCTCTGGTGTTTCTGCTGCAATCTGAAAGGAAATGCAAATATATTAATTGGATGAGTTTTTATCTACTGGGTTTTTCTTTTAAAATAGATTCCTACTAGATTTAAAATAGATTCTTACTGGATTTAGTAACAGGGAGAGCAGCTTGGTCACACAAAGCTCTGTGGAAAGAGGCTGTGAGTGCTGGCAGGAGTCAAAGCTGGATTAATATTTTTGGTGAAGTCAGCTCTTTACAACAATGGTTGCATATTCAAATCTCATTTCTGTGTGTGTGCAGTGATATATGTGCTTTGAGGCAGTGGAATTATTTGATGTACAGAAGCAGACTGGAGTGCAGTGATTCAAACATCAAATAGATGTGTGTAAAAAATGTATAAAATCATTCCTGGTCTAGTATAAGAGCTAGAAAATTGGTGTGATTTACCTTTTTTCTTTCCTTTTCTCTGCTGTGTGCCTGCATGAACTGCACCAGATAACAAGGCATGGTTGTATTGTTACTTTGTAGGTGCCTCCCTTCTGAGAACCTGAGAAAAGTAGCAAGAATTCAAAATTTTGAATCTTGAAATGTAAACAAAAAGGTGTATGGTATAGTGCTAATCAGTATACTAAGACTGAAGTACCCTTGGACTTTGGAATGGCTGTTTTACTTGTGCAAAATACTCTTGATACCCTCAGATGAGACACAGATGCAAAATAACATTTTAAACCTAATCTCAATAGCCCTTTGACATTTTTCTGAAAACATCTAGATGTGTAGATTGCTTCAAGTCAGTGTCCTGCATCAGTGTTTAACTGTACAAAAACTGGATCCAAGGGGGCTCTCAGACTTTGCCAGGGCACCTGAGGATAGGGAGTAGTGAAATACAGAATCACAGAAAAATCTGGGTTAGAAAGGACATTTAAAGGTTGTCTATTCCAGCCCTGCTGCAATGAGCAGGGATATTCTCAACTAGATCAGGTTGCTCAGAGCCCAAACTCACCTGGCCTTGAGTGTTTGTGGGGATGGGGCATCCACCACATCTCTGGGCAGCCTGGTCCAGTGTTTTACCCCCTCAGTGTAAAAAACTTCATAAATCTAACCTAAACCTTCTCTCTTTCTATTTAAAGCCATTTGCCTGTATCCTGTCACTTCATACCCTTGCAGAAAGTCCCTCTCCAGCTCTCTTGGAGCCCCTTTGGGCACTGGAAGGGGCTTAAGGTTCTCTCTGGAGCTTCTCTTCTCCAGGCTCAGCAGCCCCAGCTCACCCAGCCTGGCTCCATGGGGGGCTGCTCCATCTCTCTGATGGTCTTGGTGGCCTCTGGACCTGCTTCAGGAGCTCCATGTCCTTCCTGTGCTGGGCCCCCAGAGCTGGATGCAGCTCTGCAGGTGGGGTCTGACCAGAGGGGACAGAGGGGCAGAATCCCCTCCCTCACCTGCTGCCCACACTCAAAACTAAATTTATTGTCAGCTTTTCAAACAGCATTGCATTAATTTGGGAAGTGTGCAGTAGGATCAGAAAAGTGCTGATTAATGCAAGAAGACTGGAAAGCAGGGCTGCAGCAGCTCTGCTCTGTCAGTGCTGTCAGTGTGTGCTTGGAAGGTTCCCTGTGGGATTCTGTGTGGATGTGAGAGGTATTTGGGGTGACAGATGTGAGCATGGTTGAATGTGAAAGGCTCTGAGGCTCTTGGGTGGCTGTGCTGCTTGGGCTGAGGTGTCTCAGTGCTGGGATGGTGGCAGGATCCTGGCCAGCAGGACAGTCTGTCTGCAGGCTGTGCTTTCAGAATTGTCTTGTTGGGCTTCAGGGGCAGAGTTCTTGTGCAGCCCCATCAGTTTCCCAGTCTTGTTTATCATATGATACACAAATGTGCTTGCTGGATAAGCACAGGAATGAGAAAAGAGGAATGTGGGCTTTGTGCTTTGACTGTCAGTGTTATCAGAGGACAGCCCAGATTTTGGTATAGCGGGCACATTCTCCTGTATGAAAATGATAAATTAATTTTCATCAGACCTTTGCCATTTACTTTTGTTCAGCTTTTCATTTAAGCCCCTCATATAAATCTGTCATCAGGAGTTGCAATACTTGATATATCAATAGTGTTTGACATCTTTGAAGTGCTGCACAAACATTAGCACGCTGTGCCTCTGTCAGAGCTGCTAGTTAAAGACCTTTTCTGGTGCAAGAAACTTTGTCCTTCCAACTAAATAAGGAAATTAGGTTTGTAGTCACACTGGGAGTATATTATTCTGTCTTCAATTTATTCATAGTAGCACATCAGTCTTGTTAAATTACAAGCAATCAATTCATTTTGACTCATTTACAGAAGCAAAGTGTTATTGATACATACTGGGAGAGCCAAGGGTACTGTGTGCCCTTCGGCCTTTCTCTGGTCTGTCTTGATTTTTCAACATTCTCCTAAATATACTGTACTGTAAATTCTAATTTTGGGCACATTCTCCTAATTTAGGGCAAATATTAATCTATTTTTTAAATTAGCTGTGATGCAGATCTGTGTTTCTTTGGACAAATGAGTAAAAATGAGAGCTATCCAGGTTTCTACATGAAGAAAAACCTGCTATCCAGGTTTCTACCTTTTTCTTCTTCTCTCTGGGGTAAAGGGAGTGAAAGGTCACCTATCCCTTGCCTGTTATTGATAAGAAATTCCTCTGAAGGCTTCCCACTGTCTCCTGCTCAGCTGCACTAGTCTATTTTATGTTCAGAATGTAAATGTCAGCTTCAGAAACTTAATTAAAATCAATGTGATTACACTAAACCACATTCAAGTGGCTGCCAACAGACACATGAAAACTCCTCATAGGAATTTATATTCATGTAGGGATGGATCCCCTGTACCCAACAAGAAATCTCATTCTGGATTAGGTTTTTGCTGGAGTCAAGCTCTTTAACAAGTATTAATTTGAGGTCAAGAGTTTGTGGTCAGGTTGAAACTGCTGGTCCTTACCTGGCTTTTTCCACTCAGCAATCCCTGTGAGGAGTTTCCTGAGCTGCTGGTTGCAGTAGAGTCTGGAGAGATTTCAGATTTCCTTGGCTGTGCTTGCAGCTGGAGGATTGTGGTGACATGTCTCAGCAGGATGCTGCAGTTGCTGTTGTGCAGTGGTTAAGCAGTTAAGTTGTTTGTCTGGAAACTTCTGATGAAACATTCTCATCAGTGCCACACACAGCATCAGGCTGCTCTGGCAGGGCTCCTCAGGCTGTCACCCAGCCCGGGGTGATGGCAGTGGCTTTGTTGGACACTCCAGGAGTCCCCACTGGTTCTGTGGAGCTTGCCCAGGAGCTGAGGGGGCTGAACATGTTATTTACTACTGATGGGAGTGAAATGCACTGACCTGATGCTGCCTGCAGCGCCAGTGCAAGCCTTGGGGATTAATCTTGGAATGTTTATAAAGAGCAGCCAGGCTGGGCAAGTCCCTGGGGCTGGATGAGGCTCCCTGTTCTGTGCTGGGTTCTCCTGATGGGACTAAATGTGTGGCTCTAAATGTTTTAGAATTCAAATCCTCTGGTTTATTAATAAAAAAATTATATAAGCAAATAGTTGTTTTACTAGAGACTGCAAACCAGCCATTTTGGGTATCTAAATCACCATGTTTCCTTATTTCTCCAGTTTTTGGTTCTGACTGTGAGTTGATAGCACCTGGAATGAGCTCTGCAGCTTTCCTAAACAACTGCAAAGAGAAGCACTTGATGTGTTTGTTTCACATAAGCACCACTTCCTTCCTGACAATACATGGCTTTTTAGAATGTATTTTCCAACACTTGTACTTGACCTCCTGTGCACCTGTTCTGCTTTCTCCTTAGTGTTTGTGCTTTTTCTTGAGTTGCAGCAGGTACTAATTGTTGCTAATTATTTTCTTGGGCTGACAACAACTACCTCACTCCATACCTCACCCTTCTTATATAAATCAGAAAATATGTCTATTTTTGATTTTAGATTCTGTGATGGTTTTAGATTTGATTGATGATACAGAAAAGGCTTAAAATTTTGCTTGATTTTGGTGGGAATTAGGACACCTGACTTCTTCAGTCCCTTTGAAATCCTGAGAGGGTCTGAGATGTCCATCTTGATTCTTTCCTGAGTAAGCACTAATGGTTTCAGCTGAGCCTTATGCATCAGTTGTCTCAGTAGTTCATGGTCATAGATAATTTTACCATAATTTTTTCCTTTCCGAAACCATTTCTTATCACAGCAGGCATAACTATCATCTGAGAACACATACCTCCATTTTCATTATCAACTGGCAGTGTCAGAGATGGGGGAGGATGGATTTCAAAAATGTAATGCTGTATGCTGCATGTTCTGTGCAGGGTGCAGGCAGGGATGAAAATGAGTGAATCTCCTCTGTTTGCATAGAGAGAAGCTGGCACCATTCCCTTTGGATGAGATGCTAAAATGTTAGGCTTTATTAACTAAGCAGAGCTTGTCCTTTGGGTGAAGAAGAGGTTAAATATGCCTCAGTCTCTTCTGAGAGTACTTGGTGGTGGTGAGTGTTTCCAGGGATACAGGCAACTGCTCTCCTTTGTAGTTTGTGATACAAAGAGCCTCAAATGCAGGCAAGAAACAAACTTAAACAATTTACATTAAATGCACATTTAAAACCTGTTCACTGACTTGATAACAGACCTTTGGAATTGCTGGGGAAGGTTGCAAAAAGTGAATTGCTGTAAGAGGAGACAGGATGAGTAATTGGAAGAGTTTCACTGTGGGCTGATGAATGGCAGAAACAATGCTTGGCTTGGGAAATCCACTGGGATAAAAATAGGCTGGGGTTAGGAGAGCACTTGGGGGAAGTGTTCCCTTGTGCTTGCCTCGTGTTGCCTCATCCCTGGCACCCATCTGTGGCCTCTCTGCTTCCTCCTGGAGTTGTTTTCCCGAGGAGCCTGCAGGGAGCTGCTCCTTTGCTTCAGACCTTTGTTCCCAGCAGCTCAGGCACCTTCTGGCTGTCGGGACAGGCTGTGGCTGGTGAGTGTGTGCTGCTGCCAGCTGCTTGAGAGCTTGGATTTGCCCACAGTGTTGTGAAGTTTCCCTCCCACACAATACCAGCCTCTGCAAGCCTCCTGCTTGCTCTGCTGCTGTCCATCTTCCTTCAGGTCTGGGCTCGCCCTCCACTTTGCCCTGTGTCCAACCCCAGAATTGGGAGATAAGGGAAATTTGGGGCACTGCAGGCTCTGAACCAAAAAGATGCTTCTGAGGGTGCTCACATTGCTGCTCTTGTTCACAGGGTCCTGCTGGGCTTGAAGGAGCCTCTTCTTACTCAGTCTCCATGAGCTTACTAAACATGGCTTGTGTTTCCTTCCTGTAGGCTTGAAAGAATTTTGTTTTACATTTCTCTGTGCACTGTGTTGCTTCTGAGGGATTATTTAAAGGTTGCAGTTTGAAGAGATGTGTGAGCTGATTTAACAGCTTGATATCACCTCACCAACAGCATGATTCCACTCCTACATGTGTCATCTTCCCCCTCTATTCAGATTTAGTGCTTTCTTAGTTCTCTTTTTGCAGTTAGTTTTCTGCTTGCTTAATTTGCAGAATCAGGGTTTTAAACATTTTCTTTGGGGTATAAAACAATAAATTTTGGGAAGCGATCACAGAGTCATTTAGGTTGGGAAAGACTGCTTAGGTCATCAGATCCAACTCTGAGCCCAGCACCAAGTTCACCACTAAACAATGTCCTCAAGTGCCACATCCACATGGTTTTTGAACACTTCAAGGCCTGATGACTCCACCACTTCCACAGGCCAGCCAGTTCCAAGGCTTTCACTCTTTCAGTGAAGAAATTGTTCCTAATAGCCAATTTAAACCTTCCTTGGTGCAGCTTGGAGCCATTTCCTCTCATTCTTTCCATTTTCCCTGGGAGAAGAGTCTGAGCCCCACCTGGCTTCCCCTTCCTGTCAGGGACTTGACAACATTAATGCCCCCCTGAGCCTCCTTTTCCCCAGGCTGACAGCACCATCCTGTAGAAACCCCTCTCACCTAACTCACTGCAGAAGGTCACCTCTGGCTCCTGTAGAACTTGCACTGGTTATGTGCTGGGGTTTTGTTGGAATTCTGAGCAAGAATCCCTTGTGCATCTCTGCCTGCATCTCTGTGTGTGTGTGTACCTGTATGAGCGTTTTCAGTAGGAAATTTCCGGACCATTCCAGGCACAGAAGCAAAGGCCTGTTTATGTAAAAGACTCCTTTCTTGGGCAAGAGATCTTTAAACTCTGAAATTTACCTCGGGGCAAACAACATTTGTTGTGTTTGAGAATGTTCCTAAATAATTGTCTCTTGCCTGGTTTTATAAGAGATCTCTGCTGAATCTCAAATAAGTCAGGGAGGAGGGGGAAGGAAACCCAAGGGGCTGTGGTGTGACCTATGAAATCCTGGCTGTTGGGGCATTGAAGAGGATGAAAGTCCAAGATGATTTTCTGGTTCTTGATGGAGAGTGACTTTTAAAGACTGCTGGTGGGCTTTTTGAACTAATGCATCTTGCTTTCATCCACAAACCTGCTTTTGAAATATTGGCTTTTATGTTTTTCTGTTTTACATAGAGGTACTACTGGCCTGAATCTGATAAAATGCATGGAACATATTTATTGATGTTTTCTGAAGTCATGCTGGTAAAACTTCAGCAATTATAATTGGTTGTGTGAAAGAAAAAATGGCTTACAATAAAATATGTTTAGTATTTTTAATAAAGTCACTACATATGTGCTGCTTAGTATTTTGTGTGGGGTATTACATGGTAATATTTAAAATTAAAATATATATATATGTAAAATTATTGTCTTTTACAGCTTGTAAGGAGTGTGTATTTCTCTGTTTTAGGGCATAATTCAGAAGATTGTGGACAGTCAGAAAGTGAAGAATGTGGCCTGCTATGGGTTACGGCTCAGCCACCTGCAGTCTGAGGAGGTTCACTGGCTGCACCTGGACATGGGGGTGTCCAGTGTGAGAGAGAAATTTGAACTAGCCCACCCTCCAGAAGAATGGAAGTAAGAATGTAACTCTGTTCAATGTCAGTCATACAAGTCTTCCTGTCTTATTTTAAAAAATACTCTGTGGTTTAGTTTACTAAGATATTGTAGTGGAATAGAGCTGGTAGAATGGGGGAAATAAACTCACCAAATTCCTCACTAAAAGCTGTGAACAATGTTTTGTTTGCTTTAAGGGGTTTTTGTTGTTGTAAGGGGTTTCCTGCAAACTGAAGAGAAACCTAGGATTTAGAGGAAGCATTAAATAGGAACAGAAATCTCCTAGTCATTTGTGCTGGAATCTGCAAGTTTTGTCATGCTTAAAAGTTTTAGGAAAAGAATGGTATTCTTAGTTGTGGTATAAGCACATGGCTGCAGTTTTAAAAGGATGAATCTTGTTATTTAAATAAAGCCAAAAGGATATTGTTAAATAGTGATTGTACTTATTTATAGACTGAGCAGGAGAAATGTGGTTTGAAAAGAGTGAAATACAGTCAGAAATAATTTTATCCCTCTGCTTTTGAAAACCTCTCAGTTGTTAAAACTTTCTTATATTGGGACCCAGAGCAGTAAGTGACATCTGCCTTCCTTGTGACTGTGATCTTCTCAAGTTATACCAGGAGCAATGCACAATAGAAGGATAACTGCAGAATTTTGGGGTTTTTCATAGCCTGAGCACATTTGCTGAGGTTTTTCATGCTGCTGGTTAGTTGATTAAAAGAAGTGCCATAACCTAAGTTTCTTTAGCTTTTTAGGAGGGTAAGCTGTGATACCCACTCAGGACAGGAGGGAAGGAAACTCTCTCCACTTTCCTGGTAGAAAGACAAGAGGAAACTAAAATTTATTTGCAGAAAGACACAGTAGTCTACTAGAGAAAATGAGGAGCTCAGAGTTGTAAAATACCAATAAACCAAATAGAGATTAAACCAAAGGATAGATTAATGTGGTTACTTGTTCCACAGGGGTGTTGTGCATCTGTTTCTGTGGTTTATGCTCATAACCACAATTGTGATGAAGTTGCTGGTTGTTTTAAAGGATGCACATACCTTCTGCAAAAGTATTGTAAATAGTCAATAATTTCTCACAAGTGGAGTTATTATATTTTAGCAGATGTCTCATTTGGCAATATTTAGTTTGTAAATTCTCTTTAGGGTCCCAATTTTAACAAATCCCACAAATTCAAAGAAATTAGGAATATTTAAAACTTGTGTTTCAAGAATGTTGCATATTCTCTTTTATGCATGTTATATTTTATTGTTTCAGTGATCTACACAGGTATTTTCCTTTTCATTGATAATATTGTGAAATCACACCTTAGAAAGGAGGAGATTCTTGAATCCTTTCTGTGATTAGTGGTGTTATCAAGTGGTGGGTGAGATGTGAATAATTTATG
Source organism: Melospiza georgiana (assembly GCF_028018845.1). Classification (NCBI taxonomy): domain Eukaryota; kingdom Metazoa; phylum Chordata; class Aves; order Passeriformes; family Passerellidae; genus Melospiza; species Melospiza georgiana. The sequence continues at coordinate 150,595,768 of NC_080430.1, read as the reverse complement.
CTGTGGAAATTTGTTACCTTGTGTACCAGTGTCAATTCCATTTTTATAAGGCAATGCAACTTGCATGGTACACATTGCAGAACACATTTAATTGGTTTTAAAAACAAAGTTAGATGTTGTTTTGAAGCTTGTGGAAAGGAATTGTGTAAAATGCTCATGAAAGAGCTATGATAAGGTGTAAATTATTCAATACCTTTCCAAATGTCATTTAGTATGTTATCAAATACATGCAGCCTGACATACCTTTTAAACCCAGAGAGATTTGCTGTGCATAATCAAAATGCTGCTGTCATATTTGTAATGCCAGAACACAAAGTGTCTAAGATCATATGACAGTACTTGTAGAAATATTTAGATTACTAAAGAGGAGGTAGTCTTGGAATGGTTCTTAAATTAAAAGCTTCCTATAGTGTTAGTAAACCACCAAATACCTCACGTGATTATTTTGTTTTTATCATCCAAATTAAAGGTTTGTGTATTCAGTGTTCAGAAATTACACCTTGGAATTCTTCTGGACTAATCCAGGTACCAGAAGTTACAGGAATTGTCAGTAGGTTGCACACCAAAGTTACCAGGGTGAAATCCATCCCCCAGCTGGGTGAGCCAGGGTTAGCAGGATGTGGGGTTTTAAATCACAGATACACAAAATGATGAGGGTTGGTGTCAATACTGAGCCTTGAGCAGCAGGCACAGCTGCTCTCCTTCGTGCCTCTGACAAAACCCTCTGTGCCATAGCCCTGTTCCTTTTGCTGGTGTTTTGTGTCACACAAAAGAATATCAGCAGGTTCACATATCAAGTTATGTGTGTTATATGTGAGCACCCTGTTCCCCTCAGGGCAGACACCTCCTAGCTCTGTTGGGGTTTGTGGAGCAGGTCCCTGTGACCAGGTGACATCCATGCTGTGGCTCTGACAGGCAGGAGCCACCCCAGTGCTCAGCAGTCCTGGACTCTGAGTTTTGGTAGCTGTGATGCAAAAGCCCTGGCACAGGTACAAGGCCAGATCACCTCTGGGATGGTTTGATGAGTTGACCAAGTTGCTGTAACAGACCTGTCCCTCTCCCTGCTGCACTCTGTCTTCTCTCTTCTCTGGTTTCCAGTTATCCAGTCCTTTTCCTTTCCTTCTGTGAGCCTTAATACTTCTATGAGCTGCAGTGAGCTGGTTCAGTTCATTAAACTCACACAAGACTTCCCCTTTGTCTGCCCCTTTGGTTCTCATCTTCTCTGTTCTGGTTACTTTGCTGTTGATGTGAACTGAATCAGAACCTGCTGGAAGTAGGGTTGGAATTGGCAAGGTTATTTCTTTCAGTGGCACAAATTGTTAAGAGTTGGATCATCCTTTTTCTTTTGGCTCCATCAGCTGCCCTGTAGTGCTTGCAGAAGCAGAGTGGTGATCTTCCAGGAATAATTTATCACACATAAGGGGAGTGATCATCAGATGAGATGTTTGCTCTGAGAGCAGACCTGGTTTGTGAGAAAGGGACATGTCATCCTTGTCAGTTGGCTGCATTTCAAAGCCAGTAGAGGATGTTGAAAATTGAGCCCATCCTTGTGTTGGCCTTTGGAAGTCAGCTCCTTCATTCCCACAGGCAGAGATGAGGTTATAAATAGCTAATGAAGGTCACTCACAGTCACTGGCCCAGCTGAGCTGCTTTGCCTTACCTGATTTTCTCATGAGATCCTGTTGCAAGAAGCAGCACTTCAATGGCTGATCAGTTAAGAGGACAAGTCCCTGTAAAGGAGAGAGGTGGGTTTTCCTATGTTTGTTGGTTTGCTTTTTTGGTTTTTGTTTTGTTTTGTTTTGTTTATTAATCCCAGAGAGTAATAGCGTTCTGCATCCTAGAATGACAGAATCAATTGGGCTGGAAGACACCTCTAAAGTCATCAAGCCCTGCAGTTAACCCAACTCTGCCAAGGCCACTACTAAACCATGTCCCCAAGTGCCACCCCTACTTTAAATCCCTCCAGGGATGTGATGCCACCACTTTCCTGAACAGCTCCTTCCAATCTCAGACAGCCCATGAAGAAATTTGTTCTGATATTGAATATCTAATTTTCTGATCTATAATTCAGTTTAAACCTCTCCTGGTGCAACTTGGGATGGTTTCTTCTCATCCTATTACTTGTTACTTAGGGGAAGAACCTGACCCCTACCTAGCTACATTCTCCTGTAGAGAGTTTTAGAGAGTGATGAGGTCTCCCCTGAGCCTCCTTTGCTTCCTCAGCTGCTTCTCCCCATATTTGTGCTCCAGGAGAGATTTAGGTTGGATATTAGAAAAAAATTCTTAATGGAAAGGATTGTCAAGCACTGGAACAGGCTGCCCAGGGAAGCAATGGAGTAACCATCCTTGCAAGTGCTCCAAAAAAAGTGGATTTGGTACTTGAGGACGCTGTTTAGCGGTGAACATGCTGGTGGTGCTGGGTTGATGGTTGGATTGAAGGTCTTAAAGACCTTTTCCAACCTTAATGATTCTGTCATTCTAAAACACACTGGATTATAGAGTCCCCAAAAAGAAGGAAGTCTATTATACAGACTTGTTTTATTCCCTGTCAGTCTCTGCAGTTGTGTTCAGTAGATTTTAGTGGATATGGCAGAATAAAAAACAGGAGAGGCTCTGCTTTTCTGGACGGGGTGCTTGTGCCGCCTTCTCTCCTTGACACATAAACACCTACAGGTACAATTCAGCTGATACCTAAATTTTAGTGAATAACCAGTTATCTGCTGGGGATCATGAAATGTAAAGGCTGATCAGCAATAGAAGGTGATTCTATGTTCCCGTACATATGAGAATAACCTGTGAAAGTTTGTCTTTAAAGACTTGGAGTCTTTTTTTGTTTATCTGTGTCTGTGTCCTAGAATGGTTTGGACTGAGAAGGACATTTAAGGATCACTGAGTCCAACCCAGTGACAGGGCAGGGACACCTTCCACTATCCCTGGTTGCTCCAAGCCCCATCCAGCCTGGCCTTGAACACTTCCAGGGATGGGGCAGCCACAGCTTCTCTGGGCAACCTGTGCCAGGGCCTCACCACATTTAGAGTGAAATATTTCTCCCTTGTATCCACTGTAAATCTACTCTCTGTCAGGTGTTCTCAGCCTCCTGCATTTCACTCTTTAATTTAACAACATGTTTTCTGTGCACAGGACTTAGGAAATATATTGTCATACTACAAGGTATCATTCTAGTATTCTTTGTTTGTATACAGTGTGTGTATTTACAATTTCCAAATTTTTTCCTTATTTTAATGGTTTCTAACAGGACAGTGTTTTTTCAATTAATTCTAAGTAAATAAGGATATTGCAAGTTCTGCTTGCTGTGGAATCCTAGGCAGCACTTATCCCTAGTAGATTTTTACCAAATCCCCACATAAATCTTTATTACAGGCAGCCAAATCACTTGCTGAAAAGTATTTCTTGTCCTGCTGAAACCAACTGATTGAAATGTTGTAATATTTGCTCTTATCACGAGCAGATTATTAAATATACTTACTTTGGGAAGTGCTGTTAAGAGTGAGTGGTAGGATATGCTGTGTTGGCACAGCCCAGGGGATGGAGACATTCATTATCAGACTTTCATTGTAGGAATGTGTCAGAGGAGGAAGCAAACAGTCTGTGTCAAACACCATAGGCTGTTACCACAGGACAAGCAATAATACTGAACTTAGGGATTGAAAGCAGAAGTTTATGACAAGAAATATTACTAAATTTAGGGGCTGAAAGCAGAAGTTAAGGTTTGAGAAGTGATACAGATTAGGTGTAGGTTGTGGGTCAAGACTCATTCTGAATTTCCCTCACTTCTAGTGTAGAATTACCTTTAAAAATATGACTGTCAGGTTCAAAACTGTTTGGCTTTTGCATGTGTCTTGATGATGAATAAGGGAGCAGAGAACCTTTTTACAGAGAAATCCCTTCAAAACCTATGGAAAATCCAGGGGTGAATATTGGAGCACGGATCAGAGAAGGAGCAGGGTTCCTTTGGCTCCCTGGTGAGTGACACTGTTTGTCACTCCTGGAGCAGCAGGATCAGCGTTTTAAGTCCCTCATGTGAGAAGCAGAGATGAAAGCTGTTGCCAGGGGTCATGTCAGGGCTTCTGGCAGCTCATCTGTTGTCACCTAACGGGGGCCTCCCTTCCCATGGATCTGGAGCTTATCTGCTCCAAGTCTTGATGCTTGGTCCTCTCTGAAACTCTGAGAAGGCAGCAAGGCTCTGTTTGCTTCTGTTACAAAGGTCCTTTGTAAATATGTCTGTGAAATGTCTGTTACACATAAATTCCAGTTTAGTTCTCTTGAGTAATCAAAAAGGAAGTTTTTAATTAGTTTTCTAAGCTTATTTTGAGTTTATTTGTGTTTTTAAGAATGTTGTGAGGAAATCTCAATTTTAATTCTGCTCAAAAGTCTCTTTTTCTTGCTTTTCAGATATGAATTGAGAATTCGGTATTTGCCAAAAGGATTTCTAAACCAGTTCACTGAGGACAAACCAACTCTAAATTTTTTCTATCAGCAGGTATGTTCTGTTCTTCTGCTCTGTCTTTTGCTGATTTTGCTGAATTTAGAGAACTCTGGGTTTGTTTGTGTGGGTAGCATATTACTGCAGAAACAGAAAAATGGAAAAACTAAAGGTTGCATGTATAAGGCAGAAAGGGCACAAAGCCCATGGCATCTTTCTGCTTGAGAAGTGGTGAGGAATATGTTCCAAAACCAAGGTGATTCTGCAAGTAATAATTGTCCTAACTCAGATAAAATTGACTGTTGTTCCACTGGCTTCTTACAGTTCATTCACACTTGATTAAATTCATGAATTTCTTTATTTTTAAGTGTGAGTGACAATTTCACTACAAACTATCAAATGCTTTTCCCACTCACATTTTTAGGTTATTTTCTTGGGTTTAAAATATCTTCTGGATTTATAAAACTGCATAATAGTCAAAGTTTCTATAAATTAAACATTAAATTCTGATTTTATTCAGGTAAATGGTTTTAATCTGCTTTTACATCAACAAGCTCACAATAAAACCACTTGGGGGTATTTTGAGGGAGTTAGGACTAAAATGGTTACCCTAACTCCAGGAAGCACAATTGTGCACAAATCAATCTTAGGTAAATTTCTTTTAATTTTTTTTTTTAACTGTGTGACGCAATTTTAGTATTGATCTATGATGAAGTTGACTTCTGAAAAGACACTTCTCCTGCAGTGCTTCCTTGGACTTCACATTCTAGTTTAAGTGATTTGTGTGATATGGTGGATTCAGCCTAAAATGTCTGAATTTGGTGAGTTTTTAGTGTAGTACTGCCAGGGGATCTTGTACAACAAAATCATGTTCTCTTTTCCTTTAGCAGCAAGGAACTTAGTTCATACTGGTTTTAAACACAGGAGATTTCTGTTTCCCATGATGAGTTCCAAAATAATTCCCTGAACTTCATCACTTTCCTGTTCAACACCTGGCAAGCCTGCAGTGCCCTCTTATTTCTGCTTCAGGGAAATGCTTCTATAAAGCAAGGAGCTTGAAATGCCAGAGGAATATTTGTTAACTTTTAACTAAATTTGGAGAAATCATTACAAATGGCTCAGAATAGAAGGTTTTGGAAGGTCATTGGGACTGATAGGCAACGCTGACAGCTGCCTGTATCTGACAGTGCCCTGAATCCCAGTGCTGTTATAAAATGAAAATCAGAGGTTCTTGTCTCCTTGCTCTTCACACAGTCCCATTTATTTTCTCTTCCCCTTTCTTTTTCACCTTATACTGAGGTATTTCTGAATCCAGTTCTTTAAAAGTCACTGCTCTTTGTTTTGGGGTGCTCTGAGGTATTTGGGTCTCCGTTGTCATGGAAATCAGGTGCAGAACTTTCCAGAGCTGTCATTCTCTATCCATGATTCTGCTTTGCTCCATAAATTTCACTTGTCCTCTTGGATAAACTAGGACAATAACTTCTGTGTGGTAAAGTGTTAAGGCAGCAGCAGTGACGTATGAAAAGAAGGCAAGAGAACAGTTTAAGCAGTAACACTGCATCATAAACCAGGCCTACAGCAGAGAGGGGGATAAAAAAGCAGGGAAAGATGATTTTTCACATTTAGCTATCTCAGTGTCATTCCTGCAACATTTTAACATCTTTTGCTTAACCACTGCTCTCAGTCAGACGCATCACATTGTGTGTAGGCAAGAACAACAGAATGTACAGAATTCATACATGCATACATAGATGTCCTGAGCTTTCTGCACAGAGGCAACTGTCACAGATAAGGAGTGTAGAACTCAGGTAAAAAATTTTAAAAATCTGACAGAAACAACGGCTCTGTTGTCGAATTGGGTTTTCTCAATGTAAAACTCAAAGACATTGCTGTCTTGTATGTTACAAATGTGTAAAAAAGATTTTTGTGAGGACCAGATGCCTTTGATTTTCTTGACAGGATGAGACTGGGAACCTTTTTGCTAATTTGGTAATATCCAAACACGTTGTTTGTCTTACTAAAAATGTAATTTTAAAGAAAATGTAATTTTAAAAAATGCAACAGATATAAAAGTTCATGGAGAAGGAGAAGAAACATGGTTCCCTCTGTCACCCATGGAATTTGAAATTTTAATGATTTTCTTGAATCTGAGTTGGAAGCCACAGTATTGTTGAAAAAAAAAGTTTAAATCCTCAAGTGATCTTCTGGAAAAGTACAGAGCATTTTGTAAAGATAACAAAATGTTACTTTAATCACTGTCAACAGGCAGGGTTTATTCATGCAGCTCACCCAAAGCACAATTACCAGGCTGTTAAACCAAAGCTGGCACACGTTTGTGCTGCACATGCATGACTGCTCCCATTCACTGCAGGGACTGCTCTGCCCTCTGTAAATCACTGCATTTCAGGCTTCTCAGCTCGGGCTTGATATGTCAAATCACTATTTTCTCCTTGATTCTTGACTGTTTTAAGGATGCTGTGACCTTTCTTTGGTTTTAAATATTCTTCATCTTCAAGAGTCTTGACCAGATCAGGAGCCTGTGCCCAGAAGTGTTTGTGGCTGGACGTGCTGCTCGTTCTGCCATCTGCGGTGGGCGGGAGCTGCTCTTAATTGGGAGTGTAAAGCAGGGCACTTAATGAGACCTTTCATTCTGCAAGCTGTACAGCAAGGGATTAAAATTAGTGTGTGGGAGCAGGGGGAACCACACAACTCGGTAATAACATCAGATTCAGTCCCACTAACGATGCTCTTGTGCTCAGGCTGTGCCTCAGCTTTGAGGCCAGAGATGGGGAGAGGCTGATCTTTAGGTCATTCCCCTTCACTGGAGGACCTGTGTGTTCCAGTCATGTCATTTCACATCCCATTTGAGAGCTCTGATCAACAAACTCATGCTGGAACTGTGCCTTTTTGTTTTGTTGCTGCTCTCTTTGGCAGGTGTCAGAGGTAGTGGGTGACAGAGCTTCAAGGGTGTCCTCTCTTTTTTCAATCTGTGGAGCATTTAGGTGCTGATTCTGCATGGACTGCATTACTCCCTTGGGCCCAACTGCTTACAGTTTCAGCCAAATTAGGCAAATTGGATCCCACCCAGTGCTGTTGGAACTGTGAGGCTGAAATATTCAAAAATCAGGAAAAGCCAGATTTATGGTTGTCTCCACAGTTGGCAGATGCTCACTGCACAGGTTTTATGTGCCAGCCTTCAGTTGTGTCCTGTGGTATTGAATACCCAAATCTGAACCAAAGTGAGCTCTAATCCCACCCACAAAACCTGGAAAGTGTAGTACAGTGAATAAAAATACTGTAAGTTAAGGTTTATCAAGAAGTGGCATTCTCTGTGTGTGTGTATGTGTGTGTGTTCTGTTGACCGTTTTGTAAATCTCTAGTGAAGATACCTAGGTTTTTGTATGATTTATTTACATTTTTCAGAGAAAACAAACATAAAGGTACAAAAGGAGAATTAAAAATTGCAGATTTTGAGTAATGAAATAAGGTTTCACCATTTTCCTGTCCTTTTTGGGAGTAGTTCCAGTTGCTTTAGATAAGTGTTGGTGAAATTCCTAGTGAGTGCCTTCCTTTCCCTGTGTTCCAGTGACATGGCAGTTGGGAAGTAGAAATAAAGGGGACAGGCTCCTCTGTTTTGCCTTAGTAGCTGAGTGAGCAATGAAGCCATAGCTCAAATGAAGATAGAATACAGCTTTTAAAAACATTCATGTAATGAGAATCAGACGTAAGCTACTTGAATTGCCTTCCTTTTGTCGTGGGACAAGAGCCTGCACACATTTATCCTTGAATAACATGTTAGCCTGCAGTAATTGGAGATGGTTTATCCCTTGATGAGAAGGGAGTAAGCATCTGTATGGGGGGTGGGGGCAGCTCTTGGGCATCAGCTGTTCCATTGTTGCTGTCCTTGTGCTCAAACAGAAGACTTTTAAAGTAACTTTTTGGGGTTTTTTTTTTTAGATCCCAGTGAAGAAGAAAAGGTTGTTTTTATCGGTGTTGAATTTTTCTCTGCTGCAGCGTGGAGCTAGCCTGTAAATGTTAATATATATAAAATAAAGGAGACCACAGGACTGAGCTGTTTTGAATTTGTTTTTTAAAATTAACCAAAGTTTGTGTAAGAAGAAATTGCAAGCAGGGGATGATCTTGAAGTTAGGGCAGGTCAGTGATGCCCTGAAAAAAACTGAGCTGAATTCTGTGCCACGAGGGCTCTGTGCCTCACCAGATAAGTACACTGCAGGTTCGTTTTCATAAGAAAACTCTTTTTAAAAAGGAAAGGTAAAAAAAAACCCCAACTTTTTCCTTATTAAAAAAATAAAGGCAAAAACATGCTCAGAAAAAGTGGAGAAAAAGTTTTTGTGACCAGTTGACGCTTTTTTCCTCTGTAGTGTCTGTAAAGATTATGTTCACACTCAAAAGGTATTTCATTAAGTGAAATATCTCCTTATATTGTGGCAGATAAATGCATCATGCAAATTAAATTATTTTTATAACTCTGTTCCTGACATGTAGGAAGTTTTAAGTCCAGGCAATTATTGTAATAACTTAATGATTAAAGTTTTATAAGGCTTAGGTGTGTGAGATGTAATTTGAAATGCAGGCTGGGAATTAGACTCTTTAGCCTAATTAAATAACAACATCTCTTACACCCTAATAAAAATAGGAGACCTAAAGCAAATGACTTTGACAGGAAAAGCTTTGAAGGAAATGAAGGACATCAGGAGAAAAACTGGCCTTGTTCCTGATGTTGGCAGCCTATTTAAAACAAAAAAAAAAAAAAAAAAAAAACTCAACAAAACAAAAAAAAACCACCCCAAACCCAACAGATCTTTCATGGAGAGTTAAAGGCTGAGGCAAAAACTGTGCCCTGCAGGAAGGTGGCAATATAAGAACTGCAGCTGATTAAAAAGATACTAAAAATATATTTTTTGATAAAACTATAAATTAATCTGGATCTCTCCTATCTGCTCTTTACAGCTTAAAAAGACAATTAAAAGTGAGATTTCCTTGACAGGGGTAGATTTCTGAAGTTGCTGATATTCACAGTATCCTATAAAGTATTTTTTCTCTTGTAAAAGTTAATTGACACCCTCCAAACTCTGCTGGCATTCTTGTTTTAGACTCTGCTGTTTGTGTAGTTGTGGAACTGCTTTGGCTGCAAATGTTGTGTGCCCAATGTCTGCTTTCCCTTAGTGCTCTGTGGTGGGAATGTGAAACTTGTGAAACTTCTTATTCCTTAACACCTCCTAAGTGCTCAGCCAAGCTCAGGCCAAAGGGAAGGGCTTGCTTTGATTTAACATTTCCACCTGGCAGCCAGAACAGTGAAAGTCTTCCTTTGTGGGCTTTTCTAAAATAGCTCATATTCAGCCTGATAGATTTCATATTCCAGAGCCAGGTTTCCATGGACTGATGTGTGTAAATGTCTCTTCAGTAGTCTGGAACAAAACGTGACTGCAGTTAGCAGGTTAAATTGTGTATAACAACAATAAAAACCCACAGAAAAGTTGATTTACCTTGATGCTAGGACTCTCCTGATCTGGAAACTCTGTGTTGGAAAGGAGAAGCATAAAAAGAGCTGGGAGCAAGGCTTGTTCAGCAGGTTGAGTTCTGCATGGCTCCCAGGAGTCCAGCCCTACTTTGTGCTGGAGGCAGCCGCGTCTCCTGCAGTGACATCTGGAGCTCAGCCCGCCCGCACAGACGGCTCCATTTTTAGCTGCTCTGCCCCTAACAATGCCTTGTCACAAGTTGGTTTCCCTCCAGCCCATCTCTAATGCCCTTATTATTAACAGAGGAGCTTCCAAAATTAGTTAGAGATGTCAAAGATCAGCCCTAGATAATATAGAGACTGTGACCTTGGGACACGAAGAGGAGGAGCAGCTGAGGGCAGATGGCAGATGAATGTTATCCTGATACTGGATCTGGGCTTTTAACTCCCCTAGATGAGGCCAAAGCCCTAATTTTCCCTAATATTGACTTATCTCCTATAGCAAATTTAATACTATCAGATGGGTAAATAGGGGTGGGAACACATATGTGTTTCCCTCCTGTGTGTATTTTAAAAACTACCATTATGATCATTAAGGTGGTTTCTAAAAATACTGATGACATTAAAAGCAGACATTGGGCTTTTGTACATATGGGACTTCGTTCAGAGCAGATGAGGCACAAATCTTTCAGGGTTAATGCTGCATCAGATTTCTGAGGCTGTAGTAGTGAGGGTTGGGACCCTGTTCTTCAAGCTGATTTTGTAGTGATGAAAATTTGATGTCCTACATAAACGTGGAAAACCAGGATTGAGGAGCAGTTTGATCCTTACAGATATCAGAATTTATACTGGGTGGCTGTTCCACATTAACCCAGTCATGTGTCTGTCCTACAGTGATGCTGTGATGTGTTTAACACTACAAGGAGCAATGCAGCTGAAAGCAGAGAATTGTGCTTTTCCCAAATTATGCATTTCATAGCAGTAGCAGGCAATATCTGAGATCATTCTTTTTGGTGGGATGCACAGAAGAATTGTGTCATGGACTGGGGTGGAATTGTGTGCTGTACCTGCTGCAGGTGCAGAGCAGAGCAATGTTCTTCGTTTTGAATGGGAAATTTTGGGGAAAACAAATGAGTTGTATACTTGGATTTTTGTCCTGGTCACAAAAGTGGTTGCTGAAGATCAGCTTTTCCCATGGATATATTGAGATATTCTGGTCTTTCATTACAGAAGCTGGAACTGGTAAATGGCAGGAGTAATTTCTGTGGGTTTTGGTGGGATGGGTGTCACCAGAAGTGTTGTGTGTTGGTGTAAAACAGGTAAATCCTGGTTGAATTCTGTGGTGGCTGAGGGCAAACTATAACATACAAAACCTAACACCAAATTACTTTCCAGAGTTAGAAACCTGAATGTTTAAAAGCAGGTGCTAGAACACACCTGAGCTGTTAAAAATAAATCCAGAGAAATTACTGAGAATAAATAAATTATTGCATATACAGGACAATTAATGGGCAGGTTGTATTTTTTTAACATAAATTTCACCAACTAAGTGGAAGTACATAATTTCCCAATATATAAAAGCACCAGCTAAAAATAAATGTGTAGAACAAATGTGTAGAAAAAATGATGTATTATAAATCTTTGTTTTCATGCTTCATTAAATGATTGTAATTACTGTTTGTGTTCTATGTACTGAATGGAGAACAGAAGACGTTTTCTTTGTTTGGCTGCTTATCTAAATATCTCCTATGTTGGGATGATTGTTTTTGGGTCTGGTCTTAACTTTTCAGTGGGAACTTAGTCACTGAAGGGTTGTTTAAATGCAGTGTTCAAAGAAGTGCAAATTTGGGAAAAAAATAGAAATAAAAAAGGACAAAGTTGTGTAAGTAGGTCACAGAGATTGAAAGAAAAGCAAGAGAAATAGATTGCTTATTTTTAAACTGTCCTCCTAAAAAATTGGAGTTTATCCTGTGGGAAATTTCTTGGTAACATTAAGCTGGGAAAGCCAGTAGTGGCTAATTATTGGTATTTGCCCTTTATGAGACACCATTTGATAGTACTGTTGCTAATGAATTTCCACAGTATTTATGCTTGAAAATTCAATGTCAAGTTTGATAATTTTATGTAATAATTTATAAGGCTATAAACAAGTTTAAACCAAAAATATCTTTTTAGGACACAGTATCTAATAGCTTTTTTAAAAAATCCCTAAACTGGAAAGCATTTGCCAAGTTCAGAATTATTTTACTGTTGTTCTCAATAAAGAAATCTAAATCCAGCATGGTGTTTTTATGAACTGCTTGTCAGCCTGGGTGAACCTTCTTCTGAAATACTGCAGCTGCATAAAAAACTCGTGTGCAGGAAAATGAAGCAGATGGCTTCTGAAAGTAGCAGCTGGTATAGAAAATACAAGGCCAGTGATAGATTTCTCCTTAAATCATAGCACAGGGCTGTTCTTCAATTTCTCCATCTTCACAAACATGGGCTTTCCTCTGTTTTCAATTTTTATTTTAAATTGTTCCATCTGGGATTGGCTGTCCATTTCTGTAGCTGGGAAACTGCCCATTATTTTCTAGTAAATTTTGAGAAGTTAGAAGTGACAGCATCAATAATTTCCCCATTCAAGTAAAAGAACAAATATTTTATAAGTCTTGACATCATAAATAAAACTGGCCTTATGTTTATGTGCCCATCTTCCATGTGGGAGAAGTCTTTTAGTTCACGTTGTGTTCACCTCCTTTCTTTTGTTGTGATTTAGGAGTATCTTTGAACTTTTAATGTCCAAAATACTGGAGACAGAAAAGAGATTTCTGTTCTGGCTAAAAAAGGAAGAGTGATTAAAAAATTATAATATTGTTAAGAATAAAAAGGTGTTTTAAATAAAGTGAATTGTTGCTGAATATCAGGGCAGTAATAAATCAGGAAATATGGTGTAGGATTGTGTTGGATTTCAAAATCCCTTTTTCTTTGGGTATTACTGCCCTTTCTAAGCATTTATTCACTGATGCTGGGTGATGTGCATTCTGTATGTAGGGGCAATGTGAATTTTGTTTCATTTTTAATTTTATCAGAACATGTGAAAGAGTTCTTTTTCCTGCCTCTGACAGGTGCCTTTATGCTTAGCATTCCTATTTTCCCCACTGCAGCCCTTTTTTTGTACCAGACTTTTGTAGCTGTAGTGGCCAAGAAGTCAACTCCAAATGTGAAGTTTAGGTCACACTTTAATTCTGATTTGCCACCCTGTGAATGAACAAATTTCAGTAGAGTTGCTTCCTCTGACACTGGCACTGCAGTAGCACTTGCCTGGAAGCCTGAAGCAGTTTTTATTTCCATTATTCTATGTTTAATGGAACTTAAATAGACTAATCCTTTCCCCCCAAAGCATGCACCTGCTTGACTGTAAATCTGACTTCAGCTTGTTAGAACATACTAAAAAAAAATCCAAGGGAAAAGGTTCTGAAAATCAGCACAGCAGTTTGCAGCAATAAATTACTTTTGTCTCTTATCCTCCTTTAAACTGTTTTCCAATGTATTTTTCTCAGGGAGTTGAGATAAGCACATTATGTGGGAATACAAAATGAGTAACTCAGTGGAAGCAAATATGTTACAAGCAACATACACCAAAGTGACTCACTTCTGTTAGCATATTTTGGGGTTGGATTGTTACCAAATAAAAAGTATACAGGATTTTAGCAGTGTTACACTTGAATTCTTAATCCTGGTGTCAGTCCAAGTGTTTGCCTTGTTGATCTTTCTGCATTTTCATTGCTGTGACATTGTGACCATAAACTATTAGAGATAAATACAGATTTCATGTCATTTTATCACTGCCAGAGCATCTGGTCTCCAGTATAGGGTGTAAATGATGTAGTGGCACAGAGGTTTAGCAGAAGCACCTTAAAGGCTTTGCTGAGCTTGAGAAAGAGATCAAAGGTTGCTGTTCTGATTTGTTGTTTGGACACTTGGGTTTTTGGGGTGGCTTTTCTAAATCAGATTTGTGTGACAAGTTTGTATTAAACAGTTTTGTCTTACAAACTAGGTGAAATTAAGGTGTATTAAATAGCATCCTACAGGGTTTTGCCTTTGGAAGGATCCCATTCTGAACAATTAAATTGTAGAGAAGATTATGGCAGTGGTGTTTGATCTGCTTGAAAATTGTCTGTGTGTGTTTATACATCTGTATATATAGACAGATGTGTTCTTCAGCTTCTCCAGGTTTTGCACAATTACTCAAATTTCCAAGCTATAGGAGGTGCAGCCAAAGGTCTGCACACACTGCCAGGGAGTGTGACAAGCTCACAGATAACAGGATCTCCAAACCCCACAGGGAAGGCTTCATCCTCTCTCTTAACATACTTCTGAATTTGTAGTCAGCAGAAAAAACCTGATGGGTTTTGTTAGATTTCTAAGAGTTCAGGTTTTGTGCCTTTGTATGTATATAGGCTTTGTGCTCTTGAAGATGGGGCCTTTGTTTGTCTAACCCAGAAAATATTCTCGTTTCTCTCATTTAATTATATTAACAATAATAATAATAATAATAAATGTTATAATTGAGCAAACACAAAAGGCTTCTTGGAAAACTATTCAATTGCCTTGTGACAGTGCATTTAATTACCATTAAATTATCTCTTATGTCTCTTCCACTTAATATTTGCTCAGGCTTTTTCCTTAGGAGGTTTGTGCTGAACCTCCTGTGAAATTCTTATCTCATCTCTGCACAGGCATTAGTTCATGCATTGATCTGATGCCATCTCAAAGAGAATAGTCAAGCAAAATTAAAGGTGATAAGAGAAGTTCTCATTGGTATTCTGGCAGTAGAAATTGAATCTGCTTTTTTTTTCCTTGCTGAAATTGAAAGAAGAATGTGTGCAGGCAGGTTTATGAAAAAAGGGAAGATTCAAGCACCTTTGGCTATCCATAGTAGGACACTGTTAAATCCAGACCACTGGATTCTCACCACAGGTTTCCTAAAGCTTATAATCTTTTATAACTCACAAAGTTTAAACACTGAAACAGGTGTACATAATGTAAAATACTTCTTTTTCCCCTTCCATTTTGTTGGAATGGGGGATGGTATTTTACATTTTCTTAGTCAATATCTGATGTGTGTAGTTGCAGAGTCAAACTGGGAGCATGACTGGAATTTGTGAAAGCTCACAAGGTGCAGGGCAAGAGGAGATAAACCCCAAACTTTAAATATTTGGGTAATGTTGCTTATTTATTTGTGGAATAGGAGGCTAGCAGCGTTTTAAAATCATGTTTGCATCAGACTGGAGATGCTCTTAAACTGTTTAGTTTAACAGATCAAGGACTGGGATCCACAAGGCAAAGAACTGTGAAGATAAATGAATCCACATTTGATCATAATACACTGGGCTTTAAATTATCATTGTTCCTGTGAGTGGAGGTTTGGTGTGTCAGGACTGAAAAATCACTTTGCTACAGCCAGTTCTTCTTGGGGTCTGAATACCTCAAGTAATAGGAGGATAACGGCTTTGAAATGTCCTGGTGATGCAAAATTGTTGAAATGGTTCAAAAAATTGAATCTGTAGTTTTGGGGAAAAAAAATAGTTCAGTGAAATAGAAGTGATCAGTCAGTGGGTACTTGATTTGTGTGGATATAGGACAGGTCAGCCAAGGGATTTTGTGAACAGATTCACTTGGTAGGTGGAGTAGTTTGGGCTGGACATGAAGGTAAATTCTCAGGAAAATACCATGAGAATTTCTGGAATTTGGGTATCCATGTATGATCTGACCCCATGTTCAACACTTTTTTTTCATTTTGAGGTATCCCACATAGACCTGAGGGTGAGGAGGGCTGTGCTGTTGGTCACCACCCACGTGTGTTTGCTGAGGTCATTTATAACAGTTTGTGCAGCCTGAAACTCCATTCCTGATTTACCTGACCTGAGCTCCTGTCTGACAGTTTTAGTGCAGGAGCAGCTCAAAGTCCTTTCTCAGCAATAGAAAACCTGGTGTAATTTATTGCATTTTGCTGTTTATAGGATCACAGAACCATTTAGGCTGTAAAAGACTTGGAATATTAACCACTAACCCAGCACTGCCACCTCCACAGATGAGCCATGTCCCCAAGGGCTGCAGCCACACTTGGAATGGCTCCAGGGATGGTGATTCCACCACTTTCCTGCACAGTTTCCAATCCCACCCTTTCAGTGGAGAAATCATCCTAATATCCAATCTAAATCAAATTATTTAAAATTGTGAGCATAATAAAGAGAATTATGAATTCATATTGTGTATACTATTACTGTGGGAATATAGAATTATTATTTCCATATGTGTGTACAAATAGCACACTACATGATGCTGAAGGGCAATTATTCTCCTGTCTCGTTAGTATTTGTAGGAATTGAATTGAGAAGAGTTAAAAGCTCATTATTTTGTCATATTGATTGCCTGTATGAATTCAAATGTGAGAAGCTTTTTTTCTCATGTTTCAGCTACTGTAATAATTAATTTCTTATTCTTGCGCAGTTTATCATATTTCTTCTTTCATGTCTTTCAATAACAAATTAAAACTTCTCATGCAGCTCAGGTCCAGGACATTTTTAGGGATTTGTCTGTAGTTTGGAGCAGGAGCAGCAGCCACAGTGGTGTGAGGGAATGCTGAGGTGGATGCTCACGTGTTCCAAGGAAAATGCAGAGTGGAGAACACCTCCAGCTGTTGGATCCTCTGCTGTGCTTCCTTACCTCCAATTTATGCATTTCCCAGCAGTAGTTGTTCTTACAACTTGTCATCACTCACCAAACCCACTGGGTGAGGTGTGCTGCATCATCTCCTCTTAGATCCACAAGTCAGTCTCGTGGATTTTTGTGGGATTTCAGGACTTGCTGCAACTTCAGGATCTCAATAGTAACCTGATGTTTTCATAAGAGGAAAACAGGAGCTGTGAAGGAAAAGCTGCTGAGATTTGTTACTGGAGCAAGATTTGCAGAGTGAAGTTCTTGGGAGCTCCTTCTGTTCTCTCTTTCTGCCTGAATTTTTTGTTGTTAGTACAGTGTAAATTTCTTACTCCAGTGTGGTGAAACATTACCTAAAAAATAGGATTCTGCCCAAATCCATGCTGGTAAATAAAACAAGATGAAGATTTGAAGTGTTTCCTACTCTAGATGGTCACCACCCAGTTTCATTCACTCTTTGTTCTTCTTGCTATTTCAGCATTATTTTATGCCAGTGTGCAGTACAGTGTGTATATTCTTCTCTCTTTACTTCTATTTTTATTTTCACTCTAATTCCTAGGCATTTATCAGTTTTACCTGCATGATTAGATCTGTCTAGACAATTAAATCCTGTTGACCAGGATGGTTCAAGAACACAGCCTGGAATGCAGGTGTAACCATCTGCTCAGTCCCTCTGAATTTTGATAATATTTAATAAAACATAAGCAATATTGACATACACAAGAAATTTTTCAATCAAACTAATTGTGGTCAAAATGTGTGTCTTACCAAAGAAATTTGTGGAGAATTGTGTCTGCTCATTTGTGGAGAATCTGAGCACAAATTCTTTTTTCTCTTCCTGGACTGTGAATTGCCATTCCAGAAAATTAAGATGTATTCATTTGAAAGTTGTTGGGGAGTGTTTTAGTCTGTGTTGGCCCTGAACTGATCTTTCTGTGATGCCTCCCTGCTTCTTTTGCTGTAGGTGAAAAATGACTATATGTTAGAAATAGCAGATCAAGTGGACCAGGAAATTGCTTTGAAACTAGGTTGCCTTGAAATCCGGTAAGCTGATAATTTAATTTATTATTCAACATCTTTCTGACAGAATATATACATTAATTTTGAAACTGCTTAAAGTTCATCAATTTCTGACCAGTGGAGTTGAATAAAACATCATAAGACCTTTTTTGCTATGAAGCAGTTTGAAGAAAAACTGAATACACTGTATTGTAACTAATTTCTAGTGATTTTTAAATTAACATTATTTTAAAATTTTAATTACATCTTGATACTTCCTTTTGGGTGAGTTCTTCATCTGAATAATTCAAAGGCCTGTAGAGAACATTGAAGTATGTTTAAAAAATGCATCTGTGGTGTTATTTAGTAAATAGTCTTGTGATTTTGCATATATAAATCCTGCAGCTAAAGAATGTAATTATAGATAAATGCTGCTACCTTTCCTCTCTGTATTTACTCAATTTTTAATGTGCTGTTTTGAAATGATTAAATCTTAAGGATCCTTTTGGGTGTTTTTGGTGTTCTTGTCAACTGTATAGACAGCTGGAAAATAAAGATAAATATATCAGATTAACAGATCCTTGAGAGAGTTCCCAGCTTTGAAATGCATGTGTTGGGTTTTGCTAATTTATGGAGAATTTCCAGCCTGAAACATTTGCTTTAGTTATGCTGGTGTCTCACACAGGGAGATTAGAGAAGTAAAATTGATAAGAAATTAATGACAAATGTAAACTTGTTAGGAGAGAATAAAAGTGTCCTTTGAACAGTACTTTCCAAATTAAAACAAAATTTAGGTTTATGAAATTTCCCAGGTACCACAGGAGAACCTGATGCCTTTGTTGTAAGTTTTGCTGGTAGCCCCAGAGAAAACAAAAATTCTTTGTGTAACTGCAAACTCCTGATGCACTTACAAAATCATTGTGCCTTATTTCAAAACATGTGATGAATGTAATAATCTGTGATTATGTTGTCAGCCAGGTCCTGCCTTCCCTGCCTCTCAAGCTGTGGCTCTTCAGAGCATTTTGATGAGATATTTCTCATAGATGAACTTGTGAAACTCTTAGAATGAGCATTTCTGGTCCGTTTTAATCTGTGACAACAATGATCTCAGCTCTCTCCTAACAAAGCTATTTATTAATTTACTTGTTAATGTGAGCACGGCTGGATTGGAGCAGTTTTCATCATTCCTGTTCCGTGCACAGGGGGCTCTCAGGGGGAAGTGCAGTGTGAGGTGGAAAGGAGCTGCTCAAGGCCAGGTCAGGTCACTTTTGGTGGCAACAGTGGTTTAAAGTGGTTCTGAAAATGCAATTAATTTGTAAAATCAAAATCTGCTCCGTTAAGGTAGAATAATAATGTACTTCCTACTTACCTTTGAATTCATTCTGCCCGTGTTTTCTGATGCTGAGTGGAAGTTTTGATTATGTTGATGTTGTAGTTTTAGGCTGAATTATCCAATAATTGTTGCTTTCAAATATTTTTCCTGACTTCAGGAGATCCTACGGAGAGATGAGAGGCAATGCATTAGAAAAGAAGTCCAACTATGAAGTGTTAGAGTAAGTATTGTGAGGTTTGAACTGTCCCTTCTCTGCAGCAGAAACAATAAATTCAGTTCAGTGACAGAACTCTCTGTTGTAAGTTTTCTGTTCCATTAAGGTGGTTAAAATGCTTTAATGTAAGAAAAGGATGATGAAACCCATTGATATGTAGAAGTAGGAAAAATGCCTTTAACTCTCCAGAGAAACAGGTTTGGAGTAGTTTAAACTTGATTAGGAGGCTCACTGTGGTTTTCAGCAATTTTGCAAATGTTTATGGGATTCACAACTCTGCTTGTGAGGTGATTTTATTCCTCAGTGTTTTTCTGTGCCCAGTTGCATTCTTCAGTTGTGACTCATTTGTGGTAAAGTTTGAGTTACTTGAAAATGTTTGTGATATTGTTTTTGTTTCTGTTTGCTCACTGTAGGCATTTTCTGAGATGTGACCTTGCAATTAACAAGGTTATTGTTTATCTGAGTATCCCAAATTTTAAGAAGACCAAGGAGCATCCTTGTAATGAAATATTTTGTTTGTAATGAAATTTATTGTTTACTTATTCATGTTGTACAGGAGATGGCTTCAGTTCAAACAAGCCAAAGTCCTTCAGCTTTTTAGCGAAAACCTGAAGACTGGTTTTATTTGTATTTATATAGTGGATAAGGTTTCAGACATACATGCAACAATGATATGTTCATCTCTACTAATTACCCTTGTGAAAAGATCCTGTACAGTTTAACACAAAATTGGGATAAAAGATTGTTGCAGCAGTGAAGTCTCAATTTTTTAAATCTTATTTTTAATGACAAGTGGGTGCCAACTTTTAGAGATGTGAAATTAGAGCATTTGGAGGAGGAAGGTAAGATTTTATACAACAATGAATAAGTTTACAAGGATTTTTGAGGGATCTATGATATTACTAGGTAAAGATAGCTTTGATAAATAGCCTGCTTATTTAGTATTTCTATAGTGCTCCTTTATTTATTCAGCATCTTTTAAAACTCTGATTTTGTTTGAATTAGGGACTTCTAAAGTTTTTTTTAAGACTTCAGCTTTTTGTCTGTAGAAACATTAGTAGAAATATCCTGGTTGAGGAAACACACCACAAAATGAGAAAAGACTAATAAAAATAAAGGAGATGAGCAGATAGACAAGACTAAAAGGGGATATAAAAAATATTTGAAAGTATGTGAGTTATGGTTGGTGTAGTTTACATACATATTTTCAAGTAAGAACTTGAGTAAAGTGTTTTAAAGTCAGTTTTTTAGCAAGTCAGAAGCTACAAGCATGAGTAATTAGGTTAATGACTTTGGAAACAATGAGACAAAGGAAAGCCGGGTCATAACAGGTCACACAAAGTATAAATTAATAATGTAACAGGTGAGAGTTCCAGGAGGATTCAGTGTGGGGCTGCTTTCAGTTTAACAGTGATTTCTTTCCTTCAGTCTGTGTTTTCCAAACAGTGACTGCTTTGGTAGGAAATAATAAATTGCCGCTGTGAAAGGCATAGTGAAGCAAAACCCTGAAATGCAGAATGTAACAGCTTAATGCCATGTGGAATTGGATGTGGAGAATTTTGCATTTCAGAAGTTTTTTCTTTTTTGAGAACCAGGATGTAATTTGTATGGGATTTAGCTGGGAGAGATGAAGGATAAAACCACCTTAAACTGACTGTACTACAGATAATTACAGACTGGAAAGGGTCTGCAGAAAGTGCCAGTGATCCCCAAAATGCATTAATTTGATCTTATCACTTTAATAGCCCATAAATGTTGAACTGCACAAGTAATATTTATTGCTCAAGTGATGCTTTTTGGTGTTTTTTGTGGGGGGATTGCTGGTTTTAGTACATCATGAGGCACTTAACCAGCTGAGAGCAATTTTTAAATGACCCTTTTTTGCATTGGGGGTGATTGCTCCTTGGCTGCCTTTGTCAGATGCATGTTTCATGTATATTTGTCTTTGATCAGATTGTCATATGAGAACAGATCTGGATGGGAAATGGTAGATGGGATCAAATTGTTAAGTAGCCTTTAATAGTTGGGCCTTCATAGAGTGAAAGAAGAATTTCTTCCTAATAAATGTGAAGCCTGTTAGTGAGAACAGGGATAATTACAAGTACAGAAATGGAATAGGAAGGAACAGGTGCAGCCACAATTTGGTAAAAGGCATGGTCAAGTCTATTATGTTAATCTAGTATTACTTTTTTGTTGTTGTAACTTGAATTGAGGTGAAAAATACATGATACATGCTGCCTAAAGCTGCTTATCACTGTAAGACAAGCAGTATCACCTATCTGTAGTTGGTGTTTTATTAATCCAATTGAAGTTTGTACATTAAAAAATGGAATTCAGATTTAAGCCCACAAGTAGGCTGGAGTAGATGAGGTTGAGTACAAAGCTGCAGTAGAACTGCCTGAACAGTGCTGGTTATCTCTTGTTGGCAATCAGAAACCAGATGGCTGAATCCTTCATCCAGAGCCCTGAGTTGGTGTCTCCCTTGTTGGCCATCCCACCCCCACACAGCACAGCTGGGAAGGAGTTTGTAGGGTTGTGTGTGTAAAACTGTTTGTATGTTCCAATTTCCAGGGCTTATTCTCTTATTTATAGGTATCCATAAGTTGTTGCTGGCCAGGGCATTAAATCTGTGTGATTCTTTTTGGTTAATTCTCCTCCAGTAAATAAATTTGCTGTCTCAGCTAAATACAGGAAATGCCTTATTAACAAGTTTTGTTAAGAGTTGTGCTCTGTTTTACTCTGCATAAGAATTTCTTCTCAGATTTTTGCTCCCAGATGTGTACAAAAGGCTGCTCAGCTTGTCCTGGTAATGAATCAAATGAGGCAGTGGCAGCCTCCCTGTGCTGCAGGACTGTTCAAATCAGGGATACCAGGGTGATGGGAGGTGCTTCATTTCAGAAGCACCAACTCTCTCTAAAATGCTTAATGTTAAACTAATATATCCCTGTCAAAATGTCTTTGCATATTATTTAGATGGTAATAGTGTGTTAGATTCATTTAACTGTGTGGATGATAAACCAAGTATCATTTGCATTTGAGAAGAAATGCATGGAAGGAATTAACATTTATGAAGTTTTATAATCCTGCAGCTTACTGTCATTGCACAGATGCCAGTGCTGCACATGAACATTCTGCTCCTCCTGCTTGAGGATGTTTTTAGTATGAAATTGTATGCTACTCATCTTCAGAGAGCTTTAAAAATACCCTGGTTTATTCTTCCGAGTGAGCTTTTTATATTGACTTTAGTGTTGGCTTTGTTCTCGTGCTCCTAGGTAGCAGTAAATAAATCCTGAATATCTCTGCCTGCTAACAGCTTCTCCTTGCTTTGCCAAGTGTAAGAATTCCAGATGTATTTCTGTGAATGTTCAAAGCATGCACTCATGGAAAGCTCACTTTCATACTTGTTCCAGAAGCAGATAAGAATGAAAGAGATGGTAACATGCTAAATTTAAAGGAAAAAAGTCAATAACACCTTTGAGTTATAAAGCCTTTTCCTATTTATATTTTTCTCTTATTTTTCCTTTTTTACATGAGAGTTTTTTTACACTTGGTTGTTCAGTGGTGTTTTCTGCACTAATGTCATTGGCAACTTCTCAAGCACCTTTTTTTGAGGCTGATATTCAGTAGTAGTGACACAAACACATGTCAGACATAACATCAGAGCATAGAAATATTTACTGGCTCTGGTTTTCAAACCAGGGACACAACCCAATTTATAGGTGTGAACATGAGCTTGATAAATTCAGTTTGCAAATTCTGAGCTCACAGTCACTTGATTGACAGTGGCAAGAAGTGAGGCTGCTTGCAAGAAAAAGTTGGTAATTTTAATTTGCTTAGTATGAGGAAAAATAATGGTATAAATTTTCAAAAACCCTAATTACAGTGCTTCAAAGGGTAAAACAGTAGTGGAATTGCACTCAGCAGGCTTTGTGAGGTGATATCATGGGTATTCCTTTATGGATTCCTGGGTTCCTTAGGCCAGGCCGGGGCTCTGAGCAACCTGGTCTAGTGGAACATGTCCCTGTCAACTGGATGGTCATTGGGGTCCTTTCAAACCATTCTGGAATTCTTTTTATATCTTCTGCTCCATTCTAACATGGATTTATCAGGGTATTCCACTTCCATGTTGCTCCCTTTTCACCTGACTACATGCTCTAAGAATGTTTTTTCTATATGTTTGCAATTATTAAAAAATGTACAAATACCAGTTTTTATTCTCAAAACTCCTCTGTGCCCAAGCCACCATTTCAAATAACAGACTTTCCATAGAGGCACCTGGTTAAATAATAGTAGGAATATAACAATATTTCTACAATTTCAACAATATCCTCAATATCCTTTGGGATTTAAACTAGAAGATGCTGCTGTCCCACATTTGATGTTGGAGTGGCTCTAGTTAGAATTTTAATGGTAATGTTTGTCACTCTGAGGTTTTCAAGGACGTTGTTAGAAAAATGGTTTAGTAATCATATATGCTAGTTAAAAACAAAACAAAAAACAGACCCAAAGCACCATCTTGAAAAGAGAAATGTGATACTGCACAATGTTTTTGGTATTAATGGTGTGTGTATTTTCTCTTTTAGGAAAGATGTTGGTTTGAGACGGTTTTTCCCGAAGAGTTTGCTAGATTCAGTGAAGGTAATTACAGTCCCAGTCAATCCTGTACTGCTGTAAAGTGTCAGAAATCTGAAAATGGCATTATAGTTTTCACTGTACAGTCCTAAGGGAATTGCTGTGCAGTTTTGCTTTGTGAAAACACATCCAGGCTGTCCATGGGATTGGTGGGATCTGAATCCCAGTCGTGCATCTGGCAGGACAAGGATAAAGTGATTCACACAGCCTTGCTGAGCTGCTGTGAGAGGGGCACAGCTCTGCCTCTCAAACCTTGGGGGTAAAAGTGCAAAACAAGTCCTTGGAGCCTCTTGGGTCAAATACCTTTTTTTTTCTTTTCCTTCCCTAAAAGAAAAATGACATTTCTGGAGAAAGAGGAGGGGAACGTGTAAGAAAAAAGAGTATTTTATATTTTACTGGGAACTTGATAAACTTGATGCCTTCCTTGCTCAAGACTGTATCCAACTTATTCAAGGAAGATTTCCAGTTATTTCTGCTTAGGTTAATCCTAGCTAAGACTATAAACGTTCCTGAATCTCAGTGCCATTGAAGTCCATATGTTCTCAGAGTAAAAAATGCAAATTTGTCTCAAGTGTGTTGAAAAGGGGGATTAAGAATGGTCACCAAGTATTTTACATTTATAGCCACCTCAATATGAATGTCCTGGTAAAATGTCTCTTACAATTCATACATGAAAGTATAAATCATAAATTGCCATTTTGGAGCTGGTTTTGGTGAGCAGTGGAGCTTTATAGAAATAATAGAATTCAACTTGAGATTTGGAAAGAATCTGCATTGTAATTTAAATGGGTAAACACAAAAGGTCTGTCATGACAAGGTTTTGTTTCAAAAGACTTTTGAAAATCAGAAGCTAATGAAGTCAAGTGGATTTAAGTAATCCCCTCTGCATTTTAATTTAAGCAATTATCTGAAACTGTATTTTCTGCTAACGGGAAAAATTGTGGTGAAAGGCTCCAGACGTACAAGTATGAATAACTGTCTCAAAAATAATATTATGGAGGCAGAAAACTGACTGACCAAGAAAACTGCACTTTGGAAATCCTGAAGTGGGCAAAATAGCAGAAAGAAGTAACAAGAGTTGCCAGAAGGTGAAGCTGAGTGGGAACCTTGTAAAGAAATTAAGAAAAATGTTGGATATGTGAAGAAGAAAAACAAGGGAAGGAGAAATGTGTCTGCTTTTCAATGAAAATGAAATCCCTATTCAAAGTAGTACAGGATTTAAATCCTTAAATTGCTCTTCCACTTTGTGAAAACCAGGGAATTTGAACTGGCAGGCAAAGGAAGGTTCCCAATAGCTGTGAAATATAAAATTAATTCTTTCTCTCAATTCTATCTGCTTTGAACAAACACAGAGGGGGAACAAAACAGTGGTTCTTAGAAATACTTTTAAGATCACGTTTTCAGTGTATTTTGCTTGAAGTTGCTATTTGGAGATATTTCTGATAGATGCTTCTGTTATGGAGGAGTTGTGATTTTGGGGGCTGTTCAACCTGGAGAAGAGAAAAAACCTGGGGAAACCTGAAAGCTCCTTCCAGTGCCTAAAGGGGCTGGCAGAGAGCTGGGGAGGGACTTGGGTCAAGAAATGGAGTGAGAGGACACAGGGAATGCTTCACACTGACAGGGGCTGGGGCTGGATGGGATATTGCGGGGAAATTCTTCCCTGTGGGGATGGTGAGGCCCTGGCACAGGTTTCCCAGAGAAGCTGTGGCTGCTCCATCCCTGCAAGTGTCCAAGACCAGGTTGGATTGGGCTTGGAGCAACCAGGGACAGTGAAAAATGTCCCTGCTCATGGCAAAGGGGTGGAACATGATGGACTTTTTAAAAAGTCCCTTCCAACCCAAACCAGCCTGTGACCCTGATGGACTTTCTATCTTTTACACCTTGCTCATGATGTTAAAATTTAAAGTGACCAATGCTTCTTGGTAGACTGAAAAGAGCCAGATAACATATGCCAGAATTCCTGGCAGGAAATGTGATGCTGGAATTGGTCAGGAAAACAATCCATGGGCAGAATCTTTATTCAACTGAGTGGCTGAAATACTTGGGACACCTTGAGCTGGCAAATGTTTCTTTATTTTGTTGTGTCTTGCTCCTGGTATTTGCCATTGATAAGCTAAGGCTGAGGTTTGCACTTGCCTTGGAGTTGGTTTTGGTTTTCTCTGTAAAAATAAAGATACCCGGGAGGTGCAGTGTGGAGTGTCTGAGTCCCTACAAAGCCTGAGGCAGCTCTGGGTGCCCGAGGGAATTTCCTGACTGCCAAAGGCTCTGCAGCCTCCTTAATGATCCACCTGAGAGTTGGGTCTGCTAAATTGACAAAAGAATTTGAAATTACACAAAAGTTACAGATTTCTTTGTTAATTTGATGTGTATGCATCATTGCAAAACTGATCATTTTGTGAATATGCAACACCCTAGGATTACTGCTACTGGAGGAACTCCTAAACACCCCCCAGAAACATTTCTGGCTATTTTGACTTCTGAACGTTCTGTAAAGGCTTTCTAAAAATGAGTGTCTAATCTGCCTGGAAGTGCTAACGACTAAAGGAAGTTGGTATTTGTGTAGTGCCTGGGGCTGTTAACAGGCAGAGTGGGAGAATAAAGAGTTTTACTGCTGTTGAAATGGGACATTCAGATATGTTTGCATGGAGGAACAGTGGTAATTCCTGTCTTAACCTTGACATACTGCAAAGATAAGCGTGGTTTTGCTTTCTGTCATTGTTGGTAGTTGGAAGATGAATTAAAACTGGATTTTTTTAAGGCCATTCAGTCACTTTAGACAGATGTTTTTATTCACAATTCTTGATGGTTTGTTCAGATTGGGGGCATCTTAGAGATACTGCTTCTCAGGCCCTATTTTTATTTTCATATAAGTGGCTGCCTTTCAGGGATTATATATTTTGTAGAGGCAGATAATTCAGTTTTTTTAAGTGTTAGTTTAGCTGTCCTTTGTGCTGCTCCATGTGGTTAGTTGTACTCTGAAAACAGGTAAAAAAGTGCTAGACTACATAATTCATATAGTTTAGTTTAAAGGTTTGGTTTACTTTTTACACTTAGTCTACTATTTAAATTCATCTATTTATATTGAAGGATTTTTTTGCTTATTATCAGACTGAAAGAATCCACTTTATTATGGATAGTCTAAGTTATTGTGTGCAGAGATTAGGATACAGCTACAGCTGGCTTGTTATTGCCAGGTAAGAGAGAGAATGGTGGTTTTGATTTAAAAGATCATATGAAGGTATAAATTATTCTGGGTTTTTTTGTGGTGGGACACAGTTCAGAAGTTGAAAGAAATGAGGAACTTAGAACAAATTTTCCTGGAAGGGTTAACATGTGTTCTTCTATTTTAACTTATTTAAAATGTTATTAAATATCCTCTCTATGATATAGCAGAAATAATCTTGATCCTAAGCAGAAGTCAAAAGGCAGAACTGCTGCTTACATTTGGAAGCGTTTTTTTATTCCTTGAGAATTGTCTGCATTTCATTGATAAAGACACCGTTAGTACTACTAAGTGACCAAAACTCGTAAAATATCCCTCAGCTGGTAGATTTGAAATAATTTTTCTCCAAATGTTTTGATACACAGGCCAAAACACTACGGAAATTAATCCAACAAACATTTCGACAATTTGCCAACCTCAATAGAGAAGAAAGTATTTTGAAGTTCTTTGACATCCTCTCTCCAGTGTACAGATTTGACAAGGAATGCTTCAAGTGTGCTCTTGGTGTAAGTAGAGGAATGTGACAATCATTAGAATCCATTCTGGAGCTTTCAGTCAAATTGCTTTTGCTTGGTTCTGCAATAATTTTTTGCTTACATCCTTTTTTATTTAATTAGATTTCATTAGCAACAAATGGTATTTATTGATTTTATTTAGAACTTTCTCTATTGACTGTCTAAAATAAATAATCATTCATTACTTGGATAAAAATTGTATGTAAAAGAAAATATTTTTATAGGTGCTTTGTTTGTGCACTTTTTCAGCTGTTTCCACAAGGAAATGTCAACTTCTGTTAGTAAATTTTCACCTAATACCTGTTAATCTCTACCTATTTCAAGCAAATTTTGAAGAAGGGCCCCAAGTTTCGAAAGTTTGTGAAAATGGAGACTCCAGCAGAAATTAGAACTTGAATATCAATGTTCATGAGAAGAGGAAATACAGGAAATACAGGAAATCCATAATTCTCATGTAGACCTAAGATAAAATGCGTGGAAATGCAGTTTGAGTAGCAGAGATCCCCAGGAAACCAGTCATGAGCGGTTTTGCCACTTACAGAATTACTTGATTTGAATATAATTTTGTTTAAAGAGTTGAAAAGCTTCTAGATATTAATTACTAAAACCTGTAATTACCACATTGGATTATAGTGTTCCTTAGCAAGGCCTTGTCTTATTACTGAAATTCTGCCCTTTCTCCTTTGACTCCCAAGTCAAGCTGGATTATTTCAGTGGAGCTGGCAATTGGCCCAGAAGAAGGAATCAGTTACCTGACAGACAAGGGTGCAAATGTAAGTCTGCTCCTGGTTTGTGGTTTTTTTCTCAGTCACTGTGTTAACAGCCATGACCTGTTGTGAACTGGATGTCACAGAAAGGGGAGTGACCAGTCTGATCTCTGGGTTAAACACAGCAGAGCTGGGAGCTCTCAGCGTGTACAGCTCCAAGTCAGGTATTAATTTGTGATTTGGGATCAGAGGAAAGGCTCTGGTCTTAGGTACAAAGACTGTGTCAGCTTTAGCACTGAATTTGTTGGTTTTTCTACCCAGTGAATTGTAGAATTTGAAGTATTCGTGGTGGGGACTGAATTTCTTGGCTTGCAGAATTTGAAGCATTGGTGGGGACTTTTTACCAATGAAACATTAATTATTCTGAGTTGTTCTCTTTCTTAGGAATGTGTAAATGCAGAGCTTGTTTAACCAGTTGGTGAGCACATCTGTGCAGGCACTGCTTATTTACTTTCTTCATATCCTTCACAGCCTTTTCCTTATTTGATTCCAGCTGTATTTCAGTGTTTCCTATGCACCCCCATGGTGCAAGGAGCTCTGTCCTGACAAATCCTTCAGCAAAATGTTTGGGAAATTTGCAATCACAACTTAAGCTGAGCCCATGTCCAGTTTTCTATTGAAATGAATTCAAAAGCAGTGAGAAGATGGGGAAATCAGGAGCACAGAGCTAAGAACAAACCTTTTCCAGCAGTCTAGGGGGATGCTGGGAATGTGTCAGTGCAGGTTCCATGTGGTTTGAACCTGTTGAGTTTTCTGTGTTGACACCCAAGAGGTTGTTCTGTGCCTGGCGCTGCTCAACAGTGACCTCTGTGGGCACAGTGGAGCTGGGTTCCTTCTCCAGCCACTCTGGGTGTTTGTGTGTGTTGGGAGTGAGTGGCAATGAAACTCTAGAAGGAAACAGAGAACAGATTTCTGCACGTGTAGTTTGAGGATCAAAGTCTCCCTGTGCTTTTGTAACACCAGGGATCAAGGCAGGCTATTTTGCTATAATTTTGATTTTTTTTTTCCCTCATTTTTTGGTGTTGTCTTTCTGCAGCCAACCCATCTAGCAGATTTCAATCAAGTGCAAACCATTCAGTATTCAAACAGTGAAGACAAGGACAGAAAAGGGATGTTGCAACTCAAGATAGCAGGTGCACCTGAGGTATGTTATTGATAATGTATGTGCTGATAAACTAGCTACTTTGTGTTTCCTTGCAAGGAGTGGGATGTAACACACTCCTAATGTGGATGTTCTCTATATTGGACTTTTGTTCAGGGTTTGGTTTTAAAATAGATTTAAAGTTCATTCATGTTTTATGTTTTGCATCTGGTGCTTGTAGACTTTGATATTCATAGAAGAAGCTTAATATAAAAACAGGAGCTCTTAAATGCAATTCATTAGCAGCCTGTGCATGTGTATTGCATCCTGGAGAGGAAACAGCAATTCCACATTTATGTAAGGAGGAAATATGAAAGAAGGAAAATTTGTTCCCTTGTATTACATGGAATCAGTGCTGGAAGTGAAATCAAATAATTTCCTTGGTCCATTGCACCAGAAAACAGTGGAAGAGCAGGATTGAGGGAGGGTGGCAGATTTGTGCACAGAATGATGAATGTTGGTGCTATTGAACTTTATAGCTTGCCTCTATGTCTTTCATCTCTCTTTCCACTGTACATATTTTATTTTTTTTAAATCTTTCTTGAAATTGAGAAGGGCTGTTTTTAGGCAAAGAACAAATACTGCAGAGAGTAGGGAAAAAGATTCCACCTGTGAGAGCTTTAAGGGATAAGCAACTTCTTCAGAATTGTCTTAATTGTAACTCTGGAAGTTATAGCAGTTGTATTCAACAGTTGTTTACACTTCATAAGCCCAAGTTAACACTACATTAGGTGGAGGGTTTTACCAGCTGTGCTTTCTGAACCTCCTGTTTGAAATTTGCTGCCCAAAAGCTCAAGCAGGAATCTCCCTGCTCACCCACATTGTTCTGTTTACGCTTTGCAGGCGTGTGTAAAGTTCTGATGCAATGACACAGCTGTTCCACTCAGTGGCTGCAACTGCAATAATTCCTCTTTGTTGGTGCCTTGTTTTTTTCCCTTCTGTAGCCTCTGACAGTGACAGCACCATCCTTAACCATTGCAGAGAACATGGCAGACCTGATCGACGGCTACTGCCGCCTGGTCAACGGGGCCACGCAGTCCTTCATCATCAGGCCTCAGAAAGGTAAGGACACCTCCAGAGCTGCTCCCAGCTCATTCTACTTTGAATACAAGACAGAGGTAGCTGAAAAATCCTCCCGTGGAGGCTCTTTTCTTTCAGGGAGGGGCCGTGAGAAACGCTGGTAGTAAATTGTCACTGCAGCAAAAATTGCTTAGTGGCTGAGGATTTAGGCTGATTCAGCAATCACTGCTTTGCACTAATTCCAAACTTAACTGGCAGAATTAATTGTAATTATTAAAGGCACTCCTAACAAGGGTGTGTTATCTTGTAACATGATTTCCAATATACACAGGGAAATTCAGTGAGGTTGGTTAGGATGCATTTGTATAAGTACTAATTTTTTAGTTTCTGCCTTTCTGCTAGGTACTCAAATATCTCCATTTAAAAAATAAAAATCTTGAGAGGTCTCATGAGTTTCTCTCATAAAATAGAACTAAAGCAGAGATACATTTTATAGTGGCTATCAGTTGCTTTTATAGCATCTCTTTCAAGAAGTGAGATGAGGTTGCAGGTACCCCTTGTTTTACAAAGAATTTGATTACATTTCATTAAAATTTTTTCCAGTTGAAGACAGCTTTAATTATTGAAAAACATGCAAGCAAAGCTGCTCAAGAATGAAATTTTCTTCTTTCATGTTGTTCTCATCTTTACTCGTGGGAATTCATCCAACTTTGCTGCTTTCTAAAACAATAAATTATTTCCTTCTTCCGTGTTTGTAGTACAGGAAAGTACACAAACTATCCCAGCATCTCTCCAATGTGAGACTGAGTCTCTTTTAGCCACATGCTTGCTTTTTTCTGCCACAGGTTTTCCCTGGGGTGTTGTTGTCAAAATAATTCAGGTCTTTTCCAGGTCCATCTATAACATCCTCCCTGTGTGTGGCTCAAAAAACCCCAAACTTAAACTTGAGCATTCACTAATAAAGAAATGTGATGTTAGGATCTTAGGTGTTTTGACAGCACATGGTAATTGTTCAGATTATTATTAAATTTGCATGTTTTTTTTTATCTCTGACCCTTAGTGTGTGTGTGTGATATTTAGCTCCAACAAAAGCAGTTTTGTTAGAAGCTGTGTGAGTTGTACAGCCTTATCTCCACACAAATTAAAATCTTCCCTCAGCACAAACTCAGCTCTCCAAGCCACCCTGATGCACAACTTGGTGATGATGAACCATTGGCCCCAAAATCAGACACTAAAAGGATAAGCTAGAATCAGAGATAATTACAGTTTATTTTCTAAAAATAAAATAGGCATCACAATCCAAGATTTCCATGTCTCTAGACTAGTGTGTGCCCATGAGTCTTTTGTGCCTCTTCTTCTCTAAGAAATCATGGTTTGGGGTCTGCTACAATCCTTATTATTCACTGCCAAAACTTTCCTTCTAATGCCAGTGGATTCGCTGTGTCCCAGCCTGAAATGTTGTAGCCACACTTAATCCTATAAAACTTTTCATGTCTATACATGACCTCTTCCCTGAATTAATGGATGATTCTGACTCTGTCTCTGCCTTTCCTTTAGGGGCACACATGGACTTTGTCCAGTTCTTGCCACTTCCACACTGGTGGGAGTGCCCATCAAAACTGATCTGTTCTATTTGCAATTTTTCTTTCTAATTCCTGTCCTGCTCCTACCTGACTTTCTTAGCAACAACTGCTACATCTTCTAGGCTGACTGAGCTCTCTGAGGGGCAATATCTCTGATTTTTCTGTGCCCTGCACAGAAAATGAGGTTTTAACTGAGGTTTCTGGTAGGTGTGAATGCAGGATAAATCAGTGTTTCTCATGCAGGGTGTTTATTTGTGTGCTATTCTTATAACACAGAATTTGAACATGGAGCAAATGAGCAGTGATTGAACAGGAACATCAGGTAGCACTGTGGGAACACTTCTCTTTATGCATACATGAAGAAAACCCCTCTAAAATAAATTCTGAGTTTCTTTTGTTTGAGGTTTCTTTTTTTGAAGTTCATAGCAATACCCAACATATTCATTAAACATTTCAAAGGGGAGCTGTCCCCATCATGATCTGCATTCCCAGGTCCCTCCACAGTGAGCTTTGATTGTGTAAAACACATCAGAAAAAAATCATGGGGCAACTCTTGATCCCACAGATGTGTTTGATCCCCCTTTTGAGCTTTCCCATCCCCTCTTTGTTGTAAATTTACATTTATTGCAAGTGTCCTCAGAAATTGTCTTTCTTGATTACTAACAGAGTCTGGTTTTGGGATATCTGTTGTGCTATCCATTAATGATCCAATTCTTCTTAATTTGGGGAGAGCACTTGATAGTGTTTAGGACCTGGACAGTATTTGGCATTTTTCCATTAATATTTTGATGTTTAGGTCCCTTTAGACCCATGTGGAAATGTTACACTTAATATGTGTATTTCCATTATTACACTTACACCTCTGATAGGCCAAGAACACAAATTAAAAAATTCATCAACAGTTGAGCTGATTATCAGCTTTTAGGTTGTGGGGTGTTTATCACTCTCTACAAGCACTTGAAAGGAAGTTGTGGCCAGATGAGGGTTGGTCTCTTCTCCCAGGTAACAAATTGCAGACATGAGCAAACAGCCCCAGGTTGCTCCAGAGAAGGCTTGAATTGGATGTTGGGAAAATTTCTTCCCCAAAAGGGTGGTTAGGCATTGGGACAAGCTGCCCAGGGAAGTGTTCAAAAACACCAAATCTGAATAGTTGGTGAAGTTCTCCACTTAAATGCTTTCTGTTTTCACCCAGATTTACCCTGGGCAGGAATTTCATTTTAACATATTGATAATGTGTTCCCATTTTTATGATACTGTTCCCTCTGTAGTTTGGCCCCTCACAGATTTTGCTTTCACAACAATTTCAGTCAGGTGAGGACAATTTCCAGTCCCCCAGGCTGGGAGCACTGGAGCTGCCTGGGTTCTGCTGTGTCCAGCATGGAGCTCTGCTCAGACCTGGACAATCCAAAGGAAAACCCAGCAGAGCCATGCATCTCCCATTTCTTTAAAAAATATAGAATTGGGCAAAAATGTTGTGGGTTTCAACTTGTGAAAAACAGCATATGCCTTAACTGGGATGCTGTTAGTAAGAAATTTTGACTTCAGACCTGCAGGGGTACTAATGAATATTTGGTATTTTATTTGGGATATAAACTGTAAAAGGATGAGCACCAGTGCCTGAAGTGAGCAGTTTGTATCCAGAGCCTGTGGGCGTCTGCAGGATCAGGAGTTCCATGCTGATTAGTTTTTTCTTTAATTATATCCAGTGATGGAGGAGACATAGAATCATGGAAGAATCACAGAATAGTTCAGGTTTGCTGATACCTTTAAAAATCATCTGTTCCAACCCCCTAGTACTACAGCCCCTGGGCACCTCTTAACACTTAATAGTGTATGAGGGTTTTTTGATACCTTTGTGTGTTTGTTGGTTTTTTTTTTAACATCTACTTGCTTTTCCAGCTTCCCCTGTCCATTTACAGCCGTGCACTTGACACATCTCCAGCACACAAAAATGGGGTGTGTTGTCCCTGTAGCCCATCCCTGCAGGCACCAGGCTGTGGCTTCCAGGCAGTTCTGGGTGCTCCTTCCTTCTCCCTAGGGCTGAGCCTGCCTTGTCCACATCTCCCAGCTCCACAGGATCCAGATCTCTTGCTCTGATGCAGATGAGCACAAAGCCAGTTATGTCCTGTGGAATTCAGCACCTTCAGTGAGAAGGGGGATGATCAGATGGAACAGTTTTGGGTGTGGTGGACCCATGTGTGCTGCTTGATTTCCCAGTGGATCTGGAAGCAAATTCTCATTTCACTTGGATCAGAGTCTCTGCTTTTCTCTGTCTATCCCTATCTTTTCCTCACAGTTTTCCAGACTGCTTCAGTTCTCACCTTTCCTTCACTTTCCCTTCAATTCTTTCACATTTCCTGCACGTCTTTTCTTGTTTTTCAAACTCATTGACTACATCATACTGCTACTCACTGTGTAAAATCACTTCTATTCACATTCTCCTTATCTCACAAAGGGCTGAGAAAAGATTTGCTATTACAATGGAATCAAGATTTTGTTTTGTTATGATTTATTACATTTTATTATGACCTTTGCACTGATAGGAAACTGTTCAGAAAGTGGGATTGAGCCTTGTGGGAACGGAATGAGATTCTCTTCTTTAAGGAAATTTAATACCACAGTGGAAAGTCAGATTCTCTCTTTATCTCCTTTAGATCCTCTTTGATAGGTAGTGTTTGACTTCAGCACACATTAGCAGTTGCCCCCTGTGGTATTTCTCACTTTCTTAGGTGGTTGGAGGAGGGAAAAAGTCAGATCTGATCTGATCTCAGCATCTTGAACATATGAAGCATTGTGGCCCTGCAAGTGTTGTGAAATCATTCCTATCAAGTCTAATGAAATCATTCACTGATCTTTCTGAAGTCCCCAAATATGATACTCTACCAAAAAGAAGCCTTAGGGGAAATTAAAATTCCATCTTTAGAATGCAGTTTGAATAGGATGCAGTTAACATGAAATAGAGCTACATATTAAAGAGCAAGGAAAATTATTTTGAGTAGCTGCTTATTAATTGTGCATCCATTACCTTGATTTAAAAACACAGAATAATAAGGTAACTGCAATTCAGTGAAGTTCTTTTAAAGCAGAGGAAGACTCTGTGTTGCACCAGTAACATGTGTGATTAATCAGCACCATCTAAGCCTTACATCCATTGCCAAGTCTAAGAGCAGCATTGGAACAACCAGCAGCATAAATTGGTGTGAAGCAGAACCCAGGATGATTTCACAACTAATGCTGACAGCTGTAGGTGTCATGTAAAATTTAAGGTTCTTTTGAGCGTTCTTTACAGCCCTGGGGAGGCTTGCAAGCAGTGGGCAGAACTCTTGTGCCTTTTCCTTCCAGCTTGGTGTCTTTTGCCCAGTTTCAGCCAGGTTTTAGCTCTTGTGCCCATTGCATTCTCTTTTTTGGGTACCTGTCCCCATTCTTTTACTGCCAGGCTGCACCTCCACACCATTGATCTCATATTTGTTACTCCACACTATCACAGAGGATCTGTGCCTTTTGTTTCCTTCCCAAAAGGTATCACTTACCCAAACATATCACAGTACCTTTATCTCCCACCTGCTCATATAATCTTACTGTCCTCCCTCTGCCCCCCAGTTCCAAGTGCTTGTTTTTGTCACTGCTGAGCTGCTCCAGGGCTTTGAAATTGCAGCTTCTGGTTTCCCTTCTTTTCTGCAACTTCTTTTTCCACACCCTCCATCAGGCAGATCAAAACAGACTGATGTTGCTGAGCCAAATGTTGCTTTTCTACCTGTAGACAGCAGAAAAAATGAACAAAATAGTTTTTTGCCATGTTGAGTGTGGCTTTTGGGCATTCCTCTGCTCAGTCTCTTAATACACAAAGGTGAGACTGTTGTTTACACCTGTAAGTCCTGGAAATTATAACATGGGAGAAGAAGAAATTAGAATTTACATTTTTTTGTTAAAAAGTGTACATCACCATTTTCTGCAAGTGTGGCTGTTCTCTCAGGTCACTTTATCAGAGCTACATTAATTTAGAAAGTGAAACACACTTTATTGCCCATTTTCTCTCCTTCCCTGCATACTCCAATCTGCTGAAAAGGTGTTTTGCTGAAGGATTAGTAACTTCTTCACAGGAATGCCAAGGGTTTCATCAAATCCAAGAGGAAAAAAAACCCCTTTGAATAGGTACATCCAAGGTCTCATACACACTACCATTTTCAAAGAAGGACTGGCAAGGATTTGAATGTAGTGTACAAAAAGCTGGCACTCTCTGGCACAAAACATTATTATTGTATAGTCTCAAGCCAGTGTGAAATCAATATGATAATATGTGCTTTAATGATTTATTTCAGTTGTCTTACTTGGAAATCCAAGTTGGATTGAATTGTTTTATTTATACGTTAGAACTTAGGACATCTTGGAGATAAAAGAAAAGCATTTCTTACCAGAGAGATGAGATAGTGTCACACCTTCTGCAAGTGATTTATTGGAGTTATTTGTTAAGAATAAAACCAGCTTTTATATTCTGTGTATGTTGTTTCCTCAGATGAGAGTTTGCCTAAAGGTCTGTGTGAGTAGGTAGAAGGAGTTGTTGATAATGCTGCTGTTTATATATGTATAGAACATTCTTTGAGCTCTCTCAGTTTCCCTGAGAGATTGTGATGCTTATTGTTTCAGGCATGTATATATTTCACTTTGAGAGGGGTTATTTGAAAATGTGCAAAAGCTTTAATCCTGTTTTCTTCTTGTTTACACAGAAGGTGAAAGAGCTTTACCATCAATACCAAAGTAAGTTTTGTGCTTTCTTTCCTCATATATTAAAAAAAGATGTTTTGAAAAATAGTGATGCTTTTGGAATTTCTTTATAACAGTAATTTTTATTGTTGTTTTTGGATTCCAGGACAAATAGCAGGTAGGGCATAAAAAGTTTACAGTAATATTAAACTACAAAGATAGCAGAAAGAAAATCAGAGAACAAAAGTGCCTAATGCTTCCCATATTTGACAATAACAAAAGCAGGTTGTTTTGGAAAAGACTTGGCTGGGGTTCGGTAAATTTAATTATAGGAGTGATGCTAAATAGTTTGTACTGTTTATTTATAAATAAATGTGATTGGTTTTCTATGTTTGACATGTAAATGAATTCAAAATAGTACGGGATAAGTCTTTTTACAGACAGAAACTCAATTCATACTCCATTTCCCACAGATCACACAGAAAGTATGAGCACAGTCAGGTTACACAGATCTTAAAAGTGTGCACAGTTTGGCATTTGTGGTTTCCTTCCAACTGCCCAGGTTTCTGTGGCTGGTTGTGCTGATTGAAAGCCACTCTCCCTCCCCCGGGCAGGATGCAGTGGTAGATTCCTCTGTGCCTTCTCCCTGCTCATGCTGTGCCTGGGGAGGTGGCTCAGCCCTGCTCATCACAGTAGGTGCCTGTTGGGAGAGCTCCCAGTGCTTGTGGAGAATGTCCAGCATTCAGCACTTCCAACTTCTGTTTTCCAGGCTGGCCAACAATGAGAAGCAAGGAGTGAGGTCTCACACGGTCTCTGTGTCAGGTAAGGCTCATCCAAAGCCAGCAGCTGAGTTTATTTCTGGGGCTGGCAGAGGTGCAGGAAGCTTTTCCAGGGCTGCTGACTGCCCCAGACTGGAGCTCTGCTCTAAGGAGAAACTTTGATGCAACAGCCACATCTGTGCAGTTACTGCAAAGCTTGTCAGAATTTCCACTTAACTTTGGGATGAAGTAGAATGTCTTGGCTAGAACTGAAATTACCTGACTATGTGCTAATTGTGAGGGAGCAGCTTTGAAAAGGGAAAATAGGCAATTAAATATTAATCGTTGCTTTACAGAAAGGAGAAACCTAATAGCTGTTTTTCTGTAGCTGTTTAGATAAAAGCATTTAATTTTTGCTATTGAAAATGACAAGTTAATTGAAGGATGGGTATGTGAGGTAATACATGTTGTTTCTGTTCTTTATAGACTTCTAAGAATTCTCTAAGGTAACATGGAGGTTTTATGCTTGAGAGAGAATATGTTCCTGTTACAGATTCTTAAATAATTTTGAAGGATTGAGTCTTAGTAGTGTCTTAGTAGAAAATGTATTTCTAAATCAGTATGCATAAGGTTTATTAAGGGGATTTTTAAGCCAAAAAGTATTTATAGTATGATTTATATTATTAAGATTTGTATTATGTTTATATTATGTTAATAAGTTTCTGATATTTGGTCACTACTTGAAGAACCAATACTGTGACTCAGTGGATTTCCCTCCTACTTTTACATTTATTGAGCTCTTAGTGGCAAAAACTCAAAACCCCAGCATATTGCATATAATAAGGAGGAAAGATACATAGACATTTAATTAATTTTCTACTTCTCAGATTCCTTCCCCACCCTTACTCACTTCTAAAAGATATTTCAGATTCACTGCTTGGTATAGGAAACCCAAGTAGACACTGCTGGAATACAGGGGAGAGGATGTGAGTTAAAATGAGGAAAAAGCTGCAGTGGGGTAATAGATCTTCACCAGCTCTCAGAGTCAAATAGCAGCTCTTCTTCCTCCAGTGCCTGGCAAGCAAGCATGCTAGATCAGGTGGATAAGCATGAAGCATGGTCAGCATGTTCTCTTTGGATTCTTACCTGTATGGCTCATTTTAGCTGTTAAAAAAAGTTGGAATTTCTGAAGTTATTAGCTCTGTGCTTTTGTAATTATTCCACTCACCTTCCAAAAGGCCAATCTTCAGGACAAAAAAAAACCTGTCTGCATCCTCAGATGTTCACTCCTTCACATTTTCTGAGCATGCCAGTAATACTTTTAATAATGAAAACAATAATAATGTTGACTTCATGAACCTTTCTTCCTGTCAGTCTGCCTTTGCAAATTTAAGTGTCTTCTGAAGTTCTTAGGTGTTTCAGAGCACAAACACTTCTTTTTAAAGTAGCATTTTGAAATTAGTGTAGGAAGTGAGTTGTGCTACCCCCAGCTCTGGCATTGAGGGTTTCACATGAAAGTGGATGAGGGGGAAATGAGAGCAGTGCTGGGGGTGAGCTGCTTGTTCAGGTGAATGTCAGGGGCACTGCAAACCTGGCTCCTGTGAGCTGTGCAGTCAAATTAAACCAGAAATATCTTCCTCATTCTTGCCAGTACCAAAAACTCCAATTAGGTATTATTTTTGTATTGTAGGAATGTTTTATATCTTTCCACAATAAAATTATTGTGCTCAATGCTTGTTTTTATACCATGTTAATAGTTTTTATACTATTTTAAACCACTGAAAATGCTGGAATGGTTTGAGCCAATGCATTTAATATTAAATCTCAAAGGTTTGTTCTTCTTGTAATATAATGACACAGAACACATGAATACTTTTTTGTTATTGTTGTGTTTTTCCCCCCAAAGTTAGTTAAAATGCACTGCGTGTGCCATCATATTAAATTTAAAGCAGAGGCAGATTGCTGAGATGAACCCACATGACAGGGGTTATTCTCAGGAGCTGCTTTCTGTAAGAATCTCTTGAATCCCCCCAAGGAATCAGGGTGCTGTAAATGAAGTGATGCTTGGTGTGGATGTGGAGAAGTGTCACTGCTCCTGTCAGATGGAACCCATCCATCAGTGGGACAGGGGAGGCAACAGCCCAGCCCAGGGCAGAGGCAGCAGAGGGGCTGCTGCTCTGGGGTGCAAAACAGGAGCTTTTCTCTGCTGACACTGCAGGGGCTCAGAGCCAGAGGTTTCAGATAGGAAACCTACCATTTTTTGTAGCTCAATGACATCTGTAACTGCTCCACACTTTGATGGTTTAAATCATGAATTAACTCTGCTGTTTGATTTCACTGACGCTGCTCCCCTTTGTTTAGACCTCTCCCAATGCTAAAGATAAAGAGCAAAAATGTAAAACAGAGATTCAGCAATAAAATTTAAAAGTCATATACATTTATAGTATTAACACACTTAGTTGAAAAGGGAAGTTTCACAGTGAGTTCCCCACCACAACTGGGATAAACCAGCAAATATCCAAACCCAGTGTGAAACATGATTTATTCAGGTATTTGTCTGAAGCTTTGCAAGTTTAAAAAGGAACCTGTTAATGAAAGACACCTTGTCTTTTTTAAGTACTTACTAACATACTTTGGAATATTTCTTGTCTAGTGAAGTGAAAACTTGGTCTTTTCCAAGTGCTCCAATACTCCAAAGCACACAAAAATAGAAGGTTTGTAAATCCTCTTGATTATTTTTCCTCCTGTACATAAAGCTCCTTTCAAACTAGTGAGGGATGAAGTTGGTTTCAGGAATCCAAAGCAGCAAATTGCTTGATCTGGGAGTCACTGAACCAGGTTTCACCACAAACTTCTTGCCTCTTGCTGCTTCTCTTTCTTCTGGTGTTGTCTACCTTGATTCCTCAAATTCTCTGTTCCTTGCAGTGGACACTGTGTATAACCAAGATGCCTGCCAGATTCCCCTCCTTTTAAAAAGTATTGTGATTTTATGCCATTGGTGTGTGTGTAAGATTATAAATTACTGTAAATAAGCTAAACCA
This sequence comes from Melospiza georgiana, assembly GCF_028018845.1. NCBI lineage: Eukaryota > Metazoa > Chordata > Aves > Passeriformes > Passerellidae > Melospiza > Melospiza georgiana. Next base: position 150,555,215 of record NC_080430.1, on the reverse strand, counting down.
AATCAGTTGGATTTTAGATTTCTTTGATAATCATCTGATGTTTTGGCTGAAGTTGCTGTGATTGACCAGAAACAATGAGTGTTTCAGCTTATAGGGAATTGCAGCTTTTACCTCCTTCTCCCTCTGCATCTGCATTAAAAAAAGAGTTCTTTGTCCTTAGCCAAGGGTGTACACTCAGGAAATGGTAAGGCTAAACTATTTGCTCTGTGCAAATAATATATCAAATGTGTAAGAAGCAGCACACCAGTTAACTCTAATTTTATTGACTGTGTTTCCACTGTTTAGCTTGGAGACACCTTATTAAAATGCTCTGCTCTAGTCTAAAGGAACTTACTTTGGCCAGCACTTTGTTTTTAAATAGCAAACATTAGCCTTGGTAAGGTGATCTTGTATTTCCAGATTCACATATTTCCAAAAATAATAACTTACCTGGTCCATTCTATATTACAAAAAGTTTTTCATAAAATGAAATCAGTTCAGCAGTATCTGCTTGCTTCCTTTCTAAATAAATTCCTCCTGACACCGAGTTCTTTGGTTTCTTCTGCCCCTTCCTTGCTTATGTAAATATGACTAGGAAGAATAAATATGCTTTTGCATCCCTTGGCTAATCACTGTGCCTCCTTTGCCCTGGAGAATTCATGAATTTTTTTAATCCTAGCTCAAATGCTGCTTTCCATGCAGTGCCACAGAGTATGACATTTCAAGCCCATGTGTTTCACTGAACAGGCAGAGGATTGAACAAGTCTTGGCAAGTTCTTGGCACTGCTGGGTTAATGGGTGGATTAGATGATTTTAAGGGTCTTTTTCAAGCTAAAGGCTCCTGTGATTCCAAGCAGTCCCTCCTGGCATTTGGATATTCAGGTACTGTTGTAAAATGATGTTTTGGTGGGGAGGGAGCTGTGAGTGGGAAGATGACAGGAAGGGAGAGGAGAGCTGTCCTGCAGTAGCCAGCACAAGGGATGTGTCTGAAGGGGATTTTGGGATGTCCCACAGGGTTGGTCTTGCGTAAAGCAGGTGCTGGTTTTGCAGCTTTAGTATGAGCTTATTTGGTGAAGGTAATTAAAAGGTCTCTGAAAATACAGTCCCTGTTCCAGCTGATAAAGCAAAGTGTTCAAGGCACCTGAGTAGCAAACCCCAGGACACAAACCTTTAAGAGGGAAATAAATATGTTTAAGAGAAACTGGTTTGTTATCCTGTTCTGCAGCTGCTGTCACTAACACAGGCAGCATTTTAGACTCAAAGGGGTGCAGTTTTTAAGTGCATCATGAAATTTCTAATAATTCTGGTTGTGCCATTGCCTCTCCCATGGTTTAGATATATTCAGTAGCATGCCCCAAGGAGGATTTGATCTCTTGGAGCAAATATCTGTATAGAAGCTGAAGGATTTTAGGATCCTGAAAGATCCTGAAAGAAGCTCCTTCTCAGCAACTTTCCAGGTTCTGCTTTAAAATCACAAATTTGTAACGTAACAATGTTAAATTTTAATCACTGAGATTAACTCCTGATCATGGCAGTGAAATGAGAGCTGCTGCTTAGGAGCAGATCCTGTTTAAGAGAGCTGCCAGTTTAGTCCTGGCATTGAGCTGAAATTTTAGTTTGAATGGAAAAAATCCCTTGTTTTGAAGGAGGTGAGCCTGATGTAAGTGGGATTTTATCATGAAGAAAAAAACCCCAAAAACCTCTATGGTATAGTTTGTGAGTAAAAGAGACTTTCAGGAGGTTTCCCATAAAGGAGAAGCCAAATGTGAAAATACAATAAACAGGAGAAGAAAAAAAAATCTATTAGCCTGATGTGAGTGTTGCAGCACTTTAAAGTGCTCTGAATGAAGGAGATGCTGGCTTGTGAAAGGCCCTGTGTGCCCTGGGTTGAGGCTGTTCACAGCAGAGCTGTGAGCAGGATGGAAAAACAAATTTGATTTTATTGAATCACTTCTGCTTGCAGAGCACAGAGCAGGCTCTGTGACACAATTCCTGTGCTCTACATGAAGGTCTGCCCTGTACCGAGGTCTGAAAGGGTTTCTTGTGCAGGACTTGTATTTCTTAGCTCCTTTTGAGTTAGTTGGTGAGGAAAAAGGTGACCTTTGCTTGAGGTTGAAAAATTATTGGCAGTTTTTTAGCATCCATTTTGTCAAGACACTACAAAAAGACAAAGCTGAGAAGTGTAAGTAAATTTTTAGATGAAAAATTGTATCTTGAGCACTCAGGATTGTGTCACAGCTCAGCTTTGTTGCACTGCACAGCTCACTTCTGAAAAGAAAGACTTAAGAGTCTTGCCATAAATGACATAGTTATAAATTCAAATCAAGTAATTATTAAGTAATTTGAGGAATATAAAGACTTTGTTGGATCTTTAGCTCTGCCATATGGTCACAGCACTGGGAGACATTCAAGCTTAAAGTTTACTGCAGATTAATTTTACAAACCTTGAGCAAGTCATTAATCTCCAGGTTCATGGAGGAGGGAGTTGCTCTTAACTCACCCAGCTATGTCACTGATTAATAAGATAATATAGTTGAAAATGCCCTCAATGCTAATAAATTACAGTATTTCAGATTCCCATCACAGTTGAATAGACTGGTGCTGTTATCTTTTCCTATTTTAGCCTGACTGACTGAAAGGCTTCTTTTCATGCATAAAGAGACCAGAATGAATTGTGGTGACAGTCTGAAGAGATTTCTTCCATATCAGTGTCCAGAAAATTCCTGCAATGATTCCATCAGCCTGTGGTGCTGGTTAAGGTTTTAATCAGTTTTTTATTCTCCTGTGCTCCTCCTCTGTGAGCCTCTTACTGGATTTGAGCAGACACTTCTGTGCAAATAGTACCGGTGTGGTGTGAGTGGAGAAATATTCCATGCAGGTTTTGGGGGTTTGTTGTTCATGTAGAAACATATTTGATGTGCCAACCCCGTAGTGCTCATTGGAGTTCAAAAGCTCAAAAATCAATTTGTTTATTCTTTCTACAGGTTTTTGTTTCAGCGTTTTTCCTCAGACTGATTCAAGAATGTATAATGAAATAGAATGGGATATTTTCAGGTTCAGCCTTCCAGTGTTTGCTCTCTGCCCATACAAGGAGCTCCAGTAGTAACTGCCCTGTTAAAAAAGGGCAGTAAAAACCTGGCCTCTTTCTTTCTAACATAGTTATTGCACAGCAACTGATTTCTTTCCTTATTTTTGCCTTTTTTTTTTTTTTCACAATAATTTTAGTGAATACTGCATAGAGGAACTAAATCAATTAAGAGGTCCTGTGCAGTTTTCAGCAGCATTCTTGAGCACCAGTTATAACCTGGCTGGAAGCTGCTGTGGAATGCTGGAAATCCTTCTAAGTTGTATTCATTTCATTATGGCATTCTCTAGACTCCTGAGAAAGTGTTAGAACTTCTATTTTTTTAAAAATTTCAAACCAACTCATTGGAATCAACTTCCTTTTGTAGCTAGACTTGCAGATGTGGTAAGTTTAAGGCAAAGCATCTTCCATTCATTGTGGCAGAACAGCTGAACAAGCTCAAATTGTTGACAGCAAATCATACAGGCAGAGTTTAAATGCAAGGGCAGAATTGGACCATCACAGGGCATCAGGGCATGCACATGAATTAAAAACACTTTTACCTCTGCAATGTGCCCTCATTTGAAATAGGCTTGCTCAGGTTTCAGCAGCTTGTGCCTCCCACCTATCAGTGTGAGGCTGAGCAGCATTTCAGCACTTTGGGCTTAATTTAGCTCTGTATCCTGAGCAGGCAGGTCAGGAGTTGAAGCATCTCTTCCCTTTTGGAGCTTGCATTGCCTGCAGTGACTCTATACCTGTTCTTCTCTTTCAGCACAGAGTGTTGGGTTCCCTCATTCTCATGTCAACACCCCTTCAGTGGTTGCTTAAACCAGCTGCAGTATTTTTTCCTTTTCTTTCCTAGTGTGTCTTAAGCTTTTTATGAGTGTTACCTGGGGTTTGTGCTAGAATGACAGTGCTGAAAATTGTCTGCCATGTGATGTTAGGAAGAGAAGTCCCTTAGGAGTATCAAGGGGAAGAACTCAGAGTGTTCCCCTTTAAATTGTCTTAAACCAAGACAAATGGAAATACTGATACACTGACTTAGTCAAGAATTTTCCCCTCTCTTTGCACCTCTTTTAGTTTCCAGCATTGAATCTGGTTAATGTTCTGTCTCTCTCTCTCTCTGATATGTGCATTTTCCCACTAGATGAATGATTCCTATTTGCTCAGTCACCCAGCTGTTTTTAGGATGGTAGTTTTTGTTGATTGTAGAAGTGACTTTTATTAAAATATAATTTTCCTTTTCTACCCTTCCTGCATTCCTCCCACCACTGAGGTTTCACTGTCCAGTAGCTGCTGCTTTGAAACTGGGCTTCTCTTTTAACACCTGCATCCCCAACCTGTGTAACTCCAGGTGGCTGCACCTCACTCTGAGTTTTGGCTGTGAAGAGCTACCAGCCCTAAGATGCAGGTTTTTTGTTTAATTGGCTTTTTAAACCACTTCTCATATTTCCTTGGGGAGAGGAAAAAGGGGAAAGCAGAGAGGAGCAAGCAGGTAACAAGAGAAATAAAAGGAGCAGGTATCACCTCATGTGTCATCTTGTGTCCTTCTTTCTCACCTTGTGTGGCTTCTTTGTATTTTTTCCTACTCCAAAATTTCCCTTGTCCTAATGAGCACTTTGCTAAAACATTGTCATCCCTGCAGTGGGGTGACTGGGAAGGAGGTAGTGAGGGTGCCAGAGATCCTTGCAGAGCTGGAATATCCATTGGCAGGGCAGGTCTGCACTGAGAATAAGACTCTGGTGGCAGATTTGAAATCATAGAATCTGTCAATGCTGTATTTCAGGGGACAGGGAAACCATGTTTTCCCTTGTTCTGTGTAACCCTGCTATGTGAAATACTCCTATGTTGTTTTAAGGGTTCAGAGAGTCAGGACATACATGTTTAAGTCTGGTGACTGCCACTTTAGCTGGAATATAGCTGTCACACAAGTCTGACAGAACATAGATGACAAACTTGGAAAAGCAGGTTGCACTTCTGGGATAAATGTTCTTTGTGTTGTTAATGAGTGGTGTACATAGCTGGCATAATCTGACTTTTTACTGGGTTCTAGTCTTACTTCTAAAAACTGAAATATGAGTTACTGTAGAAAGGAATTTAAAGGCAAACACCAAAAATGCTTTACAGTTTCAGAGACTTTTGTATTTTTGTTTGGGTATACAGAATTTAAATGTAAACCTTTACTTTTGTGTTCATTCGTTGTAGATGTTCTCTTCAGTCTCTTTTCTTTTATTTCCAAATAATTTGTTTCTGTTTTTTTTTTCTCTTTCCTTTTCTTGCCTCTTTGTAAAGGAGTCAATCACTGTCAGCATAAAGTAAAGAAAGCTAGACGCTTTCTGCCTTTCGTCTTCTGTGCCCATGAGTCGCCGCCCAAGGGTACTGCTCTGCTCTTTGTCTAGGCTGCCTTATTAACCCAAAAGCTGAATTTACTAACTCAGTTACTGTTTGTAAACTACTTTAGCCTCAGGTAAACAGAGTTCCAAGAATAATTTTGTTACATTTTCCTGCTGTTGAATTGGATTTTCGTGCAGCTTGCTGGTCCCCGTTTTTATGGGGAACGTGTTTTCGAACATCGTATGCTACAATGACAAACATATTAAATTATTTTATTTATACAGTCATGCAGCCCTTGACTGCCATCTTTTTTTTTTTTGTAAATATATTTTGACTTCATTCTTGGACCCCTGACACAGCATGCTTATGGATGAAACAGAATAGCAACAATAAGCATCAGCTGAGATCACTTTGAATTAAACACGGACTACAGCGATGCTTTTGGCTGCATACTGGTCCAGCACTGGTCTAGACCAGTTTGGCTTTATTAGGGGTAAGAAGAATTTCCTATTATCTGTAGAAACTGTCTAAAATATTTGCCTTAGCTTGTGCTGTGGGGTTTGGTGCTCAGTAGGGCTGCTGCAGTACATGTGGAATCTGGTGTTTGTTTGAAATCTTCCCTCTAGAGTTGCTCTCTTTGCCACTTGTTTAAATTTCAGCCTTGCACAAGTAATGCTCTGTGTCATTAAAACTTAGATGGTTCCATTTCTCTCTCATGTCTTGGTGATAGCTCAGGAGTGCGTTTCTTCTGGAAGGGTCAACACCAACTCTGCTTTTCAAAGTCCTCAGTGTATGTGCAGAGTCAAGTTGAGCCGACTCATCTGGCTGTAGGAGAGCTGCTTTAAAGTATTGAATAAACCCAGAAGTTTACTATTTTTAACAATGCATTAAAAGAACTAGTTCCAGTTCCAAATTTAATTTTTGTGTACCTTTGTGTTTGAAAGTCATTAACTCTGTTTCATCATAAAAGCTTCTTAGAGCATATCTCTGTCCCTTGGGTTTTAGGTGAGAAGTCTTAAATTCTGCTGCTTTTCTGGTTTCTCTTGAGTCAGGTATATAAGATAACTACAGTCTGAATACTTTTGGATTACTCATGAATTTAATAGTATATTTTCCCCTCTCCCTTCTCTGTCCCCTCTCTCTCCCCCTCTTTTTTCTCTCTCCTTGCATGCCACCTGGATCTGCAGATGAAATTAGTGGGGACGGTAATATGTTTTCTAGTCTGTGTGTTACTAACGTGCAATATGCAAATCTTATCTCCATATACCACTTAATGCACATTTCAGTAATACATTTTATCCAGCTTTTAGTGTTCAAAAGTGGTCTGCTTTGGGTATTAGCTGATAAATATTGTACTTTACAGGCTGTGCAACTAATGCTGTCTGCTAAACTGGAATTGGAAAAGGAAAAATTCTATTTCAAACACAGGGATGTGGTGGTGCATGTGTTTGCAATGAGACTTGTGGCATGATGCAAAGAAGGTTTAGAGGTTTGCAAGTGTCCAGTTTGATTGAAATGGTTGCATTATCATTAATCTGGTCAGTGGGTGAGATCAGTGGGTGCAACACCTGAGAAATGAGTCTACTGAGGAATGCTTTAAAGGCATCAAAGTGCTCCTTGCATTAAAAGAAGCTGTACAAGATAGATTAATGTAGATTGAATACATGAATTAACCAGGTTTCAGCTATTCAAACTAATAATTTTAAAGACAGATTTTAATGTTTGGGGTTTCCTTTTAAAAGCTTTGAAACTTACTACAAAATACTTCACTTCTGAAGACTTTTAAAGTCTTTTTTCTTCTTAAAAGAAGTTGGGGTTTGATTTTTTAAGAGATTTTTGGCTATTTTTCTAAAGGATTTCCATGTGATATTGGGAAGGAATCAAACTGCTGCTACTGGTAGTGTGTGTACCTTTATTCTTCTAAGTAGGAGGCACAAAGGGCATAAAAGCAATATGCAAAGGAGGGTGATAAGAGGAAGTAGAGATCTTGTCTTGTGACCTTCCTTTCAGTAAAATATGAAGGGAGTTTATTAACTTTTCATCTCCTTCCCTTCAGATATAAGCTAAAGATAATACCACACCATTTTCTTCCTTTTCTTAAACATCAAAAGGACATTTTTTCTGCCATAAATTTAAAAATTATATTTCACATACTACCCCCTACATAGTTTTTTATTGAAACTTGCCTTCTTTTATAAATTACAAGCTCGGATAAATGGGATAAATTATGAAAAAGAGAAGTTCAAATGTGTGCCTAAGGTCCTGGATTAACTGTTATGGATTTAATACCCTGGGATTTTTCTCTCTACATTTAATAAATGAATTTAGATTCAGTAAAGCTCAGATTGGCTCATTCATGTGAGTGATCACCACTTTTCCTGAAAGCAACTTGTTCATTTTGCCATCTCCAGGAATCATAGCAAGTGATTGCTGCTGGGTTTAAAACGTGCAGGAGGGCAGCATGATGAGCCCCCTTACTAAATCTGAGTTTTTCTGGACTTCCCAAGGACATCTGGTATCCCAGGATGTGTTCAGCTCTTGAGGGTGCTGTGACACATCCTCCTTTGTGGAGCAGCCTGGAGAGCCCTGCCCAGCTCAGATTTGCTTCAGGCTCAGTGGAGGTTCTGGAATCTCTTAGCAGACACAGTTCTGGCAATTTGGTGACATTCTCAGTCTGTCATTAATGCTGGGCCCAAGCCCCCCTGAGGAGGTCAATTCTCTTTGTTCCAGACCACTTTGAGCACAGCCTGGACTGAATTTTCCTCTAATTCCCAAAACCAATGCCAGACATACATAGGAATTATTTTTTTATATATTTCTCTCCAGATTGTTAAATGTGGAACAAGAAATGTTTGTGTAGTTAATTTTGTACATTTAATTTATTTGGATTGATTATGAAGACTTCTGGTTTCATGGTGGTTTTGGGCAATGTATCAAAAGCATGTAAAGTGCTCTGTGCTGCTCTGAGAATGCTTTTAGTATGAATTAACTCATTAATTTAAAATAGAGAGATGAACAAGCCCTGCCATTGATCACATTCTGAAAGCAGGATTCTGTAACCTAGTGTGAAAAGTGTTTGGGGTCCTTTAAGTGGCACCAGTTTGGTTTCCAGGCTTCAAAAAATTTTCTTAGATGTGTTTACAATATTTTTTATCCAGTCAAGTTTCTAACATAAAGAACTTTCTGATATCTTCAACAAAATCCTATCACAATATTGGAGGGAATCAGAGTGATTTGTCTCCATCATGTTGGGGATTTTTTTAAAGCTTATTTTTAAAATCAAAGGCTTATTTTTACAAAGGCTTATTTTTACAAAAACATTAGTTTGTAATGTAGGAAAGAAAATAACAATGAAGAGATAAGTGCTTCTGGAGTGTCCTGCCTGTTCAGAATTGTGCACTGTCTTTAGAATTTATTGCATTTTAATTAGATGATTGTGTTTTGCTATGTCCCAAATAGAAATTGCCTAACAAAATTTAAAATTACATGGAATGTCTCAATTCTGCTTTTACCTGGTGTATTCCTACAGGAGTTCAAAAGAAAAAAACAGCTTTAATTTTATTTAAAGAGTAAGAAACTAGGATCATAAAATTACACTTACTCCCTGAAGTGGGTTGAACTTCAAAGGTTATAGGCAACCTGTACTTTCCTAATTGTTGAATATTCAGTTTGCCTGAAAACTGAGCCTCTTGCTTGTCCGTGTGTGAAATATTGATGAGCCTGGCTCTGGTTTCAGGGCTGGGTTCAGCTCAGGGTCCATCCCATCCTTCTTCCCACTCACTGTGGCTGTCCCAGTCCAAGCCAAGGCTCTGTAATGAGGCCAGGGAGCTGCAGGGATGTATCCATGTGCTCCAGGGCAGATGGGGGAAAAGGGGGAGGAAATCATCACTCCCAGAGGCTTTCCCAGTGTGTGATCACCTCAAATCAACCACAAAAACTGCACAATAGGTTTTGAAATTACTCAGTTTTGAGAACCTCTCTTTGTGGTGAGTAGAATTTGACAGCCTTGAAGTGAAAAATGAACCCACTGTTGTGGACTGGCTTTAAAACCCCTGCAGGAGTTGATCTACCTTTAGGAAATGACCTCCACACACTGGAAGTTCTTTAGGACAAGGGAAGGACCTTCTGATAGGACTTGACACCATTTAAACCATTATGAGAACAGATGATGTAAAAGTTGCAATTTTAAAACAGATGAAGAAGTGCACTGTCATTCTTCTGAAAATTTTGGGAAGTTGTTTCCAAAACCTGTCCATGAAATCTTGAGTCCTGACAGCAAAACTAGTGGTGAATTTCCACTAAACAAGGAAAATTGTAAGAAAAATGGGGAAGAGAGTGTGGCTTAAAAAGGTCTTTGTGCTCTAGAAGATTCTGTGGTAAATAACTCACCTGGCCACATTGACAGTAGGGGAAGCTGCCCTGGAACATCATTGGTGTCTTCTGCCTGTTTGACATAAAAAATAGCAAACTGTTATTGCCAGTTTATTGAAGGTAAAGCAATTTAACTCATTCATAATTTTTTCTCTTTACTGCAATGGAATTTGCTGTTTAAAAGATTTTAAATCAACAGTTTAGATGGGTCCCAATTGCAAAACTTGAACTTTTTTGAACACAAATGAATCTTCCTTTTCTTCTTTGTTGAGTGCATCTCTGTGATGTAATGCAGTTGGCACTGAGGTCATTATCATATCATGAATTATGCATGAGCAAGTTTTAGTCATGCTGTATTAAATGTGACCCAGCAATGCTGAGCTTGGGATTTGGGACATACCAGCCTTGGTACATTGGAGTTGTTGTTCTGGAATTGTTTTCATCTGCTCTTCCCGAAACTCTTCAATTCCTCCCTTTGCAGAGACTGATGACTATGCAGAGATTATAGATGAAGAAGACACTTACACAATGCCCTCAAGTAAGTGCCATGGTTAACTTGGGAAATTTCCTATCCAAAAGTTTCCTTGGTTTAGCAGGAACTAAAATATTTCAGCCTTATTTAATAAATGTGCAAAGAAAATGTTCTGCTTTCCTGCTGTGATTTCACAGTAAAGTTCTTTTTTTGTCTCAAAATGCAGAATTTTTCTTGATTGTGATGCTGAACATAACACTTAAAGACTGGATAAGGTCTCTGTGATGAGAGCAGTGTGGCAAGCTGTGTGGATTGCTGTTTGTCAGTATCTCACCTTGCTCTGTGACAGATCTGGTGCTCTCCAGTTCCATGAGAAAGGAACACTCAACTCTACCACATGCAATTTTGTTAAAGATGAAAGACTGCAAGAACAAAAATAGAAAGTCAAAGTTCTGCTGACTCTTCATCTTTGAAGTAAAAACAGTGGTGCTGTAGCCACCACAAGGATTTTGTGTTACAGCCTGTTTGAATTATGATACAATCCTAAACTGTCAAGTAATTTAACATGAAAGTCCAATATTCTGATTTTAAAAGCTGCATCTGGGAATTTCCAGTTGCATTTGGGCCACCAAGGATTTCTCTGGAAGCAGACAATCCATTGGTGCAGAATCCTGCCAAAAGCATCAGGTTTGGTCAGTGTGAGAGGGGAGGATGGTGCTGAGCTGGTGCCACATTCTGCTGAAGGACCATGAACTTGTGCAGATTTCTGGGCTCTCCATGGGGCAGAATGGTTCATGATCACTTCAGTGTTCACAGCATTGTTTCCACAGCTGTGGAAAACCTTTGAAAAGCAAGAATATATGTTTTACAAAACATATATATATGTATATTTGAACATCAGTATTTGAAAAGCAAGAATATATGTTTTCCAGAAATAAACTGAGCATTTTTAATATCTTGCAGTTAAGTGACTACATATTGTTTTAACATAGTTTCAGGTTCAAAACATACTGATAAACGATATCCTTTATTTTTGTTAACAAATTAACTTTGTGTAATTTATTCCTCCCCACCCCCCCAACCTTTTTATTTAAATTCTCATGGCAGTAATTACTTGTGGGCCCAGCCCTGGATGTGCTGAACACTTGAAGATGGCTTCAATGCAAAACCCAGGAGATGGGCTGTGGAGGGAAATTCATTAAGTGCTTTGCTGGATTGAAGGGGACTCAAGTGTTCAGCTCCCAAAGGACTGAGTCAGTAAAGATCACAAGAATAGACCTGTGACTTCTAATGTAAACTTTAAATTGCATCAGTATATTTCTTCTTTTTTTCTCTTATGTTGAAAAATGTTTGTCCTGTTTTGATTTTAAGAAGCTCTATCTAAGTAAGCATTTGATTTTTCTCTTAATTGCACTGCAGAAAGCTATGGAATAGATGAAGGTAACAGGAGACCCTTTACCCATCCCTGTATGCTTGCAGTTTGGAATGATGTGGAATTTTAAAGCTTACTATTCACTTTCATTTAATAAACATTATTTATTTATAGTTAAACCAGTTAGCTTTGGGATTTTAAAGAGGAAAATGCAGTACTTAAAAAAAGAGATGAAAAAGGCATTTATCACCTTGTTAGCCAGCTGAACATGACATTACTTCTGTAGTGTTAATGATGTCAAAGTCAAGGTTATGAAGTTCTAAGCTGGTTGGTTATGATTTTTTCTCTGCATAATTCAAGTAGAGGTGAAAACATATACTGTGCATGCTTTTCTGCTATTCCTGGAAGATTTTTCCATGTCTGCTAGAAATTAAATTGCAAATGAAATCATTCAATTGCAATTGATTACATGTTTTGCTGAAGTGCTGAGCCATTTTTATCAGTATTATTCTCAGCCTATTAAACTGTGACATTAACAAAATTGCATAAGGCCATCAAACGTCTCAATTTTACTTCAGTTACACTGGCACAGGTGTAGTGCACTCAAAATTCTGCTCTTTCATTTTGTCTTTATTTGCCATCCTCTTGTTCCTGTATTTTTTTCTTGCAGTTACCTCTTTAAAAGTTCTCTGGGCTTTTTTGATGGTTCCAAAATCTAAACCAGCACATGGTGGAGTCCTCTTAAACAGCCAAAGGGATGTGTGCTGAGTTTAACATCATTGGTGTTGCCTTAAACTGTTTGTGTGCTTTGTCTTTCACCAGCTGTAATTAAAAAGGATTTAATTATACTTATTGCACTGAAATAAGTGCATTGTAATTAAATTAACAATCTCACAGTTCTTTTCCTGTTGCTTTGGTTCAAACTGAGAGGTTTGAGAGGTCTCCACTGTGTGTGTGCAGCATCTCTAGAGGTTGGTGTGCAGCAAATGTTAATCTTAGTTTTTCATATGTGAGACATTTGAGTGACTTACTTTGAGTTTTGTGTCTTGTGGATTATTTCCTTGCCCTTCAGCAGAAACTTAATATTTCAAGTGCATTATATTCTTGTAGCCAGAGATTATGAAATTCAAAGGGAGAGGATTGAGCTGGGGCGCTGCATTGGGGAAGGACAGTTTGGAGATGTGCACCAAGGAGTTTACATGAGCCCGGTAAGCCTCACTTCTCAAAGCAAAATTAGCAATAAAACTCTGCTAGGTTAAAAAAAAATAGAGTATTCCATAGAGGTCTTGGTCTGAGTCTTCCAGAACAAATAAAAATTTGGTCCAGTGACAGTCTTGCTGTCTCTCTCACAGCAAAGCCTAATAAAATTCCTAAGTTCCTAATAAAGTTCCTTAAGTTTTCCTGAAATAAAATACAAAATACTTGGACACTGATCCAGCAAAATCCCAAAGCACAAGAGTCACCTCAGTGAAACCAGAGACTTGTGTTATTTAGGATGGTGCTCATGAGTTTTTCTACAAAGACCAAGAGTTCAGTTCAAATAGACCAAAAAAATTGTGTAAAATAGCAAGAGAAAGCTGCAAAAAATAGTTAATTTCAACAAAGACCCCTAATAAAATATATATTTCATATTTGAAGAAATTGTTGGAATTTTGATAGATTATACAATAATTCTTGTGGACAATAATATAGTTCTAACTTCAGCAACAGCTGGTTAGGGTCCTGGGCTGTGTGGGTTAAATAATCTTCAGTGCAGTAATTAAGCAAATAAGGATAAGTGTTCTGTTTCAGGCAAGTTTGAGGTCTGATCTGATACCTTATTTAGAAAGCACATCTGTTATAATTTGCATTGAGAGAGATTCTTATTTTTTATTTCATTCTGTCCAAGTTAACAGGAGTACCAAGGAGTAGTGGTTCACTCACTTGGTGAATGATGGACAACTCTAGAGCTCTGTAAAACTAATTAAAGACCATTTTCTTATGGGCTGTTGTTTTGAAAATGTTGGATTTTACTCAGGCATTCTTTGTTGAGGTTTTTAAACAACCACCTGTGGATTTATTTTATGAATAAGAATGTACTTCATTTAGGACACTGGGATATGTGAAGGTGAAACAGAACAGTGATGTCATTAAATTTTAATGTTCTGGTCACAGAGTGTAACTTACACTCTGGGAAGAAGTCTTAAAATCAATGTAAGATTAGTTCTAATAACATGGTAGTGTACCCTTTATATGTTCAGCTTGAGTGCAAAAATATAGGGGATATTCCTTGCCTTTTGTTCTGCTAGCTCAAAGCTGAATCTCAAAAATTCCATTTATCCCTGTTCATTGCACCTGCAAAGTCCTGATTCAGCATCCACCTCTCCCAGGTATTCCTGAAGGGTCACAGCCAGCCTCAGGTGTAGGGTACTGAATGGAAAATGGGTTTATAGCATCCTATTGCTCAGTTTTAACAATCCCAGGAATCCCAGATTGTCTTTAAAGGCTGGTTAACTGTGGAATTAATCCCAAAGTGTCATTTAAAAAACCATTCCTTGCTCAGTACAGAAAATGTGTCCAGTCTGATACATTCTCTCTATGTTGTCTCCTTATCCAAAACCAAAAGGTCAACAAACCCCCAATATCAGACCTTTTCCAACAATTATTCTTCAAAATCTCTTTGCTGTTTTCAGACACTCAGATTCTTCCCTTTGATGCCCCTGTTGGTTAAAGGATATTTCAATACCTTGATGTTTAACACAGGAGAGGGATGGGTCTGGCAGGCATCCAGAGGTCTCATCCCCAGGCCGATTGTTCAATCCTGATTTCATAAGGGAATAATAAAATCATGATTTACCATCAGCTTTTTCAGTTAGTTTACTGGCATTTGATGTGTGAGAAAAGGATCAGATCAATATTTTCCTGCAAAGTCAACTTGAAGATCTCTTTTGTGAGCAACTTTGAAAATCAGATACTTTATCCTGCAAAATAGAAATACTATTCTAATTCTGGTAATCTTAGTCTGTAAACAGATTTAAAATAGACCAAGCATGAGCAGAGATGGAACATAATTCTGAATCTTCATTTCCTACTGGCCTTAAAAATTGGATGAGGATATTCATCAGTGCTGTAGCATTTTGAGGAAAAGTTCATTTGTAAACTGCTCATTAAACAATGGACAGTTCCCAGTTTCCCACTTGGAAGGAGGACATTCAGCTCCTTGAATAAGCCCATTCCAGTGTAGAAACTTAGTTTTAAAACACTTGAGCTGCTCTCAAGCCATCAATAACTTCTCATTTTTGGATATTCAGATAAGATTTTGATTTTCAATACATGCGGTTCAATTGAACCTGGTGTTAAAGCCTTGATCTGACTGACTGTGAAGATAATGTGTAAAAATCTTTGTTTTACTTTCCTTTTTAGTCTGGGCTCACATCTACAGCCAGTCTTTGCTGTGAAAAAGCCACAAAAAGTCTTTAATTTGGCTTTCTGGGTTGCTTGCTTGTATAAGCCAAGTGTGGTTTTTAGGCACATATCTCTTTTCTTTACTCTATTTTTGCTAAATATTGTCAAGAGTTTACCTTCCTCAATAGCACAAAAAGTTTACAGTACTATTCAGTTAAATTTACCATCTTTTGTCATAATTTTTCAACAGTTTAACACACATTAAGTATTTTCAAGACGCATTAGATGTAAATGTTGTATGCAAGTTGTCTTGATTATAGTGGTATTTTAACACAGAAGCTTTCAACATGTAATTTCTCAGCTAAAGTTATTTTATTTAATAGTAATTTTTTCCAAAGTAGTTTTACCAGAATTCTAAGGGCCGGCTTTTAGTGGGCTGTTTTTGGTGGTTTGTATTTCAGCTATTTCTCAATAATATTTTTCAGGAAAATCCAGCTATGGCTGTTGCAATCAAAACGTGTAAAAACTGCACTTCAGACAGTGTTAGAGAAAAATTCTTACAAGAAGCCTGTGAGTATGAAGCAACTTCTTTTGGGATCATTTCTGTAACTTCTCCTTGCAAAGACTGTGGCCACCTATGCCAGAAAATTCTTACACTGATGTAAATATTTCAGTAATATATACCCTGATGTGTTCCCCTCCTACAGTATGTGCCAGGGGACTGCTCTACATCCTTGCATGGCCCATGTGTGTGACTGGATGTGGGTTCTTTGATTTTCCAAATTGAGTGGTGATGTCTGCCTCCTGTAGGGTTTTAGAACCAATTTTGGAACATTTGATGTGATCCTCTATTTCCTTCTTTTTCCTTAAATGAATTTTTAAAAACCACAGCACCTTCTCCACTTTATTGCTTTGGAAGATCAGGTAGTTGTCCTTGCTAGAAGTGATCTAACAGAGATCTGCTCTGAAAATTCAGAATTAAGATCTATGCCAGAAGAGGCCATTTTTCTAAATAATTGCCCACAACTGTTGCATTCTCCAAGAAACACATTTCATGTGTGGAGGAAAGCTTTTTGCTGGGGTGAATAGGAACAGAAACTTTTAAAAGAATATTAAAGTTACTGATTCCTCTGTTGTTTGATTTTGCAAGCAAATTAAGATATGGCACTTAGGCCTTAATTTTTGCCTATTATCCCCTGCTGTTGTATACCTCTAAATGTTGTAAATGTATTGTATTTTATCAGTAAAGTAATTGGTTGTGGTCAGATGTTACAATATATTTTATTCACTATTCCTTTATTGAAGGAGCTTTTTCAACTCCTTCAGAAGACCTGTGTTAATAGCTAATGGATTCTCATTTTTGAATGTCATATTTTTTTTGTAAATTACTGTAATTTTTTCAATTGCATTTCTATCTGTTGGAACAGTAAATACCATTGCTTACAGTAATAACTCAGCAGTCACAAGGTAGGCTGCTGTCTCCTGGCAGTGTAGAAAATAATTGCTCATTGAATGCTCCTTATTGTGCTTCAAGTTTGACAGATTAGGAAATGCTGCTGTAGTTGACACATAAATAATACTTTTCAATTTTGATTTAATAGTTTTGCCATTTCTTCTTCCTCTTTTTCATTCTAATTCCCATCTGTTGCCTTTGTCTTGTGTTCAGACTGCAAATTTGCTCAGAACAGTTGCTTAGTTCACTGAATTAATACATTTATTTCCTAATATTTTACTATTAAGAATATTAAGATATTTTGAGGTTTGCCTATGGTGGAGTTTCAATGCTGAAAAGATTTAGCAGCTGTTATTGCCTGTATGACATTTCATGTTATTTATTCCCTAAGCTATGTCAATGATAGGGATGTTTACTTTATTGCAACTTTCCCTGTATTATTCATAACAGTAATATTTTAAAGAATATATTATCTCCCATAAAGTTTCTTGTCAGGAAGATATGTTACTAAACTGTATAATTTTTGGTCTTGTAAACACAGTTATCCAAGGATTTTTTTGGGGGGGTTACTGTGTATCCAGAAGTAGAGAATTCAGAGCTTATCAGACTATAAATACAGAAACACCTCCTGGTTTTAGTTTGTGGTTTGTGTAAAACAGAAGAAAATGGGATTTTTTCTTGCCTAACTTGAGGCAGGACTCTATCAGGGAAGGCAGGGATAGGACCAAGGGTGGTGGGTTTACCTGAAGGAGGGCAGGTTAAATTTGATTTTAGGATAAATGCTGTGAGGAGGGTGGTGATACCCTGGCACAGATTGCCCAGAGAAGCTGTGGCTGCCCCATCCTTGGAGGTGTTCAGCACCAGGATGGATGGGGCTTGAGGCCTGCAAGCTGGAAGGTGTCCCCTGCCCCAAGGTAGGGGGATTGGAACTGGTTGGTCTTGATGGTCCCTTCCAACCCAAACCATTCTATGATTCTGTGATTCATGTGTCATACTGCATAAAACATACTGTGGCTGTGCTGCCAGGACTGAAATTAGCTCCATGGGACATAAAATGATGTAATGATTAAATAAGATTTTTGTCCATATCATAATCTGGCAAGCATGTTTTTTCCAGTAATTGAATTATACAGACTGTTTTTACCTCCTCTTCCAGTAGAAAGGCACAGATTAACTGGTTGTGCACTGGTTTACAGGTTGTTTTATAAACTTAGGTTATGGCCATAACCAGATCCAGGGCTGAGAGGCAGAGCCTGACCTGACTGGCACCTTCCACAGCAGTTTGCATTTTTGTGAGTGCAGAACAGCACAGCTCAAGCAATCAGTGTTTGTTTCTACCTGCCCTCAGCACATGGAATGACCAGAAATCACTGCTTGCAACAGTTGTTTAAAGTCTATGATTATCTTCTCTGCTCATGGGCTAAATGCTTAACCAACAGGGGTTTTTTATTTTTAAGAAAGGTTTTATGTGATGCACTGAATTCTTTGCTTTCCTTTCAGTAACAATGCGTCAGTTTGATCACCCCCACATTGTGAAGCTCATTGGGGTTATCACAGAAAACCCAGTCTGGATAATCATGGAGCTCTGTACACTTGGAGAGGTAGGAGAAATCCTCGTGCAGCTCTGCTCTCCTCTCTTTTAGCTCCCAGAAAAGGCTGAAAAAACACTTCACAGTACTAACACATGCTATCAAGCATGATATCATACTCCTTTGCAGGGTTATGGACTCAGAAACAGGAGTGGCAGCTTTTGACCTTCTCCTCCACCGGGGGAACTGCATCACCTCATTCCAGAGTGATTTAGTCAGAGTTTTCAGAGCATTCAATTGCAGATCCAGAGTGAGAGCATGACCTTTGTCAAGATGATGATAATGTGATAATCAGTTAAAGAGCATTTGCAAACATACCTTCCAGAAGTAAACTGTACATCTTTTATTCTTCCTGAGTAATGCTGCATTTTCCCTTGAAATTTGAATTTCTTGTGTTGGTTTTTTTTTTCCTGATATCTGCAGCAGGGGCTCTAGATAAGATGACTTCCCCCATTATTATGTTTTTTGGATGAATGCTTTAGAGAAAACGAGATCTCACTTTTTATAATCAATTTGTTTTCTTTGAGCCACGTTTCTGAAAATGTGAGCTGCAGTGATATTTCATACAACATTATATGATTGTCATTGCAATTATCAAACTCCAAAATAAAATAGCAGGGATAGATAGAAAAACCTATAGTGGAGATGTAATTTTCTGTTAATAGATTTCCTTTCCAATGTTCAAATCACTTTTCAAAGCCTTGTTTTGATCCATAAGGACACTCTAATGCCACCTTCCAGTATGTTCTGCCTGCCTTATACTGGGAATAGAGCTGACAAATATTCTGTACTCACATTGGCCACTCTGAGCTAAATACAGTTGTTTTAGCACATGTAGGTTAAAACTAATTATTAACATGAATGCTCCTAAAACAATACTGATCAATCTGTGTTTGGGTTGGCCAGGTTCTGTTCAGTTCTGAAGTGATTTACGCCATAAATTGAGGCTGCACACAAGGGTAGAAAAAACCAAAAAGTCCAAGAGTGCTTCACTCTGGAACAGCAACAGCAGATGCTTTTCAAAAAGAGACTGAAAGAATGCACAAAATTACAGTTATTTTTTAGTTTAACAGTTTTCATGTAGAAAAACTGTGCTTGAATTCTACTGCAGTCACAATTCTTGATGGGAAGTGGTTTTCTTTTCCTCATCCAGCCTTTAAGTCAAGGAAGTCATGCCCATTGATACTCATGTAAACTTCACAATTTGAAATATGCCTTTTTCATCTTTGTTATTTTCTTGTCCTAATTTCTTTCTCTTTTTTTCTCCTTGGTGCAAAAAGCTGAGGTCGTTCTTGCAAGTAAGGAAGTACAGCTTGGACCTGGCCTCTCTGATACTCTATGCTTACCAGCTTAGCACAGCTCTTGCCTACCTGGAGAGCAAAAGATTTGTACATAGGTAAGATTTCATAAATATTTATCCCTACCTGTCTCTTTTTATATGTCACTGCTCATAACATTTTAGGGAGTGTCATTTTTGCAGAGGTTTCCATGAAATGACACCCTTTTCAAGGGTGACACCTGCTGGTTCACTCCTGGATTGACTTGGAGCTGGTGCCAGATTTCAGTCGGAATCATTTTCAGTTGTTGCTTTGTGGTTACAGTATTTTTTCAAGCTGTGAGTCAACTGTAATCATTCAAATATAGAAAAGCAAAACAAGGGCAGATGGCTTCTTAAGTAAAGAGGAAGGGAAATAAAATATTTATAAAATACAAGTACTTGCTTAACCAGAAAATGAACCTAAATTTCCTTCATGGTGTGTTTTGAATTTTACTTCCTTGAATATGAACATGAGTTTTTAATGAGAAGAGACTGGCTTCACCCTCTTATTGTGTGCAACTAAGAGTTCACAAAACTCCAGTTATGAAGTAGAATTAATTTTAAACTTAAACAATTCACTTGTGTTTAAATACTGGCTATGTAATTCTATATATGTTGTAGTAATGTATAAGCAAACACTTGCATGTAAAGTAATAGCTGTGCATAGATATGTAGATATTTATGTTAAAACATGTAAATAACAATGGGTGAGAAAAGGAGGCTCAGGAAGGATCTTGTTGTTTTCTGCAATGAGAACTTGAGCTCCTTACTAGGAAACCTACAGGACTGCAATCCTAAACCAGTTGCTTACCTTTGCAGGGCAGGAGATAAAATTTTCTTCAGGTGATGATATTTCACCACTTCATGTTTTGAAGTTGCTAGAAATATTGTTTCTTCTGTTTGGCAGGGATATTGCTGCTAGAAATGTGCTGGTGTCTACCACTGACTGTGTGAAACTGGGTGACTTTGGATTGTCCCGATACATGGAAGACAGTACTTACTACAAAGGTGAGGGCACCTCTGGGTCCTTCTTGCAGTGAAAACACACTTGCTTCTCACATTGCTGAGGAATTAACCAGATTTCCTTGGTCTAGCTGGTGCATTTGTATAAAAAGGCAAGTTATTCAATACTTAATTAATGGCAGTAAATTGCTATGTGTGCCTAAGAAGAAGGATCACAAGGTGTGATTTAAGGTGCAAAGATGATCGAATTCACATGTAGATTGAGATGAATGCTGAGTTTGTGTTGTCACTGCATGCTGCATATTCAGATGCCACTGGACTAGGGAGATTCAGTACCAAACTGCCTTTGAA
This sequence comes from Melospiza georgiana, assembly GCF_028018845.1. Taxonomy (NCBI): domain Eukaryota; kingdom Metazoa; phylum Chordata; class Aves; order Passeriformes; family Passerellidae; genus Melospiza; species Melospiza georgiana. The sequence goes on along the minus strand of NC_080430.1, from coordinate 150,534,565 downwards.
GGCTACTTTTGCCCCATTTTGGGTGGAATCCTGAGCTTTGATGTCTCCAGCAGCTGAGAGATGTCCTGCAGTGCTGAGAGATGGGAAATGCAGCAGGAAAATAAAGATTGCATGTTGGGTGCCAAACAGTAGCATTCCAAAGCTGGTTTATATTATTAAACCATGACTACATAAATATCATCTTTAATGTTTTTCTGGTTTCATATCTTTTAAATTATCCATTATCTGTCCCCTTACACTCTGTTGTGTTTCCTCATTTTATTTGTCTCACTTTGCTGAGCTACTTTTTATCTTTTTAATTGCTAAGAGGGGAAATAATTTTGACATGATCATTTCTTGGTGTGTTTTGGGGTTTGTTATTGGGGTCTTTAAGGGAGGTTTGGAGGGTTATTATTATTATTTTGGGTTTTGTTGGTTCATTTTCCATTTCATGTAAAGCCAAACAGCTAACATATCAATATTTGAAGTACTTCACTGGAGATTGGTTTTGCCTGTGAATTATTTCACTGGGAACAGAATCTATTTTTGAGCTCTGTAGTGGGGATAACTATCTGCCCTCTCTTGCCTTCCCTGTAGCTTCCAAAGGAAAATTACCCATCAAATGGATGGCTCCAGAGTCCATCAATTTCCGACGGTTTACCTCAGCTAGCGATGTGTGGATGTTTGGTAAGTGAAAACCAAGTGGGGAGGGTTCTTTGTGTCCTCTTGGACAAGCCCAGTGTTGATTTTGACTGCTATAAATGAATAATTTCCAAATATTTGTCACAGTTTTTACTGTGCATTCTGAAAATCCAGTTTCTTTCAGCATGTTTTCCACCTCTGTATTTTTCTTTCCTTTTGCTGTTCAACAAGCCTGAATTTGCATGAATTTTTTACCTCTGGTAAGAAGCTGACAGAAATGAAAGTGCAAGGAAATTAGCTCATAGTTATGACAGAGATTATTTTTGTCTGTTGGTTTTGGTTTGGTTTTTTTGTGTTATACCATTGTCATTTGCTGTTTCTCTGTTGCATTTTGACTTTTCCTTTATGTTGATATACATTTCCTTGCTTAATGTGCAAATATCCCATAAGATACCAAATTTCCAGATCTTTAATGCTAGAGTCTTTAATGCTAAATTAAAATAATTAATTTGTCTTTCATAGCTCCTGGCCTCTTAAAAAATACAACCAGGAGCTCCTTAAATACAAGGGTAAATAGACATGTCCTGAAACCTTGATCTTTTTTCCCAAATATACAACATTTTATAATAATCTGATGTCCTGTGCTCCAACTGGTGCTGACTGCTGGCCTGTACAAACAGAACACAAAAGTGATGACACTTGAAATAAGAGCAGGATAATGAAGTGAGAGTTCAATTTAAAATTTGACTGTTTTTAAGTGAAGGGTTTGTAATAGTTTAAAGAAAACTCCACTACTGTCAGAGTTGGAAAAATGAAGCCTATGGAACATTTTGGCCAATTCTAAAGTGACAGACCACGTTCTTCTAATGTAGTTTCAATAGAAATTGGTTTATTACACGTTTTCAGCACAAAAAAATGTGGATCAATGCCAACCCTAAAAACCCTCAAAGTGAAAATGCACTCTACATGTCAGAGCAGGAAGAAGGAGTCAGAGGGAAAAGCAAACACGTTCTACCTTATAAGAGAGGAGATTTGAATATGAGCAAGCAGTGGTTTAGGGCAGGTAAAAGACTGTGTGAGGCAGCTGTGGGCCACTGTGCCTCATCAGTAGGTGAGGCTGGTGCTGTGTGTGTGATCCTGCTGCAGGTAAGTCCAAACCAAGTCCCTGGTTATATATTTTGGAAGAAATTGCATTATTAGTACAAAACTGGGGCTTGCTTCTCTTTGGGCAGCTCTGATTGTTTGCTGACAGTGAAGAAAAGGTGGTTTTGTGTGTGTCCCTCAGGTGTGTGTATGTGGGAGATCCTCATGCACGGGGTAAAGCCCTTCCAGGGAGTGAAGAACAATGATGTGATTGGGCGGATCGAGAACGGTGAGCGGCTCCCAATGCCTCCAAACTGCCCTCCCACCCTCTACAGCCTTATGACCAAGTGCTGGGCCTACGACCCCAGCAGGAGACCCAGGTTTACTGAACTTAAAGCACAACTCAGGTAGGGTTTGACTTCTGAGAGGTCATTTCCTTTGTTCAGAAATATTTCTTTTCACTTTATCTTCTGTTACGGTGTTTTGGTTCTGTGGAAAATCCGAGGCACAGTGTTTGGAGTTTTTATCTTCAAATGGCCAGGTTGTTGCTGGTCTTTGGGAAAACTGGGCTTTATCTGGTAGAGAAAATGAGATTAGGCAGTAAATTTAAATAACTGGAAATATGAATCACCTCCTTTCTCTCCCAAGAAAAACTCCGCGTTTTACTTGCAATTTGTTTATAATTTTAGTTACAATCCTTGGGGAAGGAGGGAAAAAGAATTTAGAGTGATTATCTAAACAAACCTGCTGTGGGCTTCTGGGGCAGAGATGTATCTTAAATAAATGAAGCATCAGGTTAGTGCTGTTGGAAGTTACTTTCTTGACATGTAGCACAATAGTTGCACAGTCAGAGCTGTCACAGGGCAATTGCAGAGCCTGCAGTAAATGCAATATCATAGACAGAAATTCCTTTGCCCTTTGTAAACCAGGATATAAACTACCTTTATGTTTATCTTGGAATGAGTGTGAGCACACACCTTGCAGACCAGTCTAAATTCACACCTTAGTTTATTCTGCAGTAATGTATTCCAGTGATTTCACCAGCCCCATTTGAAACATCACTGAGCTAATGTGCAGGCACATTTGATATTTGTGACCAAATTGGGTCACAAATGTTGTGACTTTTGGATTTCATGACTGCTCAGGATGTGTTTTGCATAAGTCAGTGCAAGCTTTGAGTAACACTTAGGTTTTGCTCACTGACAATCCACACTGGGAATTCTTGTAATTCACTGTTGAATTCTTTGCTTTGACTACAGGTTTTGTTTCAAAGTTGTGCTTTGTGGCATGTTTTATTTTCATAGTATTAGGTTTTTGCTGTCACTGAATGTTGATGGTTTAAGATAATTCACTGGTGGTTAAATGAGAGACAATTTGAATGTAATTATGATGTTATCTCAGAGCTGATGTGTGGACAACTGGAAGACCTTAAAGTTTTTTCTTAATTCTTAACATTTCACACAGTTCCACCATCTGCTACTCTGGGAATTCCTGTGTAGACTAATTACTTGTAGAAGTAAGGAAAGGCTTGACCCTTCTCACAGATAACTTCCCATCCTCTTGACTCTGTGCATTTAACACAAAGGGAGGAATGTCAGGGACTGCAAGAAAAAGATGTGACACGGTTGTGTGATTTGGGTAATAGGTGGAAATTGGCAATTCAGTTGCTTTTTGTCTCTTTTTGGCTCTGAAAGTACAGGATGATTGATAATTTGCAGCCAGGTTGTTAAATTAAAGCTGGTTGGCACAGATGAGAATGAAGCCCTTTAAAGAGTGACTGGAAGATGGCTGTGGTGTGGAAAGCCAAGCAGGGAGAGAATTTCACCAGGAAGGAAAGAGGATGAGTAAATCCAGAGTGTGCCCAAGAGCCTTGCTCTCCTCAGAACCAGCACTCAGGGCATGCAGCAAGGCAGGGGCTCGTTGGTTACACATCAGAATGTTTCCCAGTGTGCTTGGGTGAGCTCTGAAACAGGTCACCCAGAAAGACTCTGGAATCTCCATGCTGGCAGACATTGAGATTTGGACTGGAAAAGGCTCAGAGCACCTGGCCCTTGCTGAGCAGGGAGCCCAGCTTCAGCAGGAGATGAGAGCTGAGACCTCCAGGCACCTCTTCCATCTCATTCTGCATGGAAAGTGCACCCACTGTGGAGGGGTGTTGGCTCCTCTGCTCGTGCTGGGACATTTGAAGCTTTGTTTACAGGGCAGCCTCTCTCCTGGGACCACTGCAACCCTAAAATCCAGTTTCCACTCTGTTCCCACCAAAGCAGAGAACTTTCTGCCCCACCAAACCAGTGACCTTTATCTCCCAAATTTAGGCAGCATGGTTTTCCTTAGGGCTGCTTTTGCTGCTCCAGACAGAGCCAGCCTCTCACTGGAAATGTTGCCAATTCCCTGATGATGAGGCAGTCTCAGGCAGGATTTGGTTTCAGAACTCAAATTCCCATGAACTTGCAAAAACAATCTATTTCCCTGGTGGCCTTTCCCTGTGGTGTTGCTGCTGCTCGTTCTGGATGCTGTCCAGAGCAGTCTCTTCAAGCTGAGAGCAAGCTGGATGTTTGTTTGGAGCCAGATACAGCACTGCAGCATTCATTCCTCTCTGGTTTAATGAAAAAAAAAAAAAAAACTTCATGGCTTTGGGAAAAATCTTCTGCATCTGGAATAGCATAGATGGGAGCATAAGCATTTCACATGCTCTCTGTTATTTGGTGCTTTTTCTGTTTCATAGTAACAGCTGCTTTACCCAAACTGAATTTGCAGCAGATTGTGCAAGGCAAAGGTGCTGATTTCTGCACAATTTATGCACTGTTATTTGTTGCTACATATGAATTTAAGTACTGTTATTAGAGTAGTAATTTTATAGCATTTGATCTGTCTGAAGTGGATGTGGTTGAGTCAGTGTTCCCAGCAAACACAGAAACAAATGGGTGGATTGTGGATTTCCAAATGTAATTTATCATTGCATTCCAAGTCCCCTTTTCAAGGGGTGGAGGGGGGTTAAAAGTCAGATTAGGTCAGGGCAGTGAGGTGCTACCCTGCTACTCTTGCAATTCTGACTTGGTCAGAATTAAAATATAGGGTTTTTTAAAATTGGGAAGTATGTGTTGCCTTGCTGGTTTTGTGTAGAAGAGATTTTTTTGTCTTGCAAAATAATATAAATAATATAAATGGTAAATAATATGTAAATGGTAAATAATATGTAAATGGTAAATAATATAAAAGGATTTTAACTTTAAATTTTCAAATTAATGTCATTTCATCACATTTTTCACTGTGTCTTGGAACAAATTTTGTTTAAAGTACCTTTGCTACAAATAGCAAAACAAGGAGCAGTTGTGTCATAGCAGAGGTGACAGTGTCACTGTGTCCCATTGCTGGTCACAGGTTTTACAGAGTGTTTCACCCCACTGGTGTCCTGGGGCTGCAGGTCACATTGGAACAGCTCTGAAATGAATGTGGGGAAAAAAGAGACAGATACTATGCTTTTAAAGTCTGGTTTTATGACAACAGTGAGATAATGAACTGATGAGAGCTGGACCTGAGTCTTTTTGCTACTGCATTTGATGTAGATCCTGAAATGTTGCTTATAAATGAAAATTGGTAGGGGTGAGGGCAGTTTGAGTCTTCTTTTATGGCATTCTAACAAAAAAAAGACTAACGCCTACCTCAAATGCATGATGGAGGCTTCAAAATGCATTGCTGTTCTTCTGTTCTTTGCTTGTGACCATTAATAGTCTATAATCCATATAAAAGTGCTTTCATATTAGAGCAATATTGCAAGTATGTTCCTCTGCATCCAACTTTGTATTTCTGGGTGGCAGAAGGAAATAAAAAAGCTGCTTTTTGGGGGTCAGCACTTGATGTAGGTTCCCACACCACTGTAGAGGAGACACTGGTGCTGCTGTACCTTTTGGAATATGAGGATACAATTTAGTAATTTAAATATTCCTACACTGAAGGTCCCCATAAATGTTTCCTTTTTGCTGTCACAGGCCAATTTCAGCAAGAAGTTCTTCGTAAATTAAGTAAGTTTATCAATTATGCAAACTTTTAATAGTTGAGATTTTTCTTGAGCCTTCGCCTCGCAGAGTTGAGTTAAATTTGCCTGTGCTACCTCAAGGTTTGCTAGGTGAACCACAGGGATAGAATTCTCTGCTTGCTCCTCTTTGCTGCTAAAAATATGTGCAGTTTGGGAAAATATGCCTAGATCTGACTTCTCCTGACCTTCTGCAAATTCTAATAAACTGTTCAGAGAACTTGAGCAGCTGCACTGAGGAAACGTCAAAAATATCTCTTGGCACACTCTTCCTTCATCCACAGGCCGGTCTTCCCTTTGTGAAAACAAAGACCTTTCTGTGAGTCATTTCTATTCCTTGTGGTTTTTTCTAGTAGTGCTTCTCTGAGGCATTTCTATTTTATATTCTTGTCAGCAGAATCAAGGGCATCCAAGTACAGATGCCGCTGCTGCAGCCCATCAGCCTCTGGCCAGGCTGCTCTGGGCTGCTGGGAAAGAACCTCCTGATGGCACAAGCAGGGAGGATGAACTGCAGTTTTAAGGCAAAAAGCCGAGGTTGTGTTAAGAAAAAGAAGTAATTTCAAAAGAAATTTGTCATTTCAGGTGATACAAGCTGATGGTGTTGCACATTGGGGCGCCAGAGATAAAATGGCTTTGATAGAAACCAGAGATATTGGGGTTTCATTCCTTTTTATGGAAAACCAGGACTGTGCTGTGACAAATTCCACACATGGCCCCAAATTGTCAGTAAGCCATCTCTAAATTTAGCCAGCTACTACCAGCCAACTTCATTCTATTCTTTTGTTCAGATTAGAGCAACTGCTGTACCAACAGCCTAAAAACCTACATTTTATTCATTTCTCTTTCATTAATCTGGGCAAACTTCTTTTTTCCCTTTTTTTTTTTTTTTTTTTTGGTCTTGTTTTGTTGAGGGGTTTTTTAATCCTTCTCTTAAAAGATGATTATCATGGTTCATTGGCTGCTTTCTCATGCTGCATAAAAATACAGGGTACCTGAAGTGTGAGATAGTTCTAAAGTAGGGGTTCTTCATAGGTTCAAGTAGAAAATCTTGCATTTTCCTTATTCTGAAGGAAAAGAGAGGTAAAATAGAATGATTCTCTCTTCATTCCCTCTGTTAGGCTGTAGCTGTGTTTCCATGGTAGTTCTAGCAGGGTGACTTTTACAAATAACTTGTCTGATTTTGCTTTTGTTCCACATTCTTGCGTTGCTTCAGCAATGATGGATTGAAATTGCAGCAATAGTTATAAACTTGATTTAGCTGCAGAGAGACAAGCTTCTCTGCTTTTTAGAAGTGGCATAGTTTGGGGTTTTTTTGGCTGAGTAAGGAAAAGCAAAGTTCTTGTCTCCAGCAGGAATTTATTCTTGAAATAAGCAGTGAAGTTTCAGGATGAGAATAGATTGCTGGAGTTGATCTCATCCCCTGAATGAGTAATTCTGGGTGGTTGTTTAACAGACTGAACAGGAGATTATAAAGTCAGAACTTAGCTTTGTTTCTGGAAACTCCTGAGTGATAAAGAAACTGGAGTAGCTCCTCCACAGGATTGCCTTTACCCTGGGGACAGTGATATGGAAATAATCTGCCCTGCTCACATCTCCAGAGCGTCCGCGTAGCGTGCGGCTCCAAGGAATTGGCAGCTCCCTCTCTCAAAGCTTCTCTCTGAGTCTTTTTCAAATGGCAAATATCCAACATTAATAAGCCACATAGCAGAGCTGGGAGGAGGCTGGCTGTGGGGGCAGCAGGAGCACGTTCAGCTTCAAACAGGCTTTTTAATAGTCAGAACAGTGGTAAGTAGCAAACTGGTTTTACTACTGTCTTGTACTTTGTGAAAATGCAGCCTTTTGACCTGAATGCTTAGAAGCTGAGTGAATACTGTCAGATCTTTCTGTTTTGCTAAATTGCTTTGCTGAATGTGTTCCTGGTTAGGCTAAAATGTAAGAGCTGAAGGAGTATTTTTGACTGCTTTCTTTTTAAAAAGAAAAAAAAATCCCAGTGATCTGAAGCTCTTGAGTTTCAGTAAAGAACGTTTTCGGTTTGTTTTGAACCTTTGCAGCAGTTCAGTAGAATATTTTCTTGTGAAGATTAAGCTTTCATGCAAGTAAGTGCTTGATTGATTGTCTTTGAGGACTTCTCTGTGTAATTGCACATAAAAAGAACTGTTATGGAAAAAAAAATTGTGTGTGAGATCAACCACAGCTTTCTGAAAATTGATGCTGTTTTCATTGTTAAAAGCACCCTGGTAATCCTACAGAAATATTTCTTCCTGATACTGGTTTTCAGACACAAAACCAGTGGATGTAAAATAAGTTTGGCTCTCAGTGATTTTATAGCATTTCAAGTGAAGTACTGTTTATTACTCTGAAAAATGCAAGGGCTGTGGGGAGAGGTTTGTTAGTCACTGAAATTGGAGTTTTGCTTGATTGCAATGTTTTTTCCTTAGTACAATACTGGAGGAAGAGAAGCTGCAGCAAGAAGAACGAATGAGAATGGAATCCCGGCGACAAGTCACGGTGTCCTGGGACTCAGGAGGATCAGATGAAGCTCCTCCCAAGGTAGCTAAGACTGCAAATAATGTGTGTTTAACAAAAAACAAACAGAAACTTGCTTTTTATTCAGTTTATTTCTTCAGAGCCTGCCCTGATGAGTTGGTTCAGACCATGGCATTTTGGCCACTTCTGTCCCCATCTGGGAATCTTTGCCTGAAATGACCCAGCTCTGCTTGAACTGTGCTCAGAACTGATCTGTACTGTGATACTGCTTTAAAGGTTTTCTGTTTCTACTTGAAATTGTAAAAAAACACCCACAGCTGCCACAAAACTGTCTCCTGGCTTTTCCTTTCCCTTCTTGCTTGTAGCGCTCCTGTAAATTGTTGGCTAATGAGCTCTCAGGCCAGCATGAAGTTTATTTATAACACATTAGTGACAGGACAGGAGTCAGCTAATTGCATTTTCCTTCTTCTGGACAGAAAATGAGGGGTTTGTTTCCAAGTAACGTACGTGGTTTAGTTTCCACCTCATTTTCATTTCTGTCCTGTTTGGATGTCACTGATGGCTTCTGCAGCTGTGGGAGTCCAACCTCTCCAGTTCCCTCTCACTCTGCTTCCCCTCAGAGTTATTTTGCAAGTTGTTACTTGAAAGTTCAAGCCTGTATTTTGAAGAATTTATTTTTGTGCAGTCACCACTGTATTGTCTGTGTCCTAATAGCTTGTGGTGAATTCCTGGTTCTGGAGTAATAATTAATTATTAATAATTCTGATAATAATTCCAGGAGTACTTGTGTGGCATCTTGTGCTGCACACATTCTCCAGCACTCATAGAAAGGCAAATTCTTGTGTTGGTTTGAAGGGAGGGGGAGAGTTTGTGTTTGTCTGGGGATTTTGGGATGTTTTTCTCTCCATTTCCAGGTTGTTGCCTGATAGATCAGATTTCTGAGCTTAGTTCTGCATTTTGGTCATCTTGATGGCAAATAGAAAATGTGGGCAGTGGAATTGCTGCTTTCATTTCAGAGTTAGAAACACCAAACAATCCATCAGCCTGTTCAGTCATCTGAGATGAATTAGCAGGATTTGGTGTTTATCTAAACAATGTTCCAAGTTACAGAGGCAGATAAACTGCATAAATTGGACCATCATAATGCTAAATTTGAAATGAGCACCTTTATTTTGATGTTAAAAATGCAGTTAATTCTTCCACTGGAGAGAATCTGTTTTGAGGGGGTTGCTGTGTCCTTGTAGAAATTCACTGTATTTCTGATGCTGTTGTTGGTTAGCTTTTTTTATACATTTCTTTTGTGTAAAATATGAATGTGCTTAATAATGATATTGGAACAAGTGGAATCTTGTAGGTATGAGGCTTTAAGTGTCTCTTTGATTATTATCTAATTTTCTAATGTGACAACTGATTTTTTTTTGTTCTTCTGCTCATTCATTGTGTTGCAGGTCTTAAAGCTCTTGCACATCCTCAAACAATTCCCAGGTCTGACAATCCATCACTTGTATGAGATCACTTGTATCTCACAGTGATATTTCTGTTAGAATCCTGAGACAGAAAACATCCTAGTCCAGAATGAGAATGAATTTTTTCATCAAGCAATGATAAATTCTGCAGTATCCAGTTGATATGGTGCCTTTAACTGCCAGAAGGACTGAGAGAGCCCTTTGCAGAATGATGAAGTTTGGGGTTTTTTTCCCTCTTTTGTTAATTTTTCTCCTCCTGAAATACCCAGCAATGCTGTTCCTTATTCAAAAAGAAACCCTCAACTATACCTTTGGAAATATTCTGAATAAGATCAAAAGCAATTTCCATGTTGAGGTAATTAGTTACACAGAAGTTAATAATCAGAACTAACTTTATACCTCAGAATACCACATGGAAATAGCCATGCAAATAAATCCATTTGGTTTGTGTTATTCTTACTGGAACAAAAGAATTTACTTTTGAGAACAGTCACAAAAGCAGCAAATTAACAGCAAAAATTGGAAACAAGGCTGTATTGCACCTGGAATTTTGATTTAAGACTTAGGTTCTTAGATGATGTTCTCTCTAGAGTTGAACAGAACAGAGCAGGTCATTGAGTGCAAGCAATTAAATAAATACAAAGAATTCACAGAGCAAGAATTATTTATTGACATACTGAGCAAACAATTCAGCTGCATCCATTGCCAAGCAAAAATGGACGAAAACTTAATTTTAGTTGTTTAAAAAAAGTAATTACAGAAAATCTGTTTTGGAGTTTTTTTGAAGTTTGCCAAACCTGTAAATGTTTGTCTCACTGAAACATAATTTTCTGTGTTTAGCTGTGTGTGTTTAATGATTCTAAAAATTCCTTTTTCTTTACAGCCCAGTAGACCTGGTTACCCCAGCCCCAGATCCAGTGAAGGCTTTTATCCAAGCCCACAGCATATGGTACAGCCAAATCATTACCAGGTATTACATTTAATACCATGCATGTTGGTTTTTTTTACAAATGTGGGTTTAGATGCAGCTGGTGGGATTGATGCACTTCTTACATGGTTTATTTTAATTCAGTTCAGTTCTGAGTTTTTTTTACATAGGGGAAAAAAAAAAACCAAACTGAGCCTTGTAGGTTTACTCCAGATGGTAAATATTTCCACATCTGATGTGGTACTCAGATTCCTGAAACTGCAGTGAAACACATCAGCCATTTCCATATTTATTGAGGGAGTGTGGTGTTCATGTTGACATTTGTGCTGAGCTGTGAAATCACTGGCTTTATAAAATGGCACTAACTGGGGGCCTTTCCTTGGGGTCATTGGTATTTTATTTTCTGTGTCCTGATAGCTGCTGCCTTTAGCTCCACCACGTTGTATACTCACAGGTTTTGCTTTTCTTTCTAAAACTGCTGAAGAAATTCAGAACAAAAGTTTGTCTTTAAAGGACTTTGAGCAATTTTAGGTTTTTCAAGGCTCCAGCCATATTACAGCTGTCTCAGTCAAGGGGATTTTTTTCCATGAAGAGAGGGAGGTTTTCATTGATTTAATAAGTACTTCAGGCTCATTAAAACTACTTGGATTTTCCTGTGGAGAAGTTCCCAGGCCACTCAGCTCAGCACACTAATTACATGCTGCCACTCAAGCCTTAAGCCTGTAAGATACAGCAGGGGGTACATTTTTATGGGGCTCTGTAGGGTGATGTTTGTAGGCTCCTATTATCTGGAACATGAACTCTGCATGTGGAGCTCTTACATATGTATCTATAGATTGAGTTTTGTCCTCAGAGGACTTTGATCTCCTTGCCTGCAGAGGTTAGAGCATGCTCTGATGCTGCTGGTTTGATAGGCACCATAAAATACTTCTCCTCAAAAGCTGTATTTGTGTCCTGTTGCAGTTACTCTAAAATAGTTATGTTATGATGAGCATCCTCAAAGACCTAAAACAGAGGTGTCATATTTTGGCTCAGCTTCCTTATTCTGATGTTGCTTCTCCTCCTTCCTCTCAGTGTCTGCTTGAATTGAGTAATTTCTGTGCTTTCGTGTCTTGGAGGAGATGTTTCCATTATAGGGAAGCACAGGTCTTACTAATATCTCTGTTTTTCTCTTTATTTTTGCCCTTGTGGGGTTTTTTGCCCCCTAAAGGTGTCTGGCTACCCTGGTTCTCATGGGATACCAGCCATGGCAGGCAGCATTTATCCTGGGCAGGCTTCTCTCCTGGATCAAACAGATTCCTGGAACCATCGGCCTCAGGAAATACCAGTGTGGCAACCAAACATGGAGGTAGGAGATCTGACACTGTGTCCTGTACAGTTCAATGCACTTTTTATTATTATAAATTGTATTACTTCTATTATTTAGGTAGATCTGTTAGAGGGGAACTGAGTTTTTCTGGTACTTTTAAAATTGCCTCACTGCAGTCAACTGGGTCTTGTATTTTCTGAGACCCTCGTCAAAGGAATGATGAATCTGACTCCATGTTCTTAGAAGGCTAATTTATTATTTTATGATGTATATTATATTAAAGAATACTAAACTAAACTATTCTATAGAATAGAGAAAGGATACAGACAGAAGGCTAAAACATACTAAAGAAAAACTCGTGACTCCTTTCAGAGTCCCAGCACAGCCTGACTGTGATTGGTCATTAAGTAAAAACAATTCACATATTGGATAAATAATCTCCAACCACATTCCAAAGCAGCAAAACACAGGAGAAGCAAATGAGATAACATTGTTATCCTTTTTCTCTGAGGCTTCTCAGCTTCCCAGAAGAATCCTGGGCAAAGAGATTTTTCAGAAAATATTATGGTGACAGCTGGGCATGAAGTGTCACTTCACATGAATTCTTGATGAAGTTGTTACTACTTATCTAACTGAGTGATAGCAAATATTTGGTGTTTGTTAAGAGAAGACTTTACTGGAACTTACTGCTGTTCACAGAGATGGGAACACTCATAAAATAATCTCTTGGGAGATACCCAGCACAGCTGAAGGATTGAGGCTTCTTAGTAACTTACCCAGAAGAGAAAATGAGAGGGTCTGAAAGACTGTTCTGAGCTGAGTTCCTTCTGGGTGCTCTCCAGCCTGTCATGATTGCACTGAGCTGCTGAGGAACATCAAATTAATTCCCCCTTTAACCTCCTGTCTTTTTTTTCCTGTTCTCCATTGTTGTACACTTTTTAAATCCATTTTCACCTTCCACAAAGATTCAGTTTGTGCAGCTTCTGTCTTAATTTTTTTTCTTCTCTAACCAGCTCTATTCCCTGTGTTCCTGATAAACATTTAAGTGGTCTCTGAAATACAGGGAACTTTGTTACCAAATTTCCCTTGGCTTTTAAAAAAATATTAATTTATACACTGTTTCCTAATGATTTCCAGGCAGCATTGGGGTATGGTATGTGGAGTATTTGTAAGCTTAAGACAGGCATAAATATTTGGTCAAAAATTCATTAAAAAATATTTTTGTGACATGCTTTGTAAGCTTAAGACAGCCATAAATATTTGGACAAAAATTCATTAAAAATGTTTTTGTGACATGCTTTGCCACTGTTGGCTAACACTGAAGAGTGTGTTTGTTTTGATTTTAAAAAATGTATCTTGTAGCTTTTAACAACTGGATGGTTACATTATTGCTCAAGACCAAGAAAACAAGATTGATAAGTCTGGTTTTGTTGTCCAGCTTAAATGAAGTGCAACACAGGAAGTGACAATGTTGCTGAAAAACAGAACAGAATCTTTCAAATCTTTTTTGGTTGCAGTGACTAAGAGCAAGACAGATAAAAATTCAGGGTTGGAGGGAGTTTCTTCCAGTGCTCTGCTTCAGCTTTTTGAGGAGCTGAAGAAACTCTGCTTGACTGCTGCTGAGAATTGACTTGTAAAAAACTTTCCTTTTATCATCTCTAAGTTCTTGCACCTGTCGATAGGAATTGGAAATTGTGAGACTGAGTAAATTTCCTGTGGATTGCAGGATTCAGGCACTTTGGACATCCGTGGGATGAGCCAGGTTCTGCCCACACACCTCATGGAGGAGAGGTTGATACGGCAGCAGCAGGAGATGGAGGAGGATCAGCGCTGGCTCGAAAAAGAAGAACGATTCCTGGTAATTCTTTGTTTCACAGAGCTTCTTAATTCCTTCTGATTTTGGGGTTTTGTACTGCAGCTGGTTAAAACTGGTCATTTCTGTGAAATGAGAAAATTTACAGGATACAGGACCCCCAAAATGTGGGTTTGGAAACAGATTTTAAAATAAGTGTTGGGCTAGTGAGAGCTGTATTTCAGATCTCTTGAACAGCTGTGGCTTTTGGTAAATCTCATTTTATCCAGTTGAGTGTTTGTGTGGGGGAAGTTGTGGGTATAATTCTGTGCCCATCTGGAGGTTGCCTGTTTGTTCTTACACAGAACTCTACCCCTAAAGAAGATGTAACCATCTAAGGGTAGTGGCTGTGCTAAGAGTTGTACCCAGCCTTGCCCTGGAGGAATAATGGCACATGTCAGTGGGAAGAAATAGTATAAGAGAGAGCTCTGTGAGGAGGGGAAAGCTCTGAACCTCACCACGAGCAGGAAGAAGAATTCATTGGTAATGGGATGTTCTGATGGTGTTTCTCTGCAATTCCACAGAGAATTGTTGTCGGTGCCACTCGTGTATGGTTTTTGGTTCAGCTCTGGCTTCCCAGTTGTCAAAATTCAAGTTGAGTGTTAAATTTCTCCTGCTTGAGGCTGATGGCTACAGATGGAGTAGAAGGTGGGAGTAGAATGTCACCAGGAGCCTGTGGGTGCCTGAGGCTCAGGGGACAGGGGAGAATTTACAGAGCTGTGTGTGGGTTGTGACAGCAGCCCTGTGCTTGACCTTAGGCATATTTCAAGGAATGTTTCAGTTTGGAAATCTCCTGTGTTGGAGCTGCTGGTAGATGCCCCCATGTCCAGGACATGTTCTAGCTGAGATCCACATTGTCCCTGAGCTAAGAAGAGACTTTTGATTAATGGGTGTTGAAACTGGTTTCCTTTGAAGTCCCCTTAGGAATTTGCATTTTCCCATTGGGATGACAGCAAACAAACCCCTGTGCCCAGATTGCTTGGTCTGAAGAGAGGGAGAGGAAAGGAAAATTTCTTCCCTAATTTAGGCATTAGCTTTTCCAGTCTTGTGTGGCACCACTTGCTTGTGACCTACACAACCCAGGAGGTCAAACTCCTCCCACTGACAATTAAAACTTGAAAGATGCTCAAGAACTTGTTGTGGAATCAGCTTTCTTGGGAAAAGGGCATTGACACTGCAAGTGGTGACAGTAGATTGTGTGGGAACTTTCTGCAGAAAACTCTCTGATTTTTTGTGTAGAATAAATGATTATTTGTAGTGTTTGTTGATTCAGTCTCTGGACCATTAGGGTGTTTATCATCCCCCAAATTGACATTGAGAAGGAACTTGCTGATTTTTCTTATATCTGTAATACACTCATAGCATCTGTTTGGGAGAGATTTGCTGTGTTTCCATTTTGTGTTAGTTTTATTGTGAGGAAACACCATATCACTTGCATCTATTCTGCTGGGGAGTTGTAATCCATAAGAAATTTCAGTTCTTTTTCTTTCCACATTAACATTTTGACTGTACAGACTTTGAGGTTCACCCTTGGATGCCTATTACAAATTTATACCCTCTGTTAGGAGCTAAATGAGCTGCTGATAGTCACAGGGTGCCTTTGAGCCCATAGCAGGATGTGTGTCAGGAGAATATTCAGTTTGTAGGTGGGTGTTTCTTGGAAAAGGAATGTGGGTGAGTTTCTAGATTTAGCCCTGAGGAAGTGAAGATGTGGAAAAGTCATAGTGGGGAGTCACTCTTAAAAGCCTTGCAGGTGTCCTGAAGATATCCACATTTCAGACATGAGAGTCCAAACATGTGAAAATAAGTGATTTATTGAGGTATTAAGGCCATGTAATGATGTCCAGCATAGAAATAAGCCAGGTAATACACACACATGCTCCTTGTGTCCTCTAGTGAGTCACAACATTTCTGCTCTGAGAAGAAGGGCCTCCCCTATTTTCATTCCACATGATTTAGAGAGAAGAAATCTGGCCCTCCCTTGCCTGCTTTAGACAAGTTTCAAATAATATTTGTCCTTTTCAGCACAGAGAACAAGAGAATAGAGTCAGATTTTAATATTTAACTTACTTAACTATAATATTTAACTTTTGTAACCATGTGTGGTGTTCTCAGTGTAAACTGTCTGCTTCCAAAACCAGCTCTATTTACCCAATCCTCAGGCTCTACAGCACATCCCACTTGTACTGCTGAGAGTTGGACTCACAGGGGAGCAACTGCAAATGATTTATTGTAAGACACTGCAACAAGATGGAAAATCCTCTGTGGCTTTCTGTTGGTACAATTTTTGTTTCCCCAGAGTAACACCAACTTGCTCATGACTTGAAATTTATTGCTGCTTCTGCAGGGAGAAAATACAGCTCACAGCACATTGGTACAGGGATAAACAGCACTGATGGTGCTGGAGGGGACTCCCCAGATGGGGAAGTCAGTGCAGTGGCATTGAAATGGAAATGTGCTGGTCTTTGGGGAGCTTGTTATCAGTGTAAGCAGTTTGCCTGAAACTGGTCCTTGGAGAACATGGGACTAGTTAGTACTTGAAAGGATAAAAGTGTTGTTTTCAAGCTGCAGCCTTAACAGAATCCAGGATTCTGGAAATTCTGCTGTAAAAAGGGGAAACAAACAGGTCTCTCCTCGTGGGAAGCTCCCTAATGAAAATAAATCCATTGTGTAAAAGCTGAAGAGTAAAGAAGTGTTTGATTTTAAATTGTTCCAAATACATTCATTGGAGAGTGAGGAGAGAACTGGTGGAGGGGTTGATTTTGGGGGGTCCAGGACTGACACCCCAGCCCCTGACAGGGAGGGGAGGCAGCACTTCAGCTCTGCCAGCTTTAATGGACACTGATTAAAAATTGTGATCATTAAATTTTCATGCTCTATTGATAAAAGTGCTGTGGAGAGAATCATCTCCAGGAAGGACAGAAATAGGTGAGTTATTTTTGAGAAAGCTGAAGTGGAGACACAAAGCATTAGTGCCCCTAAAGCTTAATGCAGATCATTACAGGACATAGTCTCTGTCCAGGGCACCTTCAGATGAAATGGCTGCAGTACAAACAATCTAAAACAATCAAAAATTATCTCTGAACATTTTACACATCTCTTCTTTTGGGCCTATTTAATTGCCTGCTCCTTCCTTTATTTGGAGTTTCCACTTTGAACCTTACTTTCTGGCTGGGCTGATGTTATCTACATTATTTTTAATCAGATAAATAAAGATATATATGTGCATGCCTGTTAGTAACTCCTCAGCAGACAGAACGGTTTTATACTAAGAAATTTATAGTCCCTTCTGGGATAGCTTAAGAAGAAATAACTCACATATTTTCCTTATCATGCTTGGGTTCGTTGGTTTTTTTTTCTGAAATTCCCACATAGTTGTGGTTTTTGTCCTATTTTGACACTGAGAACTTCAATTCAAGTCTAATTGATGTGAACTGTTGCTAAAATAAGATTCTAATTTTAAGCCTGAGAAAATCCCACCAAGACATTACAATTCAGCATGTCCTGAGAACTCCAATGCTCCAATGCTTACATATTCTTTTATTAGCAAGTAACCAGAAATACTGGAAATAAAGTGGATTATGTCCCACTTTGTCAACATACACTTCCTGTCTGAAAATTCCTCTTGACATTTCCAAAGATTTCAGATAGTAGGCTTATTTATTAAAAAAAAAAATCCATTTACTTTTGAAGGACTTTGTGTTTCTGGAAGATTTTAACAACATACAGTTCTTTATCTCTGTGGTTTTTGGGAGGTCCAGAGCCGTGGCAGGGACTGGGAAGATGGCAGGGTGTTCTCTGGAACTGTGAAATGGTGAAGTACAGAACAGGTTTGGTGTGAGGCTGAGTGTTGACCCAGAGAATGTTGCATTTAACAGCTGAAGGATCACAGAATTAAAAATTCAGCAGTGCATTGTTCTTGTGGCAGCACGAGGGGCTCAAAGCTCTTGCAACTGCAGAAGTGGAAGAATTGCTGCTGAATCATACTTTAAAATACAATGGGAGTTTGATCATCAAAATCACTTTTACTGTAAAATAATTTGCCTTCTGACATTTCCACATCTACACAAAAGAATAAACCAGAAAATCATTTAGTCAAATGGAGTTGTTAGAATTTATTAGAACATCAAAATCAGTAAATATAGAATTGGGACTTTTCTCAGTCACTGGACACAAAAGTTGAACCCTTCTCTTTTGTTCCATGTGTTCCTGACTGCCCAGGTTTTGATGGAGCAGAGGAGAATGTTTGTGGAAGTTGAAAGAAGTTTATGTCCTGCCAAAGGATTTTTTCCTTATTTCTGAGGTGTAGCTGCTCAGGGTCCCTCAGCTGTGCCATCACCCCCTGGCACTTGGGATCTGCAGTTTGGGATCAGGTTCTTGGAGATGCCAGGGCAGCACCACAGCCTTGTTTGGGTGGGGACCAAGTTAATAATCACCATTTTTGTGATGTTTGGTGAGCATTTTCAGCTTTTCTGCACAGCCATTCCTGGGCTGTGGGTTGTGTGCTATCCAAGATGGGGTGTCCTGGAGGGAACTCAACATTCTGCATGTTGGCTGCTGGTGGAGACTTGGGGAATTAATTGTTCTGTGATTTGGAGCCTTTGGATGCTGGAAGGAGGGACCTTCTCAGCAAGACAAGGAGAGGAGAAGATGGGTTTTGTGTCTGCTAATTTCAGTTTTTGCTTATATTACTAGGAAAAAAAGTCCTGTTACTTGGACTTTTGTGCATTTTTGTGCTTCTGATTCTTCTAAAATGCTCGATATTTCATTGTCTCTGGATTCTGCTCTGAGGGATGTGCTCTAAATGGTCCAGGGGAAGGTGCCCATGGCAGGAGGTTGGAATGAGATCTCTAAGGTCCCTTCCAGCCCAAACCATTCCTGGTTTAAGGTGCATTTTTTGAGTAATAAATTGCTGTAAGTGTAAAGAGCATTAAAGACCTCTGTGATAAAACAGTCTTTGGTTATTTCCAAAGAGTTTGGGCACTTCCCTGGCTAGAAATGAACATGAAACAATGGCAAATTGTGAGCATCAGGGTAATAGAAATGTAGTTTGTCATATGCTTTATATGGATATTTAACAAGGGTAACTGTTTGATTTGGCTGAAGAATACAATGAGAATCATGACTTTACCTGTCTAGTGAACTTTCAGACATACTCATATCAAATGAGACTTTAATCAGAAAAGAATTCATTTATCGTAATAAGGAAATAAACTGGAGATGAGTCATGGTAATTTTCATCTTGAAATTTGTCACAAATTCCTGGAAAAACATGAGGAGACCACTTGTGTCTGTTTCAGTTCTTCACGATAAGAGAGGGTTAAATATTTCCCTGTCTGATATGATTTTCTATTTTTAATCTGCAAGTTCTTTCAGACAGTGACTGTCTCTGGCTGTGCCCCACTCAGTCTGCAGAAGACTGAATGAAAATCCCAAATGTGAGCCCTTCTGACATGGCAGCACAACTGGACTGTTCTTAATGACAGAAGATCAATATTAGTGTGTGTTTGCAGATTCCTTCTGCCCTGTTGGTTTTTAGGGTCATTTAGTAGGATTTGTGAGTTGGAATTATTCTTTCATATTCTTACAGGAGGAAGGAAGGAATCTCAAATAGCCTTAAAACAAGAAAAGGATGTATTTGTCCCCTGAAATTAACCCTGAAAGAACATGTGGTCAGTTTAGTGACACTGTGTTTAGTTACATCTACATTTCTCTGAATTAAAAAAATGTTATTTCCATATTATGTGTGACCACTTTATCCCTTAAGCTATCAGTGACTCCTCATCCAGTCTTGTAGGAGAAAGTCAGATAAATCCTCTTTTTAAGTGCCAGAATTGGTGCACAAGAAGCTCACTGTAATTTTGCTGAGCTTGTGTGTTCAGATCATTGTTAACTTTGGCTTCATATCCACTATTCCTTTGTCTCCCCATGTAATCAGTGTTGTCCTTGAAGAATAAATAAAACATACCTGGGTTTCCTGGGGAGATAAGTGGGGTTTTCCTGTGCAGGGCCAGAAGTTGGATTTAGTGGTTTTTGTGAGTCCCTTCCAACTCTAGCATATTCTGTGAGAAAATTTTTCGTTCATGTGTGAAGAAAAAAAAAATCAGAATCAGTGTGGTTTTATTTTTGCTTTTAGAAACAACCAAGCCCCAGATTCCTGTATTGTGCTGCAAACACATGAAATATAAATTTGTTTGTTGCTTGTATGGGAAGAAAAGGGCATCTGGATGGCTTTGTTGGCTGGCTGTATGCACATGGAGTGCTTAGAGAGCTCCAGTAATTGGCCCCATTTGCTTGCAGAGGGAGCCAAGTACATTTAAGCCATCCTGGGGCAGGAAGCGGGAATTAATGCGCAGCGTTTCTCATCCTGTGGTTGAAATTTTGCTGTTGGGAAGCAAGCTTTTTTATTTTTCAGAAAAAACCCAACTTTTGCTGCCTTTGAGAAAACTGAAATGCAAATTTTCCAGTGTTGTGTCAGCTCAGGGGTACTTTGGATATTTATTGGAGCATTTTGAGTCCTGTGCTGGGGGCGGCTGCAGGAGGAGCAGCCGAGGCTCCAGCGGGGGCGCAGGGGCTGGAGTGAAATGACATCTGGATTTGTCAGTGTGCATTTGGAACAGCATTCTCCTGTCTTTGCACTGCCTCTAAGCCAAGGGCACACCACTGGGTGAGCAGAGCACAGAGTGAATCCTGGATTTCTGTTTCAGAAACCCGACATGAGGCACTCCAGAGGCAGCATTGACCGCGAGGACGGAGCTCTGCAGGGCCCTGTAAGTGTGGGGGATCTTTTCCTCTCCCAGCTCTTCCTCCAGTTTCCTGCTAGAACGTTCTGTACACTGGCTTGGGGGTGGGAGATGATTTAAAAGTTTTGCTAAATGTTTCCACTGTTATTTCGTGGTGGTACAGCTTTCCAAGAGGCTCAGCTTCTGTGGGAACTGCAGCCACAGCAAAGTGGTTCATGCAGCAGTTTGGGGGATTTGGGGTTTGTTGGTTGTTTTTTGTTTTTATCCCTTGAAGCTGTTCTTAAAACAAATATTAAAATGTTTCCACAAATATGTTACAATAATTTCCAAGTGCTCATGTGCTGTAGAATTGGGCCTTTTATTTAAAAATGGGGATTGTTTTCTGCAAGTTCTGTCAACAGGAAGCAGGATTAAAGTAACTTATGCAGTTGTTTAAATATCTGAAGGGTTTTCTTACAAGGAATGTAAATGTTGCTGTTGTATTACTCAGAAATCTGTTTGGGGTAAATGATCCACTATAAAACAATTGGAATAAACCCCACAGCCATTCCTTTATTCCCAGACAGCAGCTGCAGCTTGGGTGTTCTTTCTTAGTGGCTTAACTCCTGACTGTTTAATTTAATTAAAACCATTTTTTCAATTGTTGAATTGCCATTGGAATCTCTGGATCATACTGTTGGAAAAGGGGGATTAGGCTAGGCACTGCTCATGACACAAACCTGGTGCTTCATCCACTGTTTCTCCCAGGAAAGCAGTGGATATTTTAAATCCACCCTCCTGTTTCATTTGGGATGGGACTGTTAACTCCTGCTTTGCCTTCAGCATTTCTTCACTTTTTAGGAATTTAGGGATTCTTCCTGCATTTGCAGCCAAGACAGTCATGAATGAGTATATCAGTGACACACTGCAGCACAGTCTCTGGAGGCATTCATGTCTGGAAGCTCCTAAGATTTTTTCCATGAATTTGGAGAAGATTCTTAGTTGCTGTTAGGCCTTGGCTGTTGTTGCATCTTTATGTAAGAGCAAGAAAAGTGTTGCTGCATTTTGTGCTGCTTGTGAAGATGCTTTGAGATGCCCAGGAGATTTTCAGGTCATGCCACAGGTTACAGATCCCAAACTGTTTCCAGGGGAAGTCCTGCCTGCCCAGATGAGGTGGTCCAATATGCCACCTCATTTGAAAGAGTGTGAAGAAAACACTTCATGGTCATGGACAAAATGGGTTTTAAAAGAGACTCTAATTCATGGTAACTGCATTTCTGGTCACAGAATTTGATCTTGTAGTTCTCAGTAGATTCAGAACATAACTCTGACTTCATTTGCAGTGGGAAATGCTTAATGCTGCTGTGAGTCAATTTGAGTTTCTGACAGAGGATGAGAAACTGGGCAGTGATACAAATGAGAAGTTACCACCCACATTTTGGCAGTTCCTGTCTGATCACATTCTTTTGACCTGTACTTTCAATACACAATTTTGTGGAAGTAAAAATGCAAGAATTCTTCTAGTGGGATACCATTATTCTGCCTCTCTCTTGCTCTCTTCCTTTCCCCCTGGGGTTATGAGATTTGAAATATTTATGTTAACAGCACAAATTGAAGATAATGACATGATTGAATGTCTCTATTTCATGTCCCTGTCTTTGAGGTGACTAACCTCACAGAGCAACAGACCAGTGTCATTTCTGCATCTCCTGTTGTTGTTGACATTTTTAAAAAGCCCTTCTTGTGGTGCTGTCCAGCTGAAACTGCAGTCAAGCTTTGTCAGCACCAGTTCTCTCCCTGCAGTGGCAAACAGCATCTCTGTAGGGATGCCACCTGTCCTTTTTCCAAAGTCCGTACATTTCCTTTGTCCTCCTAACTTCTAGAAGATCCCTGCTCTGCCAGGCGCTTTTCTGCCCTGCTTGCTTGATGTCCAGCACTCTGAATTGTGCTCTTGAAAATCACCTGACATCCATGGACTCCAGTTCTTTCAAAAGCAGATTCCCAGGGAACCTCACTATTTCCTGGAAAGCACCCAAAGTCCACTCTCTCCATAGCCAAGGTTTTGCTGGAATTTTTTCTGCTACCTCCAACAATTTGAAGCTCAACTCCTTTGTGGTTGCCATGACTGAGGCAGGCGCTGCTCAGCACTTGGCCCATGAGTCCCTCTCTGTTTACAAACAGCAATTCCAGCAATCACCTTTCCCAGTATTCCTTCATACCTGCACCCAGAAGTTACTTTCACAGGAATTTCCTGGACCTCTTTGTGTCCACTGTGTGATATTCTCCGTTGAATTTTGGGAAGTTAAAATCACCCCTGAGGGCCAGGGCTGTGGACACAGAGATATTCCTTAACTCTGTGCTGAGTCTTGGGCTGCTCACAGCAGTGGTGAGGTTGGTGTGAAGGATGGATGAATGCCATTACTAGGGAAAGTCTCTTCAGTCTGTTACTAAATTCTTCCAAGTGGATGAGCAAATGGGCCTTGACTAAGAGCTTTGCAACAAAACCAAAAAGCAAACCAGTTTAAAAGTGTGTTCCCATTACAGAAGCATTCAGCAGGAAGTTCTGCAGTTTCTCTGTTGTCATTTCTCCTTCACCACCATGACCTCTAAGTTGGATCTCTGGGCACAGACTGAAAATGCCTGTGACTGTCTCACCACCTTTGAGTAATAAGGATGAACTGCAATGTGGAGGCCAGGACTGTTGTGAGCAGTACAAAATACATGCAAATTCTTTTATTGCTCTGTAAGTAATAGACCTGTAGTGAGGGACTGATGATGGTGAATTGGAATGTATTTTCAGCTGGTAGGAAATGTGCTGAGAGCTGGCTGCTCTTGCTGTTTGAGATTGAGATAGTGCTGATGAGAGCTGCAAGCACTGCAATAACTACTTTATATGTTTATTTTATTTTATTTTATAGGCTGGTAACCAGCACATATATCAGCCTGTGGGAAAACCAGGTAAGCAGTAAATGCAGATGCTAACATTTTGAGTATTTGATTACAAGTCTTGTAGCAGCAGCAGTCCACAAAAGTTCATGGCAATATTTCCATACAGAGAGGATTCAGTTCCATACACATTGATGTTTGTGTGCTGTGTGTTCAGGTTCCCCATGCAGGCCCCAGACATGCAGTCAGCAAAGGCAAGGAAATGTTTAGATCAACAAGCAGGAAATGTCTAGAACAAGCTGAGTCAGAGTGGGAATTCACCCAGGGTGGAGTTCAGACATGTAAAACAGCAGCAGACACCTAAAATCGGGTTTCTCAGTCTCAAAAGTGAATCACACAATTTGCTGCTGGGAAGAAATCCAGTTTCCCAGATTCACACAGCATGTGGTACCAGGGATGACACCATCACAGTGCTGGGGTAGCTGTGCCCAGAGCAGCAGCAGTTACCCCACAAAAGGAGTTTCAAATATTTAACTAAAACAATCCTGCTCTCCTAAAGTGCAGCTCCCACAAATAGTGAATTTCCTGCAGCACACCCAAAGATCTCCCATCTGTGGCAGAGAAGAGCCCATGAAGCCTGTGCAGGGCAGAGCAGGAGGGTGCCAGGTGCCTCTGACACTTTGCTGCTCTAAAATCACAATTTTTTGTCGCAGATCACGCGGCTCCGCCAAAGAAGCCCCCGCGCCCCGGAGCCCCCGGGCACCTGGGCAGCCTGGCCAGCCTCAACAGCCCCGTGGACAGCTACAACGAGGGTGTGAAGGTAGGGGAACACCCAGAAAATGGAACATTCCCAGGGCCACTTTGTTCATTACCAGTGAAACAGCCCCAGCAAATCAAACATGGCAGCTCTGAGGTAGTTTGGTGTTCCTGAAGTAGAGAGCATGGAAAGCAAAGGGGACAGAATTCATGAGTAAATAATGTCATGGGGCAAACAGCTCCAGGGGAGTGGGGAGGGAACTCAGAGTCTCCCTGGCTGTGATTTAGTGTGCTCCTCACCTAGAACCTGCCCAGGTGAGCTTATTTCTAGTGTGGAATGATGAGGTGTCCCAAATAGACCCAGCTCCCTGTTGGGCAGGGTGGAGCATGCCCAGGGATCCCAGTTGCTCAGATGGTACCAGAGTCTTCTGTCTTTGGTCACAGGAGGTGAGACCTCTCCTGCAGTGCTCAAAAAGCTCTTGCTGCAGCACCAGAGCTCCTCAAATACTACCAGCTCTGGGGAGCAAGGGAAGAGGGGAAATGGGCTGTCTGACCTGGGAGGGAGATACTTCCTAATGTGTTCTTTCATTTCCCATAAATAGCAATAAAGCCAAAACTGAAACTTGACAGTGGTTTTGTAGGAGAGGTGCTGCTACAGGGTGCAGTGTCCTGCCCCTGCTGCAATTGGTGTCCACAGAACAGCTCCTAAGGATGTCAGGCACTCCCAAAATCATCCCTTTGTGTGCTGTTTCCTGCCTGTGGGACTCTGCCACCTTTCTAATCTCCAGGAAACAGCCCTGCCAGGCCTGTAGTAAAGAACAGGAATCCATGGTGTGATGGCCACAGCAGTTGGGATGAGTGACCCTTATTTTAGGTGATTTAAGGAAATACAGAAAAAGCCCAGTTCATCTGAACATGAAATTCAGAACTGCCATCAGAGCAGTGTGTTCAGCACAACTTGATCCCAGCCACTGCCAGCCTGCCTCACTCCTGCTCGTGTTCTGGGATTATTGGAATGTTTAAGAACCAGTGTAAATAGCCAGCAGTGGTGAATTTGAGCAGGATTATTTATCATAAACTGATGCCAGTGCTTTACAAGCTGCCAAGCCTCAGAAAATGTCAAAAAGCAGTAACAGATGTGTTCCTAAACTCAGCTTCTCTGAAATTTCCTTTCTAAATGCTGATGCTGGAACATGAAATAATGTTTTTGAAGTAAATCCTTCTGACAACAAACAAACCTGAGCAGTCAGAGACATCAGTAGTGACAAGTGAACGGGATTTGTGTACTAAATAGCTCTTTGAGTAGAAAAGAAGGGCTGATTTTTTTTCTTCTGTCAAAATTTTCTTGGAATTGGATTGTTTTATGCCCCTTGAAGAAAACAGCCCATTACTTTTTTGGCATAGCTTTGTTAATGGTTGCAGTCCTAAACTGAAGATGCTTCTGGGGTTCATTTCAGACTCCCTTTTCTGTACCCCCAGTTCAGACTCCCCTTTTTAGGGAGAGCACAGATGAAGAGGATTGGAATTTCCTGCCCTTGGGAGCCTTCAGGGCAGGCTCCAGAGAGTTCAGCCAGTTCCACAAAGAAACTCAAAATTCTGCAGAGTAGTGGTGTTGATATTGGGGATAAGCAAAGAGAAACCAAGATCTGAGAAACACAATGTCCATAGTCTTGAAAAGTTTGGGTCTGGAGTTCTGAGGGTTGGGAATCATCTGGAATGGGTTCTGGGTAGTTCCTGGCCATGGCTGTGATGAGTTCTTGTGAACAAGTCCTGCACAGTTAAATCACCCATGTATTTTCCATCATGACTTACCTAAACAAGAAGTTCCAGAAATATGAGTACAAAATTTGTATCCTAGACTGTTTGTGCAGAGGGACCAGCAGAGTTCCCAGGACAGGTTTCCCAGGCCCTTGCTCCACTCAGCACTCTGCCACACTGGCTTGCTCCTGTCAGCTTTGCATGATCTCCTGCCCGTGTGTTGAGTCAGGAGGAAGCATGGGGTGCATGGCAAACCCTTCCACTGCCCACAGGGGTGCACAGCAGCTCTTCTGTCACACAGGCCCCAGAGCTAACACGGGTGGCTGCCAGTTCTGGTGAGGATGTGTTTTCATTGCAGGCTTTTTAACTGGTCTCTGATTGCTACACATGTTTTGGGTTTGTTTGGTTTTATTTTTATTTTTTTTTCCTGCTGAGTTTTATTAATATTGTTTTTCTTTTTTTCCCTTCTTTTGGTAAATTTCTTTAACTTCCCCCCACATTCTGCTCAACCATAGCCATGGAGGGTAAGCAGTGCGTGAGCGTGTGTGTCCGTGCCCTATTCCAAAATGTCTTTGCATGTGACTTTGCCAAATGACTGTTTTAACTTCTTGATTGCTGAAACTGATTCGAATCACAGCCTTTCCCTGCTGATTGAAGCAATTACAGTGTTCTTTTTCCTAAGGTCTTTTCTGATCAATGCACTAGATTGAATCTCTGTGGTAGCTGTTGGTATCCACTTAATGAAATGCTACAGAATGGAATCACCTTGTACTGAATCCTGCACTCCTTCCTTAGAGAAAGTCTCAGCAAAGCATTCCACAGTTTCCTCAGGGAAGTGGATCAGGGGCTTGCAGTGAAACTTTCCTGGAGCTGGGACCAGTCCTGAGAGCCAGCAGTGACCCACTGTAGGGAGCTGAAGCACCATGAGCCATCTCAGATCCAGGAGGAAATCAGGAATTTTTTAACTTTCTACTCACATTGAGTTGTTGCTTGGGCATCCCATTGTAGGGAATAGCTGCAGGAGACTGGGATGCGTGGTAGTTTTACAGTTCTGAGATACTGAGGACCTTACTAAGGATGTTTGCAAAGTTTGTTTCATTTCAGACCTGGGATTAATTCAGTCTGTCTTGGATTTAACTCCAGACATGTTGGAAGTTTGACCTGAGTAAAGACCATAGGATTTTTAACTTAGGAGTTTTTTTCTGATCTCTTGGAAATCAACTGCCTAAAAGCGTTCTATGTTTCCCACCTGTACTCGTGACACTATTTTTGTTAACCTGCCTGTAGATTTTCACTAACAGAAGAATAATGTAATAGAATCATGGAATAGTTTGGCTTGGAAGGATGATCTCATTCCAGTTCTCTCTTTAATATATCAGTTCTCTCTTTAACATATCAGTATGTTAATGTGTGCTCTGACATTATTTTGGAGCACAAAAATCCCTTCTGGAATGAGGGACCTGATATCTGTTGCCCTCGCAGTGGAACTTGAACCACTGGGACATGTTAAGTACTCAGTACTCTCATGCCTCAAATTATTCCCTTCTCTGTTGAGTGTTCCGCTGGAAGCTCTTCAGGGAAGCCCTGGTGAAAGTTGCCCAGTGTCATTTCAGAGATCAGGTTCAGTCAGAAGAACTAAAAGACACCTCCTGCATCCCGGAGCCAGCTCAGGCAGCAGCGGGGCCGGGCGGGGCTGTGGGAGCCGGGGAAGCCGAGCCCTTCCCGGCCGGGAGGTGGCCGAGCCCCACCTGCTGGGGACGGGAGCTGCAGCAGCCGCTCTGTGCTTGCAGATCCAGCCGCAGGAGATCAGCCCTCCCCCCACGGCCAACCTGGACCGCTCCAATGACAAAGTCTACGAGAACGTCACGGGGCTGGTGAAGGCGGTGATAGAAATGTCCAGTAAGATCCAGCCGGCCCCACCCGAGGAGTACGTGCCCATGGTGAAGGTATGGGGGCAGTGCCTGAACTTGGGGTGTATTCCTACCCTGAATGAGCTCTTCAAGTGGTGTAGGGGAAATCTGCTGGAAAGCTGGAAGTAGAAAAGCTGTTTGTGTTCATGTGGTCAGAGGCTGGAGCTTTGGATTCCATGCCCACTATTGTGACAGCACTGCTTCATGCCCAGCTTGCCTGTGCTTGTCCAGAGTCCTGAGTAGTGTGCTGTCTTCTCCACATTTTCACTTTTTATGGGAA
This sequence comes from Melospiza georgiana, assembly GCF_028018845.1. Lineage (NCBI taxonomy): Eukaryota > Metazoa > Chordata > Aves > Passeriformes > Passerellidae > Melospiza > Melospiza georgiana. Next base: position 150,506,474 of record NC_080430.1, on the reverse strand, counting down.
AAACTTGTTCTTAAGTCTTTGGCATCTTGTTTTGATGCTGATAGACACAATTGCAGGCGGGATTGTGAAGTGCCATAGGCACATTCCAACTCTTTCCTTATCCAGATGAGCAATTAAATGTATCCACTGCCTCCTTGCACTCCTAAAATTCTCTCATCCACTTCTTCCAAGTCTTTGATTTCTTTAATATTTTTTTTTTCTTAGGAGGTTGGTCTGGCACTAAGAACTTTACTGGCAACAGTAGATGAGACCCTCCCAGTGCTCCCTGCAAGCACCCACAGAGAGGTACGTAGAGCTCTGCTTACCTGCTGCTCAGCCACTGCCTTCCCAGTGAGCCTCAGCTCTCTGGGACAGGTTTTGGTGCTCCCTTCATGGCACAGGCCTTTTGGTTCCCTGAGCAATCTGAACTCCTGGGTTATAATTCTGCATAAAATTAATTTAATTTAAATTGCTGCATGAACTTAGGCTTGGTATTAGTGAGGATTCTTAAACTGGATATAGGTGTCACCTATAGAAGTGACATAAACACCAGTGTTCCACAGCAGGGAATCGGCTGAGGGTTAATTCTTAGTGCAGATGTCACTTGTCATTTGCTTGCACACCAAATCATTGAAGAGGTAATTGGGCAGAGCTTGGTACAGCTGGAAGGTTGTCTGTAGTTCTGGATAAGAAGTGACTGAGAGCTTTCAATGAAGTTAGTAATTAAAACAGTTTTCCTCCAAACCTTGAATGAGTGGGGTTCTGTAAGTGCCATCTCAGAGGTTCAGGCTGACTTAGCTGTGTGCTTAAGTAACCTGTATCTGCCTTGTTTCATTTTTTAGAGCTGCTTCTATGCTTTAGAGCTGCTTCAGTAGTAAAGAGAGTAAAGCTAACAAGAACCTGAAAACCCATTACAAGCTGTTAATGCCAAGTTGTGGTTTAAAATCCAGTACTTGGGTCTTGGTGCTGTTTAGCAGTGGGTGGCTCAGCAGGTGCCAAATCCCATCTGCTGCTCCCCATGGTATTGCAGAAACAGCTCAGCTGCAGTCAGGGATCAGCAGGGGCTGTGGCTCTGTGGAATTGCTGTGAGTGCAGGGTTTCAAACCCCCAGGGCTGATGGAGTTGTCTCGTTGCAGATTGAGATGGCACAGAAGCTGCTGAACTCGGACCTGGCCGAGCTCATCAACAAGATGAAGCTGGCCCAGCAGTACGTCATGACCAGCCTGCAGCAGGAGTACAAGAAGCAAATGCTGACGGCTGCTCACGCCCTGGCTGTGGATGCCAAAAACCTGCTGGATGTCATTGATCAAGCCAGACTGAAAATCAGCCAGTCCAGACCGCACTAAGCACTGAGGGAAGAGCATCGTCAGCCTCGGAATTCTGCTCGCGCCAGGATGTTCCTTCACCTTCCACCAGCAGTGAGGATTCACCCAGCGCAGTCCTGGCCGCCCCCTGGGGGTCTCTCATTGCAACAGTTGAAGCAGTGGCTCTGCTGGAGCCGGGCTGGCTTCGGGCCGCGGTTAGCAGCAGCTGAGTTTGTACAGGAGCCCTCGGAGCCGGGGCACGGGGCAGTCACTCCATCATGGCATGGGACACGCTTCACACCGAGCTGCCACCATTGAGCTGCCCCCGGGCCGCGGCCTCGGAGCCAAAACTGTTGGAGCAGCAGATGGGAGAAAGATATTGTGAAGTGAAGAATTCGGGGAAACCTCAGGGCTGAGAATTCTTGCCCACAGTATATGAACTATCCAGACTGGAATTTTTTTTATTAGAACACTTACGTCGCAATATGCTAATCACGATTTACAGAGAAAGAATAAAAAGCTATATTTTCAAGACTTCAGTCATTTCAAGACAAACTAAAGCCCTCTTCATCTTCCTGCCTTTTACTTTGACGTGACTGTGTGAAGCATTTGTTTGGAACTAGCTGTAGGACACAACTGAACACTCGAGTTTTTCACCAGGATAACGTGCCAGTTCTTTTGTAGCAATGTTGTTTTCCTTGGAAGTGAAAATGCTGCTTTGTACCAGAGCAATTCAGAGCTGCATTTAGAGGAGACCTGTAACCATTCATGTCCCCCATTTTTATATAATTTATAACGACAGATTAAAGCCATGATGACTATTTTAAACCCACTGTAGTTAACTAACCCATCCTTTTGTCTATCTTGCCTGGGAGGAGTTACAGTAGAGCAGTGTAATTAGATTTTCCTTGGTTTTCCAGTTATGCCATCTGTTCTGTTAAAATAAAAACCACACTCCCTTTTTGCTGTTGAGGGATATAAATTATTCTCAGGAAGAATATAATGAACTGTACAGTTACTTTGACCTATTAAAAAGGTGTTACCAGTGAAACTCTGACTCTTTATTTCATGTGTGTGCACTGCAAAAGAATTCTTCCCTGGGTACCTGTGTCTTTTTAAAAATTAGTTGATAATACAAATACCTACCATTCTGTCATGAAGTTGTTATATAAATGTAAAAGGTGGGACAGTGCAGAATCTATCAGTGTTTGTGGAACAGTCTCCCTCCACAAGTTTGGTGTCTCTTATACACCTGGAATTCTGTAATGCCTCAAATGCTTTGGAATACCCACTTGGAACATGACTCTTCCCTTGGTTAACTGCTCTGGAAAAGTCCTGTTCAGAAGTTATTTATGAAATTCATGCCTTTTAAGAGCTCCTGTCCATTGCAGTGTGACATCACCTCCCACACCAGGTAAATACATCCTGTACCTTCCACAACCTCAGCCCTTCACCTGAGCATTGCAGCCTTTTCCCCACTATGAAAAGCCCCTGGCCTTGCTGTGCCACAGCTGTCACCACACCCCTGCTCACTGGGATTTCATCCCTCCCTCCATCCACAGGCTGTGGGTGCCTTTTAGAGCTTTAACTGTTCTTGTGAAACACCAAAAAACTGACAGGGGAAGCTGTAAAGCCCCAGCTGAGCACTCATGACAGCAGCTTCAGGAGCTGCAGGTAACCTGGCCACAAACATCCACCTGAGACAAGAGTACAAGCAGATGTTTTTTATTACAGGCTGGTACAAAACTAATTAGTCAAAAAGACCAAAGCCCATGTCATCATCAGATTCCTCTGATTCTTCCTTCTTTTCCTCTTCTTTCTTCTCCTCAGCTGGAAAAGAAACAGATTTATATTTCAATTTATCAGCTCATAAAAGTCACTTGTCACAAAAGGTGTCACATGCAATGATTACCATCAAGTAATCCTAAAACCTAAGCCAGCAGCCCAAGAATGTTGTTTGTGCTATTAGCAAAATGGTTTTGTTCAGAATTAATTTCCAGCAAACCCGAAAATTTTTGAGAAGATGCTGATGCTCTGATCCTGATGACACACAGGAAGAGCAGTTTTAATTCTGAGGGAACACTAATCGTGTGCAATGCTCCCTTTCTCAAGGGGAGGGCGTGCTTTTCTCCAGAACACTCACGCACACCGCATGGCAGAAACCACACGTGAACAGCTCCTGTGCCACTCACACCCTCTGCATGGCAAAACCCACATGCCAACAGCTCCTGTAACTAGTGCTTGCAAAGCTGCGGCTGCCCCATCCCTGCAAGTGTTGGATGGGGCTCTGAACAGCCCAGTGTAGAGGACGGTGTCCCTGCCCACGGCAGGAGTTTGCAAAGAGATGGCCATAAAGCTCTTCCTAACTGAAGCCATTCCATGGATCCCTAGATCCACGTTCCGAGCCTCGGTCGGACGCGGCCGCCACTTACCGGGGGCGGCTCCGCCGGCGGGCGCGGCACCACCCGCGGGAGCGGCGGCAGCCGGAGCCCCGCCACCGCCCGCTCCCACGTTACAGATCAGGCTCCCGATGTCAATGTTCGCCAGCGCCTGCAGGGAACGACAAGCGGCAGCGAAGCCTCGTTAATACGGGCGGGAGGAGCGCTGGGGAGCCCCACACGCCGCCCCCGCCCGGCCCGCGGCCCCTCTCGCCCACCTTGGCGAAGAGCCCCGGCCAGAAAGGCTCCACGTTCACTCCGGCTGCCTTGATGAGCGCGTTGATCTTGTCCTCCTGCAACGAGACAGCGGCGCTCAGAGCCCGCCCGGCCCGGCCCGGCGCGGCCCCTCAGGCGGCCATGCCGCGCGGCCGCCGCCATCTTGTGCGGCCGCACTCACCGTCACGGTGACCTCGTCGTCGTGCAGGATGAGGGCGGAGTAGATGCAGGCGAGCTCGGAGACGGAGGCCATGGCGGGGCGCGGTGCTGGTCGCCGGGTGGTTCGGCCTTAGCTTCGTACGAAGGACTCAGCACCTTGGGCCGCCGCGGAACGAAAGGGGCGGGCCTCCGCGGCGCGGATTTATAATGGCGATGCGCGTTGCGTCATCGGTGACGTGACCCCGTGACCCGCCGCGCATGGCAGGTGCGCGCGCTCCCTCCCTCCCTCAGCGCCCTCACGGGGAATAATTCACCCTAAAGCCGAGAATGGCGCCGGGTCTGGCCGCTCCCCCATCCCTGCCAGCCCCAGCCACATCCCCACGGCTTTTGTATCCCTCCACTACCCTGGGTGAAAACTCTGCTGAGGCCATTTTCCCAGGATCCAAACTAAACCTCCCTGGCACAGCTTGAGGGGCCCAAGCCCTCCTCCCCCACAGCTACTTCAGGTGTCACTGCCTCGCTTAAACACTCCGTTTTCTGTATGTAATAAAACGGGGAGAAAAGGTGCTGAATAAGCCCTTGGTACAGGATTGTGTACTGTGATTTTTTTCCACCCAAACATGAGCAAGAACTTCTTTCCCATCAATGACCAAGCACTGAGCATTTTGCCCAGAGAGGGTGTGGGGTCTCCCTCACTGGAGATATTCCAGCACTGTCTGCCCACAGTCCTGAGCCTGTGCTGGAGCAGAGAGGTGGCACCAGGTGACCCCACTGTGGTCCCTTCCAACCTCATCATTCTGTGGTTCTGGGATTCTGATGAGCCTGAGCAAATTCCAGAGTTTTGCTCCGACGGCATCATTGGATTGTGAAAAATGAATGTTCTCTGGGTTTTATTTTGTGTCTTCTTGACAGATATGTGTTTGATGAGTCTCAGCTCAGTGGCTGGGCAGATCATGGAACAGCTTTCCTGCAAGCTGTGCTGGGGCACTCCTGGAGGACATGGAGGGGCTTTGGGACAGCCACAGCTCCATCAAGGTCAAGTCCTGCTTGATCAACTGAGGGGCCTTCTATGATGGAGTGACTGTGCAAAACGCCAGTCACGTGTTCTTAAAATTTTAAAAGTTTAATAGTAATAAAATGGTTATAAAATAGCAATATAATTAGTGTAATAATAATTTGGACAATTTGGATTACGACAATATGAGACAATAGAAACAAAAGGTTATGGAAGTCCGGGTACTTTTTTGGGCAGCATAAGCCCGAAAAAGGACACACGTTAACAGAGGATTAACCCTTAAAAACAACAGCCTCTTGCATATTCATACAGCTCATACATGATGCATAAATTCCATTCAAACACAGGATTATGTCTGGTCAGTGCCAACTTCTTTCTCTTAATCCTGACGTCGTGTTCATGGCTGAGCAAGTCAGGAAGAAGTTCATTTCTTCTGATAATGGGGCAATAAATTCTCTTTCTCTGGAAGATTTAGGTGTCCTGTGGCTGCTGTCTGATGTGAGTACCTCATTCCTTTCTTAAAAAAATATCTCACGTACATAGTTTCTATTTTAACATTATAACCTAAACCATATTTAACACACTACTTAAAAAAATTAATTCAGCATAACTTTCTAACATAGCACATATAATATTCACTTTAATATTTGCAAAAATCCAATCATAAAATACACATTTTTCACGTGTTCTGATGAGCCCGAGCAAATTCCAGAGTTTTGCTCCAACGGCATCATCGGATTATGAAAAATGAATGTTCTCTGGGTTTTATTTTGTGGCTTCTTGACAGATGTGCATTTGATGAGCCTCACCTTGGAGGCAGATCATGGAAGAGATTTCCTAGAAGCTGTGCTGGAGGACATTGAGGGGATTTGGGACAGCCAGGACTCCATCAAGGTCAAGTCCTGCTTGATCAACTGAGGGAGCTTCTATGATGGAGTGACCACATGGAATGGACTTGGGAAGGTCTATGGATTTCACCTGTCTGGGCTTCTATAAAGCCTTTAGCACAGTCCCACACAACATCCTGCTGTCTAATTGGAGAGAGATGGGTTTTATGGATGGGCAGTTTGGTGGATGAGGAATTGGCTGGATGCTCACACCCACAGTGCAGTGATTGACCCAATGTCCAGATGGAGATCAGTGATGTGTCCCTCAGCTCTGTTTGGCCCATTATGATTTGAAGTCTTCATCAAAGACATGAACAGAGAGATCAGGTGCACCCTCAGCAGATTTGCAGATAACTCCAAGCTGAGTGGTGTGGCTGATATGCCTGAGGGACAGGATTCCATCCAGGCTGGACTGGGCTCTGAGCAACCTGATCCAGGTGAAGATATTCCTGTGCACTGCAGTGGGGCTGGGCTATCTCACCCTCAAAGGTCCCTTCCAACACAAACCAAATAAGTAAAATTATAAAAAAATAAGCTTAAGTAAAATTATTCCAAAAAATGCAAAAAGCTTGAAATTTTAGAATCCTAAAATGACAACTTTCTATTACCAGCAAAGTGTATCCAGCCTGCTTTTGTAGTGCTCCTTTATAGAAATCTCAGGATTTATTAGACCATTACAAGTGAAAACTGAGGTAGGCAAGAGGGACTTTACCTCTTGTACCCATCCCTTCCTAAGGATCACAAACAATTGAGAATTTCACTGAACAAAGATCTAACACTGCTCACTGCTGGAGATGATAAATGCACAGTGATGCAGTGCATAATTTGTGGGTGTTTATCCCTATTAGTGGAGTCAACAGCTCTGAATTTAAGCATTTACTTAAACTTCCTCTTCAAGGCACAGGACAATTGTCTACATTTTTATACCTAACTCAAAGCACAAATAAATGCACCTTTCCAGTAGGATTAAATATCCAGGAACCTCTGTCTTTGCTGGGTGCTTGAGGCTGGGATCTCACAGGGACTTCACAGTGTGAGCCTCACTCCAGGGCTGCCAAAGCCCTCAGAGCTGTCCCAGTGCTCCATGAGATGATGATCTGACTGAAAAGTAGCAGCAGAGAAATAAGATTCCTTTTCAATCAAATAAACTTGCAAATGTTGCTGGCCTAGGAGATGAGCACTGGAAGTGTGCAGGCAGTCAACAAAATTGTATGTTTAATAAGACATGGTTTTGTAACAGTTCTGATATAACAGTCCTTAAGCTAAAAGTTATTAGAAATGCTGATGGGCTGTTAAAAAATAAAATATGAAGACCTAAAATTTAAATGTGACATTCACATAAGCTTAGGCTTTGGTTGGCAAAGATGTTAATTAAATGAGATTTGCCTGCATCCTTGCTTCATGGCTGTCTTGCTGCATCTATTGAGTGACACTGATAAAGCTGCTCTGTAGGAGCCCAGAAGAAAGTTCTGATGAAAACAAATCACTGTGTAAAAGAAAGCAAAAAAAAAAAAAAAAAAAAAAAAAAAAACAACAACAAAAGAAACCCCAGTTTTGCTGCTTCTTAAAGGTTTTGGAAGCCTGGATATGTGATCAGGATTGCTGGTTAATAAAGCTTAATTAATAAAGCTGGTTAATAAAGCAGAACAAGGTTCTAGAAATTTGCAGTAGAAATTTTTCACTTCTGATCCTGTAACTGTCTGTACTTTTACTATCTAACACATCACCATCCTTTTGGAGCAGAAGTCTCTGTTCAGGATGAATCTACAGCAAATAGATGGAGGCTTAAAAAAAAAACAAACCCAAAACCAAACAACAAAGCCCCTTACATTCTTAAACCCCCTTACATTCTTCTGTGAATTCTGCTATTCCAGGGTGGTGAGTTATTCCCAGGCTGGTGAGGTTTAGGAGGATGATCCAGCTGTGTGCTTGCAGGCTGCTGCAGGATCACACAGGGATCTCTTAATGATAAACAAAACAAGGGACTTGGCTGGGAAGGTTCCCTGGGGTGGATATTTGACACTTGGGGGATGGATGGTGAGGAGCAGTGGCAGAGATCTGGATGGAGGTGCCTGTGCTTTGCCGAGGAAGATGAGAACATCAGCAGGATCTGTCATTATCATACCCAAAGCAGTCAGCCCTTAGCACCTCACCCTGAATTCACTGTGTGATGTTCACACAGAGCTGATTCTGAGTTTAGAACATGATAGAACCTGACCAAGGCCACTGGTGGTCACCAAAGTGGTCAGACTCAAGAGGTCTTTACCAAGGAGAGTTGAAGTTCTTTTTTCTTGTCCTTGCTTAACTATTTTGTTGCTGCTTTTAACCTTCCTGAGGTGATTCTTGTCTCCTTAAGTCTCGGGATCTCTCCCTGGTCAGTGACCGCGAGAAAAGTTCGAAAGTCTCCTTTCCCACCCCGGCACTTGAAGAAGGAGTCAGAGCTCTTCATTTCTCAGTCTCAAGGTTGTTGTTTATTGTTCCTTATCTATAAAATATTTTCTCCTGTCCAGCTGGGGTCCTCTCAGCAAGACAGTCCCGGCACTCTGCCTGTTCCTGGGGCAGTGTTATATCTTTATACTAAAAACTACGTATACAATATTTACAATTACTTTCCAATACCTATCACCTGTGTCAGACAGTGAGCTTCTACTCTAAACCAATCTAAAACCAACATCACAGCAGAAGATGGAGGCCAAGAAGAAGAAAGAGAAAGGCTGGACATGCCCAGATTCCTCCATCTTGCCCCCCCTGAACCCCCATTCTAAAAACCCCCAAATCTACTTTTTCACCTTGTGATAAATTCAGTCATTCTACTTAAACTGTTTGTGGCTTGCAGATCTTCATCTAAGGTTGGGAACTTGCTCCATGGCTCATAAACAAAACCACAGGCATTTTGGGCTCTGTACCAGGGTCTCTGAGACCCCTGGCAGGGGCCGTGGCTGCTCAGGACAGCCAGAGGGATGTCCTGGGCTCTGACACTTAAGTTGCCTCTCTCCAGCTCCCAAGACTGCAGTTTCTCAGTGACCAAAGGCCAAGTGTGGCCAGCAGGACCAGGGCAGTGATTGCCCCCTGTACTCAGCACTGGGGAGGCCACACCTCGAGTCCTGGGCTCAGATTTGGGTACAAAAAGGACATTGGAGCCTGTCTGAAGAACAGGAACAAAGCTGGGGAGGGAAGGAGCTGCCTGGCAGGAGGCTGAAGCCGGCTGGGGTTGGTCTCTTCTAATGCTAGGGTGAGAGAAAATTACCTCAAGTTGTGCTCAGGGAAGTTTAGATTTACTATTAAGAAAAATTTCTGCATGGAAAGGATGGTCAAGCATTGGAACAGGCTGCCAGGGAAGGGATTGAGCCAAGAACCTGGGAGGTATTTAAAAGACATCTAGATGTGGCACTTAGGGACATTAGGGCTTTTTTCTTGGTGAACTGTCTCAGGTTCAACATTTACTTCTTTTATCTTCTTTTGTCCTTTTGTTCCTAGTTGGGTGGGGTTGTTTTGTTTTGTTTTGTTTTTGTGTGGGGTTGGTTGGTTGGTTTTGTTTTTGTGGGGGTTTTGTTTGTGGTTTTTTTTTTTTTTTTTTTTTTTTTTTTTGGTTGGTTGTTTTTTTTGTTTTGGCTTGGGTTTTTTCCCCCTTGTAACAAGGTCATTACAATAAAGAACAAAACTCTGGTACTTCTTGAAACTGTAACAACCAGTGTGTGTAACACATCCCCAATAGGTGGTGCTGCATCTTTTCCATCAAGTTGAATTGTTACATTGTTGATCCTGATCACCTGGGAAAATTGTCTTTTTTGAATGAACTGAAGTTAGTAATCTAATGATAATTAGTTGTTTTGTTTTGTTCTGTTTTTTTAGAAATTATTATTGCAATTCATTTGACAAAATAAGTGAAATGCAGCTTTGTAGCTTGGTAGTTGGGATAGTTATTTGATTATAGAAACTCAAAAAGAAATTATTTTGGTCCCTCCACCTTGGATTAATTGTGGATAAATATTTAATTTTTAAAATAACAAACAATTCCTGAGCAGGGGACCAGAACCCTCAAAGTCTTTGTAAAATGTGAACACTTTAGGGCACCGAGCCATGGACTTCTTCACTTTGGTTCTGATTTTAAATTCTTATGTAAAGCAGAATGCAGAATATGTGACAGGTCTCATGCATGTACTCCAGGATAACATCTTAAAAGTTAGGCCAGTTGAGAGATGGCAAATATAAGCCTAAATCCCCTCCAAGTCAAGAATAAAATTTACATCTTCCAGCTCTGAGTGAAAATTTTTGCTATTATATTATTGTAATCACCGACTGTCAGACATTTATAAACTCTGGGGGGGTTTAAAATGAATTCCATTTAAAATGGGAATAGTTGTTACTTAGGGAGATCAAGGTATGTTTTCTCATCAAAAGAAAAGCTCTATCATTTGTCACTGGCCTATTTGTATATAAAATATTTTCCCTAAATTGCTGCCACTGCTATAAAGGATTTTTAAATGCTGCTCCTAAATACCATCTTTGCTTCCAGAATTATTAGAATGTGCTTTTTTCCAAAATTAATAATTTCTTCTGTGACAGATATCAGTTCTGGGAAATGTCATCTTGAAGTACAGCAGTTAAGACAGGTATTGTGCCCAACAATCACTCTTTTTTTTTCTTTAGAAAACCCTAATTTTAAGCATTTAAGCAGCTGTTCTTACGCTACCATATAATTGTTAATACAGCATATAAAGACCATGCTTAAAAGAATGCTGTTACAGAGCTTTCAAACCTCTCTTTCAGAACAAACCTTTTCAAGAACTGGAGCCTTTTTTGGGTGAAATGGCCCAGTAAGACATAATTAGGTTTCACTGTGCTCCAAAACAGCAGTTGTGAGTGACAGAAAGCATTGGAAATGAAGCAAGTGACATGGCCCAAAATGAGTGTTAGAACAGAGGCAGAAGAGAGCTGGAACTCTCTTTCCTCAGCTGCACACAAATGCTGCTGGAAGTGCTCAACACCATGAAAATATACCTGAGGAACAGCAGCACTTCCACATGGAAAACAGGACTTAAATAAAAGTTTAATTTATTATTTAGCTGACTGTGCAGTTCTACAGTGTTGTATGAACAGTGACAAATGCTTTTGCTTATTAAGTGCTAAATCCAGAGAAATCAGCTTTAAATCAGTAGAAGAATGTTGCACTCTAGGATGTTTGAGGCATTCATTGCCATTTTTAGATCTCTGTTTTTTAGGGAACTTCTGAAATCAATTGCAGAGGATTCTGTGGAGCCAGAAGGAAGTGTGGGATGAGTGTTTAGTGTTTTGTAAAACCTCCCCTTATATTTCACCTGTCTTGTGATGCTTGCTAGCTTATTATTTTCAAACTGCTACCACAGTACCAGAGTAGACTTGTAGGCTCAGCATATGTCAGTGCTGATAGCCAGGGTGACCAAAGTAATCCAGTGAACATTTCCAGAAAGTTGTCAGTGTGTTTTATCCCATTTTCTTTCTTAAATGCAGGTCTAACAGGCACAAGAGTATGTCTAATGTTAGAGAAAGTTACGTTCCTAATCAGGTTGAAAAGATTGGCTTAAATATAGCATCAAAAATTAGATGTTGATACAGAAACTGCATATTTTTCTCCTGCCACCTCAGCAGAAAGGCCAAATGTGCCTCAGATAATTCTCTTCTGGCTCTTGTTTTTGGGGATTTTCCCCCATCCACCCTCTTTTTCAGCCTCTAGTAAGGTTATATACCAGAAATTATTGGTGGTTGTAAAAAAAATGTTAGCCAGTTCCTCACAAGGAGGAAAACAGCAACCCCTTTGCCAGCTCCTTTGTTTATCTTTTTGCTAGAGCTGCTCGGCTTTACTTTAAAACTAAAGCTGACCCATAATTTTGTCCTTTATTTGTTTATAGTTATGGGTAAATCTTTACTTTCCAGCAATTTGAGAAGCCTGGAATGGAGACAAATCCAAAATCATCTCAGTGGAAACTGCAGTGGTGACAATGGTTTCAGGAACAGCTCACTTGAAGTGAAAGCTGAGCTGTTAATAGCAGCCCTGGAATATCTGTGAGTATGACCCAAAGGGGAGAGTAAATACTTTGGAACAGTGAGATGCTTCTGTATCACTTGAGATGTGACCTGATGAAGAAGGATTTTAATTGGCTTGATGAACACTGCAAGCTGTGTTTGCCTTGCTCTCTGGCAGATAATACTTGGTGAAGGAATGCAGTTGACCTTGATGGGACTTGACTGTTCTGGGTTAAAAACTGCATGAATTTTTTAAAGGCTTCCACATCAACATGGAGGAGGTGATTGAAAGTATAGATCATGGCTGTGCTGGAACTCTGGAGGTAACTCCAGTGGAAGTGAGCATAATTAACTTGCTTTATGCCTCCTTAGCAGGTTTAACTTTATTTTTCCTACTTTCTTCTGAATGGAAGAGGTACTAACTAGGTGACTACAAAAGGATGACAGTTCCTGCAGGAATTATCATCTCTGATGTGGAATCACAGAATTGTTTAAGTTGGAAAATATGTTTAAGATCATCAAGTCCAACCATTAACCCAAGCCAAGCCCATCACTAACCCATAACCCCACATGCCACATCCATGTCTTTTAGATTCCTCCAGGGATATCTCCAGGGTCTCAGTGCATCATACTGATCACTCTGCCTCTCTCATATCCTTTCTAGTTTGTTTTCCCCACTACATTATCTGGTTGTACTAAACTTTACTTGTGTACAGTACCAGACATTATCTGGTTGACAAGGACAATAAGGCAACCCCACCACAGCTGGGTTTCACAGATATGACTAAAAGTGGATATGGGAATCCATGAGGTAACTGAGCTGAGGTTTTCAGAGCAACAGGAGGAATAAAAGAATATAAACAAACAAATCCAAATTTAATTCAAGATCCAGCAGTATGTGTAATACTGATGTAATTCCAGCATACCTTTCAAACGTGTAACAGGGAGAGGTAGTGGAGAGGGTAATAGAGAGCTAGAGGCACTAAGTCATTTTCCAAGGTCTCACTGAAAGCCACAGGATGACAGAACATAGTCTTAAACTGCGCCAGGGGAAGTTTAGGCTGGGCACTAAGTGGAGTTTCTTCACAGCAAGGGTGATTAAACATTGGAATGGACTGCCCAGGGTGGTGGTGGAGTCACCAGCCCTGGAGGTGTTTAAAGACTGGACACGGCACTCCGTGCTCTGGTCCTGTGATGTCCGGTCATAGGCTGGACTCGGTGAGCTCCGAGGACTTTTCCAACCTGGCTGATTCTGTGACTCTGCGGGCAGAGTTCAGGCGGGGGCTGCAGCAGGGATCGGGGGCTGCAGCAGGGATCGGGGGCTGCAGGCTGGGAGCAGGGGCTGCAGGATCAGGCTGAGATCGGGGGCTGCAGGCGGGATCGGGGGCTGCAGCAGGGATCGGGGGCTGCAGCAGGGATCGGGGGCTGCAGCAGGGATCGGGGGCTGCAGGATCAGGCTGGGATCGGGAGCGCAGGATCAGGCTGGGATCGGGGGCTGCAGGCAGGGATGGGAGGCTGTGCAGGCAGGGAGCCGGGGCTGCAGGCTCAGGTTGGGATCGGGGGCTGCAGCAGGGATCGGGGGCTGCAGGATCAGGCTGGGATCGGGGGCTGCAGCAGCAGGGACCGGGGGCTGCAGGCAGGGATCGGGGGCTGCAGGCTCAGGCAGGGACCGGGGCCCCTGGGCTCGGCAGCGCTCCGATCCCCGTCCCGCTGCCGCGGCCGCTTCCCGCCCGCCCGGCCGGAGGGCGGAGCGCCCCTTCCCCGTGACCCCGCGGCTCCTCCTCCTCCCCTCCCCGCTCCTCAGTGCCGACGAGTAACCTGGATTCCCGGCCCTCCTCCTCCTCCCTCTTTCTTTTTTTTTTTTTTTTTTTTTTTTTTTTTTACTCCTCTCCCCTTTTCTTTTCCTCCCACCTCCCCTTTCCTTCCTCCTCCTCCTCCCCTTCCCCCGACAGCGTAGCCGGGGCTTGGGCTCGCTCCCTCCCCCGTGCCCTCCCCTGGAGCCGCCGCCGCCGCCTCCGCCGCCGCGCACACGGAGACATGTACCCGGGAGCCCCCTCCGCCGGACCCGGTGAGCTTTGCCCGGGTTTGTTTCCCTCCTACGCTCCCCCCGGAGCGGCTTTCCCGGTCCGTGCCCGTGGGGAGCCCCGGGAGCGCCTCGTCCCCCCCCGGCTCGGGCCTGGCTGGAGCGGCGGCCGCGCTGGCCGGGGGAGGAAGGAGGGTCAGGGCGCCGCCGCCACTCGGGCAGGGCCGCGTGTCCGGAGGCCCCTCGGAGGGGAGGGTCGCCTTCCCTGCCCCGCTCCCGCCTCCCTCTGCCGAGCCCTGAGGCCGGCGCGGCTCCCGCTGCGGACCGGGGTCTCCATTTCCTCTCTCCCGGCTCCATCCTGGGATTCCCGGCTGGCCGCGTGTTCGCCGGCGGCCGCGCCGCGATAGTTGCGCTGGGGAAGCGCCCGCATGTCGGGAGGGCTGCGAGAGGTGAGGGCTGCCCTAGGTGTCCTCGGGCTCGCTCTGTGTGGGAGCAAACCTGGCAGCAAAGGAAAAGTGGACGTGCAAAAAGGGTTACCAACTCCCTTAGGAAGGTTTAGTATCACTTTGGGAAAATATAGGTTAATACTGCGCGAGTTTGTGCAGCTCATATGAGACAATGTTTTCTCCTTTTTAGTGTTAGGCTGTTTCTGCGGTGAGAATTCTTATGTAGAAACAACAGTGTTTGGGTGACTGGCACCTAGTTTTCTTCTAGAAAAGTTTCAAAATAAATGGAACTTTATGCTGTTGCTCTCAATTGCTTTGCATAAAATTTCTTTGCTTAGAGGGATAATCTAGCAGGGACTGGTGTAGGGAAATACAGGACCTGTAACTGAGATGTCTTTTAGTGCTCCTCTTACATACAGATGCTTCTGTAAAAGCATTCATATCTTGGGATCCACAATTAGGTGTTGGGAGTTTTTTTTGGCTTTTTTTTTTTTCTCTCTGACTTGGTTCTCCTGAAGGGGCAATAATTAGGAAAGATAATTAGGAATATTGTTTTCCTCTTGAAGTACAGTTGCTCTGTTTTTACTTTCTCACCGGGCTCTTGCTGGCACAGCAGGCAGACCGGTCTCTACAGCTCTGTGTCCCTAGACTGATGTTGAAGGTCCTGCTTTCATGTGTGACACCATTGGCACATTTCAGCACCAATAACGTAGGACTAGAGATGTAATCCTTTGGTTTTTGGTGTCGGCACAGGTTCACTTTCATTTTACAGGTGCTCATGGTGGCTCACATCGGGCTGTTGCTGTGTTCACCTCCTGGCGATAGATCTTGTTCGAAATTGTGCTTAAGGAGACAGATAATTAAAAATATTACCAGCATATGGGCTGGGAGTAGTTTCATGTGTGGGAGTCTCTTTATTTTTATTTACTCTCTATCCGATCCTACCAGTTTCCCTTTCACTTGGCATGATCTCGCAGCTGGTGGCTGCTGTTTGCCATCAGGGACCCACGTTCGGTGTGTAGGAATTTTTTCCCCTAACTGGAACGAAAGTACCAGTATCAAGCTCCTGCCGCTGCTGTGCTTTCACCGAGTTCTGGCTGGCTCTGTGTTGTCACCGCCGTGTGTCCGGCCGAGCTCACCTCGTGCCTTGTTTACTTCCGAGTTTATCGGGGTGGCTCAGCCCTTTCCCCGGGCATTGGCCGGGCTGGGAGCCGCGGCTTGTTCTGCACATGGGGAGCGAGGCTCCGCTTCCTTCCTGTGCAATCATCCCCGGGCAGCCCCGGCAGCTTCCTGCTCCGCGCACAAGGCATCGTGGAGATTTTTTATTGTGGGTATTCTGTTTTATTACAGCGAGGGACTGTGAAGTCCCCTGCCACATGTTAATCTGAAAACTACAAACCCACTGTGTGAAATCCTGCCCGGAGCAGAGAGCACAAGTGTGGTTTCCAGCCCCTCACCGAGGCAGGGCTGCTGTGAACGCAGCCGAGAGCTGCAGCCTCTCCAGGTCTGTCAGCACATCCTTGACACCAGGGACAGGCTCCATTCATCTCTGCTCTGTCCTGCTGATGCTCAGGAGCTGCTTTGCCCTCCCAGTTCGTGTCCAAGCTGGGCTGTGCAGCCGAGCCCATCCGAGGTGCCCCTGGTGCTGGCCTGCTGCCAGGGGAGCCGCTCAATTTGCCACAGGGTTTGCTATTTTAATCTTAATTCTTTTTCTGGAAACAGTATCAAGCAGTTAGGAGGCCGTGTCTGACTGATTTCAAAACATCGCTGCTGAACGTGCAAAGTTTGTTCAAACATGCTGTTGTGTCAGGAGTAAGGTGGGGTTTTGTACACGAAGGGGTTGTCACAAAATCACTGTTTCCATAATTAGGAAATTAATGACCCCTTTTTGCTTTTTCCCAAATACTGTTTGAGTTCTTGACGTGGTGTTGAATTTGCTGTGACATTGTGTCCATACCCTTTTTTTAGCTTCAAGAAAGTGTGAAAAGTCAAGAATCTGAAAATTTTTCTTTTTTGCAGAAAAAGCTTGACACTGCTACTTTTTTGTGTACTTTTTTTAGAAGGAAGAACAGAAAAATGTCATAATAAAAGTACCCTCATTCAGCTAAAAGACTTGATCAAAAGCTTCATAAACTTCTGGAACTTGCACTTCTAGGTCTTAATGTATTTATTAATTCTGAACTTTGCACACCACAGATTTCTCCTTAATTCTTTAAAAGGATAACTGGTTTTGCCTGATGCTGAGGGTCCTAATTTATTGTTGAAGCAGTAATTGTCTGAAAAAGAGTGTGAAGTTGATAATAGTTTTGCATGTGAAATACCAACTTTTTTTCCGTAGCACAAAAAGCAACTTTATTAAATTAGTGGTACTAAAGTTATTTTCTTGTCATTTAGTTTTAAGTTACCCTTTAAAAATTGTGAATAGACCGTTGAAACTTTTATGAGTCTGTTTTAGTTTTCAGTGCAGGTACTTGTTTTTACCTTCCATATGTTTTCTTGAAGATTTTGGATGTTAGATGTTGATTCTCTTGGGGAGTCTTCAGTCTTAAAATGTGGTGCAGGGAAAGATGTGCTCATACCTTGACTGGGGTAGTAGAAATGGCAATTTTTATATCTTCATCTGCTTGAATTTAATCCTCCAGTGTCCTTCTAGCTTGTGTTTCAGCGGCAGTGGATGTTTCCCCTGTACAGCCTGTTAAAGGTGTGTTTTTCTTTTCTTAAAAAAATCTTTTTCTGTTCTCTTGGGGGTGGATGTGGACCTGTCTTACCCTGCTGCTGCTATCACAGAGTCATCCAGTTTCTTTGGCTTAATTTTAGACCATAAATTAATGCTGCAATTCCTGGTAAGCTGCCACACAAAGAGGAAGGAATGAAAACTTTGTATGCAGCCTCAGCTCTCTTCATTTTTGCTAAAATTGAAATTGCATTTGACAAAGTTACAGCCTGGAAAACACAGCATGACTTTTTCAAATGTGTTGCTGTCATGACCAATATATTTTCCTAAGGAAAGAAAAATTCTATATCATTATGTTGCCTCAGATAACTGTGTTGTCTTCAGGTGGCTTAAAGATGAGGTGGTTTGATGGAAAGATAATTGGTGGTGTCAGATGTGACACCAAACTTTCTCCTTTCCTCTCTGAACTGAACTATTCTATTTGCTATTGAAAAGTGAAACATCTTTTTCTGCAGTGATTCTCCTGCTGACTTTGCAGTTGCATGGCATTTTGTGCACTTATTTTTACTTCATCTCGAAGTTTTCCAGTTTTGCAGAATTGTTGTGTGCTGGTACATATTTAGTGGTGCATTGGAATGTACAGAAGCAGTGCAGAGAACACCAAACCTTCCTGACTTCCAGGAAAGTTCTTCTTTCACAATTTGCAGCCCTTCCTTCACTGCTATCCCCACCACTCTGCCTCTCTTTCACAGAAGGGTGGAAAAGGGATGTAAATGCTTTAATTCAGTAAGAAAAAATCCCTTAGATGATCATCTGGTGTTCTTGTACCCCTTAGAACTGTATAGGAGGGAGAGATTTTTCCATTTCAGAAACCAGCCCTTCTAAACACTTCTGGCCTTCCAGAAATCACAGGAATCAGCCAATGAGCACAGTAAACTTCTGCTAAATTGGCTTTGCAAACCCAGATAGTTTTAACTAATTAGGAACTTTACATGCCTGCTGAAAGTCCTGTTCATGTTGGCCTGTCCTGACAGCAGCTTCACAAACTTGTCAGAATTTGGGTGTTTTGCTTCCCTTACTTGATATTTATGCAAAATACCTGGTCCTGTTTTTAGTGATGATGTTTCTAATATTCAGCCTACCAGAAATGATATCTAAATCTCTAAATGAAGAAAAGTCAGCCTCCAGTATCTTATTTTTGGTAAGTTATGAACTAGAGGGGAAAAAAAAAAAAGCTGGTGGAAAATATTACGTAGTTTTGACTGTAGTGGCTGTGGGTAGGGATCTGTTCCATGCATTGTCCAATTAATTTGTTTTAGTATCTTGCTTCCTCTCTGATGTACTCACAAAGAGCCCACTAGAATGTAAAATGTCTCTTATCCTATCGGCTGGGGAAGCACAGCCCTTTGAGTTCAGTGCAAAGGGATTTTTGGTTGGGTTTTTTTTTTCCCCCCATGTATTGTAATACACAAATTTGAACTTAAAAATTTCATTGCACATTTTATACTGCAGAAATTGGGAAAAGACAGAGCTGGATAGTATCCACCCCAGGTAAACTGAATTTGTGTAGTGCCTGTCATGTTTTACACCAGAGCTGTAATTTGTGAGTCCCTGTGGTGTAGCCATTTCTAAGAAGTTGTGCTTTGAAGAGACTTTCTAGTACTGCCCAGGAAGTGGAGGGTTTTTAACTCCTGGAGACTGAGGTGCTGCCTGTATTTTTATATACTCAGGAGTGTTTTAATCTGTGCTGTCTTTTAGTCTGTTTAGTGAGCACCACAAATCAGTGCAATTCATTTTAACCTCTCTATTTTAATTGTTTTACTTTTATTGTTCTCTTTTCAGAACAATATCTGGTGCTTACAAATAACAAGTTTTTGTGTGAGCATTATTTCATTTGTTTCTGTACTCTGTCTTTGCATTTCATATTAAGCAAAATTGCCTCTCCTAAATGCCCTGCTTTGTAGCTGTGCTGCAGCTGTGAAGCCACGTGGCACCTGGTGTCCAGGCTTTCTAGGAAGGAAAGTTTTGTTTGGTTTTATTTTTTTATTTTTTTTACTGTATGACTTCACAAAACTAGACCCAGCCAAGGTGGAAGCAACCCACTGATTTAGATGGGAAAATACTGTGGGTCCTGGAATAATCCAGTCAGTCCAAGGCTTGCTTTGAGGTTTTTCTTTTGAATTGGGTACTCATTGAGCTGTCCACAGTGCTACCAAATTTTGTTACTGTTTGGGTTGTGAAAGGGATTTATTTATTTTTTTAATCACAGGTGTGGTGAGAGTGATTTGTTGTAATTTGTAATTTGTTTGTCCTGTTCTATTTTTTCACTTGCGTTCTGTCTTGTGTGGGAGTTTATTGTCCTCTGTAGTGAAAATGTTGGGGATCAGGTCCCAACATTAATAAGTCTGGAGTCATGCAAGTCTCTCTCTTTAGGACCAGCATTACAATATTTAACTTGTCAGAGATGCAGAATAACTCCATTTATGGGCTCTACATCTGCAGTTTTGAGCCCTGCAGTTTTTCCCAAAAGCTCTCCTGGCACAACCTGATTGAATTCCCTTGTACAAGCTGCTTTATGATCAGAAGGTGGAGAATATTCTTAATAAAATATGTGTGAGTTCTGAAGACTGTGTGTTTAAACAGTACTTGAATTTATTGTCTCCTTGTGTCACTTCCAGCCTGTGTTGGGTGTGACACAAGCAGATGGAGAGCAAAACTGAAATTTTCTTTTTTTTGAGAAATAAACAAATCTCAGCTTGTTATTTTGGGAAGCTTGAAACTTCTGAAACTTATCAAGTGTATCAAGTGATATTTATGATTTTGTATATAGTCTAGGAAAAAAGCAATTCTTTTGTGCCTTGGCAGTGTTGGACACCATGGGTGGCTCTGTTTGAGCTGCTCATGTCAGAAAATTGCAACTTTTTGTCTCAGCAATGCTTTTTTTATGTTCCTAGTTAACTCATTAAATTTACACAAGAGCTTATTAATGTGAGAAAATAATGAAATTTTAATTTAGTAGTAGGAAGTGTGTGTGGATGTGCTAATTTAGATTTATTTTAAATAAGCCAATTTTAAGAGAATTCCCAAGAGTGGGGGTTTCACTGGCTTAGCTAGATCAATCAAAAAATTGTTTGAAGTTAAACCTGTCATGTAGATGAATAAAACTTTAAAACATAATTATTACTGGGGCCTCATTATATACCTTCTGAAACTTGTTTAGCAAGTGTTTGCTATTAAGGGCCAGGCATCTGTTCATAGAGAGGGTGAGTTCCTGTCTAAATGTTGCTGTGTTCTTGACTTTGATAATGAACTTCTTTCTCTGTCCTTTCATACAGCTTGTGGTTTGCACTGAATGCTCCCTTTCTGCTGGTTTTTGTGGGCTTTTTTTATTAATTTCTCTGTTGGTTTTGCACTCTTGCCCCATCCTCCTCCTCCATCAGATCAGAAATCCTCATGGAGCACAAGGCTTTGGGAGAGCAGGGGGTTTCTCTTATTTGTGGTTTTTTACTGCCAGTGAAACAGAAACTTTCTCAAATTATGTTGTCAGCTTCAGCTCTGCTGAATATTTCTGTTGTGAAACAGAACTCTCTCTACTGAGAGACATGGGTTTAAATAGAAAACCCCCAAAACCACCAACCCTCCAAACCATAAGCAAAACAAAAAATAAAACAGAGCAGAAATCCAGGTTCATGTAGAAATGACAATGCAGAGGAATTAATTTCTCAGTGAACCAGTGCATTTCATTTTGGGAAGAGCTTCAGTGTTTAATGAGGGAATTTTTAGCAATAACTCATAGGATTCAGAATATTTGCATAAGGGTGTGTTGTTTAAAAGTCAGAGATCCTTTCAGGAGGAGGAAACTTCCTGCCAGGGCAGGGAAATGAAGCTTTGTTGTCTGGGTCTCCATTTGTGATAAGAACACACTAGTGGTGGTTCTTTCCTAATTGTTTGACTTGCAAATTCCCATTAATGCCAAATTTCAGGGAGGCCTCTCTGTATCAAACTTTTATGTGGCTTTTTTAATGTTTCACAGCTGAGTTTTAGTTTGTATCAGGTAATATGAGAACATCAGTTGCTTACAAGAAGCAGGTGGAGGAAAAAACCCTGAGGTGTAATGGAAAAAACAAATTCTGATAGGGGACTTGTGCTGCCAGCCCACACTCTGTAATAGCTCAGTTATTCCATGATTAGGAACCTGCATTTTGCCCTCTTTGCAGTGATGCTGGAAACCACAGCCCTATCTCTGGAAACCACAGGAGATACTGCTTGCATGTTGAAGATGCTGCTACAGCTGCTCCCACTGTCTGAAATGATAAAATAAAGCATAACCTTGGTTCTTAGCTGGGAATTTTCTATTCTGAACCTAAACCACAAGAGTGTTCATGTGTTTGTAGATTAATCCAGTGTGGGTATGGGAAAAGATTGTTTTTTTTCCCAAGGAAGACATGACTACTTCTGAATTACAGCTCTGCAGTTGAGTTTTGTATATTAAAAACTGTTAAGGAATGAAGAAAACCTAATTTTTATTTTTACATTTTGCACAAAACCACTGCCAGCAAAAGCCTGTGTGGGTATGAAATGTGCTTGCAAAGGTACAGCTCAAAGCAGAACCATCCTAACTTCTTTCTTTAGTTAGATGAGCACAAATCACTTCTGTGTTTCATTAAGTTGTGCACAATGCAGATCCCACAGGGAACGTGGATCTGGGGCCTCTGTGGCACCAGCTCCCAGCTGGTGAGGCCCAGCTCATGGAAAACCATGCCAGTGGCCATGGAACAGAGCCTGAGCCATGAAACTCATAAATTCAGTGGAGCTGGTGGGCACTGGTGGCTCTGGAAATGCAGGAGGAGAGGATGGGGGTGATGGTGGGGGAGCAGCACTGCTGAGAGCTCTGACTGCTTTGGGGGATTTGATCTCTCCAGCATCCCCTCATGGGCTGTAGTGCAGAGAGCAGTTCTTACTGTGTCTGAGCGGGACAAAAATCCTCTTTTACACTCTGTCACAGGGTGAGCTGTGCAGCTCTGGAGGTGCTGTGTGGTGGCAGCTGGGTGTGCAAGTGCCTAAAGATGGGGCTGGGTGTCCCTGCTGAGCTCAGCTCTGCACCTGCAGCACTGGATTCACCGTGGCTCCTGGGCACTGGAGAGAATTGCTGTCTGTCTGTCTGTCTGTCTCATGTTCACACCAAGCAGTGATGGAAACTTGAGGCTGTGTGTGAAGTTTTTTGGGAGGCTCAATCCTGATGGATGAAGAAGTCATGCTTTACCAGCCTCATAGTGACCCGAAACCAAACCAAGTGACCCAGTGCAGGGTGGGTTGGGCTGTTCCCTACACACCTGTGCAGTTCCAAGTGTCTGCTAGTACAGGAGGAGGGGGAGCCACATTTCTTTCCTATCCTAAATGCAAACAAGGGGTAAGGGAAGCATGATGTGGGGTGATGAATATGGAATTTCTGGTCTTACCTTCTCTGGAGGAGAAGCAGCCTGAAGGGAGCAATAGGTGCTGGTAGGTGGGTTGGGGTTTTTTTGTTCCCTCATAAAATATGTGTTTATTCACTTTGGGTCTTTTGAAATGGCAAAGAACAGAGGTTGTATTGAATGGAGGCATTGCTTTTTATGAATGCAGAGAATACCATTATATTCTGTATTTCAAATTGTTAGGAAAGACATCTGGAGTTAGTTCAGCATCGTTTTCTAAGGCATGGAAAAGGGAATGAATCATGATGGTCAAATGTGATAAAAAGTACTAAGAATGTTCTCCATTTCCCCCTTCATTGAGTAGAAGCTTGTCTGAAGATGGAGTTATTTTGTACTTTGAATTCACATTTGACTTCAAACTGGGCTGCTGACTTGTGGGTAAGCCATAAGCATCTCTCCATTGTTTGGCCGAGGCTCTCTTTTGGATGGCTTCATTCAAGCTGCAGCTTGTAATTAAAAGCATTTCTCTGGCCCTTAAGGAGGGTTCTGGTAGGACTTGGTCAAATTCCACATGCAGAGATGGGTTGAGGCACCTGGTTTGTGAGCAGTGAGGGTGGAAGTTCTGCACTTTGGATGCTCTGGGGGTGCTCTGCCACTGCTCACCCCACTTGCAGGTGCTGAGAAGCAGCTTGTTGACATCAGAAATTTGGAGGCTGACTTGGAAGGTCAAGGCTGCAAGGAGAATGTGGGAGGAAAGCAGAGTACTAACACTTGGTGCCTTTTGCTGGTTGACATTGTCCAGAAGCAGCTTGTGGGCTGGAAAGAGCTTTCTGCTGGAGCCTTGATCTCTTCCATTCTGCTTTCTGCTGCAGCCTTGATCTCCTCCTCTTCAGTTCTTTTGTTCTTGCATATTCCTCTTTGAAATGTTGTCCTGACTTTCAAGCAGACTGGATTGAAGTCTGGCTTCTCCCTTTGATGTGTGACTGCAGCTCACACCTCTGGTGTCTGGGGTGATTCTGCTCTCAGTGATCACATCACTTCTGGCACTCTGGAAAGGTCCTGTCTGTGTCCCACAGAGGTCAGAAAGGCATCAGGGTAACCAAGGGAGCTGCAGATCTGTAACTGGTTACTTATTCCAGACAAAATCATCACAGAATGGGTTGGGCTGCCCCTCTGCAGATCATCCTGTCCAACCTGCCTGCCATGGGCAGGGACATTTTTCAGGAGGTAAAAGGGTTGAGTTGGAAGTCAATCTTGCATGAATTCTTTCACAGGAAGTGCCCATTATTCAATAAAATGATGTCTGGAGTAATCTGTTGAACATAATGAGATTACAGTTATGAGGGCAGTGCTGTTTATCCAATACTTTCACTTTTGTTAAGGTATTTAATTTCATTCTACAGCACTAAGAAACTGGAAGCAATCTGGCAGAGTAGTATCAAACATCTCAATGGTCATGCAAGGACCTTAAAATATCACCAAATGTGAGGACAGCTCCTTCATTTCTGCTCATCAATATTAAGCCAACCCTTTTGCTTGTAGCCCACTTTGACACATGCAATGTGCTGTGCTTCGAAAGTGTGGTAGCTGCTCACTGAGAGACCAGAAGAACCTTTTGAGTGGGGTTTTGACAAAAATGACAACTGAAAATCTGATTACATCATTCCTCTGCTCCCTTTGTGGCTTGTTGAATTCTTGGAGATTAATAGGTACCTCTGTAACATTTTTGTTGTACATTATCTAATGAAGAATGTTATAGCTTCAGTTTCCAGGCTCTAAAACATCCTTAATGAGCAGCAGACAGACTTACAGGTCCCATATAGATTCCTCTGGCCCTAAAATATCAAGGTTACTGTGAGCTGCAGCTTTGGGTTTCCCTTATCTCACAGAAAACACTGCCAGCCTCTCTCCTATCGTTCCCTAACGGTTCTTAACAGAAAGCCAGAAGTTAAACTTCTTTATAAAGCCCAGACAGTCAGGAAACTTGTAGAGAGCCCCAAGTTTTTCTTTAGTTGGGTCCCAAAAAGAAAAGGCTGAACTCCCTGTATTTTTTTTTCTTGCTCTATTTATGTGTGACTAAAATACATAAAAACTCTGCACAGATCCTGTCACAGATCTGTACTGGGTGTTTTCCACATTCTTTCTGAATTCCTTCTGTTACTGGCAGTTGAATAACTATTTGTGGAAATCCTGTTTCCCCTGGTGTGGGGTGTCCCCTTTCCAAGTCTCCCTTTCTCTCACTTCAAAGAGCACTTCCAGGAGGGGACAATGACCCTTGGGCACTGGGGGAAGGAGCATGTGGCACACCAGGAGGGGTGCAGGGAATCAGTGGGCTCGGCCTTAGGAAGAGGAGCGGAAGGGGTGATCTCAGGAACCTTTGGAGCAGATGGAGCCAGTCCTGTGGCAGGTGCACCAGAGCAGGGCAGAAGATGGAGCACAGGAAGCTCCAGCTGAGTAGAAGGCAAGTTTGTTTTACCATGGGGGTGGAACAGATTGTAGAAGTGTTGTGGAAACTCTGTTCTTTAAGATATTCAAAACTTGACAAGTCAGCCTGGCCTCTTCCCACCTGTGCTGCTCTGTGTTCATGATCCTCTGCTCCTCTGCAGCAGCTGCTGGAGGGTGTTCCTTTGCCAGCCTTGGTTCTTTTTAACCTGCTCATGATGAACAAACACATTTGTCATTTGATTTATTTCTTGCAGTTCTGGAGGCAAAATAGCTGCTCAGTAGTTGAGGACAAGTTATTAAATCCATTTTTTTGCCCAAAGAGCATCCTCTCTGTGTCTGTGTGATGGCATCAGACACTGACCTGGAGGCAGCAGTGAATGTGCTCAGTGGTTGTTCCTGAAACACCTTCAGTGGTGATCTGGAAGAGCAGCCCCGTTATCTGATATTGGAAACCTGATCCCAAAGTGATGCTTTCAAATAAAGCTTCTTTCACCTTGGTTTCATTTGGAGATTTTAGAAAAATGGTTTTAGAGAGTCTTCCCTTGGCAAATGTAGATTGCATGAGCCCAATGCTAAAACCTACTGAGAGTTGTGAAAACATCACCTGGTTATTAAATATGAGTTAGGACTTGCCACACAAGGAAACTTATTGATATAATTGCACTGGGGTAATTATGCTCAGATGATTTCCTGTGTCAACAAGCCCTTCCATGCAACTTGTTTGGCCCCTTCTTATTTAGAAACTCATTAGGCCTCTGCCTGCACATTAAAATTGCATAATTCTTTGCTAAAAAATCTCCAATGTGCAACTTTCATGCTGAGCAGGCCAGCAGTTAAGCTTTAAAAAATGGTGAAAGACAAAAGAAATGAATGGTCCAAGTCTGGGAAATGGTTCATGGTGCTGGAAAACCATCACTGCATAATTGTGTGGGGATTTTAGAGTGAAAGCTTGTCAGAGTGTGTGGCTCATTCACACCTTTTATAGACTGGGAGTGTCTTGGCCTGCTCACTCCCTGAGTCACTTTTGTCTCTGATTTTGCTCCTCAGTAATGTGCAGCAGTAAGAGCAGCCAGCCTTGTGTTCACAATAGTTTTCAATTTGCAAAAATTATTTTTACTAGCACAGCATTTCTATGATTATCCAGGTTTCCTCTACTGCCACCTTCCCCCCCTGTCTTTTGACAGAGTAATTTTGCTTGATTGCTAATTTTATTTCATAAAACTGCCACAAGACCGTTATTTTTCTGATATCTGTCTTTTCCAGATTTTTTTTTTTGTGGAAATTGCTGCTTTTAAGATTGATAGCTATGAACATTTTGTTTATGTAAATGGGATAAATTATAATAGGAAGTCTGGTTTCTTTCTTGATAAAAGTAAGCCTAAAGACAGCATGTGGGCACCTCATTATTCCACACCCAGCTCACCTTAATTCACACCTTGAAAATGAGGCTCTTGATGGTCTCAATCATCATATCAAGGCTGAAATGCTCTCATTATTCATTTTATCATCTGGCAAATGAGATGATAAAATCCATCCATCCAATTCTTACTCCATGGATGCTCCAGTTTATTAGTCTTCCATCTTTTTTCTAGTCCCTTCTTTCCTTGACAGATCTTTAAAACTGAAATCCAGGAATACATGTGGATTTTCCAATGCTTTGAAAACTGTCTCCAGAAGCAGCATCTGTGTTCATGAAGGTGTCTCTGCATGAATTTTGGCAGGTTTCCCTGGGCAGGGCATCACTTCCAGCTCAGATGTCCAGTGCTGTCCTCTGTAGCACAACTGAAAAAGCTTCCTAAGGAACCTGGGCACTAAGGAGAATATTCCTGCATTGGTACAGCTTCTGTCACATGTAAAAGTGAGTGGTGGGAGTTCTGCAGGGGCGTTTGAACAGGGAGATGGGGCAGCTGGATCACTGAATGCAGCAATTGTGCCTCCTGCTTTATTTCTCTGTTCTGCCAGCACCAAATCCAGCATTTTGTGATTCTACCCTTCACAGCTGCTTGCTGCAATAACTTCCACACCAGACAGTTTGATTTTGCTTGCTCAATTTGAGGCAGTAGTGCAAGGAGTGAGTGCAGCTGGGTGGGTGCAATATTCGGTGTTTGGCCCCTGGAGCTCAGTTCCCATCCCTCACACGTCCGTGTCTGTTTCAGATGTAGGCTGAGCTCTTATCGGGTCACTGCTGCTGTTTAATAAACAGCACTTATCTCCTTGAAGCAACACCCTGCCCTAAATAAGTTTTGCCTTGGGAGTTGAGCCAGAAATAGCTTCACCCCCCTCCCCACCTTATTTTTTTTTTCCTCCTTTAATTGGATCGTAAAGCCCAAATAATTGAAAAAACTGTTCAGGATGGAAATAGAGGATGGCAGGGGTCCTGCTCTCTGGGCAGCTTGGTGCTTTTTTATCTCTGTGAGTCATGCAGGTTATAAAACTGCCTTCACATCTTTCCCCAGGAATCTGTGCTTCTCTCAGTGTTTCATCTTAGTCTCAAAAATGGGGCTGAACCCTCACTTTTATTCACTGTTTGTCACTGAAGCTCCAGTGGAGGAATTGAGCAACATGTGTCCATGCTGATCCCTGAACATTTACAGATATGGCTTTGTAATGCCCCTGTGAAGCATTAAACAATCCCATTTTAAAGCAGAGGGAGGATTTATTGCTTAATTACAGAATTTCTTAATTTGGCATAAATAGCTTGTGGGGATGTGTGTCCCCTTCCACTTTGCTTCTCTTTGTACTTCCAATATCTAAGTGTAATTTTTTTATTATTTTGAAAATTATAAAAGTCATGATGTACAAAATATGGCACAGAAAAGGAAGAGCAGTGGAATGAGGATGTGGCAGTAGATACAGAAATGTTAGAAGGCATAAAAATCATTGGGAAAGAGAAGGGAAATCAATGTATTGATAACAGTTGGCCAGGTAATAGTGGAAGACAATGTGGAATGCAGAGTGTGGATTACAAGAAATGGAACTGTTAAAATACAGGAGCCTGGATAGAAAATTAAAATATTTTATAATGGGTGGTGTTATGAGAATCATGGAAACACACAAAAATCACAGAATAAAGTTGATGACTAGGACATAATTTTCAAATGGAATAAGTCTGTTACAGAAATATGAAAATAAAAATGTGTGCAGTGGTGATCTGTAAAGGATTCAGCAGCAGAGTGACTGAAAATGCATGTGGGAGACAGATTATTTTAAAATTTGGGAGAGGGGGTGGAAGTGATGGCAAACTGGATTCTGGAGGAGGAGAGGTGGCTGCTTTGTTCACATCCTCCTGATCAGATTTGGAGGTGGATCACAGAAACCTTTGGTGTATTGCAAGTACAAATATTTGTAGGAGTATTTTTGTATTTTTTCTGCTACTTCTGCCACTCCACTGGAGTGGCAATACTGTCAATAACTCTGTTAGGTGTCCTGTCCTCAGCAGAGGATTCCTTCCATGAATGTCACATCCAGTGGGAATTTGTCACACCAAACAGGGGAAATGGTGACTGCAGGGCCACCTGAGTGAGTTAATCACCATCAGAAAAATGTGAAATCACCAGAGGGCCTGGAAGTGTAGGGAAAAAAATGAAAATTGATGTCTTAGAAATCAGGATGTGTAGGAATTTAGGAAAAATAAAGAGCCAAAGGTTGAGAAGAATCATGAGCTGTGTTTTGTCCTGCCTTGAGGGATGGAGGTGGGTAAGGGCAGGTGCAGAGGGGCTGCTCCTGGCAAGGCTCCCTTACAGATAAGAGCTAAGGTGATATCTAGGGTTGGCTTAGAGATAAGAACTAAGGTGATATTTGGCTCCATTCCTCAGGGCAGCTGTGGACCCTGCAAGAGCAATGTGGATGAATAATACTCAAATAAAAATTGCTATATTGCCATTGAAGGCAAAACTGAAGTACTGAAACATGAAGTTTTAGGTTATGGAAATGCAGATTTTCAGCAAGAAGTGACTTTAATGTGTTGATTGTGTTTGTGTTGGAGAACAACAGTGTTTAATGGCAATGTTTATAAAAGGGAGGGGAAATAAGGGAAATTGGGTTTCAGTAGCCTGAATTAGAAGGGTGGATACCATAGAATACGTTTGAGAGACCAGAAACAAGATTTTCAGAAATTAATTAGATCAGAAACAAGATTTTTAAAAAATAACAACAAACCCCTCTATCATTTTCCCATTGTCAAATCTGATTAAGTATTTGGTGCTTGGGAAAATCGGTGCTGACTGTTAGGAGGGTGGTAAAAAAAGGGAGACACTCATGAGTGGGAAACTGGCTATGGGAAGTGTTGAGGGGTAAAGTGGGGCATTGATGCTACTGATGTTGGGAATGGTTTAATTATTTCATTAGCATTGAAATGAAATGTTCATTATGAAATGTTCATTAGCAAACATTGCATAAATGTTAGGGATAAGTATGTGACATTTCATCAGAGGTATAGGAGGCATTGTCAGGAAAAGCAGAATCTGAGCATCCTTCAGCAAGCAGCAGGTTAATAGATATGGATTAGAAAAGTTGATATATTAAAGACAGTGTAGCTGGGAGTTCATGTGGGAGATGATCATAAACACCTGAAATGGGTGCACCTGCCCTGAGTGGTCACTGGAGGCCTTTACAAGGCAATGGTACAGCAGGCAAAAGCAGTTTAGAGCTCATTAATCTGCCTTTTCCAGTTGAGAGGTGGAAGCACAGTGTGGTTATCACTCAGTCTTCCCCAGGAAAAATCACTGGAAGGATGAGAATGATGAAGCCTGATTTTTGAGCATGGACTAACAGAAGGAGCATAGCCTAAAATTTAGTCTTAAATGTGTATTTGGTTTAAATCTAGAAGTACAGTCAGGAGTATTCAATATGAAGGCTACCAAATATAACCTGCCATGAATAAATAAAAATGGAAGGATGTTTTCTGAGCATTAGAGAAAGTCAGGGTGGAAAAGTGGTGACAGATTTGTTAATGAAGGGATGTGAATTGTTTCTGGTGCTAGCAGAGAACTGAATTTGATAATCTTAAGAAACCACACCTGGATTCTTACATAAGTAATGAGAAACCTCCTGGGTTGTTTCAGGTGTGGAGATTTTGCTGCAAGTTGTTGTTGCTCCAGAGCACAGAACACCTGAGCACTGGGGCTGCAGAAGTTTTGAGTGCTCAAGTTGGTACCTTGCACACTGCTGTGTGGATTTTTAATGGATTTTCCTGGATTGAAACAACAGCAAACTGCCTCTGTGCTTCTGCTTCATGTTATCTGAGCAACAGCTGATGTTTGAGCTCAGGAATTGAGCACAGCAGCAGTAGAGTATTTGCTCTGTTTTCTGTGTGAAAGAAGCAGTAGGATATAGTTCAGTTCTTATACAGGACTTTGCAGAGAGCTGCAGCACAGAGGAAAGTGCATTTTATGGGTGTTTGCTCAAATAAATGTGGGTAGATTTGTTTTAAAATGAAAGGAAGAGCTTGGTTCTTGCTTTCCTGCTTGGTCTGTGAAATTCTACCCAGATGACTTGTTGTATAGAAAAATGCAACTGATTTTAATTTTTTTTTTCAGTATTTGGGGCTAGGAAATACAACAGATTGTGAACCAACATGAGAAAGAAAGAGAAAACAGAATTCATGGTCTCCTGAAAACGGGGTTTGGGCTTTTATTTTCTTTTTTTAAGTTGTTTAATATGCTGGGCTTCCCTGGTCCAATAGCCTGTAAATTTGCTGAAATGTCAATGTGAGACAGCTGATGGCTAAGTTGTGCTTTCTCTTTTTTGCAGTGCTCACACCTCCTCCCCCATTGCCACCACCAATACAGGGATATGCCTTTAAACCTCCTCCTCGACCAGATTTTGGCACTTCTGGGAGAACAATCAAACTGCAGGCCAACTTCTTTGAAATGGACATTCCTAAAATAGATATCTACCATTATGAATTGGATATAAAGCCAGAAAAATGTCCTAGAAGAGTTAACAGGTAACACTGTGCTTTGCTTTTCCTCAGTTTATTTGCAGTCTTGTTTTTCTTTGAAAAAGCTGGAGCCAGGTGCCCTCCCTGGTGTCTGGAAAGATGTCTGGCTTTAATCAGTGATTGCACTGATCACTTCAATTAATAAGATATGTAAATACTTTTTTTTTTTTTTTCTTCCAAATCTTTACTGGGATTGATTTTGTCAGAATCTTAAGATGCTGCTGATTGAAGCCACTGGTGGCAGATGGATAAGCTGTATTAGCTCTATTAAAGCTGGGTCAGTATAAACCAACTTGATAAAAATGATTTCTTATTACCTAAATAAGGTTAAATATTGGGGTGTAATTGGCTGAAGTCCTTCAGGATGGAGCTGGTGATTCCAGCTTGTTTTCCCACCTTTCCCTGCTCACAAGAGGTGACAAAACCCATTTGTTTGTGGGAGAGGATTATGGAGTTACTAAAGCAGGTAAGAAATTCTCCTTCATCATTAGATTCTATATAAGGGAAAGCTGTGCTCCTGAAAGAGAGAGCAGGGTGAAAACAGGGCTCAGCTGTCCAGGGAAACAGCAGCCAGGTCTTGCCTTTGGCACCTGTGCCCTGTTGGAGTGTGCAACTTCATTGACTTGAAAAAGGAGCAGCTTTGCCAGGAGTGAAACTTGAGAATGAGACTTGGCACCAGCTGCAAACCACAAGTGTCATCATCATAACTACACCTTGACTCTGGAGGATTGCAGTGGCCTGTTTGTATACTCAAGAGCAAAGCCTTTCCTTGTTAAAAGGTGACATGGGTGGAACCAGCTGTCACTAGAATAAACAGTGTGGAGTCAAAAAAGCCACCTGAAAGCCACGGTTTTCCTGCTGTGAGTTAATAAACCTGAGGGCATTCCCATTGTTAAACTGAGGAGTTGGTAATGATAGTGTTCTCACAAAGCAGCATCACTGCGCTTTGCTGCCCTGTTGTTTTTTTTTTTTTTTTTTTTTTTTTTTTTTTTTACTTCCTGTGGTGATCTATTATTAGTTTAATTTTTCAGCTAGTCAAGAGCTGAGGTTAATTTCAAAAGCAAACACCGTTGTTAAGTGCATGAAGCTGATCTGTCTTCTTCCCAGGGCAACTGCTGATTTCACTGAGGTGCATTGGAGCACTGCAAAACACTTGGAGCAGTCACTTTTTTCATAAGGGGAGCTGTGAGAATTTTGCTTTCCTGACCTGTCCCTGCCACCACTCCAGCTGTGCCAGCTGCTGCTGCTGATCCAGATTTCCTCTGCAGCTCTCTGGGGGCCAAATGCTGCACAGCTCAAGTGTATTTTCTATGTGAGCACCTCCCTTACAGTCCTCCCTTGCTACAAAACCTCAAGCAGTTTTTCTCACTGCAAGGGCAGATTCTGTTCAGTAGCAAGTTCTTCCTCCAGTGCCTGCTGATGACCTGCTCTGCTTGGCCAGTTAGTCACTCCTCTTCTGTGGTGACAGGAGCAGGTACAGACCTACACAGGTGAAATGCCTTTTGCAGTAAGCAGAGATGCCACAGATGCATTCAGCAGTGCTGTGGTGGATGTTTCACAGGGCAGTGTGGTAAAAATACAATTTGGATTCACATGCTGAAGTGTGTTTTGTTTCTTTTGAGTACTTACTGTATATGTTCCTATACTCACCTGCACCTAGGTTTTTGTGAGCTGTGACCTGTGTCTATACGTGCTATACATGAATTTCTGTGTGTGCAAATATATTCATATATATATTCAAATACATATATCCTATATATATATTAATATATATATATATTCAAATATATATCCTATATATATATAATATATATATATAGAGAGAGAGGATTATGCAGGATGCACATGTAATCCAATTCTGAATGATGATTTTTTACAGCTGCATTACAGGTTTCTGGTATTTTGATTCTATAATTCACATGTATATAGTAAGTAGTTTTTATCATTGCTTTATGTGATACAGCCTCTACAAAGGAGAGAGGGAGATTTTATTTTTTGCTCTACTCCTTCATGTGTGTCAGCTTTGTTCTTCAGTTTTACTGCAGTTGTGCTGTGACCCTGCAGACCCCATTGCAGGGTGTATCCACTGTAGATGCAAGTTTCACACTGAGACATGAGCTGGAGCAGGACTGGAAAACACAGCTGGGACAATGTGCTCCTGAATAATACAGTCTGGCTACAAACTCTGTACATGGGGCAGATCAGTTTGGGTGGTTGGGCAGGCAGAGTGGGCAATGTGAGTTTAATTCTGCACTCTGGGTGCTCTCAATTTAATTTTTGAGGATTTCTGCAAGGTGAGATCTGCCTGCAGTTGCCAGCCCAGGGTTCTTGGTGAGCTTACATGACCTTGGTAGAACAGTTGTCCCAAAGGGCTGAAGTTAATGAAGTGGTAAATAACTCTTAACTCTGCATGTAGAAAATAACTTATTTTTCTTAAAAATATCTCCACCCACAGCTGAGAAGCACCATTGCTAATTGTCGATGTGGTTTGAAGCTTGAAAACATAAATCAAGTGGAAGTGTTCATTTTTTTATATAAAGCAGTTAACAAGTGGAAGAACTTGCTCAGGAGGAGAGTGGGGTTTCCATGCTCAATCTTAAGGTTGAAAAATACCTTCTTCCTCCCAGTTATGTACTTATTCAGTCACACTCTGAGGCAGATATTACTGGGTCGGGTTTGATTCATGCTTTGAAATAGTTTTAGTGGCCTCATCCTATTTTAAGATAAACCTTGGGACACAGCAAAGAAATTGCCAATTAAAACAATCTCAGTTCTTTCCTTGAGTGAGTTCAGTTTTGTCTCAGGTTTTGCAGCTCTGTAATCCCTACCTGAGTGCTGGGTTAATTCCCTTGCCAAGTCAGGGTGCCTGAGCAGCCTCTGTGAGCTGGTGCTTGTCAGCAGTGCTGGGGGAGCAGTGGTTTCCTTCCTGTGCCCCTTTAACCTCTCAATGCCCTTTTGGCCCTGATTGTGTGTTAAGATTGCAGCCAGCTGATGGATTATAGATAGTACAGGTGCACTGAGGGATGTCTCTCTGGGACCAAAAGACCTTTGGCATCCAAAAATGTTATTATTCCAGCTTCAAAAAATGTTATTATTCCAGCTGACCTCTCACTGACTGCTGAGCTGCTTTGGATGACCAGTGTGTAAACACTGTGGTTTGACAGGAGCTGTGTGAGTGGTTTCCCTGTTCATACAAAAATGGAATCTAATTCCAGCTACTTTTAAATGAATGTGTACTGTTGATATTCGCAGCTCTACTGAAGGCACATACCCAGTTTTGTTGTGTGTATGAAAAAAATGTATTAAAAATTCTTTTTCTCAGGGAGCTGCAAAACATTTCACTATCATTGTTGGCATAAACTGCTGTCCTGACTTTGGGGCTCTAAGCTGGGATAATGATATTTTTTGGGATAATGATATTTTTGAAAGCTTCTCAGCCCTGCTGGGCTTTTGGTCCAGGGTCCTCTGCAGAAAGGGCTGTAGGACAGGGGAGCTGAAGCCCCAGACTATCAGGCACTTCTTGTTTTGAGCTTGAGAGAGCATGAGCTTTCACTTCACCACTTCCAGTAGGTCACACAAAAGAGGAAGGAAAGTTTAAATCTGAAAAAAACCCCTAAAAATAGCAATTTTAAGAAAACAGTTTAGTCTGTGAAAAAGTTGCATTCAGTTCAGATAAGTCAAATCTTGCCTTTAAAAGAGAGGAGTGGACAACCCTTTCATTTACCTAATGCCTCTGTTGGTAAATATAGAACTTGTCTGTCTCTTAATATTCAAAGTAAAAAGTTGGATTAACTTAATCTTTTTGCATTTTCAGAGAAATAGTGGAGCATATGGTTCAGCACTTTAAAACCCAGATTTTTGGGGATCGCAAACCAGTGTTTGATGGAAGAAAAAACCTTTATACAGCAATGCCACTTCCCATTGGGAGAGATAAAGTAAGTTTTAAATAGAAAAAATTCTAGAGATTGCAATGTGGTGTTTTCAGAATATTTTTAATAACTAATAGAAACCGATTTTCTGTTTGTTTCTGCAATAGCTGTCTCTGTTGTTGCCACTCTGCTTTGCCAGGACACAAGTGTGAGCTTGCTGCTATCCCAGTGGTCACTCCCTGTTCTATATCCCTTCGTTCCTCCCTCTCTCTCCCCTCTGGTGTGGTTTCTGCTGCTTTAGGGACTTGGATCAGCTGCCCCAGACACAGACAGTCTCCAGAGTGGCACTAAGGAAAAAGGAACAGCACAGCTGAGTGTTGTGGGAGAGAGGAGGAAAATCCTGCTCTGGGCAGCAAGAAGCTGTTGTGTCACCTCACTAATCTCATCAAGGCCCACTCTAAGCTTATTCTCACTATCAGTAGCTGAAAGAAGCTCCTCCATCTCTCTGTTGCCTGTATTGGAACTTCTCCTCCATAATCCTTGATGACTGACAGCCAAATTAATTTACACTGCACAGGTTAAGACCTGCAATCTTTGCTCTGGGGCAGCTGGAGAGGGCTGGGGTTGTGTTTGCCAGCTCCTGGTGGGGCAGTGACCTCTCTGGGCTCTGGCTGCTCCTGTGCCCATTGACTGCTGGAGTGGAAGGGACTCTGTTGGAACATGCAAACACACAAGCCCTAGTAAATAATTGAGCCTGTGCATCTGTGATCTCATAGCAGATTGAATTTTCTGTGCCTTGTTTTCATTCAGGTGAGTCCCTGAGGGAGGGCACAGTCATTCTCTTTGGTACTGCAGTAGTTCCCTTCTGCTGGGGTGCACACTTACAGGGAGGACTGTTCTGTCTCCAGCTTTAGACAAAAATAAAACATAAGGGGGGAGATGAATACAGAGAAATGGCCCTCTGAAATTCAGCAGCTATAGAATAGTTCAGGCTGTTGTTTGCTGTCTCATGTTCAGTGCCTGTGCAGTGCTTGTAGTTAATAGTTCTGCCTGAATCAAGCTCCTAATCTCATATGTGTAATTTTTATTTCCTCCCAATTTATTTAAATGAATGCCATGCAGTAAAGGTCAGACTCTATTTCAGTGATAATTACTTTTCATCAGCTGATAAAGGAATATCTGGGAAACTATAAAGGAATCACTAAAAGACTTAGTGGTTTTTTCCTTGCTTTCACATACAACATTCCAGTTCCTACGGGTTTGACACACAGTACTGCAAAGTATTTGCAAAGGTGGAAGGATACTTGATGAGAGTCTCTTAGGGGTTTGAACAACACTGGATGTGTGCAGAGTTGCCTTATGAATTTTACTTCACAAATTATGGGTGATTTACAGTTTACCTTATAACAACTATGGAGTTCCTCATTTAATAAGTAAAGTTAAATGGGAAATGGTTTATTTATACATGATTAACAGGGATCAAATTAATCCTCAGATCTAATGAGACTTCATGGGATGCAAGTTGGCCCTCCTTGCTCTGATAACCATTTTGGATGGGACAGAGTTAACAAAGCCTTTCAAGTCAGCCTTTCCCAGCTGTGGGTTACACTGTTTGCAAGGACACAAAGGAATTGGGGCATTAGGAGCATTTCCTGCTGCCACACTGTCCCAGATTTCAGTTTCACCATGTGTATGTCAGTGTGTGTGGGCTTTAAAATCCAAAGCATCAGGAACAGTCCTGTCTGCTCAGCACAGGCACAGAAGGAGCATCTCACCCAAAAAATCATCTCATCCTTTCCCAGTCTTGCCAGAGCAGTCATCATTTGGAGTGGGGGGGTCACTGGGGGAGGTGTTTGTAGTGGAGTTTATCACGAGAGAGTTTCAGGTGGTTTCATTTGTGGCTCACTTTCAATAAACTCCCATTTTCCCCCCGTTTCCCATGGTTAAAGGGCTTTGTCACTTGTTCTGCTCCACATGTATTAACATTACCCTGGAGGAAAGAGCTAACAGAGCTAAATCTTGAGCTGTTTTAAATGAGATGTGGGGAAATTTAGCTTAATGAAGGAAATTTTTACATGGTGCTAAATTGGTTTAAGCATGATTTAAACCACTATAAAGCTTGTAGGTATTAGGACTTTCCTCCAGCATAATTAGATTAGCTTTCTTTGGTGGTTTTTTTTTTTTTTTTTTTTTTTGACTGTTCTGTACATAGCAAATATAGCAAGTTTACTGCACATCTGATTGCATTTAGGATCATATTGAAAAGATTAATGAACATACAGTGATTAATCTGTGTGGAAGATCTTAATTGACTTGCACTAGGCACTGGTAGTGGAGAAGCTGATGTTAAACAGAGGGCTGACACCAAATTGCCAAGGTTTTTCTCCTCCTGTTGCTCTTTTAATTTAATTAATGCACTCTGTCCTCATCTCTTGTTGTAGTGGCTGTTCTGGGCTTGGTTTTTTGGTACTTGCTGGCAGCTCTGCTTCTTTTATAACTTGTTCTTCTTTTTACTTTTCTGCTTGGCTATCATGGTTACCAAATCTGTTTTCATTCCTCCCTTAGTGTACCTTATTTTCACTCTTTAATTTATTAATTTTTAGACCTTTTAGAACAAATATGGAATATGTAAATATTAACATGATATTTTCATAGTTTTTACTTGTACATATTGAGAAGAAATAAGTGTTTAGGACACTGTCAAGGTAGGAAGATATTAAAAGTCTCCCCTTTCCCTGTAGGTTCTACACAGCAAACCCAGGTCACCTCTAACAGCAGTCTTGTATTCAATTTCTGCTTTACTTGTGTATTTCCCTAAAATATCCTTCTACAGTTAAAAGCTGGAATTTAATTTTACCTGAACTTGGAATTTTGCTCACCTAGCAAGGTTCAAGAGCAACTGATGTATCTTAACCTACATCTTCATTCGTCTTTTATTAGAAAAACAGTAATTAGGAATGACCAGAGCAGCAGTTTGGTACAGAAATCCTGCTGCTATTCCCTTTTCCAGAAGGAAAGTGTTAATTCTGTCTGTGGCCACAAATTTGCCTCTCTGAGTTTGTCTTTCTGAAGTACTGCTAAAGACTCTGCACATGACAGAAACAGCTCTTGCCTACACCCATAGCTTGTTGTTAATCTGTTTTCCTCTGAATCCCTGGGAAGGAAAAGCTCTTGGATTAATGGAGAAAAGGTACATTGTATGCTCAGAGCATGATAAATAATCATGTGATGTTGCATTTATTTCATGGAGAAGAAGAAATACTAAGAATTTCTCCAAAACACAAGGTCAGGTGTAAATTTTTTTTTAACAGTGAAAATTCTGATTAGTGTGAGTCATTCAGACCACATCAGCTTCAAGACCTATTCTTTTTAAGAATAGCTTTGAGATTTTTATACAGGCTTAATGATTTTTCACATTCTGACAGTGAAATGCCTTTCATTTTAGCTCCTTTAGCTGCAAAATTTTCAACTCTGTTGCAATTTAGCAGTGGGTTGACCTGGTAGCATCCTGACATTTATTTGGGGATAGAGAAGAAAACAAATCTTGTATTTTGCTTTAAAATGTATCCCTAATAATAAAGGACATAGTAAAATTCCCATCTAAAACTACTTTGTCCTAATTTTTTTGTATTTTGCTTACTTTGCCAAACAGGAGTGTGTTCATTTGTCCTCAAAAGTACAGAGTGGGATAAATAAAATATTGCTGAGAGAGGAAAAATTCTGATTAGCAGTGCTTAAAAGTATATGTGAACTTTTGGATGTGGATTAAGGATTTTTTAAAATATATTTTCATGATTTTTTTTAATAGGGTGAAATATTTAATTAAAAAAAAAAAACACACAGGAAAGTTTTATTTAAACCTTACTTATTTTAGCAGTGACTCCTAATTCAACTCACTTGGAGTTAGACCCAGCAGCAGAAACTGTTTTGGGCCAAGTTCAGCAGTCACAGCTCTGCTAGCTTTTACTGGTATTTGCAGCTGGGCACCTGGAATAGAAATTCTTCAATCCCTCAATTTTATTTCCACCAGGGACAAGGTGCTGCAGCACAGATTGCTCTTCATCTCCCATTTCATCATGGTGAAGGAGTTTTGTAAATTGGTACCAAGAGAGGAAAAAAAGTAAAATTAAATTTTTTTTTTTTTTTAGATTAAAGGCACCAAAGCATTCAATAATCAGATGAGTTGTGTATTAGCAGTATTGGGAATAAGTATAGAGTGGTTGGGGTGGGAAGGGACCTTTAAGGCCACCCTGCTCCAAGCCATGCCATGGGCTGGGACACCTTCCACTGCACCAGGTTGCTCAAGCAGGAATGATGAAACTTGATTTGGAGGAGAGGCTTAAAGGAAAATGCAGGTCAGGTGTGACACACATCTTCCCTCTGCTGTAAACGAGAGGCAAGGTGAGAACTTTTTGATGGTGTGGTGGAAAAAAGACCTCGTGGAAAGCTTCCAGCCTGTGTGAGCTGAAGACCACAGCAAAGTTTCTTTGCACAGCTTTCAGCATTGCTGACCTGGGCCAGACTCACAGCAGTGACCCCAGATTAGACTCAGTTCCCATTGCCCTCCCACAGCTGTGCAGCTCCTTCTTCTGCTCCAGTCTCCCTGGGGAATGGTGTTTGTGCTGGAGGAGAGATTCAGCTGTAATATTAATTTTGTGTGCCTGCTATAGATGGTCAACTCATTTATAGGGGCACATGGGAAGACTTCTTATTTTATATATAAGTTTTTTATATATTAATAAGTATTTTATATATAAAAAGTATATTGTATATAAAAAATAAGTATTTTATATATCAAACAAGTGTTTTATATTTCCTTCCTATTTTTGACCAAAGAAGAAAATTGTTGCAAGAGACCAAATGCTGACAGATATTAGTTTGCTGTTAGCCACCTGTTATTTTTGCTAATTACACCTTGCCTCTCAAGTGAATGCCTTTTATATTTAAATTACAAGCTTTTTATATTTTTTATATTTAAATTACAAGTAGGGAAAATGCAACGTTTTTGTTTGTATCCAGCACAAAGGATACTCTGATCTTGTTATTTCTTGTAGTCACTCCCAGACCTCCTGATCCTTTCAGACAAGCCCTAATTTTAGTCAGCTTAACAACCTTGGTGCTCAGACTTCCTTTGTTTTAAGAAAGAGGAGAAATCAGCATTAGAAATAATTACAAGTAATTGGCTGAAGTCATTTACCACAATGTAGTTTGCCACTGCTTTTTAGACAAAAAATTCAAAGTAGGGCATACCATGGCAAGGAAGTGCCCCTGTTTCCTACCTGATACCATCACTGGCACTGGGGCTTGTAGTTTATTCTTTGTTTTCTTACTTTAAAAGTAACAGTTTTGGCTTGGTGGCTTTTGTGGGTTTTCTGTTTTCTTTGGGTGATTGATAATTTGTTTTCTTTCTTTCATTTTTCTTTCTTTCTTTTTAAAGCTCTTTTCTTCTCTTGTTTGAGCTGTGTCTGCAGCAACAGTATGTGAAGCACTCTGGTGAGGAGAGCAAATACCAGAAATTCATGAGTCTTGGCAGGTGGTGACACCCCATGCTTTATTTTAGGCGTGCAGGAGCTGACACGAGCAGCGACGCGCTGGGGCGTGTTAGGGATCTGAAATCAGGTTGTGGGATCTTCACTGAGACCTCCCCCTTGATATGAGCGCCTCCAAGTTGCAGTGTTGCCTCACAGAGGAGATAAATGCCAGCTGGGAGGCCCTCCAGGCTCCTGAAATACCCCTTGGGGCAGATGGAGCTGTAAAAAGGGGCTGTACCTAATCCATGGTGTTGCTTCATCCTCGCTTTTTGTCTCCTCCCCTGCTTTGTGGCTTGTTCACAGGAATCCATTGTCCCTTCTGATTTCCCCCCTTCCAATGGAAAGAATCATCTTGGTTTGTTGTTTGGCATTGTTGCAGGTGGAGCTGGAGGTCACTCTGCCAGGAGAAGGAAAGGACAGGATATTTAAGGTGGCCATCAAGTGGATGTCCTGTGTGAGCCTGCAGGCTTTGCACGATGCTCTCTCGGGCCGGCTGCCGAGCGTCCCCTTCGAGACCATCCAGGCCCTGGATGTGGTCATGAGGCACTTGCCTTCCATGAGGTGAGGGGAAGCCCTGGAGGTGATGTAGGTGTGACTTGGGTGTTTGACAGAATCACAGAATAATGAGGTTGGAAGAGATCTCTAAGATCATCGAGTCCAGCCTACGCCCTATCGCCTCAGCTAGACTGTAGCACCAAGTGCCACGTCCAGTTTGTTTTTAAACACATCCAGAGATGGTGATTCTACCACCTCCCTGGGAAGAGCATTCCAGTACTTTATTTTGGAGGCTCTTTGGGCAGTCTGTGTGGCAGTTGTGGCTGTGTGGCAATGGCAGGCTCAGCAAGAGGCCATTGGTGCTTCCCTGGTCACCTCCAGCCTGGACATGGGAGCCTTTCCCCAGAGGTGTCAGACTGGCCCATGGGTGTGTGTCTCAGGTCAGGGGGGCTCTGCCATCTCCTTCTCCTTTTCTAGCCTTGGAGAAGGAGGCTCTCCCCAAGTGGGAAGTGCTTGGAGGTTGGTAGATTATTGTATTTTTTGGGAAATGCCCTGATGAAGGCAGGAATTATGAATCTGGCTCCATGTTCTCAGAAAGCTAGTTTATTATTTTATAATACTATATTATATTAAAGAATACTAAATTAGACTATACTAAAGAATACAGAAAGGATACTTACTAAATGCTGAAAGATAATAATGAAAACTCGTGACTCACTCCAGAGTCTCAACACAGCTTGGCCCCAGTTGGCCAAAGAGTCAAAACAACTGACACCAGAATCCAATGAAACAATCACCTGTGGGTAAACAATCTCCAAACACATTCTCCACATGAGCAAAACACAGGAGAAGCAAATGAGATAAGAATTGTTTTCCTTTGCTCTGAGGCTTCTCAGCTTCCCAGGAGAAACATCCTGGGCAAAGGGATTTTATCAGAGAATGTGAAGGCCACAGTGGATGTGGAAGGGTGGATTTAAAACAACTTCTTACCGTGTTCCTGTGTGTCCTTGGATGGTTATTTCCAATTTTGTGTAAAAGTTGCAGTGCTAGGGGGACATTAATGTCACCCTGTGTGGCTATTTTGATAGGAAAGAAAAACTTGGAAATTATTTGTTTGTTTTTCAAGTGGGACCTACAGCATTTTCAGTCTCACCCAAGAGATACTGGGCTTAATTCTGCTGCTGTGCACAAGTCACTTAAGATCACTGTGCAAGTTATATTTAATTAGAAAGCAAAGAGCAAAGTTTAGTAGGGCTGAACTTGCCCATATCAAAGTTCTAAACAGGTAATATGAGTTAAATATGAGTGTCTTTAAATAGCCTTATGTTGACTTTATCCTCAAATTTAGGATAAAAAAATATAAAATTACTTCAATCAGGTTTTACAGCACAGAAAGCAGCCCAGAATGTCAGACACCTTTGTTCAGAGGAGCACATGGGCTCTGGATATGATTTGTTTGTTATTAAGTTTGCAGTACTTAATTATCAAGATGAAAGATAGATCAGAAATATTTGTTAGATCACTTCACATAATGTCTATAATTCAGAGTATGGGGAGAGATTGTTACTTTGGTGTTTTAATAGCAGAGACTTTGAATTCTGTTCTTATGGAGGCACAGCTGAAGTTTTAAAAGAATACAAATAAAAAGTTATTGATGCTTTTTTGTTGGAATTAGTAGATATATTAAATTTAAACCTGAGTAGTAGCCAATTTCTTGCTGTAACAAGCTGGGTTTTGAGACCTGTAACCTGAGTCTGGCCAGGAATCTCAGATTTTTGGTAATTTTAAACACTGTCATTTCTGTGCTTTTGTGAAAAGGAATTTGCATTAGTTATGGATTTATTACAA
The DNA here is from genome assembly GCF_028018845.1 of Melospiza georgiana. NCBI lineage: Eukaryota > Metazoa > Chordata > Aves > Passeriformes > Passerellidae > Melospiza > Melospiza georgiana. Next base: position 150,463,787 of record NC_080430.1, on the reverse strand, counting down.
TTTTTACTTTAGTTTTCTGATGTGAATTTATTTGTTGTCTTGCAGGTATACTCCTGTGGGGAGATCTTTCTTTACAGCATCAGAAGGGTGCTCAAATCCTTTGGGTGGTGGCAGAGAAGTTTGGTTTGGCTTCCATCAGTCAGTCAGACCTTCATTATGGAAAATGATGCTAAATATTGATGGTAGGTACTGGGAAGTATTTTCTTGTTTCTTCTTGCTCCTTGATGGAAAGGCAAAATTTTAGTTCAATTTTTTTGATTTCCTAAGAATTTCCTTGGTATTGTTGTAACTCATCAATAATGTTTTTGTCTGCAGTGTCTGCAACTGCATTTTACAAAGCACAGCCAGTTATTGAGTTTGTCTGTGAAGTTCTGGACTTCAAAAGTATTGAAGAACAACAAAAACCTCTGACAGATTCCCAAAGGGTAAAGTTTACCAAAGAAATAAAAGGTAATGGGGAAATTATAAACAGCTGCTTTATTCTGTCTGATATGTTACCACTATGTGTTCTAAATATTTTCTACAGCACTTGCCAGAATGGGAGACAAAAAATTAATTTTTTTTGCTTTTGGAACATATCAGTAGTACCAATCCCAGATTCATGACAAAAATATTCCAGTTCCTGATCTGATGATTTCTAAATGTTTACAAAGGATTGGGATTTAATGTTTTTTTAATTACCCAATCTTAAATTTTTGCAATTACTGATATCAGGTTTTTCATATTTCAGATTTTACTAATAATTTAGCAGTGTGTTTTTGCATACTTATGCATCTGTCCTGCATATACTTTTCTGGAAGTAAATAACAAGTTATTCTAGTGTGTAGTGACTGAATCAAGAGAACAGGAGGAAGAAATCTTACTGGTTTTGTTCACTGAAGGCTTCCTCTGCAAAATGGAGATCCTTCCTTCCTGATACTCTTGGCAGAAAGCAAGCAATTTTAAAAGGAATAAACCCATCCTGCATCTTCCTTTCATGTTTCCAAAAAAAATCAACAAAAATTAGCTTTGCCCAACTAGAAGTTAGCAAGGAAAGTACAAATAAATCTTGAGTTTGCAGTGGTTGTGTTTTGAAAGGATAATCAGGCACCAAAGTGCTTCACTGTGGCCTCATTCCCATGAGCTCCTGAGAGGCTGTTTGGGGATTCCCCTCCACCCACACCCCCAGTTCATTGCAGGAGTTGGAGGTCTTACAGACCTCATCTGTTTAGACAGAAAGTGTAAATAAGGGGTTTTGTTTCAAGGAGCTTTTGTGCCCTTTTGTCCTTTCCCCATCCTGGGCTTCCTCAGAGGTCCAGCTCTGGAATTTGCAGAATGTGCTCAGCATCATCTGTGTCCTCGGGGGTCTTTGGGATTTCATCTTGTCTCTGAAATTCTGTGTTGAACTTTGGCTGAAGCTCAGGAGTTTTGAATTTTAAGACTGTAAATTGCTTTTTGAGTTCTGTCTGGGCTCTGCCCTTTGGGGCTAAATAGAATGGATTTATTGCACTGTTTAACTGGTCTCCTGTAGCAGTTTAGGGCTGGCATCTTGATTTTGTAGAAACAGTGATTTGTTCTTTCCAATTTTTAGGTCTGAAGGTGGAGATAACACACTGTGGACAAATGAAAAGGAAGTACAGAGTGTGCAATGTCACCAGACGACCAGCAAGTCACCAAACGTAAAATATATTTCTGCTTTTTGAGCTAATGTTTGATCTTAGGTAGTATTTTTCTGCTTTTTAGGCATATGTTTGGTCTCAGGTAGTATTTTCCTGCTTTTTAAGCATATGTTTGGTCTCATGCTTGAAAAATACCTTGCCTGCCTTACTGAGGTGGGAAAAGTTGCCTTGAAAAATGATGCTTTCTTTGGTTAATACCCTTAAATATACCTCAGAATATTTTCCCAATTTTGTTGTTCTTTTTTTTTTTCTATTTTTATACTATAATGAGTATCATAGCATTTCATTTAACAAACCATTTGCTCTGTTTTAGATCTGGGAGATTTTTTAATTGGGTGGGGTTTTTTCTGTCATTTATGGATTTCTTTAAAATTGGAAGGACAGGGTGTCCTGTTTGTAGTGTGATGTTTCCCACAACTGGAATTTTAGAAAAGTGGTGCCAGTTGGGATCAGCCTCCTGATGTTGCTTATTTGCAATCTCTTTTTCCTCTGGAAAAAAAGTTTAACTACCAACCAGAGATTTGCAGATAACTTGAATATGGAGACAGTCATTCCTATTTATAAGGAAGCAATTTAAAGAACAAAACTGATAACAGCTTTTTACAAGAAGATAACTGATCATTATCTGAATCTGGTTTTTAATTGTTTGGGCTTGGTTTCATCCTCCTTCAATAAGTGTAACTTGTGCCAAAAAATTATTGAGGAGCTGTGGGGAAGCATTTTACATGAAGTAATAGCTGCTTTCCATGTTTGCATTCCAACAGATTCCCACTTCAGCAGGAGAATGGACAAACAGTTGAATGCACTGTAGCTCAGTATTTTAAGGACAGGCATAAATTAGTCTTACGCTACCCTCACCTTCCATGTTTACAAGTTGGACAGGAGCAGAAACACACATACCTTCCTCTGGAGGCAAGTAAACTCATAGAGAATTCTGTATTTTGGGGCTGGGGGAAGGGGGTCAGAGGGAAAAAGGGTTCAAATATTGGCAAGCTGTCTTTTGAGCAGCCAAATATTGAGAAATTCAGTGGTGCATCAGTTAAAGAAAAGCCATGAGCCAAAAAAAGAATTGAGCTGTGTTTAATTTTCTTTCTGTGGGGAAATTTCAGGTGTGCAACATAGTGGCAGGACAAAGATGCATCAAGAAACTCACTGACAATCAAACTTCCACTATGATCCGAGCCACTGCCAGATCAGCCCCGGACAGGCAGGAAGAGATCAGCAAATTGGTGAGTGCTGTGCCAGACACGAGGCAGGGCTGGGAATGGGTTTAATTTTGCTCACCTTTAGCAGGTGCTGATGTGTTTGTGCCCTGCACACAGGTTATGGATGAGCTTGGTTTTGTACCTTTTGATCATTTCAGATGCGGAGCGCCAGTTTCAACACGGACCCTTACGTGCGGGAGTTTGGGATCATGGTCAAGGATGAAATGACAGATGTGACTGGCAGGGTCCTTCAGCCTCCCTCCATCCTCTATGGAGGCAGGGTACGTCCAACAGTCTGTGCTGGCCTCTGCAATGTGGTTATTTTAAATTAATTGTGTTGTGTGCAGTCAGACAGCAGGCATGGGTGTGAATTTGAATTTAGGTTCTCAAAGTCCTTAAATGTATTGGCTGATTTGCATATCTTCTGATTGCTGTTTTATTTTGGAAAGTAAAACTGGGTTAAAAATGCCTTCTTTGCCTCAAACACCCTGCTGCTGTGACACAAGTCACTTAAAACCACTGTGCAAATTATATTTAATTAGAAAGCAAAAAACAAAGTTTAGTAGGGCTGAAGTTTCCCATATCAAAGCTCTAAACAGGTATTATGAGTTGAATATATGTAAGTGTCTTTAAACAGCCTTATATTGACTTTATCCTCAAATTTAGGATAAAAAAATATAGAATTACTTTAATCAGGTTTTACAGCACAGACTTCCATTGTGTGTTGTAAGAGGCAGCCTGCAAATAGTGGTTCAAATCAATGTGTATGCAGAACAAAGATTATTTCAATTGTCATTGTGTATATTTGAAAGTATGCTGAAATATTGCTGAACTTCTGGCTGGTTTTGAATATTCTGGGTGGGGCAACTGTGTTTAGGGCAGCTGTCTTGAGGTATCATCTCTATCAGTCTTTCCCCAGAGCTCTCTCTTCCTTTTTGGAATATTTACTCACAGGTTTTTATTTTACAATGGCTTTTCAGATGACCTTTCTGACAGAATCTTTCTCCTGTGATAACTTTTTTAAAAAAGCTTGAGAAACAGGATTGTCCATCAGTTATATACTGGGACTTTTTGCAAGATGAAAGCTTTAATAGCTGGGATAATTTAATTTGTGGAGGCTTTTGATAAATCTCTTCAGATCATGCATTGCCAGCTGAATAAAATTCTGTTTCTGTGCACAGCAGAGCCTCCAAACCCATAATGGGAGAGGATCTTGAGTTCCCTGCCTAAAATTCTTCAGGTGACTCAGGCAAATGAGCTCAAACCTCCCTTCCCTGGCAGATTAAGGTACCCCAGGCCTGACCCTGATGAGGGCACTGCTTTTATGAGCTATTCTGGCACCAGCAGAACTGGGGGAACTCACTGGCAGATGAAGGTTGAAAAGTCATACTGGGAGAGGCACTGCCTTCAGCACACACAACTCTTTGCGAAATCCATGGTCAGATTCACATGTGTGTCCTGAAAAATGCCCAGAAGCTTTAGTTGCTGTTGCTAGGTGAGAAGGAAGGCATCATGGTAACTTGTCCAAAGCATCTATCAGTATTTATTAAGGTAATTAACATCACCAGAATTACTTTAGCTGCTTTATTACATCCCTTGTCCTCTAGGTAATCCATCCCAGTAATATCTGCTTGGTGGGAGAAATAAAAATGTTGAATAACTGATCACCTTTCTCAGCTTGTTCACATTTTTTCTGGAGTTGTGTGAGTGACATTGAACCACTATTTGCCTCTACTTAGTGATGTGTAAAATATTCATAGTACTTAAATTAACTTTCCCTTGGAAAGTTCACTGAGCAGTTGTAAAGTCACTGTAGAAATGCAGATTCTTTTAACTTTCCATACCAAACGTGAATCTTACTTCCCATATATAATTTCTATTTGCTGCTGATAAATGCAACCAAAGGCAATGATCAGCAATAAAAATGAACAATGTGAGTTTTAGTTTTCACCTGGCTAAGAAGCTGTGTGCTACAGTAATAAAATGATTATTATAAGATGGATGGATGTTTGTACAGGGGAGAGATTGACCTGAGAGTATAAATCACCTCCACATGGAGGGAAGTAGAAGCAAAGCTCATTTTTGTTTAGCATCAATCAAGTTTTGCATTAATGTTTAATTTTTACCTTCCACTTGCAGAATAAAGCAATTGCTACACCAGTGCAAGGTGTCTGGGACATGAGGAATAAACAATTTCACACTGGAATTGAAATCAAGGTTTGGGCAATTGCCTGCTTTGCTCCCCAGCGCCAGTGCACTGAAGTTCATCTTAAGTAAGTGTGTTGTGTAAAGTGGTGATTTTATCATTTATTAAGGATGCAAATGTCATGATTTCACTTTTATTACGAACATATTTTTGGTTAAATTGTTCAACACACAGCAATACATTTTCTGTGTCTTTGTGTTTTGAGTGATGCCATTCTGATTTCAATGCCAGCATCAGGGAGTCCTCCAAATCAGACTTAACAAAAGCCATTTCTGCTTTATGGCAGATTTCTGACCTGTGAATCCTTGGCACAGGGTTTAAGATAACAGAAATGATGTAATGATGGGTGTTTATCACTGAGTGTTTCTCAAGAGTGACAGCTAACATGTGTGTTCTCTTAGGTTCCTTTCCTTGTTATATGGAGTAGAGTTATTAATGTAGAACTTCTTTAAAAGGAAATTTCTTGTCCAAAACCTTTTCCTCTTCAGAGTTTCTGGAGTGTGCAAGTTGCTGTATTTGCCAGATGAGTAGGATTGGTTGTTCTATTGGCTTTAGGTGTTTGAGTGAAACTTCCAGATTTGGTTTCTTTATCTCAGGATGGGACAGGATTGTTCAAAGACTGTTGTTACAGTGACATCTGCATTGGCTCAGGGAGGGTGTGCAGGCCCAGATCCATGTCTGATCCCTCCTTCCACGTGCAGCTGCTTTCCCTTCATGCATGGACAAGTGCAGCAGCCCTGGCAGTGACTCAGCTGCTCTCTGGGAGGTGAATTCAAGGCAGGGATTGCTCACACCAGTGGCATTGCCAGGGCACTGTTCCTTCACATGGTTTGCTAAACGGCTTGGGAATTTTTCTCTAACAAGTGATGAGCAAACAGTGGGAATCTTTTACTGTCCATTGTGTGAGGAAGGGAGGGACTTGTTCTCTCCAGGCACATGTCAGGAGCTGGGCTGCCAGAGAACTTTCTTTTCCATGATGTTGCTTCTAGTGGAAATGCTGTGTAAGCCAAATTACTCAGTTTTGAGAAATAGGCAGAAGTCCTGAACATAATGAGCCAAAATAAAATTATTTGGATGGCTTAGAATGAGTTTGTATTTACCATGAAAAGACATTGCTTCAAGCCAGGAAAATGTCTGCATCCTGTTCCATCCTGTGGTCTCTTGTTACATCGTGTTGATCAAGCTGGAACTCAAATGCTGCTGATTCAACAGAGGAAACACCTTCAAATGCTCTAAAAGTCTTCAAAATCATCCTGCTTTACCTGTTGGGAACAGAGAGAGAACCTTTCCTTCCTACAGTAGGCACTGTACTTCCAGATGGACTCAACCCTGACTTGTTTCAGACTTGAATGTTGAAATCACAGAAGGGTTTGGGTTGGAAGGGACCCTAAAGATCATCTTGTTCCAGCCCCTCTCCCAAGGGCAGGGACACCTTCCCCTAGACCAGGTTGCCCCAAGCTTCACCCAGCCTGGCCTTGAACTCTCCCAGGGATGGGGAGGTGTTCTGCCACTGACTCTGCTGTAGTGAGTGCTTGTTTTTCCAGAGGAAATCTCCATTTTCTGCAAGGAGCTGCAGGGCTGGAGCTCACAGGCTCTTATGATTCATGCAAGTTAACAACAGGTTTGGAAGAAGCTGAATCTTCACACCCTCTCAGCCAGTGATACCCTGGCACCCTGTGGTGGGGATGAGCAATGTTTTAGACAACTGTGGGGAGGTTAATAAATAAAGGGCTTTTATCAGTGAGCTAACAAGGCTCTCAGGTGGAAGCCTCTGAAGAAATTTATCTCCATATCTGACCAGTTCCATCAAAGGGTGATTTTTTCCACCATCCTAGGAGAAAATTTGCCTTCACCTCCAGGATTTTACACATTTTCTCTGGTATCTATGAAATTGTGCATTATTATGGATGCTAAAGCAATTCACTGAGACAATTGCTGGTAATTTCTGTTGATTGTTTTCATCATGAGGAAAAAAAAGGAATAACTCCAGCCCTTTCTCTGGTGGTAATATGGAATTATGTTAGAGCAGGCTATGCCAAATTGTCATTACTGCAAAAAGTATTTTATCCTGTATTTCTCATAGAAATAAGGTAATAAGTTTTTTTCATCAATGATGTTATTTATACAGTATATTTCCTGTCTTGCCTTCAGTGACCACACAGACATTGCTAATTAATGATGCACATGGGGTTAAATTCCCCGATTTTTGAACAGCACAACTCTGCAAGTTTAACAGGATTGTTCCATCAAAAATAAGATCAAAAACCAAGATGGGTTTTTTAACTGTCTGATAATTTAATGTATTTGTGTGCCTTGCCCAGGTCCTTCACAGAGCAGCTGAGGAAGATTTCCAGGGATGCTGGGATGCCAATCCAGGGGCAGCCCTGCTTCTGTAAATACGCGCAGGGAGCCGACAGCGTGGAGCCCATGTTCAGGCACCTCAAGAACACTTACACTGGGCTGCAGCTGGTCGTGGTCATTCTGCCAGGAAAAACACCAGTCTATGGTCAGTGAGTGGAGATGGTGCATTTCAGTCACAGCTTTGTGTGTTTTTTGTGAGCTGTCCAAAGGAGAGAGGTTTAATGTTGGTTTAACTCTATAAATTCCAGTTAGGGAATGGGCTGTAAATTAATTTTTCTATTTTTCTTGTGCTGTGTGATGTTTTATATTAAGACCTAAGTATTTTCAGTGTCTTCTCTATGCTTTTAATTTGTTTTTTCCCATTCTCCCTGATGGTTGTATTTGAGAAAGCCAGCACAGGGTTTGGTGAGATTGGCATTGATAGGCAGTGGATTATAATATGCTTAATAAAACTTGTGTACTGAAAATTCCAAGTGACTGAAGAAGTAATGACTTCAAGAACTCTTTTACCTTTTAGAACATATTTGCTCACTCAAACAATCTCCCTTTGGCAAAAAATGTTGAGTGAAGGAGATTTCAGTCTATTTTTCTTTTAATTTCAGTTTTTTAACTCGTGTGGCAAGGATACAGGTGCATAGAAAATGAAAATTCAGCAAACTAAAAGTTATTTTTGAAACAGTGACAATTGGTGCATTTTACATGGCATACACACATGGGTTTTAATATGTTTTACATAAACAATGCATTTTCCAGCTCCTTCTATAGGCAGGACTGCTTTTTTCCTGTCCTGCCTCCCTCCTTTTTCACTTACCTTGCCCAGCTGGAGCAGCGGCCACTGTTTTTCTCCCATAGCTGTGTGCACTCTTCTCTGGTGGATCAGATCAACCAAGCAGCTGCAGATTTGTTTTATGCCATCCCTCACCGTTTTAATATAGCACAAAATAATTTTCCAACTTTAATATTAATCTGCTACAAGATGAAAAGAGATTAAGCAAGGAACCTTAAGGAAATAGTACTTTTTTCCCCCTTGAATTCAGCTTGCAAAGGAAGTTGCTCGTCTCTAATTTGTGCAATAGAAATTTGGTGCAAAATGACATTTTTACTATTCCTGTTTGGCATTAAAAGGGAATTGTTTTCCTCTGCTTAACCACTGAGAGGATGTGGTAGCACTCTGATCTTCTTTCTTTGTCATTATCTTTAATTATAGTTATTTCTGCCCCCTCTAATCATCTCTCCTTATTTTCACCCTACGCTCTTCCATACCCTGCACTTCCCATACCCACAGTCTTGTCTTTTCTTCCCACCCTGCTCTTTCCCTCTCCTGTTGCCAAAGAGGAGGGCTCATCGTCTCTGAGCCAATCTTGGAGCCTAAATTTCTTCCCTGAGTGTAAGAGTGTGTGGGTCTCTGAAAGTCTCAATTTTGTTAACAATAGGATTTGATTTAACCACTGAAATTGTACAGTACTTAATGAGTTTCTTTGAGTTTTTATGGACCATTGTCTGCTGAGCTGGCCACTTTGCTATGCAAGTGATGAACTTGCAGTGAAGAACTGATAAACTGCTTGGTTGAATATTGCTCAGCACTGCTAGATTTGTGTTACTATTCCAGTGTTTAATAATGCAACAAGTACTCAATATCCTAATATTATCCACATTGCCCACATCATTAGCCAAAGCTGATGATATGATGCTACAATTATAAAGTAAGAATTAATTTAAAATGTAATATAATAGAAGTTAATATAAGGCAGCAGTGCCTTTAGTTATTGCATTTAGGGCTGGTTAGGTGGAGCAGAGAGAACTGGGGAAGGTTCTGGAGGCTGGGTGGGTTTGGGGTTAAGTTTCATTGTGTTCCTTTAAGCTTGAGCACCACTTCACTAAAACTCCAGGTGTAGTTAATTGTAGTTAAATTCAAGTCTCCTCCGTGGTTTGATTTGCAATTTGCAAATCTTTTATTTTGTTTTTCTCATTGTGCAGCGGAGGTGAAGCGCGTCGGGGACACGGTGCTGGGAATGGCCACTCAGTGTGTGCAGATGAAAAACGTCCAAAGAACAACACCACAAACTCTGTCCAACCTCTGCTTAAAAATAAATGTCAAATTAGGAGGTGTGAATAACATTCTACTGCCACAGGGAAGGTAAGTTCATCTTTCAAAGGGGAAGAGGCTTTTGTATTGCAGAGCAAGTGAGACATGCTGAGATAACGGGGAGCCTTCATCTGCAGCCACAGCACTGCAGCTTCAGTGACTCTTCAGACAAACTCTTTTGGCTTCTAATCAATAGTCCTGCAAAAGTTGGGTTATGAAGACAGGAGAGGAATACTCTAAATGCTAAATAGATTAGGCCTATCAGCAACAGCAGCCATTGTATGATATCAGCATCTAGAAATAAATTTGGACCCTTTGGAAGGTGCTGGGGTGCATCCAAAGAAATGGGTGAAGAACTGGGGAAAACTCCCCCCTGTATTGCTTCCTCACAATGGGCACCATTGTTAATGTAACCCCACAGACATGAACTTAGCCTGTGAGAGTTGTACAGCCATGTGTCCACATGCCAGGGGAAGTTTAAAATCCAGGAATTGCTCACCTTATTGACCTGTTGTGCAAACTCTGGGTAACAGCCACAGTAGCTTTAGTCATAGGATCCATGTTTAAATAAGGAGCTGCAAAAGGGAAAAATGTATCCACAACCATGTGGCAGCCAAACCAGGCTAAGTTAGACCACATGGTGCCTAAGGAGGTTTCTGTGTTCACACAAAATTAGGTTACCCAGAAAATATTATTCCTTTTTCATCATTTCCTCTCAATGCCCTGGAGCCCAACACTGGGCACCAAAAACTCTGCTGGGTTAGGAGACAGGTGTCTGCCAAGGGAGGTGGGAATCTTCCTGGAATGGAAAAGATGACCCTCTCCCTCCAAATTATTGTAACTCTGGGGGCTTTCAGGCAAAGATGGGGGTAAAGGAATAACAGTTTTTTACTAAAATATATATATAGATATATATATATACAGACAAAAAAGCAACAATAGCAGCAATAACAAAAAATTAACGACAACAAAAAACAAACGACAACAAAAAATTAACAGAATTCCAAGACACCCAGCTATTTTTTTCTGTCTCTTAAGTACAGTCCATTCATCATCTCTTAGGCAAAAAAATGGGAAGAAAATTTCCTGAGAGAAAAAAAAAAGACCAGAAAAAAACAAAAAAAGCCTAATCATCAACATTACCTTCCCATTTCTTTTAAAGAAGGTCTGCAAACAGATAAATTATTCTCCATAACCATTAAATCATTCCCCCACAAAGAAATTATGGTGGTCCAAGATTTCCTGTTTGAAATTGTTTCATTAAGGAATAGAGTTGAAGTTTAAAACGTGTGTTGTAGTGCTTTGGTGTTCCTCTCTTGGGGCAGTGGTTTAATATCTTAACCTACATATTTGTTTAAAACTTTCAAGCTCAATTAAAAAAAAATATCTACTTTGCAAGTAACAACTTTGATACCTAGTATTTTTGGACTTCCTTACCAAGACTGTTTTTTATTAGGAAGAATATATTTTTTCACAGCATCTGCATATATGCACAGTTATTTAATTTTCTCAGATGCCTTTTGTTACTAAGGGATCAACTTTTACTCCTTTCTTTGGTTCAGTTGATAAAAACTGCAATTCTTCAAGTTAGAAAAAAACAGATATATTTTAAAACTAATTTTTAATAAAGAGCAACAATTAGCTGTGCTTTAAAAATCTGCCTAAGTATTTAGCATGAGAACCTTAATCAGGATTTTTAATTCCTGCCACAGAACAAGTGACCAACTCTGATCAAGTGCCAGTTGTTGATGAATTCCCTGCAGGAGTACAGAGTGCTGTTTATTTGAGTTTTAATGTGCTTTATTAAGCATAAATGTTGCTGCTTTGACAAATTTCCCTTTTCTTTGCCAGACCCCCAGTATTCCAACAGCCTGTCATATTCCTTGGTGCAGATGTAACTCACCCTCCAGCTGGGGATGGGAAGAAGCCTTCCATTGCTGCAGTGAGTAAATTGTGTCCTGCTCTTTCTCCCTCCTGCTGCTCAGCTCTAATGCATTTTATTGCTTTCCATCCTTTTGTGGTCCATTGCTTCTGATTGCCTAATTACAGCATTATAAATTATTTTTCTGCAGGAATTTACTGAAACTTCAGAGAGCTTGCTCTGATACTAATTACTTAAATGTGTGTATTAGCTTGTAAAATGCCTGAGTTGCTGATACACAGAGGAGCTTTTTTGGGAGCTGATATTTATTAGCAGGCTGATAATGAGCTGGTGCATGTTTAAATCTGCTTCTTCAGCACTTAGAAATGTTCAGAATTTCTTCATTGCTGAGAGGGAACTAGGCTGGCTCAGTTGTGGTTTCTGGGGATTCAAGCTTCCAGAAAACACAAAATGTGCACTAATCTCTTGGAAATGTCCTTCTTAAATAAATACAGGGAATGGTCTTTTGCTTGGATTGTGTCACACACCTGTAGTGGCTGCTCAGGATTGTTTAATAATGAAGTTCTTTGGTGATGTTATGGATCTGTTTTAGAAAGTATTATCTGGCACCCCCATCAAGGGGAGGAATGGTGAATCTGACTCCATGTTCTTAGAAGGCTAATTTATTATTTTATGTTACTATATTATATTGAAGAATACTGTACTAAAACTATACTAAAGAATAGAGAGAGGGTACTTGCAGAAGGCTAAAAAAGAAAAACTAAGAAAAAACTCTCTCCTCCAGAGTCCAACAGTTTGGCCCTCATTGGCCAGTAAGTAAAAAAATTCACATGTTGGATAAACAATCTCCAACCACATTCCAAAGCAGCAAAACACAGGAGAAGCAAATGAGATAATATTGTTTTTCTATGAGGCTTCTTGGCTTCCCATAAGAGAAATCCTGGGCAAGGGGATTTTTCAGAAAATATGACAGTGACAGAGATGTGCTCACTTCTTTAGGTTTTCTTTGTTTGTTTATTTTTAAGTCCCATGCCACTTTTACAGCATATAGATGTTAATGTTTCGTTAACAGAAAAATCCCTTCCCTTGATAAAAGGTGTGGATATTTCTGTGGTTCATCACCATTTCAGTTTGATAGATCCAAAAAACAGGCTTGGTGTCCCAGAATTCCAACTCCTATGCAACAGTCTGAACTATCTCGATGGCTTCATGGTATCAGTGCTCCAAACTCTATTTGAGTTTTTAAGTGCCTGTAGGTGCAAACAAGAAATGAATCTTTTAGATTTAAAACAATTTTCTGTTTCAGCAGGCTGTGCTGCCACAGGTGAACTAAACCCAGAGCTGTTTCCAAGCACATTTGAATTTCAAATGCATCAATGCCAGGCCAAGCACTCAGTGTTCAAAACAGTGCATTTATCCCTTGAAATAACCTTTATTTTAGTGCTCTCTGGTTTGATGCCAAGCATTTTTTCCAGGTTGTGGGAAGCATGGATGCTCATCCCAACCGTTACTGTGCCACGGTGCGGGTGCAGCAGCACCGGCAGGAAATCATCCAGGACCTGGCTGCCATGGTCAGGGAGCTGCTGATCCAGTTCTACAAATCCACCAGGTTCAAACCAACTCGAATCATCTTCTACAGGGATGGTGTTTCTGAGGGGCAGTTCCAACAGGTGATACTTGTCTTCTTGAAATTCTCATCGTGTAGTTTCGTGGTAGTAATGGAATTTTAAAATTCCACCTCTATGTGGTTGGAGTTATAAGAAGTATAACCTCAACAAATCTTCCCTCAACAAATTTGTTGGATTCTAACCAAGCAAGCAGAAGTGTTTGCATACTTTTCATGTGCTTTTGAAAGTAATTTTCCCCTTTAAAATATTTTTCCTGACAGAATTGTAAGTGAAAAGTGTAGTTTTAGCACTCAAGTTATGTTCCACATCTGTTTCCTATTTAGTATATATTATTCAGAGTGTATCCTATAGAACTTGGGCAGTAAAAAATAATTATATATTTTTTTAATACAGGATTAATAAATACTGGATTGTCGCAGTCATTTTTATTCTGATAAAACTCATCCTCTCATATTTATTTTGTTTGCTTGTTAGTACCATATTTTATTAAATACTTTTCTATATATTTTAAAGACATTTATGTACACTTTTCTATACAGTATTTAAGTATGTAAATAAAAGATACAGACTTGAGTTGGCTTCTCAAAATCTAGGGGGAAAAGCGGAAAGGTCACTTGCTAAATTTGAATTGATAAAATAATCTTTGTATGAACTTTTGATATATTCTCTTTTCATTTGTTATTGCTTTTCACTGAAGTTTTCATGTACAATTAACCCACAGACTGAATAATTGGTTTTTTGGTTTGTTTCACTTTCCTTATTATTGATGTCTGTAGTCCTGCATGGAACTGCAGAAAGCTGGGAAAGAGCAGCTGAGCACTTCTGGATTTTATCCCTTGTTCTAGTCTGAAAAATAATTATTCTGTTCTATTCAGCAGCCTAATTAAATGTTCATTTATATTTGGTAGTTAAAGAGATTTTGACATGCAGGTTATTAGTCTGAGCCTTGTGATTAGAGCTGAACAAATATGGAAGCAGCTTTCTCCTGGCTCAGGAACCTGCTGATGTAATTTGCCCTCAGCAGGGGAAGAAATTGAGATTTGGTCCTGAAAGCTTTGACATCTCATTACTCTGAGTGACAGTGCAAGAAGGAACAGGATAGATTATCTGTGGCTAAATAAAAGAAATGTGTAGTTAAATAAGAGGAATTAGTATGATGGCAATGGTTCATGCTGATCCCACCTCTCTCTGTGTGTGCCTCAGGTTCTCCACCACGAGCTGCTGGCTATCAGGGAGGCTTGCATTAAACTGGAGAAGGATTATCAGCCTGGCATCACATTCATAGTGGTGCAGAAAAGGCACCACACCAGACTCTTCTGCACGGATAAAAACGAGCGGGTATGTTCTGCTCGGCACTCCAGAGCTCCAGCCAAGTCACCAATTTCTGTTCATTTCTGGTACTTTGTGGGGGGAGATCAGACTCCCCAGTTTGATTTTTGGTACTTTCTGTGTGAAGAGGAGACTCTTTAAGAGCTGTTGCTGAGAATGGAGAGTTCCTCATGGCAAAGATTTGGCTTTCCATGTTCTTTTTCCTTCTGTCAGGCTTCTCTGTGGGAGCACTTGGACCCCACCAGGCTTCAAGGCAATAATTAGTAACTCCCAAAGCTGACATGAACATGGTTGCTATATTAATAAATGCTGTGGTTACAGATGCTGTGGTTACAGATGTTAAATTGTTTGAAAGTAAAGAGTATTTTGACATTCTGTTTTGAAGAGATTTTGAGGGAAGAAGTGGCCTGTCTGACAAGGAAGGATTGTCCCCTTGCAGGTATAAACAGGAAAAGTTACTCCTGTTCTGGAGTGGGAAGGTGGAAAAGAATTTGACAACTCAGTTGCAGGAAATTCTTTTTACATTATTCAGAAAACCAAATTTTTTAGGTAATTTCTAAGAAGATTTTGCAGCTTATCTCTTTTTTTCTTTCTCCATAGTAGAGGCACTGCAGATTTTTAGTTGGAACAAAATTTCAGTTTTGCACATTCTTCTTCACTTTCTGCTTTTTATAGATCTTTTTTGTTTGTTTGTTTTCCTGGCTATACAGCTGCAAATGAAAAAAACCCTTTGTGTTGTGCCTCAATGTCTTTGCATTTGCTGTTTACACAGGTTGGCAAAAGTGGAAACATTCCAGCTGGTACCACAGTGGACACAAAAATCACCCACCCCTCAGAGTTTGACTTCTACCTGTGTAGTCATGCTGGGATTCAGGTAAGGCATTTTGTGTGGCATGGTAACTCTTTAACTGTTAATGTTTGTACTAAAGCTACTTTATCAGATGGCTTTTTGTCAGATCTGAGGTTTTCAAGATGAAAGTGCTTTTCAGAGGTGAAATTTTGGGAAACACAGCCCTACCAATAAAAGGGCAGGGATTAGTTTGATAGGCAGCAAGGAAGGAGTTTGTTTGCCTTTTAAAGGAATAACCAGCTGGAATGTGTAGAGCTGCTGCCCGTGGTTTTTGAGGAATCAGCCATTTCCCTGCAGCTTCCAGCAGAGGTTGGAAGCTCAGGAGATGTTTGGGAATGCTGATGAGCTGTGTGCTCTGGCTGCAGGGAACAAGCAGACCCTCTCACTACCATGTGCTGTGGGATGACAATCGCTTCTCGTCGGACGAGCTGCAGATCCTCACCTACCAGCTGTGCCACACCTACGTGCGCTGCACGCGCTCCGTCTCCATCCCTGCCCCCGCCTACTACGCTCACCTGGTGGCCTTCAGAGCCAGGTACCATCTGGTGGATAAGGAGCACGATAGGTGAGTTCAGCGTTTTGCACTTTTTCAGAATTGGAAGGCAGTGGGGCTTGTTAATTCTGGGGTCAGTGGTGTCCTCAGCAGTTCGAGAGTGGATTGGCTCTCGCTGCTGCAACAGTGCAGAGGATGTTCCTATATGTGCTGTTTACTGTTTCAGAACCTCAGTGGTGCTTTGGTCAAACATTAATTACACTTATTCTGTTCAGAACGAAGTAATGATACAGAAACCTGTGCCAGGAGAGGCAGATTAAATAGGGTGTCACTATAGGACACAAAACAACACGACACGCACACACTGCTGCTCTCAAGGTGAAAAAAAAGGAGTTTATTTTCTGACTCCCAACATTTATAGATTTCCAAAAGTGACAGTGGACTGGAGGGTGAAAGTGCCACCTCTCCAATGACACTGGACAAACCAACAGTCCATCAAATTTCTCCTCCTCCATAAAAGAATGCAAAACAATGAGTTATTTACAGAAAGTTTGTTACGAGAATGTAAACAGCAGAAGGCTTAGAAATTCTTAAAAAATCAGGGCAACAGTAGGGTTTTTCTTCCCCCCCCCAACCTGTTGTTTTTTGTTTCCCCCCTCCCTTCTCTTTCAGTGCTGAAGGAAGCCACACTTCTGGCCAGAGCAATGGCAGAGACCACCAAGCACTTGCCAAGGCAGTCCAGGTGCACCAGGACACGCTGCGCACGATGTACTTTGCTTGACACCTTCTCATGTTGCGGCTCCGGACAAGGCAGAGTTGGATTCACACCAGACCAGCTGCACTTAGACCAACAGATGCCCCAGCCCAGGGACAGCCAGCAATGAGTGATGCATCTTTATTCCTTCCTTTCTTTCCCATTTGCAAGGAAGCCTTCCGTCCAGAATTTCAGACTTGATCACAAACTGCGTTCTTGTACCAAACCCCGCTGTTGTCGGAAATGTGGTTTGCCAAAAATCTCTGAGCTGCTTGGTATAAAACAGACCCAGATTTTATAATTAAATCAAGAGCTGCAATCTCAGGGCGTAGGGAAGATAAACAAAAAAACCAAACCATCTACTCAACCCACAAAACTCCTCATTCAGTTTGCTGTTCATTGAGTTGCTTTTGATAATTTGGAAAGATCTAATTCATACTAAGGTTTGATGAGCTAAAACGCTGTGAATCAGCTTTTAGTACAAAGGAAAGCAAAGCATTTTTTGAATATTTATGAAGCCTTGATTATTCTAGATGCATTTACAAAATTTTTATTTTCCAAATAAGAGCGTGACAAAATTCTGGTTTCTAATTGTCTTACAAAGATTATTCTCAGATTATTCTCTGTGTGTCTAAGGACAAATGTATTTTCTGAAGCTTGTTCTTGAATGTTTTTTATTGTGCTGCATTTTAAAATGTTTTTCATAGACTAAAGATGAACTTAAAAAAAAAAAGAAAATAGTAAACCTGTACCTAAGCTTTTAATAGCTCCAGTTAGATTGGCAGAAGAAAATGTGCCATTTAAAAAAATTTCTAAAGATTTTTTTTAAATCATACTGACAGCTAACTTTAGGATTTGTCATACAGGACTGTGACACTTACTTTCCAAAGTCTCTAAAGAATACGGGTCTGTGGTGATAAATACAGTACAATCCTTTTTCACTGTTGTTTGAGTTAATGTAAATTTTATATATGTTTCACAGTATTAATGTGATAGACTAGATGCTATTATTTATTTTTATTTACTAAGGAGTGCTCATTATACTTCTGTTAACATATCAAGAATGCTTTGAACTTAGAAAGTAAGATCCTTTTTGTGGGGACATTACTCTTCAAATGCAAAAAAAAAAAATATGCAATTGATGTGGTGAGAGGAGAGAGATGCAGCCAGTGTCTGTTGTAGCTTGGGATTTGCAGAAAGGCTTTTTCAACAGAGCAGGATTTACCTCTGCGGTTCAGACGCACACAAGACCAACATCCTACATCCATTCAAGCACAAAACAATTTGTATTTTATTTATATGTTGAGTAGTGGTGAAGCAGGAGCTCTGCTAGAGGAGAGTGGCTCGCTGGAAGTTAGGCACAAGTCAGAGAATCTATGCAGTAAAGATAAAAATGAGGAAACTGAAGTTTACTTAGGGAGGGAGGTGAAGCTCTCTTCATTATGCATAAGATCTGTAGGAAAGGTGAGAGTTTGCCATTCTCTTAGGAGAAGCATTAATTAAAACTGATAATTATGAGACAGATGCTTCTGTTAGTTTGCACACTGGATTCATAAAAACCATAACACACATGTAAACCATTGCACTAATGACAATGCCACGAGCAGGTTTAGGAGAAAATGGAGAAAGCCCAGGAAAGTTGTTTATGCTGACTTGATCTTGTTTGTTTTTCCATGGGATAAGTGAAATAACATGCTGAGATGCAGGTTGGAAAACCTTCATTCTCCTCCACTGATGGATTTTGGTTTGTCTTTTCCCTTTTCTCTGGGCTGCTCAGTCTCTGTTTGGACACTTTTACCTCTGGCCACTGGGATGGGCAAGTAGCTTTAAGCCATGCAGGGCTCTGGGCCACAGAGCAGCTCAGCTGCCACCAGGTGGTGTTGGATAAGCTAGAAAATGCCCAGCCTTTGCTGCATCAAGACTTTTTTAGGTACATAATTCCAGTTCAGATCTTCACCTTGTAGCAGTGTGTCAGTTGTCAATGTTTTGTAGGTGACATGTAAAACCTGTTAATGGAATAATCATATTTGTACTATTCTAATTGGGTGATTAGGCTGCTGGCTCAGAGTGTCTTCTTGGTCATAGTTCTATAAATTCAGATTTGTGTAAATTTGAAGCAAATCCTAGGTAGCATTGTCTGTCTTGCTGTGTGCCAGCGAGGTTGTACCTACCTCCCCTCACGCTGCAGATCCTCCCCATGGTGGGTGTGTTGCACTTCTCTGTGTTTCCTTCAGAGCTTTCCTATTTCAGTGAAGATATTCATTTGGCAGAGTTTTATATAAGAATTATTTTTGTATGAATTCTTCTTATCAAATAGAATAAAGATCATCCATTGTAAGGCATCATTTAACTTATTTGCTGTCTGTTATGCAGAGACCTCTTGGATGTGAAATTAATCCCCCTCTTTCCATGCAGATCTGGGACAGTGGAATTGCATTGGTGGGGTGGGGAGGGCAGGATCTGTCTTGACCTCAGATCTCATTTCTGAAGCAGCCTGGGACTGCACTGCATCCTATTTAAGGTGTTTCCTTTGTGAGAAAAGGAGTTTCAGGCAGGACCTTAATCTGAGAGTAGCTGTTTGTGGATCCTCTTGGAACAAGCAGAAATTATGTAGCTTTCCTTCCCTAAGTATGAAGAACTTGGGATGTTTATGTGCATTTCAGGACATTTTTACCTTTTACAGACCTTTCTAAGCCTCTAATACTGCTAATTATTTATGCCTTGTGATTCACAGAAAGACTCCACAACTGCTAAAGTTGTACAGTAGGTCTGTATTTATTTGGTGATGGGCAAATTAATTTCTAACCCTCATGTCTCACTTGTGTCTCCTTCCTTTTCCCTCCCACCAGTGGTGAATTAGTGAATAATTTAAAGCATTTTAAAAAAAGACTGATTAGGTATATACCTTGTGAAGTACAGCATGCTGGCAGTGCAGCACCTCTCTTTCTGGGAATATTTCTAACATAAATTACACATTCAAGAATGTCTCCTGTCCAAAAAAACCTGCTACAAGCACATAAAATCCTAGAATTATTTTTATTCTGTACCTCCCACATGTCTGGTATAGAACAGCAACATCTCAGGTCAGCACAAAGCCCAAGAAGTCTCAGTCTGCCCCAGGCTGTGGTGGAGCAGTGCCAGCTGAGGTCACAGCTCTGGGTCTGGGTCACTGTGCAGGTCAGCTCAGCAATAACCAAATTTGTGCCACCCTTGGGCACTTGGGGCATTTTCCAGCCCATGCAGAGGAGTCCCATTGCACAGCCCCCCAAACAGCATCAGCAAATCTTAAATGCTCCTCTTGGGAGGTGACAAGTACTGTCAAAATACACAAAATGCTTTAAAGTTTGTCTTTTTCCCCCGATGTGCAAAATCTAATGCAATAATGAGGTTTCCTTGGTGGTGGAGATTTCTGCTGCAGTGGCTGAACAGAGTCACCAGTCCACTCCATCTGTTCCAGCCCCCAGGAAACAACTGAGCTGATCCTGGGCAGCAAATGTCCTGTGGGAATTGCTGGAGGGAGGTGGATTTGTCTCTGCTTTATTTGGCATTTTAGACAGGCCTATGCAATTTAACACATGTTGTGTATGCACTGATGTACAGAGTGAGGTCACTTGTTTTATTAGAGCTCCTTTTTTGGCTTGGCTTGCTTTAGAATATTTGACTTTGTGAATTACAATCAATGATCTTCCATGTTCCACAGGAATTCCCTTGTTTCTTGATCTGTCAGGTAACAAATCCCTTTGATCTCCATCCAGGCCCCGAGGCAGGGTTCCCTGATTGGCAAAGCAAAAAGGTTGTGAAGGTTTGGCTTTAATTCTGCCTCTCTCTATAACTCCTGCAGCCTTTGTTGTAACAGAGTCTTGTTCTTGTTGGATCATTTTTATAACATAGGACAAAAGGTTTTTCCACAAGGATTATCAAATTAAAACTTCTGGAGAGGAGGTGTGAGGAGTTTAAGTTTTTTTTCCTGACTAAAGGCTTTTGATTCAATAGCAGACTCAGTCAAATAAGCACCTCTGGTGGCATAAATAACGCATAAGGGACTTTTTTTTTTTTTAATATATCTTTCACTCATTAGCTAAAAGAATGTAAGAAGGGTTCTCAGTATTTTTCACACTTGAGACCAGTGTCATTAAACTCACTTGTTTTTCTGGTTTTTTAATACTCTTCTCCTACCATACTATCTCTCTTTGTATGGCTTTCCCCATTCCCAATGCAGGGCAGTCCTTTGTTTTGTACTTTTATATTCCATTTGGTCACATGCTTCTTGATGCACACATGCCATCTTTCTTAAAGAAAACTTCAAGTAGAAGGTAATTGCACTGATTTCTGGGTTTTTTAAATTCCCTTTTTACTGTAAGATTTTTTTTTTGTTTTTGCATCTGCTGTAGCTGTTTGAAAATACTGTAAATAGTGCTCTGCACAGCAAGTACAGAAATGCTGGGGATGCCATTCCTAGTTCTGTTTTCCACAATACTGCCATGTTTTCCAGTGCTGAGGTGGGAGCTTTGGTGTTAAATGCTGTTATACTCTGTGTGCATTATGGTATCAGTGCAAGAAGGGCACAGTTGCTGTGTCACAGTGGAGATATTTAGGGTTTGTGTGAATTTATAAAACATTTCTTCCTTCTCTCCTCTGTTCACATTTCTCCCAGACCACAGAGATGCAGTTTTTCAGCTCTCACTGTGCTCATTATCTGTGCAAGGTTCAAATGCCAATTTTGGTATCAGTTTGATGCCTGATGGCATTAATGTAATATTTGAATTATCAGATGTAGCTCTCAAGGTGTTCCTTGCTTGTGTGATTCTTGTGTTGTAGAAGCAGAATCCTTGGATGTGGCAGCATTAGTGGAATGACAGGGATTTGGGATCCAGTTATGATGTCTTGCTGTCTGTGTGGGACTGGGCAGTGCAGAGGATGTTTCAGTGCTCTGAGCTGCCCTTGGATCTCATCCATCCATCAGCAATTGCCTTTTGCTTCCAGAACCCCCAGGGACAGGACAGAGCCCAGCTCCAGCCCCACTGGCTGATGTTAGGGTGCAGACCAGCAGGTTCTGCCTTCTGTTTCTGAGGGCTGATGACTGGAAAGATGCATTTCTGAGAGGGTTTAATCCAAATTGTATGGGAAGGGGGTGCTGTGTGTGCTTGGTGTGGCACAGAGCCTGTTTAATCCCATTTAGTGTTTCAGTTGCTTTGTCAGAGCTGTTTCTTTGAAGTGTTAATTTGAATGTAATTGCTTGGCCAAATCACTACAAAAGTGGCTTTGGAGGAATCTTTAGTTTCAAAGCAGGTGCAGTTCAAGGCTACCTCCTGTATTTCTTCATGGGAGAATTAACTGAAGTGAAATTCCCCCTAAGCAGCCAAAATGCTCCCAGAGGGACTGGGCAGTGCCATACTGTGATCCTGGCTGGCTCCTCAGCCTTCCAGAGGCATCCCTGTGTACTGAGAGGGTACCAGGCCTGGCAAGGGGCACATCTGGCACATCTGCTTCTGGTCAGGGTCACTCCATAGCAGCAGCTCCCTCTGTGACCTGTCCCAGTTTCTATACTGTTGTTTTCCAAATGAAAAATGTTTCTGTACTTTACCTGTTGGCCAGAAAGAGGAGGTTTTCTCTGCAAATGACATGAAGGTGCTTGAAATATATTTTGAATCTGAGGCAAAAAATATGTATTGGATTATTTTTTAATGTGTCTTTTAGGTAAGGTGATGTTGACTGTAAGAATGAAAATACTTTATTCCCTGCTCAGAAAATTATAATCTTAAAATGTGGGGGGAAAAAACCAAACCAAAACACCAAAAAACAACCCCAAACCTGAGTATGTTCATCTTGGGACTGTTTAGCGTCAGTTCTGTGCAAAATCTTGGCCAAAACTCAACCTTGACATCAGTGCACGTGGACTGAGGGTACTTTAGGTGACCTGAAATGAAACTGTAGAAAACTGTGCTAATGCATCAGATTTTGTTTACAATTATTCCAAAAGCTTCCTCATTCCAGAACAAACCACTCTGCTGACAGAAATATCTGTTGGAGCACAGTGTGCTGTGTGGTTTCATAGCAGTGTTAAAGTTGATTTTTATTTACAAGTTACTGAGCTTTCCGCTGTGGGTTTTGGCCTGTCAGAGTGAGTTTCTTGAGATTCTGATTTTCCTGCAATTTCCTTCCCTTAATCTCTGGCCTAGACACTAATGAAGCTCATCCATGGCAGGAGGATTGCTTTGTGGCCTGGCTTTGTGGAACCCAGATTTTGAAGAGACTGAATAAACCATTTGGGTTTATTCTGTAAAATCCTGTCAGTTTGGTTCAGTTCTCAGTCATGATTTAACAAAGCCCCCCCAGAAGTGTGAAGTGCAGGGTCAGTGGCTGCTTTGGAGAAGATGTTTCACTACATTGTGCACTGCAGATTGTGGACACTATTGCTGGCAGGGCTGGCACTGAGCAGAGATGCTGAACAGCTCCTCTGTCACTGATGGCAGCAGAGTTTTGTGTTTTCCAGACAAGGCAGACCCCGGATCATCAGGAAGTTTGGGGAGTGTAGGAGCTCAGTGCTGCTCATGCCCCAGAGAAGAGAAACCCTGGGTACCCTAAGCCTTGGGAAAATGAGAGAGGAAGGAGGGGAGGCATTTCCTTCAAAATTGCCAATTTAAGCACTTGTAAGGTGACAGTTTAATTCTTAGTTTTCCTTCTGGCTTGTCTGCAAGTGCCCCTGAGGAATCCTGCACCCTGCACCCATCTGCTGGCCCATCCAGGAGGGGAAGGCTGCAGGGAGCTCCCTGAGGTGATTTGTGATTTTGGGGGGCTCTGACCTGGCTGGGGCTGGGCCAGGGGCGCTGCTGGATCTGGAGGGATGAGAGGTTGTGGGAGTTCATTGTGGGAGTTCTGCAGGTGGCAGCCCTGCAAACCCACAGCACCAGCTGCAGGCTGGGACTGCTCCTTCCTCCCACCTAAATATCCCCAAAAAAAGCAATTCCTTTGGATTTGTCCATGTGCCGCCTCAGCAGATCCATTGTAAACCTGCCTGGGGCTCCCTGAGGAGCCTTGGGTTGCAGGGCAGTTCTGTATCAAGGGGAATGATCCTTTCCACAGGGCTCTCAGGAGTGCACAGGTTTTAGTTGTGTTTTTTTCCCACATTTTGGATGTGCTATAGAACCACAGACTTTAACTTTGTTATTTTTTTTCCTCCCTTTAAGCACAACTAAACCACTGCTCCCTGCTCATCAGCAGGATTGCAGATGCTGTCTGACCTGGGAGCAAGCCTAGGAGTTGCCCCCAAAATACAAATTTAAACTTTGGTCATTTTATAGGGTTTTTTTGAGTGTGCTTGGCAAGCATGAATGGTGCACAGGTCAGTAGGCAAGCTTGGGAGTGTCTAACCCCTGGCTGGTGCTGGTTGTGTTTGCTTTGTTAGCTTAGATTTCCTGTCAGAAAAAAAAAAATAATGTGGACTCTTCTGTATTTATCAGCTTTTCCTGGTTTTAAAGCCATTAATAGAGGAAGCTTCAGTCATGCTGGTTTTTGTGAAATTGCACATTTTTTGTGTACTTGACTCAAAGCAGATCCTGTCTGGGCTCTATGGGCACCCCAAAGCTTCAGCTGCTGGGGGTTGGGTCAGACCTCTCCTGTACCAACATGACATGCAGTGAATTTTGTTTCTAGATTTCACCAAAGTTCTGCATCAACTGTGAGATGCTCAAACCTCACTTTTATAGCACTGCTTCTATGCTATTAAAAACCAAGGATTTGACCCAAAGTCTGTCATTCCTGAGAGATTTTCTCATGAAACTTTGACTGAGCCCTTCAATTCTCATCTCATTTACAAATGACAACTTCATAATTGCATTTTAAAGAAAATAAGAGGAAAAAATCCCCCCAAAAATCAAAAGCCATTAAGGAGTAAGTTTTACATTTATTTTGGAAAATCAAATTTCCAATGAGGTGCAATGAGGAATTACATCTGGCAAAGTTCTGTGCCATCCTGAAGAGTGTTACCACTTCCTTTCTGTAATTTGTTGGTGAAGTTTAGATTTTTTAGATCTGTGTGTGTGCACACACATGTGTGACAGGACAGGGACAGTGTATAGGCTGTCTGTAAAAGATACAAAGGCAGTATTTGACTGGAAATAACAAGCACAATTTCCCTGGCTTTTGCAGTATTTTATTGTACAATCACAAAGATTTCAGCATTTGGGGCAGTTGATAAGTAAAGATCCAGCCCCAGATTTCTGTGCAGTGGAGTGGTTGACTTGATCCTGGGAGGGCAAGATGGAAAAGAGAATGTATTGATTAAATATTTTTTTTTTGCTTTAATTTTGGTATATTGCAAAATTAACTGACTTTATCTTTTAAGGTTGTAATCTTTTAATAGTTTCAAAAATTCTTTTAATATTATTTTTTATAAAATAACTGAAAAAAAAAGAACCAAAAATCAATCCAGAAGCTTCCATATTGTAAATGTTTCTTTCAATCAAAATGCTTTTGTGACCATTTAAAGTTTGTGGGTTTTTTTTGCTTTTTTGAGGAGAAAAGAAAGCTATGATGTTAAGGTTGTTCCAGGTGGTACTAAATGTGTGTTGAGTAGTGTTGTGTGTGTGTGTTGCATCTCTGTGGAACTTGTGCTTGCAGTATAGAAATGATTGGTGCTGGCTGGGTGGGAGTAGCACTTGTAATGCAGAACCAGGCCCAGAATTGCCCTCAGCAGATGTGCAGGGCATCCCTGGCACTGCAGGGTTGGCCATGGAGTTGTGGCATCACTTGGCAGTGCTGGGGCTCACGGGGCTGGGATTCACCCATTGCTGCCCTGGGTGGGCACTTGTGTGATGCTGTGTGGCCAGGCCACTTTAAACTAAGCCTTAACTCAATGCTAAATGTGTCAGATTCCTCTCTCAGAGCATGCAAAAATACTGTTTAACTACAGGAGAGTTCCTGTAGAGCCCCAGTGTTAGCCAAGGCAGAAACAAGGGACACCTGTAGCTCCGTACTGTGATGCCTCTTTGGGCACTGGCTCTCGGCCATTCCTCTGGCAGCTGGCCCCAAACAGGCTTTCCCAAATCCCAGCTTTGTGTTGTCCTTGTTGTCAGACTTATTCTCCTCCCTCCCCCTGCCAGCAAATCTCTGCCTGAAGGAGGATTGGGATTTAACACTTCCAATTTTACAGCCCAGAAAAAGCCATTCTTGAATTCCGTGCTTGCTTTCGGGTAGGTGCCATTGCTTCCACTTCTTATGACTGACATAGGATCCTTTAAACATTTGAAATAGAGGCAAAAAAACCCCAGTGTTGGGGACCCAGCTTGCTTTTATTTTATTTTTTTTCCAATTTGGATCTACCTCATGTAACCAGTTGGGTGCTAATTACTCAAATTGTCAAGGAGATTTGGCAAAGGCGACCAAACCGACCCCATCCGTGGCCCAAACCCTTGGGTTTCTTGTTCTGAAACAATCTTGGATTTGAGTTCTATTCTTTGTGCCTTTGTGTTTTTTTTTCTCCCCAGTGCACACAACAATCAAAACTCATCTTCCTGATTAAAAACAGCAGATGGTTTTTAACTGCGCCACGAAAAACTGAATTTGGAAATATTTTTTGGTGTAGCAAGTTGTAAAATCAAGCATCACAGCTGACCTAGGCAAAGAGAAATAGCCAATAAAGGTTTTGGAAATGTTTAATCCTGACCCCAGATCTCTACATCTCTGTGTCTCTATATATGCACATAGCACATGACTTTGTGTATGTGTGTATATATAAATATAAAATGAAGGGATACACGTGTAAGGGTGAGGGAATAAAACATCACTGACCTTTCCACAGTTTTGTATGTAACAGTTTACAACTATGTGTAAGTTTTTTCTACTATGTGAACCTTTTATACTCAAAAAGAACTCCTTTTTGGAAAGCTTTAAGTTGTGATATGCTATCATTTTTTGAAATTTAAAAATTTTTTTAAAAATTCACTATTTACCAGTACCTACTACAGAGGGGGAATCTTTGCTGTAAAATTGTATTCAGTTTAAATATTAAAAGAAAAAAAAATCTATAAATGGGATTGTAAAAGTGCATTCCATCATGGCAGGACTTCCCAGCTGTTTCCTAAGGCTTTCTGTTGCAGAGACTCTCGAGCAAAAGGAAAATGCCTCTGTTCAGTGTTTTTATAAAACTGCTCCATCAGGTCTAGACTTAAGCTATATTTTCTAAAGCCTAATCATCCTTTAATATGCTGCAGATAAATGATCAGCATGGTTGCACTTTCTCAGTAATAATGTTTGCCCTGCAATTGGCTCTGATAAGGACTTTAGTTTTTTAACAAAACCAATCGTACTTTGGGCAGAAGGTAATATTTATATAGGTACCTCAAGATAAAAAAAATAAAAAAGAGCCTGAATATGCTGCATTTTGTTTCTTTAACATTTTTCATGTAGCATTTATTTGCTTTTCTGGTTTTTTAGGAGATGACTTAGCTACCTGTTTGCTTTGGGGGACCCCAGTAGTGTTTTAGGCTGTTGTTTTCTCTGGATCTCACAGAATGTAGAATCCTGCCTTGGGATCCTGCAGGAGTTTGGGTGGGATGTGCCCTGCAGTGTGTACACACGGGGAGGGGGACCATGGAAATTTGCTTTATAGAAACTTCAGAAAAGGAGGAAAAGGATACTATATTCCTAAAACAGACAATACTTGTTCCTAATTCTTAATTATGGTTTGTGGGGGTTTTTTGGCTCGTTCTGCTTTCTTGAATCTTTTCTCAAATACGAGTGTGGAAAGGGGCAGTTGATTAATGGGGGCACACAGTGACCAAACCTGCCCCACTGGTGAGTGTTTTGGGGGTGATTCCCCAAATCCATGGGTAAGAGCAGTGCCCCACATTGGAGCAGGACCCTCCTGCTCTCTGCCTGCTCCCTACTGCAGGTCCACCCTCGACTCCTTCATTTCTGAGTCGGTGAAAATCTAAAAATGTGCAGAGATGGGGAATTTTTGTTGGGAACTTTTGAAGGAAGCTTCAAAGGCTGTGAAATTGAGCATTTATTGTCATGTTTTTAAGCTTAGGTGGGTCCTTTTCCAAGTTTGTTTTACAGCTTGCAAGGTAAAATAGTTTGCACTACTTTTGCAATAAACTCATGAAAAACCTAACAGGTTCTGTTCTGGTTTCTTACTGTATATATACAACTAATACTAAAGATTTAGCATAGTGTTTTTCACCTCAAAACATAAGACTTGTAACAAGCTCAGAATGCTGTAATTCCTGACAAAATAATGATGTGAATGATATTTTATAAAGTTATTTTGTATGGTGTTGATTTTGTTTTGCCTCATAGTATGTCAATAAAATAAAATTCCTCATCTTTACAAGATATTGTGTGATGTCTTTTCATTTAATTTTTGGGCATTTTCTGCAGTTACTTGTGCACTGTGAGACTGCCAAAATCTCTGGTCCATTGCTCCCCCTTGCATTTCTCCCCTTGTTTGTGTTTGGATGTTTCCCTGTGCTTCCACCCTCCCCGTGCCCAGCCAGGCACAATCCGTGCTGCTTTAACTGCTTCCAAGTTGTAATCCTGGAATTCTTTTGGGAAGATGAACATTTTGGAAACCACATGCTTCAAATTCTTGGTTTTTATTTTTTTCTTTCTCAGTGAATCCCTACAGTGATCAATTTTTAAATGAAGAAAATGTAGCACCTGGTGGTGACTATAAAGCATCCAACAGAATTGCAAGGATGCCAAGGAACTTCCTTTGGGAGCCCAACCCTGCAAACACAGATTGCTTTTACTCAGTAAATATGAAATACTGTCAGAGCTGTCTCTTCCCTTTATTTTTTCCATTGTTTTTTGAAACACCACTTTGAATTGGATGAGGTTTTGCTCTGGGTCAGGCTCTTGGGGAAAACAAATAACCCTTCACTGGTTTGATGGCAATGAGCTTTGGCAGCTGCAGGGCCTTGGAGAGGGCTGTGGCAAATTTTGGCAGCTCTGAAGTTCCCATGGAGGATTCTGGGTGAATGAATCCAGAAGGGTGTGCACATTATTCTGGGCTCAGGAATTCAGAAAATATGTTCATCATCCCACAGGAAACTTCTGAGAGGGATGAAATGTGGTGATTTATACTTGGTAACCACAGTTCTTTTGTCATGTTGGCATGTTTAGGAAACTTTGTGTCCTTTGAGCAGCATTGGCTGGGCTGGGGAAGGGTCTCACAAGCTGGTGGTGTGGGGGGGGAAATGATACAAACATGTATAATAATAATAATAATAATAATAATAATAATAATAATAATTAATCCAGAAGTGTCCCTTGGCCTGTGATCCATTGCCTAAAATCCCACACCACCTTAAACAGTTCCAGATACTTGGGCACTTTTGAGGAAGCTCCTGTTAAATGATGCAGTTGGCACAGAGGGGGAAAATAGGATTAAAAAGCTCAAGGGTTGAGGTACAGACAGCAAGGTCACTGAAAAGTTGCTGTGATGGGCAAAACAGATGTGACTGGAGGGAAAATATCATTTACTGACAAATTAGGTGGAATTAGAGCATCTTCCACCCCTTTCCCCGTCCCTTTTCCCTTCTCCCATGGTGCAGGGATGGGGCTGTGCCCAGACCCCTGAGGGCTGTTTGAGGATGTTCCTCTCTTTGCTTGTAACCCATCCATGGTTCAGGTATTTGCTTGTTGCCCTCATCCCTGTTTCTGCTAGAGATTCACTGGGCAATTTTGTGCTGGTGGATCTTCTTTTCTTTCCCAAAAAACTGGCACCCCCTCCCTCCACCAGATTTCCACACTCAGTTTTCCACCCATCTCCATGCACTTTTAATAATAAAAAAGCACAAACCAGCTCTTGGAACAATGGTTTAGTTCTGCCTTTCCCCACTTGGGAATCTTCCCAGGGATCCAGCTCCACTCAGCACTCACTGCAGAATTCCTGGTACAATCTGATTTTCATTTATGGCAGCTTCAGGAACGTTTCTTACAGTGCAGCATCCTCTGCTCTGCTCAAACAGCAGGAGCATTTCTGGTGTGGCTCAGAGCTCTGCCAGTCCCTGACCCCACCTGCCCAAGCTTTCTTAGAATGTGGAATGTGCTGGACTGTGGATGTGCTGGAGTTCCCTGCTATGTTTTAAGAGAAGCTGAGTGTGGTTGTGCCTTCAACCCAAGAGAAATTGTTCAGCTGTTCAGTTCTGGTAACTCTTTACCATGCCCTCCAAATTAGGCTGTTGCTTGAGACAAATTCCTGGCTGATTTGCTGCCCAGCTTTTTTGTTGTGGGAGGTTTTTATCACCCATTAACATTTCCATGCTTACCTGGGGCATTTTTCACCCCTGGGGACAGATCTTGGTCACTTCTCTCTCTCAGACATTGCCACACTGACCACATGTGTGACTGAAACTGGAAAGAACTACAGGAAGTTTCTGCATCCATTGTCAAGTTTTCATACAAAACATTTATTTAAAAAGTTGCATGTAAAGTTCCACACAGGATGGTTGCCATTTCTGTAGTACAAAAAGAAAAGCAAACCAAAACCAAATGAAAAATCCATCTCTGTCACTCACATGGTAAAGGAGCTGCTCTTTCTCAAGAACCCACAATTAACAGACTTCAATGTGCATTTTGGCAAGAGACACTGCAGAATTGGAGTTCATTCAAGAAGAGGGTTCTGGATGCACACATTTACATAATTTCCTACCCCATTTACCACCACAGCTATAGAACCACCATTAGCTCTTGGGATGGATCTCCTCCTCTCCCACATGGCTGCTTTCACAGACTTTTTTAAGGGACTTGGTCCACTTTTGGAGCTTTTGAACTGAAAGCTGTCTGTAAGAAATTTTCAATTTGGGTAATGATTGTCTGACAAAGTCATTTCCAATCACCTGACCAAGCTCTGCTGTCAGGTTTGCACTGTCTCTTCCTACCCCACTGTGTTTCTGAGGGAAGAATTCCATTCTCCAACGAGTAAAAAGTTCAATTGTTCAATTTCTAAACTTCTCAAAGCAAAAGCAGATGGCTCAGTGTAAAAATACATCCAGCATCTGGATTCTCAGTCACAAAAATAACATCCTTTATACAATAGAAAAATGGATCAACTATGAAACAATTCTCCATTGGCCTTAAGATCCAACACTGTCACCAACAGCTTCATCTTCATCCTCCTCCTCCTCAGCCTCATCATCGTCTTCCCTCACTTCTCCATCTCGCTTCTCTTTTTCAAGCATTTTTAGGTATTTGCTAGCTAGGATCTTCTTTGGCAAGATATCTGAAAGGCAGAATTGCTGCTTTTATTATCTATTTCAATACTTGCATTGCATTGTTAATACTATTGTATCCAAACCACTGAAGAAATGAAGTCAAAAAGAAATATTCCTATTTTTAACAAACCTTGGGTGAATAACCAGGTAAGTCAGCCTGACTCACACACTGCTGTAAGAGTAGGAGGGAGTTACCCACTTATGGCACAAGTAACCAAAGATAAGGACTCTATTTCATGACTGATTACTGGCAACTTTTACTGTCTGCTGATGTAAACTGTTTGATGTAAAACAAAGTGCTCAACTGCCTTAGATACAATGAGCCATTAATATAAAATCCAAGTATCAGTAAAAATGTGTGTATCTAGAAGCATAGAGGGACCATAACTTATAGATTCCTATGTGTCATTTTTAGTCCACATAACTTCTCACCTAAAGATGTGCAATAATCTTCTTCCACAGGCTGAAAGCTTTCAGATGGAACTGCTGCAATTTAGGAAATGCTTAAGGCAATATCCTGAGAACTGTATACAGTGTAACTGTATAATTTAGAGGCAGCAGAAAAATCCCCATTCACAAAGAAATGTTTTCAGGGAAGTAGTTGATGAGTTCCAGCTGAATGCTAACCAGGAGATCAATGACCAGTAGGAGAACTGGGTCCTCACAAAACAGAGCATTAAGAGCAAGATTTTATTTTCCAAAACACACTGGATTTACCCTTGTGTTATCAATACCTGCAAGGAACTGAAAGGTCTCACACTCTTCTGCTGTATGAGACAGGTCAGTGTACGTCAGAGCGTTCTTCTCCTTCCCTCTGCCGTGTTTGTAGGAGTATGTAGCCAAATACTGAACAAAAAGCTCCTAAAAAATGAAAACAGAAATTAGTAGTAGTCAGACTAAGAATTCAAACATATCATTGATCCCTATCTAAAGGCAGAAGCCCCATATTTAACTGCACATACAATGGGCGCCTCAGTGCAGAGACTCATTACATTTTAGTACCTGAAGAGAATCTACAGGGAAGATGGAGAGAGACTATTTACAAGGGCATGTAGTGACAAGACAAGGGGGAATGGCTCCAAACTGACAGAAAGCAGGTTTAGATCAGATATTAGGAAGAAATTCTTCCCTCTGAGGGTGGTTGCACAGAGAAGCTGTGGCTGCCCCATCCCAGGAAGTGTTCAAGGCGAGGCTGGACGGAGCTTGGAGCAACCAGGGACAGTGGAAGGTGTCTCTGGCCATGGCACGGCTTTGGAAAGAGATGTTCTTTCAAGTTTCTCCCAGCACAAACCATTCTGTGAGTCTAGACTCGGGATGCGGGCAGAGAAGGGGAGCAGGAGCCCGGCCCGAGCCGGGGCAGCGCTCCGAGGGCAGAGGCCCCTCAGCCGGGGACGGGAGGCGCGGGGGGCCCGAGGGCAGGGCAGGGCAGGGCGAGCCGGTACCGTGGCCTTGGCCGTGAGGAACAGCGCGTCCTGGTTGATGCTGGATACCTCCGGGGAGCTTTTCATGATGACACGGATCCGCGACAGGGGCAGAGACACCAGACGGTGCTCGGTGCCGCTCAGCCGCGCCGCCGCCATCTCAGCCCGTCCCAGCGGCAGCGAGGGCACGGCCCGCCGGGAGCTGTAGGCGGCGGCTGCCGGGACTACAGCTCCCTACAGCACCGGGATCTGGACTACAGCTCCCTACAGCACCGGGACTACAGCTCCCTACAGCACCGAGATCTGGACTACAGCTCCCTACAGCACCGGGAGCCGCCCGCAGCCGGGACTACAGCTCCCTGCAGCACCGGGAGGGACCCGCCTCCTATCCGGGACTACAGCTCCCTACATCTCCCTGCAATACAGGGACGCTCCCTCTGCAGCATCCCGGCCCCGCCGGCGCTCTCCTCCCCGCCGCGGGCAGACAGCGGGCCCGGGGATACCCGGGCGAGCTGAGGCTGCGGCGGCTGCGAGTTCCTTCATAGAATCACAGAAGCAAATAGGCTGGAAAGGATCTCTGAGATGATCGAGTCCAGCCTGTGACCGATCACCAGGTGGCTGCAGAGTGATAAGGTCACACCTCTGAGTTTCCTTTATTCCAGGCTAAACAACTGCACCTCTTCAGAACTGTGCTCCAGCCCCTTCACCGGCGTTGTGTCCCATCTCTGGACATGCTCCAGCACCTCAGTGTCCTTCCTACATTGATGGGCCCAGAACTGGACACAGCACTCGAGGTGTGGCTGCCCCAGTGCCCAGCACAGAGGGACAGTCACTGCCCTGGTCCTGCTGGCCACACTGGTGCTGGCACAGAAGCTCAGGAGGCCTCCTTGGCCAGCTGGGCACATACCGTCTCATGTTCAGCCACTGCCAACCAGCACTTCCAGGTCCTTTTCCAGCAGGTCATTTTGTGCTGAGCAGCTTTCCAGTCACTCTTCCCACCTGGGTGGATTCCTGCTGCCCCAGGGCAGGCAGGAGCAGCCTTGGGGCTTTCCCTTCCTCAGCTCTCATCATGGCTCCTCAGCCCCAGGCTGGCACAGGAGGGTGGGGAGCTTGTTTTTAATGGAAACTGGGCATCTCCTGTGTGTATCCCAATTACAGGCCACTGCTAACAAAGCTGTTAACCCAAGCTGTAATTACAGGCTGCTCAACACCTCTGCAGCTGTAGTACAGCGCCAGGGAATGTGTCTGGTCATCCTGACACTTGTCAGAGCTGTGGGGGAGGTGTGGAGGGCATGTGTAAGCTATGAAGTGATGATGGGGCTGTATCTTCATTATTTGCACATTCCCCACATTTACACTGTGGGCCTGCTGCATGAGAAGGTTGTAAGGTGCTTGTGGATGGGGTTTTGGTGCTGCGAGTGCTTGCTCCAGAAGTTTGCCTGTGCCTGTTTGGGTAAGAGCTGCAGGCCGAGTGAGCACTTCCAGAAGTGATGACATTGTTTGCATTAATTCATTAATGGTTTCAATCAAAAAGTTTCCAGTATGCTTTACAAACAACATGCCTGATGGTTTGTGTTGGTAAGAAATCTGCTAAGGCCACTATATAATCTCCACTTAATATGAGAGAGAAGAGCAGACCTTTTCCAGAATACAGAATAATAATTTGCATGGAATTTAGGGGAGAAAGGAATGTACCACAAAGAATCATTACATGGAAAACACAGGGAGTTTATTGACTGAATGTTACTATTTTATACAGAATTTGCCCAGTACATAAGGCCAAGACTACAGATGATACTGATTTATTGATAAAATATAGCTCCATGAACAGTTGGAAGTGCAAGGATAACAACAGTATACGATAAATTCCAAAATTCCTGCATTTGGGGACATCATTTATAGTTAGCTATTGCAGATAATCTCTATCTCTTAGGCTGTATAATCCTTTGAGATTATATTTTATGTGAGCCATTGTATGTATGTTATATCTGAAAGGAAGCACAAATATCCTAAGATGCTGCCTGGATGTCTGGAAGGATTGGTTTCTTTCTTCATCCTTATTGTCTTGTGACATCTTGTGGAGACAGCTGACATTGCTCCAGCAGTGAATTTCTTAAAAATACTGCCGGGGTCTTTCACGATTTCAATATACAAATAAACCTGCCAGGATTTCTGAGGGCATTGAGCCTGGTGGTGGGAAGGCACAGGTGAAGGACCCTCTGAGCTCCTCAGAGCTGCTCTTTTCCCCTGTGCCAGTGAGACCCTGGCCAGGTGTAGGTGCCTCTGTGAGTCACTGTGTCCCAGAGAAGGGACAAAGGGAGCAGGAGCTGCCCCTGGCAGGAGAGGGAGGCTGTGAGTGACTGGGCTGAGCACTCCCCATCCCTCCCTGGCCCTGAGGCCGTGCTGCTGTTGGGCTTGGTCAGCCTCTGTCTGAGACTCTGAGGCCAGCTGGTGCTGCCATCTCTCCAGCTCCTTTCCCTCTGGGAAATTTTGTCCATTTTTGGAATATAACAGAAGGTCAAGGCTAAAGTTTGTTCAGTTCCTTTTATGCTGCTGTTTTTCCTCATGTCTCCTAAATTGGGGAAAGCCAAGAGGAGCAGAGAGACCTGCCTGGAGCCCACAGCTCGTGCCACAGTGGCTGAGGAGACCTGGAAAGAGGTTGTGACCAGGTGAGGGTTAATGTTTTCTTCCAAGTAACAAGTGACAGTACAAGTGGAAACGGCCTCAAGTTGTGCCATTGGGAGGTTTAGATTGGATATTATGAAAAATTTCTCCACCAAAAGGGTCGTCAAGCATTGGTACCATCTGCCAAGGGAAGTGATTGAGTCACCATCCCATAAGGGAAATGAAAGACATGTAGATGAGGCTCTTAGGGACATGGTTTAGAGGTGGCCTTGGCAGTACTAGGTTAGACTTGATGATATTAAGGGTCTTTTCCAACCTAAATGATTCTGTGATTCTACCCTAAATGCAATTGTACATCCAGATTTTTCAAGCACTGCAAGTTCTATTGAAGTTACTTTGTTGGAGTGGCACTACTTTAACTCATGACATGGACCCTTATGAAAGGCTGCAATAAGGTCCCTGGACCCTTCTCCAGGATGAGCAACCCAAACTCTGTCAGGCTGTCTCCACAGGAAGGGCACTTCAGCCTTCTGAGGATTTCCATGGTTTCCTCTCGAGCTGTTCGAAGAGGTCCATGAATTTTTCTTGTACTGGGGATTCCAGACCTGGAGGTCTCACCAGAGTGGAGCAGAGGGGCAGAATTCCCTCCCTCACCTGCTGCCCACACTGTGGGATCAGCCCAGGACATGTTTGGCTTTCTGGATGTAAGTGCACACATGGCCAGCTCACATCCAGCCTCTCATCCACCAGCACCCCCAAGTCCTTCTTGGTGGGGCTGCTCTCAACCCAGTTATTCCCCAGCCTGTGCTGATACTGGGGTTTGGTTATCCACATGCAGCATCTCACACTTGCATCATTAAGGTTCCCACATCCTCCACCAGAAGTTCACCTGAACTCTCATACAAGGCTCAACTTCTGGAGTTTTTGTACTTCCAGAGTCTTCAAGATTTTGCCATTTAAGCTACGTGACTGAGAAATCCTCTCAGAGGAAGATCTCTCTCTTCTTGATGAGGCTCAGGAGGGACCTCATTGCTCTCTACTATTACCTCAAAGGAGCTTGTAGTGAGCTGGGGCTGGCCTCTTTTGCTGTGCCAGCAGTGTGAGGACCAGTGGAAATGGACTTAAGATGAGAGAGGGGAGATGCTGATAAGAAAAAAAAATAATTGTTCGGGTAGTCGGGCATTGGAATACACTGCCCAGGGTGGTGGTGGAATCACCATTCCTGGGAGGGTTTCAGGTGAAAACCTGGGTCTGGCGGTGTGGTTCAGGGGTTACAGTGGCACTGCTGGGCTGACAGTTGGACTGGATGATTCTATGACACCAGACCAGTTTCGGGATTTGGGAATGCCAGGAAGGCTCACTTCGTTCTAAGGGCTAGCTAGAGCCCTGTAGGTTTTCATACACAGTCGGCTGAAGTTCACCAGGTGAATCACTCGTTCGTCCACTCCTGTTTTGCGTTGCTCTTGGAGCAATGCCTCGTGTTCACAGGCTCCCAGTCCCTGTGGAATCCCCGGGAGCAGCACGGCGGACGACAGCGGAGAATCGCCGCGCTCCCCTCACGACTCTCCCGCCATGGCCCGCCGCGCATGCGGGGCGGAGCGGCCATTGCCGTCAGTTCCGGCGGCAGCGGGGCGGCTCCTGTCCCGGCTGTGAGTGCCGCTTCCCCGGTTACCGCCCGGCAGCCGCGTCCCCCTGTGCTAGACCGGCTCCTGTCCCGGCTGTGAGTGCCGCTTCCCCCTGTCCTAGAGCGGTTCCTGTCCCGGCTGTGAGTGCCGCTTCCCCGCTTACCGCCCGGCAGCCGCGTCCCCCCGTCCCGGCTGTGAGTGCCGCTTCCCCGCTTAGCGCCCGGCAGCCGCGTCCCCCTATCCTAGAGCAATTCCCGCCCGGGCTGTCAGTGCCCTTTCCCCGGTTACCGCCCGCTCTCGCTGCCCACTGACCGGCTCCTGCCGGCAGCCGCGTCCCCCCGTCCTAGAGCGGTTCCCGCCCGGGCTGTCAGTGCCCTTTCCTCGGTTACCGCCCGCCCTCACTAGCCAAAGACCGGCTCTTGCCGGGCTGTCGGTGCCCCTTTCCCGGTTGCCACCCGGCAGCCGCTCCCCCAGAGCAGCTCCCCCGCGCCTTTCGCTGTCCCTGACGGGGCTCAGGGGGGTGTGCGCCTCCGCCGCGCCTCTGCTGCGCTTGGCTCTTCTGCAGTTTATTCCTTTTCCCTGCTAAACTTGGCCGGCCCGGGGACAGGGAAAGGGGGGAGCTCCCAGCCGCTGCGGCCTCTGCTGGGGGAAGTGGCAGGACGGTGCTGCTGCACGCTGGGAATGGGGCTGCTGCCCTGGAATGGGGCTGCACCCTGAGAATGGGGCTGCACCCTGGGGATGGGGCTGCACCCTGGGAATGGGGCTGTACCCTGGGGATAGGGCTGTACCCTGGGAATGGGGCTGCACTCTGAGAATGGGGCTGTATCCTGGGAATGGGGCTGCACACTGGGGATGGGGCTTCACCCTGGGATGGGGCTGTATCCTGGAATAGGGCTGTACCCTGGGGATGGGGCTGCACCCTGGGATGGGGCTGTATCCTGGAATAGGGCTGTACCCTGGGGATAGGGCTGCACCCTGGGATGGGGCTGCACCCTGGGGATGGGGCTGTATCCTGGAACAGGGCTGTACCCTGAGGATGGGGCTGCACCTGGGATGGGGCTGCTGGGCAGTTCCCCAGCAGTGCGGTGGGACACGGGAGCTACAGTCCATAGTTGTGAGGAGCCTTTCCTCCAGGCAGCTGTTTCTCTGTCACCTGTGTCCTGGTGGGCTCGGAACTCGTCGTTCTTCTTGTAAAACCAATGGTGTCAAGTCTAAAGCTGGGCTGAGTTTGTTTTGTTTTGTCCGTGTGTTTGTTTTTGTGGAGGTTTGGGGTTTTGTTTGTGTTTTTGGGTGGTATTTACGGTTCAGGGCTTTGGAGGTGAAATTCACGAAGGGATCCGTGGGGTCCAGGAGGTCTCAGACATGAAAGGATTCAGGGATGTGCATCTTCATTCAAGACTCAGCTGCAGTGCAGTAATTTGTTTTAGAGAGCTCAGGAGAAAAGGTTTTCTAAATACTTAAATGTTAAAGCAGAAAACATTGCCTGGTCCTTACCTGTGTGTGTTTTGAGAAAGCAAGACTTTGCTTTTCCTTAAAAATAGGTGTTCTGGTTCTGATTTTCCTTTCCTTGGCCATGTGTGATCACTCACCACTGTGTAAAGTTTGGTGATCCTGATTTGGTGCCTGTTTGCACCTAACCCCACACAATTTTGCATATTTCCCTAATAAAATGAGACTGAAGAGCCTGAGTCTGACAGGCTGTCCTGAGCTGGTATTTCTGCCCAGTGGCTGTGGTAGAGACTTGTGTAGCTGCACAGGGAGTAAGATTCACTTGGAAAGTCCTTATTTACAGAGTTTTATTTGATAAGTGACTAAAAGTAGTCCTTGTGCACAGTGTAATGTCAGTAGGTTGCATGGTTGAAGATTCAGTAAAATAATGAAAGAAACAGTGGTATTGTAGCACATAAATTCAGGCTGCAGAAATGTTTAGCATCAAGCCCTGGTTTGATTCAACAACCCAGTGCACTTCTGAAGGTTAAAAAATAACCCGTGTTTTTCTTTCACTAGCCTGCAGCTGATGCAAAATGAGCGTTCCTGACTACATGCAGTGTGCCGAGGATCATCAGACCCTCCTGGTGGTGGTGCAGCCCGTTGGCATTGTCCCTGAAGAGAGCTTTTTCAGGATCTACAAGCGCATTTCGGCCGTGAGCCAGGTGAACGTGCGCGACTCGCAGCGGGTGCTCTACATCCGCTACAGGCACCACTACCCCCCGGAGAACAACGAGTGGGGCGATTTTCAGACGCACCGCAAGGTCGTGGGGCTGATCACCATCACAGAGTGCTCTTCAGCCAAGGAATGGCCTCAGACTTTTGAAAAATTCCATCTTCAGAAGGAAATGTACGGCTCTACTCTGTACGACTCCCGCTTGTTTGTCTTTGGGCTTCAAGGAGAGATTGCAGAGCAGCCCCGCACAGATGTGGCCTTTTATCCCAGTTATGATGAGTGTGAGACTGTGGAGAAGAGAATAGAAGATTTTATTGAGTCCCTCTTCATAGTGCTGGAGTCCAAGCGTCTCGACAGAGCCACTGATAAGTCTGGAGACAAGATCCCCCTGCTCTGTGTCCCTTTTGAGAAGAAGGATTTCGTGGGGCTGGACACCGACAGTAGGTAAGCAGCTGCTTTTGTCAGCTCACAGGTCTTAAAACACCACATCTGTGCCACTTGCCAGCTTTTAGGATAAGCCTATTTGAAAGGACAGGGTGAGCCTTGTTCCAGCAGAGCTGTGCCCTGATCTTTCTGTGTCTGCTTGCTGTAGTTTTAAGAGAATTTAACACATAGTCTCACTGTGTTTGATGTTCTGAGCTTGTTTTTATGTATACATTTAATTGATGAAGCTCATCAAATAGCAGGAAGAAGTCACAGGAGTGGTTTGACAGATTCTGCTCTAATGAGACTTTTTGCTGGAAAACTTCCAATGTTTTATAGATATACAGTATTAATAAAAAATTCAGTTAGCATCAATGAAACTATTTTTATATCATGTTGCATAGTAGTTGACTATCCTACTTACTGTATTTTTTCTCTTGAAACCTCTGTCTACTTTTTCATTCTATAGACAATGGCTGTTTATTTTGATAATGAAGTCCAGCATCTTTCCCTGTCCTTCTTTGTTTCATGTAATTATTTGTTATCACTTTTTACCTGTCTTGTTTTGCTAGCTGTGTGGTTTTTTGTATGTTAGAGTTTTACCCCCCCATTTTTCCTTCCTCCTCATTTGCATATTCATCTGTCAGATTTGAGTGTTGCATAGTTCCTTTGCAAGGGATAAGTAATTCTGGCTTGATAGCTACAGGCAGGTGCAAAATCTGTTTGACTCTGCTATTTGCAGTCAAATCCAGGGGATGGAAGCATCCACCTTTTGTCCTGGCAAAGACAGAGGTGGAGAAGCCCTATGAAAACTCAGGAAATAGTGGTGTTCATATCAGAGGTTTTTATGTGTGTAAAAGCTCAGAGGTGTCCAGGCAGGTCTGTGAAGCTTTTAGATGAAATTAATCAGCTCTGCCTGCTGGTCCTGGCCTTGGAAGCAGGAAGAAAGCATTCCAGGTTTCTAATTAGTTTGAAGCTTTTGTTAAATTTTGTTAAATGGCTTGAAGGACCATCAGTACCTCAGTGCCCTGCTCCTCTTTGGTGAGCACTTGAGCTGGCTCTGACCAGTTGGTCCCTGTTTGTCCCTGCACTATTCTTCAGTTATCAGTATGAATTACTGTGTTACTGCTTTTTGCATGTGGGTGGTAAAGTTGAGAAGTTTGGACAAGCCTTTTTAGAATCTTGTCTTTCATTACGCAGTTTGAATGAAATTTGGCTGAATGTAATCAAAATCTTCTGTCCCAAATAGGTAGCAAATGATAATTGTTGGCCAAGAGTCTCAAAATCAGAATGAGTTCTGCTGTTCAGTTGTGTCCTATAAAAATTGTGATTTGGAAATGGTTTTTTAGATGAATGACTTGTTTCTGAGCAGTGGTTGTGTTGTTACTGGTGGGAAATACTCCTTGGGAAGTTCTGAGCTGGAGTGGCAGCAGAATGTGTGCCCACACATCTCCAGGCAGGTATCTGATGCTGTTGCAGGGAGGAATTCAGATTCAGTGTGGTGCTTCAGTTCTTGGCAGAATGGAGGGTGAGTGACCCTGCCTGTGGACACAGGGGTTTATCCAGAGTTAATCACTGCCTCAGCTCTGCACACACCTTGCTGGCAGGTCTGAATACCAAACAGCTTCTCAGTGAGTCTGGATCAATGGATGCACTTGAAATGTTTCCTGCACTGAGCTGCTCAAGGAAAAGCTGTTAAATATTCTAATTTTCAGTTCAATAGTAAGAAAGTTCTTCAGATCTATTTTGCTGTGGAGTTAGTACTTCTGATTGTTTTAAAACTTAGGATTTATACATTAAAACTTAAGAAAGCTGAATGAAAATATATTTCTAGTTTCTCTGCACAGGAGCCTTTCTAGGCACTTTCATGCACCCTGATGCATCTCTGCCCTCTGTTCTAAAGCACAAACTCAGGTCCATGGAGTAAGGTTGAACTCAGATCAGTTTATATCAGTTTAACTAACTTATACTTTCAAGCCAAAGCCT
Organism: Melospiza georgiana; assembly: GCF_028018845.1. Taxonomy (NCBI): domain Eukaryota; kingdom Metazoa; phylum Chordata; class Aves; order Passeriformes; family Passerellidae; genus Melospiza; species Melospiza georgiana. The sequence goes on along the minus strand of NC_080430.1, from coordinate 150,422,875 downwards.
TTGGATGTGAGCCAGTGACAGTAACATTGCATTTCATTATTTGTGAGTTTTTTGCTGCTTGGATTGCAGTTCACAGGATTTTATTTTAGCACATTCCCTTCTGTGGTGACAGATTGACTAATGAGGGGAAAGCACTGCAGACCAGGGAGAGACAGGGCCAGGAAGGACCTTCTTCAATAGAGAGCAGTTTGTGTTTTTGCAAGAGTGGGTGTGTAATTCTGACCAGGGAGGGCTCACGGTTGTTTGAATGCGGGAAATGGGTACCTCTGGTAGAACAACTTTTGCTTCTTTGTTGGTTTTGAGTCTGTCACCATAATGATTTTACAGAAAGAAATAAAAACATGATGATATTGAGATACTGAGACAAATGAAGCAGCTTTTTCTAGCACAGGTGGAAATTTCTGAAGGGTTAAAGGCAAAGAAAGTCCTTTGATCTTTTCTGTATACTTTCTGTCTATTTGCAATTTTTGTATACAATGTAGCCTGACCTCCCAGTCAGTGTGCAACCAATTACTTAAAACCACAAATGTTCTCTGTTAAATAAATGTCAGAGAAGACACACTGTTCTTGTAACAGAGGGTGTGTGTCTGCTGCTGTAATTGTGGGTACCTCCTTAGGCTAAATAAACATATATTTCCCTGTATCTTCTGAAATTGAAATTAAATGGCAGTATGTAGCAAAGGTGTAATTAAGTGTTTGGTGCAACTGCAACCTTGAGGTGTTGGGTTGATAGATTGAGGGAAGTATGTTGAGAATTTACATGGGCCACATAATTCTGGTCACATGATTTGGAGACTAATTAAAACTATTGAACATAGTTTGTATCTTAAAAGATATTCTTCTGCAAGTATTTTATGGTCAAATATTAATGTTAATATTTATGTGATGATCAGAGCTTTATATATAAACCTGATCTTCTCCCTCACCCAGTTAGAAGACTTTCATTAGCTTGGTTGCATGATAATTGCCATGGAAGTCAACTGATTGGCTGATTTTAAGATGCAAAGTTCATAAATTAGGAAGATTAATTATTGTTTCAAATAAGGCAATTCTTGGGAAAAGTAAGGATGATCTTTGTTTTTGGAAATTGTTTGTAAAATGAGCAGGAGAGACACATTCCCAGAGCTGACTGAGATGACAGCACACACAAACTCACTGAATTTTGTGTGTAGAACAACTTTTTTTGGCTGGTAGAGAACTTTATGTATGAAAAATAATGGGCTGAGTCCTAAAATGTTTTGAAGAAATGTTGTCCTGTTAAACAGAAATTGTAGGACTGAGAGGCTGACCTTGGGTTAATTCCTGGAGCATTCAGCCAAGTGGGGTTTTTGGCAAATTGATTTTTTTTTCTTTCTGTTTCTTCATCTGTAAATTGGATAAAATATTTATGTGGTCACAGGGCTGCTGAGGATAGTTGAAACATTTTCTGAAATCAGTTGCACTTGATAGTTATTTGTAGAGGCTGGGAGATTGATGGAGAACAATGGAAACACGTTCTCATGGTGATAAAAACATCCTACAAACTGAAAACTAGGAAATATATGCGCCAGAAATACTGAAAATCCCATTTGTTTTAAGTTTTCAATTTTATTTCTGTTTTCAGCTAAAAATAAACATACTTAAGTATTACTGTAAATCTACTTGGACAAGCTCATTTTAATGTTGCTTACATCAGTTTGTGTCTTAGGTTCTTTCTTTTTTTAATACTGGCATCATTTAATGCTGTGAAGGGATGAGGATGCAGGGCCCTGTTTGTAGCTGGGATTTGTGCACTGATTTATCAAAGCTGATGATCTCAGTATGTGTATGTGGCTGTTAATTTCCTTTCTGTTCTCTGTCTTTCTAATTTCTGTTCTGTTCCTTTCTGTTTTTTCCCCCCCCCTTCTTCTCTCATACTGCCCTGTGAGTTTGTTGTTGGGTCTAAAAAGGTAGGATGCGATTGTGTATCTTTGAAATTAGTTAGCTTTTTTCCCATGTCCTGCCTCTTCACTTCGCCTTCATTGCATATTTTAGTGTTGCTTTTTATCTTTATTTTCTCAGTACACACAGAAACAGTCGCTGCCTGGAGCCTCCCCACTGCAGCTGCCCCCTTTTGGCGCATTTGGCAATTACATCTGGTAGCGGTGCTGAGTTTTGTTGTAGGACACACCTAGTCTGCTTAGGTGGCTGCTGGCCTCTGGAATTTGCTTTATTTTTTAAACTCCAAAGCCATGAAGCTGTTGCTGCCTGTGTTTGATTTCCAAATTCAAAAGTTCTGGCAGTTGACCCAGTGCTGTAGCTGTGTCTCTTGAAGTCTGGATAATGTTATGATTGGTGATTTCTATAGCTCTGCATGCTAACTGGAATTAGTAGAACTTGATGGAAATTTTTGTTGGAGCATTTTGCATGACTACACTTTTGAGAATTGATTTTGCATGTTTCTTGTTTGTAAATTTAGCCAAATTTGGAGGATCCAGAAATTCTGTCAAACTTTTTTTCTGGATGGTTTGTAGTGAAAATAAATTCTGTCTTAAAATATAACACTGTAAATTTTCCATGAAATTATCCTGGGATCCTAGAAAAGAGCTGGAGATGAAAGAATAAAGCACATGTCCTATAGAGCAAAGAAAGCAGAAATGGAAATCAAGTAGTTCTTCATAATTCCTGGAGCAGATTTATTGTCCCCCACTTTGCAGTGGTAGCAGTGGTCACCGGTCATGATTGTGGTGATTCCTCTGAATATAAGAGTGTGTTTGGTAGAGCATTAACCCAACCAACTTTAGAAAATAAGATTTTAAAGTAGTTTTGCAGTCAATGGGATTTTTCTGTGTGGTGAGGACCTTCAGAAGAGGAGTTTGGGTGGGTGACACCAAGGAGCTTTCCATGGGTGGCCCTGCAGGAGGTGGCACTGCCTTCCCTGGGCATGTTCCTGAGTGCATCACACACAGGAGGGGGTTTGTAGCGAGAGACCTTGGGTAATTCTTTGAAATTCCATGTTGTAAATGATCTTCTAGAGGAGAAATTAATAGGAGCTGCTCTTGGCAGAAGGGTGCTGCAAGGAACTGGCCTAGAGAAAAGTTGTCCTCTTATCCTAGAGGAAGTAATTGTTAATTTATGTGGGCTTCCTGTCCCTAAATAGATTAGGATTAAGCAGGAGAGAGCTGAAATATTTTAACAGGGTTTTAATAAAAAATAATTCAGAGAGAAGATATCTGTAAGCTTCTCACTTTCAGGTTCTTCAGCTAAAGCTGTGAAGCAAAACTAGCTCAGTATTAAAATGAGCAATCATTTTATGCTGAAACATATATTTTATATATATATATATATATATATATATATATATATATGAATATACATTCAATAGGAGAATTTTCCCATTAAATTTGCACCCCAGGATGCACAGAATAAACAATGAGTCCCTTGGACATGATTTTAAGGCCCTGATGTTGTAGATAGTGGATTTTTTAAAAAAGAGGCTTCCCAAATGTGAAGTGAATTAAGTTTTGCTGGCTGTGGAGAGTGGGTTTTGTTTCCATGCAGTCTTTGCCTTTTGTCTTTTTGGACATACTTGAAGTAATTGAATTCACTGTACTTAATTGTGACTGCCTAATTAAGACAGTTTATACATTTCTTTGGTACAAATTTACTTTATAATTAGTGAGAAACTATTTTCCAAGAGGATGGCAGTGACTTGCAGGGACTGTAGGAGATGAACCCTGTCTTGCCAATAGCTTGAAGAGCCTAAAAATAGGTGGAGTGAATTCAGTTTTTGAATAATTAATAATAAATTTCTTCCTCACCAGGAATAAATTATCTGGTTTTCTATAAATAAAGGGGAGTTTCTCAAAGAACAGTGGTTTTATGAGCAATATTTATTGATGTCTGGGTGAATAAATGCCTTCAAACTTCAGATGTATTGACTGGGCATAAATCAGCAGCAGAATTAGGTGGTGAGGCTGTGTGATCAAAACTGTTCTGGTATCAGGTCCTGATTTAGGAGTCAGGCATCATCTCTTTTCCTTTGCTGTATGACTCATATTTATGAACTCAATCATCTGCTAGCTGGAAAATCTGGAAGAAAGCTTATAAAGTACAGCTTTGAGAGAATAAAAACTTTAATTTGTTCATAAACATAAAGATTGCTTGAAAGCATAGAGAAGGAGTTGGAAGCAGTGGCAAGTTTGAGAGGAATTAGAGCTGGGTAAGGAAACAGTGATTCTCCAATTCCACCACTGCTGTAAAAAACCAAAAAAAGTTAAAGCAATTTAACATTTACAATGCTATTTTCATTCTGGAGTGCAGAGAGTAGGAAAATCTGATTTATAACCAATTTAAACTCTCCTGTGCAATGCTGATTCCAGATTACAAAGGAGCTTTTTGATGGAGTTGTTTTTCTATAACTCAAAGCTCAGACTGAAATATTGGTAAGATTTGGTGCCCTTCCATAGTTCATACAGAGCAGCTTTAGCTTTCACTTTGAATTTTCTTGCATTTTTGTTCTTAAAAGATCTATAAAATACATACTTGTTGAAAAATAAAAGACAAATATTTCAATTCCTGACACATCTGAAAGATGAAGAACAACAGTTGCATTGAGCTTCACTTAATATCAACACCTTCACATCAATTGTGAATATGGTGTGCTACATCAGGAAAGTTCAAACATTTATATAGGAATTATTTGTAACTTTTTAGATGGAGAGAAGCAATAGGAGACCTATTGCTTGTCTCCTTTTATTATTTCCTTTTTTTTTTTTTTTTTTTTGCAGACAATAACACTGGTTCTGATAGCTTCTCTCTTCAGTTTTTATAAGGCTACTGTCTGTACTTCTCTATATCTTCTCTTTTTCAATTTCTGTCCCCTGTCCATATAAATCAGTTCCTTTCTCTTCATCTCCTTTTTCCAAGCCAGCTGCAGGGAATGAGACATTATTTGGTGGCTGAAAAGATGTTTCTCTGTGGTGTAAACTACCCAAGCCAAACTGATGGCCTTGAAGGCAAATAAACCAGTGCCATGGAATTGTTTGGGTTCTTGCCACTCCTCCTGGCCCTTGTGCCTTCAAATCTAAAGGAAATAAATGAATGTCCTTATTCCTCCCCTTACATTTCATATGTTCTGTGCCTCTTCTCCTTTTCTCATTTCTACATTACAGTCCTCATGGGGATAGTTTGTTCAGATGCTTTATGGAGATTGTTTCAGTGACATTTCAGTTCATCTCTTGAAAAAAAAACCCCACTGCTCCAAACCTGGTTTCATTCCATAACTTTGGCATTCCTCTTATATTCTGGTCTCACTCCAGGGAATAAGAGTTCAGCATCTGGAGTGGGGGTGTAACCTTAGGGGGGTTTTTTGGGTTTCTTTTTTATTTAAAGTTGTTAAGTTCAAATAGTCTTGGTAACATTTTAAAAAATCACTGGTTTGGGCTGGAACAAACCTTAAAGATCATCTCTTTCCAGCCCCTCTGCCATGGGCAGGGACACTTCCATTATTCCAGGTTGCTCCAAGCCCCATCCAAGCTGGCCTGGAACACTTCAGGGATGGGGCATCCACAGCTTCTCTGGGCAACTTAATTTAAATTAAATTAATTAAATGGCAAAAGTATCACTACATCTCCTAAAAGCTCAAAGTTTACAACTATGTCAATCCAAATTGGTTCTTTGTATTTTTACCAGATTCTTTGGATTTCGTGTATACAGTAAAGAATGGCATCTGCATCAATTCTTCTAATTAAATTTTCATTTTTGATAGACCTTTATTTTAGTTTAAACTATCCAAAGAAAGAAGAGTCTATTTTTCCTCGGTGTGATATTTGTAAAGTAAACTTTCATACCTCTCTGGATGTACTTAGAAGACACTGTTAGAACAACAGGATATACTATTGAAAATAACGTAGATAAATTAATAAAATATCTCAATTGACATTTAAATTTCTTCCTCATAAAACAAGTTTATAATTATAGTGCAAGGACATTCTTGCCAGGGAATACTTTTGCAGGAGGGAGGACAGGAGGATTGTTCATGGATTTGGGAGAGCAGAGTTGTTCTGAACTGTCTCTTAAGCCATGAGGTGTTCTCTAAGTCCAGCGTGTCTTGCTTTGCATTCTGTTACTTTTTAAACTTTTCTTTAGGTGAAATGTACTAAAACCCCAAACAAAACAGTAGGATTAGTGCCTTTGTCACACAGATTTATGCCCAAGTTGCCTTTTCAGCTGTACCAAGGTGTCTGTTGAATATATTCAGTAGATTTTGTTCATTTGGGAAGAACATCACCATTTATTTTAACATGTAGAAAAAGAGGAGGAGGAGAAATTCTGTCAGCTGTTGCCTGAAGTGATGGTGCTTTTTCACTCATCATCCCTTTAAAAGAAGGGGCTGGGAGCAGGGGGAGGTTTGTGGGGGTCTGAGGGCGTTCTGGCCCCCAATACCTTTAGGTAGGGGAGAGGCTGCCAGCAGAGGAAACAGAGGCCCAGAGCAGGATTTGGGAAAGGTCACCTTTAATATGCTCAGAGCCAAAATGTGACGGATTCCATGGGAAACATCCCTGGAGTTGTGGGATTTATTCAAGAACAGCTTCCTGGAAGCACAAGATCAATCCTTCCCCTACTGAGAGAAAGGCAAAAGGCAGAACAAGAGACCACCCTGGCTTAACAATGAGCAAAAAGAGCAGCATGTCAGCTATGGACAGGCAGCCAAATCCTCACTGTAGTCTGCAGGAGCCTTGCTTTGGAGGTTTTCAGGGCTTGTGACTCTAGCTGTGTACCCAAAACATGTGATACACGACTTTTTCCAATATATCCTCAAATTGTCGCTCCTTTTGCACATGACATTAGTTAGCATTCATATTTGCTTAGAAGCAGAGAGTAAATCCACGTTGATCTGCTCTGAAGGAGGGAAGATAACTGCCCTGAGGTGTTTGTCAGCCCAGAGCAGACCCTGAGGTGCTCCTGTCTGTTGCAGACACTACAAGAAGCGCTGCCAGGGCCGCATGAGGAAGCACGTGGGGGACCTGTGCCTGCAGGCGGGCATGCTGCAGGACTCCCTGGTGCACTACCACATGGCAGTGGAGCTGCTGCGCTCTGTCAACGACTTCCTCTGGCTTGGAGGTACGACTGGCTGTGGCACTTGTAGTCCCAAGTGTGAAAATGTGGATTTTATGTAAATATACATTTCGTTTTGGCTTTTCTCAACTATTAAAGTGAATATTGTATGTGTTACGTTAGAAAGTTATGCTGTGTTAAGTTTCTTAAGTAATGTGTTAAATATAGTTTTAGGTTATAACATAATGTTGAAATAGAAACTATGCTACATGAGATACATTTTTTTCTAAAAAAGTAAGATACATAAGACACTTTTTTTCATTTTGTTTGTGTAAATGGACTTTACCACGGGATGGTTCACTTCCTGCAAATGTCTCTGCTAACCCTTTGGCTTTTTTTGCTTTTCTCTGCAGCTGCCCTGGAGGGGCTGTGCTCAGCATCTGTCATCTATCACTACCCAGGGGGCACTGGGGGTAAAGTTGGCTCTCGCAGGGCCCAAGGAGGTTCTCTGTCTGCTGAGGCAGGCAACAGGCACAGGCCAGGTAAGGATGGCATTTCTGGGTTATCCTGTTTGCCACCACATCTGAAAACTTCCCCCTACATCCTAACTGTAAAATTATACAGATGACAGCATTAATCAGAGGAGGGAGGTTTGGGGAATAATTTTGTTGTTTTTTTTTTTTTAGATTTTTGCAATTATTTTTCTGTTTTGGTGTTAATGTCAACACATATGCTTTGCACAGAATTGCAAAGTTTTTGATTTCTTCACCTGATTGTTAGTAGTGTCTGTGTTAGTTTGAATTTTGCTGGAGGAGAGGCAGACAGTTTTCATAAAATAGGATCTGGCAGGGCTGCATGTATTAAAAAGAATTAAGTTGGGAACATTTTATCAGAGTTTTTTTGCTACTCTAAAGTCAATGAGTAACAAATAGATTTTTTAAAATGAAATGCCAATAAACCAATGTAATTTTTAAGATTTAGTATACTTTTTCTAAACTCTTGGACTGCAAAGGAGATGGCTGAGGAGAAATATGAGAACAATGTGTAATGCAGTGAACATTGTGGAAAAGGATGGGTAGGGATCACAGTGTTTGTTTCAAGAGAAGAACTGGAGGACATCAAGCAGATCTTAGCAGATGGAGAAGCAGATGAAAGGAGTTACTCTTTACCCAGCCTCCAGGTATGCCATGGAACTCCTTGGCATTCAGAGGTGCCAATCTGGTGCTGTGAGAGAGAGGCCAGGCTGCTGCAGCTCCATGGCCCCAGGTCCAGGCAGACAGGAGGCTGAGCAGGAATTCCCAGCAGCCTGGAGAACACACAGGGAGCACAGACACAGCCTCAGTCTGTCCAGGAGCTGGCACTGCTCTGCACCAGGGACTGGCACCTCAACCCACAGGGCTGAGAGCCAGAGCCCATTGCAGCTGTTGGTGCTTAGACCAGCACACACACATTCACTCCCCTCTGCTTTTCCATGCTTGGTCCCTGAACTGCCTCAGTCCCTCCTTGTGCTTGTCTTTGGCTCGTCCCCTACACCCCAGAAGGAATCTTGTACAATCCCAGAATGTTCTTTCCCCGCAGTGAGCCCCATATCCCTGTAGGAGTGACCCCCCCAGTCTGTGTGTAAGGGACCCAGAGAGCTGCTGGGGTCACTGAGCTGGGCTTCACCCCCCAGAGCTCTGATCAGCTCTGGGCTTCACCCCCCCAGCTCTGGTGGCTCTGATTTGGTTGTTGGGGCTCAGCTGATGGTCACTGAACCTCTCCACTCCTCTGTGGCTGTGCAGATGAGCCTGTCACATAACCTGACACTTGTCACGTGGTGTTACAGCTCCTGAAGGGTTCTGTGGCTTTCAGGAGAGGCTGGGCTGGGGTAGGAAAATGGAAATACATTGGTTAATGGGAGCTGCACAGGCCTGTGGGCTAACCCAGCACAGCTGCTGCTGTGTATGCATTCCCTCAGCACTGAAACATAGCTGGGTTTCAGTGCTGGTGTTTTCTCTTGTGCAATGTGGTCAGAAGTAATTATTTCATCTAAAGAAGCAACCACCCATCTTTATTCTTTTATAAGTCACAATCTAGTAAACACTTGCTTTGTATTACCTTTATTATCAACTGTGTGTATTGAAATCAGATAATTGTGATAGTAAAATTACCTTATTTCAGGACAGAATACTAATTTTTATACCCTACCTAGTCATTAAAATCTGTGCATTTGGTCCCATGACCTATGGATGCATTTTACATTGGCTGTTATCATTTCACCTGGTTAATGACCTTTATCTACTTTTCAATGAATATTTATCAGGAGATGTTGCAATCTGTCTGTTTGTTATGGGTACTCCTGGTTACTAAAGAAGATAAAAAGTCACAGTTATCAGAATAATTGAATTTTTTTTGGGTATATTATTGCTGGTTTCTATTTAAATTGTCTTGTATTTCAAAGTCCAGTTCGTAAACTTGTTAGTGCAGTTGTAGTTTAAAAATGTTTTAGGTTCATATGAAAAGATTTTTCAAAGGACTTTTCTGTGAAGAAAAACTGATTACAGTTATTTTTGTCATCCTTTCCAGATGAAAATATTACTTTGTGGCCCATTAGAGACTGTTCCCTAACTCTAGTTATGATCTCTGTTTGGAGGTGTGAACTGCTGAGCTCCCTCTGGCCAAACAGCTGTTGCTGTGATGTCATTTTCCTACAAAGTTTTCTGAAAGTTTCTATTTGTTACCTATTCCTGACTCTGCAGTGCCTTTCATTTGAAATCCTTTCAAACTGCACCTTTGGTTATAGTCTCTTTCACTGGAATTGATTTTGTGAGGACAGTGCTCAGTCTGGGGAACAAATTCTGCTGTATCTTTCTGTGGGATAAATCCAGAAAAAAAGGGATTCCAAATTCTGCACAAAGAAATGCCACACTTGGAACTGAAACTCGTGCCTGATTTTTAGGCATGTAAATGTGAGAGTTACCTTTAGTGCTTCCCCTTGTACCTGGAATTGCACCTCTTGTACTTCAGCCTTCACAGGATGCAGTTTCCTGCCCAGATCCAGCCAAGAGAAACATCTTCCTCTGGAATCCCTTGAGATTTCCATCCTTTGGCATTTTTAGGCTGCAGCACAAGACCTGTCTGCTCAGCAGATGAGGGTGTCTGCTTTATATTGAAACAACTTTGGAAAGAAGGCTCCAAAATACAGCTGAGCTTCTGCTCTGTGCTGTGGCTGCCCATGCCTGGAAGGGCTCAGGGTCAGGCTGGATTTTTGAGCCATCTGCTCTGGTGAAGGTGCCCATGGACAAGGGGTTGGAGTTTGATGGTTTTTAAGATCCCTTTCCAAACCTTTCTGTGAAAAGGATGCTTTGACTTCTCAGGTATCTGAACCCTTTTGTTTGCATGGGGACAGATTAGGCTGTGTCCCCTGGAATTCCTGGATGTGTCTGTGCAGCCTTCAGTGTAAAGGAAGATTCTGAGTTGCTCAGTTCCTCTTGGCCAGGAAATCTGGATGTGCTCTGTCAGCTGTGGGATTTGTATGTCAAACAGGATGAGTCTGGATTGCTTTATGCTTAGGTCACTGGCTGGTCTGGATTTCTCCACTGGATTTCATTTGTTGGGAATTATAAGATCTTGATTTTGTTGCTTTTTCCCCAGGCAGAATTATGACACCTGAGGGAAGCGTTGGTGTATATTTGAATCTAGATCTAAATCTCTGCTTCACTTGTCTGGAATCTGAGCAAGTCAACTGAAGGGAGGGTCTGTCTTGCTGATAAAATAATTGTTTTTGACTGCTTAACCCTTGATGTGAACAATTTTATTGCCATGTTTAACCAAACTTTAGGGCAAGGTGTTCTGTACTGGTAATCCAGCTCTGCAGTACTCTTCCATAGACAGTCTGGCTTATTGGCTTGACATGACTCAATTATTCAGAAAATTAGATGGAGAGAAATGAATGACAATTAAAAGGGATAAAATTACTTGGACATTTTATTCTAGAGTATTGTGCAGATTAAATGAGCTCCCACAAGGAGATATAAGTATTGTAGGTCCTGGCACTAATATTAAGTGGACTGTAATGGAAACTTGCTAATCAAAACAATAAAGGAAAAAAAAGATGGATTTAAATGATACACTGAAAATTCTGAAATTCTTCTTAGTATGTCTTAGAACTCATTGCAAATTTATGGACTTTGACATTTATTTGTTAACAAAATAAGATTTAACATATGGGGACTACTTGAATTATTATTGGCAGTCCTTCACAACAGCACTGATTACCCTGATGAATCTGATGATTTTGTTCAAGCCTGATGTTATAAAACATTATAAGAACTTACTTTGCTGGCTCTATTTAAGGCTGAAAAAATCATTTTTGTTCCTCCTTTTAGGGGCACAAGAAGTTCTCATTGATCCAGGTACATTATTTTCCTGCATGTTTCCAAAGTATTTTCTTGTATTACTTGATGTGTTTTGCAATTGTATATATAGTTATTGCCACTTGCCAAAACTAGCAGTGATCCCTGATGCTTCAGTTTTTGGCTCTAAATCTTGAGAAATTATAGAGACTGAAGGGTAACTGGCACAAAAGAAATGCTGTAATTCTGTGATTGTGTCTCAATTAATTCTAATCAATAAGATTTCTTTCCATGAGTAGTGAGGATTTTGAAATATTTTTGATGTGACCAACCTGAATAATCATATGTGATTCTTTAGAGTCATGGTGCACCCTCAGTCATCATGAACAAACTTCTTGCACTTCCATAAAATAATCTCCAGATGTGCTTGGTCTGATTCCTTAAGGTTGATAATCATATTAAAAAAGTTGCCTTAGCATTTAAGTATGTAAAGAAACATTCTTTCTGCTCCCTGAGTAAATTCAGAAATACCTTTCACAATAGTTTTTAACTGTCTATTGACAGTTAGGGCCAGCTCTGAAACACAGAGATTTTTTTGCCATTTTTGCAGAGAAACCTATTGGAGAAATCAATTAATGTATAATCCTAAATAAATTACAGTATAATGCTGCAGATTAAATAATATGTAAGAAGGTATTGAGCCTTGCCAAGCCTTTGATATGTTTCCACTTTTATGATGTTAACTCCAATAAAATCAAATTCTAAAAATAGAATTTTCATGTTCTTTCTAATACCCCAGATTTCCTTGGCTTCTATTTCAAATTCTTATCCCTTATATAGACCCTTTCTGTCTCTTGCCTTCTTTCTTATATAAGAAAACCATTTTCTTACTGTTTTGTCTGAGCCCTTTTTTTTTCCTAAGGTGTGCTTTAGAAACACAGTTTTAAAGTAGAAGAAGGAATAGTTCAAAGATTAAAACTGGCTATTCAGATGTGGCCATAAAATAATTTTAGCAATCTGTATTTTATTCATAGTCTAAACATTCAAATAAAGGCTAAAAATCATGATTTTTTTTTTTAACAAAGTGAAAGATTATTTCCTTTCTTTCTAGGTTGGGCAAGTGTACCCTGTGTATTCTGTGTCAAACCTACAGCATACCCTAGCTTGCTTTTTAGATATTTAGCATTTGCCAAGAGTCCCTGTGCTCATTTCTGACCCTGTTCTGTTCCAGGTGCTCTGACTTCCAATGGGATCAATGCAGATACCAGTGCTGAGATAGGACGTGCCAAGAACTGCCTGAGTCCTGAAGACATCATAGAAAAATATAAAGAAGCCATTTCTTACTATGGCAAGGTAATCCTGGTTATTTATAAATGAACACTTTAAGTTCTTTTCAACCATGAACTCCTGAGGCTTTGGTTTTGGGGGATCTTTTAAAGCATGGCAGTGAGGTTTGTAAAACAGCTTCCAGCTCTGCTGGAGCACTTTTTAGGTTTTTGTGCAAATGCTCAGAGCCTGAGATGGAAAAGGAACTTAATGTCTGCAGTCATAATAAGAAAAGAAAAAGAATTGTTTTTACTGTGAAAATAGTGGCTCAGTGTCCACATCAACACTAAAGAGAAGTTTGATTGTATTGCAGGGGAGTTATTTAATCACTTTTTAATTTCAGGTATTTCTCTTGTTTGATAATGTATCTTTAAACTAAGCTTATAAATATTTATTACAGGCATTTTCATGTCCATGTTAAAGGGAGACTCTCCAAGTGAAACAATTTCAATTGTGTGCATGAGTTAATTTATGATCAGGAGCAATGAAAGGTGATAATTCTGGGCACAGTGTCAGATAAATTAGAATCCATCAGTGAAACAATAACTGTCAAGGATGCATTCAGCTTTTTAATGTTACCTTAAGGGTACATTGCTCATCTTGAAAGGGTGGGATGTCTCTAGGAGTATAAAATTATTGGACTTAGTTGGGCTTAAGGCAGGATATTTATATTTTGATTATTTATAATATGCACTGTGCTCTCAGCAAGTAATAACTGTGTTTCACTGCAGCTTCACTTGAAATAACAAAGAGATTTGTGTCAGGACTGATTTATAACCCTGCAAGACAAGCACAGTTACCTCCTGCCTGTTCCAGACCTACAGAGTAACTCCTTGCTCTAATGCTGAGGAAGCAGCACTATTCTGGATGGTTTTTATGTTCTCACTCAACTGAAAAACTTTTGTAGCACCTTCTAAAATAGATTCAATCTCCACTGTTTTGTTTTTGCTAATATAAATGCATGAGAGAGGAGTATGTGACAGCTTTGCTGGTGTAACTCTTGCATTTTGTTATTGAGCTTTCTTTCCCCCATTGGTTTTCAAATATAAATACCTGAAGAGAGCTCAACTTCAGCAGAAGGTGGGAAAAATCAAATACCCAGTATCAATCTTGTCTGGGGAAATCACCAGATCAAAATTGCCTCTTTGTTATCTGAGCACCAACAGTTCAATGCACATCTGCATTGTCTCCTTAGCTTCCTTAAGCAAGCTAAATCACTAAACAGTCATTTACAGCAAATGTTTTGCAAACAAATATTGGAACAGCCAGATTGGTTTCTAATTCTCTCATCAGGAATATTGTTTTAACTAAAGAGAAAATGGATGCATCAATAAAAATATTTGCATTGTAAAGGTAGAATTTATTTGCAGCCACAGCACCCACAAGCAACCATTTATATGAGGTTACCCCAAATTGTTCCAATATTCCCAGCTTTTCTCCTCACCTGAACTCTCAAAATGAGAGCAGTGAGTGAAGAGGCTGAAAGCAGCTGTTTTGCACAATAATATTTTAGATGACACCTTAACTTTCACTTGGGCACATGTTGATAATTTAACAGTGCCCTCATTAGCATTAAGGAATTGCTGGGTTTGGAGGATGTGACAGCTGATTTATGTGCTGAGCAGAAATGCTCATAAAATCTAACAGGTGCAATACTTCAATATTATTTTAATTTTCTCCCTCTCCAAGTACAAGAATGCTGGGGTGATTGAACTGGAAGCTTGTGTGAAGGCTGTGAGAGTCCTGGCCATGCAGAAGAGGAGCATGGAAGCCTCTGAGTTTCTGCAGAACGCCGTTTACATCAACCTTCGGCAGGTCAGTTGCAAAGTCCAGGTTTTCTTCTCTTGTCATTTATCAGAATCTCCTGAAAATTACTTAGATTGAGGAGACTCCAGTTTATTTTCTGTACCACTGCCTTTCTTCTGACAAAAGCTTGACTTCTGAGGATTTTCACATCTGTGAGTCTGGGTTACAAGGTATTGAGAGTTCATCTAAAAACATGAGGACTTAGTTTGAGATTAAACTCTGTTGCTTCTTCTCCCTTGTGAAGGTAAAAAAAAATCCCATTGTTGTTCTCTTGTGATGCTGTACTAGGGAAAAACAGCTGCCTGGGACTGCTCTGCATTGGATTTTTAAAATTTTCTTGATTGCATCTCATTCAATGGAACTGAGCAAATCAGGAATGGCCTGTTGCAGAGTGAGCTGAAGGGTCTGATTAGTGTTCTTAATCAACTGAATTTTGTTGTGTAGTGCAAAGTCTTAATTAAGCCAAATCAGAAAGGAATTCAGGGGGGAAATCAGTGTTTGGAGCTGTGTGGAAAGTGCTCAGTATCACCACAAAAACAACATTAACACTTGAGCAGTATCTCAAGCTTGGTGTCACTGCTCAGAGAGATTGCTGTGGTTGAAAGGATTAATAAAAAGCTGTTAGGTTTCATAATGGTTTTTGGTTTTTTCTCATTACATCTTGGTAAGATGAGCAGTTTAAATCCACACCATTGACCTTATTAGGCCCAGACAGGGACAGCAGATTTATCAGGGAGGTAGAACACTTTCTTTCATTTGCTAAGAATCCTTTCTCTGGAATAAATTTTCTAACAAAGCATTAATGAGACAATAATTAATTGATAAGCTGTCATAAAAATCATCAGTCTTGTTAGAGTGTGCCTTAATTGCCACAATCCTTGTCATGTTAAAGGCCCTCTCTTCAATTCTGTAACCTGTTTTTTTGCTGGCAGTTCTTTGTTGTTCACCCATCCTCTTGTTCTGGAGCTGTTATTCTTGTTGCCTGCAAACTCCAATATTGTTGTTGTTTCTTTTTCTGGAAGCAGTTAGTGGCACTAAGAGAATACCCTGTTCTCCCTGACATCACTGATATTGCAACTTCCACTTCCCATCAGAGGGAACCTGTAAGACCCAGCATCCTGGTTTGAAGGACAGGTGTCTGACAAGAAAGGCAGGAACCTCTCTTGGAATAGAAAATGTGATCCCCCTTCTCTCCAAATAACTCTGAAAATCTGGGGTTTTCAGGCAAAGACCTGGGAAAAGGAATCACAGTTCTTCACTGGTGTGTGTACCCTCACCTCCTGGCCAAAATCTCTTGGTATTTTTGCCCTTCCTAAAGAGAAAACCCCCAGGTGAGAGAGGAGTCAGCTGCACCCTTCCCCACCTTGGCCATTTTTTTGGTCACTGTTAAGTACTGGTCCTTGTTGTCTCTTACCTACAGGTGGGACAAAATTTCACGAGAGAAGGAACCAAAATGAGAAATCCTAACCCCCAACACCCAGTGAATGGCAAAGTACTTGCCACTTCAATAATTGATATGAATTGCCTAATAATACACAAACACAAACTTGGCAACATGAAAAACAGACCCTGATCTAAGCAGTGAACCTGCAACAAAACCAGTTCAGACTGGGATTTCTGCAGGGCTGGGAGCAGAGATTGTGTTGGCATTACTGTGTGAAATAATGTAGGATAATCCTTCCAGGGCTTTTCAGGGCTGGGAAATGTGTTTTCCATAAAGAGAGGTATGGCTGGGAATTGTATTTATAGCTTTTTAAGATTTACTGTATGAAGCATGTAAACAAATTAGAGTTGTATTTATAATTTGGACTAACTCATGAGGAGGAGTCATCCTGGGATAGCTGAGGGAATAAACTGTGGGACAGTGCTTTTTTTTCATTTGTAGGTAAACAGAACATCAGCACAACCAATATTCTGCAGCAGAAAAACACCTCAAAGGTTAAAGTGTAAGACTTGTTCCTATCCATAAATTTAATTTCATACTCAGTCTAGTAATATCATGTAATTGGTATTTTCTGATGAGCTGCAGGGTAATAAGACTTAACTTTGCATCCAGTTATGAGGAATAAATTGTAAAATATAATTACAGAGAAAGTGAGATTATAAAATTTTAATGTAGTAAGGAATAATTAAAAAGCAAATAAAAAGCTGCATTATTTGAAAGCCTGGCTTGAAACAAACCTGAGGAAAAACTCTATTACCTGAAGAGTGACCTACAGCCTTTCCAGGTGCAGTTGTAGCTTTGTCTGGTAGAGCAGTCAAATAAAAATTAACCAGGTGGAAATAATGCTGTGCTTCAGGTGGTGCCTGTTCTGCAGCCACTTTACAGGCATTAAGCTTTTATAAATTTGTGAGGTCAGGAAAGATGTTTGTGGGTGTTACAGCAATGGCCTGCAGAATGCCTGCTGCAATCTTCCCAGAATTAATTACTTGGAGTATCTGGGTGGGTTTTTTTCTCATTTTTTTCTTCTTTTAAATTCCTGGATGGTAACACAACTGTTTGTGCTTAGGAAAATGCAATTTTGCTGTCTTTGTGGTGGTGAAAATAAGGTTTTCTGCAGCTGAGGAAAATTGATTAACTTTGGGGACAACCATTAAGCAACAAGTTATGTAACAGTGCTAAAAACTTAGATATGATGAAAATAAAACTTTCTGGGAATCTGTTGCCTCTCTCATAGTAATTCCAATTATTACTGAGGGCTCCTGTCTACCTAAATAGCATTGCCCTGTCTTTTATCATCTTAAAGAATTAGTGAACATTGTTGGTATTTGTATTTAAGGAATAGCTTTTGATAGGGTTTTTTAAAGCTTTTTTTTTCTTTATTTCCTGATCATGTGCTTGTGCCCTTTTCAACTTTGCTGCCATATTTTTCATTGCTCTAACTTGTTAAAAATGGCATAAATAGGTGACTTCAGTATGATATATTGTGTTCTTTCTGAGTGATTGCTTTTGGGAACTATGGTAACTTCTCCAAATTATTTCCTGTGTTTTCCTTTTTTGCTTTTTGGTTTTTTCCAGCTGCACTGTCTTCTGAAAGTTTTCACCCTGGTGCAATTACCTTTTTTCACAACTCATGATATACAGGGATGGTCTTAGGGATGGGTGGTATTTTTGTGTCAGGCACTGTCTTCTGTTGTAAGTTCTGAAAAAACAGGAATTTCAGCTTCAACAATTGCTTGAACTCTCTAAAATGCTTTGCTACTCTGTGTGTTTCTTCATAGCCTGAAGTACAAAAATTTGAACTGTCAGATAAGGTCGTGGTACCCTCTGATAACTCCTCTTTGATGTGTCTCATATCCCTGTGTCCAAAATTAGAAATGACTTTTGAGAACAGACTGCTTTTTGTAATTATATCAGGATTTGAGTGGCTGAAAGACATTTTGAAGCTCTGCTTACAAGACCTAATCCTTTCTTCAAAAAAACCAGCCAGTGTGGTGAGCAGCTTCCCTCTGACTGTCCAAGCCTTTGAGTGCCTGAAGTTAAGCAGACTGATTGATACTTCCAGTTTTGAAGAATGAGTTGCTGTTTCTGTCCTTTAGGGCTATTTTTGGGTGAAGTTTGTCACTTGAAACACTTTGCAAAATGTGTTGGCAGCTTTAGAGTAATTTCAAGTACGTTTTATTTCTTTTGATTGTGCCAGGTCCTGTGCACTAGGTGTCAGCATTGCTCTGCCTGCAGGTTCCTGGGACCCAGCAGGAATCATCCAGAGCTTCTGTGGCAATCTCTTCATGGCTGGCTGACTCCAAAGCAAGATTATCATTCAGGCCAGAGGCAAAAGGAATTAAGTTACCTGGGACTTAGGCCAATACACTGATAAGCTAAAGGAGCACATGGTGGTAGTTTCTTATCAAGTTTCAGCTTTAAGCCTAACGGGACCTTAACTAAATTTCACCTCACTTGTTGGCAGTGTGCAACTGTATCATGGAATTGTTTAGGTTGGAATAGAGCTCAAGACCAACCATTAACTCAACACTGGCAAGCCCAACACTAAACTATGTCCCCAAGTGTCACAGCTACACATCTTTTAAAGCTCTTCAGTCATGGTGACTCCACCATGTCCCTGGGCAGTTCCAATACTTGACTCAGTGAATAAATCTATGTCTTTCCATGACATTTTGCTACTTTAACATTATTTTTTACCTTGTTGGGAAAAGCTCCCCTTGAGCTCACTGCTGCCCTCCAAAACTTCCTCATGGTGAGGCACTGGCACAGGTTTGCCAGAGAAGCTGTGGATGCCCAATCCCTGGGAGTGTTCAAGGCCAGGTTGGATGAGGCTTGGAGCCAGCTGGTTTAGAAAAAGACATTCCTGCCCATTGCAGGCAGTTGGAACAAGATGATGTTTAAGGTCCCTTCCAACCCAAACCATTTTATGATTCTGTGATTCAATCTCATGGTGTATAAATCACAGTGTGGTTTCATGGAATGAAAAATTTGTGGTTTACAAGATTAGAGACATAAAAATCCAGACAGTAGTTTCTTGCCTTCATAGCCTGAGATTTCAAGATTAGATTTAATCTTCAAGGGATGAAAATCTTAGTGAATCAATAAATCTTGGAAGTGCTATATTTTTGCACTCCTTTCATTCACACCAATATCATGTTAAGTATCTTCCATAAAAAGTGGAGCTGTTTAGCTGTTACTGACTGTTTTGACTGTTTACTTGTTAGTACCACTTACAAATAAAGTTGAAGCTGCAGAACTTCATCTTTGCAGTTTTTATTAGCACTTGAACCAAGCTTAACTTTCCCTGGCTGCAGAAGCTGTCACGCCTGGCTATGTGCAAATCCCTGCCCTTCTGCAGCGCCAATGTCTGCTACTCCTGTTTGTTTTTTTAAAACTCAGCACTTGAAATCTGATTAAAAACCATCCCTTTCCTCCTTTCCCTTCCAACTGCAGCTCTCAGAAGAGGAGAAGATCCAGCGTTACAGCATCCTGTCGGAGCTGTACGAGCGCATCGGCTTCCACCGCAAATCGGCGTTTTTCAAGCGCATCGCGGCCATGCAGTGCGCGGCGCCCAGCATCCCCGAGCCCGGCTGGAGGGCCTGCTACAAACTGCTGCTGGAGACCCTGCCTGGCTACAGCCTCTCCCTGGACCCTCAGGACTTCAGCAAAGGTCAGTGGGATTGCCACTTAGCTGGCTTTCCATAGTAATTCCCTTGAGAGATTTCATCCTGCGCCTACGTTGTTTGGTCATCTGAAACTATGGCAGCAGATAAAGCAGTTGTTTAACACTGTGCCTTCACTTTCTTTTAATGTTGTTCCAATAATTTCAAATTTCTGCAAGTCACTGCTGAATGTGTTGCTGTGGTTCCCTGGTTGCAGGAAGTAATGATGTGTTATTTATGAAAACTTAGTTTCTTATGTTTTTCAAAAAAACATTATTATCTTTGTTTTGATAATATGCTTCTCAATACATGAAAAGGTCATCTATTATTCTGGATTACTTTTTCAATTAAAGTGTCTTCAGGTGTTCCATCAGAAATTGTATTTCTTTTGGTCTTATAGCTGTTTGACAAAAAAAGATTAAAAATCCTTTTACATATTTTTGTATATAGATGCAAATAATGTAATTAATAGGGTCAAATATGTCACATTTCCCCACAAAAGAGATCAGACACAGCTAAATTGCTGCTTGGCAGCTCCTTTTGAGTAAACCTTTCCAACACTTTGCATTGTGTTATAGAGCAGCAGTTTTGGGGACCATTTCCTAAATGTTTTAGCTGCAGGAGAGGAGCAGGAAGTGATGGGCTGAGCTGTATTTGTGGATGGTTGGTGTTGGGTTTTTTAAAACTGTTCTGATTTGGCAGTCAAATTATATGTGAGAGGAGGTAGCAAATGCCAAGTGGACTCAGTGGAAAGATGCTAAGAATCTAGGAATAGGGAATGTGCTGGGAAAAATATGCTCTGACTTGGGACAGGACTGTGTTGGGAGAAGAAGTTGTAGAAGTTCTGCAAGAAATTATAAATAAAAAAGCAAAGAAAAGACATGACTGGTATTTATCTTTCATTTCTCCCTTACCTTCATGATGCACTGAAGTGAGTTGTCTCATTTTTTATCCCTGAAATGGCTCTTTTAGAGACATATGGAAAGATCACTGCAAACTCTAAGATAGAAATGACATTTCACACATGAAAAATAATGAGACTCTCAAAATATAAACTCTCAAGGTTTGGTTGCAGTAAATATTCCTAAAACAGTTTGCCAAATGCTGATGGGTGATATTACAAGGAAGGCTGTTGAAGTTTATGAAGTATTGAACATCTCGAAATATCTGTTATTTAAAAATTATTGCTGTTGCTTACTACTAAAAGCAGGTTAAGCTTCATGAAGAGTGCTGCATATTATGGTTCTGAAAGGAAGGTTGTGTTAAGATCATCTATTTATTCTTCCCATAGATACTCTACAAATATGAAGTAGTTCATAGCCTGAAACTTAAAGGCTGAAAATCAGGATATGTGCCTTGTGTCCCAAAGTTTTATTGCTTTTATTGCCTGGGAACGCATTTAGAAAAAGATATCTCTTGCTTGATCTTTAAAGAGAGTTAAGAATTACTGGGTAGTTTCTTTTCTTTACAAGGGCATGGAGTGACAAGACAAGGGGAAATGGCTTCAAGGTTTAAACTGGATATTGGGAAGAAATTCTTTACTGTGAGGGTGCTGAGGCCCTGGCACAGGTCGCCCAGAGAAGCTGTGGCTGCCCCATCCCTGGAGCTGTCCAAGGCCAGGTTGGATGGGGCTTTAAGCCACCTGGTCTAGGGGAAGGTGTTGGAAATAGATGATCTTTAAGGTCCTTTCCAATCCAAACCATTTTGTGATTCTATTATTTCAATTTCTGTATGAAATTTCATGTGCATTGTCCAGAGAATTAAAAAAAAACTTTATATGTTTTGTGCATCATTTTTGTTTTTGGGAAGTGTTAAATTCATCTTCAGAATTTTAACTGTATCTTTATCAGTGAATAGACAAGCATATAAAAGAAAACTTGATTTCATGTTTAGATATTCAAGCAAATACAACAATCCTATTTTTTGTGTTGAGTACAAGGGTTGGATTTTGTAACAGCCATTGGGTGATTGGTTTGAGTGCCATAAAATTACAGCTTAGCATGTGAAGAAAGCTAAAACCAATGTGTTAGTGATGATTTCCAAGTTTAAAATACATGAAATATAATGATTTATGATGATATATTACCTGCATTTTCCCCAGGAACTCACAGGGGATGGGCTGCAGTGCAGATGCGCCTGCTTCATGAGCTGGTCTATGCCTCCAGGAGGATGGGCAACCCTGCCCTGTGTGTCAGGCACCTCTCCTTCCTGCTCCAGACCATGCTGGATTTCCTTTCTGACCAAGGTAGGGCTTTTAAAGGAGCAGATATTTGCACTTTCTTCTGATCCATAATCAAATAATGTGACTCTCTTTTGAAATACAATTAATTTGTAGAGCAGGCAAGTTGTGGAGTTCTGTGTATGTCTGAGTGGGTTGTTGATGGTAGTCAGTCAACAGAATTGAAATTAGATGATCTTTAAGGTTCTTTCCAACCCAAAACATTCTGTGTTTCTAACTTTTAGAAACTGAATGTGATGGACCTGAGTTAAGCAGTGTTTAACTGGGACAGTGCCCTTAAGTTCCTCTACATTCTGCACTTTATTTATTTATTTTTTTAAATTCAGCAATATATTTAACAGGATTTGATTTGTCAAAGGTTGACAATGCAATGAATGTGTCTGTGGATGATTTTCAGCAATGGGAATGATGTGTGTGAGGACCCTTCTGTGGGGTAGGACCATGTAACATTTACAGAATCACCTGAAAAAGCCGAAAGTGACAACAGTTATTTTGTATTAAGTTTCTTAGGAAAAAGAATATTCCATAGTGACTTGTTTATCACCCAGCTTAATGAGATCAATGATTTAATGAGTACTAAATGATTTTAAAATTTAGTTTTGCTTCTCAGTGAGCCAGGTAAAAAAATGCATTTTTCCCAGTTACTCCTTTGTTTACAATAAGAGGATGGAAGTAAAATGTATAGGGTTTTGTTTTTTTTTCTTTTCTTCTTCTGTTGTAGCCAAATGTCTCCCCTTAGTAACTCCTACAGCAAAGAATTTTATTGGCAAATTTTAGGTATTTGCCTGCTTTATTCCCTCTGTTTAGTGGCTCAAATCAATGCTGGAGGAAGAAGAGGAACTGATAAACTGGAATAAATTTGCTTTCTGCCTGTAGATCTTATTTGCTGTTAAAAGGTCCTTGGATTTTCCAGGACTTACAGTGGAGCTTTGTTGATTTATGTATGGAAAGTTGTGCTGAAGACAAGGTTTTAAACTTTTCCACTCTGCATTTCCACGTGTGATATTGTTAATCCCTAATCCTAAGAAGGTTAGAACTCCCAAAGACAAGAATCTTCTGTGTTCTTTGCCTTCAGACATTGTGTGTCTGAGTAAAGCTTCCAGTGTCCTAAGGCCTAGGATAACTGTGATGCTTAGTGCCTTTGAAAAAAATCAAACTAAATATTCTCCCATATGTTTGAAACACAGTTGAATATTTTTCTTTCCTTCTCTCCTGAATACATCCAAAATAGAACTTGCTGTTGAGTTTGGTGTCTTTTATTGATAAGAAATGCCAGAAGTGTATTTCTGCCTGTATTTTTTTGGTAACTCTGCTGAGATTGATAGTGTGTGACCATAGAATCATTAAGGTTGCAAAAGGACTCCAAGATCATAAAGTCCAACCTGATGTTGTGCAGGGGACCATTTAGCATAGAAAATTACTTTAAATTTATAGTTCTTATAAAAATATTGGAATGTTAGGAAAAAATAAACCAACAAACCTTTAATCTTGAATTGTAGTAAGGGACAAAAGCAAGAGAATTGAAGGCAGAGGATTAAGTTACAGTTTTACTTATTGTGAACAGTTCCCTTATAAACTGCTAAAAAGGTGTCATTAGAGTTCTTCTCTGATGCCACATGACTGAAATTTCCAGGTTTTGTTAATTAATTGAAGGTTTAATTAGAAAACAGAATTAATGCCAGTGGTATTGGAGTTCAAGAGTGCTCAGATTTTCATATTTTTCTGTGCTGCATAGAAAGTCACCAGTTCTAAGGCTGAAGAAAATCTCAGTCTTTTGGGAAGTCAGTTTTCGCTTGAATGTGTTTCTTCCTAAATAAACTTCATATTTTTAAAGCTTGTTACTGATTATCTGCTAAACCCTTGTATTTAAAGTTTGGGTAGTTTGCAGTTAATTTTTAAAATTAGAATAAACAGAAGTGAAAACTCCTAAGCTGAGAGGAAGTTACCAGCTAAACATTTGTCTCTGGAGCTTGACCTTCTAACCCTTTTTCTCTCAGATTTAGCTGCCTCTAGACAGAGAAAAGGAACATTTTCTCATTTTTAAATTTAATTCTCTTCATTTACTAGTTCAGTTGAAGCTGAGATACTGATTTATTCTCCAATTAGAAGCTCAGCTGCTGAGATTTATTTGTTCCAATGAAATCTAGATCTATTAATTAGAAACTCTTGCTTCTATTAATGGAACACAAATGCATAGTCTAAACTGGTTTGTGTTTAAAACAAAATTTAATGTTTGAATTGAATCACACACATTTTAAAATACAGCTTGTCTATGTTTACTTGAATTTACTTGAATCTCCAACCATGCAGCATGGCAAATCTAAATAAAGAATATCATCAAGTAAATGGGAGATGTCAGTCACTATTTTAACAACATGGAAACTAAAAGTTTGATTTAAAATTAAGCTATTTAGTTGCATAAATATGTAAAATGCAGTCTTCTGCAAAGCAAAAAGAGGTACTAAATTCTGTGTAAAACCTCTAATCTCAAGCTATTATGTTTTAATGGTAACAAGCCCTTAAGAATCACTTTCTTTAAATAAGAATTAAAATGTGCAGTTGCAAAGTTGCTTGGAATTGAACCTATCTTTTGCATAATGCTTTTTGCAACAAAACTGTGAGTACATCTCAGTGAATTTGAATTGAGTAATGTCAGATATTTGGAAAAAAATGCCAATTATTTTACTGTGGCTCTTCACTGATATTATTAATACAATTTAAATGGGTTGTGGCTTGCATTGAGTGCAAATAATTCTGTGTTGGCTCATCTGTTAGGGCCTCTCTAAACACAGAATTATATGGAGACAGCTGCTAAGGAAATGTGACCACCCACCAGGCAGGCTGTGGTGAATGAATACAGAGTTGGGAATGTTTCTCCATTGCCTCTTGAAGATTTGAGGTTTGAAAGTGAAAGCTTTGAACTGCTTTCTTTTAGAAAATGAAGCACCTGTTTGCAGACCACTGCAAGACCTTGATGTTGATCTGTTAGGGAAGGGAGGAATGAACTTTGGGAACATCAGGTGAACTTGGCCTGGGTACCAAGGAGCAGCCAGTGGATTTTAGGGGAGCAGAGATGGAGGTCACCAGTGATGTGCTGTTCTGGGAGGTGGATGTGAGGTTGCCACTCACAAAATCCTCTCTAAGTAAGTGCCCAAAAATCTGTGAGGTCTACAGAGTGTTGGAGTCTTTGCTGTCCTGGCTGATCCTGTGAGGCTGCTCCACCCTGCTGGTGCTGCTGCCCTGGCTCTGCCCCCTGGCTGGGCAGCTCTGGGAGGGACCTGGGGAATTCCCCATGCCAGGGATTTCTCCCATGGCCCTGGTGAGCAGTGCTGGGGCCATGCTGGGGTAACCCTTTCCTGTGCTTCTCAGCATCATTGCTGGCATTCTCCTACTTTCCTGTTTTCTCCTTCTTTCCTCCTTTATGAAGAAATGAAGTTGAGTTGTCACTTTGGATCCCAACATTTGTTTGTGTTTTAATCTTCTTTTTCGGTATGTTCAGAACCTAATTCCTTCCTGCATTTGTGGATCAAGGCAAAACTTGTCTCTCTTCAGCTGGAGCAGATCAGAACAGTCCCTCACCCCTGCAAGTTCATGTTCTTTCAGACATTCAGCAGGTTTCCAGGATTTCAGGATTCCTGCTGTTTGCCTCTGCTGGCAGGGATCTCCATGTTCTGGGGTGGTTTTCTCATTCACAATGTATAGCATGGGATGGAACTAGGAGTAAAAGTATTCCATACTTTGTTTTGTGGGCTAATTCCTAAAAGATCTTCAAGGTTCATCTATTTTGTTGTTTAGGAAATATTTATCAGTGTAGCTCTGCCAAGATCTTCCTGTCCCATGGTTATTGTTGCTGCACTTGAGTTCTTTGCAGTCTTCTGGTGAGGTGACAGCCTTCACATCTGAGCTCTCCACTGCTCTGTCATGTACTCAATGAATTAAACTGCTGACTCTATGATGATCTGCATTAAACATGCAGAAGTAATTCTTCATCTGTTGATCGAGGATTTGGATTCTTTATTCTTGAGAGAACTTCCCAGAACATCCTGGTGTGTCTGTCCTTCCTCTGTGTGGTTGTTTCTTGAATCATGTTTCTTAAAGATGTTTATTATCAGCCTGGACCGAGATCATTGTAACTAGTGAAGAATTTCTGCCACAATTTCTGCTGAATGCTGTTTCAGTTCCCCTCATCCTGTAGATGAGTTGGGATGGACTTGCCAGTGTTGGCTGGGAAGGCCACCTTGATGCCTTGACAGCTTGGACTGGTTGGTAGCTGAGAGTCTCCACACCATTAATATGAGGGTTTCCACACCATTCCATAATTCTGGAACCTTCTCCTTTCCAGCCTGCTGTGCTCAGGTGAAATATCAGCTGGGCAGGGTGAGGTTGTGCCCTCTGCAAAGAATTTATGAGCTTGATCTAAGAAAGAAACCCCAAACCTTGTTCATCTTCAGGAATTATGGCTAAACCTGGACTGAGTGTAATTTGGTAATGTCAGACGTGGTGTCTTACAACTCTTAAAATATGTCTTTCCATCTTGCATTTTGGAAGAGGAAATTATGCAGTATTTTAGACATTTTTATTTATAGAACAGATTGCATATGCATTCCCTCAGTGTCATTTAAATTTCAAATTGCTATGTGGAAGTATGGAAAATAAAGAAGAATATTAAACTGGGCTCCTGAAAATTGACAGCTAGGCCACAAGTGAATGTGGGAATGACTTTAACCCTTTGTAGCCCTCCTGCCAAGCAGCAATAAGGACCAGACTTGGTTTCTGAGGATCTTTACTTAAAATTGTAATGTCCTGAATTTCCATCCAAACCTGGGAAAATGAAGTGAAGCTGTGCAGGAATTTGGTGGGTTCTATCTCCCCACAGAGATTGGGGTAAATGAATTTCACTGGAGCAGGGGATAGGAATAACCTGTGAGCCCATAAATAACTTTTGGGCATGGAACAATTTAAAATGGCTTTTTTTTTTTTTTTGAGGGACTGCTGGAGCAGCTTGTCACTCTGTTCACCTCACTGCCTCCTGTTCTGTTGTTCGAATCTTGCTGTGACTTTCTGATTCCCCCATGTTTTCTGAGCTGTAGCCAGAGTTGTTGAGAATTTCAGCTCATTTCAGTGTGAGCTGATTGCTCACCATTTCTCCCCTCTGTTTGCCATTTCTCCTGCCTATTCTCATAATGCTGCTCTTCTTTTTTTTTTTTTTTTCCTGTTTTTTATATTTAGGTTAGAGGAAACAAGATTATAAATATTACAAATAAAGACATAAGCCCAGAAAAGATTTTAAGGTGTAACTTGCTCAAGTCATGAAAAATAATAACTTCACACAGAAGCAGGAAGCCTGCCAGAGCTGAAAGATAATTGAGGTATGGAAAGAGACACTCAGGGAAGATTGAGCTGTATCAGAACATTTGGATCAAGGTTTTCTGTTTAGGAAAGAAGATTCCAAGGCTGCTCCTTCCTCTACAGAGAATAAATCTGGGAAATTATTTTGAAATGTAATTAGAGGTGGTTTATGGTGGGGAGTGATCTGAACTGTAAAATGAACAGTAATAAATTTCAGGTACCAGATAAGGTTCAAAGGCACTAAAAGCATTTTAATTTTAAACAGCTGAATTACAGTTGCAGTTAATTTCTTAAAGTGTTTTTATCCTCACTTTAGAATTACAAATGGCAAGTGCATTGCTGTGTTTTTGTAAGAGTTCAAGAGGGATGGAAGTTCTTCCAACTGATATATCTGTGTCACAGTCTTCCTAGTGACCCTGGCCACAGCAGTGATTGTTTTTACAAGATTCATCACTCCCCCTACACATCTGTGGCCCTCTCAGTACTGACTAAGTGACCCTGGTCATGGATGCTTCTCTTGAAGTGAGGGAAACCAAATTCCATCCTTTGAAGCCCTCTGGGCTTCAATAAATTTGGCTCAGTACAGGTTGCATTATAAGAAGCTCTGGTAAATACTGGTAGGTATGTGGATGATTGTGATTTAATAGGAAGAGGTTGGAGCATCTTTGAAGCCTGATTTATTGTCAAGGAATGATGGAGCACTGAAATGAGTGTGATTTAGTTGATATAGTATTCCTGAATTAAAAAAAAACCCAACAAAAACATTTATGAGTATGTTGGTTCATTAATGATTAGAAGAGCTAGAAACAGTAAGTGAATGAGTTTGGGGTGCTGAGGAAAGAGATTCCCAGCCATGTACTCAGCAATAACCAAATCATCCCTGTATTATCAACACTTTTCAGCACAAATCCCAAAACACAGCCCCAGCCCAGCTGCTGTCAAGGAAATTAACTCTACCCCAGCCCAAAGCTGCACTTGTCAAAGCAGATGTCAGCTATTAGGAAACTGCACAAGTGACAATATCACAATTTGTTGCCGAGCCAAGGTTATTTAGAATTTCTAGAGTAGACTTGATTGTGATGATGTTACTTGAGAGTGGAGGATAAGAGATCCTGTGTTGGACTCCTGCTCTTCCAGAGTCTGCTGGTGCTGTCCCAGGTAATCCCCAAGCTCTGCAATGAAGGCACAACTGCTCTGCTCTGTAGCTTCTTTTGTTCTGCAATGCTTAAAATACTTTAAATTGCATTTAAATTAGGGCAGCATAGATCATCTGTAGTGTGTAAATTCATTTTTGGAAAGGTAAATGTTACTGACTGCAAGGGGTAAAGAGAATGATGCTTTAATCAGACTGAACAGAGAATTTAGTGCAAATTAAAACTTGATGTAAACTTCAGAGTTACAGTGAGGTTTACTTTACTGACCCTGATGAACTGGTTTTAATGCACTGTGTTGTATTTCAGCTGACAAAGACCTGCAAGTTGGTTTTGCCCAACCAATAAACCTTTCAAAAGGGAGCTACTTTGGTTGGTCTGGTAATATTCAAATTGACTGATTTCAGGATGAAGATGGAAATCTACAGTGTAATTACCAGGGAATATTTATAGCAGCCTGGGTAGTTCTTAGCCATTACTTTGAAATATTTCACAGCTTCAGCTTAATGCCATATCTTGCCTGTGTACTTATATATAAATAAGTGTATATGTGTGTATATATATGTATAAAAATGTAATTAAACAGACTTGTCACCTTGTGTGTTTGATGTATAGCAGTGGCACAGTGTGGTCTAAGAATGAATATATTAAAAAAAGCCTGAATGGAAATGCTATCTGATGTGTTGGAATAAAAGACTTGGGAGATTTTATTTGAAGTAGAAGGAGACTTCTTAGAAGCCAGTTAAGTTTCATTCATCATGGCACTGTGACTTCTGCTGCTTTTCATCTGCTTCTGTGTTTTCATCAGTTCTGTGCTGTCAAACTTCAGCACTGCTGTGTTCCTGCTACACTTCTTCCTGCTTTTTTTAACCCCCCACTTTAGAATGTCTCCCTGGAATTTGTGTTTTGTAGAGACAAGCCAACTTATTTAATAGCTTTGCTCAAACTGCTTTATTAAGTGGGTGTAATTTATTTACCTGAATTACATGTCTTTTAGACTCTGATTTTTTTTTAAAGTTTGAATGAAATGGAGTAAACTAGCAACAGGAATAAAAGATTCAAATTCATTTGCATAGCACTAAATATGAAACACAACAAATTTTAAAGTCATATGTTATATGACAAAAATAATGTACTGTGAATCAAATATTTAGCATTACAGACAGCCTGAAAGTCTCACACAGGATTTGTCTTTGCTTAGACTTGTGTGTCAGTGAGGTACAGACAAAACTCCAGCCAATGCCATAGCCAGATTCTTAGGCTGTGATCAGCAGATCAATTGTTACAGTAAAATAGTGCTTTTTTATGGCAAAAATTTGCTATTAATTCTTTAAGGTCACTCATGAACAAAATGAAGTCTTTGAGCTTTAGTCCAAAATTGCTGTCTTCATGTAGGTACCTCTGATCTTGAAGAAATGTGATTTCCCTCAATTAATTGTGGGAAAATATACAGGTGTGCAAATGGAGGCACATTGCAAGGTTTTTATTCCAGGAAAAAAAAAGGAAAAAAAAAAAAGAAATTCCTTTGGGGAAGAGCTACTTCAATTGGACAGATGAAGACATGAAGAATTTGTGCTGTATTATTAAGTGCTATTTTTTTTTTTTTTTGTACCAAAGGAAGCTATTTTAGGAAGTGCTATATTACTAAACTTCAAATATATTTCATATGACATTTAACAGACTCAATACTGCTCTCTCACCCTAAATTCAAATTAAAGCACTGGAGTCAAGGCTGCTGTTGAAATTGGCAGTTTATATGGAAAGAGAAATATCCATGTTTAAAAATGGATCATCCCTGTACCTCAGTGAGCTCCCCATGTGATGTCCATTGGGTGGGATTGGATGTGCCAGGGGAAGATGAGAGGGGTGGGAGTGATACTGAAGCAATGTTTTTACAGAGGGATGGGAAAAATCAACTGTACGTTTGGAGAGAGAGCTGACATGTCTTCATTTTAAATTTTCAGCCAGTTTCCCAGTTTTTTCAGCAATTTAACCATCCTATTCTGAAGCAAGTTTAGATCACTGGTGGAGGCATTGAAGTTTTGAATCCTGATAAACCTTTCTGGCCAAATTCCTGTGCATAACAGTATATTGGGGAAAATGTTCTGCAAAAATCAATGTGTTGTCCCTTCCATCCTCTGCTTCTTCCACATAAAATCCAGAATCAGATGTGTTTATCAGTTACACCATTGTATCTGGGAATATTTACAAAACCTGCCTTGCCCATGAGCAGCTTTGCAGCAGTCCTGAACTTCATTTATTGTTAGAGAAGTTATCTATGTCTAATTTACTCCACTTTTTGTAATGGTGGGACTCCTGGTATTCCTTAACATGAAAAAATTAGTATTGATTTCAGTGATTTATATACTGATATTGTGTGTACAAAATGTATTTTTTTAGTATTGAAAGTATGCAGATATGAAGTTCTGAGATATGATGGAGAACCAGACACTGAAATTTTGATGGTGTCTTTTATGAACTGTCTTTCAGCTATGTCAATTTTTCAAGTCAGGTTTTAAATAGAAATATTTGGCTGCAAACTGGCTGGGACTTCATGTGTATGAATTTTATACAATTATTAAAACCCTTGGAAGGGTTTTATAGGTAACGGAAGACTGTGATGTGTTTAGTCTCCTCCTATTCTTTGTCTCTGTGGCAGTCTTTTTAGAAGTGGAAAACATTCTGCTTCTAAAAGACAGCTATTTTTATTTGTGTCTAAAATATTTTCTTCCCCTTTCCACAAAGTTAGTAGTAAATTGAGAACTTATTTTTCAAAGATGAGCTATTACACAGCCAATAACTGAATCCTTTGTGTGGTGGAGTCAGTCTCTGATACAGTTCATGATGCTCTGTTCATGAAAGCAGATCTAACTCTCTCATAGCATAGATTAATTATTTTCTTCTAGTTTCTGCTCTTCTCTGTGTCAAACAGTGAATTTTATTAGTCTCTGCTGTGTTTATTTAGTGATTTATGTTGCTTGATTTCTTAAAGAAATGGAATTCATACTCTCTGGTGGCTGCCAGTGCCTTTCTCCCTAAGAAAGCTTTGGAGTCTGTGGGGAACACACACATTTATTGCAGCAATGGGATGAACCCTCAGGGTTCCCGTGTTCCTGTCAAAGCAGCTTGTTCAAGTAGGAGATTTCTGAGCACTTTGAAGTTGTGCTTACCTGCTCCATGTATTTTTCAGAAAAATATTAATGGTAGAAAGTAAATGTAGAAAGTGCCATCCCCCAATCCCTGTGAGGGTTAATTGGGTGGAGAAGCAGAGGGTGCTGCCTGCAGGGACAGGAGCTGCTCTGTCTGCTCAGTTCCAGCCCTGGTGATGAGAGTGGATTCATCCTGCAGGTCCTGCCCAGGTGCTTTGCTCACACCTCTGGCTCTGTGCTTGGGGAAGGGGGATGCCCTGAATACACAAATGTGGTGCTCCCTGCCCAAACCAGAGCTCAGGCACTGCCTGAAAGGCTGAGGAGCTTTGCACACCCCCTGCAATCTGATTAACTGCAGAGTAAAAGCTGTGTGGTTGTTGCTGTCTGTGAAAAATCAATTCCTACTGCAGCTTTTGTGAGGGTCTTAATGTATTTTGTGGCCTTTTTGAAATTCTTTAGTTTAAAGAGTACACTGCATTTTCATGGCAGAGTGAGACTGGAGATTTCCCTGGAAGTAGACATGGACTTCTCTAGGGCTCACCAAGCAATTCTCATTTTGTGTGGGTGTGTGAAGGAAATAGCACAGAATAGTCTGAGTTGGAAGCAACCTTAAAGTTATCATCTCTGCTTTGGGCAGGAACACCTTCCACTGTCCCAGGCTGCTCCAAGTGTCGTCCAACCTGGCCTTGAACACTTCCAGGGATGGGGCAGCCACAGCTTCTCTGGGCAACCTGTGCCAGAGCCTTACCAGACTCAGAAAATAGGTTTTTTCCTAATATCTAATCTAAACCTGCCCTCTGTCAGTCAGAATCCATTTTCCCTTATCCTGTCACTACATGCTCCTGTAAAAAGTCTCTCTCCATCTTTCTTGTACATTCCCTCCATGCACTGGAAGGCCATATTTGTTTATGGGTGCAAAAACTGCTTTTTCTCTTTTTCTTTTTTTTTTTTCCTGTCATCAGACTGCCTTTTCTGTCTTGTTATATATTTCTGTCAACTCATTAAGGAGATGTTTGAGTCTGTCCTGAGAGAGCTGGGTCAGGACTGCTGCAGGAGCTCTCCTCAGACTTCTCCTTTGTGACCATTATTTGATGTCTTCAAGGGAGGAGAAAGCTCAGCCAGCACTAAGCACCCTGGGCAATGAGGGGTTTTGTTAAAATGTTGATTCTGGGCCTATCACTGAGGTAAAATTGGAGTCAGAAGGTGCTGAGCTATTTGTTTTCAATATTTTAGTGAGCTCCATAAGGAAATGAAGTTGTTGCAGTGGGATTGGTGGGTCAGACAGGAAATGTTCCCTTTCTTTATTTCACCTGGCTGTAGATTGTCCTGCAGGGTTCACTGTGACTTGATCAACTCAACATCAGCCAACTGTTGCCAAAGAACAAATGTTGTGGTTTTGTTCTTTGCCTTGGGTAGTGTACAGCTATTTTAAATTTCTTCAAATATTCAAGAGCACAGTTACAACAATTGTGTTCTTCCAATTTTCTGTGTTATCTGCCAAGACATGAACTGCTGTTTGTGTTACACTGTTAAATCACAGTTACTGAAGTGCTTAAAAACATCAGTCTGTAACTGACCTTCTGTCCTGTCCTGGTCTGATTTTTCAATGGCTCCATTATTGTGAAATATTGCTCCACAGGACTGTGAAATGAGCAGAAAGTCTTGTCTTTTTCACATTTAGTAGCTTTCAATCACTAATGGTTTCTGACTGTGCATGTGAGGCTCTCAGATTTTTGTGTTCTCATGTTAGAAGAAGGTTTGAAGCAGCTTGGACACAAAAACAATGCTTGTTATGTTGAGGTGAAGTAGTTGAGCAATGTAATTCTAAGAGTATGGGTGGGAAAAAATGGCAAATTTTTTGGTTGTGAGAAGCAGTCAAAGCCAATTTGGTATGAAATGGGGAAAATGCAGTGGGGTTATACTGAACAAACTGAGCAGAATGTGCTCACATGCCAGTGCTGCCAGGGGCTTTGCTCAGCTTTATTTGGTTACAGCCATTCTGTGATCCTGGGCTTTCAGTCAGTCTGGAGAGAAAGTGAGGGCAAAAAAAAATGTGAACATAGTTAATCCAGATGAGAAAATAAGCTGTCACTCCTCACTCAGTAAATGAGTCTCTAATACCTACACAAGAGCATCCAGTAGTGCTTCCAGCTGCAGGACAGGCTTTTAAAGCTGTTGAGGTGAATTCTCAGGTCACAGGATCAAATGGTGATTGCCTTCCTGCTGTATGAGCATGAAGG
Organism: Melospiza georgiana; assembly: GCF_028018845.1. Classification (NCBI taxonomy): domain Eukaryota; kingdom Metazoa; phylum Chordata; class Aves; order Passeriformes; family Passerellidae; genus Melospiza; species Melospiza georgiana. The sequence continues at coordinate 150,389,158 of NC_080430.1, read as the reverse complement.
CACCAGGTGGGTAAAGACCTCCAAGAGCAGCTGGTTTTTGTCTCTTCTTTTCAAAAAGGTAAGTGCTGGTGATAACAATCACAGAAATCTCCTCACTGTGGGTCAGGAGTGAGGTTGAGGAGTTCAGTGGCTCCTGCCAGGAGGTTCTGTCAGATCAGGATGTCAGGCAGCCAGAAGCTGTGAGAATTCAGAGCTGCAATCTCTGTAGCAGGTTTGTCCTGGTTTTGACAAGGTTTTTGGCAACCATTAAGGCACAGAGGTCAGGGAGCTGAGGTGCTCCTCGAGGGAGAAGGTTCCAGTGCTGGGTTTCAGAAGTGGCTCTTGGGCAGGATTAGGCAGCTCTTTTGCATTGTGAATGCTTCCCATGGTGTCCTGCTGATGTGGATTCCTTCAGCATCTTGGCTGAGATGTGGTGCTAAGAAAAAGGAACTGAGCTGCTGGCCTGGCATGTTTAAGGCTGTGTTTCACACCACATCAACATGGAAAAATGGTTTGGTTTGGGGTTTTTTTTGGTTTTTTTCTCATGGAAAGCATGGGGAGCTGCTACCAGGAAATAACCATAAGATTCAAAAATCTGTAAACAAATTCTTGCAAATGGCAGCCTGCTTTCTTTGAGAACAGTAACTGGCAGTGTTTCACACTAGGGAATGAAAGGCAGTGCTCTGGCATGGCAGACCTTTGGTTTCAAGCACAATTAAGCAGATGCTGAAGCATTACCTTCATCATTCCTGGTAGCTGTGAACATTTCCATCTGGGTGGATTCTGCTTGCACTGTGTGCCCCTGCTCATAATATGGCAAATAACCTGAAATTTTGATGGTAATACTCAGCCTTGAACCACTACAACTCCTGCCTGTGCTGTGCTTCTCTGAGTCTGTATGGATGTCTAATTAATGGGATTTTGGGAGCATTCCCTACAGGCAATTAAAAAGTGGAGAATGGCTCAGTGAAACACAGACATGAGCAAGGCAATTTGTCAGTTATGTGCCATTAATTCCATAGTGAAGGGGATTACAATCAATGTTGATTTGCTTTGAAGGAGTGTGTACTCCTTGTGGCTGTAGAATTCACAAACTGAGCTGGATTGGTGTGGGCAGCACAAGCATTGCTGGATGTTTGTGCTTTTCAAGGCCCAAGATGGTGTTTTGGGCAGGCTTTGGTATTTTTGGCATGGTTTACAGGATATGTTTCTTTCCCATTTTTCTCACTCCTCCCTCTCACAGCTGCTGTGAGCATTTTTTACCCTTTCTTAGATGTGTTCTCTCAGCATAACTGACTGGCCCAGCTCTGGGCAGCAGCAGGTTTGCTTTGGGGTTGTCTGGAATGGGAATACCCTGGTGCCTTCTCCCAGAGGCCACTCCTTGCTACCAAAACCTTGCTGCATACCCAGTACACCTCTAAGCAGGTTTTTCTGGTAGTACTACTACTGATAGCTAATTGTTATCACCCTTCCCTTTCCTATTGAGTTTTATCATTGAGTATTTTGATATTTTAAGTATTTTCCTGATACAGTTTTGATATTGAATAATTATTTCTGTTGATAGCACGTACATGGAACAGCCTGGTGGAAGGTTGGACATGGAACAGTCTGGTTTAGCGAAAAGTGTCTCTGCCCATGGCAGGGGGGTTGGACCTTAAGGTTCCTTCCAACACTCTTTGAATATTCACTTTTAAACAAGATCTTTTCAGCTGCCTCGTTCTCCCCTCTAAACAAACACTGCCAGACTTTTCTCTATTTGCAGTCTTTCATTTCATCAGAGAAATAGGGATTCATACAATTGCAGAAAGGTTTGGGTTGGAAGGCACCGTGAAGATCAAATACAATTTTGTGTTGAGGCTTTATATTTCCAAAGAGACTTATTTTTTTTCTGGAGACACAGTTTTATGTATTATTGAAAATAATTGCTGGATAAAACTAATATGCAATCATTGTACATTCTTGAAGATAACCCAAATAATATATATTTGTTTGAATGTTCTTGTATTTTTAAGCAAAGCCAAAGAAAATCTTTCTTTCCCGTTGTTATGATTTAGTAGCATAACACAGTGTAATTATTTTGAAGATTAGATAGTTTTCACACAAGTTAACATCCAAAGTAATTTGTTTCTCTTCATTGCCTTTGATATTATTTAATCTAATATTTCAGAGCAGTCTTTGTTCCCATACAATGCTATTATTAATAACCTTAATATGTGTGAGGCTGATTGTTTTGTTTGGATATATAGATTTAATAGGTAGAATGGTAAAAAATTGTATTTTGACAATAAAAAACCCTAACAAAAAGTAGGTATAGACTGACACTTGAAAAATTCTGAGAAATCCAGAAGACTCTTTTGCTTAGGGTCACTTAATTATATTTGATCCATCTGTCGAGGTTGAACATTACTCCAAGTGCTGAATGCAGAAATTAGCTGGCATGCCAGTTGAGTTATTTTGTACAAAAAAAAGGCTATAGTCTCAATTAAATGTGAGTTTGAAATTGTTTTCCACTTTTATTTTCTAGAAAAGAAAGATGTCACGCAGAGCTTGGAAAGCTACACGGCAAAGTGCCCTGGGACAATGGAAGTCATCACTCTTCCAGATGGTTTGAAGCTACCTCCTGTTCCCTTCACCAAATTGCCTATTGTGAAGTAAGACCAAAACACAATCTTTAGCTTTTTCACAGTACCTGTCAAATTTTAAAGGATACTGAAAGGATGCAGCCATCTCACTTTATGCATGTGGATCACAGGAACATGGAAAAATGTCAAAATGTCAAATTGTTTTGAGAAGCTCTTGATCTAAAATAGAGCCTTTGACCAGAAAATACTTTGTGGCCTTTAGTTTCAGAAAGAGAGAAGTTTTGTTTTTTGAAGAACTGTCCTTCAACAGTTTGTTATTCAATTGAAGGAAGCTATTTTGCTGCAGCTGAGATTTTAGTTGAGTACTTGATCATTTCAATACTGAAAGTCCATGAGTTGGATGCAGTTTTCATCCACAGAGCTTGGAACTCACCTGGAAATGGTGCTTTTTGTACCTCTCCCTTTCCAGATGCTGCATTTTCAAGCTGGGACCTTCACTGGCCTGTTCTAAATCTCAGTTCCATTCAGGCACATCCTGCAGTCAGGCCAATGAATAACAACTTGTTCAGGTTGAAGCCTGGCATGGCATTAGAGAGAATCAGAGAGAGAGAAAGTAGCCACTGGGTATCAATAATAGAAGACTGAAAGGGAATATTTTCTTTTTGAAGGAAAGATAATTCCAATCCAGAAGAGGTATGTTGAATAGTGAAGAAAATGGAGGAAATACTGATTGAATCCTCCTTCATGGGAGTAATGAATGTAGTGATAGCATCATAGAACCATGGTATGATTAAACTTGGAGAAGACCTTTGAGGTGATCAAGTCCAACCATCAACCCAGCACCACCACCATGTCCACCATTCAACCATGTCCTCAGATGCCACATCCACACATTTTCTGAACACTTTCAGGGATGGTGACTCCACCATCTCCCTGGGCAGCCCCTTCCAATACTTAACAACCTTTTCCATGAAGAAAATTCTTCTAAGACCAAATTTAAATCTCCCTTGGCGCAATTTGAGGGCGTTTCCTCTTATCCTGTCGCTTGTTACCTGGGAGAAGAGTCTGGAAGAAGAGCCCAGTCAGAACTCTGGCAAGAGATTCCCAAGACTTCAGTGGGAAAGACTTCATGTCAATTAAAATGTTTTTTATGCTGAGAGAAGGGGACAAACATATCCACTTACATTATCTACTTGTCTTGACCTGGCTGTGCTTGGAATATTGGGAATAGCTCCTGTTTTGCCATGGGGCAAGGAACCCAGCATCAACTTTATTTAACATTTAAGGACTGCTGCTCCTCTCCTCCTTCTTGTCTGTTAAAATTTCTATAAAAGCCATAGTAATAAAAATTTGTGCTCCAATAAAATGTTAGTTGAATTTAGATATAAAGGCTCTGGTTCCATCTGCCCAGCAGATCTGGTGCTGTAGAGCTGCCCAGCCCATTGGAACCAGCTGTGCTGCTGGACTGCAGAGCTCTCTGAGCTAGATTGTGCTAATTTTTGTGACATCAATTATAAATGTGTGGAAATGCCATTTTGATGAATGTTGAATAACCTCAGCTTATGATTCAATCCATGTTAGAGCCCTGTAGAAACACTCATTTACTGATGGGGATGATTTCTATTTACTATTGGCATTTCATGGTCTACGAGTTTTAATCCATTTAATGTGGGGTGCTTATTTTCGCTGTGAATTTCTTAATCAAAATACTGTCAGACATGGAAATGCCACAGTGAAATAGGAACACAGTTGCAATGTTACCTTTTCTCCCCAGTACTTTAAAGGCAATAGAAGAGATTTGGCAAGGCAAAATCTTTATATTTTATTACTCATGTTCAATATAAAATCATCATCTGGTATTTTCTCAGATTAAATAATGCACTATTCCCATTTTTATAATTTACCTATGTTAAAGGTAATTGTCTTACTAATATATTTAAAAGCAGAAAATTTTCTTTCTTTTTAGCACTGCTGCTTTTAGTTGTCTTCACATTTTTCTTACTACTTCAAATTGACTCAGTGCCATTTTTTCCCCTTCCCTCTGTTTACTTAGTGTAGTGAGATTTATTAAAAAAAAATAATATTTTTCCTTTCCCATCTAAGCAAGGTTGTTTTTAATTAACATTTTCCAAATACAGGATTTTGATCTTCTGGGTAGCTAGTGAAATCAGTTAGAAATTCTTAATTGTCACTCATTTGCATTCAGTGGTGTCAGGCCAGGGGACATGACTGAAGCTTTTCACACAAAGGTATTAAAAATCTGCTCTCTTCTATGTCTGACCTGTGAGGGTACAGCTCTCTGATTCATGTTTGAGGAACATTCCTTCCACTGTCATGCATTCAGGTAAAGCAGGTTATCCACCAGTATTTATATAATAACCACAAAGGAGCCAAAGCACTTTGCTATGTATATAAAATAAAATTCCTTTTTATTACCTCTACATCAAATTCAGTGTTTGTTTCCTCAAATAAGTATAATGCACATTTTTGTTTTAAGTTGCATTCTTATTTGTAGAAAAATTCTATAGAAGAAATTTTAAAATATGAAATATCAGAGGTATTTTACAGTTTCCTTCTTATTCCTCAGGCTCATTGTCTGTAATTTTACATATGATTTTGATGCTGACATTAACTATCACCAACATGTAACATATGGATGTGATTTATTTCTTGTTCAACGCACTTTTAGTGTTATTTAGTAATTTCTTATCAGGTGTTTTTATCCACAGAGAGAAGTTGTCAGTGTAGTGCTACTCTCACAGCTGCATTATTTTTCAGCAGAAACACATTATCTTGGTTTCTTGAGTGTGTCTACTTTCTATTAGTGTGATACTGATATATCTGTTCTTTGCTGTGCTGAGTTCCTGATTTGAAGTAATTAGGTGTCCTACAGGTTTATAGAATGCTGCTGATTTTACTGAATATCCACCAATTTATTGCTTGTTCTTCTGCCCACAATTTAGTCTTTACTTTCCCCTGAGCATTGGAAGAGCATTGATTTCCCTGCATGGCATTGTAGGAATTGGGCCTAGCAGGGATGCAATCTAATAGATCATTTGTTTTCTATTTGTAATTTGCTTTCTGGTTGTTTAACAAACCCACTCAAATTTCTGGGACATTTTCTTCTTTCCAGCAGCAACTCTGCATTTTCACTGTATTAAAATCAGCTTTATTCACTGTGGAGAATTTTCTTTATTTGTCTTGCCCAGTGAAATCTTGTCTGGATTCTAGTCTGGGTTTAAGTTGAATATTTGGCTGCTTTCTGCACTGGCGTTGTGGTTCAGTCTGTACTCAAAAATTAATAGCTGGATTTCAAATCACTGTTTTGGCTAGTTTTGGTTTTGTTGTTTCTAAAGAAGATTTTTTTTTCTTTGTTATTTATTTTCTGAGAGCTTTCTGAAACTGCAGTTTCTTTGGGTTGATGTTTCTTCCTTTTTTATTGTAAATGTTTGCTTCAAGTGTTGCATTTCAGATATTTTATTCTCAGACTGGTATTTCATATTTATCAGTTCTTTTTTAACACAGTCACCTGGTACAAAATAGAATAAATGAAATAATTACAAATTATTTTTACTCACCAGATCTGTGAAGCTCTTGAACCTCCCAACCAGTCTCCGACCTCACAAAATGAAAAGTTTACTTGGTCAGAATGTGTCAACCAAAAGCCCCTTCATATATTCTCCAATTATTGCTCACAGTCGTGGGGAAGAACGAAATAAGAAAATAGGTAAGAATAATTTACAGTATTTTCTGTTCTTTTGTTAAATTAGAGAATCTTCTGTGGTCAAGGAAAGCAAACCTGAACATTGCTGTCTTTCATTTCAGATAATCAGTGTTTTAGCCTCAAGTCCTTAAGGAACAAATCTTTTTTTCTCTGGGGCACAGTTTCATATTCAAAAGAGGAATAAAGTCTCATATATGGTAATATTGATTTTTCAAGAAGAGATAAACTAGTTTTATTTCTTTCTCAAACAAAAGAGAATTCAAGGAAAACTTAGTTCTGACATGCTCTGCTTGGCAGCCACCACAATTTCAGTGCCCTGAGGAAAATGCACTTTTGTGGTTTTTCCTTTTCCTATTCTGATTTAACATAAACTCAGAGTGATGAACTGTCTGATTGGTCCCTTTTACTCAAGGACAGGTCAGCCAGGAAAAGGTGTTATACCCTGTTAGGAATATTAGTAATTTTCTTTTTATAAAGATTATAAAGCCTTTCAGTGCAGTAATTGTGCCATTGGAAAAAGATTAGAAGTTTGTTTAAATCCTGGATTAAGTTACAAATATTGGTAGTTCTTTTTGTAGCTTTTGTGCCTATCACATGTGATAATTTTTACCAGAGGCATCAGTGTCAGCACAGAAAAGATTTATGTGACTGTGGAACAGAACTGATTGTAAAAACTTCAGAAATTTGCAGGATGTTTTAACTTGGCTCCTTGTTCATGTGGACTGTGCCTGCCTGCAGGGTCAGTTCTCCAAGAATCTCTGTGGTTTCCTCTTTCCAACAAAAATGGTCTGTGCCCCTCCTGAGGACCTGGTTATCAATAAGGTGAAATCCCTCACCCTGAGAAGAACATGCACATTTTCCACTTGGGTTTATGGTGATGTGTATTTTCAATAAACAGCTGAAACAGGAACAGTTGGGATGTGCAGAGCAGGGATGATGATCTGGCAGTTTGGGTGCACTTGGCTCAGTGTGACTTTGCTGCAGCACTACTTTGATTTCAAAAGAGAAAGGCTAAGAAATTAAAAAAAGATTAAGAAGAATTAGTTAAAGGATAAATTGAAAAAATGTGCATGTAGGGGAACATCTTAAAGTGCTCTCTTCATTTCTCTTAATAATTCATTGAAAGTTTAATTAATATTAAATTTTCACCATTTAATCTCTTAGCTATACTGTGTCGTCTTTTTTTCATTTAAATAAAACCTCATTCCCAGTTTTGTCACATAATTGTACAAAGCAATATCCTCATTCCTTGATGGGTACAAAAGGAACCTGCATTTTTGAACTGGTTAACATTTGTTTGGTGCTTTGTGTACCGTAAGAGATTTACATTTTACACTGAATATTCTTCTTTTAGGTTTTTATTTAGCCTAAGGAGATGTCTGATTGCTTCTGATCCTGTACAGCATTTGTCTTTTGAAGTATATAAACACTGCAGTCCCTGCTAAAAGCCTCTAATGTTTCAAAGTTCAGCAAACAAAAGAAAATACACAATAAAAGCAGATACTTCTTTTGAAAGAAGCTGAGAAATTTATTAAGTTTGAAATTAATGAGAGTAATTTAATGGCATGGATTTAACATTAATTAAAAACCAGAATAACAAATGAACTGTTTGTCTTACATGGAGATAGTACTCCATATTTTGGTTAAATTATTGTTTTGCAGCAAAGGAAATCAGGCACTGCTGACAAACCAAAGGGAAACAAAACCCTTTAGAAAATCTTGAAATGTTTTCAGCTTTCAACTTGATAAGCTTTTCTGATTGGAAAAAATAACAGGGATAATTATATTGTAGTTAAATTGCTTTAATAGCATGCTAGTTGTAAAAAATAAACCTCCTGATTTTTGACATGAAGTGTTTTGTTGGTTTTGAGTGCTGATAGTCTAAAGCAGCAAGAATATATAATACAGTTCTGTTAGTAAATCCAGCAGCTCTGTCATACCTGTATTAGCTGGTACAAATATGGCTCATTTTACCTTGCCTTTCAAAACCTTTTCCCCCAAGGAACAATTCTGTAGCCCTGCCCTGGCACATTTTTCATAGGAGATTTCAATCTCATCTCAAAAAACCTCCATTGATTCAGACTCCACCCTGTCCCTGAGGAGGTTGTTCCACAGAATCACTGTTCTTACTGAAACAAAACAAAAAAAATTAGTAAGAAAATAAAACCTGTTTCAGTCCAATTGGTGTCTGTTATCCTTGGTCTTCCTATGGCTCCTTGTGAGGAAAGAGCTTCTGTTGTCTTTATGCAGCCCTCAAAGTTCTGAAATACTGTGATGATATTGCCCCTGAGCCTTCTCTTCACCCTAGAGGGGATATCCCTCATCAGGGGGGTCCTCAAGTCCTTGACCACCTTTGTGGTGCTCCTTGGGATCCTCTCCAGTTTGTCTGTGTCCCTCCCAGCTGTGGGGACCACAGCTGGACACAGCTGTGCCTGACAAGCTCAGGGTGGAGTAGAGTGGTCACCTCCCTCTCTGTGCAGTGGAGTAGCAGATGGACTCAGAACCCAAAGCGAGGGACTCGGAACCCAAAGCAGAGGGACTGAGAACCCAAAGCAGATGGACTCAGAACCCAAGTCAGATGGACTCATAGAACCCAAAGCAGAGGGACTCAGAGCCCAAAGCAGAGGGACTCTTAGAACCCAAAGGAGATGGACTCAGAACCCAAAGCAGGTGTACTCAGAGCCCAAAGCAGATGGACTCAGAACCCAAAGCAGGTGTACTCAGAGCCCAAAGCAGATGGACTCTCAGAACCCAAAGCAGAGGGACTCTCAGAACCCAAAGCAGATGGACACTGAGAACCCAAAGCACATGTATTCAGAGCCCAGCAGGGTGATGAGTGGAGGGATTGTCAGTCAGGGGTCTGTTACAGGGGAAGGATGGAACCAGGTCACTGCATGTACCAGGAGGAAGGTTCCTCCTCCTGTTACAAGTAGGACTGGCACCTTCTACAACAGGGGTGAGGCCCTGGAATGAGAAGGCCAAACAACTGATGAGGTGGCTGAGGGTCCTTCTGGGGCAGAGGGGCCTCCTAAAGCAGCACCACGTGGACCCTGCATCACAACCTCCTCTGCTGGCAGGAGAGGAAGGGTGATCCTCACAGGAGACTCCCTCCCTTCTAAGGGGAGCAGAGAGCCCCATGTGCAGACCTGACCCAACTCAGGGGAGGTCTGCTGTCTCCCAGGGTTTCAGGTCAGGGACATCCCTAGAAAATTCCATCTAGAAAGACTCTTTAATTCCTGTCTGCTGTTGGTTGCTCAGACTGGCAGCAACAAAACAACAAAGAGAAGTCTGACACCAATCAAAAGAGACTTCAAGGCCCTGGGACTTGGGTGGAGGGATCAGAAGCACAGGGAGTGATTTCCTTCATCCTTCCAGAAGCAAGGAATAACAATGATAGGAACAGGCAGCTCCATTGATGTGTGGCTCCAAGGTTGGTGTCAATGGGAAAATGTGGGTTTTTTTGGCCATCTATCAACACCTGGCCTGCTGACACCTGATGGGATGAGCCTTTCTCAGATGGGAAAAGGAGTCCTAGCACAGGAGCAATGGTGCTTGCTGACAGAGCTTTGAACTAGCTTGGAAGGGGGAAAGGGAGAAAACCAGGCTCCCCAGTGCTGAGCAATGGGATTTTGTGCCAAATCTTGAGGATCCTGATGGGATCCCTCAATCTGCTACGCCAGGTGTTGGCCACAAGGTACCACACCTGAAATGTTTCTACCCTGATGCCCACACCATGAGGAACAAACACCAGCTGGAAGCTTTGGCCCAGTCCCAAGCTTTGACATCACTGGCACAAATGAATCATGGAGGGATGAGTCCTGGGCCTGGAGAGCCCTGTTGGGTGCTGTGCTTTCAGAACTTTCCTCAGTGTAGTGATTGTTAGAATGTGGAGATTCAGGGCTGCTGTGCTCCTGCAGATGCCTCTGTTGCTGTAGGAATCCACAATGTTTAACTCTGTACCTGTGCAGAGCAGTCACTGGCTGTTTTGGGGGCTGCAGAATGTAAAAGACATCATGGACACTAATAAGCAATTAAATATGAAATGTGGAGAACATCTCATACCACTGTGAATGTGAATGTTTTGTTTTAATCAACAGTTTTGCTTTTCAGGTTTCACAGTAATATCACCCATTAACATCTGTGGATGTATGTGTTTAATTTCCACTAGCATTAATTTGAGTTAAACATTTGCATTAAGTACATCTCCCTTGAGCTCTCTAATATTGCCTGCAAAATGTAATCAGAAAGTAAATGATTGTGAATGTACAATTAGAGTACAGATTGCTTCAACTGTGCATTAAAGTCTTAATATTGATTATCCAGGTTTTTTACTGGACATTTCTTGATATCCTAGTAGAAAAATTGTTAGCAATGTATGTTAAAATCATTAGGTAAACTAGTAAGAACTAATCCCTGTATGCTATAATTTAGCTTATAATCATGATTTATTTAACAAATGTAATTAAACCACCTTTTGTTTACTTGGACTGCAAATCCTCAGCTTGCAGGGAGAATCTTGCCACATTCAGTTTAAAGTCTGCACTTCAGGTGCATGTGGTTCATTGTGAGAAATTTGGAAGGTAGACACAAACCTGAGGGCTGAAAAGGTTATGAAGTGCTGATATAAAATAATCTTTTTGCATTGAACGGTTGCTCAAAATTTGCATCTCTGCTTCTGACCTCCATGATCTGCCACAGAACCATAGAATTACAGAATGGATTGGGTTGGAAGGGACCTTAAAGATAATCCAATTCCAACCTCCCCTGCCATGGACAGGGACACCTTCCACTAGTCCAGCCTCATCTCCTTAAATTACAAAACTCAAAAAAAAATTAAAATTGGCAGAGTGAAGTATCTTTAAAGTTGACTTGTCTCTTGTGCTAAGATATAAACTGCAAGTTCATCTTTTTACCTGGCCCACTTTACTTCACTGTCTCTTTATTTACTCCATATAATCAGCTGTGCCTGTATGAGGACTTGTGGTTTCCTTCTTCCTGTTGTGTTCATTTCTTACCTGGCTGATTCTTCTCCAGGTCTCCAATGTCAAGGCCATGTGCACTCTACAAAACTCCAATTATGGAAACCTTTAAGTGTTGAACATGAAGGATGTGTTGAAGCAGTGTTTTGAATTGCTGCATGAGTTAATTTTGCCAATGAAGCATTGGTTCTTTGAGCACTCTTGCTGTGTTAATGAACATTTCCAGTCCCTTCACCTCTTGCTTTGCCTGGGATTTACATCTTGTGTCACACAATGCTCTTGAGCAGGACTTGGACTGTGAAGATTATAGAGATATATTAAGTATTATAGCAATCTGACAGCTCAGCTGCTGCTGTTTGTTTATAAGCCTGTGATTAGGTAATTCCTGCCTTAATTTTGTGATTATTCTTGCAGATTTCCAGTGGGTCCAGGGAGATGTGTGTGAAGTTCAGCTGATGGTGTACAACCCTATGCCTTTTGAGCTCCGAGTAGAAAACATGGTATGCATCTTCCTAAATCTTCTCTTTCTGCTATTTTTCTGAAGAAAAATCTCATTTGGATTTTCGAATATGTTTTTGTATAAATATTCTTTAAATATGGTTTAAACCAGCATAATCTCAGTTTAACACTGTGGTGTTAATCAATTTTCTCATATTTTTGGTGATGAGGTATTGAAAAGAAAAATCTCTGCAACTCAGAGTGTTTAAATGCTTTACTGGCACTGACCCATAAATCAGTTCTGTACATTTCTGTTTTGAATAAAACTCCTGCTACATGATTTACATAGAGTGGTTTTCAAGTAATAATTATACCCAAAACCTAATGATTATTGTACCCTTGCTACTGTTGTTTAAAAGTCTGCATTCATCCTTGCTTTTCAAATTCCCATTTTGACCACAATTAAAAAACCTGATGAACTAAAATACTTAGATCTGAGAAGCTTTGGGTTTTAATAAAAACTTCAGCTCCTGGACTTCTTGTTCCCAGTGATTTATGTTATTTCAAAACACTCTAATGTCAGATGAACAGAAGGAAGTGAAAAAAAAAGGCCAAACCACTGGAGAAATAGGTGAGGTGAGAAGGATCAAGCCTAAGCTCTCTACTTCAGCTGGCTGCTTGCAGTATATCCTGAAAAAAGGGAAATTGTGTTTTTTCTTTCTTTATTCCATCTAACAGGATTTTTAAAAATTGTGATCAATTTAAACATTGAAAGTTCTGTAACTACCAGACCAACTTAATATCCACTCAGTTCTAATCCAGCATTTTCCTTTATGTTAAATACTTTTACCTTTAGTATTGCTTTAAATATAAATCACATCTCTTAGAGCCCTTTGTTCTGTCAAGCTAATTGAATCAGTGTACATTTGTTTACTCATGATTTTTGTTTGGGTTTTATTTTTATTGATATGTCTACTGCAGTGTCTAGTCTGACCTAAATTACTGATAATAAACCACATATAATAAAGTGCTTTTCCATGGGAAGTGAACGTGCCCAAAGATTTTGTTTTTATAGCACAATAAAATTAATTCTTGGAAGCTAACATGCCACTTTCTCTAGCAACATTTCCTCTCACCCTCACAGAAGTATTTAAATTTTTTAGAGTTTTATAGAAAAAGTAGTTGTAAAGCTGCACATCAGAAGGGTCTCTGTGGGAATTAATTGATTAAGAACATTTTGATTTACAGTCCAATTGGTATTGTGTAAGTAATGATGTTGTTATATATTAAAAAAACTTGGAAAATTTCTAAATGAGGAAATTCCTTCTGAGTGCTTCCATGCACTCAAGAATTCAGAATGCAGTTGTTTGTGTAGATCTACACAATATCCATTCCCTGAGCAAATGAACTGTAGTAGCACCAATACTTCTCTTTAATGCTGTTGTGGTGAAGTTCTGTCTTGGAATTACCACTGAATTCCAGTTCCAGTGGAAAGCACAAGAGGAATTAATTTGCCAACCAGATGCAAATCTTTGAAGTGATTAATGCAACTCTAGTCAGTGCTTTGAGAAATTCTCCTCCTCACTTGGAGAAATTGATTGATTTGGTAGATTAGTATCTTTATCAAGACTGTAGCAAGTTGAGGAGAGTGCTTTTTCCCATTGATTTGGAATTTCAGAGATAATTTCTTTGGAACTGAAGCCAGTTTTGAGCTCCCCAAATGACAAAAACACTGACATCTGTTCAGCCTATAGAGGAGAAGAATATTGGGGTGATTCCTACTGCTCTGCTCAATCCCAAAATGGGAAAGTGCAGCAAAAGAAGAGCTGGGCTCTTCCCAGAGGATGAGAGCCAGGGAATGAGCTGCAGCCTTGGGAAACTTCCCTCCCTGATAAAAACTCCCTTTTCCCAAGCAGGAGGGGATCATACACTGGGACTGCTTGTCCAGAGAGAACCTGAGACCTCCATCTTTAGAAATCTTTAAAACTTGAGTGATCAGGATGTGAAAAACCTAAACTACCACCAAAGCTGCCCCTGCTCTGAGCACTGGGCTGAACAAGATGACCTCTACAATTTCTTTCCAACCTAAGTTGTTGGTTTTCCAGTCTCATCTGTGAATTTTCTGGAATGTGGGAATAGGCATTACTTCATCATAAGAATAAACTCCTCTGTTTTCATTTTAATAATTCAGAGTGCTGGTTAATATTTTAAAATGGTGTGTTTTATTATTAACATGTACCCATGCCTGCCGTTCCCATACCCTTTTCTTGTCTGATTTCTCATCACCTATCAGATTCTTTCAGATTATTTACTCTCACTGACTCAGTTTCATAGCAAGTGTGTCCTTTTCTGTCATTTAGTGGCAGTTTCAACTTGTTTTTCCCATGACTTTTTTCCTCTTGCCTGACTCAGCACCTCACCTTTTCAAGATCATTCCGGCTTGTTTCCAGTCATCTTTGAGTTTTCCATTGCTTGCTTTAATTTTCCTTTGTCCTTTCCAGGCTCCATCATTCACCAATATATAACTGTACTGAAATCTACAGTCTTTATTTTTTTTAAATTTTCCCCTTTCCCTCAATTTAGATTTGTTGTTCTGATAAATTACTCATTTCATGTTACATGAAATCCAAGCTTTTGGCCATGGTACTTTTCCTACTGTGTCTCTGTTGAATTTCTGTTGTGATGGTAAACAAGTTAGCATTGAGCACAGGTTGTTAAGGAGAATGATTCCCCATGGAAAGGCTTCCAGAGTTTTTCATTAATTGAAGTATTAATGCTGAGTCCATGCAGGTTAATTGAGGTGTGCTTAAGTAAAAGGCATTGAATTTCTAGGCTTGATATAAGACTGTGGACACAAGACTTTGATTAGTATTGCTCTGATGATAAACCCTGAACAATTGATTTTCTTTTGTTATTTTATTTTATTGTTCTCAAGGATCTTGGCCCATTTTTCTTGTTTTTACTGTTAATTTCCTGTCATGCATATTCCTGATTTGGGACTTTAATTAGGTACCTATTCTTCATTCCTGCCCCATTTCTGTGTTCATTTTCTGTCTGTTTCTATATTGTCCATATAGTTAGAAGGCTGGTCCAATGGAAAGTGCAGTAGTGTTGGTAAAATGACAAATGAAAATGTTCAATCATGGAGCATGGAAGTGATGAGCTCCCACAATTGTGTGAGCAATAGAGTGAAGTAGGAGAGATCTTGGGGCTGATCAGAACAAATGCTTTAATAAAACTCAGCAGGTACCTTAAATCAGCAGAATGAGAGACAAAAATGAGCCTAACCAGAGCTGGCTGGGATGGATTAGACAGAATATTTTTGCCATGGTGGTGCTGGGGTGCAGCTCACCTGGAGATGGGATGTTCAGCTGCACATTTGTGCCACCACTTCACCTTTTCTGCCAGGAATGTTGATTTCTGTACAGCCTTGTTCAGGTCTCTCAGTGATGGCCTCCAGCCCTTTTGCAGTTTGTTCTGATGTTACTGCCATAAATGCAGTTTTCTGTGCAGCAAAAAATGATCTTCACATTTCAGGCCTTCCAAAACAATCAAAAAATTCTGGGAAATCTCCTGTGGATTTGTTTTGAATCTTGAGACAAATACTTAAAGCAGCAAACTGTACAATCTGGGGAGATTTAGTACTAAAATACATATGAAGATCCAGTGCAAAATGTTAAGTTCTCTAAGATTTTAACTTCTTTTTCATCTTCTTTTTCATATTTTTATCAAGTTTCCTATTAAAAGCAAAAAAAAAAAAAGCTGAGAAATTAATTTTGAGGTAATGTTATGTATTGTGGGAAAGCATTTTCTCTGCTCTTACTGTGGAGAATACAGCCATGGTTCCAAGAAAGCTATAAGATCTACATACAGTAGATCTGTCTGTATTTAATAAATAAATATCAAGAAATCAATAAATAGTTAATAAATACAGAAAACTGTATTTAATAAATAAATATCAAGAAGCAAAAAAATGCTACCCCCTAACCCATGAGAAGATTATAATTTACAATACTTTGTCATTATTCAAGAATTAATTTCTTTTTCTGTGGTTCTCCTTCTGTTTGGGACCTGTATTTATTTGAATACAACCGGGTGTGGTATTTTGATTAATGATGCTTTAAGAATGGCCATTGCCTTTTTTTTTTTTTTAATTGAAAATTGTGCTATTAGTCAAGAGCTCTGTGTTGATGTATAAAAAGAGAATCTAAAAATTTGATAAATCTGATTGTTTAATCAGTCCCACAACTTTGCTTATGATGGTTTAAATTGTTTCCATGAACTGCTCTTTCCTGAGTTCATATCTTTTGCTGTTTCTGCTGTCTTGAGAGAATGTTTAATTATTGCTACACTACATTTAGTGGAGAATGTTTTAGTCAAGAAAGGTGAAGGGGGGAAAAGAATAAAAATGGTTGTGTTTGGTGTTTTTCTAGGTCTGCCTGAAATAACCATATTAGAAATAGTAGGGAAAATTTCCTTAAAAATAAATATTTGACAGTTTTTGTGTAAAGTATTTGACAACATGGTACACAAGTATGTTCAGCATGGAAAGTAACTTTGAAGGTCGTGTTACTTTAAAAAAAGAATGATTGCAGTTTGGGATTGGTAAGTAAAGCCTAAAAAAAGCAGTTACATACTCCTGTTATTTTAACAGCATCCCCAAATGCTGCCATTTACATGCAAGTTGTTTTGTTCCTCTAAAACTGAAATGAGATTTGAAGTGATTGAAAGCCATGCTGTGATAAAAGCATGCATACATTCTCTCCAAGACAATTTAAATTGTTTTATAAGAATACAAAGAAAACAATTTTTTGTGTGCCTGACTCATATATTCCCTGGAGGAAACCTTGGATTTGGATGATCTGTTCCTGTAGGGTCAGAAAGAGAAATGATTACCAAATGGTGACTAAATAATTACTAAATATTACTACTTGAAATAATGTAATAACTCTCAGGAAAAGAAATCTAACACATTTCCCTACTTTTGGTGGTGTGGCTGAAATCTTTTAGTTAATGGATGTGAGAGTACTTCAGCCTTGGTTAGGCTCTTAAACTGCAAAACTTCAGGCACCAGAGGGCAATGTTGGGCAAATATTGCAGAATTGTGCAATTCAGCAAATTGTGCTCTTGAAATCATCTTTCAGACATTCTAAGAGGTGTGATTGTCCTTTAAAAATCGCTTATGTGGCCTAAGTTTTAAGGGTAAGTGTCATGATTTCAATTTATGTCTGGAAATCTGAAGTCTAGTTGATTTTTATATTGACTTTTCCCCCCATTTTTATGAGTTTTAATGTTTTCTTAATGTCTTTACTTTTCAAAACTTGGAAGTTTTACTGAACAGTAGAACTGTGAAAGGGGAGGAATCGACTGCTGCTTTCTTGATTTTGTGTTAGTGCACTTGAAGCTCTTCAATTTCTAGTCCAGGCACGGTGTGTGCTTAGTGCAGGTATTTTGGCATTTAAATTGTGTTTGTTCTCTAAAAAATCCCTTTGTTTTCAAGGTTTGCATTACATATCAGAGAATATTTAGGGGTCTCTGTCAATTTGCTACAGCTGATAGTAAACAAGCCACTGGAGGGTTTGGGGGGTTTTAATCACTGATTTTGCAGGACTTGAAGTCCTTGGATGAAAGTTTTTAGTTGAGATGAATCCTGAATAATTCAAATGTATTTGAATATTAGGCCATGTGATAGATCAATGGTTTTGAGACTAAAATAAAGTTTTAAAGCCTTCTGTACCAGTTTTAAAAGTGAGTTCTGGAGAGTGTATGGGGCCAGCTTTTTTTTTGTGTTCTAAGGTTTGGTTCAGCCAAAGCAAAAGCAGCAGAATTGTGGTGAAAATTGAGGCAACATCAGTGTTAAAGAGAGAATGTTCATCCCATTTCTGTGGGGTGAATCCCACTGGAAGGATTAATGTGGGAATCAAAGAATCTCAGTGCTCTGATACAATGGGTGCTGAATATACAGAAAGACAAAGTTAGGTTTTACTTGTGTTTTTGGGGATGGTTTCTGACAGCTGAAGTCTGCATGTGAAATGGGAGGAAAACAACAATTCAGTAGAAATGAGGGTGCAACAGAGTATTTATTTACAACTCAAGTACAACAGAAATGGAATTTTATGTAGCCTCAAGGACAGAGTTCTCTAATGCAGCTTCCCACAAAGCCAGAGTAGCTTTGGGTAAATTAGGTGTTGTCTCAAGAGTGTCAAGTCTATAAAGAAGTAATTGCTAGAACAGAGATTTTACAGATTTTGGATATGTTATGTGTTTTTCTGTGGCTCAAACTGTGAGTTTTTTAATCTCTCTTCACAAAAGTACATTCCTCTTTAACAGGGCTCTCAGTTCTCATTAAGCATCCACACAGAGTTAAGATTTAATCCAGTTGTGCTTACTTCTTTTATTGATGGAGGTCTTTGTAGCAACCTTACTCAAAAATAAATATGTGTATAGAAAAACAATGGGTAACTTGGATTTATATGTTTTCCAAAATCAAGTTTACTTTTAACAGCACATTCTATGCTCAAGCATCTTCAATTCATTAACCAAGCTTAAAGAAAAGCCGCAGTCTAGTAAGAACAGTAATGTTGTGCTCAGAAATTTCTTCAATGATTTTTTTTTTCTGCTTCATTTCTCATTTTGTCCCATGTTTTAAATTTAGAATGCTAAAAGATTTCTCTGACACTAAGGGAGTAACTGCAGGCATTTAGGCTTGAGAGGATCAGTTCAGCAAAATGAATGCATTATTCCAACTCACTGAAATATTTAGGTTGGATGGTTAAGCTAGACTTGCCCTGTTATCTGTAAATACAATTTCTTTTTTTCAACTTAGAAAACATATTTTGGGTATGTAATCAAAGCTATGCAAGATCTGTGATTTCCACTATCAAATATTGATAGATAGTGGTTTGATTTCCACTATCTATCAAATATTCAAGTTAAAGTCACAGGTACAATTAAATATAGGTACAAAACAGCATCATGCAGATGATATCTGTGATTTTTTTACTGTGCTTGGATGTAAATTTTTATTAGTTTTTCATTCCCATCTCAGTTCCTGGAACACATTTCCATGTTGAATACAAATCCTGCTGTAATTTTGGATGCACGCTGCAGTCAGTGCAACTCAAACCCCAGAATAACTGCTATGAGTAAATTGGAATAAATCATAAAAGTTTGGCTGATGTAAAGCATGGGATTAAAATATAAGTATCTAGCATAAAAATGTAAGTGTATATCATAAATGGATTTATCTGTGTATTGTCTTTTTTCAGGGTCTCTTGACAACTGGAGTAGAATTTGAGTCTCTGCCTGCTGCCCTTTCCCTCCCTGCAGAATCTGGGCTCTATCCTGTGACTCTGGTTGGAGTTCCCCAGACCACAGGGCAGATCACTGTCAATGGTAAGGGATGGCTCCACTCACCCTTGCTGGCAGAACCACCTGAGTTTTCCACCCCTGTGCCTTGCATGGCTTTGTTTGCCACGTGTGTGTTCACCACTCTGAATTCTCCTCAGTCAGGAAAAGAAAACAGGAACACAGGGAATCTGTTCCCTGCACCAGGCTTCATTAAAAACAGCCTGATGAATCACTTGGCTGCAGCAGCAGTAACGAGCACATTCTTGGAGTATCTCATGTGTGAGAGGAAGAGGATAATGAACTCCAGCTCCCTTTTATTAATGCTTTCATTTGGAAAGCTTCTGAGGAGGATTACTGTAACTTTTTTCTTAAGAATGCAGAAGATAATCTTGCAGGGTTTTTTTTTTTTTCCCCTTAATTAATCGTGTTCATGTAAGATTACAGAAATTTTTGCAGATTGCTTCCGTGGAAACGATTTAGCCAGGGTGTATGGCCTGTTGCAGTCAAGATATCATTTCATTAATAAGCCAAAATAAAACTGTGTGTGTAGTAAGGAAGGAAATTAAAGCGCTTTTACAAAAGGCTTGCAGACCTAGAAAAGGAGGCATATGTGGAGAGGATGGATTCAACATGTAGTAGGAGTGAATAATCTTATCAAATCACATTTTTAAATATGTCTTCCTGGAATGCAAAGTTCGGATACAGGATAAGAACGATTTTGGTAAAGCTAAGCTCTAAAAGAAGATGTCTTTGAACTTGAAGAAACTGTTTTCACTGAGTTCTTCTTAAATGCTTTTGTCTGCTCATAAAACAATTTTTCATGTGATTTTTTTTCTCAGAAACTGTTTCAGTAAATAGCATCAAAGCATTCAGAACATTTGTACTGTAGTTGTCTCCTTTTGAGTTCCACATACTAAAAATGTATTGCAAGTAGAGGAGTTGATTTCTGTACTTGGCAGCTTTTTGTTTGTCAATGTATCAAATTTTCCTTCAGATATAACTCATAAATATTGCCTGGTAAGGAATCAGTGGAGAGGTATTTTTCTACTAAATTGAACTTTCAGAAGTTGTAGTCTTTCGTGGCAGGTGTTTGTGTTTATGCATGCATCTTTTTTTCCATTAATAATTTCCTTTAGGATTCTTTTATCCTTCTGGATGTAGTTGAGATTCTTTCCTGTAAACATTTTTCTGAGGAAATAGGGAATGTGTGTTGAAGGTTGACATGTTTTATGTGCCCCAGGGAATTTGGTGACAGGTATAAAATGGTGTCCATGCTATGACTTGTGATGTTGATCTTGTAAAGAATTCTGCAGAAGTTTCCGATGCATTGTAGAAATCAGACGCTCTTTACAGTTTATTTTATTTTACATGCCACAGATGCAGAGGTGACCATTTGTTGTTTGTACATTGTCAGATACTTATAAATGTTGTTTCAAGGGTTTTGATAGTCCTGTACATATTACATGTCCTGAGAATATTTTCCTGTAGAGAAGGTGGTGGTTTGGGTACTTTTAGACCTGCCAGAAAACAGTACAATTCACAACATAACTGGTGTTTTATTCTAAAACTCAGGTTATCATACTTCAGTTTTTGGAGTCTTCAGTGATTGTCTTCTGGACAATCTGCCAGGAGTGAAGACCAATGGCTGCACTGTTGAAGTCATTCCAGCTTTGCCAAGGCTGCAGATCAGCACCTCCCTTCCAAGGTGAAAAATTAAATTAAATGATGATTTTATTAGGTTGTATTTAAGTGTTAATCACATGCTGAATAAAAGCTTTTCCACCTGAGTGCATCATCTATGCTTGAGTAAAACAGGACATAATCTAAATCTGCATTATTTGCTTTAGAATACAAACCTGAGGTTTTTGTTTTACTGCTTTAAACCATGGAATTTCACAGAAATATGCAGAAATAATTTTGCAATGTTTTATGTGCTCAGAACTTTGGTTTTGGGCAAAGAGGGATGTATCAAGCCAAGAATTCACTGTTTATATCTTAAAAATCTGGTGCAGACATGACTGTTAACTCAGATCAATTATCACAGAAGAAAGAAAGAAAGAAGAGAGAAAAAGATATAGAAGAAGAATCACTAATAAGTACATGTACATTTATCACTAATAAGTACATGTACATTTATACAGTAACTGAAAACAATTTGTTTTCCTTTTTAGTATGCAATTCCATGATACTTTGTCTCAATATGAGGGGGAATACAGAAATTCCTTCTTCCCTTTCACTCCACATGCTCAAATTCCAGAGCCCTGAAATGCTAACAGTACATGACAGCACATTCTGAATGATCAAAAAATACTTGAAGTCCTCGTCACAGATCTGTTCTGAAATTCTGAAATCTGCTCCTGTTTGTGGAGGCTGCTTGTCTTGTGGTAAGGAAGGACAGGATCAAAGGGAAGGAGGGCAGGAGTACCTGCAAAAATAAGTGGAATTATTGGTCATTAATCTCAGTGACTTCTGTCCTTGTATCCTCGATGCCTTCTGACCGCTCTGCATCAGCACAGAAAGTGCAGTCAGGAGTGGAACCTCTGCCCATCTGTCTTGTTCTGCAGCCTCCTTCCCTCATTCCTGCTCCAAAGAGTTCATCTCCAGGCACTGTTCCACCTTTCACACTGGGAATTTTTTCTCTGGATCCAGTGCTGTGAGGTTTCTGCCCTGCACTGTCCACTGAACCTGCTCCTTGTAGTGACCTGCTGTCACCGTCATGTTTTCTGGAAAAATCCCTTGCCCAGGATTTCTCTCCTGCCTAGGAAGCTGAGAAGCCTCAGAGAAAAAGGAAAACAATAATTATGTGATTTGCTTCTCCTGTGTTTTGCTGCTTTGGAATGTGTTTGGGCATTGTTTACCCACAGGTGATTGATTGTCTTCATGTGAATTGTTTTAACTTAATGGCCAATCACAGCCAAGCTGTGTCAGACTCTGGAAAGAGTCACGAGTCTTTATCTTTTAGCCTTCTGTCTGTATCCTTTCCGTATTCTTTAGTATAGTTTAGTTTAGTCTTCTTTAATATAATGTAGTATCATAAAATAAAAAATTAGCCTTCTAAAAACATGGAGTCAGATTCATCATTCCTCCCTTTGTCTCGGAATCCCACAAATACAACAACCTACTCTTGATTTTTTTTTCCTTTCCCCTTCCTTACAGTTTTTGCAGGCATTTTAACAAGCTTTCAGAGTTAGACTATGTATTTTATATTGCTTGAAATCTTACTTGTCTTATGCATAAATTATTAATTTTGGTCCTCAATGATTCTAAAAATGGGAATGGAAAATATTATTTAGCATCTTCAGCAATAGTTTCTGAGTCTTCCAAAAATAGTGAATAGAGTAACCAGGACAGGTTTTTAACATTTTCATCATAATAATTTGTTTGTCACATTTTTAGGTCTGCTCATACACTTCAGCCTTCTTCAGGGGATGAAATCTCCACTAATGTGTCTGTCCAGCTGTACAATGGAGAGACCCAGCAGCTCATCATTAAATTAGAAAATATTGGAACAGAACCTTTGGAGAAACTGGAGGTGACAGCAAAAACAGTCAACACCAAGGGTGTGTATACTGATTTATATTGGGAAATATTTATCCTGACTTCTCTGTTGAAAGGGAGATTATTTGTTTTATACTTCTTTTAGGTCAGTTTAGAATAAATATCATAGTCCCCATTACAGAGCTGAAATAATTAAGTTTGATTTTATTGTAGAAATATAGAAATGAAAGAGAATGTAAGAAAATGTAGAAAGATGAAGGAAATTGTAGAACCATCTCTGTGTTAAAGGGTCATCTGCTTTTTGGAAATCTAAATTTAATTTCAGTGTTACTTGGGGAAAAATCCTGAGGCAATTACTTGTAATGAGGAAGAATCTTGGGTCTAAATTATTTTCTCCTTATGTCTAAATATGCTGATTAGTTCATTAAATAAATTACTGTTAGCAGTAATGTTGTCCTACTTGAGGGAGTGGAAGCAAATAAGCCTGTTTCTATCTTACTCAGTGAGCAGTAAGAAAAAAAATAGAGAGAAGACTTAAAAAGACAAGGCAATAAGTAAAATAAGCTATTGTGAGTTAAAAGAATAATTGAAGCTCTGGATGAAATACAGCACATCCCCTGTGTACACTTAATTCTCTTGAATTGCTCTGTCCATGTTAGTATTAAAAAGTGGTCTGATAGGTGAATCCTGCTTTTGTTTTGTGATGTATTTTTTTTTTTTTGGTTTGTCCTCTGAGGGATTGTTATGAAAATGATGTTAACAGAAGCACTGCAGGTGACAAGCACAGAATCTTTACTGACAGTAGAAATACCTTATTTTATTGCAGGTTTTATTCTGTCAGTGCCAAAGCATTAAAATGCAGTGTGATACCTTGTGATTTCTGTTCATTTCAGTATTCAAGCTTGTGATTTTTTATAACAGAGTATCCCCTTCTCCACAACCTCAGAGAATAGGAGTTGCCAATCATCTCAAAATAGATTTTTGGTCTGAGACTTGTACCAGGAATAGTTTAGGAGTTGGAACGTATGATGACGTACAGTTCTTATTTCAGAAATTCCAACATGCTCCTCCTGGGCCAGGGGCTGCATGTGTGGAATGGAGAAGCCAAATACAGCACTCAGGTGAAATGGAGAAATTAATGTATTAAATAGTGGAATATATGGGCCTGTGAGTCACATGTTAATCAGAATTTTTGTACATAACATTATACAGTTAATGGGTGCACAATGCTGAAAAAGAGACTCATGCCAACTTTAAAACCACCATCTCTCCATGACAACTTTTGTTAAAGGCAGTGGGGGAAAAGGAGAATTGTTGATACACTCACCTCTCAGTTCAGTAAAACTTTTAATTTTATTTCATCCTGTATTTTTTCTCTCTCTCAAAGATGTTTGCAATGAAGCCCCTTTGTGTATCTGACTGTGTCTTTAATCTTATTAGGCATGATAACTATCAGAAAAAGGAAAATTTCTGATGAGTAAACTATAAGCATGCACACTCAAAAAATGCAACTTAAGTCCCTCTCTCAGAAAAACAGAAGTAAATTTTGAGAGGCACTGAATGATATTTGTTCTGACAGTGTGAGAACTGTGCCATCAGAATCATGCAATCAGAAATGTCTGTGTGGGCAGGGACCTCTGGAAATCATCTTAACCTTCTTTTGAAAGCAGGACTTAAGGTGATCCAGGGTCCTGTCAAGCAGAATGTTCAGTTTCTTGCATTGTCTCACAGAAGTGAAATGCACCCCTGTATTTGGAACTGTGTGCTTGAGATGATCTGTGTTATTGGAGGAAAAAAAGAAACTTAAGTGTGACTTTTTAAATTACTGCTGTGGAAACACTGTAAAGCACTAGAAAAGGCTAATTAGAAGAACTAATAGTCCACATGAAGCATACAATAATTATGTTATTTCAAATGTGATTGTGTGCAGGTGTTGGAGAGTATCATAGAATCAGTCACTGAATGGTTTGGGTGGGAAGGGACCTTAGAGACCTTGGACTTCAGTTCTCCTGCCATGGCCAGGGACACGTTCCACTATTCCAGATTGCTCAGAGCCCCATCCAGCCTGGCCTTGAATATTTCCAGGGATGGGGCAGTCACAGCTTCTCTGGGCAGCCTGTGCCAGGGCCTCACCACCCTCACAGGAAAGAATTTCCTCTCAATGCTTTAGCTAAACTTGTCCTCTGTCAGTTTGAAGCCATTCCCCCTTGTTCTGTCACTACATGCTCTGTCCAAAGTCCATCTCCAGAGCTCGTGGAGCTCCTTTAGGCACTGGACAGAGCTTTAAGATCCACCCAGAGCCTTCCCTTCCCCGGGATGAACAACCCCAGCTCTCTCAGTCATCACAGCAGAGGTTCTGTGATCAACTCAGTGGCTCCCTCAGGACTTTTTCCAACAGGGCTTTCTTGTGTTGGGGATGGACTTTTGCCTTTTCTCATGGGCTCTCTTCCATTTGAGTTATGACCCTAAATTGATACAAATGGATGAGGCTGGGCTGACATTCCAGTGAGATGGGATTCTGGTGGCCAACAGGGAACCAAAGGTTTGTAATGTCAGCTGCTCCTTTTGCTCAGTGAATACATGCATGGAACTCCTGGGGACTGGGCATTAAACCATCTCAAACAGCCACACAAACTCTTGGTGTTCCACATCAAGTTGAGAGCATCTGCAGGTGTCCATGGTGTGTTAAGAAGTTTTTCCTTAGTTCTGTACTGAAATGTGCCTGTTCAAAGTGCTCAAGGTGTCCTTGAGAGCTGGTGGTCACCTTCATTTGCCTGACCACAGCTTGCCAGTCAGCTCAGGAGCCCATGAGAAGCTTTGGCCAATTCCAGCCAAACACAAAGGGCTTTCAGTCATCTTTTGTTACACCCAATTTCCTTTGGTTCTTTTTGTCTTGGCAGTTGTGCATCTCTTGCAGCTGCTGCCTGCCTGACCCATTTCCCTACTTTCTGTTTCTGGAGCCACAGCTTTTAGCACAAAGATGAGTGCTGTAAATGGCAAACATTCTCTTTTTTACTGATGTTGGATTTATAGCCAGTCACTGTCCTTGAGGAATCCAACTCCTCTGGCATTGTTGTGGGTGGTGTCATGTTAATGAAACCTCTGGAGGTAAGATTTTCACACTTGCCTTCCTTTACCTCTCTTCTGTCACCATCAGGGGCAGCTCTGTGGGTTTTCCACTCTGGCCCTCAGATAAATAAGAGTTTGCAGCTCCCCCTGTGCAGTTCATGGAGGACATTCCAGGGTTCTGAGTCCTTCAGCAGCTCTGTGCTACAGAACAGATCCTGAGGCACATCAGCAAGAGGGACTTGTCATGCTGCCACAGCAGACATGTCTGTCATGGCTTTTAGTATCTCACTGCACCCCTGAGCCAGGCTGGGCCATCTGTAGGTTGGATATCACATGTCCCTGCTGCCAGGGTCAGCTCTGTGTCACCTTACACTGTCCCTCACCAGGTCAGACAGTTTAATCCTTTTTTTGGAAAGATGACCTGTGCAGAGCTGGATGCTTTCCCTTTGGCTGCAGTCAGCTTTTTTTAGAGGCTTGTTGTGTCTCAGATAAGGGAGTGCAGTCCAAATGCTGTGATAAACCAACTATTTGATCCACTGAGGGGCAAATATAACCTTGGTGTTTTCAGACTTGAGACTTGAGAAGAGCCCACTTGGCAATCTTAGCACGAGTGATGAGCCCAGATATACACATGGAATGAACCTGGATGAAGCCAAATCCTCACTCATCTTTCCTAGCAGTGACAGACCTCAGGAATTTAAATGTAGAGAAACAGGTTCACCTGTCCAGCTGCATTCTTCCCATGGCCTTTGAACACATCTGCCAGAGCACAAATGAAAAATCTACTCTGAGGTTCAGGAAGAACTGTGAACATCCAGGACTAGATCTATTTCCATTTTTGATAAAGAAAACTTGGTAAATTCTTTTAAATTGGAGTTGGGTTACTAGGGTGGGTTGGCCCTGGCTGGATGCCAGACACCATGAAAGCTGCTGTCACTCCCCTCCACAAATGGCCAGGGAGAAGAAAATCCAATGGAAGTCTCGTGGGTTAAGGACCAGGAGAGATCACTCAGTGATCATTGTTCATAACAGGCAAAACAGACTCACCTTGGGGATATTAATTTAATTTTATTGCTAACAAAATTGGACAGGATAATGAGATGTGTAAAATATATATTGAAAATAGATATTTAAATATATGAAAATCAATTAGAAAATATAAAATTTATATAAAATATATATTGAAAGTAAAATATATCTTGAAAACACCTCTTCCCACCACTCCCTCTTTCCCAGGTTTTCCAGGAGGGGCTTTGGGGGTTGCTCTCAGTTCATCCCACGTTGCTCCTGCTGCTGTTCAGGGAGAGGAATCCTTCCCTGGGCTTCCTGGGCTACAGGGGAATCTCAGCTCTGGCTGCTGGAGCATCTCCTGCCCCTCCTTCTCCACTGACCTTTGGTGTCTGCAGAGTTGTTCCTCTCACATATTCTCACTCTGCTCTGAACACAATTGCTTCTGTGCAAAAACTTCTTTTTCTTCCTAAATGTGTTATCTCATTGGAAAGAGCATAACAAGTCCTGCAGCTTCATTTCTATCCACCAGGTCTAGGAGAAGTTAAAATGTGTGAATGGCAATGCCTGTGCATTTAGAACTGATAGTTATTTTGAGTTTATAAAATAAGCTATAGCAAAAAGCCAGATTTACCAGGGGATTTAAGATTGAAAAGAATTGTGTAGGCAGAAGACTTTATCTTTTCTCTATGCAAAATATCAGTGTGGACCCTTTCTTTAAAATCTGTTAAAAGTTAGGGTGGTCTAGGATGAGCCAGTTAGTTTCTGGGTAAGCTTTTATGTGATATTTGTTAGGATTTTAGTGATTTAGCACCCAGTAAAATGAAACAGGTTGTTATTTACAACTCCTGATAACAGTTGCTTGTAACTTGTTTGCTAAACACAAATTTTGGGCTTGAGAAAGGGCTGAATGCAGGCTTGCCCCAGTTCAGCCTTCCACTGAACTGAGGTCTGAAGCCAGAGTAAAATTCACTGTAATGCTGATTACTGAACAAGGTCAACATTGTTAAACTATAACCAAGTGTCAGATAAATAGAAATTAGCTGTTTCTCCACATCTACAGCTTAGCTTTTAGCTCCAGCATTTAGATCTTGTGTTGTAATTACTGGTGTTAATTAGAAAATATCTGCAAGGGCTGTTCTCACTTGAAAAATCTTTTCACTTGTAATGTCTTCAAACAGATCTCTTACTTAATGAAAACACATTTTGGGAAGAGTTTGGTGCTCACTGCTTGGGATAGGTCTTTTGTTTTCACTAAGGGAAAACACTCCTTGAGCATATTGGATTTTACTTTACAGGAAAAGGGGATAGAGAGTGCCATACTTATTAACTTACTTTTTTTCTTGAAAATAGAAGCAAATTATCAGAATGGTGATATGGTTCCAGCTAAATAATTTGGTGAGGTGGAAGTGAGATTAAGGAAATAATTTGTTGGTATGATTTTTTTATTTTTACCTTGTCTTTATTTTTTTATAAAGAAATCTGTACTGTTGATTTGCTGGGGAAAGACACAAGACAACATCTGGTGCTCTGTAAGAAGAATATCTTTCAAGCAAAGCTTTTATTGTTTATGTGGAAATTAATGGAAAAAATATTCTCTTTGCCTTCTTCTTTTCCTAGAAAGGGAAACCAAAGGTTCCTGTGCAAATCATCATGATTTGGACATAATCTGGAATTCCGATTGCTGCTTTTGAAAGATCCTTTATTCCAGGTTGTGGTAGTTGAGGCAGTTTGTCCACCCTATTCCCTCACATGTGGATCTTAGAGCATGGTTTTGGAAAGGTTCTGAAATCACAGCAGATTTTAATTACCTTGCTCTTACCAAGCAGCCTGGGAGGATGTAGAGATGAACTGTGTGACTTTCAGTGGTCCCTGCTATGCAAAGCTCTGCTCAAAATGTGTTTAAATCAGCTTTTAGAAGAATTCTCCAATATACTTGGAGATAACATACATTGCTATAATACATCACTAAACATATTTTTAGGGCTCTCCCAGCCAAACATCATGATTATTTATTGTACCAATTGACTTTCTTGTAGTATTTAGCATTGGCTGTCTTGCATACAGGAATGAATTTATGGATGGGGTGGGCTGACCCTGGCCAGAACTGAAGACTCAGTGTAGATGAAGAGTAAATTCTGGGGTTTTCCCCCCCTTGTATAATTTTCTGGCATGAGGAAGGACTTAATAATTACATTAATTACTTAACAATTAATTTGTCACCTATATCAAGTGGATAAATGGCAAATAATTTATTAAACAATTTTTTTTGTCAACAACTAATCCTGTCTGGCATCCTTAATGATTGGGTCTTATAAAAAGCTGTTTCTCAGCTTTAAGAAAGGACTTTATGAAAGGATGAAGGCCAGTACCCTTCTTAGCCTTCTCTATTTCTCAGTAAATAACTGAAGAATGATGTTACAGCTGTTTCAGAATTTCAGCTGATTAAGTTTGGGTTATTTTGATGAAAAGTGCTGTGCATTCATGTGACACCTCCTGAGCTGAACTGTGTAGGATTCCAAACTACATGAACATTTAGAACCCTTGCAGGCTATATTTAAAGTTTATATTTAATGCTGCCTATTGTGCAGGGTTTTTTTTTTTTTTTTTTTCTGGTAGAGATCTTCTTCACTTAAATTCATATTTTGAGCTCTGTGATCTGTGTGACTCCAGGTCAGTGTCAGTACCCAGTAACTTCTCTATCTTTCTAGTGTTACATTAATTTTAATACATTAATTCTGAATATTTTAGATTTTAAACAGGACATGACAGATTGCTTAGTACTCTCTACAGCAGTTAAAAACTGAAACTTCCTTAATGCAGGGCTTATGCTTATGAAATATTTACTTATTTTGCTACAGAGAAGCTGTATGGAGATTTCTTGAGTTGGAATCTTGAAGACACCCTCTGCCAGTTTCCTCTAAAACCTGGAAAGATTGCAACATTTGTTGTAAACATTAAAGTGAAGCTGGACTTTTCTTGCCAAGAAAACCTTCTGCAGGATCTCAGTGATGGTGAGTTTTTCTTTTCTCCTTGCTTAGGAGGGTTGTATGTGCTGCTGGGAACACTTTGCTAACTGCTGCGCCCTTTGTGTTAAAGTGATTTGGGATGTGGCTGCATGTTTGAGTATTTGTGTCTTGTAAAGCACAGTCAACCCTTGGCTGAGCTCTGCAGATTGAAGGGTGAATTTTTGAGAGAGCTGTGGGCATGAGAGCCTGGCCCAGCTTCCCCATCATGAGACCTTGTCCTGTTGTCTTTTAAAATACAGTTTTGGGGTATCTTTTTGTTTCCTTACCTTATGAAGATAAAGAAAATAATTCACAAACATTAGTGGTGTTTAAAGAAAAATAGCATTGAGTTGATTATTTAATTATCCAGGTTTGCAGAATTCTGAATAATTGCTGAATGCCGTTTTGCCTAAAGTGACAGATTGAAATTTAAGGCAGAATTCCCCTAATATTTATACTGCAGAGAAAGTGCCATGTGTTTAAACTTATTTTGAATAAAAGGAAGCTGCAGTGTTTGCTTCTATTAGAATTATTTGGAATTACAAGTACCAGATACTTGTAATAAGGATTTCCTTTTTATAATAAACACACAGTCTTTCTGGAGTAATTACTCTACTCTGTATTTTTTCCTTTGTCTGAAATGTTTGCACTGATTAAATTACCTTGATAAAACAAGATAGTCCTGTATTAAAAACTCTCTTTTATTTGGATTTTTTCCCAGGATCCACTTGCAGGTCTGCATTACCTTTATAAGTAATCTTTCAGTACAGAAGAATACAACAAAATTACATGCAGAGCTTATTTAGGTTGAATAGCAATGATTTCTGTGAGTTACCTTGCAAATACATTTAGACAAAAATTATAGTAGTTGTTAGTAATGATTGAAAGATTTTGGTTTTGAAACCTCCCTAATGTAAAATATAAAGATACTTTAAAAATATTTTAAAAGTTTACTGCACAAACTCCACAGTGTTGCTACACTGCAGTTCAGTTTAGAGCTTGTGGAAAATGCTGGTAGTGACGGGAGAGCCCACCCTGACACTGGGAAATACAGGTGCCAGGAATTGAGACTTTGAGGAATTCCCCTTGATAGCAAATGAGATTTCATAGTAAATATGTATATATAGATATATAAGCACACAAATATATGGAAAATTTCTTTCCTTTGCCCAGAGTCCAAAATGCTCTGAAGCTGCACTTGTCCAGGAGCTTTTCTGATGAAATAACATAAACCCCAACTATTCTGTAGGAGGTGTAGATAACACACTTCATGGTATGGACACTGAACACTTGTGGGATTTGGGATTTGGATTTTGGCCTCTCTTTACCTGCATCCAGCTCTTATGGGACCACAGATGAACAAAATATTTGAACACCATTTTTACCCTACTACTCCCTCCTGCTTCTCTGAAAGATTGTGCAGCTGAAGCAATTCAGCCTTTCCTCATTTAGTGAGGATAAAGGAGTAGGATCCATTCCTGCTTTGTTGGAACTTTGGTATCTGTGGGTGCTGTGTACTCTCTGTCCTTTGAAAGTGTTATTAGGGATGTTAAGTATATCGAAAATTTAGTTGCTACTTTATTTTTATGTATTGCTTTTAACTTTACAAATGCTAAAGTTTCCAAAGAGGAGGTGAGAGCCTGATGGGAAGAAGAGTAAAGAGCTGGAAAATCAATGGCAACTATGACAAGACTTTTAATCATAGGATACTGTGGTACCATTTCCTTTTGAAAATCAACCGCATTTACAATGATGTTCAAAATACTTTTGTCTCTTAAAAGCAATGTCTTTAGTAGGGCAATTTTTACTTCCATGTCTTTCATTTGCTGCTGGAATTGTTTCCTTTTGCACTATTTGTAATCAGGACATGCTGCAGAAGGAATAAATTACTGATGTTTTTGATGATACACATTTATCCATTTGGAAAGTAAACCAAGCTCTCAATCTGAATGGCTGAGATGTGTTGATGGCGTGCTGCCTCACAGGGAAAAATGTTGGGTGTTTTTCCAGATTAAAGGAAGCAAAACCATGAGTACATGACATCAGTGACCATCCAGCCAATATCTGACTGTAACAGTGGCTAAGAACAGATTCCAATGGGATAATACAGGAAAATTTGTGCACTAACTTCTGTTTTCCTCTAGGCCTCTAACTATTAGCTTAGGAGCTTCCAGGGCTGAATATGGTTTCTCTGGTT
This sequence comes from Melospiza georgiana, assembly GCF_028018845.1. Taxonomy (NCBI): domain Eukaryota; kingdom Metazoa; phylum Chordata; class Aves; order Passeriformes; family Passerellidae; genus Melospiza; species Melospiza georgiana. The sequence continues at coordinate 150,357,326 of NC_080430.1, read as the reverse complement.
CTAGGCACTTTTACTCATCCTTAGTGGGATAAAAATCTCCATTCTTCCTGTCAGCTCTTCACAACATGCCATGGCAAGAAGAGTCACAGCTAAATTACTTTTTAGCAGCTTTGCACTTACTGGTGGCCTTGTGTTCCCAGGTTCTTAATTGCATGAGAGAGGTAACAGGACATCTTCCAAACATGGTTCATGCAGTGATTTGATGCATTTTCCCAGGGTATTGTCACAGCAGACTGGGGGTTTCTAACTGTTGAGGGTTTGGCTCCCCTGTTATAGGAACTGTTCCAATGTCAGTCTTGTCCCTTTTGAACTCTCATTTCTGTCAATTTGAGGGAGGCTTTACACAGTGAACGCTGATCCATGTGTTCATGTGATGACCTAATGGTGCTCTTTGTTTTATATTACTTTCCTTACAATCGTGGGATTATGCACAATTTATCATTTGCTTTTTTGACTGAGCATTGATTTGGGAGATTCATGAATGTGTGAACCACAACTCCATGATCTTGCTTCTCAACAGAAATGATATCCTGATAGCCTCTTTCTGCATGTATAAGTTTAGGATTCTTTCCCCCCTTTTTATTTATGCTGAATTTTGTCATTTTATTGGGTGTTGGTCTTTTCTCCCAGGTAACAAAAGGCAAGATGAGAGGAAATGGGCTCAAGTTGCAGCAGGGGATGTTTAGATTGTCTGTTAGGAAACATTTCTTCACTGAAATGGTTGGAAAACCTTGGAACAGGCTGCCCTGTTCACCAGCCTCACCAGCCCTGAAAGTGCTCCAAAAAAAGTGCAGATGTGGCACTTGGGGATGTGGTTTAGTGGTGAACATGATGGAGGTGCTGGGCTGAGAGTTGAAAAAGGATGATCTTCAAGGTTTTTTCCAACCTTAACAAGTCTGTGGTCCCATGTCTTAAAGCCAGTTGCCCAAGATTTGGGAGATCCATGTTTGCTACAAATCTTAGTGAAATTTTGGATCTCTTGTCAGCTGGATGGTTTGGGATTCCTCCTCTGGCTGAGGAGGTCAGCATGGGCATTTAATTTAATTAAATTAGGTTGTTACACTGGGTGAGGCAGGGGGAAGTCCTTGGTTTGCTTGGTACAGCCAGGTGCAAGGAGCTGAAGCACTGAGATCTCTGTCACCTGTTAAGGTGATTAAAAAGGTCAACAGGATATTCACATTATGAGCATAATGAATTCCCCTTTCCAGCTATTATACAGTTTCTGAAATTCTGCATTTCCCTGACACTAAAAATGGGGTGAGAACAAAAGGTGCTCTTTCTCTACTGTATTGCACACAGTGACTCGTTTGAGGTTTTTAACAAAGCTCCTGTTAGGTGGGGACAGAGTTTTTTAAAGTTAATGAATTAATTTGCAATGAGTACTTCATTGTGTAGAATGTTAATGTTCATTTATTCCCTGTATAGGGAACCTAAAGACAAGTGTGAGAATATTTAAATTCATAAACTCATCAAAGGAACTAATTAATTACACATTGAGAGAGAAGCAAATCTGTGCCTTAAGTCTCTCCTTCCCTTCTCTTGATGCCTGGAGAGGCTGCCTAGAACAGAGGCTAGACAGTGTTAAAGAAATAAACCAGGGATTCATTAAAAAGGCCTTTAAAGGACACCCCTTGGAGAGTGCAAGAGCCTGGCCATGGCTCCACCCAAGATAGACTGTGAGTAATGAATTTTCACACTTTTAAAAGTTTTGGCCCATTTATATATTGGGGTTAATTGTCCAATTACAGCTTCAGGTTATGCAGTCCCACCCTCCCAGTTTGCTCTCCTCAATTCTCTGTTGTTTGCACTTTTTGGGCCTGAAGCTGCAGTGGTGTCCTTGGTTCTGGGGCTGGAAAAGGATTGTTTTGTCTGACTAAGCTGTGAGGAGAACTTGCTAACACTTTATATGAAGTTCAGAGTTATAAACTAATGTAATAGAGAATCTGGAAATATGAAAGCTAAAACTTGAGGCATCACTCCTTTTTCCAGGGGAAAAAACGTTGCAGAGCAATAATAGCATATTTCTAGGAGCACTAATCTTGAATATTTTTAAAATTGGTATGCAAGACCAGTGTATTTTTCATACACCCTTTGTTGTTTTTCTGCTTTAATGTCCAGATTTTATATGCTTTAAAATGTCCCCGCACTTACGCAATGTACAGACAAAGCTTTCTTTTTTTTTTTTTTTTTTTTTCTTTTGTTGGAATGATACCTGGTTTGGAATTTAAATGTTCTCTTGACAGTTCTTCCAAGAAACTAAGTAGCCTGGAGGACTCTATTAGGATAATGGTATCACTGATGATGATGATGGGGTCCTCAGAGATGTTGCAGTATTATCATTTCCATGTTACTCTGCTTAGTAGCCTTTATTACATTTAATTATTCTGAGTATTCTTTTGAAGTGACTTGATTTCTAAGAAGTTTTTTTTTTTTTGTCTCTGCAGTTTGAAGATACCAGTTTGGATGTACTGTTGAAATGAGTAAATTAGGTTTTTTCCCCTTTTGTTCTGTTTTTTAAAAATACAGATGCTTCTGTGTCCTCCATAAATTCATCACTGTGTAACATTAAAAAATATTCTTAATATTTTTGAGAACTATTTTTGAGAATTCTTCTTGAATTCCAGCTTTAGTGCTTATGGAAGATAAGGTGCCCTCTTCTCTTCCCCCTGCACATTAAACCAGACAAATCATCTTGTCTCATGGTTTGACTAATACAGAGTGGGATTTTTTAACAGTATCTAAGTGCCATAGTACTCCAGCCACTACAAATACACAGAGAGCTGGTGTTTCAGACCCCAAATCTTTACAATGTAAATAACTAAGACAAACATGAGGCAAATAACAATAAATTGATTATTGGCACATACAGGCCAATAAACCTGCCATCCTTTTATACTGGTCCTTTGCTGAGGCACTTTATTTTAGCATCTAATGTAATCTGCATACATCATCTCTAGTTTTATTATGAACTTCTTTACACTTCATTTGTTCTCTTTCATTGCATTCACCCTTATTGTAAATTTATCTTCCAATTTTAGTTCAGTTCAACAACCTCAGGACATAAATCCTTGCTTACAGTGCATTTGTTATTGTTAATTATTGTCTTCAAAGGTAATGGGGTTTCAAAGAAGAGCTCAAGTCTGGTTCATGTTGGCTGTGCCAGAGAGCTGCTGCATTCCCAGGAACTTTGCCTGGAGTGCTGCTGCCTGGGCTCCCTCCTGTGATGGTCCTGAGCACATTTTGGACAGAGGGAAGGAGCTGCATCTCAGTGCCCACCTGAGGTGTGAAGGGTGGATTATATTGTCTCAAACTATGTGTGTCTTGGTGTTATTCTGCTCTTTGTTGCTGCACACAGCAAGTTTCTAGAATTGTGCACACATCATGAGAATACAGCTCTATTTTTCTAGGGGAAAAAAAAAGAAAAGGCATTCAAGTTCAGCAAGCAGAGTCTGTCTCTTGTCTCGAGGTTTATTTTTTTTCCTGCATGTTTAAAGAACTTCAAAGCTGTTACAGTGTTCTTATGAGATACTGCCTAGCAAGAGGTTTTTGTTTTGAAATTTCAATCAGGCAAGAATTGACAAAATAAACAAATGGGTTGAAGTGGCATTTAGTTTTCATATGTTATGATCAAGCTGTGTACTTTGCAAAAACTCTACGATTCTGTGATGTAGCATCATAGAATGGTTTGGATTGGAAGAGACCCTCAAGATCATCTCATTCCACCTCCCTGCCATGGACAGGGATACCTTCCACTATCCTAGGTTGCTCCAAGCCCTGTCTAACCTGGCTTTGAACGCTTCCAGGGATGGGGCATCCACAAATTCTCTGGGAAACCTGTGCCAGGGCCTCATCATGCTCCGGATAAAGAATTTCTCCTTGTCAGTTTGATGCCACCCTCATCTTGTCTTATCATTCCATGGCCTTGCAAAAAGTCCCTCTCCAGCTCTCTTGGATCCCTTTTAGGCCCTGGAAGGGGCTCTGAGTTTTCTCTGGAACCTTTTCTCCAGGCTGCACAGCTCCAGCTCTCCCAGCCTGTCTCCAGAGCAGAGGCATCCCAGCCCTTTGAGCATCTTTGATGCCTCCTTTGGAATTGGTCCAGCAGCTCCACTTCCTTTTGATGTTGGGAGCCCCAGAGCAGAGCAGAGGGGCAGAATCCCCCCCAGAAACATCCCTGGGCTGCAGGAGGGATCCTGCTCCAGGCCAGCAGCCCCTCCTGCCCTCCCTGGATGGGCTGCCCAGGGTGGTGGTGGAGCCTCCATCCCTGGAGGTGTTTCAGGAAGGGCTGGATGTGGCACTCGGGCTCTGGATGTGGTGATGTCCGGTCACAGGCTGGACTCAATGATCTCTGAGGCCTTTTCTGACCTGAATAATTCTGGGATTCCTCCTCCTCTTGCCCCTCTCAGGGTCCCTGTGCTGCTTTTGAGGAAGATGCAGGAAGCAGGGCTGCACTGCTGTTGGATTGTATGAAATTCTCCTGGACAAAAGCAGCATTTCAGCCTAAAACCTTCCACAGTTTCCATTTTGTGTGACATGGAATTGCCTGGACACTGCCTCAGAATCCCAACTTTTGTGATGTCACTGGAACAGTTTTAAAGGGTTTCCTTTCTATGGGGTTTGGGACCTCCATGGCTGTCATGTCCCCAGTTTGATGCTTACTCCCATTCTGGATACAGGCACACACAGGATGACAAAGATACAACACAACAATTTAACAGCTTCTTTACTGCCAACAAGGTGTAACTTGAAGGTAAATAAATGCACTGCAGCACATTTGGGGTCCTCAACCCAAAAACTTTAAGCACAGATTTAAAATGCTTGAAAATTACTGCTGAATCAAAAGAATTAGAAGAACAAGAGAATTAAAACAAGGAAGCTTTAACAGACAGTAAAAATGGATCCATTTTTGGGTCAGGCCAGTGGTCCTTGCACAGCACAGTGTGACACAGGCCAGGACCTGTCCCCTGCCACCCCTTCCTTCTGTGCTCATTGTAATTCCACAGTTTTAACTCCCTGAATGCACTTCCCTCATCCAAGTAAGAAATTTTGTGGGATTCTTCTGTGCAGAGTGCTGGGAAAGTGGCTAATGAAGTTAAATTGACAATTTACTTAACATTTGATAGGAGAGAGGAAATGCTGGTAGGAGATTTTGCTCTGTTGTGACAGCAGTGACTGGGATGTTGGAAAGGCAAGCTGTGTTTTTGCAGTTACCATGGGAAAAGTGTTGGTCATATGCTGTTACCATGGAAATATTCAGTGTGGATTGTTGAAATTAGGAAAATTTCTGGACAGAGTGGAAAGATAATTATACTTTTTATATAGTACAAGGCTGCTCAGGATGTTTGACAGTCGGGATTGACAAAACAAAACTATGGAGGATTCAGCATCTTCACCTCTCTGAACTTCATGAGAGAAAATAAAATGTATGAAATCTCAAAAAATATAAGTATCAATAATGTAAAACTTCTGGAGAACTGCTTCATTGGTGCTCAGTGTTTTCTCCTGCCATCATTAAGTTCTGCAGCCTAGCAAGGTTTTTAACAGGATATTTAATGTATTGCAGGGGAGCTGGGCAAGGTCCTTTCTGCCATTGCTGCCTGATCAAAGAAGAGGAGAAACAAAATAATTTAAAAAAATAGTTGTTTGTGGTAGAAAATGATTTTTTTTGTCCTCTGGCAGAGAAGTTGCCTTGAGCAGTCCAGGCTGAGAAGGGCTGAGTCATTTACAGCATCACAAAGTGCCTGGCACTGGTTCTGTGCAAGTGCCACAGACTGGAGACAGAAAGTTCAACCACTACCAAGTTACCTTGGACTTCCCTTTCATCCTGATGTCTCCTTTGTTAGAAAACTTCCTTTTTCAGATACAAATTAGAGAGTTAAAAATGTAATCTTTCCAGAGAAAATGTTTAAACGATTGTTTTTTCTTCCCTCCACCCCACTGAAGAAATTAAAAATAAAATGGGATTTTAAAAGATAAAGTAATTAAGAAAGGCATTAGCTCTATCTCTGTGATGTTTTAGGTATTATCTATTCTTCTCTCAAAGAAATAAAGCTCATGCCATATAAGAAGTGGAAAATGTGACTAATGCCATGCAGGTTTTCATACTTGGTTCCTTTCATGTTTTAATTTGCAATTTTATGCACCAGTCAGTGTCAGTTTTTGTTCTAAATATAGAACTAGTGAAAATCATTCATCAGTTGGAGAAGAATATTTTTCCTCAATTAAAACTTCTAATTTTCATTTTGAAAGAGCAGCTTGCAAAGCCTGTGATCAAATGTAGTTCTGTATTTATTTCTGTGTTTTGTCTTTTTCATGGTCCTGCTGCATTGCATGGGCAGGATGCTCACCTCCTGTCCTGCTCTCCCCCAGGAACTGATATAATTTTTTTAGGATATTTATTCAGTGCTAAGGTGAATTTTAGAATTACTTAGTGAAGGAAATTGCAAGTAAGGGAATATGGGAATAATCCCTTTGTTTTCTCCTTTGGATACCTGTGAAGTTTAATGAAGCAAAACCCTTTCATGTTCCATCTTGTTCTTGTGATTTCTTCTTTTGAGGAATGTATCTTCAGCATGTCCAGATTTCATAGGAGCAATTTAGGAAATTTGTTTGGATTTTCCGTCACAATTTGGTGTTTCCTGTGTGTTCAGCTCTATGTCTCTGCTGCTGTACATGAGATTTTGCTTGTATTTAGTTGGTGTTTGTGGATTGCACTTGCTGTGCACAGCATCAAGGAACAAAGTATTTCTATTCTTTGGAGGTAAATAATAACAAATAGTGAATCTATTTTTACTGTTTGTTAAAGCTTCCTTGTTTTAATTCTCTTGTTCTTCTAATTATTTTGATTCAGCAGTAATTTTCAAACATTTTAAATTTGTGCTTAGAGTTTTTGGGTTGAGGACCCCAAATGTGCTGCAGTGCATTTATTTACCTTCAAGTTACACCTTGTTGGCAGTAAAGAAGCTGTTAAGTTGTTGTGTTGTATCTTTGTCATCCTGTGTGTGCCAGTACCCAGACTGGGAGTAAGCACCAAACTCTCAGGACATTCCTCTCAGGGTATTTTTAAGCTTTTTTGTTGACTCTTACAATGGAAACATTAACTTTCCATTCTGCCTCCTTTATATGTGACAACTATTTAATCTATTTTTGCATTAGTAGATGTACAAAATATGACATCTCTATTTTCTGTCATTTTCCACAATATACACTTTAAAAAGAAATCCTTGTATCAGAAATTAATTTAAGGATCTTAAGGAGCTGATAGGATCACACTGACATGGAAAATCACAAACTTTGATTTTTATTTTAATACTGTAAATGTTAAAAGTAATTTTATATTATTAACCTGACATCTCTATTGTGATTATTCCAAATGCAGTTTCCATCCTTCCCCGTGATATTCACTGAGTTTTTGGTGTGGTCAAGTTTGATTATTTTTGGTGTCCTGGGAGAAACAGCCAAATAATCTTTGTCTTTTGTTTTGTCTTTTTGTGTAAAAGGTTAATATAAATTTTGTGTATTTTCTCTCCCTTTGATAATAAGATATAATATTAATTGGAACAAAACATAGCATGAGACAAGCAAAAGTAATTCTCTTTGTTCTGTTTTCCAGATGGAATCAGTGTCAGTGGGCTCCCACTCTCCAGTCCTTTCAGGCAGGTTGTCAAACCAAGAGTGGAGACCAAACCTCTTAATCCCCAGGAAAGCAGCAAAGTTGGTGATTTCAGTCACGTCAAGGTAGGGGAATGACACCAAAATAAGTAAAACCTGTCGTTTTTTAGTTGTACTGTGCTATGGTTTGTTGTGTGATTAAAAAACAAAGGTTTCCTTGTCTCATAAATATTTCCCTTTGGTTTCCTTTAGCACAGCTTGATGTTCTGTGTTTGGATTGTTATATTAGAGCCAACAAACAAAAAAGGTGAAGAAAGATCAGGCTAAGAGTGGAAATTGCAGAGCTGGCTGTCCCTGTGGTGTACTGGGGGAGCTGTCAGCTCACCTCATGGTGCTTTCTCAAGCTATTTACTCTGTAGGAAGGTGCTTCTCTGTGAATTCCTGGCTTTCTTGCAGTGAGGTTTTTTTTAGTGATGTTCCTACAAGTAATAAAAGAGAATAGTTGAGAGAGTCAAAGGAAAAGTAAAGAAAAGTAGCAGGGTAGAAGAAGAGTTGTGTAGGTGGAAGCTGCGCTGTGCTTACCAAATCTGCCCTGGCCTAAGCTGCTCTTTGCTTTTCTGGGGCAGATCTTACCTGTTGAAAGTGTAAAGTTGTTGTTTAGAGCATGAAATAAATTTAGCTTCATAATGGCCAGATTTGAAGATATAATTTGAGATGAAAATAAGAAAGATTGTAAATAATGGACTGTAGCACTTCATTGGTCTCTTCCCAGCTTTTGGTGAATGTTATGTTGTGTGCAGTATTTGTAACATTTCCTGCACAGATCCATGTTCTGCATCAGCTCATCCTGTCAGGAATTAGAGTGAGTGTTATATGTGGCAAAATTTGGCTTTGTGTGTGTTTGGCTGAGAAGCAAACACAGGCTCTGCTTTTCTCAGTCACTTGCTTTGCCTGTGAATTTGATACCTTCACAGTTCACAATTCTATCTGAGCAATTAACAGGTGAAGCTGTTAATTTGTAAATGTGTTTCTTTTGGATCATTAGCACTGTTAATTCATCATCAATTGATTCTGCAGCACAGGAAAGGTCTTAGCAAAATTACTCAAGTATTTTTTTTTTTTATGACATAGTAAGGTGTTTCCCAATTGTTTACAAATCTAAATGAGTATTATTGAGGAAATAATTTGCTATTTAAGTGAACAAAATGTCTAACATTAATTAAGTTCAGAGATTTGTGTAGCATGTCTGACCTGTAGACACTCCTCAGTTACAGCAGCAATGGGAGTGTTACTTCAAGATAGGACTAAAAAATCTAGAAATGCAGAAGTTTGTTCCAAGTACAAAAGAAAAAAGCATTTTGGTGCACTTTTTGCTTGTCAATCAGTTGTCCTGGCAACCAAGAAGTTGCAGGTTCCCAATGATCTGTGTGATAGTATTAGAAGGATATTGAAGGGGTGTAAAGCAGAAACTTGGCTTTTAGCATGTGTAGAAAAACTGTGGTGGGAAGGCACGTGCTGGATCCTGTTGCCAGGGTTATGGAATGAATTTTGATTTAATTGGTATTTTGTGATGGAAGAACCATTCAGATGATCAAAACTATGTTGAGTAGGGAATACACATGCCAACAGCACCAAAGATTCTTTGCTGAGTAAATGTCTGTGTGTCCTGAGCCTGATGAGCATCACTGCTGTACAGAACCTGTAGCATGCTTGGAGTTTGTCCCAATTAAACTACTATAAACCAATAACTGGATCTGCTTGAATTAAAAATGCCTATGGAGCTCAGAACTATTTAGAACTATGCTAAAAATGTTTTTTGATTCACTGGGCTGTGCACATCATTAACTCTCTACGTACATGGACAGACATAGTGGGTAGTGGGTAAATGACCAGAAAAAATGACCTGTTTTAAGCGAGGAGATGTACTTGCCTCTTTAGGCAGTCATTCTGTGATAATGTGGATTTCTGCTTGTGGCTCCTGTTTTGACACTGCTCTTTAGTAGGAAGCAGCATAGGAACCACCAATAGCTTGAAATTAAAGCCAGATAAATTCCAAACCATAGATAACAGGGAGTTACTGTAAACAATCCAGTCAATTAAGAATTTATAGATATCATTAGAATGTGCTGTGATCCAGTTGTCTTGGCTGAGTTTTGAGGAATTTGCTGCAGTTTTAGATTTCAGTCTCTCTGGTTTAGACTGGGTGTCTTTGAGTACATGAATTATATTCATTGTCAAATGCTTTTGCTCAGACATTGCTGTGTGAAATGAAACAAGCTGGGATCTGCACATGAGAGAGGATCCAATATTCCCTTTGATGCTGAGTCTCAAAATGTTTGATATTTATGAACCTTTTTGAGTTCCCTAGAACCTCCTTAAAAATCCTTGAGTTTCTCCCTACGGCAGCAGAACAAATCTGGATTTTTGGGCTGTTTGTCCCTCACAGAGCAGTTTGGGGTGAGCTCTGGGTTACATTTGCTTTATTGTTGTGCCAATTAGAGTGGTTTGACAAGGACTAATGTAAGAAGCAAGTGGGAGTTTTTAACTTAAGAAGCAAGATGGATCTTAAACAATTTGTATGTGTGGTGAAAACACTCTGCTTTCACTTATTCATGATTTAACAATAGGTGTCTGGTGTGAATATTCAGGGGTAGTGGTTATTTTTCAATCCTGCATGCTGTGCATAAGCTCATCTTCAAATAAAAGTGAATTTCTGCAAATGAAAGTGAGTGTAAATCAATGCTTCTCATGTTGCTGATTCTTAAATGTCCTTGTTCAGATATTTATAAGCCTCATGCTTAAACCTTCCCTCCCTACTTGTTTGCCTTACAGAATTTGTGCTTCAGTCTTGGATATTGCAGTCGAGCTTCTCTGCAATCTCTGTTTCCAATTTTGCTGTAGGCTGTCTCCTAATAAACCAGTCACTGGCTTCTGGAAATGACTGTTACAATGAGCTCATAAATTCAGTGTAAAAATTGCTTTATGACCTCATCATAAAGCTTGCTTATACCCTCAAGCTGAATGGAATCTCAGGCTGTAATATTATGTTCAGATATTCTTTTCTGCTGTTCAGTGCTGGGTTGTTGTGCTGAGCCTTGTCTAAACTCCTTGGTTGTTCCAGGGTGCATCTGCATGAAAGGATTAATTACTCTGCTGAGGGTAACTCAGCCTTTCACCATTGCTGTGGTGTGTGAATGTCAGGTTTGAGGCTGAATCTGTTAATTTTTGTGTAACACTGCAGTGTGTTCAGATATTCAACTATTCTATGTCTCCATGCAAAAGCTGCAGTGAGAAATGTAACCAGATGCCATAATCTCTCAGCAAACACAGTGCCAGTTTGAACCTGGGGGATTCTGCACTGCTTTTCATGCTTGGAAGCTGAGATTTTGTGGTGGGGTCTAGTTCTTGTCAGATGGAAGAAACAAACTGGCACTTCAGTCCTTATTCCATATGGACTTGAGCTTCAGAGATCAGTCCAACCCAGACGAAGAGTTGAAATGGAGAATTCTTCTGGCTGGGTGATGAAAACTTTGAAAGCATATTGTGAGTTTTTCAAACCCTTGGTTTAAGCTGTTAAACATTCCCAGTGCTTACTGGGCAGTTGTTTGGCAGACAGGGCTGGTTTATAATTTATAAGGGATTTGGCTGACTTCTTTATTTGTTTTGAGACTTGTTTGTTCAGGAGAATTTCCTTCTGCATCCTGAATGTGAGCTGTAATTCTGGAGATTCAGCTGCAGAAGCTGGAAGGGTTTAAGTACTCTCATAAAGCTGCTCTGTTCCTGCACTCTCAGTAAATGGTAGGAAGTGTTAAAATACAGTATGTAGAGCTAATTTAATTTAACACACTGTCTTTAATGTATCTTTTCTGATTTACTCAGCAGTGTATTAAGATGAGATGCAGGCCTTAATTGGATTTTTTTTTCTATTCAATTCTCAGGCTTTACTCTTCTATTTGAAAGTGTGCTGCTAATAGGGATAAACTTTATATTGTTGATACTTTAAGTTCTAACTCCTTTTGTTCATAAACCTTATATCTATTCTAAGTTTAAGCCCTTAAACAGAACAAATGGGATTTTTTTTTTAATTTTAAAAATAATTTTGGGTGCTGCTGAATTTAGAGTAGATGTAGAGTCTATAGAACACAACTGAAATTTAGATTCCTTTTCATTGAAGAAATGTGAATATAGGAATAAGATCTTAGGCACAATAGTCCAGTTAGGATGTTGTACTTCCACATTGTCCTATTTTGGAATTCATTACTATGCTTATAAATTCTGTGGCCCTGAGTTCTCCCTTAATATTAAACATGTCAAGTTTTATGTTTCTATCTCATTTCCCTAATAACTTTCAAGATGGTAGAAGATAAAAAATAAACAAAGCTCTTTCACTTCCAAATCTGATTTTTATCAAAATAATACATATCTTATTTTTTATAATTGACAATTTGTGATGTGAGTGCCAGAAGGCCACTCACATCTCCTGAAGCCTCCTCAGATTGGAGCTGTGAGCCACATCAACCTTTGCCAGGTCAGCAAGGTGTTTTTTATTGCCTTCCTGGCCAAAATTTGCAGTTTTCTTTGAGATAAAGTGGATTATAAAAACAGAGCCATTCTGCAAAAACAAGGGAGAAATGGGTTTTTGGCAGCTGGTACCTGTCTGGCAAAATTTGATTACGATCTGGATTTGGATCTAGATGAAAGTTGGCAATTTTTGAGCAGTCTGGGTCTAAATGCTTTTAGCTTTCCTTCCCTGCCCAGTTCAGCTTTGCTTATCTTCCCTGGAGTTCTATAAATAGTTGAGTATTCCACACAATTTCTGCTCTCCACTCCTCTTCCTCTCCTTCTGTGAATTGGTCTCTCAAGAAAGGAACAGTCTGTTGTGCCCTAGAGAGGACTGCAATTCAGAACATTAAGAAAATACTTGACTAAATCTATTCCCTAGAGCCAGGGGTGGGAAAAAACCCTACTGCCCCTTGGGTTTGGATAAATTCAATTCATTCAGCTTGTATTGTATTTTACATTCAATATTAGCACAGTAGCATCTTCAATTTCAATGTGATTTTGTTTAGAACTTGCTATTTATCCCATTTTATTTGACATGAAAAGAGGATTAAAAAATTTTTAAAGTACTAGTAGAAAAAAAATTGGAAGAATTCACTGTCTGCATGTCAAAAGCACTTTTTTTTGGACTTCCTTCATTGTCACTCAGAAAACAAGTGATGATACCCTGCTCATACCCAACCAAATCTCTCACCAGGAGTAGCTGCAGGTGCAATCTCCTGTATAAACCACACTTCATCTCTTTCTTGTCTAAAGATGGACAAAGAGAAATGAAAGTTGACACCAGCACAATAAACAGAGCTTGTGGGACCAGCTGGAGGTGGTCACATCCATAATGACATTGTGATAAGTCAGGAAAAAAATCTCAATACTGAGGTTGGCTTTTGTAGGAGGAGGTTGGCTGCACAGAAAGTGAGGGGAGAAAAGGAGGGGAAGTTGACTGGGTTTGAATAATGGAGAAATAATAAAGATGGGCTCATGTGAAGAACTGCTGAGCTGGAAACTTGACGTGGAGGGAGGGAGGGAGGTTTGGAACAAACATCTGGAACAGGGTGGTGAAAGTCCAGTCAGCTCTGTAAGAAATTTTAAGAATAATGAGAAACTGAGATGTTTGTGTGAATGCTCTTGCACTAGGTGATAAATTTCCTCAAAATGTTCTTCCAGAGGTCAGAGAGCCCCTGCAGCCTGGAGCTCTCAGAGTGTGACCTGCTGTGTGCTCCATGGTCGGGTGTCACAAATGCAGAATCCCTCTGGGGTTTTACACATTAACTTTGTACTTGCAAGTTCTTGCATGTTCAGTTTTCCTCTTTTAATGAGAACAGATGAGGGAGGTCAGGCAGGGTTTGGACCACAGACCACTCTTTATTTCAGGTGCCTTATTTACTTGGTTCTTACCTGGGCACATTTACAGTGCTCGTGTTGTAGATCCAGACATTTGCTGCTGAAGTTGTTTTCAGCCTCATGCTGCATTTTTACTTAAATATTGCTCATCCTGCATATGATGATGTTTTCATTCCAAATGTTTGATGGAACATTTTTGAAATTCCATAAATTTTATTGATTTAATAATTTTCTGTGGTCTTTTACCCACAAAACTCAGTGCATTGACAAGTAATGAGGAATAGCTGTACTGCAGGCTGTGATAAACACTGTGCCATAGTTTTTTCTCTCCATTTGAGAATAAATAAATAAATCTGCACACAAGTTAAATTTCTTAATATTTCAAATAACTTCTTTTTTAAATTGAAATATTTTCAGTTCCTCAGTCATAGAGACAGATCATAGTAAGGCTTAGAGTTTTGTTCTGATTTTTGGGCACCTGGCCAAGGAGATAAACAGCATCTTGATAAAAGAAAAATAAAATCTTTAGACTCTGAGTGTTCTGTTTAGCTAGAAGTGGCATTGTTAATAGCTGCCTTCCCCAGGAATATGAGAAAGAGAAGGAACTATAGTAATTTATCACTGTGGGCACTCCAGAAGGGTGGGTCAGGTGTGGCAGCTTTGCTCAGAAGAAATGGGAAGTGCAGACTGTGTTGGTTGTAATTGATGCCAAAGCATTTTTGAAAGGGCTCCTCAGAATCTGCTTTACCAACTTTGGTTCACTGAGGGAAGTGACTGGAGAATCATCCCAGCAAGCTCCACATTTGCTGTTCATGGGTAAACCAGGTTTTAAATGTGTTAGATTTGAATTTTGCAGTAAGATGGTCTGCAAGAGGGATTGCTTAGTAGAATTTCAATTTATTTACAAGTGTGTTTCAAGCTTTTTAATTTAGTACTAATAATGATGATGTGCTAAATTTATCATTGATCAATCAGAAGCTAAGTCTTTGTTAGCGGGAGTAGGACAAGATTGACTTCAAAATGCTGAAATTTCCAAGCGATGAAAATTATCTAAAACCATCAAAAGTAGAGGAGAGGAAATTCTTTGTAAGACAAAGAAGAAAAAGCCCTGAGACTGAAATGAATGCAGCTTTTAATATTGTGTTAGATAAAACAGATCCAGCTCAAATTTTGTTGGTCATTTAATGAAATTGGTTTCTCTGTGTTGTCATTAAATTGCTGATCTTGCTGTGAATTGCAGCAACTGATGATGTGAGAGGGAAAAGCAGGTGATGAAAAAAATGTTCTGTGAAGAGGGAAAAGTGTAGGAATTTGAGGGTGTTGATCAAATAGAGTGTCATTTCTTAGATGTTTCTCTATGATTCATTAGACCTGATTTTCTGTAGGTGTGTAATCTTAGAGTAAATTAAATTCCTAATGTTCTTGCGTTTAAATGGAATAAAAAGCATGTTCTCTGGTAATAGAAAATCAAAGTACTATGAATATTACATTGGGAAATTTAGCCTTTAAACTGGTGCATGTTGTTTTTGTGTGGAATATTTGCTGCACCACTTAGAGCTGTGTAGTTTGATGATAAATTAGTATAAATATTACTATTAAGTGACTTGGATGTGCTTCAGCTGTCTGTAGTTATTAAATACAGTGAGCATAATACATCACATTTTACAGATTGGTAAGAGTGGAGGACTCAGAATGATTTGCTAATTTTAAACCTGGGGCTCTTAAAACATTATTGGTTTAGCTGAGATAAGTCTGAGAAGAGAAAAAGACAAATGACAAGAAGCAATTAAAATACATATTTTGTAATAAAGTAAATCTCTGGAGCAAGGAAGCTTCTACATTGCTTCATGGCAGTAACTGATGTGTCTAATTTTTTTCAAGTTTACTTTCAGCTAGGTTATATCTTTGTATCAAATGCCCAGCAAGGTGAACAGTCCATTTCAGTAATTTGCTTGAGTAATTATGTGAAATTCTACTCATTTTTGGTTAGACACTGTGCAAATGCAAGTATTATTTTTATTACTAATAAATGGAAGTCATAAACAATTATTGCTGTTCCTGCCATTTGATGCAGCAGCTGAGAGTCCAGAACAAGGAATAAATTGCTTGCCCAAGATCACAAAAGATGTAGAGTTGGGAATATTGTCAAAATAAGCAGCAAATGCTCCATCCCATTAAAAGGGTGATGTAATCTTGTTTCTTAAGAATATGAAAAAATCATTTGAAATCCTGCATTCTTCACTGAGAATTCAATATTAGTATTTCTTTGCCTAGAACCTTGATCTTTTATCAAAAGCCATTTCTGGATTTTGCCCCTTGCATGGTGCTTGTTCCCTATGGCAGCTGTGTCTTTTTGTTTTAATTCTTCCATGTTATTTTTCCATGTTCAATTCTTCCATGTTATTCTTCATTTGTTTTTCTACCTCTTGTTGGTCAGTGCTGCTGGCGATCCACATCCTCTCCCTGAGTTTATCTGCTTGCTTGGTCATCACCTGTAGACTATAGGTGTTCCAGGCTAGAATAATGAGGGGAATAGCTACAAATGGAGAGCAAATGGTCTGAATTATAAAAATTTGGAAAGTTATCCAGATGCTGGGAATCTATTCTTGTAGCCTTGGTGGAAAACTTTCTACTGATCATCCATCTAATCTGATCCTGATGAATTTACCTCTGCGGTTTCAGCATCATGCCAAGAACTCTGAGCTGAAGCAGGCATTTTTGGAAGTTAGCCAATTTTATGGAAATATTTCAGTGGCAGAAAACTTTCTCCATCCTTACAGCAGTTCCTGTAATGGTGAAATAGCCTTTTAAAAGTGCATTTTACCATTAGCTCTAATTCGTCTTACCTTCAATTTCCACCACTGGATTTTAAAGCAAATAAAGGCCTTCTGCCCTAGGTATCTTTTTTCTCTACTTATTGTAAATGAGATAATGTGGGACCAATTATTTTTAGAATTTTATTGGGAACTTCTGTGTATGACAGAAATGTCAAATTCCGAAGGAAAGCGGACACTGCTTTTCCTTTGCTATTATACAACTCAGTGATGATTGCCCCCAAAGTGCTGCTTTTGCTCTTGAAGCTGTATTCCTGTAAAGTTTGAAAGTTTTATGAATTATAATGAACATTTTTTTTAATGTTTCAGTTTTGAAGCTGACCTTTTGGCTTTCCTTTGTGGTGGTACTGTCATGCAACTATAATGCATAACTTCACCATGGCAAATTTTCTACCACAAAAGAAGTAAAATAGCTTGAATTGTAACTGTTCTTTGTACTTGGTATCCAAGTGTGGGTTATGATCTCCAAGTCTGGATGGAATGGAGTTGAAATTGTGGCTGATTGTTAGATTTTTAACTGAAAAATTAATAAAAGTAGAAATAATTTTATTATCATGTTCTATACCACTTCAGTGAATATTCCTGGGAGCGATGTTCAAATTAAGGGAGGTGAGTTGGGGAAAAGCAAAAGCTGTCCCCAGATCTGAGCAGTTATAACCCTGTATTTTACTAATAACTTTGAATAGTAAGTTTTATTTCTGGGGTGTGAAACTACTCAACCCTCCCCAAAACCCAAACAATCCAATCCTCAGATGTTTGTGTAGTGCAGCTCTGCTCACCTCACTCCTTTGTGAAAGCCACTTGCTTTGAGAAGTCCCTGATGGAAAAGGCAACACAATGAGCCTGTGGACATTCTCTCTTTATTTACTCTATACAGGGGACTGTGTTTCCCCCTGAAAATCAGAATTTGTGACGTAACTGTGTGCAAAACAAGATGTTTTCTGCACTCTGCAATGCCAGAGTGAAAATAATTCCAGAAGGACAACCTGAGAGTAGGAATCTCAAATAGCTCTGCTTGCCCATAACTCCTGATTGCTGCTGTCCAGGGACAGGAGAGAGGGCCCAGATCAGTTCTGACACCTGCAGAGTGTCTCCCATGCACAAAGAACATCGGAACAGCAAAGTCTGTCTCACTGATTTTCCTCCTCTGGAACACTGACACGTTTCTACTTTGGTCTAGAAATGTCTTTTGTTAATATGATTTAATGAGCTCTTTGTAGCTTTTCTGCCTTTTTTATTTTGGTTTTTGTTTTTGTCTCTTCTCATCTCTCATAGTATTTTCTACTCACTGTTGCTTTGCCATGTACAAAATCCTGGCTGTGTTTTTCAGGAATCTTGCCATCTGTTGAGTACCTTGTACCAGCCTAATGTGTGAAAGTCTGTAAGGCTCAGCTCATGCTCTCTTTGCCTCATTTGTTCAGCTCACAGGCTTGCATCTTACTCAGAAAAAAAAAAATCAAACTATGACCATCAGACTTTTTAAGGATATGTAAAACATCAAATGGGGATAAAAGTCTGCTGTCTGTGATTCTGACTCTGGTACATTTTCATTTTGCATCTTAATTTTTACCTTCCTTCCTCAGAACAACAAAATCTATTTCAAAACACTCACAGTGTGTATTAGGAAAAAATCTTCACTGAAAGAGTTGATGATCTTGGATTGATAGTTCTATGATTCTTATCTGGCTCATGTCCCTGCTAAAAAGAACTATAAAGTAAGAACTTTGTGCACTTGTCCCAGAGACTGAAGGTTTAATTGCCTTTGGAAGAATTAGAAAGTCTTTCTTTGTATCTCAGGAAAGAGCCTGGTTGGCCACTGCTCCCTGTGCTTTCCCAGCAGAGTCTGAATTTTCTAGAAGTGGAAGTTGCTTTTGGACATCAAAACCTGCAGGTTCCAGGATTAGGAAAACAATGGAAAAATGTCCTTTGTGAACTTGGTCTCTAAGACCAGAAAACTTCTTTTTTTTTTGAAGGAGTTAAAATTTCAGAATGCAGCAAACAAAGTGAGGAGCTGTTCATCCTTTGTGCTCAAATGGTTGAAATTTGCAGAACAGTGAAAATCTTCATTAAAATTTTGTCAGCCAGGCCAAAGAGTTGGCCTTGGACTATCCTAAAGGAATAGGCACGACTGGCTCTGGAGCAGCGTGGAGTTCTGCATCACAGCACAGTTTCTCAGCTTCACAATCTTTTATTTCCCCCTCTTTTCCCCCTCTTGCTGCATTCCTTTGGAAGAAGGTACAAATTATTTTGATCATTTAGTTCCTGTGTTTTAAAGCTGTATTCCTTAAATTTGCCTGGTTACCTGTTTGGAGTTGTGGTGGGCATTTTACTTTCCCGACCCTTAAAAATAAGCCTTGAATTTTAGCTCATCACCCAGGATAAACTGAAATTTTCCATACTTCTCTCTCTGCATCACCAGCTTGCTGGTTTATATTTTCCTGCTGTTTTATGAATTGGGAAAATCTTAAAGGATAGCAGCAGGTTTGAAACAGTGTTTTCCACGTTATGCTCAGTGCAGTGCATTTCCTTGCAGGTTTGTCTGTGGGTTTTGTTCAGGCTCTGTTTGATTTGGACGCAATTAAATGAAAGACACTGCAGGTTTGGAGTTTCTCTGCAGCATTTAATACTGGGGGAGTAGGTTCAGATCTGGAGTGGCTGCTCGGAAATGATGGAGGAGATCAAATGTGGAGTTTCAATATTTCAATTTTTAACCTAAACACCAGGTTCTGAGCTTTTTCTAGGGAATTCTAAATTGAAAGAAAGATTGATTGAGTCAAGCTTACTATTAAATTAATTTTAATGTGAAGTGATGATGAATATCTGTATGACTTTTTCTGTAATACAGTTGTTTATATCAAAATATTTTTATTAAGAGACGGAGTGACCAAAATTGCTGAGACAGGAAGAACAGGAAAGGCTTTTTTGGTTATTGTCACACAAATTTAGCAATAGCTGAGATTTTTCTCTATATTTAACTCCAGGGCATATACAGCTCCCAATTTGAGTAATGCTTTATCTGTGAAGAGGCAAAGCTACACCTTTTTGTGAACTAACAGTATCAGGATGATGCTTTTCATCTCCTTTTTTGTATTCAGTTCAAGTCCTGTTTCCCTATGTGCCTATCCTTGGTTTAGCTCAGCAGCAATCAGTGGGAATAACTAAGGCTGCAAGGAAAATAACCAGGAAAAACTCTGAATTCTGACTATTCTTTGCCTTTTCTTTTACATTCTATGATAATTTCCAAGTTTTTTACAATATTTGTGATTGCTGCTGTTTTTTTTGTTTTTTTTTTTTTTTTCCCTCCTGTCTCAGGAATTTCCCTAATTGCCAGTGCCACTTCTTCAGGTCTTTCTATCAGCTTATGATCATATAATTTATTACAATAATTTATTACATTATAATTTACTACAAATTGCTACCCTGCATCTTGAATGAATATTCAGGGCACAGAGTGAAAACAAATCTATGACCTCCTCGAAGGAGTTAGGATTTTTTTTTTCTGCTAGACGTTTTAAGCAGCAATATAAACAATATAATTTAGCTGCAAATAAACAGAAGGGAATTGTCAGTGTTCCCCCTTTTGATTGCATCGCTTCCCTTTTGCTTCCTCCTGAGAAGGTTTTCACTTTTCCTTTTTCATGTGGGGAGTCAGAAGAAGGAGATAAAGCTCTGAAACTTCTGTAGTTCTGCTGTGGCTGCAATGTGAAAATGTCAGCAGTGTCCCCATCCCTGTCACGGGACCTCTCCAAGCTGGATCTTGCTGGAATCGTTCTTGGAATTGTAGGGATGCACCTGTTCTGAAATTAATTCAAGAGGACATTTCAGTGTTGTGGCAGTCTTGGCAAGTGTTGAATGTGTTAATCCTTATGTCCTACCCAAACTTGTGTGCTATTTGGATAAAATTCAGCTTAAATTATCACAGCATCCCAGCAACTTCTGGTGGTTTCTTTTTTTCCTTTTCCTTCTTTTTTTTTTCTTTCTTACTGAAATCTGAACCCTCTTCTAAAGAAATCTGATTGAAAGTTAAGCCTTTTATTTAATATGCCACCAAAATAAAATTTCCCCACATTTCTTCACAGAGAATTTAATTTTAAATAGATTTTTATTTTCCATTAATATATGGTTTAAGGTAAAGCTGAGTTAAATAATTAGTTACTGCTAAAGAATGCATTTGTAAACTAACTTATCTTTTTGCTTGTCAGTTATGCATGACTGAGAGTTCATTATATTTGCAAAAATAAAATCTTACAGGATACTTAAATTCCCTGTGATTTGTAACCTGGAGTTTGCCTGTCCTACCACCAATTTGTGATTGATTTTGAAGAGAGACTAGAAAAACAACTGTTGAAAATTGAAAAGATTTGTTGCCCACATAGAATTGGACATTATTTAAGTTAAGAAACTGAAGTGTAATCTAAGCAGGAATTCCTGATATGAATTTAATATTTCAAGAATGAAATTTAGCCATGGTGCAAATATGACTCCCTCCTATCAATTAAATATCCACATGGTGGATCCACTGTGAATGGTAAACCTGTTTTATAAATGCAAATGTTTCATTTGTGGATTCATATTCTGTGGAAAGTAATTTATTTTCATATCCCACATACTGGAGTGTGTATTTTAAATACATACTTTGTGTGTGTGTGTTGGAGGTTTGTACCACAAAATGGTGGGGAAAACTCCAGAAATAACAGTGAAGAGAGATCTTCTTCAGCAGGTACATTTATGTTTCTATTGAAAGTATTTGATCTGTTGGGTCTTGAATACCAATAATGCAAAAGACTGAAATTACCAGTTTTAAGGCATTTATGAGTTTCTAAATTTCTAAGATATCAAAAAACCAAAGACTATAATGCACTAAACCAATTTGGGAATATTCAGACTGCATAATATGGAAAAGTGTTCAGAAAGATCATTTTTCTTAGATTCCATTACATAAAAGAATTGAAATATCCCCATTTATTTAGTACCCAGGCTAAGCCTGTAAGCCCAAGTCATCTGCACTTAGTGATACCCCTCAGTTACTCAAATGTTTGAAGAGCTCTGATATAAACACTCAATAACAGAGTCTGCAGGAAGAAAACCCCAAAGCAAGCAAGGCTTTGTGAGCACACAGGAAGGAGACTTGAGTGAGTACAAACATTTAGGTTTGGAGCAGAGGGATGTGGAGCTGCTCATTTTTAAGGAATATTATTGAAGGCTACCTGGTTACTAATCTGAGATGGATGCTTGATGTAGCCTTCACATTCTCCTGTTGTGTCCCTTATTTTTTTTTTAATACATAATTCCATCCTGTATTCCCTGGAAAATTGTATACTTTCATTAAATATGTCAGTGCTTTTAGTATTCTGATCTGTGGCTCAGGTTTTGAGCTGCATAAGCTACAAGTAACTTGGAAACTGCAAGATAAAATTAATTCATTCAGCATTATGAAACAAAATTTAGACTGATTAATGCCAGTTTAGATAGTATATAAACATGGAGATTTAAAAAAAGAGAACTATAACTTCAGCAGTATGAAAAACAATTTAAAACTGAATAATGCCAGTTAAAATTGTACACAAGTAGGTAGATTTAAAAAAAGAAAAATAGAACATGTTTTTATAAATGAAACTGAAGATATTTCAGTCTTGCTTGATTTATATTTAGAAAAAAAAAATACCGTGACTGTTCTACTGCTTTCAGCTGTCATTTTTGTCAGTTCTTAATTTACTTCTTTCCAAACAAGTTTACAAATTTGTTCATTTAAAATGGAAACTTGACTGCTGCTGTTTCTGTTTAACACATGCTTGAAAATGTGCTACTTTTGAAGATGCTTCTTTAGGTGAAAGCTGAAGTCAAGCATTTGAGCCTGTTTATTTTCAGAAATCTGTTTCAATTGCAACCTGACTGCGTCTTCCAGTGTTCCTGTTTGATTTTAACTTAATAATGGAATTAAAACCAGCCACATATTATTTGTTTAATATGTGGGGCTGTTTTATTTCCACTGTGTAAGTGATTGCATGGATGTCTATAAATGTAGAAAAGATTCTTCTCACTTTCTCCTGTGAAGTTCTGAAAACCTCAATGAAACCTCACCCTGTTGGAGTTCTGTGAACTGAATTTTTACCCCGAGGTTCTGTGCTGAATGTTTTAATCATGAAAGGGGAGGTGATAGGCGCTGGTTGGGATGTCACAGTTGGAATGAAATTTTGTAACTTCCTCTTGTCAAGAGAAGATTTCTTGTTACAACAAGCTGTTAATGGCAGGCAGATGAATAGGCTGGTGATAGGGCACTTGCTTGGAGTGGTTCAGCTTGAATCAAGCAGGAAAAGGCAT
Source organism: Melospiza georgiana (assembly GCF_028018845.1). NCBI lineage: Eukaryota > Metazoa > Chordata > Aves > Passeriformes > Passerellidae > Melospiza > Melospiza georgiana. The sequence continues at coordinate 150,334,662 of NC_080430.1, read as the reverse complement.
TTTGAATAGATGTTTCACTTATTATAAAAGTGCACTTTAAGGGTTGACTTTTGTCAACTGTTCTTTCTTGACATAAATATTTCTGAGAACTGCAGAAGACCCAGAATCTTAACACAGTAATTTTGGATCAAAAGTCTCCTTTTCAAGAGACCTTAGCCCAATTCAGGGCAGTACACTCTCTTTGGAGAATACTTTTCCATTTTATTGTGGGTTGCCCTGTGCCATATTTCATCCAAGAACTTCAGAGTTTAAGTTCTGAAAAATAAAAAAAATGGAAGACGTTTTTCAGCATCAAACTGTGTTCTTTTAGCTGTTTTATCATCTTTCTGTTTTTCCTGAGTCAACTGCAGCATTCCTGTGGCATTTTTTACCTGTACACAAAAAAGTCTTGAGAATATGTAGTGCAAGGTATATTGAACATCAGTCATCACTGATGGGTGAAAAAACATAAGTAAAAGGACAAAATTATTTGAAATTTTAGGTTCTACTCCATTAAGGAAAATTAATAGCTGCATTACAGAGTTGTGTTCACTGACTAGGAGCTGTACAGCAAAAATCAGAACAGTATCTGTCCCAAATACAGCAGAACTGTAAGTCTGAGGCCAGACAGAAGAACACAGCACAGAGAATTCAAAGAAACATTCCAATCTCATCTGCTTATTTATCCAGCTATTTATTGATAAGGCAGCATTCACAGAATCAGACTCAGAATGGATGAGGTTGGGAGGCATCTCTGGAGATCACCCAATGCCACTTTATTGTTTTACAGTCAATGAGAAGGTAACACCTTACATGGCTAAGCCAGTTCAGTATGAGTACAGTATTTAGTATAGAAATTGTAACCCTTTAGTCATTTTAGTCCAGACTGAATCATTGCAGGAAGAACAATAATACAGCTGGAATTATTACACACCAAATTCTTAGCAGAGGAAAAGGGGCAGGAGCTATGGCCACCCTCCTAGTGCTGTGAGGTTCCTTCACTGGGTGGAACATGCCACAGGTGATTTCTTTTCTAGGATGCCTTTTCTAATGTGTTTTTACACCTTACTTTTTATTCATTGGTCTGTGGTTCCTTGTTACATCCCACATCAGCATATGTTAGATGTTATTTGTTCCTGCTAGCCCTGAGCAGGGTTTTGTCCAGCTGTGCACCTGCATTTCTTTATCTGATTCTTGGTGAGTGGTTTACAGCCTGTGGGGTTTTGCTTGTACAGCTCTGCTGCAACCACCTCTCCAAGTGTCTGTCATCAGACAGGCCCTTTATTTATTCACACCACATGATTATCTTGTTCCTGAATATCTCATTCTACCTCTTGCAACTCTGTGTGTAAAGCTGTGGTTGGCCCACACAATTAAAACACGAGACACAGTGTCCTGGTCAGGTGGACAAATTGTTGTGGCAGCTAAAGCTCATAAAATAAAGTTGCCGGCAGGTCAATCAGAGCAAACTGAACAAATCTCAGTCCTGAGGCCTTGTGAGGTCAATGCAATGCACCAGAAATACAAATAATACAAATTCAGGCCCTTTCCTGGCTAGGACACTGCAGTGTTACAAGACTGCCCAGCCTGGGCGAGAGTTGGTTTGAAATGATGAGCACGTGAGGGAAGTGGACACGAGTTCCAGTCAGTTCTCTCATGAATATTCATTCAAGTAAATAGAAAATGATTCTGTGGCACTCTGGAATATCAATGAAAGAGAGTAGATGAGTTTAATTACAATTACTTGGGAAAGATTGGGTCATTTTCCCCCATCCAATTTATCAAATAGTTGTGTATGCTCATTGTTTTCAGGAGTAGGTTGCATTACCCTTGAAAACCAAAACTGTTAGCTTTTGGGGGGTGAAGTGCTTTCTAGAAAAGAGTGGATAATGGAAAAATTATTAATAGCATGGTTTATGGAAAGAAAACTTAATCAGAATTTGTTGACCTGCATAATATGTTGAGAACAGTTCTGCTTTACTGAGTGTGGAATCAGAGCAGTTTCTTCCAGTGAAAGTATCAGAAGCAGCAGATTTGGGGTTTTGAACAACAGCCTTAACTATTTTATGCAGTGAGTAGCAGGCCTGCTGAGTTCTTCCCTAAATGGACTGTGACACTGTCTTCCACAGAAAAATAGGAAATAATTATTCCCTCTGAGCATGCCAACTGTTTAATTATGGGATGGTTGAAGCATTTTGTTACTACTGGTGCTGGTAGCAGCTGAAGTAATATTTAATGTTTTATACACTTGATTCCATGTGAATATGCTTAATAACAAAATAGATATTGGACTGGAAATTGAGGTAGTATCAGCATAAGAAACAACAATATGAATTAATTTTCTAACTCATCATTACGGACATTCATTTTATATGAAGTTGGTTATGCCTGTTGAAAGCCTGAAATAAATGTAGTATTACACAAAATCCTTTTATTCCAGAAAGGAGAAACAGCAGTCCATTTAAAATTCATGTCCAATAGCTGCTTCTTTCTTACTGTAACATTTTCTGGCTGCATAGAATCATAGACTGGTTTGGGTTGGAAGGGACCATAAAAATCCTTTAGTTCAGTCTCTCTGCCATGGGGATTTGGGGGAATTGTCTATACTGCCTTTACTTCTAATTTGATGTTTTTCATGCAGCTTTTTTTAAATTAAGGAAAAACAGTGCCAAGGAATAATATGTGTTCCTCTTTTATAGATATGCCATGTATTACAGTCTTGTGACTTATTTTGTTGTGGGGAGAGCTGAAGGGTGAATAATGATGGGAATATTTGTTGTAAGTTTGGGGAAGGGGTAAAAATAAAGGTTAACACCAATTATAATAAATCTTTCTCCCATGTTGCTGCTTTCATCAAAGTGTCAGAACTGGCTCATAACTGCTGTAAATTGTTAAAAGAGATAAAATATATAACAAACCTGGGAAGTCTATTTGAATGTTTCATATGTGGATGCAGTAAGCTGATCAATACTGATTTATCTTTACTAAATGGATGTATCTGCCACCACTTTTTCAATGAAAGCTGTGGTAACTTTAGCAGCAGGATTTGAAAGGCAGTTTGTGCTCTTTGTCCTTGCACAGCTGGCTTTTAGACGCCAATTTCCAGGGAAAAGCAAAAAAAAAAATGCAAACCCTTCCATTCATCTCTTTCTTGAGACCAGCTCTTCCTTTTCAGCAATAGAAATTTTATTCTTTTATAGCAACATTCATATACCTTAGTGCTTAAAATCCACTCTGTTCCTAATGAACTTCTGAGTTCACTTGAAGAACACGTAAAATGGAAATCTGGAATCATTCCATTTCCTGGAGAGCTGTTCCTGTCCTCACTTTCACATCAGACCTAGGAGGAGGTTAATGGATGACATGAGGTGGTTGGATGAGCCTAAAAGATACCATCTATTTAAAATGTATAAGGGTATAAATAGTCACCAGATGGCACTGTGACTGAGATAAAACACAGCACCCATAAATATAGTCAGCTACAGCTCAGAATAAATGTTAGTTTGCTCTGAAGTTGTTATATCAAACAGTGGTAGGATTTTTTAAAATTATTTTTATTTTTTCTGTCTGTGTTGAACTTCAGTCGCTCTGTTGGCTTCAGTAGCTTGTGCTTCATCCAATCAAGACCATTTGTGTCAACGCAGCCAGCCAATTGATACTTGCTAATGATTAATTTTAGACTATCTGATAAAATTATAATAAATTCAGGCAACTTTTGGAATTCTTCTTTTACTTCTAAGGGAAAATATGCAACAAATTACTTGAGGAGAAAAAGTAATTTTGATGAGTGTCTCACTCTTCATTGCCTGGTAGAGTTATGGAGGAGATTATTTTGGGAGTTTCTGAAAGACAGTGCAGGTACTGGGAGGCAATGCAGTCATTGGTCTCAGCTTCAGGAGAGCAAAGTCCTGCTTGGCAAGCCTGGCTGCCTTTCATGAGCAGGTCACCCACCAGCTGGGCAGGGGAAGCCAGCTGATGCCATCTTGTTGGGTGTCAGCACAGCTTTCACTACTGCCTCTCGTGGTGTCCCTCTGGACAAAATGTTCAGCCCCCATCATGGGATGGGTGAGCAACTGGCTCAGGGGTCAGGCACAAAGGGTGACAATGACACTGGTGACATCAGAAGGGTGACCTGTCACTGGTGGGCTTCTGCAGGGCTCCATCCTCAGCCCTGTGCTCTTCAGAATCTTCATAAGTGACTTGGACTCATGGCTGGGAGGGACACTGAGCAAGTTCACAGATGGTACAAAACTGAGGGGAGCTGTTGATGCCCTTGAAGGCAGAGAGGCCCCACAGAGACATGAACAAATGGACTGGGCAACCAGCAGCCATTGAGGCTCAACAAGAGCAAGTGCCAGGGATGAGCAGCCCTGGATGTACAGACAGACTGGGGAATGAGGCTGGAAAGCAGCTGTGGGATGGGACCTGGGGGTCCTGGTCAATGGAAAGTTGAATGTGAGTCAGAAGTGCCCTGGCAGGCAGAAGGACCAACCCTGTCCTGGGGACATCAGGTGCAACATCACCAGCTGGGCAAGGGAGGGCATTGTTCTCTGCTCTGCTCTGGGGTGGGGTGGCCTCACCTTGAATATTGGGTACCACAATATTAGAAAGATGTGAAGCTGTTAGAGAGCATGCAAAGGAGGGTAAAGAAGATGGTGAAGGTTCTGGAGGTGAAGCCACATGAGGAGTGGCTGAGGACACTTGTTCTGTTCAGCCTGGAGTAGATTGAGGGGACATCTCATTGCAGTTACAATTTCCTTGTGAGGGGAAGAGGAGGGGCAGACACTGATCTCTGACCAGCGACAGGACCTAAGGGAATGGCCTGAAATTGTGTTGGGGAGGTTTAGGTTGGATATCAGGAAAAGTTTCTTCCCCCAGAGGGTGGCTGGGCACTGAACAGGCTCCCCAGGGCAGTGCTCACAGCACCAAGCCTGGCAGAGCTCAAGAAGTGGTTGGACAACTCTCTCAGGGCACATGGTGGGAATGTTGGGAATGGAGCTGTACAGGGCCAGGAGTTGGACTCAGTGATTCTTGTGGGTCTCTTCCACTCATTCTGTGATCCTGTGAAATGCTACTTAACCAAATATTTATACCAGGACAAGAGTCCTAAAGTAATACTCAGATATTATTCTGTTTTAATTTGTGGTATAGGTTTAATTGGAGATCTTAGCAAAGTTTTTACATCCTTGGAATAACAGCACTTTTGTAGCTGACATTGAAGTTAAGTGGAACAAAAATTAATTTCCTTTGCACAGAGTTTTAACCTATATTTTGTTTTATTTGTAAAGTCAGCTACCTAGATGATGTTTTAAAGGAATGGTATCACTCAAACTATTGCTCATTCTAAAGGCTTGTTCTCTCATTAATTTTCCTGTTTGATGAAGTATCTTACCAGATCTGACATGATTTTTCTTTAGTCCTCAGCATCACACTTTGGTTGAGAAAAGTCTTCATGGTGGTAATATCACTTGGCAGATATGCAGAAATCCTAGAGAGATGTGGAGTAGTACTGTCAGTAGATTTTCAGAAGTTCACAGTTGTAATGTGTGCTCTATGTTCTAATTCCCCTGTGATAAATCTAGAAAAAAGATTGGAAGTGTTTAAACTTTAAAGAAAGTGTAGTTGATAATGGGCAAATTCGAGTAGAAGTGTTAATTCTTTTTGCCTTGCAGCCTGAGTTCACTGCCACGGTCAAGTTGATCCATATGCCTTATGAAAACAGCAATTCTAATTATCCCAAGAGCTTAATTTTCTTGCCTGAATATTCAAGTCTCATACTACAGTGGAGTTGACTTTCATTATCTAAGTTTTAAATGTCAGATTACATTCCCTTACCAAAACCAAGCTTTAAGAAGGATACAACACGTGGAGCTTGTTCTATTTAAGTTGTAGTTCATTTTTAAGTAATCATCCTGAAACGTGGAAGGTGTAATTCAAACCTATTTTAGAAACTGTATTTAGTTTTGGCTGGGAGATAATTTTTCTTTTCCTTGGGTCTTGTTTTCACTTGCATTTGGAAGTATATATCAAAGGTCTTATCTTTAATTCTGAAGAACACAAGTTCAGTGCACTTTAAGCTGTGTTTAATTTCTTATTTTTAATGTAGATAATACCCTTCAAAACCACTGTTAATGAAACCTTATACACACACATATATTTATGCTTATAAAATAAAATAAAATTGGATACTTATTTTGCCCTACCAATGGCATAGGCTGGATGGTGACTGGATAGAAAGTCATGGCAGAAAAAAACCTGGATGGATGTTGATGGAAGAACAGTCAGCAGTGCCTCTGTGCCTTTTCAGTGAAGGCCAACTCCAACTGGATGTACCAGGAAATGTGTGGTCAGCAGGCTCAGGGATTCTTCCCTTCTGGTCAGTGCTTGGGAGTGCTGTGCCCAGTTTTGGGTTCTCAGTGTAAGATGGACAAGGAGATGCTGGAGTGAGGCCAGTGGGTCCATGATAGATGTGGTGAGATCTGAGGTTTCTGCAGCCCCAGGATGTGATGGGACCTGAGGTTTCTGTAACCCCAGGATGTGATGGGATCTGAGGTTTCTGCAGCCCCAGGATGTGATGGGATCTGAGGTTTCTGCAGCCCAAGGTGGAGGAGGCTGAGGGTGTTACCTGGGGCAGAGTGTAGAGCCAAGGGAGCTGGGCTCATCTGGGAAACACACGGTGAAAAAACAGTAACAGAGTTGCAGAATGGCTGAGACTGGAAGGCAAATCTGGACAACATCTCTGTTCCGCCCTGCTCAGGCAGTCAGGTGTCCAGGATTGTGTCCAGTTGACTTTCGAGTGTATTTAAGGTGGGAGATTCTCCAGCTTCCTGGGGAGGTTCCATGCTCTCACCCTGTGCTGGTTTTGGCTGCAGTAGAGTTAAGTTTGTTCATCGTGGCTGGTGTGGGGCTATAGTTTGGGTTTGTGCTGGAAACAGGTTGATAATTGAGGGATGTTTCCTGATGTTCAGAGGGAACCTCCTGTGTTTCATTCTGTGCCCACTGTCTGTCATTGGGCGCCACCCAAATTCCATGCAGTAGGAACAAGCTTGAACATTTGATGCAGTCACATATGAGGGAGTTTTTTCTTGTTCACTCAGACACAAAATGGCTGCTCAGAGATGTTGCAGAGTCTCCATTTTCAGAATTTGGCTCAATGAAAACAACCTGCTGTAATTTAGCCCTGCATTGAGTGGGGCTGATCAGAGAACCTCCAGAGATTTCTTCTCAGCTAAAATACTTTATGCTGTGTGACATGATGTACTCTGTGAGCACATCTTTTTCTTTGTAGAGACCTTCATCATTCATACCTTTTTTTTTTTTTTGATGAGTCACATTTTCCAGTGTACAGATGATTATTAGGTAATTAGCAATTGTATTTGATAATTTAAAGAAATGCAGGCATTTCCCTGAGTAATAAAGGAAACTGGTTTGTTTTTCATCAGCTGGCTGAACTGGTCACAGGGGTATTACTGCACTGGTATCAACTGGGATTAAACAGATGAGGAAAATAATAAAAGTGGGAAGCAAAAGGTACTTACTGAGAATGTATGTCTGAGTTAATGAAATCTTCTGTATTTAGAAACCTGTTTTGAGACAATTTTCCTTTCTTCATATTGAGTGGGGGCTCATACAGTTGTCAGTAACAACTGTGTAGCCATCATTTCCCTGTTCCAGTTCTATGGACGTGTGTTAGAATGAAGCTGAACTCCAGCAGCTCACACAGATTATTTGTGTGCTCTTGATTGCCATGTGGTTTTTTTCCCTCCTTGAAAAATGAGTTTTGATTCTGCTCTTGCTTCATGTACTTTGAATTCTAGGCATCACTTCATGTTTTATAGCAGCCTTTTCAAGATTGTTGCTGTTGTACTTTTATTTGTAGTGTTCTAGGGGGGAGGGAGGTCAAAAAATGTCACACCGTCTGTCTCCTGTGTGCCACAGAAGTTCATTTTCAGCTTCATGCAGGAAAAAAAAATATTGAAATTTGCTCTGTGGATGTGACAAAGTGTTTCTGAGGACAAGTGTTCAAATGCAATATTGTCAAGCTATTTTTAGCCAACTGCTGTCCCTATAGTGCTGTTTAAAGATTCAGCTCAGGCTGCTAATAGATATATTTATAACCATTCTGTCAACTGCCACAGCATGAGTGCTGTTACAGATGATAATTCTATTCTTGGAAGCAGTGCCATGGTTACCAGTCCCTGAGCTGCTCAAATAGAAGCTATACATCTGTACACACTTAGTAACATTTTAATATCCCAACACATTTTTACACTGCAAAAACGAACAAAGCTAGACATGATAATCAAAGAAATGATACATGCAGAAAAGCACATGAAAATTAAAATCAGAAAAAAATACAATAACTTCTTGAGTGTTACATATTCTGAAGGCTGAGTGTGAAACAAACTGTAAGAGGGTTTCTTACTGTATTTTGTTGGTGTTTATTGTTAAGCAGTTTGATTTCAGTGGGTTTATTTCATATTGGACTGGTAATGGATTGACACCAAGTACAGCAGGAGTGTGTGTGGGCATGCACTCAGTACTGTAGAAAGTCACTATGCTGATGAGGTTAGTGTTGGGCCTTTGGAGAAATAACAGAATTGTACTCAATTAGTGATTCATCTGCATTCTAGTGAAGTTTGATGTGAGAGGTTTCCCATGGCTGGACATTTGTGTGTTGTGCTCCAGGGTTTGTGAGTCACTCTTTGCTGTGAACCCTCAGCCGTGGCTGTCTGGCACCCCAGCTTGGGTGAGGCTGGGTGTCCTGTGGAAGCCTTGGATGTGCCTTCATTTGAGCCTAAACCCCACAGGATCCAAGGTCCTCTGCAGCTTTCTCAGTCCCACTCCTTGTCCCTGGGAGTGTTCCATGACTCTGTGACTCTCTGGGGTAGCATTAATGCAGAGCCCAGGACTCAGCTCAGCTTTGCTCTGTCTGAGCATGGAGGAGGCTGAAGGTGTGACTGGAGTGAGACCATCAGGTGCCACCTTTGAACAGAATCTGTTTTTAGTGCCTGCCCTGTAAGGAACCTGCAGCTGCAGCACTGTGGCATTACTGAAGACACCAGAGAGGAGAGTGTAGACCTGCGTGATCATGGAGCTTTCAGGGCTTTGGAGATCTTTGGTTTATTTTTGTTCTGTTTGTGCTGTAGGATTTGTAGGGAATTGCACTTGGGGCCATGAGCAGCAGTAACAGGCTCTGATCAGTGGTTGAACAGGGCTTGGGATGATCTATTATCACCCACCATGCTGGAAAAGAGGATCCAGTTTGGTTTTACTGCTGTGGAGTTGGGGAAAGAAGCCGGCTTCTGTGATTCATGGACAGCAGTGGTAGATTTTAATTTTCCATTAAATTTGTTTGTTTGATTACAGATTTAAAAAAAAAAGCTATATTGATTTGTATACAGTGACTGTAATAATAAAAATAGCAGTATGCTTTTTTAGTGCATCATCGTCATTGAATGTATCCATTTTCTGCTATATGTTGGACATGGAATACATATCACACCTCCCTGGAAAATGGAAACTAAAACTAACTTTTTTGTAGAAAGATCTGTAGTAGCATTAATATTTAGAAGAAGACAGTGCCAGTATTAATAGCTTTCTTCAGTTGTAGTGAAATTTTAATATAATCAAAAGGGAGTTTGTTTTCACAATGTGCATAATGCAAATTGTAAAATTCATTGCTGCTAATTGTTAGGAAGGCCATGGCAAAAGACAGGTTCAACATGGAACAAGATAAATAGAAAACTGGATTTGCTACACAGCCTGCTGTCCAGATGGTCCAAAGGCAGGGCTGTGCTAAAAACTTGTTTGATAGTGACTATAGATGAGAGTGATGATTGTTTCATGCCTTACTTGTCATATTTCTCCTCAGACAGGTACTGCTGTCCGGTGTAGGATGCAGAGCTATGGAAATGTCTGGTTTGTTCCAGTAACAAAAGCTCTGTGTTAAGACCCAGAACTACATAATTCAAAACCCAAGTTTCTTTGGTTTGACTGCTCAGAGGAATTTTTTTTTTTAGTATTTTCATGCTTTTTGCTGTTCTGTTAAGTAAATTTTATCAAATCTCATTAATTTGCTGAGCAGTTTATTTTTTTTTTTTTAAGATAATGCAATGGCTTGTTCGGTAATAATTTTGCTTTATGCCCAGTTTTCAACAAAACCCTCAAAAATGTTCAGGTAATGCAGATTTTTTTATGTAGCTGATAGCAATTAAGGTTTAACTGGTATTCTTAGCAATAACTTTCGTTGTAATCAGTGAAGGCATGAGGTCTGTGTTTTCTAATAGTGAAGATGGTAAGGAGTGGATGGACACAAATCCAGATTCTTTTTATGGGTTTGCTTAAATTTTGCACCACAAATGTGAATCATGCTGCAATTTATCTTTCTTGTTCAATACTAGAATTGTGATGTGCCTGATTGTGTCTAGAAATGAGGCAGATACCTGGCTGCTTTGGGAGAACTTGGTGTTTAGTCCTGGGAACGTATAGAAAGAGAAAGAAAAAATATCTGAAGCTATAGTAAAACCCCAAAAATTTGTAAAGATTATGCTGGAGGGCATGAAATTAATCTCTCTTGGTAGACAGAGGAATTCTGAAGGAAAGTGTTAGTTTATTGTTGAGTAGCATTCCATAGATGGCATCCAGGTGTGACTTTTGAAGTGATGCAATCAATTTTTTCTTGAAGTCTGGGTTTTTTTCACATTGAAGGGGCAAAATGTTTGAGATTGATAACTCAGGAAGGCTTCTGATGACTGAAAAAAGTGTTTTATCTAAAGGAAAGATAAGGAGGGAGATTTGGGGTTGCATAAGTTAGTCAGCCCAGTTGGGTTTCTGATGAGATGATGGAACTTTTCTGAATATGTGAAAGAGAAGAACGTGGTTGAGCACAATCAGCGTGGAGCTACCAACCTCAGCTCAAGCTTGACTGACCTCTTTGTCTTCTTGGCAGAAATGGCTGATTCCTTGATGATGCTGAGGCTGATACCATCCAATATATGAAAAATCCAGATGGTGAAACAGAATGTGTCCTCAGCAAATTCCTGGATGAGACTTGAGTGTTGAGTAAACATTGTAAGTGGTAGAGATTGAGTGTAAAAGTATCTTGGGAAATTTGAGGCTGGCACCAATAGGAATTTCAGAAGTTGTGCAAGGAGAAATGCAAAGTTCTGATGAAATGGTCTTTGTAGTCACAGTGAATGCCAAGTTTAATATGAGCCAGGAGAGCGTTCTCGCTGGGAATAAAGGACAGCTGTTCCTGCTTTATATTATGGAGTATTATAGAGTCCTGTGTGAAGGTAAAAAAGTTTGATCATTGTCAAATTCTCAAGTACATTTCATCTACTTCCTCCAAACCTGCAGAAATCACACTGGATTTATTGCTTAGTAGAATTATATTGCCAACAGGGGATGTGAAGCACAAGTGCTGTGTTTGGTTTCACTGGCCATGAGAGATGGTTGCCAGGTCTCCATGTTATCTCAGTGTTTGGCAGTTCCATGCTTTAATTACTCCCTTTTTTATTCTCTTCCAGACAACTGAGTTATTTGAAGCAGTTGTTTCTTCTCTTCCACAAGCTTTCTCATGGAATTTTTTAGATTCCTGCCAACTGTGCTTTTTATGTGAGACTGCAAAGGAGGTTGTGACAGATTGGTTTGCAGTTTCATCAATATGCTGCTAATACTCATTTTTACGTCTCTCTTTCATGAAACACAGATGGTCAGGTTTTTTAGATGATTAGTGTGTCACTGAAATTGGGTTTTGGCTAAGAGTGTTGGCTGAAACTCATCCTAACTGAAGCAGATGACACTGGTTGACTAAGGGGAAAAGATGAAAAGGTAGGAATTTTTCAGGAAGGTGTGGAGCTGTATAGTTGTTAAGACACAGGGTGCTTGGTTTAGGTCACATTGCTTTTGCTTTTCAGATATGAAGAAGAAGAGGCATCCATATTTCCTAATGTTAATTTTAAATGCAACTTTCTCTTTTTATTTTACTGATGAGATACTGGTTTTAGGGGTGGCATCAAATGTCATTTTTGTGGCTTTGCCTTCGGGTGTATTGAATTCCTATTACTGATGGTATCTGTGCTACAGCATGTACCTTCCTCTGGTGTTTTGCAAGAACACATTATATACAGCCTTTTGCAAAGAGCATCACCTCTCAGAATGGATTTTATTTCTGCTTGGAGTCCTAAAACAAACTTTGTTTGCATTTGTGTATCTCAGTTTCCTGTTCTCTTGACTGAGAACAGATAGAATTCTGAAGATATGGTTTGTAGATTGAGTTGCTGTCATTCATCTTCTGCCTGGCATATTTGTTGCTTTCCATTTAAGAAATAATTTCCATCACTCACTTATTGACAAGTGTGCATGGCCAACAACAGTTCATATCCCCTTGTACTGAGATGTTCTGCATGACATGATTTTGGTAGCACGTAAATGCCTAAAAGTCTCAAGCAAATAGCCTGTATTTGAACTGAGATTTAAAAGAGGTATGAAGTTATATAAAAATCTCAGTAAACCTAAAATATTACTTAATCTTTGAAAATGTTAGCGACTTCATAAAGGGGAACCAATTCCATGTATTGGAGCCACACATCGAGAGTTCCACTCATGTGTGCATAGAAATCATTCATTTTTAGGCAAAAATTTTTAATGTACTTGGACAAAGTGGAAATTTATTCTGCAAAACATTTTTTGAAAGGTCGTGTCTGGTTTGTGTGGTGATTTTTTTATTTTAATCTCTTTAAAAACTGGTATAGAACATTGACAATTATAAGGAGATCCAAGAGATCGAGTCTTAAAATTCCTGAATGCTGTGGTACAAGTTAAAACCTCTGAAACTTGGTCTTTGGAAAACAGGAGGAATGTTATCCTCACCATGCAGATATGGGCCATGTTTTTGGATGTTCTGCCTAACATCATAAAGGCCTTTTTCTTCATCCTAACCTTCTAAAGAAGACTGGTGGACTTGGTCAGATTTCTTTGATGTCGTGAGTTAACTGAATGGGGTTCTCAAAACTTTTTTCTGAATGTCCTGTGATAGTGACATGTAAATTTTGGCATCCACATCCACTCTTCCAGGAACCTTGAGTTCTCTGCTACATTTTTTTCTAGCAGAGCTTGGCACTGTGACATTGTAAGAGAAATCCTGCAAATGATTGGTTGTCCAACTGCCCCGTTCCTCTTAGTTTCAAAATCCATCATTAGCAAGTTCTTGTTTGTCTGAAAATTTGTGGCCAGCTCAGCATTTATCTGGTTTGTCTGTATTTAAGAGAAGATTATTGCTGCCAGACTCCTTGTAAGGACTCATCATGGCTTGTTTGTGGCTGTTGGTTTTAGGATTGTTAGTGGAAGCACTGCTGATGAAAGCTGAATGCTCCATTATGAGAAAAAGGAGTAAGCTGCCTCAGAAAGATCTGACTCATAAGTACAAGGGACTAATTTTTATAGCCTTAATGAAAGGGCATCCATCTTTCCTCTTGATAAAAGAGCAGCCAAGAATACTCTGGTTACTTTAAAGTGCTGGGTAAGCAAATCAGTACAAAAAGTATGTGTTTTACCAAGGTAAAAGTAATTTGATATGTAGCAACAGTATTTTTTTAGGCAGATGGAAGTTTCCAAAAGATTAAAGAATGTTTAAGGCCTGTCCAAGATCTGTGACAAAAAATGACCCTTTCCACAATCCAGAAATGTCATGGATTTCTTGTGTCCTGCAATGTTACCTTCCTAGTGCGTGCTGAAAGTTTTTTGTCTCCACTAGGAGGAGGTGGGAGATGACTTTGATTTGTTTCCATAAGACTTTGTCCACTTCAGTGTGAGCCAGTCTGTGTTAAGAATGTCACCGAATCATGGAATGAGTTAAGTTAGAAGAGACCACAGTGGGTTGTCTGGTCCAACCTTCCTGCTCAGGCAGGGCCATCATAGAGCATATGGCACAGGATTGTGTCCCAACAGTGCTGGAATATCTCCAGTGAGGGAGACTCCACACACTTTTTGGATAAACTGTTTCGTACTCGGTCATTGCATGGTAAAAAAATTATTCGTCATATTGAGGTAGAACTTCTTTGGATCAGTTTCTGCCTGTTGCCTCTTGTCCTATTATTGGGCACCACTGAGAAGGTCCATCCTCTGACACCCTCCTGAGAGACAGTGATAAAACCTCCTCTCATTTGGGGCTTCTTGAGGCTGAACAGGCACGGGTCTCAGAGCTTGTCTTTGTAAGAGAGATGCTCCAGTCCCTTAATCATATTTATTGTTCTCCAGTGGACACACTGCAGGAGCTCCAAGTCTCTCTTGTTCGTAGGAGCCCATAATTGGACACTCCAATGCCCCTCTATAGGGCTGAGTAGAGGGACAGGGTCACCTCACTTGATCTGCTGGCAAAACTGTTCCAAATTCACCCCAGGATCCCACTGGCAGTCTTTGTGGCCACAAGGGCACTTCTTAGTCTCACAGGAAAGGCCCTGGTGCTGACCCACAGTGGCCAAATATTAGTTGGTGTGTGGCCAGGTGGGCAAGGAGGCTGGTGGCAATAGTGTGGCCAGCAGGACCAGGGCAGTGACTGTCCCTCTGTGCTGGGCACTGGGGAGGCTACACCTCGAGTGCTGTGTGCAGATGTGTGGCCCTTTTGAGTGGGGAGTAGTGAGAGTTTCCTGTGCAAAATTAAGGTGCCAACAAGACTATCTAACAGAATTAACAATGGGGGTTTTATTTAAGAAGAAATGTGGTGTAGAGAGATAGAGATGGGAAGGGAGGAGGGCAAGAAGGTAAGAGGGTGAAGAGTGGGGGTAGGGAAGATTGAGGGTAAGGTGATATGCAGAAGAGCAGGGCTGGGGTGGGGAGGGGAAGAGATCAAGCAGAGGTCAGTCCAAGATGATGGACTCCAGCAGCACCTTTGATCTGTCCTGACCCCGCATGTCCCTGCACTGGGGATCCCAGAGGTTCTGAAGACCTCCGGTTATTCATCGGGCATTAAGACCTTTCCCCAGTTTATGCTGCAAGTATCCAGGGAGATGTTTTCCTATTTGCCATGTGAAGGGAGGATGGGTTTGCCTTCATTTATCTGCAATTCTGAGGCCCAAGGAGCATTTCTCAGCCCAGAATGCAGCTTTGGGGGAAGGGTGGGGATGCCCCCTGAAAATGTAGCCCAGGCCTAAAGTCAGCTTCTGTGGGACTCTACAAGGCAGCGTTGTCAGCCTCTGTCAGCGGGCTCACCCTGACCAGGCTGCCTTGTGATTTTCTCATTGATGCTGGGCTGAGGCCAGCAGAAGGACCTACCTTTGGCAAGTGGTTGGCTTGGGCACCATCCATCCATTTGGGGGCATCAAATGTTTTTCTCTGCCTGGTGCCCTTGACTCCGGGACCTGCCGCTGCCAGAGGGAGTTGGGCATCCCCTGGGTGATGCAGCATCTTTGGTGACCATCCTGCTGCTGGCCCCGGGCTCACTCCTCTGGCTGCCCCCTGAGGCAGCTGAAGGAGAAAAGGCGGCGCAGAGCCCGCCCGGCCCTCTTGGCCCTGGAGCGCCATGGCCGTGGGGCCGGGGGCTGCGGGACGGCTGAGCTGCCAGCGGGGCAAGCGGGAACGCGGCGTGCCAGGGGCTGGGCAGGCACCGGGCAAGCTCCTACCAGTGGCTCATCCCCACAGGGCTGTTCCTGGGGAGAGGCAGCCTGGGGAGAGCCAGCCTCCATGCCTGCTGCCTCGGCCTCCTCTGCAGGGTCAGCAGGTAAGGCACAACCCACAGACATGTTTGGGTCTTCAAGCAATGCCGTGGGGAGAGGCTGGATGCACTGCTCAATGCAGGGATCGCTGTCCACGGGAGAAGCTGGTGGTTCTGCTTCCTCCTCCTGCAGTGGGAGAGACGACAGGCGCTCTGGCTCACTGTCACTCTCCTGCTGCTGCTCAGTCAAGGAGCTCTTCTTCCTCTGCAGGGATTAGCAGCCCCTAGGCTCATGACATGGATCCGCGTCACAATGGTCTCTGGGCACGATGTCACCACGGGTCACAAAGGCCTGGTGGCCATGGCCACCTGTGGTCCAAGAGGCCTGGTGGTTTCACTGCAGATGTCCCTGGTCAGAAAAGCATTTTTAAGTCCTCAGACCATTGTCTTTGCTTATGGGATGTTCTTTTCCCAAAGACTTGCAGCTCTCTCTTGTTCCACCTTGTGTGTTCCTGCCCTAAACATCCCCAAGGAAACCCTGTGCCGTCCCACTCAGCCCCTCATATTTCGCTGCCCTGATCATTGTGAGGGGGATCACAGGGCCCAGAGAGGGCAGCTGAGGGATCAGGCCTAGGGAGGTTTGGGTTTAGGAAAGGCAGGTGCTGCCTGAGCAACCTGATGTCCCTTGGGCCATGGATGACCCGCATCAGGCCTGAGAGAAAAGGGGGGCATGGAGTCTCCCTGGACTTGAGCAAAGCCTTTGACTCCATCTCCCACAGCAGAGTCCTGGAAAAGCCGTCAGCCCGGGGCTTGGGCAGGGGCACTCTTGGCTGAGTTAAAACTGTCAGGTTGGCCGGGAACAGAGAGTGATGAGGAATATTGTTGCATCCAGTGTTTTCTAGTCCCTAGCTGTGTCCCCTGGGTCCAGTCCTGTTCTGTGTCTGTCCTGTGGATGTGGACAAGGGCATAGAGGGTACCCTCAGCAGTAAATTTGTGATGACAACAAGGTGAGTTGGGAGTGTTGATATGCTGGGTGGTTGGTTGGCTCTTCATGCTGGCTAGGTGGTGTGAGGCCAGTGGGGTGATGTTCAAGAAGAGTAAGCTCTTGGTCCTGGCCTTCTGTCCCAAGAAGCATCTCCAGTGCTCCCGTCTGGGGGAAGAGTGGCTGGAAATCTGCCCAACAGGAAAGGCCCTGGGTTGCCAGCTGACAGGCCAAATGTGAGCCGGCATGTGCCCAAGTGGACAAGGAGGAGGATGGCGTCCTGGGGTTCTGTGTCAGCACTAGTGTGGCCGGCAGGACTGCTGCAGTGACTGTGCCTCTGTGCTGGGCACTGGGGAGGCCACATCTCGAGTGCTGTGTGCAGATGTGTGGCCCTGTTGAGATGGGATTATCTAGAGATTCCTGTGTGTGAATTACAAATCATGGTGCCAATGAGACCAGTCCACCAAAGTAAACAATGGGGATTTTCTTTAGCAAGAAATGTGGGCTAGAGAAACAGGAATGGGATAGAGAAGGGCAAGAAGGAAAGAGGGTGAAGAGTGGGGATGGGAGGGGAAGACTGGGGGTGTTTGGGCATGGGGGAGAGCAGGGCTGGGGTGAGGAAAGGATCAAAGAGAGGTCCATCCCAGAAGCTTGCCTTCATCAGGGTCTCATTGGTCCTTCCTCATGCTGTGCTTCTGCACTAGGGGTCCTGGTATTTCCTGTGCAGGTGAGGACCCTGAGCCGTTCGTCAGGGGTTAACACCTTTCCCCAGTCTATGTTGTTGTTGGTATCCAGGGCGGCGTTTTCCTACTTGCCATGTGAAGAGAGGATGGGTTTGCCTTCATTTATCTGCAATGTTGAGGCCCAAGGAGCATTTCTCGGCTCCAAATCCAGGCTGGGGCAGGGCAGGGATGCCCCCTGAAAATGCAGCCTGGTCCGAAATTCAGCTCCTCAGGGACGCTACGAGGCATTGCTGTCATCCTTCCTCAGCCGGCTCTCCCTGACCAGGCTGCCTTGCTGGTGGCTTGGGGGTGAGGGGCTGGGGCCGGGAGCAGAGCCTACCTTTGGCAAGTGGTTGCCTTGGCCTCCATCCATCCATCCATCCATCCATCCATCCATCCATCCATCCATCCATCCATCCACCCACCCACCCATCTGTCACAGACATTTTTTCATAAAAATCCTCTCTTTGGGATGTTTCCCATTCTGGGAAGCTGAGGCCTCAGAAAGAGAATGTAAACAATAATTATCTGCTGATGTGGAATGCAATAGGTGCACCTGTGATTGGCTCATGTTCCATGTTTACATTTAAGGGCCAATCACAGGACCAAGCTCGGGGCAGATTCACAGAGACCTGTCTTGTTTTGAGATTCCTATTCTATTCTTAGCTGAGCAGCTTCTGAACTTCTCTCTATTCTTTTTAGTATAGTCATAATGTATTATATATCATATATTAATAAATCCAGCCTTCTGATCACAACACCAAGATTCTCGTCTATCTCTCTCACCCTGAGGAACCCTCACAAGTCATGTAACACCCACCCACCTACCCCCCCATCCACCCCATCCACCCCATTCCATCCATCCATCCATCCATCCATCCATCCATCCATCCATCCATCCATCCATCCATCCATCCATCCATCCATCCATCCAAGCATTCAGTGTTTTTCTCTGCCAGGTGCCCTTGACTCTGGGACCTGCCGCTGCCCCTGGGAACTGGGCATCCTCTGGGTGACTCAGAATCTTTGGTGACCATCCTGCTGCTGGCCCTGGGCCCACTCCTCCAGCTGCCCCCCGAGGGAGCTGAGGGAGAAAAGCCCACGCAGAGCCCGCTGGTCCGTGCTGGCCATGGAGCGCCATGGCCGTGGGGCCGGGGGCTGCGGGACGGCTGCGCTGCCAGCGGGGCAAGCAGGAACAAAGGGTGTGAGGGGCTGGGCAGGCCCTGGGCAAGCTCCTGCCGGCGGCTCATCCCCACAGGGCTTTTCCTGGGGAGGGGCGGCCTGGGCACAGCCAGCCTCCATGCCTGCTGCCTCGGCCTCCTCTGCAGGGTCAGCAGGCAAGGCACAACCCACAGACATGTTTGGGTCTTCAAGCAATGCCGGGGGGAGAGGCTGGATGCACTGCTCAAAGGCAGGATCGCTGTCCACAGCAGAAGCTGGTGGTTCTGCTTCCTCCTCCTGCAGTGGGAGAGACAACAGGCTCTCTGGCTCACTGTCACTCTCTCCTGCTGCTGCTCTGTCAAGGAGCTCTTCTTCCTCCCACATTTCCAGGAGCTTCTTGAGAAAGGCACAGGAGGGCGAATCACCAGATGCAGGGCACAGGCCTGCCAACAGGTCAGGATGTGCAATCTCTGCATTGTTTTCTGCCTCTCCTGTGGATTCCTTGACAAGAGCATCACAAGTCAGTGTGTTGTCTGTGACAGGGCACAGCTCAGCCAGCAACTGGTCAAGAGACACAAGTTCTGAGTAGGTTTGTGTCTCATCTGCAGTGTCATTGGTCACACTGCAAGTGCTGTGTGGGCCCAAGGGGCCTACAGCTGGCTCCAGGGAGAGGCTTGGTGCATCGCTGAGGATACACTTAGATCTCATGGGTCTTTCTTTGTCATCCAGGGAGGAGGCGATGGTTCTAACCATCTCATCATGGAAGACTTTGTCTTCCATCTCCTCCAGCTCCTCCCTCTTTTTACGCAAACGATGCACCAAAGCCTCCTCATCCTCTGGGCACAGCTGCTTACAAGGCACAGTTTGCTTGGCTGGCCAAATAATTCCCTCCCCCTCTTGTTGGGCACTTAACCCCTTGGGGCTTCTCAAAGTGGATGTGATGGACCTGTTCTCTCTCAGATATGGGCCCAGGCCCATGAACAGGTCCCTGCAGGTGTTGCCCCCATGCCCTACCTGCACCTTCATGAGCACCTCTGTCTCAGAGTGCCCCAGGTGCTTCCAAGCCGGCTGGGCCGCAGTGCAGAGCGGCACAGCACGTCCGGCTTGAATGGGTGGCAGGCCATAGCCCTGCCTTGCTGCTGGCCCAAGCCCTTTGTACAGCAGTGGCTGCCCCTGCTGGTGCTGGCCGTGGGCATTCACCTCCTGCTGCTTCCACATCTTGAGCGTTCTGTGCCAGACACTGGCCAGAATTCCCCAGGTGAGCTGCTGTGTCCTGAGGAGCTGCTGCCTCCTCAGAGAGCTGCTCACCTGGGAGTGGCCACTGCAGGGTATTTATAGCCCCAAGGGCCATGACATGGACCCGTGTCACAATGGTCTCTGGGCACGATGTCACCACGGGTCACAAAGGCCTGGTGGCCATGGCCACCCATGGTCCCAGAGGCCTGGTGGTTTCCCTGCAGATGTCCCTGGTCAGAAAAGCCTTTTTTAGTCCTCTGACCATTGTCTTTGCTTATGCTTGTTCTTTCCCCAAAGATCTACAGCTCTCTCTTGTTCCACCTTGTGTGTTCCTCCCCTAAACATCCCCAAGGAAGCTCTGTGCCATTCCAAAGTGTGACTCCCACCCAGCCCCTCATATTTCGCTGCCCTGATCATGGTGAGGGGGATCACAGGGCCCAGAGAGGGCAGCTGAGGGATCAGGCCCAGGGAGTTTGGGTTTAGGAAAGGCAGGTACTGCCTGAGCGGCCTGATGTCCCTTGGGCCATGGATGACCCGCACCAGGCCTGAGAGAAAAGTGAGGCATGGAGTCTCCCTGGACTTGAGCAAAGCCTTTGACTCCATCTCCCACAGCAGAGTCCTGGAAAAGCCGTCAGCCCAGGGCTTGGGCAGGGGCACTCTTGGCTGAGTTAAAACTGTCAGGTTGGCCGTGTCCAGAGAGTGATGAGGAATATTGTTGCATCCAGTGTTTTCTGGTCCCTAGCTGTGTCCCCTGGGCCCAATCCTGCTTGGTTTCTGTCCTGTGGATGTATAGGGTATAGAGGGTACCCCCAGCATTAATATTGTGATGACAACAAGGTGTGTGGGAGTGTTGATATGCTGGATGGTTGGTGTGAGGCCAGTGGGATGATGTTCAAGAAGAGCAAGCTCTTGGTCCTGGCCTTCTGTCCCAAGAAGCATCTCCAGTGCTCCAGTCTGGGGGCAGAGTGGCTGGAAATCTGCCCAGCAACAAAGGCCCTGAGTTGCCAGCTGCCAATGGCCAAATGCAAGCCGGCATGTGCCCAAGTGGACAAGGAGGAGGATGGCGTCCTGGGGTTCCATGTCAGCACTAGTGTGGCCAGCAGGACTGTTGCAGTGACTGTCCCTCTGTGCTGGGCACTGGGGAGGCCACAGCTCGAGTGCTGTGTGCAGATGTGTGGCCCTGTTGAGATGGGATTATCTAGAGATTCCTGTGTGCGAATTACGGTGCCAATGAGACCATCTACGAAAATTAACAATAGAGATTTTACTTATCATGAAATGTGGGGTAGAGAGATAGGGATGGAACAGAGGAAGGTGAGAAGGAAAGTGGCTGAAGAGTGGAGGTGGGATGGGGACGACTAGGCGGTGTTGGGGTGTGGGGAAGAGCAGGGCTGTGGTGGGGAAGCGATGATGCAGACAACATTCCAAAACTCTTGGCTCCAGCAGGATCTCATTGGTCCCTCCTCATGCTGTGCTTCTACACTGGGGGTACTGTTAGTTCTTGTGGAAGTGAGGACCCTGGGTCATTCATCCAGGGTTAACAACTTTCTCTAGGCCTTCTTTCAGGTATCCAGAGAGGCGTTTTCCTGTTTTCCTTGTGAAGAAAGAATGGGTTTGCCTTCATTTATCTGCAATGCCGAGGCTGCAGGAGTGTTTCTCGACTCTGAATCCAGGCTGGGGCAGGGCAGGGATGCCCCCTGAAAATGCAGCCTGGGCCTAAAGTCAGCTTGTGTGGAGTACACAAGGCCCAGCTCTCCCTGACCAGGCTGCCTTGCTGTGGTTGGGGGTGAGGGGCTGGCAGCAGGGCCTACCTTTGGCAAGTGGTTGCCTTGGCCACCATCCAAACATCCATTGAAGCATCAACACTCCCTGGTGCCATTGCCTCCTAGACCTGCCGCTGCCCCTGGGAGCTGGGTGTCCCCAGGGTGAGCCGTGGCATCTTTGGCCACCGTCCTGCTGCTGGCCCCGGGCTCACTCCTGCGGCTGCCCCCTGAGGCAGCTGAAGGAGAAAAGGCAGCGCAGAGCCCGCCCGGCCGTCTTGGCCATGGAGCGCCATGGCCGTGGGGCCGGGGGCTGCGGGACGGCTGCGCTGCCAGCGGGGCAAGCAGGAACGTGGCGTGCCAGGGGCTGGGCAGGCACTGGCAAGACCCAGGGCTGCTGTTGCTGCTGTGCTGGCAGATGGGGCAGCTTGACCCTCGCAGAAGCTGCACTTTGCATTTAAGGGCTGAGCTGGCAGGGAGTTGCAAGTGGCATCTGAGGGCCATGGTGAGGCGGCAAGTCTGACACGGACAGTCTCTGTGGCCCTGTGACGCTGCTGTGTGCCATGTTCTTTGTCCAGGTGACCTGAGGTGCCGCCTGTGGCTGCCTGGAGGTCACATGTGGGAAACAGGAGGAGGCACAGGATGAAGGCGGCTGTGTGAGCACAGTGTCCCCCATGTGCCTGCAAGGCCGGGCCTGGCCCCAAGGCAGGTGCTGGCCACAGCAGCCAGGCTGGGCCGGGTTCCCAGCTGGGCTCGCTGCCTCTGGGCCATTGCTGTGCCTGGGCCATCCCAGTGCTGGGCCCTGCACAGAGCATGGCCTGGTGCCAGGCCAGGCTGTCTCTGTCCCAGGGCTTCCCCCAGGTCTCACTGCAGCCTCTTCCTCCATCCCTGTCCCTCACCTTTTGCTGCTTGGACGTTAGTGGCTGCCCCTCATGGGCCTTGCCATTGGCATTCGCCTCATACTTCGGTGACATTGTGGAGTGCTCTGCTGAACACTGGCCACAATCTCCCAGGTGAGCTGCTGCCTCCAGAGAAGCTGCTGCCTGCTCAGAGAGCTCAGAGATCTGCTCTCCTGGGAGTGACCACTGCAGGGATTTGTTGCCCTCTATGTCACCCTGAGGACCAGTATCACAATGGCCTCTGGGCACCATGCCGCCATGGCTCACAAAGGCCTGGTGGTCAAGGTGGCCATGTCCTTGCCTTTGTCCTGCTCATGGTACAGGTGAAGCCCCTGGACAGGCTTGGCAGCTCCCTTAGGCTGGGATCTGTTCCCCTCCTGCCATTGGCGTTTGTTGCTCCTTGGTGGGCGTTCAGAGGAGCTGTTTCCCCAAGAGCCTCCTGGCAGTGACCAGAACGTTCTGTGAAGGATATTTTCTGCCCTAATTACCAATAAGCAATATTACAGGAATGTAGCAGAGATTTTTTTCTTGACCGTTCTTACATTTTTGTCTTTTGGTATACTTTTAGCAGCGTGTCTTTTTATACATTTTTGGGAACAGAAGAGTAGACATGTGTTTTTTTTTGAGGAAACGCTTGAGGGAGAAATGCCATGCTTGTCACAGAACGAGAAATGTACTGAATAAAGGTTAATTACTTTGTGATTCACAAAATAACTGAAAGCACAGTTGAATGCACTGTGAAGACTGACTTTTGAAGCAGGATCAGAGTTGACCTGAAATGCTGAAAGAAGCAGTGAAAATGCACTTTTAGACTAAGAAGATAGCAGAGCTGTGGTTAATGTCCTGTATTTGAAAAGCTGTGCTATCTTTTTTATAAAGAGTATTATCTTTTGTGTCGTATTTCAGAACTTTTTGCTTAGGAATTTTGGCTATATCTTTATGTATTTATTAACAGCATTATTAGACTGGAATGGTTTAAAAATTGTGTGAGCATTTTTGCACTAAAAGGTTTTGGTAATAAATTCATATGTAAGAAAAGACAGTCACTCAGCTATATAGATGCATTTATATCTCCAGACTATTTTGAGTGCTAGATCACTACTCCTTAAAAAATAAAATAATACTGCTTTTTAAATATTTGATGAGAAAAATGTGCATGCTTGTCCTGGTGGTTGTATTAGTCATTCACCTTCTGAAAGTTGTAGAAATGGTATTTAATGTTAGCAGTAATACTATAGTTTTCTTTTAATATTTTAGAGTCATGAAATGCTTTCTGGTACTTGATGTTTGCTTCATCTTGTGAATGGTTAACAACACAGTAATACAGGCAAAGTTTAGAATTTGAAAAATTACAGATTCTGTCATAGACAGGAGATTGCTGATGTGACAGAGAATTAATACAAAATTATACTTTATATTTTTCATTATACTTTACTCTGTCATCTTTCTTCATTAAGAGGTGAGGTTATCTGGTCTCTGGCTGCCAAACACATTGATGTCCTTTTTGCAGCTGAGACCTAAGTCAGTAAAACCTAAATTATTTTCAAATTCCTGGCTAATCAAAAGCAAATGTTAGGTTATTTTATGTGTATGCCATTAAGATAAGGTAGTTTCAGTTAATAATACTGCTTTATGATAAGCTTTTGTAGCATAGTATTTTTAGAAAGCTTCCTATTTGACCTAATGGGAAAGCAGCTTTCCCAGAGAAAAGCAGAATTTCAGTCAGTTTGTTCTCACTTTCAATACTGACTTCTTAAACAACTATTCCTGCTGCCATTAATGAATTTTCCTGCCCATGTTTACATGAGAGATGCTAAACAAACCACAGAAAGTAGAGCTAGGAGAGACTTTGATATGACATCCAGTCTCCATCATGCTCCCTTGAAAGTTGCAGAGAAGCCTTGGCTCTTCTGGAAGAAGATCTGGTGATAGAAGTTCCACAGTCTGCCTTTAATCATCTCCAGCCTTTCCTATTGCAGGAAACTACAGACAGCTTTTTGTCTTTTCTCTGTGAGTTCTTCCTCTTCACGTTTTTCCTGTCCCCAGTGGAAACTGTTCCTGTCCTTTGCATATTGAATTTTTGATGACTTAACAGCTGGTATTTGATGTTTTCTATCGAGACTCTCAGAGTTTTACACGTTAGGAGAAAGGACTAAATAGGAAATAACCAAATTTTATTCCAAATCTCCATCACTAGTTCATTTGCTGGATTTGGGAGAGACAAGTAATGCAGTCATTTCAGCAAAACCTGATTGAAGATGAGGATCTGCTACATCTGCCTGAGCAGGACTAAATTCATTTCCTGGGGTGGAGAGTTTCATTTATAGTGACAAAGCTGTTTCACATGGAACACAAAACTGAATTTTAAAAAAACAATGCTGTAACTAAAAACAGTGGTCCATATAAGAAGTAGACAACTTTCATGGATTAAAAAACTTTAAACCAGCTTCTGGCATTCTGTAATGTTTGGGTTGACTTAGCAAATCTCTAATATCAGAATGACTTTGATTATAAATTGAATGGTATCTTAACATTTTGTGCTTTTAATGAACGAGTTCATGAAACTAAAACTGATTATAGTAACAGCAGAATTGTTAAAATTTCTGCAATTGTGATATTTCTTCTAGAAAAGGATATTAAGAGGTATGGTAAATAAAAAGGTCAGTGAGCACTATTAGCCTACAATTGGAGAAAGTAGGAGTGAATTCTTTGTTCATCTGTGGTACAGGATTTAGGATGCCTTTGCTTTCTTGGGTGTCATGCAGTTATAATTTATTTTAAGGCTTTATTCAATAGGGCAGTTATTTTTTTCTTTAGGCTGTTACAGGCTGAAGTACCATATGGCAGATGGGTCATTGAGAAATAAAATAATTGAAAAAAATAAATGTATGTTATAGTATTGCAGCTTGATAAAAAACCGTAATTTTTTATTCCCCTTACATTTTTAATACTTTTTTCACTAAAATGCCAAAGGTAGGAAATCAGTGGGAGACTCTGAATTAAAACAAACAAATTAACAACAGCTGTTAATTACCTGGCTGAGCAGTCCAGAATGGTGACAGACACAGTGGGGACAGGAAATGCAGTGGATGTGTGTGAGCCAAGACAGCCAGTAACTTTATTGATCATAGAAACTCAGTTCAGCACAGAGTCCCTTAAATAAATAGTTTAGCCTTTAGTATATGGATTAATTATTCATAATTTCTATTTCATTCCGGTACTGTGGGTTTTTTTTTTAAATTTTCATTATCAGTTTCAATTGCATTAACATGATTACAATTTCTAAAACTTCACAATTAAACAGGGATATGAAATTGAACAATACATTCTCCTATTTCCTTTCTTTATTTTTCCTTATCAAGATCCTAGGTAGTGTTGAAATGAAAGGTTAAATTATATGCAGCAGTTCCTTGCAGGGATGAAATGGTTAAAGGAATGTATTGGTTGCCTGCAGAGATGTATTTTCTTTTTTTGACTATGGATAATTTGAACATGACCAAGTTAAGCAGTGTACACCAGAAGTGTGGAAAGATGCAGGATTTATTTTATTTATACATGTTATATATGTTTATAAGGTTTATTTTTACTACTTGTGAAAGATTTAAGTGCACTGAGCAGTAGTTCTATTAGCTTTTGTGCAAATCAGCCTATTGATGGAGACATTTTAATTCAGAGAAGACTGATTTTTCTTTTTTGTTAATTTGAAGTGAGTGATCTACATGGAGGTGATAATTCAGTTTGCCAGAGCTGGTATTTCATTAAGTTTTAACCTTGCACAGAATATATTAAGTGATTTACTACACATGAAACCATTTATTTCTAATTACTATTAGTTATAAATATTTTAGAAGACTCTATAACTGATACACTCTGAACCAAAATTGCCTTCCTAAGTCATTAATTTGGAAGTTTCAGAGGTTTTTATAGTAACAGTGGAAATTTTTATTGTGGATGAAATATTGCATAAAACCTTCTTAAGCATGAAAACTCTCATTTAATAATATATGAAGGAAAATGTTGGTTTTTTTTTTGTGATGGTTTTGTCTTTTCAATGTTTTCTTGCAGGGAGGAAAGACTTATTTCCATGCATGTTTTAGTGATGTTCAACTTGTCTGGGTGTAGCCAGTGAGTGTTTCTGCAGAGTTTTGAGGCAGTGTCTGTTTTAGTGAAATGTTTTTAGTTGGAATCCTTCCACATGCTGTTAAATGTTTTTCAGTCAGTCTTGGTTTATATGAAGCCTGATGGTGTTTTGTTAAGTCTTCAGCATTATTTGAAGTTACTGTCCCAAATTTCAGCAGTCACCTGATTTGCTTGTCAGTTCTTGATATTCCTGTACATAACTACTCAAAATAACTCAGAAAAACAGATCACTTTTTCCTGTGTAACCATGTGTTTGCAGTATGTGCACAGTAATGTTAATGTATCTTTCATTTGATTTCCAGCTATAAAATGGTGAGAGCTTGTTGGTTCTAAGGTCATATTTAGTGGGGTTTAGTGGACTCAGCTATAATATTGTGCTCACAGTTGACACTTGTGATTACATTTTTTTTTTGCTCGTTGCTGAAATAATCAGGTAGATAGTTATTACCATAAAGGAGCAAAAAGTGATTAAATTACTTGCAAAAATAACAAATAAAAACTCTCTGGAGACTCTAGCTATACTATGGAAAAATTTAAATTTTGATTAAGCAGGCTTTGAACAGAAAACACTTTAATGTGTATTTGTAATGTACATTTTTCTGCATCATGAAATGCTCAAAGCTGGAGCTTTTTTTTTTTTTTTTCTGTCTAGGCCATGAACTTAGAATCACAGAATCACAGAATGGTTTGGGTTGGAAGGGACCTTCAAGATCATCCAGTCCCAACCCCCTGCCCTGGACAGGGACGACTTCTGCTATCCCAGGTTGCTCAGAACCCCCCATCCAGCCTGGCCTGGAACACTTCCAGGCATGGGGAATCCCTAGATCTGCTTGCTGCTGTTTTTGTGCAGGACTTTGTACCTCATGAATGATGTTGGCTTGGGATGGAGGATTCAGTTGATCTGTAAAAAGTCTGTTTCTTGGCTATACAGATATGATTTTTCACAGGAATTTTGAGTCCTTTTATTTATATATTATTCTTTGTCTGTTCTGGCTCAGTGGCTTACACTGCTCTCCTTTTCTGTACTGTGGTAGTTGTCTCCGGTCTATAACTTGGAAGGAACTTCCTGTCAATGGGTGTACTTATTGCTTTTTCATTTATTTTTCTCTCAATTTTGTTGTCCCTTTGACAGTTTGTGCTAGCAGTTTTTTTGAAACAGCACTAATTGGGAGTTTTACAGATGTTCAATTATATTTCAGTCACTACAGTTATTTGAAACAGTGTTTATTGGCAATGATCTTGCTTAACAAAACGATTAAAACCCCCAATTTCCAGATCCTGTTTTTGTCTCAGTATTGTATTTTATCCTCTAATCCTTTAAGATGTACATTGACTGTGTCATGTATAATATTATGATATCTCTCCAGAGAATGGGAGACAGGTGTAATGCTTCAAAACCAATATTCTGGGCAATTCATTGAGCCTGTGTTCTTTTCTGCTGAGTTGTTTTGTGGTTTTTTTGAGACTGCACATTAACATCCTGCAAGGTTGCCTTGTTTTGTCCTGTACAATATTGCATTGATCTGTGATTCCTGTAGTCAGTGCCACATCCTAATTCAGCCAACTTAAATAGGTTTAGGACTCATTGTACTCCAAGATCTTAGGATTTTGTAGATGTGAAAGGTCAAGGAAACACCAGTTCCAAAGTACTGGCTTGGTGGTGAAAAAACTCACCAAGCTGTTGCTTTGAAGAAAAGTAGCTTTTAAACTGCATGACAGCATCAGAACATTAATTTGATGAGTGGTGTAATTAGGTACATTTTCACTAGCCTGCTTAATTATTAGTCTGAATTAACTGATTATTGCATTAATAACACTCCAGGTATTGTTTTCACTGCCTGAATTTTAAATGCCCTTGCCTTGAAGTACTAAGGGAATGGGTCAAAAGGACCTTATGAATGAGGATCTAGGAGAGAATAGGGCTCTTCTATTCTCTTGTACCTTTATCTAAATTCACTGACAAACATTAAGCTATTTTATAAAGTCTAATGTTCTGTGAGACTGAATGATTTTAAAGTCATTTTCTTGCTATCAAGATGAGGACCTCAAAAACAGTGATTTTGCTTTCCTGTAAATAACCTGTCAGACTTTTGGGTGAACGTGGTGAACGAGTAAAAATTAAGGAATGTTTCTCCATTGCCTCTTCATTGCAAATTAAAGTTTTGAAATGCATCTAGCAAAAACCTTAGAAACTGCTTTAATTTAGAAAATGAGGCAGGCTGTTTGAAGGTCATTAACAGAGCCTGTAGTTGATCCATCAGGTGAGCAAGCAGTAAACTTCCTGATCCATCAGGCATACTCAGCCTGGATGCCAAGGGGTAGGAAATGAATTTCTGGGGAGCAGAGATGAAGTTCTGCATGGACATGCAGCTGCTGTGAGGTGGAGGTGACACTGCCACTCTCAAAGCCCTCAAAATAAGCAAGGGCCCAACCTGCCACATGTTGCAGCCTGACAGAGTGGTAGAATCGCTGCAACCTTCTTCAAAGTGTCTCCTTCAGCAGCTGCTCAGAGTAAGGACACAAGAACAGATATTTCAACTCCTTGCACACACACATGCCACAGATAGCTCAGCAGAAGAAAGGCAGGAAGAGTCTTTGTACGATATATTCCAGAAAAAGTCTACTCCAAAGCCTGCCAAATGGAACAGGGAAAAAGACCAAACCGTGAGTTGTGCACAGGCTTAAGAATGGGGTCAGTGACCAATGACCCGAGGGCACAGGGGCGGGCACAGGGCAGCAGCCTGTGGGGGGGATGAGGGATCAATGATTGGGGTGGGCAGTGCCAGCCGGCCAATGGGATAAATAATCTGGTGTAGGTTGGCAGAGGCGCTGCAGAGCACCAGAGGTTGAGTCCTCTCTGTCAGCCTAGGTGGGGAAAACTCTGTGATTGATTCTTCCAAGGTAAAGCCCTGGGGATTTCCCTGAGGGGAAGGGAGGATTCAGAGGATTGCACAGCCAGGGGCACTGCAAAATCTACAAAATGTTGGAGTCTTTGCTGTCCTGGCTGATCCTGTGAGGCTGCTCCACCCTGCTGGTGCTGCTGCCCTGGCTCT
The DNA here is from genome assembly GCF_028018845.1 of Melospiza georgiana. Taxonomy (NCBI): domain Eukaryota; kingdom Metazoa; phylum Chordata; class Aves; order Passeriformes; family Passerellidae; genus Melospiza; species Melospiza georgiana. The sequence goes on along the minus strand of NC_080430.1, from coordinate 150,305,075 downwards.
GCTCCCTGGCTGGGCAGCTCTGGGAGGGACCTGGGGAATTCCCCATGCCAGGGATTTCTCCCATGGCCCTGGTGAGCGGTGCTGGGCCATGCTGGGGCCACCCTTTCCTGTGCTTCTCAGCATCATTGCTGGCATTCTCCTACTTTCCTGTTTTATGTCTCTTCTTCCTCATTTATTGGGAAAAAATAAAGTTGAATTATTGTTTTCTATGCCAACATTTAGTCTTGTTTGTGTTTTAATCTCACTTTGGGGTGTGTTGAGAAGTTAATTCCTTCCTGCATTTGTGGATCAAGGCAAAACTTGCTTCTCCTCATCTTATGTGGATTTGGACAAAGAATTGTGAGCATTTAGGAAATTATTCTTTCCTAAGCCATGCATAGGTGTGTTTTATGAGTTTCAGACCAATGAATTGGATTCACTACAAGTAAAGTACTAATGAGCTTTTTAAAAATATCTATAATAAAAATATAAAATGTCTTCACGAGGAGATACCATATTGCAGAGAAAATCACTGTCATGCTGCAAATGTCTAATTTTTTTAGAAGTGTTAAGGGTGAGCTAACAAATAATTTAACATTTGCTTACAGTCTTTAGCTCTTTCTTTACAAGGTGGTTTTGTATTTTAGGATTAAATTGGGTTGTACATTTATTTACATGTTACTGAAGTGTTCAACAGAGTGAAGTGTTATGGAAAATATTGTTAACTAAAGGAAAAGGTGGATCTCATGTTTAAAGAAGAGTGAATTTACCATCAAAGGTTAAAAAGTAGGGTAATTTTAGTGGAGTCATTGAAAGGCTGGCTTTTATGTCTGTGATATCAAATGGAAGTGGTTGAGTGTAAGTTTGAGGTGCATCAAAAACCAGACTGATAATCTCTTCCCTTCTAAAGGAAACCAGCCTGCTGGATTACTACATTAGGTGCCAATTTATTCCAGAAGATAAATATGATACACACTTATTACTACAGAATGTACAAAATATCTATAAATCAACTCTGGGGTAAGTGTATAAACTCCTCAGAGAGGGCTTCAGAAACTTTTTCAGCAAGATGATTGTGGTTTGCTGGATAGGTGCAGTTGGATGTCAGGTAGTCAAGTGTTGTTTCAGTGCTTCTATTTTTCAGAGGAGTGATAGCTTATGTTAGCGGGATGTTTTATCTCACCAATGGCAATGCAAGGTCATGAAAGTAATCTCAAGTAAATAAATCTAGTCAGAAAATATTGTCTTATTTTCCTGGTGTACTTCTATATACCATAAAAGAAGTACTTTTATACTTGTTTTTATCAGTTATAGTCTATTGAATGGCTGCTATCTTAAAAACTGTAGCGTAAGTGCTAAACTTTCCTGTCATACTTCAAAAAGAGGATTTAGTTATTTTATTTTCTTCTTGTCTGTTTCTTCCCTTATTCCAAAGTCTTTGATTTGCTCAATTTTTTAAACAATTGAAACACCTTGGTTCCATTCCAGTGATTGATGCATGGAGTTGATTTGAACATAGAAAGTTCCTATATGAAAAAAATATAAATGTTATGAAAAAACCATTCCTACTCTGACCCTTCTCAAGCTTTTCTAAAATTTTACCTTTGATATTATAGTCTTAAGTCTTTGAACAAATCAAGCAAGTTTGTTCTATTTTTTAATCTTGCCTATTAAATTCTAAGCAGTGTGTTGCTCTGACTTTATCCATTTTCAAGGCTATTTTAGACGTTTTCATTCTTGCACTTGGTCAGTCATTATTTTGTATGAATTTTTTTAAAACTCCTTGTCTTATTTACCTGTTTCCTTCTGATTCAGTATTTCCTATGTGAATTATCCTTACTCCACTCTCTGGCGTCTGAAAACAGAAGTTAGGCACATAAAGCAGGGTTTTCTTTGGCCATATTATAGAAACCAACTCCATTTAACAGAGAAGTAGCTTTTACTAATGAATAAAGGACTCACTGTTTAAAACTTGGGTTAATGAATCAGTCCCTAACCTGTGCCTGTGACTTAACCAAAGATCCCATAAACTTTTCAGCACAATTTTCAAAAATGCTGCTTAATTCTCAGTTGCATTTTATATCCTACACATTTGCCTTGCTGACATTTAAAACTGTCTACCCATACACTGCTGTTTATCTCAGTGACCTTCTAGTTCCTCATGTTCTGGTCTAAGAGCTAAGGTGGTGTCATTTGTTCTTGTGACTCTTAGACATTTGAGATCACAGGAGTAGTTAGTTGGAATGTAATTGTCCAAATGAAATTTGTCCAAAACATGAAGGTTAACACTTCTCTGCATGTGAAAACAATCAGGTTTTATGTCTCAGCAGAAATAGAATTCTCTCAGCAATGTATTTAAATACTAGGATATAAAATCACTGTCTTCTCCCAAAGTAAGAGCAGTGCCTTCTGAAAGATGAAGGATTTCCTTTCTTTAGGCTGTTTTATTGACTTTTAAACTATACTTTCTCTTTTCCCACAGCTCTAATGCACTTCTGAAATCTGTAACTTGACCCCCTGTACATTTTGTTTTCTACTTAATAAAAATATAAAATGTGAATAGTTCCTTTTGGTTTTGTAACTGGTAAGGGTGCAGTGCAATGCAAGTGACACATTTACTATGGTTCACCACCTATATTTAACTCAGATTTGGTGATGTTTCTGACATGCTGCTTGCATTTAGACCAAGTCAGCAGTTCCCCATGATGACACATGGGCTGGAACCGGAGACCTAATCATCTGTAAAGGACAGAAAATAAAGGATTCAATGGCATTATGTTAGGGAAGACAATTTAAAGTAAATACTGAGAGCAATTATTATTGTTAATTTTAATCTGTCAGTTTGACATCCATGAAGTGCTGAGTGCATTATTTTTTGGGTTATACTAAATATAATAACTGGAATGAGCCATAGGGTTGAAGACCCAGAAAGATATGGTTCTTCAGTCTTTACAAGTACAAGAACATGTTGTTAAGTTTCTACATGCTGTATTTTATTGATTAACCTTTTTGAGTTCCTATTATGATCCTGACTCAGAACTTCTGTGTTTTTCTAGTTATTTCCAGTATATAATTTATTGTTAACAAATACACTAGATTCCTATCAAGAATTGCTTAAAATTTTGACATCAAACGATATAAAAAAAGAAATCAGGAGAGAAGTGAGTTCATGTTAGAATGCTACTGACTGCAGTTGTTCTCTGAAGCCATTTTAAGAGAGAAGAAAATTACCCATTTGAGGTTTAGTAAGAAGAAAATTTAAATTAAAACTATGTTTTTATAGACAGTTCCGGTATTGTGGGATGACCTTGGCTGGTTGCCAGACACCCCTCCTGGCTTCCTGCCAGCAGTAGGATGGGGCAGAGTAAGATGTAAAAGCTCATTGACAGTGATAAGGACAGACACAGGCAAGAGTCAAGATGCACATTGCCAGAAAGTGGAATAATTGTGGGGAATGTTTTGTTGTGAAGGGCCAAGGGTTGGTGTTTGTGTGTGTAAAGTGTCCACCTCTGTTGGTGGTGTTGATTTTGGCGCAGTCCAATGAGCAGAGACACCTTCCTCTTAACCAGGAGCTCCATCCAACCTGGCCTTGGACAGGGATGGGGCATTCACAACTTCTCTGGGAAACCTGTGCCAGGGCCTCACCCCCCTCACAGCCCAGAATTTCTTCCTGTATCTAATCTAAACCAACTCCCTTTCAGTTAGAGGCCATTCCCCCTTGGCCTGTCATTCCAGCCCCTGTCCAAAGTCCCTCTCCAGCTCTCCTGTGGCCCCTTCAGGCACTGCAAGGGGCTCTAAGGAGCCTTCTCCAGGCTGAACAACCCCAGCTCTCCCAGCCTATCTCCAGAGCAGAGGTGTCCCAGCCTTTGGAGCATCTTTGTGGTCCTCTCTGAACTCTCTCCAGCAGCTCCACGTCCTTCTGATGTTGGGAGCCCCAGAGCTGGATGCAGCATTCCAGGTGGGAATCCCAGAGCAGAGCAGAGGGGCAGAATCCCCCTGGAAATATCCCTGGGCTGCAGGGGAGGACCTGCTCTGAGCTGGCTGCCCCTCCTGCCCTTCTCCTCCTCCTGCATCCTTTGAGGTCTGGAAATAACTTCCAGCCAAAAGTGAGAGGATCCTTTTGCCCTCCTTGTTGGCTTTTTGCTTGTCAGATCTTCCTGATAAAATTCCTTAGACTCAAGGTGTGGACAAAGTAACAGTGGATAATGGGATCCTTTTGGAGCTGGTGCAGGAAAAGGCACCTGGGAGCTCTGCTGAGTGTGTGTGTAATTAAAACACAAAAATATTGCTGTGCAAAACACTTATTACACCATCCATCACGATCGTTCAAAGGAACTGCTGTTTTAAGAGCAGAACCCAATTTTAGTTTGTTTAGCTGTGAATTTAATGAGTAATTTGCTGCTAAAATACTCAGAAAATTTGAAGTGAGAACATTTGCAGGCATATTTGGAGTATTGGGCTTTTTTACAAAGAAGAGGTTTTTTCAGAGATAATGATTTTTAGGTATCATGCAGGAAATCAAACTACAATACTTTCTCCTGTTCCTTGTGCTCTCCTCCATGTGGTGCTGTGTATCTGCAGCAGCACAAAGCTGAATTTCTGAGTAGCTTTTCTATACATTAAAACATTTGACACCAACTTCTTAGTTTGATTGAAGTAAACATTTCACATGTGTGGATAAATCAGTAACCTGGAACTTGGCATGCAGGAATTGTCTGTCACATCTCTTGATATTTTGAGTGATACAACCACTTAAAAGCACAGGCAGATTAGTGGATTCCATTAATAATGACTTAAAATATATTAGATTAATCCTGAATTTATTACCTGTCACATAGTTCCAGGCTTAGAGATGAGTGCAGGTATTCCAGAAGTGAGGAAGACTCACTGTGCTGTGGGATAAAAGGAGATCTCTTAGACAAGGCTGTGGATATTTGAGCTTTGAAGTCAGTGCCAAACCTCAACCATACCTTAGCAGAATGACAAACTACAGAACTTAATTTTACAAATTCTGTTAACATAATTCAAGGTGTTTGATGATTTCCTCTGCATTACAATGATGGGCATTTCAGTGAATTCACAGTGATCTTTTTTAAGGTGGCACACTGCTGCAAATCAGGGAAGATTTAAAGCATAATGGATTAATGGATCAAACATATCACTGAGTAACACAGAATTTCATAAAATCATGGAATGCATGCAACCTGTTCCACTGTCTTGTTATCCTCACAGTAAAGAATTTATTCCTAATATCTAGCCTAAAACTACTGTTTTTAAATTTGAAGCCATCCCCTATTTTATTTGCAGAGATGCCCCAATGAAGGAAGGAATGATGCATCCGACTCCATGTTCTCAGAAGGCTAATTTATTATTTTATTATACGATATTATATTAAAAAATGCTATACTAAACTATACTAAAGAATACAGAAAGGATACTTACTGAATACTAAAAAGATAATAATGAAATTTCTTGACTCTTTCGAGTGTCTCAGCACAGCTTGGCCCCAGTTGGCCAAAGAGTCAAAACAGCTCACACCAGAATCCATTGAAACAATCACCTGTGGGTAAACAATCTCCAAACACATCCCACATGAGCAAAACAGAGGAGAAGCAAATGAGATAAGAATTGTCTTCCTTTTCCCTGATACTTCTCAGCTTCCCAGGAGAGAAATCCTGGGCGAAGGAATTTTTTCAGAGAATGTGAATGCCACAATCCCCTTTGTCTTGTCACTAAATGCCATTGTAAAGAGTCTCTCTCCATCTTTCTTGTGGGCTCCCTTCAGGTGCTGGAAGGCTGCAGTTAAGTCCCCCTGAGGCCTTCTCTTTTCCAGGCTGAAAAATGTTATGTGGAAAATAATGTGGCGGGAATGAACAAAAAAATATCACTGTTGCTGCACCCCAGCACCTCTGGGAAATGCTGTGATGGTTTAAATTGCCAACTGCATTTGTCACCTCCTGCTTTCAGCCATCTCTGTGCCTGTGCACTGATTGACAGATGGCAAACATGATGCCAGTTCTTTCTTAGAGCTCCAGATCTGGGACACAGTGTACTACTGAGCCTGATGGCTCTTTGGGCACTGACAGAAACTGTAATCAGAATTAGTGGACACATGAGTGTGTCCCATAGAACCTGGCTTTTGTTTTGCTTTTGAAGTCAGTGCTTCACAGCCGTCTCTGAAGATGTGAAGAAACACTTGAAGGAGGGAGATGCTGAAAGTTCTTCTGGATTCAGAGAAACCTTCAGCAGGATCAGAGAAAAGAGGAGTACTGAATACATAGAATTCAGCTTTATTTTGTGCAGAAAAAGGTATTCACACCCATTTCTCCTCTCATTTTCAAGTAATCTCATGCTATTTGTGCCTGGGAGAATGGGTTGAGAGGTATTTTGCGTTTTGGCACTGTTCTTTAGATATCCTGGTTGTGTTGCTGTATGTGGCCATTTCTTAGAAGTATGAACTGAGAACTTTTCTCTGTAGACTGTGCCACTGATAAATTTTATTTTAGTTAGGATAAAGACTCTTTCCTTTTAGATTATAGTAGTGAATCACAGTAAATGCAGGTGAGCAGGTGTCCAGCTATGCAAAACTTCAGTCACGTTGTGTAGTACTTTTTTCACTGAAAGACAGAACAGCAAATGAGCATTTAAAATGTGCTGCCTTCGACATTTTTGAAGATGCATCCTAGCAAGTACTAAGAGCTGTAAGCTACAAGAAATCTGGAGTAAAAAGCATCTACTCTTTACATTATTGTACTGATTTTAACTTTTTAGGGCATGGATTTGTATTAGAACTCTTAGTGCGAGCCAGGATTTATTTTTGATTCATATTTGTATGTTCATGCATTGATCATTGCATCAGATATTTCAAAGAAACGCTTCAAAATATGAGTGCACATAACATGGTGTTATTACTTTAATGCAGCCACTTAACAGGACTTTCGGAGTACTTATTAAAATCTCTATTATATGGCTAAAGCCCCTAATTATTCTCTCTCCAGTTACCAAACTTAAGTTGTTCATTTTGTTGGTCTTTCTTTGTATTTTTTAAATAAAAATATTTGAATTTGAAGCAGGAAGAAAGGGAGAGCAAGGCCTGAAACATTTGAGTAATGTGGGCAGTGGGTGAGCAGTGTATAATAACTTGCCAGATATTTGCTCTGTAGAACAACATTTTTCCTTGACATCATTCATAAAGCTGTCATCCCCACACCACAGTAGAAAGATACTTCCCTCTACACATTTTACAATATCTTGTAAGTTTGTTTGACAGGGCACATGACAGGTCTATCAAAACTGGGAGTCTCCTGTGACAAAATTCAAGACAACTGGCAATCCTGTAAATGGAAAAGGTGGAATTTATGTATGTCAAAAGCAACCCCATTTTTATTTAAATTTGTAAGAGTTGTCTTCTCACTTTTCCTTCTCATTTTTCTATCTATATGATTTGAAATATTAAATGGGAAACAGGCTGAAATGCTGTCTAGCTGTACCATGTTTTTATGAAACCTTACATGAACACTCGCTTGTCCTACCCTTGGATCTCTGTATGTCATGTATTTGGAAAGGATTAAACTAGAGCAAAATTAGGAAATACACTTAAAAGAAACCTTGTATATTTCCCTTAACACATCAGAGCTCAGTGAAGCAGGTGACTGAACCCTGCTGAGAAAAGCTTGGGAGTTCTTGTGCTCAGTGAAGCACACAGAAAAGCTGGAGAGAAGCTCAAGGTAGTGATGGACATGGATTCCATCAATCAAGCACAAAAGCTGCATTTAAGTGCCTAAGAGCATGAGCAAGTTACTTTTATGAATTTGGAGTATACTTGGAATGGTGCAGACTTTTGTCCACAGCACTTTTGAAAGTTATGAAGTTGATTATAACCCTTTAAAATGCTCAGTCACTCACCTGTGTTACACAGCTCAACTCAGAGGCCTTCAGGAAAGAGGAGCTGTGGGCTGTGCTCCTCCCAAAGGGCTTCCCTGGGTGGCAGAGGAGGTGGCAGGAAGATTCCTGTCTCCTGTGTGCTGCCTGTTCTGAGCTGTTGAAACCCTGGATGCTGAGAATTCTAAACTTTCTGTGCTGAAAGGCACAGGCCTGCATGAGAACACTGCATTTGTCCTGAGGCTGTGGAGAAAGCTTCAAAAATTGATTAATAGCACTGGGATTATAAGTGTGTAGTTGGTTACTAGTGTGTAATAACACAGGGTGGAAAACTTAAGAGTTTGGGGTTTTAGAATATAGTAATAAATATGAAGCAAGATGGAGGTTTTAGGGCAGAGACAGTTTGTTCTTTATCTTCTTCACCTTTTTCATGGGTTTGGGTGGTATTTTGTAATTGGACAGAAAAGTCCTCATTGTGGGCATTGAGTAATCAGTTACTGGGTTAAAAGGGAAGATAATTTAGGTGTCATTTCTTAATTGGATAGTTTAGCCTTAAAAGATCTTTTAACAAGAGATAGTTAGCCATTTTGTGCCGTACTAATCAAAGGCTGCAGAACTCAGGGCTGTGAGCTGTAACATTGATAAGAAACAATAAACACCTAAGGATGAACACAAACTATCATCTCAAGTGCCTTCAATCCTGACCCTGATAGAGGCAGGAAAAGGAAGCAGAAAACCCACATGAACCTTCTGGAGAGGGAGAGAATTTTCCATTTGTGGAAGCAGATCAGAAGGCTCACGAGGGGAGGTTTACCAAGTGAGTAGTGGGAAGAAGGAAAAAGGAATGGCCTGAAGGATGAAAGCTCTGCCATGAGGATGTTAGACCTCAGCAGCCAGGGACACTCATTGGAGCTGCAAAAATTGGATCATCATCTCTCTCTGGTGACAAAATGGATTTACATTGGTAAGAAATGTGGCAAAAAAGCCTGCAGAGTTTTAAAGTGAAGCAGGGAGTGCTGAGGATAGGATGTCTGTGCTGACAGTGCTTTTGAGGAGGGGTGGATTTTATTTATGTCTGTAATCTGATGTTGTGGACTTGAATGTCTGGTAGTGGATGGAGTGTATCTTCCAATTTGCTCTCACACTTTCCTTTCTCTTGGAAAGAATGTCTTGAGATGGTCTGGCCCAGCACACTTGGTCAAAGCATGGTCAGCTACAGCAGGTTTCTCATGGCCATGTCCACTCAGATTTTGGATATCTCCAAGAATGGACACTTTATAAGCTCTTTGGGCAACCTGTTCTAGCATTCGTCTATGCTAACAATAATAAAGCTCTTTGTGATTAAAGGGAATTTTCTGTATTTCATTGCTCCTCACCTTTCTGCTGGAACCCAGTTGGCTCCATCTTCCTCAGGCCATCACACAGGGTGTTCATATGCATGGGTGTGATCTCCCTGAGCCTTCTCTTATCCAGGCTGAACACTTCAGTCTCTCCTCAGGTGGTCAAATTCCTCAGCCTTTGGTGACCCTGGGCAGGACTTGCTCCAGTGTCTGGGTCTCTCCTGGGCTGGGGAACCCAGCACTGGGCACAGCTCTCCTGAAGGGCTGAGCAGAGGGGAAGGACCACACCTGGGCTGACCTGCTGCTGGTTCTCCTGATGCAACTCTTGTAATTAACCCTGAAATGATCCAGCTTCATTCTTCAAGAACAAAGTCAAGAAATAAAAGTGAGGAGGAGACTGACCACAAAAGTATCTCCCTGATCCAGACAAAGCAAATCCTGAAAGTGTCCCCATAAAGTCTCATGGTGGATTATCACCAAGGTGAACTGATTAAAAAAGTGTAAGAGTGTAGTGGGCAGGGGAAACTTGTTTAAAAGCTTTAAAATTCCTGTTCTATTTTCTATTTATTTATTTTTAAATGGTACCAGTTCTCAGAAAATTTTAACTTCTAGTGGATGGAAGGAGAGGATGGTAAGAGACAGAAGCCCAGTTTCTGTTCCAAAATTGGGCTGACTTCAGGTCCCATCACGATGTTGTAGTTCATATTATCCTGTGATATTTTAAACTTGGATGTTTCTTTTTAAAATTTTGAGCTTAATGCAGTTAGCTTAGCACAAGTGTGTTATCAGATATTTGTAATATTACATGTAAGTCTAATAAATTTCATATTCCAGAACTCATTAGGGTTTCTTCTCTGCTTTAGAAAGTTACTTTCCTTTTTTTAAAACAATTTAGCTTCTTTTTCTTTCTGACCTGAGTTGAATGCAGGTGGGTAGCTTCAGGCAAACAATTACCAATCAACCCTCAAGCAGAGACCTTAGGAGTAATTTACACTTTTCCCATGTTAAAGCTGTGATGGTGATACATTTAAACTGATTTCTCGTGTGTCTTTATTTCAATAGGAAAAAGTTACGCTCCTGCTACCTGGTAAAAATAGATCATAAGTTGCCAAACAGATTGTTTACCATTTGGTGTGATAAAATTAAAATCTTAGAGATGGACAAGAACAACTTGATTCTTTATAATCTTATTATATTTTTTAAAGCAGGGTGAGACACTTGTCATTTAGATGCAGGAATATGGAGTCAAGTATTGATGCCTTGCTGTTGCCTGACTTTTAAAAGCAACTTTTGGCTACTATTTTTCTTCTGTTAATGAAGATGTCAAACAAATTTATTGCCAAACAGTTCCTGACCTTAAAATGATACAATTCCTGACCATCTTCTAATTATTGAGGTTAAAAAAAGGGGAGTGGGCATAGAAGGAATTCTGGATGTCTGAAATGATGTATTTTAACAATTTATAAACAAATCTGATTTCTAAAAAAAAAAATAAAAAAATCTAATTTTAATGTAATTACTCCAGTCAAAAAAAAAAAAACCCCACCAAAACCACAAAAAACCAAAAAAAACACACCCAAGAAATCTCAAAACGCCTGAAATCTCCCAAACAAACTAAAAACAACAACAACAAAAAAATTGGTTTCAAATTAAAACCCCATCATTCTGGTTGAATAAAATTGAATTAGAAAATCAAATTGCTTTTCTATCATAACTATTTGAATTGTCTTTTTCCCCTACTCTCTTTTTCTGTCTGAAACTTTAGTACTCTATACAAATATTTCGAGAATAGGAGACTGTTTCTTTTGACTACTGACTATTGTGTAATTGCCTGGGATCATACCAAAAATTATTCCTGTCTTTTAGCTGGGGTTGCTGCCATAAATGGGAAGCATTAACACATCTGTGTTTTTTACAGTGTGGATACATTAACTTGCCTTTTGGTGAAATGATTTCTAACAAAGCCAGAATTTTACTAAGCCTTAGGAAAATTATAAGGAGTTCTTGTTAATTTTACAGAAATCACAATGTTTGCAGTAACAACATTTTTAGTTATGCCAAATTTCACAAAAATCAATTTCAGGATGAAGTAGAAGTATTATGGTGATGTTTATCAGAGTAGCCCATTAAACATGTATTCTTAGCATCATAATCCTGTAGGAATAGGTAGCTTGAGCATCTCAATGCATTGTCTGACCAGGATTCTTGAGTTGCAACTCTAAATAGTTGCACACAAATAGAATTTTATGGAGAAGAAACTTGGAGATTGTTGCATGTTGTTTTTATTTTTTTCTAGATTAAAACAAGTTGTCAAATTTGTTTTGCTTTGTGTTTGTTTTCCTTAGTCAATCATTCATTCAAAATAAGGTAAAGACAAAAGCCACTCATTGCATAAGTTGCAAGGTAAAGAATTTTCCAAGTATGTTTAGATGAAATAGTGTTTCCACAGGAATTGTTAAGAATCAACACTCTTCCCAATTTTCTACCTCCCTTTGTGCTCTTTTCTCTGCCAGGCTTAATGGGTGGTGAAGTGGAATTCACAGAACAAGGATGGGTTTTGCTTAGGATTTAATCGAGTATGAGTAACAGTTGGAAAATGCATGATTGTGTTTTAAACCTCTGAAGTGATGAGTCAGTGTTTGGGAGTTTCCTGCTGCATATTTATGAAGTGATCAGAGATGACTCAGTGTGTTTTTTAAGTAAGCATTTGTAATCGTTTTAAGTGTGTGCTAACCATTTAGGCTGGGAATCCAGTTGGCATCCTAAATAAAATCAAAATAGTGGTTTAAACATCAGGTACCAGGTCCTTCCCTTCATTCCCTTCATTCCCTTCCTTCCCTTCCTTCCCTACCTTTTTGTAGGATCATTTGTTATTTTTGGAGCATTATTGCTCTGTGTGAAGAATACAGATGCATCAGTAGTGGCAGCTTGAAAACAGGAATGGTTCAAGTATTGTCTGAGCTCATGCTCAGAAATGAGCAGCAAACACTTGCTGCAGACTGGTTAAATTGTCACTGACAAGTCTTTTATAAATCTATATTTCTGAGAGAGCACTGTGTTACACCTCTCATTTGCTTTGTGACCTTTGCCTCTGGAAAATTTGTCTGGTTTTTTTTGGTAACATCACAGAATTTAAAGTGTATTCTCAGCCTTCAGGGCTCCTCAGTGCAGGTGGGACTGGAGCCAGCCAGCAGAGGCTGTGTCCACCTGGCTGAATTGTGCCAAAATGGGGCCAGCAAAGAGTGGAAATTAATTTTAGTGTCATCTCCATGTCTGACTCATATCTGCAGTTATTTTTCATATGTTTCCTGAAGAGCTAAGTCCAGATTCCCTGTCCTGAGGGGAAACCTTTGAGGGAATCACATACAGAGAGTTTATAGGAGCACTGACTTGTGTTTCAATGGTGTAACTAAAGGCTTGGTTGCTTTCAAAGAGCCTGCCCAGGGAAAGAAGATATATCAGAATTAAAAGTGTTGTTTTTCTGCAACTCAAAGAACCCATTTCTAGCCAGAGTAGAGGACAGATTTAATTTCTGAAGTCTTAGTTCTTGAAAACTAATTTCACTATTTTCTTATTCTGTTAGTTTTGATCATCATATTAAGGAGAAGGAATTTGCGCTATTCATTCCACATTAAACTCATTAAATCAGTGATAAATTTAGCTCAGTAACTTTACTGATTTTAAAACTGATTGTGCTACTGGAGCATTTTTTTCCAACCCAAGCAGCAGCTGAAAAATCTGAAGTGCTCAGTCTCTCATATTTATGTATTAATGTCTGTGCTGAATAAACAGATCTAGAGATAAAATTGTTCAAGCATTCCTCTTTTAAAGCCCCTTTCTTCATTTTCTTCTACTTTTGAAAATTCACTAATTGGGCTTATCCCTTCTAATCAGAGGAATTCCTAAAAAAATGAGGATTATTTAACCCAAGAATTCCAAAGACATCTCCTTTAAAAATCTTATCAGTTCCAAGAATCTTTTATAGTATTGATTATTTTCCTGGTTTGCTGGATGCATTGTTTCTTTTAAAGATACTTCTGTTATTGAAGAGGAGGATTTTTATCCTTTAGGGTGTTACTATATTTTTTCTTCAGAGTGTACTACAATAATATTATGAATAAAAATTATACACATAATGAAAGGAGCTGGCTTCTTCAGCAGAGTGTTTTGAATAGTGTGTGGATTTGATACCTTCCTAAAACCATTTGTATGGGATGGATCCCTGCGATGTAAAATAGAAACTCTGGACTTCTGTAAGACCTTGTGCTCATAGAGGGGTGCATGTGATTCTTCCTTCTTGGTCTGGAATATTATTTTCATATTCTCTGATGGTTCAAAAGTTTGTAACTTTGGCAAGTTAAGTTGTATGTTGCCATTGGGGAAGCAGAGCAATTAAAACAGTTACTTTACACTTGCTGTTGGTAAATGTGGTAAAACCAAAGTGAAACTGCAGAGTTTCAGGGTTATTATATTGGGTTATAGGCTACATATGTTGTTAGGGGTATAGGGTATTATTACAAGTTACATTTGTTGGGGAACTGTTGAAATGGGTTTTGTTAATGAAGGGCAGCATCGCGGTAAGCAAATCTGTCCCAGTTCTATATTCAGAGCTCCTGAACAAACAGAAAATCATTGATACTGCTCACTTGATTCCTAAAACACTCCCAGAGACTGACAAAAAGCTCTTTGAGAGAGGCAAGTGTGCTGTGAGACGAATGTGCAGGTCCCATCATGAGTTGAGCTGGTTCAAGGTAGGATAAGGGGTTCATTTGCACCCTGCAGGGTGGGCTCCTGCCTAATTCCTAAGGACTGTGTTGTGCCTGTGCATGCTCTTAAAGGATCTGAGCATTAGGGTGATGAGGAATTGGCAAAGATCAGCAAGGGTAGCACACATGGAAACCAGCTCTCAGGGATTACAGGTTTATCCTGCAGTAGGGCTGGGGGGTTAAAGTTTGAGGTGAAGATCAGCACTGATCCACATGTGCATGGTGAAGTTAATGCACATGAAGAATTTGGAGTCTTAATTCCAAATACATGAAATTGGAAGCATGAGATGCTCTACAAAGACAAACAATTATTAGAAATAGAATATTAGAAAGTAAAGGAATAGAGAGCAAACCAAGCAGTTTTTTCTTTCCCTCTTTGTGTGCAATCTTACCCTCTTTGCTCACAAAGGACATGGTGGAAATAGAAGGAACAGAGAAGGGGTTGAAGAAGAACAAAACAGCATAGAAATCTTTGGCATGAAAAACAAAACTGAATAACTTTTTGATGTTACCCAGGGACTTGAGGTTGTTGCATATCAGCCTATTCAGGGTTGGTGGTGTTGCTTTTGTGGGAAGGTTGGAGGAGGACTCACCCTGGACTCACCATTTGCAGACCTTAGTAGTGTTGTAGAGCTTTGTGAAAGTCTCACTTGGTAAGCTGGGAATATGTTCTGAGAGGCAATGCTTGTTTGCTGAGTCTGGAGCAGTCAGATGTGCTGTGGAGCCAGAGAAAGTCCTGTGCTCACTCTCTCCAAGGTGAGAGGTGACCTGCCTGTGAATGAGCAGCAGCAGTGAGCAGAGGTGTCAGTCCCAGCTGGCAGTCACTTCTTCGGCACTTGTTTCTGGCTTTTACTGAAGTTCTTTCTGAATTGTTACTGGGTTTATATGTAATTATATGTAATTTCATTTAGGGTTTCATGACATGTGGTGTTTTTATGCTGGAGATGTTTCTTTGTTATGCCCACATCTTGGTTTTATCCGCCTCTCCCTGGGATGTGCCTTTAGTGAGAAGGATCTGCCAGCATTTGTGCCTTTACTTGGGCACTCTGCCTGGAGGGTGAACTGAACAGGTTCAAAGTACAAATGTATCCTATGATAATACCCCATACCCCTAACAACATATGTACCCTCTAACCTAAGGTTTCAGTGAGGAAATAGGTGCAGTGATGCTGCTTTACAGCCCCCAGCACATCCCTAGCCATTGCTGGGAGAACCAGGTGGTCTCACATAGACAAATTTCCCCTTGGAAGGGTGTCTGTGTGTCTGTGATTTCTTCATCAACATGTGTCCCTGTATTTATTCTCTGTTTCCACCTTCCTACTTCAGAGTCAGGGCAGGATTTATCCAAAGCACTGTGGGAGCTGATCAAGGGAGGGGATTCTGCTCCTCTACTCTGGTCAGACCCCACATGCACTGTCCAGCTCTGGGGCCCAGCACAGGAAGGATGTGGAGCTGTTGGAGCAAGTCCAGAGTTGGAGGGATGGAACAGCTCTGCTGTGAGGAAAGACTGAGAGAATTTGGTTTATTCAGCCTGGAGAAGAGATGTCTTGGGATGACCTCATTGTGGCCTTCCAGTACCTGCAGGGAGCCAACAGGACAGAGACTGCAAGGCCTGGAGTGACAGGACAAAGAGGAATGGCTCTTCCAGCTGAAAGAGAGTAGGCCTGCTTTAGATAAAAGCAAAAACATTCTTTACTATGAGGATGGTGAGGCCCTGGCACAGGTTGCCCAGAGAAGCTGTGGCTGCCCCATCCCCAGATTGTTCTAGAACAAACTGATGGGGCTCTGAGCTGCTTGGTTTAGTGGAAGGATTCCCAATGCCAGGGGGGTTTGGAATGAGATGGTCTTTAAGGTCCCTTCCAACTGATGCCATTCTTTGATTTCAGAATCAGAGAAGCTATTAAGGAATATGTGTTCTGACTTGCCCCTCCATTCCTTCTCATCCTCCAAGACCAGCATGCAGGGTTTGTTCCCCAGCATGTTTTTCTAACACATTTTGCAGTTTAGTGTCAGCAGACAGAGAACTCTCCATGGGAATGTTCAACATAAAAGTTACTTGTGTTTAAATTATTTTTAATCTCTCATCTGTAGCTCAGCCAAGAATGAGATGCTGTGCTAGCTGTGGTCAGCAGTGCTGGGACCCAGGCTGAGGGAGGTAAAACCTCTGAGGCAGCTGAGAATGGGCATCAGCCTCTTGGGCATCCAGCTGCAATTGTGGGACCCAGGAGGCCTGGATGCAATTTACCTTTAATTAAAGAAGGCAGAATTCTGTAATTAATACAACAAAAATAATTATGTATTTCCTGAATATTTCCAGAGGGATTGAAGCTCTAGGAGGGAATATTGTCCAGGGGAATTATGCTGTGTATTCCTGCCTTCTGTCTTTAGGAGCTAACAACTTGTATTCCAGCTAAAAAATGTGCACAAAATCACTTGTGAATGTGTGGCTGCAATAGTCAATTAGGAAATGCAGAGTTTAATGAGAGATGAATGCTCTTCAGTACAAGATTGCTGGATATTATATTTTATCTGTCAACCTGTGTATCTGTTTGTCAGAGCGACCTTTGATTCACCCTATTTGTTAATGCAGAATGACTACACCAGCCCTGCCTTTAAACTTAATATTATTCTGCTCACATCTCCATTCTCATTATAAACATAGCTATTTTTAGCCTGCACAGATTCAGAATATGCCTTGTAAGCTTTAGGGGGATTTATTGAGCTCCTGTGTGTATTCACTAGAGATTCCTTGTTGAAGCTTACTGATTTAGGATTGGGGAGGGGTGAAATGTACTATTTAATTCCCAGTATATGCCTGCAGGAGCTATATTTAGCTTCAGCTACTTGCCATTGTGCTATTTTTGCTGAGAGATGCAGCACTTTCATTGTTCAGGGGTTTAACTAGACAGAAATGTGGATGGATGAGCTCCATAAACCCTGGTATGGTGCAAGAATTGCTGCTGAAAGTCACTTGAGTAACACTGCACCAGAGCTGCACACAACAGGCACCTTCTTCACTAACCTGGGTGTGCAAAGTCGCCTGTTAACACAGGTGCTAAAAATGACATCGAATTGTGTGGCAGACTGATAGAGAAGCTTAACAGGAGTGGCAATGTGGGCTTTGTTTGTATTTGTACATGTAAAGGTCTGACTTGCTGCAGAGGCACAATTTATTTCATTGCTTAATCAGTTGTTAAGAATTTTATCCTGGCTTTTGTAGTTGCCAAGTGTATTTTCAGTGGAATAGAGAAGAGAAAAATTAGCATGGAGAGTGTGTGCTGCAGTTGGGTCCAGGAGGATGATTACATATGCACTACAAGATCATTACATATGCATATCCTTTTTGTAATGCATGTATCAGGGCTCCTGCTATCAATTACTGCACTGTTTGGTGCTCTAAGGAACAATATCTACAGGGAGAGTCTCCTTTTCTTACTTGGGCAAAATTTGGAATTCTACCTTGATCAATGAAGTATTCCAGTGGATTCAGATTTGCTTCAGGATTGGCATGCAAACAAAAGTATAGGATTTATGTTTTAGCAAAAAAAAAAAAAAAAAGACAGTCATATCATCTCTGAAAATGCAAAAACCCTAAAGGACATTTTGTGTATCAGAAAATAAGACAGGTTAGCCATGAGTGAAGAGATTGATACTGTCCAGTGAGACTGCAATGAATAAATCTCTTTCTGCAAAGCAAAATGGATCTCTCCCTGCCTTTCTCAAGTCCATGGTTGGACTTGATGGTCTTGGAAGTCTTTTACAGCCTTAGTGAATCTATGATTCTGTGATATCTCTGTGTACTTTATCCTACCAATTATTTTAATG
Organism: Melospiza georgiana; assembly: GCF_028018845.1. Lineage (NCBI taxonomy): Eukaryota > Metazoa > Chordata > Aves > Passeriformes > Passerellidae > Melospiza > Melospiza georgiana. Next base: position 150,287,284 of record NC_080430.1, on the reverse strand, counting down.
TAAAAATTCAATTTATTATTACTTTTTAATAACAATAATGAGGTAGTGTTTTCTGCAGGCAGAAAACTTTATAAATATTTCATATAAAATATATAAATATGTTCAAATTCTTACCTTCATTTCTTAACATGGACCTCTCATGGCAGTCTAAGATTGTGCCAGACACTAAAGACATTAGAGAGAAACAGGTTTTTTTCAATTTTGGAACAATACTCACCTTGAATTAATCCTTTGAGGACATCAAGATCCAAGTCCTTCAGGGAGCTGGGACCAGAGACTCCATGCTAAGGAGTTGTGCAGATCTCAAATCCCAGATTCCAGCAGTGCTGTTCTTACCTTGGGGATGAATAAAGACAGGAATAAATACTTCTGTCATTTAACTGACAGATTTTTTTTCTTCTTAGATTGGAGATTTTTGTCTTCCCAAGTAGAATTATAGGATTTGAAGGTATCCAGAAGTGTCTCTGTTTTTCCTCTTTAGCTGTGTGGGAGTGTTTTTTTTTTTGTTTCCCCTTTTATCCTCCTGAGAGCAAGTGGGCAGGAGGATATTCAGCCCATGGACATAGATGCACCAATTGCTTCTCCCAACACTGCTATTAAGCCTCATTCTTTTTACACAAAATCATCCTTTAAGCCTCTTTTTTTAAATATAGATTTTATTCTTTGTCAGGTTATCATGTGTAACCATGGGCTGTAGATTCAGTGATGAGAGGAAGAAGCAAAAATGACAGGAATTCTTTTGTTAGACCTTTGTAAATAAAGCTCAAGAAAGTGCTAATCTATATTAACTTTGGTAGCCAGATGAATACACAGGCAGAGCTGTGTGCATTTCCAAATGCCAGGACTGGGATTGGAGCTCAGTGCTAAACATAGACACAGTCCTTGTGTTCACAAATTGCTCCAAAGTGGAAGCTTGATGTATTTGAGTCTCATTTTCCTTGGTTTCAGCTATTTAGGCATCTCCATTTCCTTCCCAATGCTCACTTTTTAGCCTTTTCCTTAAAATAAAAAAGATTCAGCTGTGTCCATGCCCTGTATTTGTATCTGAAACGTGTTCCTGGACCAGCTTATCCCATGTGCTTGGATTAAAAGCTTGCAGGACTTTTTGAGGTTGATCCAGTTCTGCACGTTTTTGGGGACATCTCTGCTGTTGTCAGGAGCTTGAGCATTGCCAGGGTCACCTGCTGCCCTTGAAAAGAGTGTGGTTAATTAGAGAAACTCACTTTCTCCTCATTACTGCCAGATCATTTAATTAGTTACAGCTAGGCAGCTGAAAATCCTGATCCATGGTTTATTTACACAAAGCTCTTTTAAAGATTTTCAGTATTCCACCCAGCAGAACAAATGGAGAAATTAATTTTGTTGAGACAGATCCTCTGGTGCCTTTTGTGAGATAGAACTGATGAAGTATCAATTTTTTATTTCTCTTTTTTTACTGATGAGAATTTTACTGGCTGTTGCTCAGAGTAGAATAAGAGTGGAATGGTCAGAGAAGAAGAGGAATGAGGGAGGGAGGCAGAGAGAACTTAACAAAATTGGGGTTTAAAGTAAGGAAAAAAAATACCACACCCAAACCAGAAACCACAAGGCAACAGGTGAGAAAAGGGGCTAAAGTCAGAAAAAATGGCTGAACGCTTAGGAATGTGTGGAGCCAGAGCTGCTAATGGGAGTTTGAGAGAGAAGAACATCAGGAGTAGGATAGGATTTGGGAATAAATCATATTTACAGTTGGGCAAGTAATCAGTATTTTTTTTTTCCCAAAGGAAGGTGTACTGGAAGGTTACACACCTAGAATAAATTATTTTTCAAATTTCAAGCCCTAATTGCATGAGAAATTATACTCATTAATGAGATTGTGTTCTAAAAGCCATTCAGAAGCTAAACTGGAAAGATTATGTTCTGAATTTGTGTATTTTGAGTCTGGTCTTCATGCTATTTTTTTTCCCCTTTAGTTTTTAGTTTTTAAGTGTTGTGGATTTAAGGAGGAGTCTGTAGTGCTACAATCTGGTATTTCTTCAGTCACTGCAGTCAGCATCTGCAGTTCCTTGGGAGCAAACTGCCTGTAGCACTGACATTTCATCTTCTATTAAGTGCTGAGATCTACTTAGTGTCATTTTTACTGTACTAAGGGAATTTAGAAAAGACCTGAAAACATAGTGTATGTGAGCCTTGCTCACAAATGATGATGATGCTTTGTGTTCTTCTATGGAAACTTTATTTTCCTTCACCTAGAGCATATAATGATTGCATCTCTGCAGGTGGGCCCTTATATCCTTGATTTATAGTTCCTTAACATGCTCTTGGTGTAAGAAAATTCTTGACCTAAAATTGTGCTATTTGCCACACAGAACTGGAGCACCTTTTAGAGGGGGCAAATTTTCTTGAGTCTAGTATTCAGTCAATCATCTCTCAGTTGAGACAAAGGGCTGAGCACCATATTTCACTTGTCAGCACTAGAAATACCTTTCACACAGCTTTCCCCCCATTCATTTCTCTATTTAATTTATCATTGTCTGTTTTGGACTTTTCTGTTCTCAGTAACATTCCAACTTCTGCATGAGCAGCAATAATCTGTAGAATTAGGTGGAAATTAGTAGGGGGATACAGTATGGGTAAATGAAAGTGGAATAGAATGTAATCTTACTCCCTAAAGAGTTGCAGCTGAGTTAATTATTAAGTATTAGAAGCAGGCCTGATTTTAACAGGCCACACCTGTAGCTAATAAGAAGAGTGTTATAAAAGAGTGGATTGGTTGGCTAAGGGGGAACTGGAGTCAGTGCCTAGAGGAGCTGCCTACAAGAAGCATCAAGGAGGTATGAAACTCTAGCAATATGGAACCCTTGCAATGTAATGATAATAAAACTCTTGTAATATAAAGATGACAAACGGTGACCCCAACGTGATTTGGGAAAAAGGACTCAAATGCTAAACTGTACGACCCCGTGGATTTGGGGAAACAGGACTCGAATATATAACCCTATGGATTCAGGGAAAAGGATTTGAATACTAAACTATTGGTTAAATATATAAATTGCAGCTATTAGTGTTTGTTAAATATGCGTACAAAAGATTTTGAAGGTAAGTACTTTGTAAACTGAGAAAAGCTGCAAAACTGAACCAACACCCAGAAGTATATATATTTGTACTATAATATGTTGTCTGAACATTTGTATAACTCTTAGTTCTGAATGAATGTGTCATAATGTTAATTTACTTGAATGTGTGCTTCTAGAAATGTTGCACCTACATAATTAAAAGAAAAAGGGGGAATTGTAGGGGGATACAGTATGGGTAAATTAAAGTGGAATAGAATGTAATCTTGGCCCCTAAAGAGTTGCAGCTGGGTTAATTATTAAGGATTAGGAGCAGGCCTGATTTTAACAGGCCACACCTGTAGCCAATAAGAAGCGTAATATAAAAGAGTGGATTGGTTGGTTGAGGAGGAACTGGAGTCAGTGCCTAGAGGAGCTGCCTACAGGAAACATCAAGGAGGAATGGAACTCTAGCAATATGGAATCCTTGCAATGTAATGACAATAGAACTCTTGCAATATAATGACAACAGAGATTCTCTTTAGATTTGATTTTGCTTTTGTGGAGGAAGTACTGTGCTAGTAGTTCAGTAGAAATACTTGCTCTGAGCTGTGGATTGCAACTGAATTGGCAATTAAAAATCAGTATTAGAGGCGTTGCTGCTCAGAGTCATCGCTGAGATGTTGGCAGGTAGGTACTGACTGGTGCCAGTGAGTGAGGAAACTTTAGTGCCCAATTGCTTTTTGAGTTGCTTTTGTGGCATCAAACTTCAGTTCCTTTCTAGCTTTGCTTTAAATTTTATTATGAGTCAACAAACTGGTGCCAGCTTTATGCTGAAAATACTTGGAGGAAAAAAAGCATGAAAAACCAAACCAGGAATTTTTGATAGTTTATCTGCAGAATATTTCTGGTAGGTGTCATTGATAGTGGGTGCTGTTGGTTAAGAATCTCTCATTTGGAATTTAGATGCAGGAACATTTTTGTTTCCTTTTCTTCATCAATAGAAGGAAGGACCAATGAAATCATAAAAAATGTATCAAGCCAAAGCCATCACAGTAAATATTTACTGTTGAGTTTCCAGAATAGAGCTCTGCCTTAAAAACAAGAATCCCCCCAAGTCCACAGGTTTCTGAATTTCAAATGTGTTCAACAGTTATCAATATTCTTTTCCTGCCTGCCCTGAAAGCCTGGTGCACTCTCTCCTTCCTTCCTTTTGTTTTTCATAGATAATATACAGGAAGAATGGTGTTCACATTCTGCCATCTCATTTTCAGTCTGCAGTGGTGCAACTTGGAGAATTCTAAGTAATGCTATTTGGATTTGTAAGGATGAAGAGAATCTGCAGCTCAGGCTGTGATTTTTGTAGGTTTCACAAGGAGTCAGGGTACAACATTATTTAAATTGGGGGCTGTAGCATTTGGGCCATTCTCTGCAGGTGCTGTGGGAGAGAGTAGTAAATTATCTGAAATTTGTAGGTTTATGAAAATGTAGTATTTTCTTTTTCTATCACAGAGATAGAAAATCAATCTTTCATATTATAGGTGAAGTAGTATTTGAGGTTTTAAAGGAGATTGAATTTTGTTGTAGTTGTTGTGGGTTTTTTAAAATATTTTGTTCTGTTCATATTGCATAAATCCTAAGCAATGAAGCTTTCTCTAACCATCTGAAGGGTCCTGAAAAAAATTATTATTTCCTTCAGTCAATCTCCTCTCCTGCACATCCATCTACAGTCCTGATGTAAAGTCTGCCTGATGCTTTTTCTTTGTGTGCACATGCTGCTGCAAACCATCATGGCCAGAGAAAGAACAGAAAACAAAGAAGAGGTTTGGGTGTTCTGTAGTTGTCAGAATCTCTTGTCTCCCCAGTCTTTACTGTGCCCTGTTAGATCTTACATTTTGGGTGGGAAGGGATGTCCTGCTGCTGTCTGGATTAACAGAAGATGGTTGGGTTTCCTTTTCCTTGTTCTCTCCAGTGGGATTTCAGGAGACAAAGCATCGTCATCAGGATTTCCCCCACAAATTCCTCACTGTAACAGGGACCAAAATTATGATGGTGCCCTTAAACTCTCCTGCCCATCAGTGGCACATAATGGTTGTGTTTTTTAGCCTTTTTTCTGGAGGTTTTTCACTTGGTCTGGGATGGAAAGGAGTTTGCATCTGGAACAGTGATGCTCTGTGACCTTTCAAGCTGAAATCTGTTGTGTGTTTACCTGTAATGACACAGGGCTGGTCCTGTTGAGCAGCTTTTTTCCATGGTGCTGTGCAGAGGGAACCATGGAGCTGCTCCCAGCAGGAGTCTGAGCATTACAGCAATAATGCAGAACATGCACAGAGTTTTCACCATGCCCTAATTGAAATTGAAGTCCATTCTCACATTACAGCATAAGCAGTGTCAGATCCCTGTACTTACAGAGCTTGGCTCTGATTTTTATGAAATCGTCCAGCTGGTTAATTAGGATGAAGTATGTTTTGAATGGGTTTGTGCTTTTTTATTTTTGTTTAATATTGATTAGCTCTTCTGACATAACATAAACTTGAGTTCATTAAGTACAAATTAGGAATTGACATAAACAGAGTAGATGGGTATGTCCAGAGTGCCCAGTCAAGGGTTTTATTTGTATTGTAAGGTGGCTCTCATGAATTTTAATAAAACTAAATTAAGAATTAAAATTATTCCACTTAAAAGGGAGTTGGAAATAGGCAGAACAGTTAAGTGCACACATGCAGCAGAACATTAAACTCTTGATTTTGGTACTCTTTAAATCACTGGACTGTGGTTATTTTAAGAAAATGATTCTATCTCTGTTTCTTTTCCTTCAGCCAGACTTATAAACAGAATGGTATCAAACAAAATTGGAGTTTTTTGTAAGTTGTAAAATCCTTAGATTGTTCCTTAGAGCTCGTGATAAAAAATAACAGGTCTCATAAATTTTTTGTGAATCTTCTGTTGAAAGGCAGAGTGCTTTTACCTTCCTGAGGCTTGATGGTGTCTGATAAATAGATTTGCTGGCTAAGTTGTTGACTTGAAGTTTGGCATTTTTTGCCTTTTTTTATAAAGAATGAGCTAAAAGCTGAACAAAGGCAAAATTGGTGTTGTTTCTAAAGCCTTTTAAGAAGTGTCTGTCCTTCCATAAACAGGTTTCAGCATAATATGTGATGTCCATGTCAGGCTGCAGGGCTGGCAATGCCTCTGTCCTTGCTCTGAGGTGTGGCAGTGGCAGCTGCCTGAGGACCAGAATAAAAACAGAGGAAATAAAATAAAAATCCAGTGCTATTTCCCAAATGCTCACCTTGTTTCCAGCAAATCATATTTCAGGGACATAATGACAGAGGAGGTGGTGAATGATCTCTCTGGATCAACCAAAGGGCTGTTCTGGGTTTGAGCACTGGTGATGATGTGGGGACTGTGCTGGGAAGCTGCTCCCATGCCGTTCATCGAGGGGAAAGGCACAAAGCCCCAAATTTTCTCACAGAAGTAAAGGCTCAGTGCTGCTGAGAGCAATGAGTGCAGAAGGCTCATGCTAGAGAATAATTTTAAATATTTACTAGCCAGCCATTTCCTAAAAAATGAACACAGAGACAAGGTGCATGTAGTTGGGTGTTGCTCCAGTCTGTTACTTCATGGACATGAGAATTTTAGCTTTGTATAATCTTTATCTGCCCCCCACTTTTGAAGCTTTTCCATTTGATTAGATAGTGAAGTGGTGAATATTTTTCAAGAGAATGAAGGAAAGCAGCATTGAATAAACCCTGACTCTTTTAAGCAACTTTTTTTAGTTTTTTGGTGTTGAATGTGATAGGGAGAGGAATTATGTAAAGGGAAGTCCAGCTGACTTTGTGCTGCACTTTTTAGTTTTCCAAAGGATTAGGCAACTGTTTGCCTAAGCTGCAGTTATTTGTTAGATTGCCTTTTTTCCTGAGATAACAGAATAGATGGGTTAGGAAAGCAAATTTGCAAATCACTTCTCTGGCCTAATTTAATTGAACTTGTGAAATGCAGAGTAGTGAAAAATAGCTAACAGGGAATTAACTTTTATTCCTCCAGACACTGGAAGCCATTTTGAACTTCAAGTACTCTGGTGGACCAGGACATGCTGAAGGATACTACAGGAACCTTGCCCTGGGTCTCCACGTGGAGGTGGAGCCCTCTGTTTTCTTCACTCGCATCAGTACCCTGCCAGCAACAAGGTGAGCCCTGCCCTGACTCTTGGAATCTCACTCATTGTCTCTGTTCCTTTGAATGTAACTTAAAGTCCATATTGGAAACATTTTTAATATCATCATCAACGTGTAGGTAAAGACTTTTGTGAAGAAGTTTTCAAAATTGCTCATTTAGGACTTCATTGGAGCAATTCATGTTCATTCAGCAGCTTCTGAGGTTCAGATGTTTTCTCATGATGGTGTGTTTTAGCAGGGCCTGGAAATCTCATGTTTATTGCACAATTTGGTAACTTTTTTCTGTATCTCTTAGCAATTGTAATGTGTTGTGTTTTACAGAGTTTGGAGTTTTTATAACAGAATCTTACTGCAAATGAATGTGTGAATGATGTGACAAATAAATTGTGACCAGACTCTCCTCTTGTGTTTGTTTTCTCCTGGAAACCACAGAGCAGTTTCAAATGCCATAGTGAATATTAAAATCAAGGCAACTCTTGATGGTGGTCAAATGCTGTGATAATGAAAATCTTTTTGAATAAAATTTCTCAACCACTGAATGCAATCAGTTTTAATAATTAGTAGGATTATTGTAAAAAACTCTCTATGCACAGTGGGAGCAAGAATTTGGTTTGATTAAATTCTGAGATTGTTTCAGTGCAGTTATGTATGCAACACCAGTAATAATAGTTGAGAGGGAACATAATTGATCCAAGAAATTCCTGCTGGCCCTGGGACCCTTTTCATGACAAAATTCAGAAATTTAAAGATGGGCAAGGAGGAAATGCCAGTCTAGGAGATACTGGGTGAATATTTAATTTTCAAAGGAAAGAACTAAGTCCTCAGTATCATACCATGGCAGAAATGTCCAAGGATAGATGGACAGCCTGTGGCAGCAACATAGCCTGAAAAACAGGGCTGTGAGCAGAAGAATTAAAGCATCAAGGAAAGTTTCAGGCTTGAACATGAAGAGAAGTTGGAGAGTCTGGAGCAAGAAGAGTGGTAAGAGGGGATTTTTGCTAAAACATATGTTTAAAGCAACTTCTCCTGCTGAAGGGATGATGACTGACAAGGGAGTGGAGTTTTTAATGATGACACTGCCAAGAGGGATGGGATCCTGTTCTTACCCACAGGGGGTACAGCAAATAATGACCTTTGCAGATAGCAAGGGAATTTTACATTAGGCAAAGACACTGAAACTCTGCAATAGTTTTTTTAAAGAAAATGTTCAAAAATGATACAAACAAGATTATTTTTAATGAGTCATTTGTGTCCAGCTCTTATGAAACCATATGGTTCTATTAGTAAGCAAATTTCTTGAGCATTTTGCTGGTTGAAAGTGTAGCATAACATGGTTTTATTATGTTAGGAATTGCTCAAGTAAAGCAAATGTGATGCTGCTTGGCAAAGTCAGAACACAGTATCCAGAACAACTGTTTGCAAAATTCTGGGCCCCTTTTTAATGATGTTCAGTTTCATCCCTGCAAAGGCACGTTCTTCAGCCTTTGAAAGGTTTTCAAGAGTGAATAAGTGATCTCTCTTGAACAACCTGGAAGTACCACAGCATCAGCTAAAAATAGTTTTCAAGAAGGCTCAATATAGAGGTTAAAATAACCAGATTTCATTTATTATTTGAATGCCTAGTTCCCTCCATTCAGTGTCAAAAAAGCTCTCCATACTCTCAAAATGTATATTTTTAATGAACAGACTGCTCTGTGGTTCACTGCAATTCCTTAAAGGGTGGATTGGGAGTGAAGCTGCAAACCTTCCACAAAAGCTTCAAATGCAACCTGATGCTTTTATTTGACTCTCCCTTGTTGGGATTTTGGCTTTTTGTGCTTGGCTTCCCCAGCTGTGTTTTGTGCAGGCCAAGGTTATCCTAGCCCTGCTTTGTCGATCTGCTCTCTGGAGTTCTTGATGTGGGGCAGGCATTTAATCCTGAAATCCTTACACACTGATGGAGGTGATAATTCAGAGTTTCTGAGTTAGCAGGACACAATTGCTGTGTGGCAGCTGGTGCTGTGTTTAGCGGCTCCAGTTGATCTCACCTTGTGTGTGTTTCCTTCCTCCTTTCCCTGTTCAGCACTCAGATCTGTTAAGTCATGGAAACTTTCAGTGGTTTCATGGTTGGAGATGTAGTTAAAGATGTGCCTGCTTTTCAGGGTGCCTAAAAGCTTTACTGAGTTAGAGAAAAAGACTGTAATGTTTACATTTCTCTCAGAAATGTTTTCTTGCCAGACCTGTCTAAAAGCTTTTTTTTTAAATTTTGGTTGGTACTTTAGGTATATATTGTTTGCTAAGTCATGAATGGATTTTGCGTTCTCTCTTACTGCTCATTCCATGTTATTGGTTTAGTGATCTGTAACACTGTTCCTTTGCTCTTGTGCATCCCTGTGCAGGTTCTCCATCAGAATTTGATATTATAATTTAGAGGGAAAATGGCAGAAATGTGTATTTCAATCTGCTAAGGATAGCTTTTCATCATTAGAGGAAACAATTTGTTTTTTACTGTTGATAATCTCTGCCAATATCTGAGACACAGTGACAGCAAATCATAATTGGGGTTTTTTTACTTGCTCTTGCAAAAACTCAAGTCTGATTTGCTTTTGGTTTACAACTGAGACTTCATTGCTTAAGTACTGTCTGAGGTGCTGAGCTATTTTTGTTTAGTCATTACACAAAATTGTATTTTATAATTTACCTCCTTAACTTCCATTCTGAAATGACAGCTATCATTGCTTTCATTATCTGGATTAATTTTTTTTCCTTTTCTTTTTCATTTTATTGTTTCTATTTTACATTTTTGCCTCCACAAAAGTAAGAAACATTAGCCTACTAACTCCTGGGCCTAAAAAGTCAAATCAAACTGAAAAGACTGTGAGCATTGATTCTTCCCTTAGGCCTTTAGTGAAAAAAGCTCAGGAAAAATGTTAATGAAAACACTTCTCCCCCCACTGTAACATAAAGATTATGGTTTATGTAGAAGTCTTCCAAATTTAATTGGTATTTCTTGTATTTAGCTGCTGGAGCAGAAGTGCCTGGGAAATATCACTGAAACAACTGGGGATTTAGGCTTGGCTTTGTTTTTTAAATATCTAAGCAAAATTATATCTTCCACTTATGCACAAGTTCTGCCTCATGGGGAGAAGCTTCATTAACCACACCTCAAATATATCTTCAGTTATTTAGTCATGACAACAGATCCCTTTAACCTTTGTTTGTGCTGCTCTGGGGGGGTTGAAATGGGGTGGATGCAGCCCTTGTCACACTGCAGTGCCTGATCTGCTGCCTGAGTCTGGGCCAGATCTTTCCTCTTCCAACACCCAATTCTGGTTCAGATCTCTGCTCTGCCCACTTTCAATTCTGGTTCAGATCTCTGCTCTGCCCACTTTTGATTGTGGTTCAGATCTCTGAACTTCCAACACCCAGTTTTGGTTGGGATCTCTGCTCTGCCCACACCCAGTTCTGGTTTAGATCTCTGCTCTTCCAATACCCAGTTCTGGTTCAGATCTCTGCTCTGCCCACTTTCAATTCTGGTTCAGATCTCTGCTCTGCCCACTTTCAATTCTGGTTCAGATCTCTGCTCTGCCCACTTTCAATTCTGGTTCAGATCTCTGCTCTTCCAACACCTAATTCTGATTGCAATCTCTGCTCTACCCACTACCAATTCTGGTTCAGATCTGTGCTCTTCCAACACCCAGTTCTAGTTGGGATCTCTGCTCTGCCCACACCCAATTCTGGGTTAGATCTCTTCTCTCCCTGTACCCAATTCTGGGTTAGATCTCTGCTCTGCCCACACCCAATTCTGATTCAGATCTCAGCCCTGCTGTTGGTACAGAGGATGCTGTGTCAGTGAAGAACTGACAGAACATCCCTGAGGAGCCCCTCATCTGCTCCCAGGTCCTTCCCTGGGTGTCACCCTGTGCTCCCTTAGCTGTCTGCACCCAGAGGGGCTGGCAGAGCAGCCTTGTGCTGGGAGATATTCCCTCTGAGGATGTTCCCTGTGTTCCTTGGCTCTGCTTGCTGGTGTGAGCAGGGAGGGGACTGTCCCAGGAGCATCATCAGGAATGCCCTGGAATGGGGTATAAGGGATAAGGAATTACTGTTGAAAGTTCTCCCACTCTGTCCTGCAACTCAATGAAATCTTGAAGGGCTTCAAGGATCTACTTACTGAACCACTTATTTACCATAAAATGTAGATACATCTATATAGTAAAATTGTACTAATTATCTCCTGTAATTGCCTTACCACATTAATTGATTCCATACCAGGGCTCAGCCCCAAACCCTGCTGTGCTCCCAGGCCTCCAGGCAGAGCAGTTCCCAGCAGGTTCCAAGCTGCCACTGGGGATCCCATGATCTGACCCTAAACTGCCATTGGAGATGGATTGCAGATGCTTCAGTGTATAGAAACATTCTGTTGATAGTTTTGGGTGATTCTTCTCCTCATTTTGATATCCTGTTAGCTCTAAGCAAGTCTGTTGTTGAAACTTATATGGGTTGTCTTGAACAATCTTCTTTATACCTGTTGTTTCTCTCAGGTGTCTTATCTGCCAGTTTTTATGGGCACTGAATGTCCTTCCTTATTGCCTTTATAAAAAAGCATGAAAATATGCCAGAAATAATACTGCAGGTCTGACAAGAATTCAGTAATGTGCTCTGCCCACTGTGAGGGACCTGCTGGTGGTCCCCTTGTGTCCCTTGCCACTGTTCCATCAGTACAAAAGTGTCTTAAATAAGAGGCTACAAAGGCCAGAAAATGTTGATCATGTTTTCTACATGTGTGGTGAGACAGTCTGAGTTTGTAGATGAAGTTAATCCTCAGGGATGGTACCTTCACTTTTAAGCTGAGAATCCAGATATATAATAATATTCTTACCTGGAAATTCTACAAATTCAAGATGATAAGATTTTTAGTATTTAATTTTTTTTTTTTTTTGTGGGGCAGAATACTTTCCTTTCTATCTTAAAGCTGCCAGAATACTTTTCTTTCTATCTTAATGCCAAGAAGAGACATCAGCTGCAGATCTCTTCTGGCAAGTGCTGAGCCTTAGACTCTGTTTCTGGGTTTAAATCAGGTCTGACACTGTTAATTCAAAGTGCCACTTCACCTAACTGTAGGTTCAAGGTAATTGTCCTTTGTATCATTAATGTACATCCTTAGATCAAATGATTTGGTTTTGTCCAGAAGACATCAGCTCACAGCACAGTCTGCAGTGCTCCCTAATCTGAGACTTCTCATGTTCTGTATTTAAAGTTAGGGTGCTGTTTTTTGGTTTCATTGAGGGTTTGGAGACAGAGAAGTCTTGGCTTTGGTGAGGGTTCTCAGGAGGTCCTCAGTTGGGTGGGTAGAAATTTGAGGTTTAATAAAATCAGACATATTTTCAGAATTTCCATTCCAGTTTCCAAGGTTGCTCATAGTTTCACTACAATAAATTGGAACATGTAAAGTTTGGATCAGAAATCCTGATTATTGTATATTTACAAATTATACAAGGGAAAGAGTAAACAGCGTTGTTTCTTCAGTTGTGCTCTAACAGACTTTTTTGTTATATGATGAAAAGTTATGTAGCAATTCCTGAAACCCTTGTTGGTTTTATATAGCCAGATTTTTAAATTAATTATTCACATTTGCTACATTCAGAATGAGAATCAGTCACCTACTGATAGGCTGCTGCTTATAGTCTTCTCTTTTTTAATATTTTGGTGCTCAATATGTCATAGAGCTTTGAAAGATGGAGGAAAACATCTCTTGTTTGGTTGCTTGGAGAGCAAGATGTTTGTTTGGAGGAGACTGAGATATGACCTGTTTAAATTGATCTGATGTTTTTACATGGAGAAAATAATTAGTATTAAATTCACTGTTTTGTTAATGAAAAATATTAATAATAAAAGTCAAATTGGGAACCATGCAAATTCAACTAAATAAAGCAAATAAAGCTCTCATTTGCTGCAATTAAACTGACAAATCATTAGGAAAATCTGTCAAGCAATGGATTTATATTAATGTTCTCAGGAGTGGATGTCATTCTAAAATATATTCCTTATTTATACACTATTGAGCTCAATATAGATTCTACTGAGTGGTAACTCATGACATGTGGGAGGTTACACCCAATAGTTAAATTATCTTGGTAATCAGAGGTATTTAACTCCTGCTAATGCTGTAACATTGCAGTGGGTTCATGAAAGAGCAGCAGAAAGCAGCTTGCAGATTAAGAGAATTGATTTTTGGGATCCAGATGTTAAATATGTATGGTTTGACACATGGAGATGTCAGAACATAAATCTGCAAATATTTATAGATGTGCTGGGAATATTTAGCATAAGTGAAAAGGTTTACAACTGGGAGAAGTCAGATGAGGACTCTTGGAATTTGTGGAAAGGCTTTTTGCCAGTAAGGTGGAGAAACTGACTTAATCATCTGAAGTTAGATAATTTATTAAAAATTAAATTAAAGAGGCCCTACTGAAGACACAAGAGCATCAACAAAGGTGGTGTAGGTCATTGTTGTGCTGTGCTGCTCTTTGTGTTGGTCAGTGGATTCTGGAGAACAGGGTTGTCATCTGTCACACCATTGTCACCAGAGCCAAAGCTTCTCTTCCCTGTCTGTCCCTTTCTGTGCAGCAATGGCTGCTCAAAGAAAACAGAAGAAAAGAAATTTTAAAAAGTGGATCTGAAAATACTCCATGATTTCAGTTGATGGGAAAGGGAGATGAGTCAGGATGCAGAAAACTTGCCAGCCCTCCTGAGAATTTCTTGTTTAAAGTGACTTTTAAACTGAGCTGGAGACAGAACTGCAGAGATTGTTCACTGAAGTGAGCCATCATTGCAGCTGCATTTGGGGTTTAATTCTGTGTTCAGTGTTACTGAAGAATATCCTCAGCTGTCATTTCAAGTAATCACAATCCTCCTGAAAGAGATTTTTAGATCACAGTGTCATTGTCGCTTGCCTAAAGTTCCCATGGCCCCAGTTTTGTGACTGTTTTTGGAACCATAACTGGCATTGTAAGATTTTAAAAATACAGCATGATTCATTGTGCTGCTAACTTTTCCTTGTGCTGTGTTCTCAGTTCTACAGTAGATGATAACAGAAATTCATTTATACACTAAATCTCTAAGACATTGTTGAACTAACTAAATTTTAAATTAAAAAAAAAGATTTCTTAATTGTTCTTTGATATCAGCATTGACTTAAATTTGTAATTCTGAGATGTTCAGATGATAAATCAATCTACTGAAAGCATTTCCTTCTAATTCTAGCTTTTACCTCTAGAACCTTCTGCAGTTTTGTGTCACTTGTGAAAGGAAATCTTGAACATGATACTTATGGAAGATTTTTCAAAAGCAAGCACCATGATCAAATGAGGAAGATTATCAAAATGGAAAAAATGTTTGAGTGCTGTCATTTTTGGTAGGCTGAGTTTTTGGACCAGACTTCCTTCCCATTAGATGGGAAGAAGAGTCAAACCCTCTCATGAACTTTTGTTCTGTATCCTGGTGTCTGTTCCTGGTCCAGCAGTGCTGGTGATGGTTTCATGTTGTGTGTCCGACACCATCCTAAACCACCAACCCACCCCACCCAAACAGAAACTGATTTATTCTGCATCTGTTCATCCCAAACCTTCAGAAGGAGCTGGTAAAAAATAATGACCCCTAAAAAAGACTGGGAAGCCACTGGTGACCCTTCAGAATGTGGGAAATGTGGGGGATGGTGTTCTCTGCCTTCTCTGAGATGAATGGTAGCTAACACCTACCTAACTAAACTAAGAGGACTCAAAATCCACCCTCCTCAGCCAATAAAATATTTAGTGTAAACTCTGACATGGTGGTGGATCTTTTGGGAAAGGGAGAATAAATTGTGTGTATATATGGGCAAGTCTTTCCCAGTTCCAGACATCTGTGGCTTATGACTGGGGTTTCTCTGCCAAACATGTCAGTAGGGCATTTATGGGCAATTATGGTATACAATGTAATCAAATTTAGATCCATTTATTATTTTGAGTGGTTTAAGGGTTTTTGTAAGCTGGCAGATTTTAAAAAAAACCTGATTTACATAGTGTTGAGGTCAGCACAAGTGGTCTAAGATTTGGTCAATTGTCTTCAAATCCTTAAAACAATTTGATGTTTGGAATTTTCTGGTGAAGAGCTTGGTTTAAGCACCACATTTCTGACTGCACTAAAATATAGGAGTTCAGCAAAATCTTACTGAAGTTTCTATATCAAACTTGCATGAATATGATGTGCCTGTCAAATCTCCTTTACTGACACTGAAATAAGTTCTTTAATTCCTGTCTTGCAAAGGATGGCCTTCTGTATGTTCTGCTGGAGGGAAAATTGATATTTATTTTTGGCTATCTTGTTGCTTCTTTGTTTTCCTGGAACTTTCCTAACTCAGCATCATGAGTTCTACACAGTCCTACTAATTGCAGAATGTTAAAAAAAAAAAAAGAAAAAACTTCGTGCTAGCTCTCAGATCTTCAGCAAATTGTCCTTTAACAACTTCAGGGTTTCTTTTCTTCCTTATTTTTAAACTTTTTTTTGGCATTTGATTTGGCATTTGATTTTTTGGCTCTGATTTTCCAGAGCTGATGCTTTCTTGGTTTCCTTACTTGGATGGAGCTTCTGTTTGGTGCTTCCTGTATTAATAATAAAAAAATTTAATCTTTACTTGCATTTGGTTTTCATTGCTATAATAGTCTCTTTGATACTGTCCTGTATTTATTCTGAAGATCTAGTGCTACCTTTTCCTACAGTCTTAATATTACTTTCAATTCTTTCACACTAATATCTTATTCTTCTAAGCTTTCAAGGTACTGTAATAATTCTGTAACTTCAAATTTTATGTATATATATATTTTTACCTAAAGATTGCCTTGTGAATTAACTTAAAATTGCAAGGAAATAATTATTTTTTCCTATATGTCTATTTTGTCTAGTGTTGGAGCAGGAGGAAATAAATGTCATGGTGATGAATAATTTTCAAGAATTCATATTTGGGATTTTTTAAAATCAATGTTGTTAGTCCTGAGGGGCAGCTGCTTGTGTAGGTCCTTTGTGGCATGAATTGTTTTGTTTGCAAACTTTGGCTCTGCTGCCAGAAGATACTTCAGGAGGCTTGAATGTTTTTTGTTTGGGTTTGCTCTGGCAGAACTAACAAATTCCTTCCGCATGAAGTTTTTAAAGCTAATCTGCACTGGAAGTTTCTCTTCCAGACCATCACCTTGTATCTGCTGGAGAGGCAGAGGTGTCTGAGACTTCACAGGTCTTGTCCCACTCTGCCAAAGATGAGGCAGAAGCTGATAAAAGCTGTTCCCCCTTTTCTTTTCCATTCCTTCCTGGTAACTGACTCAAGCACTGCCCTCCCGGTTATTTCTTTCCTGTGAGGTCTGAGGAAGGAAGTTTCTAACAAGAGCCACATCTCCTTATCTCTTCTAAATTCTTGAGTTTTGACAAGTTTGCTTCAGGCACTCAGCTGCCTCCCTGCATCCCCCTCTATACTCAGCAGTCATTGGGGTTTTATGAAGAGAGAGAAATCTCTTAAAATATATATTAAAAAAGCCTTAACCCCCCCCCCCCTTTTGCTTTTTAATATTTTTGCAAAGAGATTTGGTCCTGACCCCAGCAGTGCTTGCTTGTCCTGCAGTGCCTGCCTCAGGTGACATTATTGTCACTTGGTGACCCCAACCTTGTCCTCCTGGGCTTGTCCTGGGAGTGTTCCCAACCCAAGGGTTGGCAATGCATTTCCTCCTCTGTGTGCTCTGCAAGGACATCTTTGATTTTCAGAACAGAGTTGTATTATGGACCAGAGAATGTATTTCAGAGTAGAACAGTTCTTAAACTCTTGTACCTCTGAGTTTAATTGCCTTTGGAATAGCATTTCAGTTCAGTTGTAAACTATTGTGCAGTAAATAAAAATAAATAATATAAATACAAATATTCTTGGTTGCCCTAGACACACGGCTGTAGCTCGATCATGCGCATTGAAGGATGACTCTGACAACTCTCACCAATATTCCTTTCTTCCCTTTTGGGGATATTTCTAGTTTGTTCAGTAGCCTCTTGGAAAGTTTGGAGTTTTAGATAGGTTGGTAAAGTATTATTGCAGCTGTCTGATAGGATTTGGCATTTTGGTACCTGGTTCCAATAAATTTTCATGTGTATTATATTTTTATCATCAATGCTGCTATTTCTGCTTATTCTCACAAGGAAGAAAAGGTTGTAAATTAGAAAAAATATTTCCACAATCTTACTTTGAATAAAATAATTTAAAATATTAACACTTAATTGTATTAAGTAGTAAATGAGTAGTAAATTATTTTTATTAGTATTACATAATAAGAATGGTGAATATTATAAAAATATTAATTATGATGAAAAGGTTTATTGGAATTAACTTCTGCAGTAAGGTTTGTATTCTGCAACTTCGTCACTTTTATTTTCTGAGGTTACCAGAAGTGAAATTGGTGTATTTCTATCAAGTGCATCTAGGGAAATTTAGATTTGAATATAAGTTTAGAAACAATGGATAGTAACCAACAAATGTTAAGTTTTTCTGTGAGAGGTGCCTGTGTTTCCCAGTCTTACAGAAGGGAGAGAGTTCTCCTTCTCAGAGAAATTCCTCTCAAAGTTAAGTGCTCCAATTGCCAGCTTGTTTTGGTCTGTAGACAAGCCATGGAAATGGAATTTCTCCTTTATAATGAACTTAAACCAATTTAAATTTTTGCTTGCAAATTTGTGTCTTAAAGAGGTAATGTCAAGGTAATTTAAAATAATGTAACTCTTTTTTTTTTTTTTTTTCTTTTTTATCTGAAGGCTTTAAGAACTGAAAAATGTCTGTGGCTTTCTCCACAGAAGTGAATGTGAAAGCTGCAAAGTGAGAATGTAGAGAGGTGAACAAAGGGTTTGATATTGTGCAGGACAGAATTGTCATGGGACTGCTTCTCTTTAGGATGCACCCCTCTGCTTAGTTAGCAAAAAACCAAAAATCTATTTTTAAACAGGTTGTTTTTGTAAGGATATTCTTACAATTGGAGGAGGAGATAAAACCTCTATGTGAATGAATGTATTCTGTGTATATATATATATATCCGTGTATAAATACTCGTTTTGATAAACCTGCAATAATATCACTGAAATGGTGTTTTTTTTCCCCTCCATCTGAACAGCACCAGGCAGTGCCACCTCCTTCTTGATGTCTTCAATTCCACAGAGCATGAACTGACCATCAGTGCCAGGAACAACGAGGATTTAATTCTGCACGCCGGGGAGTGCCAGCGGTGAGTGCTGCCTCTGCCAAAGGGCCCAGGGTTAGCCCTGGTGCTTTTCTGTACACAAATGATGGCATTTAAGTGCCCGTTGTTCTTTTTAAGCATTGTACACATGTCAAAGAACAGAAAAGTTTTATTTCTTGGGGGTGCCTCACTAAGTTTTAGCAATATCTCACATAAATTTATTTGGGCACTGCATGTAGTGATCCTGGAAATAATGAAATACAAAGCAGTTGGTACTGAGGTGTACAGCTCATTCAACTTTTGTGGAGTGTTTGAATGTAATTTCCATGTGCTCTGAATGTAATCCTGGTGTTAAAACCTGAACTCAGTAGTTTGTTATCCTTTCCCAGTTTTAAATTTTCTTTATGTGGTTCCCCAACCATTTCCTCACTTTTCCTACAAAGAAAACTCCAGGAAAGAAAAATAGAATTGAAGAAAAAGCAATTCCAATCTCTGTGGGAAAATATATTTCAGATCAAGCAGGCTGTTGTGGGTATTGATTCTTGTAACCCTACTAGAGTGGTGTACAGCTCATTATTAACCATTATTTGCCATTACACACCTGCCTCAGGTTCCTGCTGCTGGCTGTAGCCCAGGGCGGCCTGCTTAATCTCCTTCAGGTGATCATTGCATCTGAATTCCAATTTCATCCTGGAAAGGTGATAATGTGAAAAAGGGAATCTTGCTTTTGGGCTCCCTGCACTGCTCTCCTCTCTGGGAGAATTTAAAAACTTGGTTAAAGAGAGATGTTTTGATATCTGCAAATCCCTGGCTGAATATTAAGTTCAAAGTCAAACCATGTTAATTGCAAGGAATGCAGCTGTCAAAAAGAGTTACAGAATAGGTAAAATAGCAGCACATTTGGAATTCTTTTTGCCTTGGTGACTCCCAAAGCACAACCAAGTGGAAATGTGTTGACTCAAACTCAGGTTGAATTTTACTTTACCAAGCAGTGGACAAAACCATCAGTAACATACAGTGCTTCTTCCTTTTATTTGGAAAGAATTGCCTTTTTTCTTTTTTAAAAAGCAGTCTAAACAGTTATTGTATTTGCTGGGAATGTCCTGACAAAGGCAGGAATGATGAATCTGACTCCATGTTCTCAGAAGGCTAATTTATTACTTTATGATACTATATTATATTAAAGAATACTAAAATATACTATACTATACTAAAGAATAAGAGAAGATACTCAATGCTAAAAAGATAATAATGAAAACTCATGACTCTTTCCAGAGTCCTGACACAGCTTCGCTCTGATTTGCCAAAGAGTCAAAAAAACTCACACCAGAAACCAATGAAACAAATTTATTGTTAATAAACACTCTCCAAACACATTCCACATGAGCAAAACACAGGAGAAGCAAATTAGATAAGAAATGTTTTCCTTTTGTCTGAGGCTTCTCGGCTTCCCAGGAGAGAAATCCTGGGCGAAGGGATTTTATCAGAGAATGTGAGTGCTACAAACAGTCACCAAAATATTCTTCTTCCTATCTATATTGTTCTATAATTTTATTTTTATGCCTCTTGGTTTTTTGCATTGTTTTTGTAGTTTTAAAACCCCTGGAAAATTTTTCATTCCCAGTTTTTGGGACAATATATACCAGAAATTAAAGTACAAATCAGGTTATAAAATTTCTTTGCATCCCTTTGATTGAATTTTATTTTCCTATGGATTTAAATATCCTTAAATCACTACATTGTGATGGGTATAAACCCTTTCACTAAGTCTTTTGAAACAGTCATTTATCAAAGGAGATTGTATATGTGTTGCAGGTATTTAAACATTTACAGTTATTTTTCTTCTTATTGCAAAATTTGTTTTTCTTGTTGGTTAGAAATTTTTACAGTTTTTCATTGTTTCTAAACTCATTTATTATCTATTTCTTGAAGGTAAGTGCTTTTCATTGTAAAACTGTGTATATGCTTCTATGTTGCCATGAGCTTTAATTTTTATTCCAATAGATCTACTACAGAAAAGCACGTGAAACATACACTGGGCTTTACGATTAGCTTCCTGCTCTTAGAAAAAGGCTTTTGTTGCTCTTTGAAGGGGAAAAAGAGAAAAAATAAATAAAAGGAGGAGAAATCTTTTCCCTTTTTAAGCAATGGCTCCAGATCTTTGCATTTTAATACAGGACAGGCATTCCCTGGAATCTGCTTTTGAAGCAAGGTTTTCAACCCAAGTATACAAAGATTTTCAACACATCCTTCTTCTTTTGGAGTCTCCTTTTAGGATTTTTTTTCGTTGGATATTGATTGTTATTAATACCTGATTAATATTTCAAGAGAGGCTTTTAAATCAAGTTCATTATTTCCTTCATTTCCCCTGTACCTTTTCTGATGCTGCCCTCATTCTTAATATTTGCCTCATTCTACCTTTATTTAAATAGTGAGTTTTTGCCAGCTTTGGTCACTTTCTCTTCCTTTTGTAATTTACTCTGCCTCCATTCATCACCCTCACTTTGAAATCTCCCATTCTGACAGGGTGGAGGTAGCAGGAAATTGTTTTCTTTGTCCCTTTTGTTATTGCTGGGGACTCTGAGTGTTTTCATATTCTCTGCCTCCAGACCCACAAAGAAGGATAATGCTGCATCCTGCTTACTCTGGCCTCTTTTGCTTCCCACTTTGGATGCTTAGAAAGTAAAATAATTTGGGAATTTTGATATGTTACTTCTCTTCTCTACATTACAGAGTTGTCACTGTAGAATATTTTTCCCTCCTGAGAGGGAATTTGTAGGGGATTCTTTCTTTGCTCCCATGGAAAATGAGGAATCCTGATGGATGCTGCACTTAATAGAGCACTCTGTAATATAATGTGATTTATAATGAAGCTGTACAATTGACCATGGTGCTGGCAATGGGAAGGGTGAGGACATCAAAAGAGAAATGCCAAAGAAAGTCTGGGATTGCCAGCAGATCAGTGCTGGCACTGCCAAACCCTTCTGAGCCCATCAAGGGCAGTCCCTGGGATACATTTTGTGGGATACATTTTGTGGTATCCACATTATTTGGTGCATTCCAACCCTGTCCTGTTCTCTGTCATATTTGTATTAATGTAAAATGGATCAAGTGTGTAGAATGATGCACAATATTTTTATTTTAAGGTCTGAAAGGCAGTTTGCTTCAATTAACTTAGAGACAGGGCAATAATAGCTGCTACAATAACACTGCATATGTCAGGAAAAACTGGCATTATACTAGTTACGAAAAGAGACATCCTTTAGGCCATTAAAAAACTATCTGGAAAATAGATGCTTTTTTCTACAGTAAGATTATTCTGCTGACTAGTGAAAATTATCGTTTTAGCTTTCAGAAAAGCTTAAACTTACAATTTGCTGTACTTTTAAAGCCAATAATTGGGATTATTTACTGTGTGCATTGTAACTGTTATTGGAGATATATATAAGCAGTGTTTCTGAGAAGTGACACTCTTCTCCCTCTATTTTAGGACAGAGAAACATTTTGCTCCCTGTCATTTTATAGTCAGAAATGATAATTTGGGCTCAGTGATTATTTTGTTCACTCATCTTTGTGTCTTTCATCATTGCTTGTTTTGCAGACAAACAAATGAAAGGATCAGCCTTTTTTTCCCCCTATATCCCAAGATGTTAATTAGAGACTTGATATTCCCATCTCTTCTTTCCACATGACTTGAAATGTTCCTTCCTATCCCATTGTGGGACAATTAGTGACATGTTTTAGTCTGAGGTCTTTTTTCCCCACAAGATTATGATGGAGAGAGAGGAAAACCAAGATTTCTTCAGAGTAAAGAAGGAAAAGACAGGAGATTTTTCTTCCCTCTCCTGTGAGGTTGGTTGAAGAAAACAGAGAAGCAAGAGTTTTGGATGGTTGTTTGTTGAACTCCTGAAAATAATTTTAGGCTTCATTGCAAAGCTGAATTCCAACTCAAATTCATTTTTGCTGCTTTACACCTGCAGGAATTTTTTAAAACTTCAATATCCACAGGGAAATGCACTGGAGATTTGGTGTCCTGATGAAAAGATGTCTGCCAAATTTTTCTGTGGAAGTTCTGGCTGCAGTGACTTGTGTTGAGGTGTTGGCAATGTCTTCAGCTAATTTCAAATATCACCCAGTGGTGTCAACGTGTTTTGTTTCCTCTCCAGTTGAACACATGACATGTGATGATGATGAGGGAAGCAAATTCTCTCATGTCTGATATTGGAAAGCTCAGCCTACAGAGATTTTTTCTGGACTAGCTGAGTCTCCAGTTTCTTGAGGAAGAATAGAAGCTGTTTCTTGAAGCAGTCAGCTGCACTGTTAAAGGAGCTTTGCAGTGAGCAAAGTGCAAGTGTTTTGAATGTAATCAGTGGGAAATCTGAGCTTGTTTATCCCAGCAAAGAGGTAATCAACAGGTTGTTCTGACATGGAAAAATATAGCAGACAGCTCTTGGAGGGAATTGTATTAATGCCTGTGAATAAAAAAGTGTTGGCACTAGCAGTGATCTGAATTTATTGAAAAACCCTAGATACAGTAATTATTGTGTTTCTTACTTGATTATCAAACCATTAAAATTAAATTTCATGACAGCCCTCATTTATGCCTAAATCACTTCATAATTTATGGTAAGAGATGTAATCTGGTTGTGTGCCCCAGGATATCTCATTTTGTACCACACACCCTGCCTTGCCTCCCCATCCCTATTCTGTGCACTGGGGGGAGGTGGATGCTGGGGAGGGTCTGGGCAGATCAGTTCTCTCCTCTGTCCTTGTGGGACAGCACAGCTGGGCTGCTGAAGCTTTCCCCATGTGTGACACTGCCCAGCTGGGCTCTGCACATTCACACATTGCATTTTCCAGCCTCTTCTGGCCTTGGTGTGAGGACCATGGGGAATAAAGCTTGGGATGCCCAGGATAGGACTGGTGTGAGGAGCTGAGAGATGAAGAGCAAACAGGACAGCTCGTGGTAAATGAGGAAATAATTCTGTTGGTAATTCAAATCAGAGAGGCTTTTGTGCAAAATTCACAAGTTGTGACAAGTGCTGGTGACCCTGGGGATGCTGATGTGAAAGAACATGATGGAATTTTGGCCTTTTCATTTTTTTTAATTGGAGGTTGCCTAATTAAAAATAAGCTGAAGCAATCCTGCAGTAGCAAAGTCAACACCCAAGTTCAGGCTTCCTATCTGGGTCAGCAGTTTTACCCTGTCTTTTAGCAGGGTTACAGGGTTAAAGGAGTGTGTTTGCTTACACATATACTCTACAGTTAGTTTTGTTCTTTTTTTTAAAGTCAGCAGAATTATAGGTATAATGCTCAGTTTTGCTAAGTGAACTTTTGTGTGTATTGACTTCACTGGGTTTGATTTTTTTTTTCTGTTACATTCTAATGAGACAAGAATAATTAAAGAAACAAATTATTATTTTCACTTTTATACCTTTTATCCCATATTGTGGTGGTTTTTTACCCATGGAAATGAAAGAATTTTTAAAAGTCCTTTGTGTGCATACTAATTATGAGTGCCATTTCTGCTGCATAATTATTTGATGTAAATGCCTTGATTAATTGAACTGTGAAGTCTGTGCAGTGGTACACTGCAATTTCTGCAGTATTAGTTAACAATGCACATTTTGAAAACACTTTGAGATAAGTCCTCTTTCAAAGGGAGCAAGAACTAAAAATTCTGCCCCATTTTGAACAAAAAGTTCCCCCAATAAATTTATTGCCCATATGTAAGTAAATGATGATTGTTATTTCTCAGAGCTGCCAAGTCAGTGTTTAATTTGTGTGTCTGCTTATGACAGGACATGTTGTCTGTATGGGAGATTAATGATTTTTTTCCATACATTGCTGTTACAGTTTATGTTTTAAAGACAAAGCTGCTATGATTAAGGCTTTGTCTGCTGTCAAGAGAAAATAAAATTTCATAGCAGTTGCCCTTGGTCTTCATGTTAAATCTATGGCCATAATAATCTGGATATTTCTGAGATACCTTCAAGTCAAATTCTATTAACTTAAACATGAAAATCACCCTTTGTTGCCAAGGCAATAGTTTTTATTTTGTCTCTTATTTGACAGTTGTTGAATACACTTTTAGTTTTTTTAAGGCTTGCCTTTTTCTACTAATAGCCAAATCAATCTTTAAACATTGTACATAATTTTGAGTGAATAATTATTTTCAAACAAAAAAAAAATTAAAGGAATTGTTTGGGTAGGAAAGGGTGATATAACTATCACTAGTCATAGTCATAACCAGTTATGATGTTCATATTTATTTCCAAGCACTTTGCAAAAACTGGAGATGCTAGAGGAGGATTCTGCAAAAACTATAGAACTGCAAAATAACAAACAATAACTAAAAAAAAAAAAGGAAAGAGCAAGAGAAGAAGTAATAAAGAGAAATTTCAGTTTTGGACTGCTTTGTAGCTGAAGCACCCAAGGAATCCATTTGCATCCCATGAAAACTTCTGAGGTCCCTCCCAAGCTTGTCCCTGCCTGGTCCTGGTTCCTTTGTAAGGGGTGAAATATCCCACCCCAACTGGGGGCTGATCACAGGGATCCTGCAAAACCCAGATGTGATCTGAGAACAGGAG
The DNA here is from genome assembly GCF_028018845.1 of Melospiza georgiana. Lineage (NCBI taxonomy): Eukaryota > Metazoa > Chordata > Aves > Passeriformes > Passerellidae > Melospiza > Melospiza georgiana. The sequence goes on along the minus strand of NC_080430.1, from coordinate 150,262,274 downwards.
AGGCAACAGAAAGAAGGGAATGATAGGAGGGAATTTTGATATTCAGCTCTGGTCACACTCACAGGACAAAGAGGAGATCAAATGGGAGAAGATTCAGGTGAGCAGTGAAAATAAAAGCCTTTGGCTTTAGTTTGACAAGTGCAGTAAAATTTAAAGGCAATTTAATGCTTTGTATGAGGGGGAACAGGGGAAGGCTCTCCTGGAAAGGATAAGGGAAGTGAACATGGGAATAAAAAATGAACTTTGAGCTGTATATGAATGCATCTGGAAATGAAGAGATTTCAAGGCTTCAGGCATCATCAGACCATCTCCCCCATGGAGAAGTGGAGGCAAAGACCTTCACAAAGGCTGGTTCTGAGGTGTCTTCCCTGGAATTGCCAAAGATCTGCCTGCAGTTGCCGCACTTCCCAACTGGAAGACCTTTTCCCGTGTTCAGTCCCTGTAATGATGATGAAAACAAATGCCCTTGTAGGTTTTACAGGAATGTGTTCCTGTTCCTCTCCTTGTCCTGTCCCCAATGCCATTTCTTCTGAACAGTTAGGATGCATTTCCATAGGGAATGTGCAGGCAATCTATTTCCTGTGATTTGCATTTGAATTTAGCATTTGTTTCTGTCTAGAATTGAGGAAAGAGGGGTTATTTCTCCTCTTCCCTTCCCTCCCTTCCCCAAAACTCAATGTATGGATTATGTCAATCCTGTGGTACTGCCCTGGGTAGGCACCTCTTTTGTATTACATCACTTTCCCTAAGATTCTTTTTCTTTTCCCACTTCTTCAGTTGCCTTTTCCTAAATCAGAGGTGACTAACTCACTGCATCTAGCCTGCGTGGCACTTTTTCTGACCTCTCTGAACATTGCCTTGGCCTCAGAAGGCCCAATTTGCACTATTTATAATATTTTATGTATGCAGCTGGGGAAACACGAGCTTGGTGAGCACAGGCCAAATTTGTCTCTGACAGGATTTATTAAGTTTAATAGGGAACAACATAAATGTGGCTGGGTAGTTTGGCCCTTATACAAAATATCCCACGGATGTAGCACGAATTTGCTGTTCCAGTTTTAAATGAGCTATAAATCACTCAAAATCCAGACCAGTCATCTTAATTTTCCCCTTAAATCCTAAATAGATTACAGGTTGTAGGACTTGCAGGGTTCAAAAGCTGTCTCTTGAAAAAAAGGCAGAGTAATTGATTTCAGGATTCAGATTTAGAAATTAAAAAAAAAAACAAACAAACACCTTTTTTTCTCATAGAAGAATCCAGACTTTTTCCTTAATTTCCTCAGTACTTGAAAAAAATTATTTCTGTATTGAAATTTTTGGGTGCTAGTCACAGTTGTGGAAGCATTTGACAAAGTGCAGGCATGTTAAAAAATGGACTGAAGTGCTAATACTTTTTAATTGGGTTTTCAGCTTTGTGCAAGGAATGTGGGGAAAAAAATGTAAGAAAAATTATAATTGTTTCTTTTGTTAGATAACAATGGAACAACAAGTTAAACAGGAAGAAATACCTTTTCCTGAAGGAAGTCAGAGTTGAAATGAATTCTGCTTGCCCTTAATTCACACAACCAATAAATTCAGACTGTAGTTTTAGAATATCATGTTTCAATATTGATGAATGATGGAAAAAAGTGGGGGATGAAGGTGAACATTATCAACCTTACACTGTGAATTAATTTCCCTGCAAAAAGAACCCCAATATTCCCAGGAAAAAAAGATTCCATGGAACTTTGGGGTTTGTCCTTTTTCCAGTAGGTTTCTGAACACTGAAGTAGAAAGGAAAGTTGTATTAATCAACATTGTTTTTTCTCCCCATGTTTGTCTGTATTTCTGTGGGATGGATACTTAATCAAAATTTCTGTTTTGCCCCAACCTACCCTGTGGTCAGCACACCTGAGATATTCTGTTGACTGTCTCTCCTCATAAAATCCATGTTAGAAACTTGGGGACCTTGAATGAAACCATGGCAGAAAAGAGGTTCCCTCCACAGGAGCTCAGACAAATGGGGGAGTGAATTTTGCAGCTGCAGCACAGCTGGCACAGCCCAAATTTCTGTCAGACTTGCCTTGCAGTGTGAATACAAGGCAGGCTGCAGAGATTGTTGTTGCAGAGGTTATTCAGAATTCTTTCTTGTTGCAGAGGTTATTTCAGAATTCTGTGGGATGCAGCAGTGCCCAAGGCCGGGCAGGCAGGGGGAGCTGCCCTGAGCTCTGTGCCTGCATGGGAGCAGCAATGCACAGAATAATTTACTTGCCTGGTGCTGTGCTGCCAACCTGGGGCTTCATGGCCAACTTCCAGGTTTGAGTGGATACTTCCAGAGGGACCTCCCAGTCTACACCATTCTTTGATCTGAAAATCTACCTACTCATTGGTAAGCTTCCCTTTTCTTCCCAAAGCCAACAGTTATGGGCATGTGTCCATAGGAACTGGTTTTTCTCTTGCTTTCTTTTGTCCTCCGAGACTTCCTGTCTTTCCAAAATTTGTCCTAATCTGTCTTGGGGTTTTTGTTTACCCTTCTCTGGAGGAATTTTTTTTCCCTTAGCCTTTTTTATTTGTTTTTTTCCTGCTGTTATAGAGTCATAGTGCCACTTTTTGGTAAGGCTTTGAGCTCTAACTCATGTCTTATTTTAAGTAGTGTGTTATTGTGAGAAATGTGAATTTGCACAGTTCTCCTCCGTTGATTCAGTTTGGTGCAATACTTCTTCTGCTCACTGTCACCCGGTGCCTTGTATGTTCATCTAACAGATGAAAAAACTCTGTGGAATTAATTTTGCCTAATAAATTGTTCTATTATGATATTTGGACATAAGGAGTGAAGGGCATCTGGGTGCACTTAAACTATTTAGAGAATGCAGGACAAAGTGATGAAGGGAACTGAATAATTTTAGTCCATTTCCCAATTAACCATCATCTTTATTTTTTGTGGAAAACCTCCCTAACACATTTCAGGTAATTTTTTGTTTATGCTGCCAGTAAGAGACCGAGCTTTTGGGTTTAGGTGCAGCTCCAGGTCACACCTGGTTTGATCAATATCTGTAGATAAATAGATTAATTTAGAGCACAGCACTCCCTGTATTGAGGAGCACTTGGCTGTGTTTTGTGGCTGTGGTGACACGGTGGCTGCGTTAATGGGATGAAAGAAGATTGTCTTGAGTGGCTGCCAGTTATGTCTGCCTTAATGGCCAAAGGATTTATGAAAGTTCCACTCTGATGTTGCCCAGATTTGGCTCCCTGCCTGCTCTCTGATGTTCTGTAAAAAATCACGAGGGTGCAGCATGGATTTCCTGAAGTTGGAAATGAAAATATCCAATTTCTATTAATTTGTTTTAGATGATCAAAAGTATAATTAAAATAGCTGGTTTGTGAGTATTTCCTTCAAAGAGAACACTCATTTAAAATTAGTGCTTCATCAGCTTGAATTTATTCCTTACTCTTGACATCCATTTAATTCTGCCTTCATTAACTGGAAACAAAAGCTAAAACAACAGTGATTTGAAAAGATCATTAAAAGATGTTAAGTAATGCTGTTGTATATAAAGCCAACCTTTTATGACATTTTCATTTTGCAGTTACAAATATGTCACCAGATGCTGATTTGGAAATTCTGTTTTCTTCCCCCCTCGCCAATGCCACCATAATAACTGGGATCACAGGCAAAAAGTTGAAGCCTTCTTTGAAATAATGGAAAGATTTATAGGTCCTGAATTTAAAAAAACAACCCCAAACTAGTATTCTGCTAAGTTTGAATAGAATTTGAGATTTTCCCTATAAAAGTGTCTATTCTTGGCATGGAATGGGGGGATGTTAAGTCTGTAATCTTTCTTCTTCAAGCTATTCTTCTGCCCACTCCAGCCCACTCTTCCATTGGTTCTCCCAGTGAGAGCTTTGCCATGTGAAAAATGCACATTATTTCTAATTCTTCATAACAATGAAGAATTCTGCTCTAGTCTTGGATTTTCAAAGTATAATTGACAATTCTTGAAATAAGATCACTGGGAATTGTTTGATTTCCTGGCCCTCAGTGGGAGAGCAACTCTCAGTCTGGATTGTGTAGTACCTTGATTTCTGCCTAGTGCAGGAGGTGTGTTTAAAACCTCCCTATATACACTTATCAAATTACTCCTTATCCTATATGGTGCTTTCAGGCTATGAAAGATCTTGACATCATGGAAACATTCCAGATTTGATATGTCAAATAATAAGATGGAGGAAAGAGGATGACACTTTCTAAAGAAGGTTATTTACATGTTTATTTCAGTTTTATGTGTACACTTGCATTGATTAAGTGTAGTGAACTAGGAAGGAGTAAACAGGGCTTTATGCAGGGAAGATGTAGCTCATAAATCCATTTTTATGAGCTTATCCATTTCCAGAACATTGAAGTTCTGGTCAGGAATGAACAAGCTTCTGGGTGAGGAGGGTCTAATTAATGTCATTCTTGACATGGGAAGGAGTTCCCCACCAGAAGCTGATAGAGAAACCAAGCTGCTCTGGGATGAGAATGGAAAGTTAATTAATTAACTAAGAAAGGGATTAATAACTTGTAGAGCTCAGATCCTCATTCAAGCCCCTCTGGAATGTGGGCTGGGCCTGAACTGCTCAGTTTTGTTTGGAATTGGTTTGGAAGGGGGGTGAGCAGAGGGCTGGGAAGGTCCCTGGTGCTGGACTGTGAAGGAGGGAGCTGATGTGAGGAGTTAGAGAGGACAAGATGATGAATTGTCAGGTGAACTTCAGTCTTAATAAATCCACAGTGATGAACAGGGTGGAAAAAAATCCGAGCTTTAAATAGTGGATGATGAGCTCAGGGCTGTCTTTTACCTCTTAGGAACTGGATCCAGGTTTTAATACATCTGTGAAAATCTTACCTATGGCTCAGTAGTGAGCCAAAAAAAGCTTTTTTTTTGAGCAGAATGTTTTGTATCAGCACAGGGCAGGATGTTTTCACTTCTTTGGAATGATCTCACCAAATGAGAAGATGATACTTGAAAACTATTCAAGTTGAAAGGAGAAAAAATATTTGCAAAAGGGAGCCTGATATGAGAGAGGAAACCAATGTTACACTTGAGGAGAAAAAAGAGAAAATAAAAGCAAGCACACATTGTGAATAGAAGAATGAAGTATAAAAATATTTCAAGTATAATTGTCTGAGATGATTGATGTTTTTTTTTTCCCTCACCCAATTACAGGATAAAACTTTGCAGGTTGGTGTAACTGTTGTTAAGGTGGTTAAATGGAAACTGATTTTATTGATTCTTGGTTTATTGATTCTTGTCTTCACAAATTGAATTATTTACTTCTTGGTGAAGGTTTTGCTGTTGTCCACAGATTTTTTCCTGACTCCTAACCTGAAGGTTTCTGGGGTGTTCCCACACATGCAGTTGTTGCAGAATTTGCACTGCTGAGCAGAGGAGCTGCTTGGAGGCTGTTTATGGTAGATTTTTTTGGGATGGAATAGAGATTTTCCTCACCAATGGCAGGAGCTCTTTTGGGTGCTTCAAATATTCTATTTCTCCTCTCCCCTGTTGTCTTTTCTCCTCCTCAGTGTTTTCTTTCCCTTGGATTGTGCTGATGCCAAGCAGGTGGGTTTAGGTCTGGGCTTTAACTGAGAGCGGAAGGCATTGGCCAAGCAAGAGAGAAAACTTTGTTTTAATATTTTTGGTCAGCTGAAAGAGTTATAAACTACACAACAAAACAGTTATAATCTGGATAAACTCAGGTATTTGTTGCAACTAGATAAATTCAGTGTAGCAGAACAGAGTTGGGCCAGAGATTTAGTGTGCCTTTCATAGAATTAATTTTTTTTTTCTTCTTATCTGTATAAGTCTCTATAAACAAAGCTTCTTTTGGAAAGAATCTACTGAGTCATTTCTTGCATGAGGGAATTTTTCTCTCTAACTGACTCCTGCTCTGACAGTTTACTAGGTCAGGAGGATTTTTCCTGAAGTATTTATTCATTGTCTTTTTTAAAAAAAGTTGAAACTGAAATATAAGTCAGCTCTGCAGAACACATGGCAGAATATTAATTCTGTTAATAGTAGGCTGTGAAATGTGGGGTAAAATCCCAGCCAGGGGATTATCTCAGCTAAAACCTTTTCCTCTGACAAGTGAGGGCCTCGCGTATAAATTATACTCACACCAAAGTTTCCTTCCAGGGTTACTTCATCAGGGAAGCTTCTCAGCCCCATCTTTTATATCAAAATTGAGTTAATGAGTTGTGCATCTCCTGATGAGTTGGCAGAGCTTTTGCAGCTTCAAGGAGATCTAACACCTGCTAATATCAATGCAAAAGCTTGGCTGCAAAGTTGCCAAACCCACATTTAACCTATTTAAATCACAAGCTACCATTGATCTGGTTTTCACAGTGTGTTCTCATGAGTGCTTTGGGCTTAGATGTATTACTTAAAGAAAGATTTTAGTATTTAATTTGCAGTGTTTAAAAGGAGAGAAGCTGCCTCTTTAGCATTGAGAAAGGCAAAAAAAAAAAAAAGCAGTTTAGTAATTTATTGCTAATTAAGAAGAGGCATGAAAAGGATTCTTTTACTGCATGAAGATTCAGTTTGGGATGAAGAAAACCAGAACTTGATCAAGAAAAACAGTGAGTGGCAAGCTGCAGTGAGGGTGGGAGCATGGGCTGACCCTGGGAGTGAGCCAGGGCTGTCCTGAGCTCCCAGCACAGCTCAGTCACCCCTGGCACTGCCCAGGCTTTGGGAGGGTGATGGTGCCCAGCTTGAGGCTGAGGTGGTGTTGAACAAACCTCTCCATTCAGTGTTCAGCTTGAAATCATAGAAACATGGAGTGGTTTGGGTGGGAAGGGTCCTTGAGGATGATCCCCTGCCAATCCCTGGTCAAGGACACCTTCCACCATCTCAGGTGGCTCCAAGCCCCATCCAGCCTGGAAAACTTCCAGGGATGGGGCATCCCCAGCTTCTCTGGGCAGCCTCATCGTAAAAGTCATTTTCCTTACATCCAATTTAAGTCTGCCCTCTTGAAACCACCGTCCTGTCGCTGCAGGCCTTGGTGAAAAGTCTCTCTCAGGTTTTCTCACTCCCTTTCAGGCCCTGGAAGGTGCTTTGAGGTCTCCCTGGAGCCTTCTCCTACCCAGGCTGAGCCCCAGCTCTCCCAGCCTGGCTCAGAGCAGGGGGCTCCAGCCCTGGAGCATTTCCAGGGCTCCTTTTGGGAGCCCCTTGGGCAGGTCTGAGGTCTCTGCTGTGCTGGGGAGCCCAGAGCTGCCTGCAGCACTCTGAGAGGTACCAAAAAGCTGCAGCAACACAATTTTTAAAAAATTTTTTCATGGTTCTGAAGTTTATTATTGAGGGTCCTGATGGGAACTGTGTCACACACATTTTGTGTGTGCTGTAACAAGTTATTCCAAGCTTGTCCCTAATGAGGGTGTTTGTGGTGGCAGTGACAGCCCAGATTTGAAAAAGACTTTGCTTGCAAACACTGGAAATGAAGTGGACTTTGTGTAGAAAAAGGAGAAACCTTATTTTTTTAAGCTGTTCACTGTTGAGTATTGTCTGTGTATATTTGGAGAAAGTACCAAACAAACAAAAAACCAAAAAAAAACCCCCAAAAAACCCCAAAAAACAAAACAAAAAACCCCATAAAAATAACAAAATAAATCTGAGATAGTTTCCATCTAATAAAATACATTCTTTTAAATGATAACAGCTGCACATTGTATTGGCAAATAAGAGAATTTATGCAAGATTTTTCACAAACATTTTTCTTGTTTTCTTACTCTAAACCTGTGTCTATATAATTTTTCAAGGTAAAAACCTTTCACTCCTTGGAGGTTTTGGATGACTTGTGAGTTGAATTTATTTTGGAAAGAGCAGGCAAAGAGTGGGTAATGTTTGTAAATCTGACCTGTTCAATTTGGATAAATCTTACACTGAGATCTTAACAGTTCACTGAATGAAGGAGTGGGGGAAAAATAAAAAATTGAAAAACTGCACATAGTAAAGCTACTTTAGTAGCAGTTTATTTTCCTTCTGCTCTTTGAAAAAAGGGGACAGGGGAGAAAAGTGTCTTTAAATAGCCTGTTAGGCTGCTGCTGCTGCTGCATCTGCTTGCTTGTGTGACAGATACTGCATTTCTCATTAGAGGTGCCTTGCAAGGACCCATGGTCACCATAGTAACTATCTTGGAGCATTATACCTTAAATTTATCCTGACAAAGGTTACTGTGGCAATTCCTCAATTCCTACTAATTGTCTTTTTTTTTTTTTTTTCATTTTCTTTTTTTGCTGCTGCTATTTTTAGTTCATCCCCTCCTCCTCCATTATAAGTTCCACATCCTAAGTGGAATGAATGAGGAGAATTAGTGAGAAAATGCTTTACAGGGTAGGACTAATTGGCAGCTAAACTCTGTGTTTTGCTCCTCAGTGTGAAAAAAAAAATCTAAATCATAACTTCCAGTGGTAACTAAAAGGTTATCAGATTTGTCCTCCAAATATTTTGATATGAAACAATATCAGTGCTCTTGAGACATGGGTTTGGTTTGTGCAGACTTCTACTATTGTTCATTATCAAGTATTAGTCATGTTGTTTATTAGCAGATATTACTACCAGCAGAGATAGAGGGAAACAAGCCATATCCTGAGGAGCTGAAAAGCTCATTTAAAGCAAGCCTGTGATAAACAGAAGAGTTTCTTGTGCTGAGCTATTTTGGTACCTGGGCCAGGTGCTCTGTTGGTACAGATGCAGCCACCTGGCATCTGCTGGTGCAGCAGGTTGAATGAAAAGTTATTCATAGGCTGATGATATCATTGTTTAATTTCCTGTAGGTGTATTAGAGGGTGACTGCTGCACTTCCAGTGGCTCAGAAGTCTCAAATTTAATTGCTGGATTGACTGCAGCTCCATTTTCCAGGCTCAGGATGGAGGGAGCAGTGACCTGATGAGCCCTCCCAGGGTGCTCACATCCCATGGGCAGCAGGGAGGAGAAATCTGGGCTGGAATGGGGCTGGAAACTGCCGGTGTGCGGAGAGAACAGTTCAGTTCTGCTGAACAGGGAAACGAGACTGCAAATATGGGCACAAAATGTGGCCTTAAAGAGGGCAACAAAGTCAGAGAACATCAGACCATGGCAGTGAGGGAAGAAGGGGCAAGGGGAAAGAGAAGGGCAAGGGCAGGAGGGGAAAGGAAAGGAGAGGAGAGGAAAGGAAAGGAGATTCTCAGTTTTTCAGCGAGGTGCAGGACACAGATGCATGTTCAACCACTCAGCCCATCTCTGCGTGGCAGAGTTCACCCAAAGATGCAGCCGGCAGTCACTTGACCTTTTCCTTCTTTTTGAAATGTAAGAGAAAAACTCTTAAAACTTCCCATCCTTTAAACAGTGAGCTTTCTCACTGTAATATCAATTCAGTCCTGGTGTAGATCAGCACTTAAGTTTAGCACAAGGCTAGCTCAGAAGATGTAGGAGATGTTTATTCAGTGTTTACTCTGAAGCACCAAGGATGATGCATAAATCCAAGAATCATGCACTAGAACTGGTTAGCACAATTCAATTTTCTTCCCATTGTTTAGAACAATTTCATTTTCTTCCCATGCTTCCTCAGCAGAAATTTACAAAGACTGTAATTTCATGCCTGGGAATGGGAATTTGCTACAAAGCTAAAAATTTAAAAAATAATTAAATAATGGAGGCCTGGGAATTACTTATATCCTCAAGGGCTGTGCAGGGCTGTGTTTTATTTGCCATTGTTTGTTTTTTTTACCTGTATATAACTTCGAGCAGAAGCTTCTTTTACAATATAAAACCAAAAACCCTTAAAATCTGGAAGACTGTCATTGGCTTTCAGCAATTTTAATTCTTCTTTAGCATGAAGGATAAGATGAAAGATTTCTCTGTAGATGGACAGAGATTAAGTAGATGGACAGGATTTGTATCTTGTTGACAGTAAGTCTGCCTTTCATGTAATTTAAAACAAAGTTAGCAGAGTTTTTTGGGATCCAAAATTGGAATTTTGTGACTGTGACGCCAGTTCAATGGGCTTTGTAGAACTCTCATTCTCTTTCCGGAGATATTGGATGTTACAATTCCTACCACACTATTGAGCATTCCAGATTTCCCTGTATTCTTCACTTGGAATGTCTGAACAGGAACAGAACTGAGAACTGGAATTTTGCTCATTTTTTGGAAAGTTTGGTCATTTCACCTAATGGGTGACCAGAGATAACAAAGTCTCTCTCATGTGGTTTTTTTACCCATATTCTGTTATTAAAGAGATGCAAGGTGTGATTTGGAGCCTGAGAGACCAACAGAGGAGTGGTATTTTGGGCAGGAAAGGGCCAAGGGCAGGAGCACAATCTGCTCCTCTGGGTTTGTGATCAATTCTCTGCCCTGGCAGCAGCTGAACCTGCCCTGCCTGAGTGGAGGTGGAAATACCAGAGCTGGATATTGGATAGAGCATCTTCAAGGTTTCCAGAAGTTTTTATTTGAAATACATCAGCAGTGGTGATATGAAATGAAAATTATAACTTGCGGTCATGTAGAAATTTACAATGTTGTTGAAGACCATTTCTTCCAGTGGTCAGTCCTGGAAATACCTGAGTCCTGTTGGAAATCTGAAATTAAATGTGGGTTGAATAAAACAGCATTCCATGCTGTGGTAATTTTTGAAGGCATAATTTTTTGAGGCATTTAAACTTTAATTTTTTGCAGCAAATTATACTCATTTGCTGCTTAAATTTTGTAGCTGATGAACACCTACTTTGTTATTTTGTTGGCTTTTATATTGTGTTGACTATGAATTTTTGACTCTGGTTTTTGTTCTTCTCAGCAGTTTTATATCTTCATTTTGATCATAGATCCATTGGCAGTGGGATGCCTTTTTTCTGTGTGTGTTTTCTCCCTGACACAAAGTGATTCTGATCAGTATTTAGGTTTGAACACTTGCTGTTGCAGGAATTAGAAAAGATTAAGGGGTAATACAAAATTATGGAAAAGAGGAAAATAATAATTTAAGTTGTAGCAGCAAATGTTTTCTCATGTATTTCACTTAAGTTTACAGAAAGTATTTAATAAGTCATAATTACTGGTTTTGTTATTTTCGGAGGGACTAGAAAAAGTTTCAATGGAAGTTAGTCGTACACCTGATTCTAAAAAAATTTCCGCTGACCAACCAAAAGTGTTCAGTGATTTTTTTTCAGGGTTTACTTTGCAGTTTGTGTTAAATCTAGGCCTGGATAGTTCAGGAGAACTAAGCAGAGGTAGAAACTGAATGAAGTGCTCATGCTGTTGACACAGTTCTGTGCTTTCTTGCTGTGTGAATCCAGTTTATGAATGGCTCACAGTAAGAGGCTTGTGAAAGCTCATGGAGGGTAATTCTCTAATAAAATCTGCAGCAGAAATGCACTTGTTTAAAATGGCATTAAATTTTATCCTCATGTACTAAAGTATGAAACATATGCTCCTGACAGCTTGAGCCATTCCAAGTTCTTTTCTTCATCTATCATTAGTGATAGTAAATGTAGTTTAAATACTCAGGAACTTTAAGACCATTTTGGTTTGGATGTGACTGCTCTGCCAAAAACATCAATGAAATGTGTTGTCACAGCATCATTCAGGGGCTTTCAGGTTGGAATGGACCTTTTGAGGTCAGATAGTGCCATGCCCCTACTCAAGCAGGGTCACCTAGCACAGGTGTAATTTGCTGCAGTGCTGTACAGAATGTAGTGGTTGCTAAAATTTCTCAGAGGGAAAGGAAAAATTTTGACTAAATACTTCCTGAGCTTTCTCTCCTTTTTTTTTCTTTGTCTTTTTTTTTAAACTAAAAGATTCTGAGGTTTTATCTGCACCTGAGACAAGTTGTTCTATTGACAGTAAGGAGCACAGTAACTTCACACAGAACAGAATCCCAGTATTAACTGTGCTGTTTCTCCTAAGGACTGAGTTTCCTCAGACAGGATTCCTTTTAAGCTGCTGTTTCTCCCTGCTCCCAAAAGTGTTTGAAGAGCACTTTTAGAAGTCCAGGCATTTATCTCTGCCTCTGATGGGACTTGGTGCTGGTGGTGAAAGGGGGAGGAGGGGTCCCCCCAGAGCAGCTGATGAGTGACTTATGGAGATGCTGGAAGCTCTCCCTGAAATCACAATTATCAGGGAATGTGGTGCCCAAGAAAAACTGGCCCTTCTGGGGTCCACCCTGATGCCTTCTCCCCCTTAACTTTTCAGATCTGTTGCTTGTAAAAAAGGGTTTGGTTTTTTTTGATGGTTTTATTTTTTTTTTCTTTCCAAGATAAATAGTTCCAATATCACATTCAGTTTCTTTGACCTTTTCCTTATCCCTTTTTAAGGTGGTTTTGTTGATTGGGTATGAAGTCTGCCTTACCTTTTGCCTAGATCTAGAAAATCTGGAGATTCTTTCCATTGTATCATTCTCCCTCTTTCATGGGTTTTCTCTTCCCTAGCAAATACACTGGTTTTAAGTATCTTAAGAGTGAATTTTCATCATTATCAGATCTCAAAATAAAGTTCTCTCTCCATTTATTGGTGAGCTTCCTGCATTTCTCTTTAATCCAGGTTTGACCCATGGCAGAGATTGGTGCCTCACTCTTTTGTAGACTGTTCTTTCTTTCTTTCTTTCTTTCTTTCTTTCTTTCTTTCTTTCTTTCTTTCTTTCTTTCTTTCTTTCTTTCTTTCTTTCTTTCTTTCTTTCTTTCTTTCTTTCTTTCTTTCTTTCTTTCTTTCTTTCTTTCTTTCTTTCTTTCTTTCTTTCTTTCTTTCTTTCTTTCTTTCTTTCTTTCTTTTTCTTTCTTTCGTCTATAGATATACGTAGAGACAGATGTATGTATATAGATTCACAATTACATTTTTACGCTGAAAGCTTTTGAGTTTTATCTTGTGTATTCATTACCTTTCCTATCCTTTATTTGAGGAGTATTGAAAGAATATTAGAAAACCAGAAGCTGCTTTTCCAGTTCAGAGTTTTCTTTTAGTTTCATACAGTAATTAAAAAACATTCAGTTTTTCATTACTTAAAGGTTAATTTATGAAGTGTAAGTAAATTTGTCACTTTAAAATTATCACAGTGTTTTGGATGGGTGTCTAATCTCTTGGATCAAGAATTATTAGGGTTTTAACTTTATTTTACTTCTGAGAGATACCTCCGTATCTCAATACTGTTAAAAAAAAATTTGGGTTTGGTTTAAGGTTTTTTGTACCCTCTTTTCTGGCAAAATATTTTACTTTGTTTCATTGAAGAAAAACTACAAACAGGTTGTGTCCATCTGTGCATGAAGACTGAATGGATGCTTATCAAGAATAAAATACTTGGATCTTGAAGAAATTAGCAGGTTTTCAAAATTACTTTATTTACAAGAACGTATTTTTGTGGCATCCAAATTACAGCTAAGCCTCCCAGGCAGGATGCTTGAGAAAACGCAAGCAGTGCAGATGTGTTTTTCTTTAGTGAAGGTGAGATAAAAACATTCAAGTATAGTGTTACAGACTACCTGAGGGATTATATGCTTTGCTTTATTTGGAATATTTTGTTATCTTAAGCTGATTCAGATAGAGAAGTAACAACTGCATGACAGAGAAATATATACAGGAATTGCAGAAATAAAACATTAAATTTGATTTTTAAAGAAAAAATAATTCTCCGTATTTAGGTGTGGAGTACTGTGGAATTGTTTAAATCGAAATGGTAGAAATTGCAGGCATTACTCTGTGGACATGAGATTCTGTTCCTCATGGTAGAAGATTTAAACCAATGGAGGTGCTGTACTTCACTTCAAATGATTGCAAATCGAAAAGTAAAACTGAAGAAAATGGAATATAATGTTTTTGCCATTTCTTGGGTGTGGAATATCCCCAGTGCCAGTGCTTGGGCACCTTTAGGAATGTAATGTGTGCTGGGCTCTCAGTTCTTGCTTGGAAGAAGAACAGGTCCTGCATTCCTGATTTCCATACTGGAATTTAGTGAAAGTTTTAGCCTTGGTACCTTCACTGCATGTTGGGTACAATTAAAAACTGATTTAGTCACAATACTGCATGCAACAAGGCAGTAGGAAGTTATTTCAGTAGGGTTTGGACACCAAGTCTGAGGAAGGCAATGTAATTTTCTATTTTTATTTCTAACCCCTTTTACTGTGATGAGCTCCTTGAATGATTGGACTGATAAAAGTTCTGTCAGTGTCTGTCCCAAAGTTCTGGCAAGTCCATCAGTGACGTCTTACAGGTACCTCTGGGTGTGTTGCATGTTTTATTTTTGCTCCTTATTGATTATCAACACTCCTGATTCCACCACAAGTGTGCAATTGCAATTCTTTGGTTGTAAATGTGTTGCACTAAAAACTAACAGTGAATCGAATTTGCTTTTCTGAATCCACTGAAAAACAAACATGCTGAGAGCTGATCACTTGGAAATTCATCAGTTTTCAAGTCTGGTTCAGAACCTACAAATTAAACTTATTCACTGCTAAGTGTGATGTCTCATATGTTTACATAGAATTCACACTCTTATACAGAGATAACAGCCTACAGGGGTTTAAAATAATTCAATGTAAATAATACATATTATGGCAATATTCTGCTGCTTGACTGTGATTTTTTTTTGTCTTAATAATCATCCTTCACTGTTACACATGTATTTAATTGTTATTTAAACATTTTTCCTTGCTTCAGTTCAGAAATGTCTGTCAAGTTTCCAAACCCAGGGTTGTTATCTTAGTGTTTAAAGCAAAACTAATTATTGTCAAAGGTCTTGAATAATGTACAGAACATGATAAAGAAATACATTATATAACCTGAGGGAAACAAAACTTGACTTTCCAAAAGCAGTTTTAGAAAACATGAATAACATGCACAAGATAAAGAAGCAGTAATGTGCCCTTCCAACTCACAATGTCTGGGATCTGGAAATAAAGATTAAATATTTCTTGAAATAATTATACAGATGGTCATATTTGGTGTTGATGAGGTGTTGAGACTGTGAAATGCGAGAAGCAGTAATTAGATTGGAGAACATGAAAAACTGATTTAGGGAAATAAATTTCAAATTTTGTATATCATATTCAGTCATTTCAGATTTACACACAGAGATTCTGGCCAGGGATGGAGAAGACAACGCTGGGAATTCTTAGACTGGAAAGAAACTTGCATTTTAGGGTCACAGTCTGATAAAGTGGAAATGTAGAAAGAAAAAACAAGTGAAAGAAACGAGAATATAGGAACCTGGGTTGAAACAGCAAAAAACATCAGGACAGAAGGGTTGATCTCACTGAGAGCTTAAAAAGCACAATGTCCTCCTTTTGTGGTGCTTCTTACAAGAGCACCAAGAGGAGAATTGTGCCTGTGACCTGTCCAGTGCCCAGCAGGACAATTGTCCCCTCTCAGGTGCAAACTCCTTCCCTTTGTGCTCATCTTCCTCCTTAGGTCCTGCATTCCCCAGCAGGAGTCTGAATCATACTGAGACCTTGGTCTGCTAAAGAAATAAACCATCCTTCTTGTCTATAAAACAAAGGTTCAATTCTGCATGATGTGCCAGAGGAGTGATTATATTTGACAGTTTCAATATTTTGATTTCACAGCGAGCCCCATTTGGAATTGCATCTGTCAAGGTAAAGGAAAGGTTTGCTCCTACAGAGAGCATTGTCCATGAGACAGGATGGTCTTTGTTATGCTGCTCAATAAATTAATGGATTTCTTTCCAGATTTGTCCTCAGCAGGCAAAGAATCAGTTTCATTTTGGATATGATTAAAAAAAGAAAGTATCAATAAGGAATTAAACAGTCAGGAGTCAGAAAAGGCCTGATAATGATGGAGAGTTCTATTACAATTTTGAATCGTTTTTTTTCCCTAGCTAGTGGAATGAAAATGCAAGTATGGGAAGTAAAAGTTACAGAAAGTAAATTTAAAAAATACCCAAATTAGCTAATTTGGTGTGATTTAATGATGGGATATTAGTTCTCTTTTCTTCTTGTACTCACCAGTAGTAATTAGTTTAAAACAACTTGTTTTGAACATACTGGTGCAAAGTTGGAACAGTACTTTACTTGTTTTGGTAATTTTCTCCTTATTGCTACTTCTGTGTTACTGAACTGGCTGTTGTCAGAATTTTTGTGATCCTTGAGTCAGGTATTTTCTAGAGAGATTTTGGAACATTTGGAACATTTTGATGAGCTAGAGAGAGAACACGCGAATAAGAAGGTTTATATTTCTGGTGGAGGAGAGCTGTCTGCTCATGAAGAGTGAATCAATGTCACATAATGAGCATACTATTTTGAGTTCCTTTAACTGATTTATAAAGTCACAGAATAACAGAATACTTTGACTTGGAAAAGACCTCAAAGATCACCTATTCCCACCCCTCTGCCATGGGCAGGGAACCATGTAAGCCCTGCATATTAATTTGTTGCAAGATAATCAATCTGAGAAAGTAATCAAGGAGGATTTTTTTCCCCCTGAATCCAGCAGAAATTCATCCCTGAAATGCAATTTAGGAAGGAGTATGTGGCATCCCAATTGTTAGTTATTCAGGATGTTGCTAGAAGATAAATGATCCTGAGCTTATCTGGGCTAACTTTCACCTTCCTAGATGGAAAGAGAATAAAGCTTCTACTCTAGCAGCAAATTATTTATCTATCTGAAGTTCAGTGATGTTTCACCTGAGCTATCCTGGTGTGTTATGGCTGATATTCTTTAAAACTATGGATGATATTCCTTAAAACTCTGACCCAGCAGCCTCCTCCTCCTCTGACAGAACTCAGCACTTGAGATTCCCATTAGGACCCAGTTCCCTGTTCATCCAGAGCTCCTTAAACAAAGTGATTTATTGATGCAGAATGTTCTTGAGTGAACTGGCAGCCATAAACACTGTAGTAAATAAAAGTCTTAGTAAAATGCAGTTCTGCAATTGTTGTGATGGTTGGGCTTTATCCTCAAAAGTCTCTTTTGTGAAATTCAGAGCTCACTTTGGGAGCTGTATAGGTTCACTTGGGTTTGTGCTCTCTCTGTATTTTTCCCTGGATGCTAAGGTTCTAAGTTCTGCAGGCTGTGTCCATCAGGTGTTGAGCTGGAATGTGTATTTTGTCTGCTTTGTATCAATTCTGGGTGCATTAAGTAGCCACATATAAACCCCAGAATTATAAAATTCCTCAGGGCTTCTTTTGCAGCTTGTTCCTCTTTTCTCTCTCACTCATTTCCTTGGTTTAGTCTCTGTTTTTCTCTCATCCCTTCACCTTGAGCTGCTCTCTATCTCAAGTAAACATATTTTGGAAGCAAAAGAAAATTTTCCCTTTTTTTCCCCCTCTCCCTTTTGGCAATATTTTGTTTAGACATTGGGAGTAGCTGAAGGTTGGAGATATCCTTACAGAGAATTCATTTTGGTGAAATTAATTGAAACAGCATTAGGAAATGAATGTAAAAGAAAACTTCAATTTTTTGAGAGGGCAGGGATAATGAGCAGGAGATGATCCCAGAAGTTCTTGTGTACATTTCTCTTCCACTGTGTTAAACATGTTTTCCGAGCTAACTGTGCCTTATGCAAGCAATCCTTCAAGTACTGAATGTAAAAAAAAACCCAACTCTGCATAACTCCACCTGATAAATAGAAATGCTGTTCTTCTGCATATTTATTCATCTAGAGAAATCCCCTAAATGTTTTATTCTGTCTTTAATAATTGGGAATATTTTATTTATTTTTCTATTAAAGATTTCCCCCCATTACTTTCTAATTATTTATTAAGAGCAAAATCTGGACTTGGTACATATTAGAGGATGTACATTCTGGAATAACCTTCAGATTGCTTTTTTCCCTCTCAGTCTTGCTAACAGTTTGAAGACAGAACTGATAATTTTATGAGCAAGGCCACAGAATCACAGCCACAGTCATGGACTGCAGAGCCTCTCTGAGCAGTTCCAGGGTCAGAATACCCTCACAAGAATAAAGGTTTGTACCATGTCCAGATGAAATTTCCCTTATTTTGATTTGGGTTCTGGCACTGGGCACGACAGAGAAGAGCCTGGGTCTGGCTTCTTTACTCCTTGTCCCCATCAAGAATTTATGGATAAATTTCTCCTGAGCTTTCTTTTCTATGGGTTCTCTCCCAGCTCTCTCAGCTTCTCCTTGTATGACAAATATTTGTATCCATTAATTGTCTTCATGACCCTGGGTTGGACTTGTTTTTGTTTGAGAATGCTGCTATATTTATTTTAAAGAGGGAATACAAAACACTGAATGTTTTTGCCATGTATTTTCCTTTTCCTTGTGGCCTTAGCTTTATTTTCAGTCAGTTGTTGATTTGGGACACCAGATCAATCCTCATTTCTTTCTTTTCACATCTTCATCTTTTTCATTGATGGTGCTTGGTCTTCAAAGGATCACAGAATCCTGGAATGGTTTGGGTGGGAAGGGACCTTAAAGATCATCCAATTCCACCCCCTGCCATGGGCAGGGACACATCCATCCCACCATCCCAGGGTGCTCCAAGCCCCATCCAGCCTGGCCTTGGACACTTCCAGGGATGGAGCAGCCACAGCTTCTCTGGGCAACCTGTGCCAGGGCCTCATCACCCTATTAAGAATTTCTTCCTCATGCCTAGTCTAAACCTCTCCTCTTTCAGCTTAAAACAGTTTCAAAATTATGAAAAAGTTACCAGTGTTTGAGTTAGGTTTTTCATTTAGAAGAACATCTTGACTTGTGGAGGCATGAGATAATGCTGTGTTTTTCCTGGAAGTAATTATTCTGCAGTTGTGTCACACTTTAAAGCTTTTCTATGGAATTTCACAACCTTTCTCCTCAGATACAGCATTTGTTTCAATTTTTTTTTTCTGTTCTGACTGATGTTTGATGAAGCTTCTGCCAATGAAGAATGAAAATGGATATTGGACATCTTGTAGAAAATGTTGTTTTCTGAGTTTCAGTTAACACCTAATTCAGCTTTCCTGTTGGTTTCCCCAGTTAGAAAACTATTCTGTGGAGCAGAACCATTTATGCCCATTGCATCAAGGAAAATATTTATTTGAAAATAAATTTGCTCTTTTCAATGTTTCATTAAGATTTCCTCACACATAAATATACAATGTTTTTACTACATAGTCAGCTGTTTTACTTAATATCATATTCAGTAAACAAATCCCAAAAATAAACAAATAAACAAAACCTACAGCTTTTAATCAGGCATTATCAAACAATTGGTGCAAACACTTTCTATCCTGGTATGTGCTAGAAGAATTTTGTTAACACATGGTGAAAAAACTTCATTCATTCATAGAATTACAGAATCTTTGATTTTGGAAAAGACCTCTAAGGTCAGTGAATCCAAATGTTAATCCAGCCCTGACAGATCCCACTGAACCTTGTCCTTAAGCACAACATTTGTCTGTATTTTGAGCCCCTCAGGGATGTTGATTCCACCACTTCCCTGGCTGTGCCTGCTCCAGTGTCTGACCAACCTTTCTACTTTGTTTCTTCACCTTTCAACTCACTTATTTTAGCATAAATCCACAGCTGGCTGTATTTCTCTTCTTCAAGGATGTAACAGCCAAATTCACCTCATTTAATTTAATACTTAATTTTTAAAGCATTTTGTAGTTTCTCCAAGAAGTTATTCATTCATCCAGTTGAAGGGGGATTCATGAAAATGAGTTAAAAAACTACTGTAATGTTGATTACTTGTTTCAGGTTGCATTACCCAAACTTAAGAAATCTTACCAGTAACACTGAAACTGAAAATCAAATACAATTAGTGAGGAAAGTGGTATTTTTGTGCATAATTTTAGCTAAAAATAGCAAAGACCCTCAGGATATGGTGGTAAATCTATTTTTAAAAAAGAGCATTGCAATTTAATGAAATGCTGAGCCCAGGGAATGCAGTCAAGGATAATCAGAGTCCCTTATCACCTTTGACAGGCTGCAGTATTTCTTACAGCTTTGTTTCAGCCTGTGACTTCTTACCTCAGTAATTGAATACTTTCTGTGCCCATTATTAAGGAAAACATTAAAGCTTAAAAAAGGCATAATAGTAATTAAACCAAAAAAAGGTGTAGCTTCAGAGGATGGGAGCATGCTTGAAACATCAGATTTTAAAGATTTAGATTCCTTTAATCAGACTTTCAAATCACAGGAGAGCAGGCTCAGTCCTTCATCTTTTGCAAGCCACATAAACTCAGCTCAGTGCAGAACCATTGAAATCTCTCAATTGTTGCATCAGGGAATCACTTTACTGGTGTTCAGAGCACACTTATTGATGCTCTTGTCAGATTGTTCTTCAAGGTCCACAAAGAGCAGCTCTGTCCCTTGGGACAGCACATTCTGCCAAGTGTGGACCTGCTGGAGCCAAAAAAGGAAATTCTCAATGCAGTCTCATCCCCCATCACTGCCACTATTTCCACTCTGTTTTTCTACTCTGAGAAGTATAAAATGTGTTAAAGGAATGGTTGGGCTGTGATGATCTGGTTTCCATCAGGAGCTGGAGAGGAATCCATTAGCAGATCCACATGGAGAAGTTTCCTGATGTAGCAGGATCAGCATTGTTTGTGACCTCTGCATTTGTGGTAGTGAGCCATTCTGTACTACCCTGAAATGCTGAAAATTGCTGCTTTCTGCCTTCATGCACCTCAAATATATCCATCTTTATTCTCCTTCAGCACATCATTTGTAAAGAGTGGAAAGGACTCACACCAAAGTTTATTTTCAGTCAGTAAGTTTGAATAAATGTTCTCTCAACACCAGCAAAGTTCTTCACTGGTGAGAACTGCATGGGCAGAACTCAGCAGAAGTTGACACAGAACTGTAAAGAAAAGCTGTGAACCAGTGGCAACACCTTCATTTTTGTCAGTAGTATTTTCCTGTTGGAAACCCTTCACAGAGCTTTATTTCTTTGCATCTGCTCCTACTGACCTTGAGGGTGGGCAGCTTAAAGTTATTTTTAGATCTTTTGTGAGGGTATTTATGTGGCACTGACTTGTTTAAATTTGAAAAGCCAAGTAGCTTTTTATAGCATTGTTAAAGAGGCAGTGGCCATGGCTCAGTGGGTAAAACTGAATTCTGTTTTGCACTTAAAAGCTGAGATTTATCCTTTTAAGCCTTGTGCTGGCTTAATGATTCAATGCAACTGTATGTTTTGCTGGCTGCTTTGGTCTGGTTGGGTGGTTTCTGCCTTAAAAAACCCCAAACAGGTATAGTTTGTACTGTGTATCATCTCTATGCTGTATTTGTAGACATTTTTGAAAACCAGTGTATTTTCATGGTAAAATCCAAGCCCCAGCTATATCTAAACTAGCCTAAGGTTTGAATCAGCAATTTAAACCAGAAGAAAAAAATAGGTACCATAACTACCTGCACATTATTCATTAAAATTTCAATAAATTTACAATTGAAACTGCCCACAGAAAGGCTGATGTGTAAGGTACAGGTAGAGTGGCAGTTTCTCCAGCAGTGACTTGCATTTTGTATTTCTGGGTTTTTCTCCCTGATGGGATTGAGAGAAGCTTGTCTTGGAATCTCATAAAATACCTTGCTTCTTCTGCTCACATTATTTGATCAAAGTCTAGGATCTGCAGGTATTTTTCTGTTAATGAAAACTGGCTGTGGAAAAAAGGCTTTACAGCACCTACGTCAGTTCTCTTTGTGTTTTGACACATTTTGATGTTAAAATAGATACAGATAGGCTTTTTTTCCCTCTTTCAGTGATTGCCCCATGTGTGCTTTCTAACAGGGATGTGTTTCCTTCTGCTTGTCACCAAATACTTCAACTTCTCCTCAATTAATTAATGCCCTTTAAATCTGTGTGTACCTGCAGGAGAGATTAATCTACCTGTGTCATTCTTAACATGACATTGCAGCTGCATTTATTTTCCTTAATGTCTCTTTTAGAATATTGCTTTGCTTGTGTTCTGAGAGCTTTGACAAAAAATATGTACAGGAGGTTTGAATTTGTGGGTGTTGACTTTGAAGCTGTTGGGCTTTGATGGCCTCACTCGATTTTTGATGTTTGATCTTTCCTTGGTTTCCCCCATTCAAATGAAAACAACAAAAGTCTCAGAACACCCAGTCTTGAGGAAGGTCTCAGTGTTCACAGGGAGAGGTGGAGCAGATTTCAGTCAAGCTGCGTTTAGCAGCCCCAGCCAAGAGGAGAATTGTCTTCTTCAGCTTTGGTTGTGCCTGGAAGCATTTCTGCCATCGATGCCCTCCTGCAGCCTCCAGTGCTCCCCAGTAATTCCAGGGAAATCTCATTCCCAGTCTTTCCATGAAGGTTCCACAGAACTTCCCAAGAACACCTTGCAAGCCTTTTCTTGGTAACGCAATTATGTTAATGGAAGTGTATAATCTCCCTGCATCCTTGAGATACCTGGAATTCTTCCCATCCCCAGTGTTATTCCCAACACGCCTGTTCAAGCTGATGTGCTGAATTAAGGCAGGTCTGTGTCACAGGAGGGTGCAGTGGGCACGTCTTGCAGCTTCAATTGTGTTTTCTCAGAAGAGACAAAGAGGCAAAGCACTCTGCCAGTAAGAAATTTAATTTTTTAAGGAGCTGGAGAACAGGAAGATGCAGTTCTTTGTGCCTAATGGGAATCTCTGAGGCTTGACCTGGTTTTGCAATCAGTTCTCTGACCCTGTGATGGAACTCCGCAAGGATCTTCAGCTGCACAAGGGGATTGTCCTTCCCCCTTATCTGCCTTGGGGGCAGTTGTTCAAACCCAGCAGGAGTGGAGGCATCCCAGATCTTGCAGGAACCATCCTGTTTGTCACCTTCCCTCAGGTTCATGGGTATTCCAAACCCAGTGTAGACAGCACTGGTAGACTTTGCGGGTGAGAACAACTGATTTGCCCACCAGTTTTTCCTCAATCCTTAGGAAAAGGCTTGTGAAAGCTGCCTGGAAACACTGCTCAGTGTCTTCCTCACAAGGTTTACTCTCACTTGGGAAGAACAGAGTTTTACAGCAGCTGTTTCATGGCAACAAAGAGAAAAAAAGTACAGAGACTGGGTTTCAGAAAATGGTGGTTCAAGTTAAGTATTGTGATTGAGGTTGAAAGAAAATTCTATCCCTTCATGGGGAAAACTGATTTGTGTCTATTCATCTTCAAGGGGGTTGGTGTGCTTTTCATATTTTGCACGTTCTTGTGTAAATAGAATCAGTTTTTCATAGATGAGAAGCTCTCTCTGTACCAGGATGTGTAGTTGGATTCTCTGTAACTCCAGAGCTGCATATGGAGGTCCCTGCAGCATTAGATATGGGCACTTCAGGTTAAGTAAAGGGGTTTTTTGTCATTACTTCAAACAGGTACAAAGATTTCTAGAGATGATTGTGCAGCTGTTTCACTTACTGGAGATAATTTGAGCCATGCTTTTTGTTTGATGATGAGTCATGGCCAGCATCTGCAGAAAGGAGCCTTTCATCTTCAGCCCTTACCCTGTTTAGGTTTTTCCCTGGTTGGGAGACAGGATCTGTGTTCCCTGGAAGTGCTTTGGAGCTCTGGGCTCCATCATGCCCAAAGCATCTTGATGTGCTTGAGCCATTTCTGGGTTCCAAACAAAAGAGGTAACATCAAAAACAATGTCCTTTAGTTAATTTTTAGCACTGAACCCACCTGGAATTTCATGTGTGGGGGATGCCAAGCAAAGCTTGGATTCTGCTGTGGGTGCTTTGCTGACCCAGCCCAGCTGTGTGTCTGATTCACTGGTTGTGATTAATGGTGGATGCTTTACCTCAGTTCCAGCTCTTACTGAAAATACCTTAGCAAGAACTCACTGAAGCTCACTGCAGTAATTATATTCATATTACCATAAATGAGTTTCCAGCAGCTGCTTGATCTTTTGATTTATGAAAATGCCCTGAAGTTCAGGATGGAAGTGCATGGTCTGGGAGCCTCTCTGCACTTTACTGAGTGGTGAATTTACCCCAAATCAGCCAGACAGGCACTGACAGCAGGGAAAGATGCAACGCCTCTTAATGGTGGTGGAGAGGCCAGAGATGATTAAACACCCAGCTTGATGGAGTTGATGAAAAACTCTGTAAGACCTGCAGTACTCAGCTGATTTGTTCCCTTTATCTGTCTCATTTTTTTTTAATATTGAATTCAGTTTGAACATTGAGAGAAGCTGGAGGGGGCCAGCGTATTAAAATGTCCTTTTTTGGGTCATTTTCCAGCAGCATGTGGATGGGTCAGAGTGTGAGTGAGATGTTGAGTGAGGTTATAGGGCTGAGGCAAAAAAGATTACTTAAATCAGAGGTTGAGTGTAAGCAGAACATAAACACTGAAGTGGACATGGACATCTTAAAAGAACTTCCAATTTTTGGTAAATAAATTTCCATATTTAAAAAACTAGCTAAAAACTGATTGCCTACTGGGGTGCAGGAGTGTGATATGGAGAGTCATTATAGCCTGGGCCATGTAGTATCTACAGAACTTCTAACTGAATTCTTGTTCCTTGGCCAAATTTTGTCCTTTCTTTGCATTTCTTCCTCTTCTGAGAATAACAGTGACTTTGGAAAAGTATGTTATTGATAGTGATGAATAAAAGAAAAACCACATTAATAATCTGAGTGTGGGGATTAGAAGACTGGAAGGAAGGAATTAAATGATAAACAAAAGAAACTTGATTTGGAGTCAGTGACCCAATAAACTGCAGGATAGTTTTTTAGAATATCAGTGCATCTTAAACAAAGTGTTATTATGCCTCAAGTTAATTCAGTTTAAGCAATGAGCATTTATGGGCAGGGCAAAAGTGTTGTCTAAAGACTTGTTGATATTTTGAAAAAGCTTTTGTGCTGCAAAAACCCCTTTTTAATTATTAATAGAGCTGAGATTGAGAATAGATGATTTCTCCGCTGTAATAAAAAGAGTACATCAAAACACAAAATGCTTTTTGTACCTTCCCATCATGAAACCTACATCCCTTTTATAGCTGTCCCAAGGATTGGTAATTTATTGTTGTAGAAGGGCTTATGACAATAAACAATCAGAACAATCAGAATTTCCCTTAGAGAAGAAACTGCATTATGAAGTCTACTGAACTCTGGAGGAAATGTGAGTTAAAGAGTGCAGTGACATTGGTAGACTGAGTAAATATTTCACCATTTTTAAGTCCATGCACTTGGAAGTCTTTAGGGTTTGGTGATTTTTTTCTCTTCTTACATATTTGATACCCATTATTGTTACAAGCATTGTCTTTTTAGCTGCTTGATCAGACCTTACTGGTTTGGATCCTGACATAAATGTAACAACTCTGTTTCATTTCCCCCCCTGAATTCAGTTTAGATTTATTTCCAGGCATTACACTCTATATTCTATATTATTTATTATCCACTGGAGGGAAAAGCACAGTATATATGTAAAATGAAATGAAAGGTGAATGTTAAGAAATTCAAAACCATTAATTTCAAGGTAGAAGAGCAGAGGCATCATGGTGAAAATTGAGTGAAGTTCTATTTTTCATTTGGGTCTAAACTGATTAAGTACTAAATTTGGTAAGGGAAATCTGCTATAAGTCATTGGGATGTTTCTTAAAATATCAATAATAATAATACATAAAATCCTGATCTGTACTGTGTTCTTTAAATAATGCTGTAACCTGTTTCTTATTATTGTGCTTTGTGTTACTCATGAGCAGCCTTTTCCCCATCTCTTCCTACAGCAACTCTGCTGAGCCCAACAATGTCAGGCCCAATAAATCCACATCACACTTCACCAATATTTCCTTTTTCCCTCTTGATACATTGATGGAAAGCATCTCTTAAGATGGGCATCTCTAGCAGCTTATTTCAAGCTGTCACTTATTTTCTTTCAGAATCACAAGGACTTGGACAGGATGGGACTTTGGAATATTCAGTCATGATCTCCAACATGAAATAGCGAATTTTGTGAGAGGATTCCCCCCACTATGGGGGGATTAGTGACTGCTGATTACATGGTGACAGCAGGCAACAAATACATGTGCCCAGGCTCCAATGATGGAATTTGAATTTACATGAGGAATATTTTCATGTCAGTGCTCATTGTTTCTGGGGCCATTCCATGTGGATTCAGAGCAGCTTCTTTGTTGTGTTATCTCTTCTATTTTGACATTATGTCTCCCTTTCTGGGAAGAAGCATCCATCTGTAATTTGAAGGAGAGCTTCTTGCCATTTATCTGGCATTATCTGGGAGGCTGTGCAGGCTGGACTCCTGTACAGTGATATTTGCAAGCACATGGTGACATTAGACAGTGGGTTATGTCTGTACTACTTGTCCTCAGAACAGGCTCACCAAAACAAGCCCTGGTTTTTGTCTTTGTCCTGGCCTCTTGCTTTTCTCACTGCTGCTGTCAGCTACACTAACTCACTTACATTTGATCCCTTCTGCACAGGAACTGGTTTATATAAATAATTAACTTTTAAAAATATCTATAATTTTTAAAAGCTGTTTGTTCTTTTCATATAAATGGGTTAATTTTTTCCTGAGGCAATTTAAGCCATGTGTTTTTTTCATTTTCTGCATTTCCATGCTGTTCAATAAAGAAAGCAGATCACTGTTTTCTTTTCTAAGTCTCCATTTTAATTTGTGTATGTGTATGACATAAACAATAAGCTGATTTTTCCAATATTGAAGTAATGATAGTGCTTCAAGGTTTCTCAGCCTGCCTGGCAAATGTGTTCCTCTAGGATAGGAACTTTCTTTAGACAGAAAATAACAGATTTGCTATTGAAATGGTACTATCTAAGAAACATAAAAAAAGAGATAGATAAAAAGTGAGTTATTGGGAATTACTGTGAGGAAAATATCAATTTGGCTTAGGGCACAGAGGCTGTGAAAATGTTTTCCCCCCCTTGGTTGCTGGACAATCACAGAATTGATTTAATTCCAAAAGGCAATTTGTGCTTAGAGTTGTCAATCCATTTCTGATATTCTGATTATCATCTAGATGAACAATTAACAGTTTAACTAAATAGTGCTCTTCTCAAAATGGGGTGCTGATGGCTTTTTGCCTGCTTTAGCCAATTTCCAGAAAGGAAAAGTGCGGAAAAGCACCATGGGCAGAGGTAAATGTTGCTTCTCCTCCTCCTCTGCTTCCTGTAGTCCAGGACAGTCCCTTGAATCTGCATTTTGGAATTATTTCCATCTCAGCCTGGGCTCCAACTCCTGTATTTTGGATTTTATTTCCATCTCAGCCTGGGCTCCAGCTCCGGGGGCTGTGCAGTGCCATGAGGAGAAGGCTGAGCTGGTGCCTACAATGAGCAGGTTTTGGGCTCAGTGCTGGGAATGGCAAGAGATGAAGAACCCAAACCTTGTAGGTCAGAATTGTTTGCACTGCACTTTTTTTCTTCCCCACTGCATTGTTCCATTTGATGATGTTTGTGAACACAAGCCAAATTATCCCCAGTTATTGTCACTCACATTTGATCTGGTGGTTTCCTGGCTTCTGGGGATCTCTGTAAGAGAATGGTCCCACTGAAAAAATGTGTGTGGGTACCCATCTGAAGGATATTACAGCTAAAAAAGGAGAAGAAAATGACTTTTTATGACTTTGTACTCAATTATGCATCATTAAAGTCTTGTATATCTGGGAGGGAATGCTGCTGTTTAGCCAATTTCCTACCACCTGGAAGTAACTTGATTTACAATTAAGAAAAATGCTCTTTTTGTAATATCCAAATTCCTAATGTACAATTTTAGTGATGTGTCCTAAAATGTGTCATGTGCTGATTAAAGTTGAGTTTTGTCCTTTTTGGGAATGATTCTAATGTAGTCTAGTCAAAGAATTTAATTTAACTACATGTGTAATACAACTTTCTGCCTTTTACTTAATTGGTCTCGCCTACGTTGTTTCTGCCTATTAGATGACAATTTAGCAATTTCCAATTTGTATGTCCCTGAGGGAGGCTCAATGGGAATAAATGGGAGTAAAAAAATCTCTGCAGCTTTATTCCTTGATTTACTTGCTCGATGGCATCTCTTTTGTAGTTGTGTGGAAGAAGAGAAATGGAGAATAGTAATAAAAGGAAATATTTTGTGTGAGAGGCTTATGTTGGGAACAAAGCAGATCATGTAATCTTTGCTTTGTGTATTTACAGCATTATTTGCTTAGCATAGGGTATATACAACCAATTTTAATAATAATATACTTCCAGTTTTAGTATTAACCCTCTAATCCATTTCTCACTGTTTAATTGAGTAACTCAGGGCAAATCAGTGCATCAGAACCACGGCAACTTCTCAGCTGTGGATGGGGAGTTTATAAAGCTGCTACACAATTTTGGGGTACAATTTTTCTGGTAGTAATAGTCTGTCCTTTTGGGATAATCTAGGTCTGGAATTTCTATGTTAAATTGCTCTTTGTAGATAGGAAAGAACAAAAATAATTTTTCTTTGAACTGTCAAATTGGCCCAAAGCTCTGTGTAGGTTAATGTCTGTGCCCTCTGTGGTTTTTGGGGGGTTCTGTGTTTGCAGGTACTGGCAGCCTGATGGCACAGCATGATTTTAAGATAAATTATGTTGGTGATCTATATAAAAATGAATTTCAATTCTTCCATAAGGTGGAAGTGAAACTATGATAATTTTGGCAGAGAATATGAAACTATGATAATAAAGGCAGAGAATAAATCCGGTTCCTAAACAGGAATTCAGTTTAAAATAGATGCCTAAATCTAGATATGCCTGTGTTTTTTATAGTCAGAAAAATCTAGTCAATGAGTGAAAAGTAGATATAATTTTCATAAAAGAGATGGCAAAGCACTGTTTTCTATTTCAATATCTTTTAACTTTACCTCTCAGTTTCCCTTTTTTTCCTAAAGGAAAATTTGTGTGGCAGATGTTTAGATACCATCATCTTCTGGACTTTTATTACATATAAAGGAATATTACAAATAAACAGAGAATAACAGAATATTGATTAAAATTGTTTCTTAGTTCATAAAATTTAGATTTAGGTGATTGAAAAGACTTCTAAAATTTCTATGCTAAACATAAATGATGACAAAAACCACCTTCAGTATTTAAATATTTTAAAACATTGCCAAACCTTCTAAATAATACCACATTAATGTTTTACTTGAAATAATCCCTTCTCAGTTTATGAAGCATTCTAAAGATTAGTCTAAAATCTCCATATTTTCAAAGCTAGACATTTCCAAAGAGTTATTTCAAGTAGACATGAATTAAATACCTAAGTAAAAAGTTTTGTCACTCTTTTATCATGTAACTGTATGCCTCATTTTAAGAATAATACTTTATGCTAAGAATCATGAAAATTCTGAAGAAGTTCAGTAGCAGACTTCAAATTATACCTTCAGTGTAAACCTGTAATGGAAAGGTCATATTTTGGGGGTTTTGTTTTAAATTGTTCCACAGCTGGAGGCTTTGTGCTTGCCATGATAAGAAAGGATGCTCGGACAAGTCGATTTTTAAAACCAAGGTGTCGGTCTCAGACACCATGAGCTGACTGCTCGTAACTTGTAGTATTTATAGTTCCTTTTCCCTCACTTCCTCCAAATGTAGTGAAAAAATCCATTCTCATATATGAGATTTGTGTCTATGAAGTTGAGAAGAAAAGTTGCTTTATGAGTGGCACCAAAAATCCAGGGTTTACCTCTGAGATCCTTTACACAGCTGCATATTCTGTGAAAGCTTCCCAAGCATTGCTTTGCTGACAGGTGGAATTTCCCTGGCTAAAATTTAGGCTACTGTGTTCAAACTATTTCTGAACCACAGGAAGCAGGAGTAAAAATCCCCTTGGTCTCATTTGACTTTGGTGGTTTGTTTGATTAATTTTAGTTCTTTGAGGATGGGTCGGTCACTGCCTGGACATCAGGGCATGGGTGAACAGGATCCATTGGCCATATATAACTTGTGCCCTATACCTCCCTAATTGACCAAGGGAGGTTAATGTGGCAGGAAACTGCTCCTAAATGAGCATCATCCCATCACATAATTAAGTAAATACTGAATTTCTAGGTGTAGTGTTCACATCTGAGTCTGGTGGATGTTTGGCTTTGCTGCCCTTTCCCAGGGGAGCTCAGGCTCAAGGCTCACTGAGTGGGAGAGCACCTGGCAGGGCAGTTTTGTGGGATGGTGATTTCCACACGGGGAGTTTTGGCTAAAATTAAAAGGTGGTATTATTAATAACAAGCTGTGCTCATTTTCTGATAAACTGGTAAAGCACATCAGACAATTAACACAGCTCAGGAATATGTGGGGCAAAGTGTGCAGGGTAAATCAATATAAAGGAGATGGGATGAAAGTGAAGGCAGCCCCAGATCTGCATTTGGCTGAAGCTGCTCCCAGGGCTGCCAAAGGCTGAGTATCATGAGCAACAGAAACAATAGAAGCAGCACCTTGATTTATTTATTACCCATTATTATCTTCATTTTAAAACATTATCCCTTGTTCTATCACTACAAGTTCTGATGAAAACTCTGTCCCCATCCTTCTCATAACCCTCTTTTAAATACTGAAAGGTGGCTTTGAGGTGTCCTCAGTGCATTTTCCTCTCCAGGGTGAACAATCCCTGCTGGTTTGTTTTCTGAAAATAGCTTGTTTCTGAGCATGCTTCTAAACACACATACAGGTGTCATTGCTGGTGAAAGCAATAAATAAGCTTATTATATGTACAGTGATTTTTGTGAAAAAAAAAAAAAAATGGTTTAGGTGAAATAGTGTGTGGGTGAGTGAGATGTGTTTCATTTCTGGTATTAGTGCCGAGCAGTTGACTGCTCTGGAACCTGTGACACACACTCACTGTGAGCTGAGATTTCTGGAGCATGATTAAAGCTTTTGTGCTCCCACTCATGTCTGTGAACATTATTCCTGTCACTAGTTAAGAATAAGTTTTGTGGGTTGAACCTCCTGGACCACATTGCTTTGCTGGGAGATGTTCACTGCTGTTCTGGTGCTTTGGTTTCTTGAACTGAGGGTGTCCTGGCTGTTCCCCAGCTTTGCTCTTTGGCAGAGATTCTAGATTTCCTTTTTTAAGTATGGCTTCACTCACAAAACTTGCATCCAGGACTTGAGAATCTGTAATAGAATCTGTTCAGCTCTAGAGGTGAAAAGAATCAATGTCTGTGGCAAAATAAATATTTTAAAGTCAATGGACTGAAATAAAAGACTCTTCAAGAGACTCACCAAAGAGTGAGTGCTCTGAACAGAAAATGTGAAAGTTGCAGGTTATATTATACAGCTTATACTGGGAAAACAGGAACTTGAAAAAGAGTTTGTTTATTACACTAAATCATCTTGAGGTGAACTTCTGCTGCAGTGCTTTGGGAAAAGGGAAAATGTTCCCTTTGTGTATAAAAAGAGAAGACAAGCAAGTAGATGGTAAATTAATAATTCATTATGAATGTAAAGTCTAATTGTATCTTGAAGTGACAGTCCATGGCAAAATGTGTATTCTTGCACACTGAGCATTCATGCATCCTGTGATTCTTCCCAAAAAAAAGTTTGAATCATTTCCTTTGTGAAAAACTTACATTTTCCTTATGTTGTGTGTAAAGCTCTGTATCTCTGCATTCTCCCTGGAGTAGTCACTGAGATGGACTCCTCTCATGTGAGTAATTCCCCAGATGCACAGGCTGTCTCGGGGGGTTTTGCCCCCTAGTTTGGTTTTTGGGTAGGATCTCAGCATCTTCTCTGAAGGAAACTTCCAGCTGCGTGCCACATGTCACAGTCACATTCCTTTAAAAGAGGAGCACTGGGAATTTGGGAATTTTTCTTTTTTCTCGCAGGCAAAAGTGAATTGGTGCTCCAGGTTTATCAGGAGGAGGAGGCTGTGAGACCCCTCTGAGTGTTTTGGGGTGCTGCACACACCCAGCTCCACTCCTTTGCATCATCCTGCAGGGCTCCGGGACCAGCAAAAGCCATCAGAGCTGGCTCAAGACAGAGCCCAGGCTGGGGAGTGATCCAGGGGTGATCCATGACCAGCATTTCTGGTTTCTTTGGGACATTCCAGGAGCAGAGACATTTGGTGGTTTTGTCCCTCAGTGCTCAGTGTGACAATGGAAATCAGATTTGCACCAGGTGAGCACCTGGTTCCTTCTTTCGAGGCTCCCTGGCAAAGATGCATTGAACAGAAGTACTGACCTCATTCCACTTTTATTTTTGCTGTTTGTATTTTGGGGTGGGCAATCTTCTCAGTCTAGTCCTGAGGAGATTCAGACAGCTGGAGTGATAATTGGATGACTGTAGAATTGAGGTTTTTTGGTCTTGTTTGTTATATCTGGCACAAAATTCCATGTTTTTAGTTTGCATATGTTTTCTTCTGAACTTCTTGCCATATGAAGGCAATAATGAATTGCACAAATGAGCAGCTGAATATGAACATATATATTTTGACATTTATTTCTCTGATTATTGGTATTCCACTGAGAGAGGGGTAGGAGGTACAGTATGGCATTATTTTGGATAAAGAGAATTTTGAAATCCTTGTGCAGTTCAGCTGTGATAAAGGGAGGATATTTAACTCAATCTTCAAGTATTACTGTACTTAGAATTTTCCAAATTTCCTGGAATGAAAGGCTACTGATTAATGGTCTTTATGCCCCCTATGGCAATTTTTGTATTCAGAAAGTAGGCTTATAACCATCATTATTATTATTTTAAATTTCCTATTTCTTTAGGTAGCTAAGAGCTTTGCTGCATGGTGATTGCCATGGAAGTCCAAATTATTTAAGTGAAAAAAGAGGCAAGTTGAAGTTAATTGTTCTGCCTCTTCATTTGCAGTTTATGATTTTCAGATTTGGAGTTAGGAATTAAGAAGCTATATGACCAGCACACATAGTATAATCACATATAAGCAGAAGATTTATGTAGCCAACTATCTCTTAGCACTGCTCTATTTTCAAATATTACATTATATCCAGTGGAACAATTCTTTGGTTCTCTGGTTTAACTTTTTATTGTTTTGAATGTTGTCACTCAGATAAGTCTAAGCTGTTGAATATTCAGTCTATAGTCTGACTTTTATCTCCTCTTCAATTATTTTAAATAAATAATTAAGTTCTAAATGCAGATTTTTAAATTTAATTGACCTTTCTTGAGATTAATAGAAAAATTTATCTTCTGCTCTGCATGGTTCAGATATTAAAGCATTCATTTTTCTTTCTGCAGTCAGTTTTAGGCCAGGAGGAGAGACCATTACTTGTGGATCACTTGAGCTACTGAATTTTACAGTTGTATTTTATAGTTGTGAATGAAATGCAGATTGTTCTTCTAAATCTGTGAAGTAATAACAGATGAACACAAGGAATATGTTAATTTGCATTACTTTATATTATTATTTCCAACCAATGATACATATGTGTTCACCTCACAAGAAATTTGATTCTTGAGGTCCCTCTTTGCCTGTAAATTATTCTGTACTGGGGCATCACATCCTCTTTGGTATCAACTGCAGGACTTGTATTTAGGGTGGAACTATGTGCACCTGAAACATGAGGTTATACACTACAAGTGAGATTACACAATGAAAGAATCAGGCACAATTTTAAAAGGAAACTTGGATTATGCATTTTTTTTCCCCTCTTGAATGTGAGAACAAGACTATCATCATCACTTCATGTCACAGACATCTTTTTGTGAAAATCTTTTCTTAAGATTTTTTCTCCTTCTGAGGAGCTGAGGCCTCAGAAACAGAATGTAAACAATGGTTATCTGCGGCTGTGGAATGCATCAAGTGGATTTTTGATTGGGCCATCTTGAATGTTTACAATTAATGGCGAACCACAGACCAGTTAGCTTGGACTCTCTGTCTGAGCCACAGATCTTTGTTATTCTTTCTTTTCTATTCTTAGCTAGCCAGCTGAGGAAACTTTTCCTTGTAATATATATATATATATCATAAAATAATGAATCAAGCCTTCTGAACATAGAGTCAACATTCTCGTCTCTTGCCTCATCCAAGAACCTCTGTGAACATGGTCACAACTTCAAGTTTTCCTGAAATTTAAAATCATTGAGTGTACAGGCACTCTTCATTCACATAAGCATTCTGCATAAGTGGCAGTAACATGGTCTGGCATAGAGTCCCTACTGTCTACTTTATATAAGAAAGGAGGATGAACAGGAAACATAATATTGAATAAAGTCTCCAACTGCCTCCTGTCAGCTTCATTTTGGAAGCAGCTTGCAAACTCCTCTGTGGATGATAGTATTTAAATAGGTAGTTAGCCATGAGGAAGAGTTTTTGGGTTCCTGTTATATTGTTTTTTCCTAAGGATAATTAAATAAGGACTATCTCTATATTCTATTCTCCCAAGCTAAGCAGCAGTGTTTTATTTACTTAATGAAAGATGAAATCTACTTATGTTGACCAGATTGCTGCTTTTCTTTTAATACCATGCCTGTTCTTAACCTCGTTTTATTTGGAGAGTATCCCATAATTAATTTCACTTTGTAGATTCAGAGGAGGACAGGGAAAGATCTGAGGTGCATCACTGGTGGATGGGAGGAGTTTGCAGTGATGCTCCATACTCAGTTTTTCACCTATGATTTTTTATTTCCAGTTGCCATTTCTGTGAAGCTGTCAGTGCTGCTTGGTTTTAGGTGGCACTGCTTTGGGAAAGGGGATTTGGAAGCCACTGGCTTGGGAACAGTCCTGATGTCATTTGCAGGAATTTGTTTTTCTCCCTGCAAATCCTTTCTGCTGAGTGTTTTGTTGTCAGGGAAGGGTAAGATTTCCAGTAAAGTTGCAGCTCTTTTTCTGAGAAGAGGTGAAATGAGCTGTCCAGTGCCTTTAGCAGCTCTGCACTGTGACTTTAATGGGACTTTAGGTGACTGTCACTGAGATGTTGGCTGTGCCATCAGGAGGTTTGTCACTTGTTTCCCTGTAAGCCATCCTGACAGGTGACGTGAGATGAGACCGTGCAGTCACATCATCAGCATTGCCAATGAGCTGACCTTCTCCTCTCCATCCTTTTCATTTCTATTTGAATAATTTGCATCCCTGTATCGATGCTCAGTTGTCTGAGGAGCTGTCACAAAGGCTTGGGCTGCTTTCGTGACAAAACCCAGTAGTTTCAAAACATGGTTGTTTCATTATTCATGAAAACTGTTGTTGCTCTATTCCTTCTCCTGCTCAGACAAGTTTGGCCAGAGAGAAACAAAACCTGTTTTGCATTTGCAGGATTGGATATTTATTTTTTTTTCTTTTTTTTTGCATAATGCAGTGTTTTTATACAAATATCTCATCATTTATTGAAAACTCATCTAGTAGGAAATTTGGATAGCTCCCCATGAGGCAAAGAAGTTAAAATGGAATTCTAGTCCATTTTCCTGGAACAAGTTTATTTCTGAACTTTTGAGTTGTAAGATCTTCTCTGTTTTCCCTGATATGTAATTACTGTGAAGGGCAAGGAACAGGTGCCCTTGCACAATGTGAGCTGTCATTATCCTGGCTGTTTGCAACAAATTGAATGCCTGTTTCAGACTGAATTGTCTATTTTTACCTTTTTCTTTATAGATCCATAGATTCTTGTATATCACAACAAGCAAGGACAAATTTGGGGAGAGGTGCAGGGAAGTCTTGACAGGAAACAAGTCACAAAGTAACTGCAGAAGACAGCAGAGAATTATTTCTTTGGCTAGAACACATTTCAGTTTCATTATTCTGATGCTCAGCCCAGTGACAAAGTTGGTGATGTTCAAAAATCTGCCTTTCACTGCCCTCTCCTTCCTCAGGGTGAGGTCCATGTGATCTCTGGAGATCACTTAAAAGCTGAAAAAGATAATTTTTTCAGCTGGTGGTTGTAATTCATTGTCCTGCTTGTCCATTTTCTCATTCCATCAGCTGGCTCTGGGAATTGTTTGTCCACTTGTTAACACCTCCCTGGAGAAATGCATCTCTTGAGATGGGAGAAATCTTTGTATTTAAAAAGAAAGTGAAGAAGCTGGTTTTGAGTAGGGGTACATTTTTCAGGATGAATGACTGATTTAGGTTATGGTATTTATATTTTGTTTTGATTCTTGTGCAAAGCTTTCCCATGTACTACATGTTCCATAGGCTGAGGAAAAAATACTGAAGCAACATTACAGATAAAAAATGCAGAAACAAAACTTAAAATGAATATTTTTAGCACCAGAGGAAGCAAAATACACATGATAAAAGGCAGATACCTTTAAGAAAAAGAGCAAGGATTTTATTCTGTTGTGCTTTGCTTTGAGAGGAATTATAGTCTTGAAACATTTTATTTTATCACTCTTTATTGCTTTCATATATCCTACCTAGGGCTGCGTTCATAGTACTGTTTCTCTCTGTAATTCTCTTTTACTCAGACTCTTCACTTTCTAGCTGGCAAGTGTGTCTGGGGGTGTTTCTGTAGCTTCTCATGTGACATGAGGTGCTACTGTGCTAAATACAGTATAAACATTATAAATAAAAATATAGTTAGAAGATTTGAAAACTTAGTAGAATCTCTGAGTACTGAGAGCCCTGTTCACTAAAGTTTTCCACAACTCAGAGCTTAATAAAAGTTACTTCCAGCAGAAATGCACAATGGAGAGTTAAGAGCAGTCTAGGCTGTGTTCCTAAAGCTGATGTGGATTTATTGGAGGCTGTTGGGGTACAAAGTGCTTACATGCATATTTAATTTCCAGACAAAAATCACTATACTGACCATAATGCCAGCAATGATCCTTCAACAGAGGGATGCAATCTGAATGCTGCATATTTGCAGCATAGTTGTTAGGCAGGAATATATTTCTCAGATAGCAATCACTTAGAAAAGTTTAACATTAATTAGATGGGAGCTGTTTTCCTGGTCCCTTCAGAGATGGATTCTAAATACTCCTGACTGTCCAGAAGCAAAGGTAATTTGTTAAAATATGGCTAGAGGAATCTATATTTCTGTGAGAATATCAGCATTACTGTGTATATCATAGAAATCAAGTACTGGTTTGCATCTGCTCATGTACCACAGAGGGGTGGGGTGATCTCGGAAACAAAGAGTGAAATTCAAAATATTCCAGTTGTGTTGTCCCTGTGCATTGCCTGTGCAAAATCCAGGAAATCCGTCCTGCCACTGCAGAATCAAATCATACCTCAATGCCAGTAAGAATTGATGTTGTTAGTCATAGTTTCAGGCCTGGTAATTTTTTTTCAGAATCCATTCTTCAGATGGTATCTGGGTGTTTCTCATTATGGTCTTTATTTCTGGCTTGATTCTGGCAGTTACTGTGATCCACTTTTATAACTCATCTTTAGCTTTTGAATATGCCCAGCACTTGATGGGTTCTGCATGCAAATGAAGAACTTCTAATGATCTCTTGCTGCATTAAAAATAGCCAAAACAAAACCCCCCTTAGAGAGGAGCAGATTAAATCCTCTGCCTTTGGGATGTGAGGATCAGCAAAGATGCAGGCTGCACAAGTGGGAGCTTATATAGAAACCTTTGCCTGAATGCTGTATTTGAACATTTTCTGTCATAAAATCATGGAATGCTTTGGGTTGGAAGGGACCTTAAAGGACATTTAGTTCCACCCCTCTTCCACGGGCATGGACACCTTCCAGTAGAATGGAAAGGGGAAACTTCAGAAGCTTCTCCTTTTGCTCAGTGTTGATAAAGCTTATTTGAATTCACCTTCACACTGCAAACTTCACAAGCTCTAGATAGTGCCTTTTAATTGCCATCTGTTTTCACCCAGTTTCTTTTGGGGTCAAAATTCTTCAGAATTAGTGAGAATTATAGAAAATATTTTCTGGTCTGGAGAGATTTCAAAGCTCTTTCTTCTTGACATTTGTTGCTGGTGTTTTCCTTTTGGCAAAATTCATGGAGTATGTTTTCCTCTTTATATGGAGAAATAGATAAACGGATAATAGTAATCCTGTGTTTTGTGAAATGCCCTTCCCAGCTTCTCAGTTTGCAGTTGCATTTCATCCTGAATGGTTTTCAAAGCTGTTGCTTGGTCTCCTTAAGTGCAAAGTCATCTCAAGAGCAATATATTTTAATTCTTCCCTAATTATTTTTCTATTTCAGACAATTCAGGACATTAAAGCTGTTTTGGCAGCACAGTATATTAGATCTTCCATAACCACATTTCATGTGATGTGAGCTGGTCTAAATTCCCTTTTCTATTAGATTAGTGATTCTAATTTAACATATCAATATTTAGTATGCATTATAGTGTACTATATTTAATTTGATTACCTTTTCTGCCTTACCGTACATTTAATAAAGCAATTATTTAACCATTTGCTACCAATGAATTTTACTGTGATATTGAAATTAATATGGTCTGTAATTCATGAAGATGCACAAGGCAGGAGAGAAGTGTCCAAGGGCCACATTAAGGCCCTGCTTCTGTTATATTTTGTTTTTCCTTCCTGAGTTTTGCCAGGAAAAGTGGGGAATGTGCCTTGTGAAACCAATGGGCTCTCCAATGTGTTACAATTCACTTCAGGAGACTCTTTGATACATAACGTTCTGCTTCCCTTTTGTATGGGTTGGTATTAAAAAAAAAAAAAAAAACTTTAAATAGAATATTCTTCAGCTTTTGGCCCAGTCTTGTTTTTTTCAGCAAGTCTTGAGCACACCGGGAGATTTCACCTACCAAGACTGGGGGCAGGTGAACCTCTGCAGAACCACAATGAGGTCATCTGCTTGCAACTGCAAAATAAATGTCTTGTGCACCTCTCACAAAGTCATTGAGATGTTGATTGATGATTTGTAAAACATTTTTACCATCCCAGGCTTAGACTTCCATTTTCAGTAGCATAAACGAAATAGTTTCTATGTCATTAATTACAGACTGGCTGCCACTGGAACCAATGTATTGATATTGTAGTGCCTGTGTTCAGTGGTCTGCAGTTTCTCCAGAACTAATATCAGCAAGAATGATGTTGTTGGCTTTTTTCTTTCTTTTCCTTTGCTACAGCATGGCTATCCAAGTGGACAAGTTCAATTTTGAGAGCTTCCCAGAATCCCCAACTGATGGGGCACAGTCGGCGAATGCAAAGCAGCTGGAAGAAGAAAGGCAACAAGCAAGAGGCCTGGAGATTAACAGCAAGCTGGATATTTGCTGGAAAATTATATCCTTTCATAAATACTTGCTTTAAAAGTATATAAATAGATGCCCTCTGATACATTTCATTTTATAATTCAACTCACTTCGTGGCAGTGTTACTGAAAAGAAAAGTAATTAGAACTGTGAAGCTTATCATAATTATAGACTGTTTAAGGTTAATTGTGCTGTATATTATTTAGGCAATGCTTGGGTCATCCTATAATGGCTTTTTCTGAGTCACTGGGCATGTCATAAATCCTATGTGTTTTTCCCAGCTTTTAGGGAACTGAAGAAGTGTAGTTAGGATTGCTGAGTAGTAGATTCATGGGGTCAAATTTCTCTGTTCTCCCCCACACCGAGTAACTGAATCATGAAGAAATTAATGAAGCTGGATTTAGAGAGTTTGCATAGATTTAATTAAATTTGGGTAAATTAGAACATATTAGAATAATTTATTTCCAAGTCCTCTCTATAGATTTAGTAATGTATCTAATCTTAGGTAGCTTTTTAAGGCTTAGACAGGACTTGTGTGATGACTTAGTCATTCTAAGCATAAATTCCCCACAATAATTCTAAATGCAGTAAAATATTGCCTTATGATTATTAATAAGAAATAGCATTCAGTTTAGAGTTAAAATAAACCAATGGTGTTGCTATAAATTTCGTGATTTCTATAAAAAAAATCTTGTGCTTGGCTTGTCAAAAATACACTTTCTCATGATTTTCTTCAGGAAACATTCTGTACAGTAAACAGTCCCTCAAGCCATGTGATGGTACTCAGCACTTCCCTGGAGATTTATATTTTTCACTCAGATCATCCTCGAATTCACATGATAGGGGGTGGCAGAAGATGAGAGAAGAATGGCAATCAAATCATGCTTGATCTGTTTGTATTTTTAATTATACTTTAATCCAGTGATCTGAAATGATGTTTCATTACTAATTATTGTGAGGAAGAGCTTCTGTACTGTGAGGGTGGCTGAGCACTGGCACAGATTGCCCAGAGAGGCTCTGGATTCTCCTTCCCTGGAGATTTTCAAGATCTTTGCTCTGGGGACCCTGCTTGAGCAGGGGCTGGGCAAGGTGACCTCCAGTGGTCCCTTCCAACCTTAACCATCCTGTGATGATTAAATCAGATCAGGATTTGTCAAAGGCAAGGTTTGAGACATAAATGAGATTCCTAATGCCTGGTTCAGTCCAGACTCCCCAAGCAACATTTCAGAGAGCTCCTTTTATGCAAAAAATGTCAATTTTTAACCAGAACTCACTTAGAAAATGTCTGTGTTATGGGAAGATATAAATATTCTGTGATAGCACAGATGAATTCTTACACTGGAATTGAGTCCACAGTAGTAATCATTTTGTCAAGGTGTAAAAATTCATCCTCACTCATTCCAGTTGCTTGGCAACACTGTTTACATCCATTCTGTGCTCTGGGTTTAACCCCAGTTTTGATCCCAGTTTTGGTCAGTACCTTAGACACCAGTGTGGGTTCTGTGTGTTAAATTCAGGGCAACCATTAGTTTCTGTATTTTTAATACTTGTTATGATTTTTCTATCTGTTCCAGGAACTAAAACTCATCTAATTAATGAAAGGCAACAAGTTTCCCATGTGCTTGAAAATCCTCAAAGAAATGTGTACATTCTTTTCCAGGTGTCATGTCCTAGCTAGAGTTAGTCTTTCCCATAGCACTGTTGAATCATTAATGTTGGAAAAAACCTCAAAATACCTCCAAAATCAAGTCCAGACTTGAACCAAATACCACCAACTAAACCACAACACTGAGTGCCACCACACTGAGTCCTTTCTTCAGCACCTCCAGGGATGGTGACCCCACCACCTCCTTGGGCAGTCCCTCCAATGCTTGACAACCCTTTCCATAAAGAAATTCTTCCTTATGTTCTACCTGAACATCTCTAGCTTCATCCTTTTATTTCTTGCAGCAATATTTAGATGTGAACCAGTCAATAAAAAAAAAATATTCTACTCTCCGTTCTGCTAAGTGTAAGAAACTTGGTTTCTGAGGTATTTTTCTCCCATCAGAGTAATTGGACACAGGTCAGGAGAGTTTATACTGATGGACAGACAGGCAGAGAAATGGATGGATAGTTCAGTTGCTTTAGCCTTGTTTTTCTTCAGGAGTCAGCCTCAGTGCAGCCAAGAGAGGAAGAGTATTTGCAAAATGACAAAGGGGCAGAATTACTGATATTTCCTACTGGAGGAGGCATTTTTGCAGGTCTCTTGAATGGTAATACCAAGTGATCCCTTTGTTATCCATCATCTCTGAACTACTTAGAGCTCCCCAGATAACTTTTCTGATCAGATAACAACTGCTCAGATAACTCAGAGCTCCCCAGATAACTTTTCTGTCCTGACTGTGTGCATGGCATGGGAAGGGGATGGGCTGGGGTGAGTTAATGTCACAGAATCTGCCCTGAGGTGTGGCCCAAGGCCCATGGTAGATGCTTATACCATTGCAAAAGCATGTGAAAGAGAAATTAG
Source organism: Melospiza georgiana (assembly GCF_028018845.1). Taxonomy (NCBI): domain Eukaryota; kingdom Metazoa; phylum Chordata; class Aves; order Passeriformes; family Passerellidae; genus Melospiza; species Melospiza georgiana. The sequence continues at coordinate 150,220,854 of NC_080430.1, read as the reverse complement.
AGTGTGCACAGGGAATTATTACGAAAGGAGAGATGAGACAATTGAAAGCTTTTTGACCAAGCACAGAGTTGTCCAACAGAGTGAAGTGCTGTGTATTTATTACAGACCACCCAAACCAGAAGCAAAGCTGGATGAACTTTTCTTTAAGGACTAGAAGAAGTCTTCCACTTGCACGGGAGCTTATTTCTGAAATACTTCCAGGGCAGGTTTTGTGTACAGGTGTTGGATGGTTTGATTTGGTAGATGCTGTGTGTGAGATCTGCTCCCAGCACAAATGATCCAGCTGGGGTGTTTGAAGTTTGGCTGCAGCTGTCCTGGGATGATGGAGCTCAGTATCCTGAGGGAAATGAGGAAGGCACAAGGCAGGATAATGACTCTGGACTTGAGCAGAGGAGAATTTGGGGAGAAGGCAGGATTGGAATGGATGCTGGATCTGTTCCCAGTGAAATTTCTGGGCCTCCAGGAGAAACCTCCTCAAAGCCTGGGAGTTACAGCAATCAACAAAGTTCACCTGACCCTTGGAGCAAGGTGTGTCATGAGGAGACTGCTAAATTCCAGTTAGGCAGTAGGAAAATTCCTTTTCACAATGAGGCTACTCAGATACTGGAACAGGTTGTCCAAAAGTGCTGTAAATTGCTGTCTTTGAAGATGTTAAAAAATTCTGGACAATGCCCTGAACAGCCTGGTGCAATTTCAGTATTTTCCATGCTTTGAGCACAGGGCTGGACAGTGACTGGAATTGCCTTTCAATATAAATTATTCTGTGATTTATGCAGCTGGGCAGAGGGCTGGGTCAGAGAATGACTTCTGAAAACCAAACTCTTTCCTTCATCCATCTTCTGCTATCCCCAGGTTTGATTGCAGCCAGAGAAATTTTCTAATGTACTGTGAAGGAATTGCTATTTCAGTGAAATGAGACTATAACATTTTGGGGTCATTTTCTTGAAAATATTCTAAACCTGGCCCTAACAGCCTTTCAAAAAGTGAGACAGACTTCCAGTGCCACCTTAAATATCATGTTCCATATTTAACTTTTGTAATAGTTAGACTTTTTTTTTCTTACTTCAGCCTTAATATCTGTGATGTATAGGAAGTCTGTCCTATTTGCAATGTTCCCTTACATTTTTGGAATTGTATTTTGTGCCCCTTCCTCAGTTTGTTTCCCATATTTAAACCTAATTGCCAAAATTTCTTTCAAAGCACATTTTCTTTCAGTCATATTGCTGATTTTGTCCTGCACTGCAGGTCTATTTTTCTCAATATGTGGGATCCAAAGCTGGAGGCAATACTGCAGGTGAGATTTCTCACAGAATAAAATTGGACCTTCCAGGTTTCAGAGGTGATCTTTTCTCTGAGAACTATTCTTTATTTCTATTGTTGGATTGATTTTTTTTTTTTTTTTGCATGTGGTCCAGCATAACTGACTGGATTATTATTCCCAACTTTCATTTATAGATTTGTTGATTTCTTCTAGAGTGATACTTGGAACTTTTCATCATTTCATCTCAATGATCTTCATAAATTCCACTCATTTATTAGGTTTGTGAACACTGCCATCTTTTCCAAATACATCAAAATTATGAATGTTTTTGTATTTCATCATGGAAGCAGCCAGTCAGGATTTTGAAATTATTATCTATCTGACAGAACCTTGAGTCATCTCATTTGCTTCACAGCAAATTACTGATAACTCTTATTGAAATTCACTTTTCTGTGTCTATTCCACTTTTGATGACTTTATCTTGATCATAAATATGAATCATCAGCTATGAGCGTATTACATCTTGTGGAACTTCTGTGCATCAGTAAATTTCTTTAAATTTCTATGCTGCTTCTTATTGTTTGCAAAAATAACTATTATTTAAGACCCTAAATAACTGCTTATAATTAGTTCTAATATTAAAATTCCACAATAATAATCAAGCAGAAAGCTTAAAATATGAATAAGGCAACTGCTGTCCGTAAAATGTGCAATTCATGCAGATTTATTTTTAATTAGCATAATTCTTATTTGTGAACATTTGCTATTTTTTATGATAATGTGCATTCTCCCACCTGCATTTGTTTGCAAAGGACGTATGTATTGAAAATAATTTCTTTTAGGATGCAAGATGTGGAGTGCTGTAGGGAGAAAAAACATGAGTAACTTCCATTTTTTAAAACCAATTGTCTTTTTAAGCAGTAGGTTTTAGGTAACAGACTGTGTTCCAATTGTGAGTACCCAGCTACACATGAGGCAATGCAGACAGTGTAAAAGACCAAAGTTTTCCCTGGGGAAATAACTGCTTCATTTGAATGTCATTTAGGTTTTTGGTATGAAACAGTTTATATCATATTCAATCTGTTGCCACAGAAATGTGAAATAAGGGTATCAACTGTGAAAAATTAGGTTTTTAGGTTTGTTTTGGTTTGGTTTTTTTTTTAAACAGCATCTGGTGGTTGTGTGTTTGTTCGCTCTGAGGCCCCCACTGGGGCTGATTTGATTGTGCAGATGAAAATATCTTGAGCTGTTAAATATGAGCTGTTGTGCTGGAAGCTGGAAGTCAACTTTTTAAATCCTGGCAGATTCCTGTGTTGTTAATAACAAAGATTTAACTTTAGGGAAGGAGGCCTGGGTCAGCAATGTGGCTCCAACAGAGGAACAGGCTTGTGATGGCAGTGAGACCTCAGCAAAATGTGTGGAGATTTGGTTAAGTAGATAAATTCTGCAAGGTCAGACTTCACCTTGGCAGCCTGTACTCGTGTTTATCTGGGCAGTATTTTTCAATGAATTTTAAATCCTGGATCTTACACTTGTGCCTTTTATCAGCTTTGACTTTGAGCTAAGAATAAAAGGGTATCTTGGCAACCCTGTTCAACTCCTTTGCTTTCATTGACTTCTAAAGGCTTTGTCTTAGGCAAACTCTGGAGTTAAGCTTTTCTCTCTTGTTCCTTTTATATTTTCTTATTGCATATTTTGGTTGCTTTTCGTCTCTAAGGTAAGGAGTTTGTTGCAATTTTCAGTTTTATATTTGTCCTATAATGAGCAATTTTGTGTGATTGCCTGACAATACAGTTAGGAGACAGATCAGTGAGATGGAATTCCATGATCCAGGTCCCTCTGTAGGTCCATGTGAACACATAATTCCTTTATGTGTTTATTCCTTTCTAAGTCCACTTCTTTGGTTGCATCTCAACCTCACCTTTCTCTCCTTTGCCACCAGTCTCCTTTCTGCTGCTTCATTCAGAGATCTCATGAGACAAATTAAATTTATTTCATGAGTCAAATAATCTGTGCATGGCCTAACCAGTTAAATGCTGCATCTTTCTTTCACATAGAATGGTGAAAGTTGAAATTTCTCATCAGTTCTACAATCCATAGCCATGTATCTAAGATAAACTAATACATCAGTTTGTTTGAAAAATAAACAAATACGATCCTGAACCTCCAGATTAATCTACAAGAACACTCACTGAGCTGTTTCTTGTCTATAAAATTCATTTTGCCACTAGATGACAATAAGCAGTGTGTTAAAAATTAGCTTGGTGGAAGATTATTTATCTGAAAATTTGGGCTGTGAAAGTTTAAACTGCTTTTGGGTTATTACATATTTTTTTTCCTCTGTTAATCAGTTTGTGTGTTTTTCTGGTGTTTTTTTTTGTTTTTTTTTTTTTTTTTTTGTATTGGTGGTTTTTTTATTTGTTGGTTTTGTTGCTTTATTTTTGAGTTGTTTTTGTTGCCCTCCCCATTTTTTTTTTTTGTTTGGGGTTTGTTTTTGGGGGTTTTTAAAGCTTCTTTTAGCTTTTCCAAAGAACCATTCAGTTTGATTTCTGACTTTTTTTCTGAAATGTGTGACCAGAAAACTTCCAATAGTATTGGAGAATGGTTCAGGCTGGAAGGGACCACAGTGGGGTCACCTGGTGCCAGCTCCCTGCTCCAGCAGGGCCATCCCAGAGCACAGGCACAGGATTGTGTCCAGACAGTGCTGGAATATCTCCAGTTTGGGAGACCCCACACACTCCCTGGACAATCTGGTCACTGCACAGGAAAGAAATGATTCCTGATGTCCAGGTGGAACTTCCTGGGATCAGTTCCTGCCCGTTCCTCTTGTCCCATTGCTGGGCACACCAAGCAGGGCCTGGTCCCTGCTCTGAGCCCTCCCTGCAGACACTGACAGGGATGAGATCTCCTCTCAGTTTTCTCTTTTTAAGGCTGATCATCCCCAGCTCCCTCAGCCTTTCCCTGCAAGAGGGATGCTCCAGTCCTTTCATTTTCTTGTCCTGCTCCAGGAGCTCCACATCTCTGCTGTCCTGAGGAGCCCTGAATGGACACAGCACCTCAGATGTGTCTCCTGTGGTTTTATGTTCTAGGTGGAATATTCTACCTCTGAATACATGGATCTGCTTTGGTAGCATTTACCAACGATAAAGAAGGGAGAATCACCTGTTTTATTATAATTTTATAGTGTTAGTTGAGACATTAAGCTTCCCATGAAGCTCTAAACAGTGAAAATTTGTGATATTCCAGGCACCACTGTGAGTCTGTTGTAAGTAAATTACATTAAAGTTAGTTTAATGTTACAGTTAATGGCAGCCACTCTGTTTTAAAGCATCTTTTAAATACTGCCTTTTTATTAGTGTTTTCTCTCACTTACAGTCCTTAGATTAAAGATGTGATAACAGAATTATTTATCTGCTGTATCTGTGAAGTAATTCAAATTATTCTCTACCCTCTAGTGCTTTTTATGGAAATTATTGAGTTGTGCTGATGTTCTGAGTCTCATTTTTCAGCAGCAGCACTATTCTAAGGTGATATTCTGCTGCCTTCAGTTTTCCAAATAGATGCTTTTCTTTAATGGTGTTTACAGCTTTCAGACTCTTTGGGATTTGTGAATTCTTTATTTGTGGTCTTTTTAGGAGAAAAAAATGAGGCGCTATTTATGACATTTTCAGGACATAATGAGAATATTTTTAAAAAATAATGGCAAGAATCCTGTACTTGGTATTGATTTTCCACTTCTATCATCTCTGAGCTCTTGAGTCTCAATCACTGTTAGATTTTTGTTGTTCTGAGCTTTCAAGACCTTTCTTTAAATCTCCTGGAGACCCTGCAAGATTGTGTCCTGTGGTAGAAATTAGTTATCTGCAGTTTTTGTTAATTTTCTTTTAACTGCCACAGGTGAATCTGTTCTTCAGCAGTCAGATGCTGTGTGTCCATCTCCAGGGTTTACAGAAAAGGGACTGATCACATTGAGAAGCTGTTCATAAAAGCTCAGATATTCTTTTATTTTTTGAGGTGTTTTTGAGCACCAGGGTTCCAGTACTTTTGGAGTAGTTGGTTGAAATCTTGATGAACCTCACCAGGAGCTTATTCCTTAATTATGGTGGGACACATACCTGGATACAAAATGGTGCTGACATCTGCATGTGCTTCCAAGCCCAGTGAATCCAGTGCCTTTCTGCAGTCAGGGAATTAGAAAAAAGAAATCCAGCACTCTTCCTGTTACAAATAAATGTTATCTTGATTGAATCATCACACAAAAATATTATTAATTTGTTTAAGTGCATGATACTGGCTTTGCATGACATGAGGTATTGTGTATGCTTTTATTTCAGCACTTGTGTAACCTGTTTTGAAGCCCTTTTAAAAGAGATTCTTCTGTCCACAACAGTTTATTTCAGTGCTCTGCTGTCCTTAGAGTAAGAACAATTTCCTAATTTGTTCACTTTTCAGTCTGGGCTTGTTTCTGAGCTCATGCAGGGAAGCTTGCAGGTTCTGTGCCCGTGGTTCTGGTGTGATGTTTGCCCTCAGTAATGACCCGGTCACTGCCCAACATCCCATGGAACTGGCACCAAGTCTGCAGCCAGGGCTGTCCTAGCAGACATTTGTTCTGTTTTCTGTTGCCCTGTTAAATTTTGTTCTGTTTTCTATTGCCCTATCAAATTTTAACCTCTGTTTTCAGATTGTTCCTCATTTATCCTTCTGAATTCTCATCCTGCGCCACATACTGAAAGGTTTTGCATTTTTGCAGCTCCTACACTTTTTTACCCTTGTGTTTTATTATGGTTCAAGTATGTTTTACCTTTGCTTTAACCATCCTCAGTGGAATTAAATTTTAATTTTCAGAAGATATCAACTGCTCTACTTTTACTGTTGGTCGATTGATGGGTTAATAAACCATATTAATGAATCTGTAGATGGAATTTTTGATTTGCAATAATAAAAGTTGTGCGTATCCCATGCCCTTTTCCTCTCTGGAACAAAATTTTCCTTAATTCCAATTTACCCTTCCTTGAAGCGTGAAGGGGAGGCAAGTGTGGAGGGGGTTCTGAATCAGCTGGTCCTGGAGAATCTGCAGTTGGCTCCTCTCCAGTGGGGTGAGTGCTGACAAATTTATTGATGATCTTTTATAGAGAATCTATGGGCTTGTAATTTTCAGCAGCATGAGAATGATAATGTTTTCATTTACTGACAGTCTGTGATAGCAAAGATTTTGATAGGAATTTTATTTTCCTTTAGGTGTTTTAGTTAGCTGAAGATAAATGTAGAATTGATATCTGTTTTATTTTAAGTACCACTGTTGGTTGGTAGTAAATAGGAAACCTGACTGTGCACTTTTTTCTGTAATTTTCAGTTCTAGTTGTCTTGTATGAGAGGTGGCTGCTACTTAAACTTCCCCTTTTTCTTACAGTGTGTGTTTTTAAAGTAATTTCTCTGATTTTTTTTCATATGAATGGTAATGTCCTTGTGATATATTTCTTATTATGGTCCAGACAATTGCATTACTAACTTTTGAGGTGCAGAAAATGTTTTTACTCTGGGTAGCACAGAAGAATTACTTGTCCTAATTTTCCATTTAGAATGATGTTCCCACAATGAAAAACTGAATTAATTTAATTTTGAAGAGTCATAATAATGCAACTTTTGTCTGAGATTCTCAACAAGGCTTATTCAGAGGCTTTGGAACATGAGATGTTTCATCCCCAACATTTCCATGTGAGTTGCAGGTTTCAGGTAAAGTCCCCAGATCACCAGCAAATTGTGGCCAAAGCTTTTGCTTTTAAAGCAAATTTAACTCTCTGCTCCATATTTTAATTCTTTGATGACCTAGTGAGGAGCAACTTTAGGGAGCAATGATCCATCCCTATTGCCTGTGTTAATTATTAAAATTGAAATTACCCCAAACTCCATTATTTGTGCACTCTTTTAATTCTTTGGTCTTTTTCAAATGTGTTGACCACCCTCAACTCATATGTTAAAACCTGTGAGCACTTTGAGCATAAATAAGAAGTTAAAAATGGTTTAAAGTAGTTTGTTTTAAGTATGTCCAACTTTAGCCATAATCAGCTACCTCTAAAATCAAGCTTACCTGGCCTCAGTTCTTCAGGGGATTCAAAGATTTGGCAACATTTTTAGTATGATTGATGGGATTTGGCCATGATTGCCCTGGACCAGTAAAACCAGTGGTTTGTGTCAGTGGTTTGTGTGTTCTGAGCTCAGTGGTCACTTCTGGGCTCTGCAGAGTGGCTTTCACCATCAGCAGGTTTGTAACCTGGGCTCTGTGGTGGAAAACCTTCCTTTGGCACTTGTGCATAAGACATCAGCTTAAGGATGAAAAATGTGTTTTTCTTCTTTCCCTGCACCCTTGGTTTGCTCCTTTTAATTCTCTTTATGCCAAATTCCAGTGTTTTCTTAGCAAAAGAGGCTTTTTGAAGCCTCTTGGTTTGTGCCTTTTAATTATCTTTATGCTAAATTCCACTGTTTTCTTAGGAAAAGAGGCTTTTTGAATCATAGAATTGTGCCTGGCATTCCTGCCTGAATAGTGATCTTTGATGCAGTGGTTGAAAACCATGAACATAGTACTGATTTACAACAAAATCTCCTGTGGTTGGTTATTTCTCATGCTGCTGATTAATTCACTTACAGAGTCCCAGTTACTTGAGTTTTCAGCCAGAACTCTGTGATATTCTCTGCTTCATAGCTGCAAAATCTTTTGAAGCACAGCCTGTTGACTGATGGTGTTGTACATTTTAATTTTCTACACTGAGCAAAGCAGGGAAAGGGAGATCCTATGGGATACTGAATGCTTGGTTTGCTACCACTTTTATATTACATCTCCTAGTGGAAAGTTCAGTTTTGCAGAAGTCTACTTAACTTTCTTTGTTTGATTTTTCCCAGTCCCAAACTGCTAATGAATATTATCTGTTTTGTATAACAGATAAAGTATGTCCATGTGGAAGCTGTAGTTTACTGCTGAGATTATTGAAAAGGACATTTTTGGTTAAATGACTGATTTTACTTGGAAAAAAGAGCAAAAATGTAAAATTAATATCAATGGAAACTTTTTAGCTTCTTTTAGTTCACCATATTTTGGAATATTCAGCAGTTAAATCTTTGGTAGAGCTGTAGGCAGGTAACCCTACCTGCAGCTCCTGCAGTTCCTCCAGACTGTACCATGGCAATACAGGAGGATTTTTTCCTTAATAATGTGTGGGATGCAGGAGGAATTAAGAGATTGTTATTATTGATTGGTGGGTGGGAGTAATGAGGAGCTGTTGAAATGTTTGGACAGCCAGGGGATGAGTGTGCCTTGTACAGGCACTTAGGCAATGTCACACAAACTCTTTTGGACTTAAATTCTCTTTCAGTGCCAGAATACATTTCCCATTCAATTCTTACAGGCATGGAAACATGTTAAGAGTTTAAAATACTGTAATATTGTAGCATCAGCTGGATTTTTTTTTTCTTTTAATCATTACACTGTTTGTATTTACAGCCTGGCTTTGCTTTGAGTTTTGTTTTTCTGTATGTTAGCAATAACTTGTGTTTTAATGTGAACCCTTTACTACTGGCTATCATTGTGACATAGCCTTTGCATAAATTGGCTAAAAATTTGGCTCAGTTTCATGTAATAAAATTGATTCTATGATTATTCAAGGAGTTTGCTATACTGCTGGTCACATTGAAGGGTTTACTTTATTATAAGTGCTCACAGTGAAATATGAATGAATATTTAACATGGTTTTGATTAAAAAAATGACTGGCTCTTATTCAAATTTGTAGAAGCTGTACTCCAACACTCCTTTTAAAATTGGCATATTTAATTCATATAAGAGTTAATATTACATCTCTGGAATTATGAAAGCATATTGAAATAATTTTTCATTTAAATTTGACAATCCTGTCCTTTTTTCATTAAATAGAAGGCAAAGAGTAGAATCAAAAGTCGGTGACATTGAAATTTTGGTCTGAGGGTAAGAAGTTACCTTTGAAATTTGTCATAGAGACGGGGAAAAAGTAGAGAAGAGTTTGTTTTATAATTTAATGAATGGGGAAGGGAAAAGTATTTAAAACATGAGGAATCATAAGACAAGAAAATACTTGAAAGGATGGAGTGAGAGTTTTTAATGTGTTGTTAGAATTGATTTTAAGATTTAGGAGATCTCAGTAAAATGAAGTTGTCTGTGAGGCAGGTGAGTAAATCACATGTAATTGAAAAGCATCATCTTGCTCAACACCAGCAGCTTCAATGTTCTCTAAAATTTATGACATATTTTCTTTTTACAGCTGGGCACCAAACCAAATGTAGGCATAGATATGGTTTTGAGGTGAATACATTAATTCCATCAAATCAAGGAAACAGAGCCTGCAGTGTGTAATGAGGAGAACCAAACCTCCTCAAAAGCCATGCTGGGGCTGGAAATGATCTGATGGAGTCATCTCTGGCTGCTGCCTGGGCAGGGCTTTTTCAATCTCTATTTGATTTATGCCTCTGACTTTGCAAGCAAGCAAAATCCCAGGAGAGAAAACTTCTCAGTTTTGATGGTGCTCTGCTGATTTCCATAGCAAAATTATCTTAGGTACAAATGTGTGCACCAGATTCCATTGAACTTGAAATAGAATTTGAACTTGAACTGAGTTTGAAATTGGCTCCTGATTGACCCAGGAGCGGGCTGGGCTTGGGATATTCCTGCATTCAGTGAGAAGTTCCTCTGAAACAAGAGGCTCCTGACACTTTGAGAGTGCTGTAAACAGTTTTCACAACAGAAACTTATTTTGAGTTCTCCTGCATAAAGTGAAATAAATTTAACTTCCTTCACTGCCTTCAAGCACCAGGTATAGGAATCTTTCCCTGATGACCCTCATGAGTATAAGAGGGAAGATTTATTGGAGAAAATTGGTTTAGGAATTTAGAACTGTAGACACTGAAAAGTGCTAGAGGTTTTAATATATCAAACAAATGCTTTTCTTTCTCCATAGCAACTAACTGAATAACTGAGAATCAATGATCATACATGAACTCTAATATTACTAACAGCAGTGTTCCAAGAAACATGCATTTGTCAAGCTTCACCATGGAAAAGGTCCAGAAATAGATTTTGCTTCCATTCACTCTTTTATTTCATTCATTCATTCATTCATTTCATTTATTCTTCCCTTCTTCATTTAAAAAAATGTGAATTTCAGTACAGTTTTAGTGTTTAAGTGTACTTGGATGCCTTTGCACAATGCAGTGCATTTTATTTCCTAGTATGTGATTACAGGAGAACTGAAATCACTGCTGCTGGATGCTGCTCAGGCCATAAATAAGAAAAGGGATGGGCAGTAGACAAAGTCTGGATTATTTACTTATTGGCAGAAAATGCTGCACTCCTTGTTATGGGCCTACCATAAATTCTGTGCCTACTGCAGCATGTAAGAGTATTGTACTTAGAGAAAACCAAAAAACTCAGAAGTGAAGGTGGTGTTAAATTGTTCCTTAGAGGTAGCTGGAATCAATAGAAGATGTTGATTTTAAAGTCTTTTGAAATGTTTTATGAACATATGGTTCATGACAGCTTGTTTGGAAGTTCAGTCTGGTAAAGTTTCACAAAGCATCTTATGGAAGCATTACTTTAAAAATAAATTATCTTAATAATTAACTGTATGGTTTAGACAGAACCAAATCATAATCAGTTTTCACAGCTTTATGTTTTGTGGATATTAACATTAATTACTGAAGCTGCACACCAATTTTATTTTGTAGTTCTCAGCCTGACCCTAAACAATAATTAAATCTCTCTTTCCATAATTCATGTGATTAAGGGATTTCAACAGTGTGAGATGACTGCATCCCAAATACACAGGAAAATATTTTGTAGTGTTTACCAGTGAGTAAATGATGCACCTCTAAGCTGTGTTTTGATTGTCCCCTGGACAATCTTGTCCCCATGGGCTTAGTTAAAATGATCCAGATCTCTGCACACAAGAACATTATTCAGAGTCTGGTTTTAGCCAGGTCAGTCCTACAATGTTGCTGCTCCATATTTGAAATTCCAAAGCTGTTTACAAAGACTGAATTTAATGGGGAGCTGAAAGGAAGTAGTCTTGCTTTCTCTTTTAATAAACAAACCCCTCCTAGGTCCTAGACAGGATAATTTATATTATATAGATACAGGCTTGGAAATGCAAAGAAATCAGCAGGGTATATAAGGGCCTGCACTTGAAAAAAAAGGTGAATGTTACTGTGTTGGTTCACCAAACTAAAATATTCTACAATGATTTCTATTTTAGCATTTCAGTAGTCTGGCCATTGTCATCATTGGAAAGATGAACCCAAGAGCATTAGCCAGGAAATCTCAAGAGTAAGGTAGAAAATCACAGTCTGATTCACAGGACGACCAAAACTGAGAAACAGTCTGGTGATAAATGGATTTTGCAAGGTAACCGACCTTTCTCATCCATTTAGAAAAATCTTCAGGTTTTTAATTTTTATTTTTAAGATCCAAGAGAGGTGGGAACCCTTCCATATCTTAGCAGCTTGTGTGCAGGCTGTTTTGGAGGATATTTTGGCAATGTCAAGCAAGCAACATGCTTTAGTTCCTGGGAAGTGTTGAGGGACTGGGGTAGTACTCAGAAAAAATGGACTAACTTGATGAAACTGGGGCATCTGGCACAGGAATAATGGTCTCTCATGTCAAAACACACTGTTGTGTGATGTGTTTTGAAGCAGCTGTTGTTTCTGATTCCTACCCAAGCTTTGGTTACTCAAAACTGAAAAGAAAAACTCACACAGAGAAGGTTTCAGATATAACCAGATCAGTAGTGATTTCAAAGGAAAGTTGCTAAGAATAAAGAGAGAACCCTGAAGTGAAAATAAATCAACAAAACCTCTTATGGAATGGCCTGAGAGAGGTTGTGTGAGTCCCAGTGGTTACTTCATAGCAGAGTTCTGAAGGGACTGACACCTGGAGCTTCAGGTCCAGAACTTCCAACAAAGCAATGAGAAGACTGGGAGGGAAAAAGGGATAATAAATACTGGAGAAGTCTAATTACTGGTCCAGCATCATCCACAGATATTCTGGGCAACCTGTTCCACTGTCTCACCACCCTCATTGTAAAGAATTGTTTGCTTAAGTCCAATCTAAACCTGCCATCTTCAGTTTGAAACCCTATTCCCTCATCTTGTCACTGCAGGTCTTGGCCAAAAGTCTCCCTCTGTATTTCTACAATATTTCAGTAATTGAAAAAACCAAATGCCATTAATGAAATGGATGAAATGTAGTCCAAAAAAGGTGTTTATCTGTTCTGAAAGAAATAACACAGAAATCTGCTACAAGTTCAGCTGTCTGAAGTGGTTGGAAATTATTTAATTGGGTGTTACTCTGAGCCACCAGAGTAATTCAGCTGTGAAGAAAGGTGTAGGTGACATTTGTCCAAACCTCTAATGAAACTTCTTACCAGAAGAGCTCAAGTCAAACCAGAACAAGAAAATGTAGTTTCAGAGGTGATCTGGGAATGAAGACTTTTAGCAGCTTTATGCTATAAAGATATTACACTGAATAAAATTTCATCAATTCTTCAAAGCTGAGAAAATCTTGTGAGTGCGTTGTGTTCACTATTTAGAAGATCTACAGTCTGCTCGCTTTGAGTTGCAGTGTCTCTGAGATGCATTTTTTTTAATTAGCAAAATCAAAAGTTGACTGTTCTCCAGGAATCCATCAGAAGACCAGGAGGGCAGCAAAATTGCTGAAGTAGGGCAACTTTTGGCATGGGAACATAGATGGTTTTCAGCACAATGTTAAGGGCTTTAGAATAATGTTCCAGTAGAGATACTGGTGGAAAGTACCAAAAGGTGTTTAATCAGCTACAAAAAAGAGAAAAATAAGCAGGACATTGTGGAAGAAGGAAAATTAACTCATTCAAGCTTGATCAGGCCTAATACATTTTTTTTTGTGTTGAGAGACTATGTTCAATATTTAATTTATAAAAGCATTATATTTTTAAAGGAAAAAAAAAAAAAAAGAACAGCCGTGCCTTATTTACTTCTTTATAGGATTATTCCTTATGACATTTCAGTTAAGCCATAATAGGTGATTGAGAAACACCATAATGATGATAAATTGTCATGCAGTTATGCAAGGTACTTCATTTTCTAGGTATTGTTAGAAGTAAATTGAATAATAGATTAAATGAACATCCAAATTAAAAAATGAAAAGCTTCTGTAATAATTATGACAATGGGTTACACATTGAAAAAGAACTGTGTGAAGATAATTGTAAGGAAGAAGATTGAAAAGACAAAAAAGCTGTCTTGTAAGGTAGCTGGTGAAAAAATGTCAGTGAATCTGCAGGGAAATAGATTTCTATTACTTTAATGAGCATAGAAAATACCATTTGAATAAAAATTTAGAAAAAATATGTTATAGCTTGTGGACAACTTAAAAATGGAAATTAGATCAGAAGATGTATGTATTAACAAGAGAAGCAAGAAAAATGCTTTGATCAGGTAAGATTTTAATGGCTCAACAATTAAATTAATTGTACATTTAAGTGTGTAGAGAATGAGAAATGGAAAATATGCTAATTGTAGTGGAGAACTACTCTGAACAGCCTGGGTAGGTCGGGTTTTACATGAGATTTGGGGTAATAAACAGGAGGGGAGTCCTCAGTCCAGAGGCTGACACTGAGCTTTCCTCCTCTGCCTGCTGACACTTCTCAGCTTTGGTTTTATTTATTTTGCTTTTGTTAAAAAACATGCTTGGGACTGAAGGCCAGGAATGCTGTAAATGAAAGGAGCTGCCTCACTGGCCATGCTGTGCTTGGGATCAGCCCTTTTTCACCAGGAAAATTTGTTATTTGACTGGACTGTGACATCTTCTCAGTAGAAGCGCTCATGTACTCTGCTGTAGATTGAAGTTTGTACTTAATCAAGATAAATTGAACATTTACCTCTTATTTTGTTCTACTAAAAGCAAATTTTTCCAAATATTTTGACAAGTTCTTCCTCCACCTCATGTATTTTGACTCATTGGTTAAGGCCTGTGTGACCTTCCATCAGCAGAAGTTCTCCAGATGTTTGAGGAGAGGGAAGTCAGCTTCATTTTCATTGTTCATTCTGCAGTAGTCCTTTACTTCATCAAGGAAGCAGAAGTGAATTACCAACTGCAAAGACCATAAATCCAGCTCAATAAGCCTTGTAATTCTGAAATTAATGGCTTCCAACTGTCAGAACCTCAGCAGCACAAACAGAGATCAGAGCAGACAGATTTGTATGAAGAAACATATGCTTTGACTGAAGCGCTCTCTTTCATGTCCTTTCATTTTCTCCTTTTCAGTCTCTCTCAAGTTTGACATCTAGCTGTCTATTTTTTAGCATATGAGATTTTTTTCCTCCATTTTGTGATTTTTCTTAGTCTATTGCATCTCCCTGTTGTCCCTTCAGAACTAGATATTACTTTTGTTTTTTATTTTCTATCCCAGACCTTTGAATTAAGAAACTTAATGGATTTAATTTAAATAATAAAACTTAATTTCATGTGTTTGATTTGAATCATTAATTGATTTGATTGTACAAAGGGAGCCAGTGAAACAGAAAATATTTTCTGAGCTTTAATTGTGTGTATTTTTTCATAATGTATACTCAATAGGGAACTTGGACTTTTTATATAATGTCTATTTCCTTACTAAGCATAAATTCAGGGTCACTTTAGCGACATTTCTCATTACCTGTGGACACATTAGAAAAAGTTACAGAGAGAGAAGAGACATTTTTCCATCTCAGAATATAAACGGGAAGCTGAGCAAATGCATTCTGTAGGATGGCTTTGTTCAAAAGGACTTTTGTCAAATGATACTCGAGTTGGTTTTTATTACTCGTTGCATTTTGCATAGTGTCATATGAAGCTGTGGCTCAATAATATCAGACACAGAGCTGTTACAGAATTTCTATATCAAGGCCAGACACATGAGATGAAATAAGGAAGAGTCAATTAAAAATGTTAGTAGGATATGGAAAGGATAAAATATCTTGACAGTATTTGGAATTACACAGAGAAGTAATTGGTTGCCTCATGTGAAAACTTCAGGAAAGAAAGAAAAGGCAGCAGGAGCAATCCTCAATAATTAAAAGAAGTGTCAGAAGATAATTACATTTCTGTGCTTTGATAAAGAGTCAACTGTCAGTTTTCTGAGTGAAAGATGGGGTTGAGTTGCTGAAGTCAAAGGAAGAACCCAGGTATTAAAAGCATTGGAGACCATAAATCAGAAACCTGAGAGCACAATCAAGTGCCACCAGCCTCAGATGGTTCTGGTGGGAAGCCTTCCATCAGTGCCCACATCTGTGGGAGCATTTAGTAAATTTGTTTTAGCAGGACATGAAGTCAGAGCTGCTTGGATGCTGCTCACAGGCTGCAGATTTCATCTGGAGATTTCACCTGCTGGGGTGTAATCACCAGCTCAGACCTGGCTGGGCTTCTTGGCTGGGGCTTGGCCTTACTCAGAGCTCAGGCTGAGTAAAACACAGCTTTGCACCTCTGCATTGGGCCCCTTGGAACCCTTCTCTGAAATGAGACATAGTTATAGCTCCTTCTTTGTGCCCAGTAATTGAGGCCCAGGTGTAAATCCCCCAGAGAGGATTGAGTTGGGTGTCCACACTGTGCTGCCCACTGAGCTCCTTTGTGGTGCTCGACTCCCAACAAACTGCAGCACCTCTCTTCTCACATGCATGCTTCACTTCCAGGAAGAAACCATCCAGGTTTATCTCACTAACCAAATAGCCAAAAAGCAGTTGTGGAGCACAGAAAATAAAAGCCAGTGAGAAGTGTGGTCTCAGATCTGAGGCTGGGATGGAAATAAGGTCAGTGAGCAGCTGTCATTTGGAGTGAACAACCTGAACTTTTGCCTGTTAGAGTCAAAATGACCTCTTCTGTTTTCCTAGCAGCTATAATTTTGTATGTATTTTTGCTGGATCAACGAGTGAGTTTCTGAACATCTGTTCCTAATGAAGGTATTAATCAGCAATGTGCTCACCGTTCACTAATTATGAACTGTTTTTGTCAAACATTTTGGCTATGTTTGAAGGAGATGATTTCTGCTCATGGGTACTTAGTAGATTGTGCTTTGTCTGCATATTGCTTTAAATTAATCTCATAACATGAAATATACATCTTCATGTTATTTAATTCAGTAGACTGCAGAAGGTGTCTCAATATAATTTTGTTTGGAGAGCCTTTTGTAAACTTATTGAGCTCTGTCTGAGATCCTTACTGCAAATAGGAATTTCAAGATTAAATTTATTTGTGACTCATTTCCAGCTCTTTTGTTCTCATGTCAATATTGTTCTTTAGTTGAAATAGCTTTTCTCAGTCTCTTATGTTTGCCTTTTATCACTCTTGCTCTTTCTTTTGTGCATCTTGAGACAGCAGTCAGGACTAACTCTCCGAGTCTCTTTGATAGCAGAGGGTTTTTTTTTTTTTTTTTTTTATTTCTCACCCCACAGTTATCTCAGTAGCCTTTGTCTGTGTCTGGTGTAAAGTGTGGTTTTTGTTTTCTTAGATCTGCTTGACAAGCTTAGATCTTCAGTAGCATTATTCCTGGCATGGATCCTTAATGATCCACCTTAAGATGAATCTGTGGTATCATTTCCAAGGCTCTCTGCTGTCCTTCTTTAACCACCAAGTTATAGTGAATATTTAGTATTTCACAGAGCATGATGTAAGCTGTTGAAACCAGCACTGCCTGTCTCACAAGCAGGAGTTTGAAACAGGCAGTGATGGAGTAAATCCAGCTTGTTAAACCTTCTGGCTCATACCAAAGTTTTTGAATTAAGAGCAACGTGAGAGTTGTTGGGGTTTGACAAGTTGCTGCTGTGTTTCTCTAGTGTATCTCTAGTAGGATCTTGACTGTTTAAGATTGATAATAATGTAGTCATTTTGATTAAATACAGAATAATTAAAGCACCAAAATCATTAGAAGTTAATTTTGATTAAATTTCAAGTTTCAAGTACTCAGCACCATGACCAATAATGTTATAAAGCAGTGTCAGCCTTGCAGGCTGGAAATTTAACAGTTGTTAGCAACCCTAGATGTGCAAGTGAATTTCAAGTTTGTGTTAGTTTTTCTTACACGGTAACTGAATTTTTGGGAAGGTTGTAGTGCAATTGTTTGGGGTCATTAATACTCAGAAATCCCTGCAGAACAAATAGATGCTACACAAAGGTAAGAAAAATTCTGAATGGCACAAGACAAGGAATGACAAAGAGGCAATACAGGATTGTTTGCTTGTGAGGAATTGTTTTGGCTTTGTGGCTGTCATAGTACCTAGTTTTGTACCTCTGAGAATGCTGTGCATGAATCAGACAAGTAAAAATGAGCAGAAGGGAGCAGGAGTGTGACATGGAGTGATACACATCTGATAGGGGAGGCAGCTCGTAATCGAGGCTGGCGCTGATAATCTGGAAGCTGTTCTTCAAAAGGCACAGTGGCAGACAATGAAACTCTTCTGCTATTTTGAGAGAGTAAAACAAATCCAGCCACTTGTTCATCATGCAGAATTAACCTTCACAAACCCCTCTGTTAGTGCAATAAATAATTTCTTAGGCTATCTATTGAGTGAAATCACCAACTCTGATATATGGCATGGCATCATTCTTAATCCTTCTCATTCTCCTTTAAAATGTCTTTTGTATTCCTCCGGTGCTGGCAACTTGGTAATAATCCAGTCATTTTACCTAATTTATGTAAAATACCACAGATGGCATTTACCTCTGTCATTCAGCTGGAGTTTCAGAGTGTGGAGCTGTTTGTTTGCCAAAGTGCCATAATAATCAGCAAACCTTAAGTTCAGTTGGATATTTTGATGGTATGAACTCAGCAGAAAATTGCTACATATCTAAATTTAAAGGTGAAGGGACCAAAACATTGCAGAAAACCAGAGATGTCATTTATCCCAGGAACTGCATTTTATTCAGATTTAGTGGCCTGTAGGTTCTAAAACTCAGAGCTTTTGAAGCAGGCTGGCTGTGCCATCAGTTCTCTCACATTATAGTTTACTCCTCTACTTAGAACTTCACTGTTTTCTGTATGGATTGGGGACATTTCTTGGTGGCACAGGTTCCGAATGTGACCCTCAGCTGCTCAGTTATTGTCTTTATTCCCAGAAGTTCATGCTAAAAGCATTCAGACTTACTCCCAGTATCCCATTAGGTAATACTGTTGGATGGTACTATTTATACATAAACTTGCAGTAATTAAGTTTTTGAACCACCTTTGAGAAGAAGCTTTAAACTGACATAATACAGTGATGACTCCTGTGCCTTTCCAGACAGGCAGAGATCTAGAGAGGAGGCTATATGGAGAGGTTTTCTGAAATAACACTGATGAAACAGGAGATTCATGTGGAGCTTCAAACATTTCCAGTGCTGAAGTTTCCACTGGCCCTGAGCATTTCACTAGAAAATAAATTTGAGTACATGATATGTGCTAATTAATAACACATTGCAACCACCTTTATAAGCAGTGATTATCCAGTCTTTAATTTTTTGACTTCATATTTTGATGGCAAACTGAATTTGTTAAAGTTTGCAAACACAGGAATAAACACAAGTAAATATTTTACTCTGTAAAATTTCACTTATCTGTGATAATGTCTAGGAGAAAAGTCACTGAGGATTTTTTCGTTTTTGAAACAGGGATTAAAATGCATCCAAGCCATCTTATTATTCAATAGGTAGCTCACTTGTGCTCCATTACAAATAATAAATGATATGATGGGAAAACTCATCATTATTAGTGAAATTTGAATATCAGCAAGCAAGTTAATAGATACAAATAAAAAATGAACTATAATCAGCATAAAATGTCTTGAAAATTTTGAAAACTGTATGGTGAAAATCATGATTGGATACCTTCTGCTGCCCTAAAACTCAAATTTACCAAGATCTACCTGGAGAGCTGTTGCCTGATTTTTCCATTCCCATACTCCATTCAAACTAAGTGTAATTGCCAAGACTAGAGAACATCTCCTTTCTTCATCCCTGAAAATGGGGGATTTTTGAATGTACAGATAAATTCATTCTGTGACATTCTTAAATGTCAGAAATAGCTGCAGACTTCTTTCTTCATGTATATATATATATATATAATCCAGTCAAGATGTCAAGATATTATGGAGAGATTCACATAAAATCCCAGCTCAGATCCCCTCCCCATTTTTGGGGTTGAATATCTTGGACTTTTGTGGGAAATCCTGGGAAGTCAGAAGGATGGTGCTGTAGAAATACATTTTTCTTTCTCCTCTGCCCCGATCCTCTCCTTTTCAGTCTCCTGTATTTGGAGGTCTCTCCCTGAAGAGGAATCATGTTTGGGATTTGGAACAAGTGTGGATTGAAATATTGTAGGCACTGTTGGATGCCTGAAAGCGCCAACGACACGAGGAAATTTATACTTTGCTCTGCTAATTGTTGAAAAATATGAGGCCTTGATTGGTATGCAATTAGAAGTGTAACATTCTGTTAAACATATCACACAGCATATGGCATGTTAGTAGCAAATCTTCTAATTTAAAATGAAAAAAAGGATGCAGTTCTGCCTATTAGCAATTTTTGCAGGCAATCAAAATTTCCCATTTGTCTAAATGTCAGAGGGGGAAAAAGCCATCCTTAGTTATTTTGGTAATCTAAATTTGGTTTATGTTTGATAAAATTTCTGTTCTCTAAAAGTAAACAAATATAAAAGAGGAAAACCCAGAATATAGTTATTGCTTTCAACTACTCAGATCTGTGGCTTTTATTAAAAAAAACTAATTTGAACAACATTACCACATCTGCTTTAATTCAAACAAAAGTACTGAAGCAAGACCACATTTGCAGAACCTTAGAACAAAGAATCAAAGACCCATGAGTGGAATTCATTGATGGGCAATCAGATGGTGCACTGGTTTGTCAATTAAAAATACAGAATGGCTCCACAGACAGATGTTCCTGTCCTTAAGAACCTCAGTGGGTTGAAGGCTTGATATTCAGTAAATATCATCCTGATCACCTTCTGATCTATCTGATGGATGTTTTGGGATGAGATGTTCAATACACATGGAGATGCTCCAAGAAACAGCCTTTTATTTGAGGCTGAAGTCTTGTTTGTGTGGGCCCAGGACTGGCCAGTGCTTGGAGCATGCAGTAGCCAATTTGTGAGCATCGTTAATTGTGAGCACTGCTGGTTGTTGGCTGCTGTGGCTCATGGAGAGGTGGCTCTGCAGGCCAGGCTAAGATGGGAGCAAGTGAACTGCACCTAGGAATGGGATAGATTCCTTTTTCCAGTGGATATGCAAAGTTACTGCATATCTTCAAATGCAGTCAGTCTCAGAGGGGTTGAATTTCCTTGACTGACTGCTCATTCTCCACCATTTGTACCAGTGAAGTTTAAAATATCTGAATATTTCAGACACATTTTTGTAAAAAAGAGTATTTGATAAGTTTGTCCTCTTCTAATATTTCTAGATGGTCAATTTATCTCTCATTTGGCAAGTAATGTTTATCTTTTTCTTGGAAGTTTCAGACTTGCTGGTCAGCATTTTAGTGTTGCCATGTTGGGATAACTCATCACTTAAAAAATGTGCCTTATTTCAGCTTTAATTTCAGCTTTAATTACATTTTGTCTCTGGTCTTCTTCCCATGGCTTCTTCCCACCCCTAATTCAGGCTTTATTAGGTGCTTACCCTGAGATGGGAAGTGGGATTCCCATTCTGCTGCTCCCCTTGTCATCCTGCCTTTGTCACCCTCCTGCTTCAGTCCCCAAATGTGGCACCTGCTGCAGCACAGGCAGGCCACAGCCCAGCCCTGGGAGAATTTGTGTCCCTTCAGGAATGGGAATTTTTCTGCTCTAGCAGAGAACTGATCATTTGTTATGCTCAAGCACTGACATCAGTTTTGTTGTGGCTTTGAGCTCCATTTTGACATTGCATTATACAGTCAATTTGGCATCGAACTGGAGAAAATGAGAATAGTAGAAAGCTGATTCCACAAACTATTAATTTTATATCAAAATCAGCCCTCCAAAACATTGCCTGGAAGGGGGGAGGGGGTTCTTTTTCATTCTGTTTTACTCACCAAATTACACAGTTACTTCATAAACCTTAAAATTGAGTAAATTTAAAATCAGCCTGTGCTGCAAAGCCTGAGGTTTGGTATTGGCTGCTCCTGTTGTGTGTTGTAGTCACTAATCCTTTTAATGAAGAGCTTTTAGAATTGAAGAGATTCTATTTATAGCAAAGCCATTAGAGCATAAAGCTCCTCATTGCTATTCTGCAGCATGGAGCTGTAATGTTTGGCAGTGGAGAAAAGCTATTTTTAGGTGCAGCATTGAAAAGCAAGGCTGAAAGGTCAAGAATCCTCAGGGGGATTTGTTCTGCTACATCAGTGCTATCACACAGCTGCTGTTTACTCTCTTATCGTGCCTCAGTAATAAGAAGATATTTTTATTGTGACACCGAAGGTATAAAGCATCAAAAGGATTTTGTGCATGAAATGAAGGCTTGGGGAGTGATGTATCCAATCACATTAAATGTTCTGCTTCTTAGCAGGATGATTTTATTTTCCCAAAGACTGTCTCAATACCCATTCTTCAAAAGATTCATTCTAGGAAAGTTGGGGTTTTTAATTTTTTTTTTTTTTTTTTTTTTTTTTTTTTTTTTTTTTTTTTTTTGTTAAAGGAGATAAGACCTAATGTGAGCAAAAGACAATCTGCTGAAATAGTGAAGGATTTCAGGCACGCACTTTTCTGCCTGACATCCACACCATTCATTTTTTTAGCAGTGCATGAACAGGAGGCATAAAATCAGTGTGGAGTTTGCAAAAGGAAAAATAACCTGGACATTTCTGTGGGTAATTTGAGGAGCAGAATTGTGGGTGGTGGGTGATTCTGTCTGGCACAGGACAGCTTGTAGCACACTGGGTAGGTACTCAGGAAGCACAAAAAGATCATGTGGTCCTATTGAAACAAGATATGATAGATGATATGTGAAAGGGAGAAGGGAGAAAGGAAGAGGGGGAAAAAGCATAATTATAGGAATAAAGTCTGCATATATTAGCTAAGTCTACAGTGTGGAGGCTTCAGAGGGTTTTCTAATATCTTTATATAAAAATCAGGGGGAAAAGAGATTAATTGCCACATTGAGAAAATTAGGGTTTTATGATCAAAGGGAAGGCAGAGAAGAAATGGCCTGTTGACAGATGGCTTATAAAAATGAAAAGATTTTTCTGAGGGTATGAGTTTGGAGGTTTTTGCTGCTTGGGGAGACACAGGCACTGTAATCATATTTTAATAATAATAAGCTGCTATGTAACCCTTTTTATTCACCAAACATGTAGCACAGGAAAAATGTGAGTACAATAGTACACTGATGGGTACACTTTCTTCTCTGGGTATAATGAAATTAATTGTGCTTCTCTGAGAATTTATTCAAGGTCTTGCTGCTGAAGCTTCCTATCTTCTGACACATGGAGTCCATTATCCAATACCTTTTAAAACATTTTCTTTCATATCAGGAAATTATTTTAATTCTACTCTTTCTGTATACCCAAACCAGTTTTTAACACAATCTTTCCCAAGCTTTCTGTGCAGTATTTGGCTAAATCCATGTGCTTATAACTGATAAATTGTTCCCTCTGCAAGAATTGTGCCAGGCAGCAGCACAGAGTGAGCACACATTAACAGGCAGCTCCTGTCCTCTCTTCATAAATAAACCAAAAAATTGAAAGATTGTCAAAAAAGAATTGGGGAAATTGAAGGGTTTTCAATTCTACTTTTTTTTTATAATTGAATGAGATTTAGGTAAATAGGCATAGGCTGAAGAGAAAGACAGAGGAAGGAGGGTATGGCTTTGTGAAAAGACAAGGCAGTAATGGGTTGTTCCTATCAAAACTGCCAGATGTTGCTCAGTCACATTATCTCTCATTTCTCACTCTTATGTGAAAGAAACTCAGGTGTTTCTGGCTGTGTCACTTCATGGCACAGTGACTCAATTCAACTCACTAAAACAGCAGGGAAAAACAAACCAAAACCAAACCAGAAGAAAAGAAAAACTTCTGGTTTTGGGTGGGATGAGGCTGGGGGTTGAGTCAGTGTGTCCTGCAGCCCTGGGTGGGCACAGAGGAGGGCAGGGGGCAGCTCTTAATTCTGCTTTGCCATCTTGTGAGCCAGGAGCCACTCAGAGGAGCAGGAAGCAGAGGTGGAGAGAGGCTCATTCAGACTACAAAAGGAATCAGCAGAGAACATGATAAAAATGACATAAACTCATAATCCATTATGTTAACTGCAGATTAATAAATTATTTATTTATGACTTTCACATCTATTACAGCTTCATATGTTTGTACCTTTCACAGCCTAGGTATTGTGGGGAAAGAAAGTAAATTCTAGGTCACTAGGCTGTGACCTAGAATAAAATAAAATAATGTTTATTTTCTGTGAAAATGCTCTATACCAGCACTAGCTGCTAGAGTATTACTGTATGTGAGTTTTCTTCCACCTCTGTAGTTAATCTTGATGCTTTTTGTACTCATTAGTCCTCAGCAGTCCCATGTTTGCAATCTCTCTTGCTTTCTTAGACTATTTCACTCCTGTTAGGGTTTAGACTGGCTGGAATTACTTTAGTAGTTGTGTCTTTGTTGAAATTTTACAACCACTGTGACATCCTTTTCTTTTTCCCCCACAGCTGCTGTTTTCACAGTTATCTGTTCACATACCACCCAATTTGCTTTATTAGACAAACATTTCTGAGACAGAGGCATTTAAAAAAAATTATTTTGTTTTGTTTTTCTTTGTTTTTGCTTTTGTTTTGTTTGTCTTTTTTTACCATTGATGGTTTTGGTTAGTAAAACCAAAGAAAGGTCTTTTGGAGTCCAGTGGGCAAAAGCTCCTCCTTGGTTTTGCCTTGGCCTGAAACTGAAGGCTGGTAAATTTGGTATCTACTGACACTCAAATTTGCAGTAAATATGAAAAATTCAATGCAAATCAGTTGCTAAAACATTTTGTAATCATTAAATTCTCCCCTGAATTTCTTCCTTGTGCAGAGTTAGGTTGAAAATAATCACAGAGTAAAGACATTCCAGCCTCTATTAACACAGAGTCAATGGACATCCAGCTGTTGGCAGTTGTCTTTTACTTTCATACTTTAAATACAGAAATTTTGTGAGAGAGTGGAAATGTCAAAGCTATGTCTGTAATTGCCTATAATTACTGTTTTCTGAATTATTTTCTTTTTCTGGAGGAGGTTTTATCTGTTCTTCTTTCTGCTTTATCTTTGTATACTCTTGTCTTCATTTGTTTATTAACCAAGGGGAATTTTTATCTTCTTACTGTCATGTTTTAAGATTTATGTGATTGCCTCTAATTTGGAACTTGGCAAACCTTATGAAATATGGAAATTATATAGTTCTGACCTAGTTCTGACCTGTTATACCTACCTTGCATCTTGCAGCAATGCTCTTGGCATGTTTGATGGTCCTGCAAGTCCCTTTATTTGCAGTTTGTCATCACAAAATGGATTTGGCTCCTCGTTACTCTATAAAAGGATTAATGATTCCTGACACAGCTGAAGTTCCAGTTTAGGCTTCTCAATTTAAATCTCATTGCAATATCTGAAACATCAAGGATTGTTATTAGAGACATTGAGTTGTTTCAGGAGGTGTGGGGAGGGTGCAGAGCTGTGTGTGTGCATCTGAGGGTGTCATCTTTTCACTTCACTTTATTGGCTGTCACAGAGCAGTGTCTGGAGAGTCCAGTTTATCTATCTGAGTTAATCTGTGACTTCAGTTTACTGTATATACCCAGCCTATGCTGTAGATCCAGTTCGAATTCAAACAAAGTGCAAGGTCTTGGCACTTCCCTCCCATCTGAAGCAGCAGCTGTTTGATGGTGGCAATGTTGGGAACACTTTTGCAAAGAAGGCTGCAGGCAGTGGTTAACATTTTAATTGTCCTGTCCTTTAAATTTGCTCATTTTGGGAGTCTTGTCAATGCTAATGCTGTCTCCCTCATGCACAGCCAGGCTGACTGGTGAATCCAGTCCTATTTGTTAAGTGAATGTATTTCATTTGCAGCTAATGACTTGCTGCTGGTGGATGGTAAGTGCTGATGTGTTTCATTGTCTGTTTAAAGCTCTCATGAATCTCTGGAAGAGTCTTTACATTCATTTTTGCCGTGGTTTCCTGCTTGTGGTTGGGTGTCATTCAAGATTTGTAAGGAATTAAGAGCTGTGAGGTTTCCTTGTCTGACTGCATCTCTCAATGTGGCATTTCAGCATTTGGGATCCAATGCAATTCACATTGACAAAATCTAAATTGGGATGCTGAAAGGGTAAAGCATTCTGGAAATTGACTTTGTTGTTCTTGTTGTCAATTAAATGAGTAAGTCTCCTGTAAATCTTCCTGTTTGTTCAGGATTCTCACTTGTGTGCCATTGACATGCTGGAAATGCAGATAAGATGTGATAAAAGGTGCTGTTACTATTGCCTGCCCACAGATGGAATTTGTTTGCTGCACAAATACACCTACAGGCTTGTTCCATGCAGGGGCCTAACAGCTACATAGAAACATATTCTGGTTTTGTTAATTCACAGAATTCTTCTGTGGTGTGTTCAAGATAAATATAGATAAATAAGCCAAGACTTCGTTAGGGAGAACTCTGTTTCTGCCAAGTTGTATTTCAGTTGGCCAAAAAAAATTCCTTTCAAAACATTCCTTGACGCTTCTGAAAGGAATACCTGTGGCTTCTAAAATAATCAATCTGTTCCTAGGTAGTAAAAGTTGAAGATTAAAGGATAATTTTGCCTTTTCACTCAATAACTCTGAGCCTCAGAACTGTACAGTGATTAATTCAGGTTTTTAAAAACATGGAGGGAGAATGTTGGTATGGTGTGGGGAAGCACAGCCTATGAAGATGTCTAATTTGGACATCATGTTTTGCATCTAAGAACAAAGTGAAATATGAGCTAGAAACATGGAACATGACTCTGAGCAAATAGCATCTTTGTTAGGTCAAGTGTCTAACTAGTTCCCAAAAAAAAAAGGTTTCAAAATTCTCCTGCAGAACTGCTGGAACTCCTGGTTCATGCTGTCCCTTTCTGAAGAAATGTCATTGTCAGCCTCTGCTACTGCATTACTGACCAAGGCTCCAGTGGAATTTTGATAAAATAAATGAGCAAGTCTGTTTAGCTGCAGAAGCAAATTCCATCTCCTCCATTTTATCTGGTTGCTTTCCTGAACTCCTCCTCCCACACCTCCTTTCCAACTCAGCTTGCTGGAGATGCTCTACAGCATCTCCATCATTTTTTGGGCTTGTGTGCTTCTCCCAAGCTGACAGAGCTCAAGTCTTGCTGTTCCCATTCTCTCAGCATTCATGGGATGATGTGAAAGATCTCATCACTTCTGGCTCCAGATTAGAAATCCTGGAATTGTCAAATGGGTTTCTTTCTCTGAGGGCAGGATGAACTTTTGACTTTCTTCTTCTGGCCAACATTATGTTTATAGGGCAGGAAGCACTCTTGAGAAGATTTAAAAAAAATATTTAATTTTAAAATAAAACTTGGTATTGAAGAACTTGATATTGGAGAATGGTATAATTCTAGGTAAAAAGTTTTTTGTAACTTTTAAATTGTCCAGCTGCGCTGATATGGGAAGACAGTTGTTTTCCCCCTGTTGCTTCCCTCTTGTGGATTTATGATGCTGTTTTTCTGAGAAAACCGAGATGTTTTTTATCATCACTGAACAAATCATATCCCTGAGAGAAGCATAATGTGCATATTACATATAGACAGACTGAGAAAAGATCATTACTTTGCCTCAGGCTACAGAATAAGACAGTAATATAGTGGGAAGCTCAGTCTCTCAGCCTCCTGCTTTAACCAGTGAGTGACTCATTATAGTGGCTGAAAAAAGCCCTGGGAGTGAATGGTGGTGAATAAAGCTTGGGAAATGATTGGTCAGAACAGAGTGTCCTGTTCAGGCTTTTTAATAACCTGGGACTTTCACACCCATTTCAAGATTAAACTAAAACTATGTAACTGTATTGTGCTTCTGGCAACATCCCTGGTTAATAAGCAAAGCAAATGTTGTTTTTGCACTGACTTGCTGTCAGTATCTTTAGTTCAGACCATAAGAGCAGTCCTTTCACTTGTGGTTTGCCTTTTTGGCAGATTTTATTTTGTTGCTCCATTTGCCTGTGACTGGCTTGGCAGTGAGGTGGCATTAGGGTTCTGTCCTTCCAATTGAGGGGACTTCTGAATATCCCCCTCAGCATCACAGCAATATTTATATCCAGAGACCTTCCTGATCCTGGAATTGCAAGAAGCCACCTCTAGGAAGAGGTTTGATTTTTAATTGCAGATACAGGATCCACATCTCTGTGCTCTGTTTATTCCAAGCCCATTTTCAAGGCTCAGAGGAACTTCAGATGGGATGTCAAATTCCCAGTGTCTTCCTGACCCTGCAGCCTCCTGCTTTCCTTCTCCTTTTTCAAGAGTAGTTTGGGGAGGATTTTTAATTGACCCAAGATGAGGGTTGGTACAATCTTTGTGCATCTCCTACTTCCCAGTTGTGTACTGGGTTTGGCTCTGGTGTTTGTATCACTGCCAGGCAAGGCAAGTTAAGGAGTTTTCACCCATCTTCCTCCAGATGATTTCCTCAATTACTTTGTGTATTTTTACTTCCTAATTCTCTGTACTGATTTACCAGACCAGTCTGAGAGAAGATAAACCCAGTGAGACATGCCAGGAGTTTTCTATGGCATTAGTGATTGGAAAGGCTGGTGGGATGATTGCCTTGATTGCTTTGAGAATTGCAGACTCAGATCCTCTGCTCCCAAAAAGGGACAGAAAATAGATTGCTGAGGACATGAAATTTCCTTCATTCCTGTCTCAGCCCTTCTTTATGTGATCCTCATTAAGATTATGTTTTATGGTCAATGCCTGTGTCCCTGGGCTTCAGTGTGCCAACTTCAACACCTTCCAGTGCTGGAATAATTTATAACCCAGGGTTTTTCTGTGCACAGGAAACCCCACTGCAGAATACCCTTTGGTCTCTGTACCTTTTCAGCTGGATATTTTGAAATACAAAGCTCTTCTGACTGCTCAGTTCTAACCAGAATTTGCAAGTTATCTGAGGGTTTCGTTTTCCTCCAGAGTTGTATGACTAAGCATGAGAAGGGAAAACAGATTAATCATCACTGAAAACAAACAAATAATGACTTAATAATCACAAATCTGACTGAGAAAGCAGTATTAATTATTCATAGAGGGTGATTTATCTTAAAACATACTGTTAGACTGGCAGCTGAAATAAAGACAGATGTTTCTGCTTTGTCCCAGAGGGTTGGAAATACAGAATTGGAATTAAATTTGATACCCACATAATGATGTGGGAGGTTATGGAGGTTTGTGTAGTTGTTATTTGTGTATGAAGTTTGCTTTGAATCACAGATGGAAACACTTTATTTAGTATATCTATACTGTTTCTAGTTTCCTGGAATTGTAGAATCATGGAATGGTTTGGGTTGGATTTGGATTTAAAATTCATCTCATTCTACCCCCCTCCCACAGGCAGGGACCTTTTCCACTGGACCAGGTTGCTCCAAGCCCTGACCAGTTTGGCCCTGAACATTTCCAGGGATGGGGCAGTCACAGCTTCCCTGGGCAATGTGTGCCAGGGCCTCACCAACCTCAGTAAAGGATTAATTCCTAAAATCTAATCTGAACTAATCTAATCTATGTTGTATAGAGACTGCACCATAACATCTTTCATTTAACACTCACTGCATGTTTTGGAATAGGAATGAAGACAAATTTAAAATGCTATGTATTACATTGATAGTTTATAGTTATAAAATCACTCCTAGTAGTTACATTCCACTTTTGAAGTGCTTTGCAAGCACACCTAAATGCCATAAACCCAGAGTTTCAGAATATATAGCATTTAGATTAAAGATGGAGGCCCTTAAATAAAAAGGAGTGAAAAGGAAGGAATAAATTTCTGACAAATCTTGCAGTTTCAACTCTCAGAAATTGAGAGTTCAAAACCAGAACTCTCTGGTTTTGTCTTCCACCTTCGTTGTAGATGTGTTGTGATGCTCTGCAGAGGTGGGTTTGGTTTAATTTTGTTGAAGGGGTATTGTGAGTGGCTACTGAAGTTTTACAGAATGTAGGTGAACTGGAGCTGTGCCATCACCATTCCAGACCCCACTCAGAGAAGGGCCAGTCCTATTATTGAAAGGAAATGCCAAGTCAGGCTTTGAAAAGGAGCAGTGCCATCCTTGTTTTGTAATTTCCTGACCCCAACATGTGCCCTAGAGCCAGGTTTCATCCTGGGTTTCCACCCCAACACTCCCAGTTAATTTCCTCACAGATCTCTGCTGAGGTTTCACATGCACTCAAGCTTTTTTCCTGTAGTTACATTATTTATATTTAGAATTTAAGGTGAGAGGAAGGACTTGGGGTTATGGAAAGGGAAAAACAAGTTGTGAGGGTTAAAAAGCTTTTCTAGAATGGGAGCTCAGAATCTGTTGCCTTAGTTTAAGGTGTTAAAAAGGTGCAAGGTTAACACAGGAAAACTTGTTCATAGACAACTGTTTTCTCCTTGTGTAATTTCATCTGCTAAAGTATATGGCATCATCTTGGAAGTGTGACAACATGATTTTTATTTAAAAAAAAACCTCCACAAAATAAACTTTAATCCAAAGCAGCATGTATTTGTGTTCAGTGTTCATCTTATTGATCAGCACATATACTGACAATAATCCAGATTTACTTGAACCCATTGGGCATATTTGTGGTATTTACAGTTACATCGTTTTTACATTGTATTTGCATTGTATTTAATACATTGTATTTTTCATTGTCCCTGACATTTGGGGTGTGTACTGCTACAGAATCTATTAGTACATATAAATAAGTCATACAGTAGATGTAATAGCTTTTTATTTTAGCTCCCATTTTTTCCTGGGCACCCTGAGAATGCTCTCTATGAAAATCTCCATCTCAGAGATTTTAATAATTTTTCTCTAATAATTTCTTTAGAGAGTTGGTTGGTTCTTTCCTGGAAGCTTGTTGCCAAGCTATCTTCATTATGTTATTATTATTTAGGTTGTCCTTCCATGAAATAACACCAGAATTTCTAAGAACTTAATTTTGTGAGAATGGTTGACCTTTCAAGATACTGAAACCCCACACATTTTCTTTGGGAAGATGGCTGCATTTTATCTGTCGGGACAGACTGAGAGAACTTCTTGAAAAGAACTTCTTCCAGCTACTTTTCTGTGCTGAAGCCTAAAATAAAATTAGTAATAATTGCCAATGCTTCCTTCACATGGTTTAATAACAGAACTTATGGTAGAACATCCTATCAGCTGTTGGCTGCATTTATCATTCCAAGAGAGAAAAGCCACATGGAATTTTAACAGCCTCAGACCTTTTCAAAACAGGTGATTTTTAAAATTTTAATTGTCTGTTGAGGGCAGTCATTCATTTGTTTCAGCATTAGCAATATTTGGATCCCTGACTTAAATGCAGTCTGACTATTGTTCTTACCTTTTAGCTAGACTCAAGTGCCTGATGTTATAGGAAAGGGCTTTTGGCTCCTAATTATGCACATTCTTTTGTATATGTTATGAAAAAATTATTTTGGAATTATGCCTTCCCTGTCCAGGAACACACAACTTTTGTATATTAAAGTTAAAGCAAAACATGAGACTAATGGATATCTGATTTCCTTGGAAATAGGATTTTGCCACATGATGAATTCTGGGTGAATAATTATTATGTGTGGTTGTCACACTACGGCACATATTCCTGCCACGTAAATCAAACTGGCCACGGTGAATTGGAAATTTCCAAGATTTAACAGTCTTTGTTCCTTTACCCTGATCATCCTGGTATTCATTCCAGGATGTCCATATTTTCTGTCTCTGCTTTCACATTTTTCCATAAAATGTCTTTGCTGCTGTTTCTATTTCTAGACACAGTTTTATGAGTTTGTATTTATAGAATTCCTTTTGCATGTTTACATGTCCAAAAAATGCTCTAAGGCTGTATGTGGGTCAGCTTAGTTTATATGTTAGTGTGTATTTGTGCAAAAGAAGTTCAGATTTGGAGGGGAAGAAAAAAATTGTGGAATCCAGGATACAGAAACTTGGTAATTTAGTTTTTTGAAGAAACAAGTGATATTTTCACCCTGCAACCACTTGCTGAATATTCTGTAAATAGATTTTATTCATATCCCTTTAGGAGAAACGTGGCTGCAATTTATGGAAAGCTCATCATGCTTCATGGAAAAGCTGAATGCTGCAGCTTTCATTAAAGCTCAGTGGTTCATAAATGTTGCAGTGCTATGAACACTATAGAAGTGCTGGGTTGTTGGGGTTTTTCATTTTTTTTTTTTTTTTTTTTTTTTTTTTTTTTTTTTTTTTTGCCTTTCTGGCAGGCAATGTGATTTTGTTGCTTGAAAATAATTCCTGCCGAGTTCAAAGAGGGGAAAAAATGTGAATTCTCAATGAATTTCTGAAAGAATTTGGTGCTGGCTAATCAAAAGATTTTCAGAACAATCTAGAAGCTGATTGACAAGGTTTCAGTGGACTGTGCACTTGTGTGGCGTCCCCTCAGAGCTGTGTGCAGTGTCACATTCCAGCCAAATCATCCATTCTTGATTTGCCTGTCAAGAACTGAAGTTCAGGGAGAAACTTATGCTGGGGCCCAGCTCTGGGTAGCTGCAAACCTCACAGCTTTCAGATGTTAACAGTGGTAAAAAAATGGATCAGCAGAAAAGAGCTTTGCTGTGGAGTGACTTTCATTTCCAAAAGACGCAGTCTGTTAGTCACAACAAATTATATTCTCCCTTATCCCAGCAAGTTCTTCCATCCTGAGCAGAAATCCTGGGATTGGTGCTCGTGGTGTCCCTGCAGTGTCCTTGGCAAAGTGCTTGATGGATTAGCAAGAGAATTGTTCTATTACACAGATTATGGGCAACTCATTCTTCATAGTAACAGCTGAGTGTGGTGCATTGCTATTTACCATCCCAGGCAGACCAAATTAAAGTTTGAATATGGGTATATTAAAGCCATATATTAAAAAAAAAAAAAAAAAAGAAAAAAGAAAAATATAAGAAAGAAAATTAAAAAAGGATTCACTGTAGTTTTTAACTTGCTGGGTTTGTGAAGCATCTCCAGCCTCAGGACCTTGTGTGGACACCAAGGATTCTGAGTCATGTTTGAGGAGGGAGCAGCTCTTTGAGTTCATGTCTTGTGTGTTTAGGTGTAAATGGCCAAACATGAAGTAGATGTGAGAGTACAGATGGAATACAGAGAATATGGCCTGGCACTGCTTCAGGTGGGCTCTGGTCTGCAGCACTTTCCCTCATTTCTGTGATCCAACTCCCACCTCTGTTCCTTCCCAAGCTGAAAATAGGATATATACTTGTTGCTTCCATAAATATAAATATAAGTATAAATATAAATATAAATATAAATATAAATATAAATATAAATATAAATATAAATATAAATATAAATATAAATATAAATATGTATTTTGGCTTTTCACTAAATGGAACAATCCAGAGTATCAGAAAGAGGTAAAAAAGCCCTAAAGAAATATTGAAATGAATTAATATTTGAAATGAATTTTTTTTTGTCTTTTTTTTTCTTTTTAAGAAAGTAATTAGCTGTCATGACTATTTTGGTTACTCTGCAATAAGGAAATCCTTAAGGGATGAAAATATGCTCTAACTAGCTGCTTTGCAAATGTATAAAATTCATAATGTGTTTGATTAAAATGTCTGTATTTCTTAATTAAACTTTGCACTGAATTCTACAAACATTTCATGAAGAGTAATTCATAAATCCTATAAAGTACACACACACACACACACACCCCATCTTTGTCAAAGTCTGATGTATGGCTATTGAGAATTAATAAAAATATTCAAAACTAAATAGGAAGTTAGAAACACTGAAAAGAAGCAGCTCTTTGCATTACTGGGACCTTGGGCAGTGTTGAGACTTCATATTTTTCGTTAGAATTGTCTTTGTGATATTTCCATATTCTTAAGCATGCCAGAAATGTGTGAGAAAGGATAAATGGGAAAGAAATGCTGAAAAGGGCAGAAATGTGGACCTTGAGTTCTAAACTGGCAACAGGCTGCTGAAGGGATTTCTACTTCATTTGTTTTAGTATTTTAAAAATAGAATAATTAGGATAATTTACTGTCTTTTCCTGAAACTATTTTCTCCCCAAACTCTGAATCTGTGGGTGAACAAACTGATGTGGTCCTTTCACTGCAAACAGGGACAAATAAAGTCAGCAAATTAGCTTATAAATTCTTGTCCTGCACATGGGAATCGCATAACATTTAGAGGTAAATAAAGTGAGTTTATCTAAATAATGCATGCTCTGCAAAGGCTGCCAGCACAATGCTTTCCAATAACCTGTTTCTTGAATGATCATCCCCAGGTCACCTGAAGTACCCTTCTTCCCTCTTTGCTGAATTTTATTATACACACTTGTGATTTTCCGGCTCAGAAAGAGAAAAGAGCCATAATGACATTATTGCTCTGGTTTTTGTTGCTGAAATTTTCTCCAAGCCCTTCAGCAAAGTGAAGCTGAACCAAAATTGGTGGCATTCATCAGCCCCAGTGAACAAGCAGGGATCACTCTTCACCACAGAAAGAATTTTAATGTTTCATTGCAATCCAGGATTAAGGGCTGTTCTTTCCTCATCTCCCTCTCCCCATTCTGTTTTTCTTGGCCATTCATAATCCTGGCATTTGTGCTGACCTGTGTCCCTGGAAATTGTTTTGTAGCTCTTTAATTCCATTGTTTGGAATTACTCTGAGGTGATTTTTTTTTCTGTTCTCTTCAGTGACAAAGGCTGTTAGAAAAACCAGCTCATCTTAGGATAGGCTTAATCTCAAAAATCAGCTCCACAAGGTTTGACAAGAAAAATACTGAGTACAAAAATAGGAAAGTTGCATGGACAACAATGTATGATGTTACAATAGGAGGGAAAGAAAAATCTCTTGGATGTTTCCATTCAGAAATCTGAAATCATAATGCAGGAAAACATCACAAGTGGTAATTCTACTTTAAGGACAGAGTAAATAATTAAAATAGAAGAGCTTGATTTATACAGGTTTAAAATTCCCGATAAAGTGGCAAATAAAATAAAAATCTGTCAGAACCCAAGAAATTCTTCTGGCTGCCCTGGAGGACTCGAGCCCCTGTCTGGGGAGTTCAGAGACCTTGGCACAGAGCCCAAGACCCCTGTGCCTTTCATTTAGCCCTTGGAAAAAACAATTACCAACCTTTATATGAAGAATTACAAGCCACAAAAGTTTAAGTAGAATGATAGTAAATTTATCACAAAATAAAAAATAGATTTTTTGAAGTTTTTAGAATAGAAGTTCAAAGAACAAGATAGAAGAATCTAAGCATGTCCAGCCTTTCTCCTTCTTCTTCTTGGCCTCCCGCTTCTGCTGTGATGGTGGCACTTTTAGATTGGTTTAGAGTAGAAACTAACAGTCTAACATAGGTGATAGGTATTGGAAAGTAATTGTAAATATTGTACACATAGTTTTTAATATAAAAAGATAACGCTTTTTATATAAGATAAGCAGACCTCAACAAGACAAGAAAAAGAATTTTATAGATAACATACAACAAACAACCTTGAGACTGAGAAATGAAGACTCTGACTCCTTCTTCAAGCGCTGGGCTGAGAAAAGAGACTTTCTAATGTGTTTTGGGGTCACTCTGACCAAATAGAGACCCCAAGAAAAATAATTTTGCTTTCATTTCACTCTAAATTTAAAAAGTTAGGGTGAAAGACATGAACTTGAAATAAAAATTCCATTCTAGATGTTTCTGAAAATCTTTGTAGTTAAGTCAGCCCATTCGGTGTTTCTCATTCAACATTTTTATTATAATAAAATCACTCTATTTGATAAAATCAGGCGTGATAGAAATGCCTCAATGAGCTTTGGATTCCCACATGCTGTTCTGCCTGTGGCCTGAAAGCTGCTTTGAAAGGGCAAAAAAAAGGGAAAGAATTTTAAAAAGTCATTTATTTTCTCTGGTCAAAGCCAATCACAGCTCTCCTTGTGCACTGCCCAGTGCAGCATTTGGAGCAGCAGCTTCTGGTTTTAATTTTGGTGACACCCTGGGAGTGTCCAAGGCCAGGCTGGATGGGATTGGAGCCACCTGGGACAGTGGAAGGTGTCCCTGCCATGGCAGGGCTGGAATGAGATGATCTTTAACATCCCTTCCAAGTAAAGCTTGGGAGCCCCAGATTTTACCCTCTCAATATAATTTAATGCACAAGTATTAAATTGTCTTTTTGCACCCAAGTGTGACCAGCAGCAGATCCAGAACACGAGTTATTATGCAGATTTCTAAGAGATTTCTTTCTGCTCTGGAGGAGAACAAGAGTCGTTTATTTCAACAGAAATGTAAAATTCTGCAGCAGCTGATAATGTTGGCCCATTTGATCTCTAGCCAGGGGAACATCCCAAGACCTTCCAGGCTTACAAGGAGCATTTTAAACTGTACTCACCAGCCTTAACCAAATCCTGCCATAAGAACCAGTTTCAAATGACAAATTTTATTTTAAGATTTTCGGAGTGAGACTTTAGCTGCAAAATTTGCTTTCAGTTTTCCTGTGATATAGAGAAGGCTAAAAAGAAGTTTGTGCTTAGGAAGAGGGTGGCTTTCTTAACTTTCAAGCTGATTTTAACTCAGTTTGATGCCTGAAGAATGTCCTGTGTAACTCATCTCCTCTGCTCAGGAACTCAGTGGTGATGATGATGGTGGAAAACAAGCAGTGATCTGATTTTAGTTCAGGAATGTCAGGTTATTCCTGGTGTTAAAAGCTATGGCATTTGCCTGCTGATGAGATTATGGAAAATCAGTTTTCTTGTCTTGACACAGTTTCCCTTATGGGCTACTTTCAGTTGTGGATTGCAATTCCATGGGTAAAAAAAATTTTTGGAAGAGAAGAATGTGGAAATTTATTAGCTTCATCTTTGTATTTTGTAACAATATTGAGGACTGTATGTATTGGATTGATTCATTTTCTTTGCTCTTAATTGCAAAAATCCATTTGAATTTACCCAACTTCTTATTTCAATTTGGCAATGCATCTGTACATGATGGCTAGCACAAGTGCTTTTGAAAATACAAATCAAATTGATTAACAAGCATTTTATCCCAAGGAGACTTTTTTCTGAAGACTTTTTTTTCTGTCCAGTGATCATTATAAATATTTTAAAAACTTCTGTCTTTAAATGAAACATTATCCTTACATTCATATAGAACTAAAAAAAAATGCAATGCCTTAAAAAAAAATGATGCATTTATAGTTATGAATTATGATTATTTTCTAAACAATTTCATTTTCCACTACTTCTGCTTATAGATTCCAATTTAGAGTCATTGAGCCTTATTTCAGAAGAGGAGATTGGCTGCATTTTCCCCTGCTCACTCTGTACTTTATATTTAACTTTCCACCAATTCTGCCTGAGTGAGTGGGCACCAGTATTTGTTGAAGTTCCTTGTGTGCTTACAGGAAAGTAAGAAATGTAAAACTGTATTCAGAAAA
Source organism: Melospiza georgiana (assembly GCF_028018845.1). Classification (NCBI taxonomy): domain Eukaryota; kingdom Metazoa; phylum Chordata; class Aves; order Passeriformes; family Passerellidae; genus Melospiza; species Melospiza georgiana. The sequence goes on along the minus strand of NC_080430.1, from coordinate 150,183,983 downwards.
ATAATTTTCAGTGAGAACATATTTTACAAAATAATTATTTAAAACCAAGTGATACATACACTGAGCCAAGTTCCCCTGTGGTTTTTTTATAGTTACATCCCTCTAATTTTACATAGTTCCTGTTTTTCCTAAGACAGCAAGTGAAATAAAACCATTTTCTCTATAAAAAATACCACAGGATAGACTCAATTTAGGTTTATTTTACTGGATTTCAGTTGTTTACCCACTCTGGCAGGAAAGCAGATATTAGTGCAAGCCATACCATGGAAAGTGAATTAAAACAATATGTGTTTAATTAAAATATGCTTCATATTGAGAGAGGTGTTAATGATGCACAGTTTTCATTTAATAATTGTACAGCATCAATCCAATATTACCAAAGAGCCTTTAGGTCATACAGTGCTTCCATCAACCTCCTTGATAAACTAAAAATATCCAGGTTGATATTTTGACCTTTCTGGGGTTCTGCTGATATTTCTGAGAGAAAATTCTGACACTGTGTGAAAAATTTCCCAAATTGTGCTCCAAGGAATCAGGAGCAGAGCAGCAGAGCCCTTATCTGCCCCTTATCCTGCAGGACCAGCCCTTCCCTCATTTCATTGGAAAAATTGCTTTTGCCTTTGTATTTCTTGCAGGAAAATCAACCTTTAGGAAATCTCCCACTTCTTCCCTAATTTATAAATCAGTGTTTGATGGTATATTAATCCCTGTTTGATGGTGCAGTTCCTTTTACCCTGTGCATAAATGGGACACAGATCTGTAGAGACAGACCCTGCAATAAAATCAGAATTAAAACCAGAAGCAGTCTCACACTTGAGTGAGCTTTTCTTTCTTAGGGATGCTCATTCAGGCTTCTTCTCCTGGTGCACACTGAGCTGCTCTGATTTGAGTTCTCTTGGGCTTTTTTGGGACTCTGGGCAGGCTGTGACTGCAGCAAAGCTATCAAAAAGCTATTTCTATAGGCTGTGTATTTTGCTTTTTCTGTCTGCACCCAATTCTTACATGACATACCAGGAGAGCTTATCTTCTCTGCACTACTGCTTTCTTTGGCTAGACTAAAAATAATTTCCATGCTTACTTTTTTTTTCCATTCTTCCTCTTTTAAGAACTGAATTGACAGAATAGAAGTTGAAAGTGGAAACATGTAGTATCAAGAATGAGTTCATACTGAAATATTTTACAAACCACACGTGAGTGACCATGCAAGGTGTATAAGGGTGAAAAGGGCACAAAAAGTTCCTGCTGTACCATGGTTTGCATTGCCTGTGGAGTAAACCAGCAAGTGGTTACATACAAACTTCAGCTTTCACCTAATCCTTGCATCATTTGGCTTTTTTTTTCTATCTTTTTCCATCAAACTTACCAAGTTTAATAAATTTATCAAATGAAGTTCAATGTAGTGGTTTAGTCCAGGGCATAAATCCCGGCACCTGCCTAACTTGAGAGAGCTGAAGTGACCAAAATCGTATTTATTCTATAAAATGCTCAATTTAACATTCCATTTCTCCCTCATTTTTAAAGTTAAGCAAAGGGCAGCTGTTCCACAGTCAGAACATGCTGGTGTTAAACCAACGGGCTTCCTGCTCTCATTTTAAATTGTTTGGAAAAGTCTTAATTTGATTCAGAATCTTAATGAGTGATGACCTCCTTTGGTCACCTGAATCTGCAGGCAAGTCCAATGTACAGACCCTGGTGTGAGTGACCCTGCAATGCCATGGAGTCATGGAATGGTTTGGTTTGGAAGGACCTAAAATTAAATCTAAATTCTACTTAAAGAAAATTTCTGGCTCATATTGTAGGAAAATTGGTGCTTATTCCACCAAAATTCTGAGGGTTGTGTCCTGTCTCACTTCAGCCTTTGCAATTGTATTTGTGTTTCCTTTCCCTGGGAACTCCTGCAGCAAACCGGGCTTTTACTGCTGCAGAATGTTCTTGCAATTTCACAATTTGCTACAGTAATATTTCATCCAAGACAAGAAATTTAACAGGAGGTTTTCAGGAAAAGAAAATAAATTAAAAAAAAAGAATTCTCCTCTCTATTACATCAGTACATTCCCCTGTACAAAGCAACCCTCACTTCAGAGAAGAATTCTAGCAAGATCTATCCTTGTTTAAGTATCATGGAAGTTCACAAAACCATCCATCAATTGTTTTTGAGGTACTTTTTAACTTCTTTCAACAATATCTCAGGAAGTGGCTGAAGTTACTTTGTTTTGGTCAGAATGTTAGGTGGATAATGCTGAATTTTTGAGGTCATTGTTGATGTGCAGTGTAACATGGGAAATAAATCAGAGATGATTTTGTTTTGATGTCAAGTAACCATCCTAGCTGTACTCAGAATTTTTTTTTTAATGCTGGACACCTTTATAGAACTGTCAATATTTTAAACCTTGTGGGTGTAGTCTGTGTCTTTGTGACAGTGTGAAAAATGGAATGGTTCTCATGGCAGAGTTTCCCTTCAGAACTGGGTTAGCAGTCCCCATGCACAGCTGAAGCTTTGAAATTTGGTTTTTCCAGGGGTATCTGTGACGGATTCACATTCACCCATGGTTTCCCATGAGAGCATTCTCAGATTGGTCTCCTGAGTGGGGATTATCCCTGTACACTGAGTTTTACAGGAGATTTTGTCCCCTGCTCAGAAGGCTTGGCACGAAGTCTGGCCTTTCTTCAACATGCAATGTAGAAAATGAGGCGTTCTTCAACCACTTAAAAAAGAAAAGTGGTTTTCTTCTTTTCAGGTTTTAAGTTTCACCACTGTCAGAAGGCACAGGATCACTCCCAGATTTGTTCTAGTGTTAGGGACACAAAATACAACACATGCACAAAGTTCTCTGTCAATGTCTGCAAGGTAGTTGAAAGTTTTTTTAAAAATTCAGAATTGCCCAAATATTGATGAAATCAGCTTTGGATTACTGTAGTGCAGTGGCTGCCTTCCCTATTCCTGAGTTTATGTAGCAGAGCTTTGAGCTGTGACAGTCCCGTGGTTTCCATCACACCCCGGCTCTTCTCTCAGTGCACCAGGATGGGTTCCCCACTCTGCTGCAGGATCCTCCTGCTGCAGAGAGTTGGGATGGTTCTCCCTGAACACATCAAACTGTGCCTGCAGCACTGCCAATCAAGGGGAAATAAAAAAAAAAAAAAGTAGATAATACATCTATACATCTATTTTTTCATAGTGATGTCTTTTTTTTTTTTTTTTTTTTTTTTTTTTTTTTTTTGGCATTCATTTTTATGAAGCCACAGTAATAAGGTTTTCACTTTGGAATGAGAGTCTGAGAAATCCTTCATAATTACACTGGAAGGTGCACAGTTTGTTAACATGTGTGTGGTATTTTGTTTTAGATGCTTGAAGTGATGTTACCTGGAATAGGCAAACAATGTACTGTAAAGTCAGGGGATGGAGTAGGGATGTGGGAGCTGCTTCAGGCTCTTGCTGTTTCATTTGTGCTGATTTAGGAGGCATTGGAAGTGCTTCTGTGATTTCCAAACCAAATAGCAAAATCTTCTTTCTCATAAAATATAAATAAATGATAAATCTTTTTGTACTCATCCCAGTGGATGTTGCATTATATCATGTGTTCATCTATTTTTCTTTTTTTTTTACCTTCAGTTTGTCAGTGTTTGCACTCCTAGGAAATGTGTTCTCCTGCAAGGAGAAAAAAGTAAAAAGTAAAAAGTTTTCAAATGTTGATGGCAATAGAAATGAATGAGATATACATTAATAATAGAAATGGGTTTTATTCACTGGTTTCAGAGCACTGATGTGTTTTGGTAGCAAAGGGAGTGGGTAATTTTGACATTAAGCAGTGTTGCCCTGGGCTCTGATTAGGCTGAGAGAGTTGGAGACACAAAGCAGGTGGTTCTTGGAAGCATTAATTCAGTTTTTCCTCAGCTCCTTCTCTTTGGGGCTCTCTCAGGAGCCAAGGGGGAAGAGGGTGGCTCTGTGAGTGCTCCTGGTTTTGAAATAAATGTCAAATGCAACCACAAATTTTAAAAATTGCAGAAAAAAATCCTATCCATGTCTCAGTTTGGGGTGTCAGAGGGAAAGCAGTGACTGCATCTGCCTTGGCAGGTTTGCATAGCACAGAAAAAGGGATTATTGCAGACCACTGTGTTCTTTGCATCCTAAATTGTCAGGAAGGGACAAGATAAAGAAATAAAGCAGTCCAGTTCTTAACTCTTCTAATAAACCCCAGATTTTTAGGGAAGACTGAGGGGAATTTTATTGCAGTGCTCCAGCCTTGCAGACCTGTTGCAAATTGGTGTTATTTGTATGAAGGGTGACATGGGCTTAGGGAAAACAGTATTTACTTCCTTATCTGAAAATCAGTTTTCCTAAGAACTCAAAGGAGAAAGTTTAATTTCAGCTTGTTTTCTGAAGTATGGATTTTTAACATTATTTTTAGTTATGACAAATTTCAAGAGGTGGTGACACAATGCTGCTGGATGCTTTGCTGGTGATACAATTTTTTTTCATAGTTCTGCAAATTTTTCAGTTCATTTGGTAATCTCAACTCCAGAAATAAGAGTGCCCTTGTCTGCTCTGCAGGTTTGGAAGTCATCAATTGTCCCTGGCTTGTGTAGATGAAACAAATATAAAAATTATATTCTGTTATGTTTAAATCTATTATTTGTATTGCTTGAAGTCTATTAATGTGTAATACACCCACACAGTGCCAAGTGGAATAATCCCTCAGTGATTTCCAGGATGCTGAACCAGTGACTCTGAGCTGTCATTTTATTGGTGGCATGAGAGAGCACTTAATTTGTGGGTTTTATTTTCCAAGTGTTCATTAGCATCATCAATTCCTCTTGGGGAAAAAAGAAAAGGGAAAACATAAAGTGTTGACTTGAGACTATGTCACAAGGTGGGAAAAGAGTTAGAGCTGGAAATGTGAAATGTTACAGGATGCTGTGTTGAGTTCTCAGGAAAATATTATTATGAATTTAAGTGCTGGATGTTGAGGGAAGGAGTCTCTGGTCTGCAAATGGCACCTCAGATCTTGGCAGAAAGGTCAGCATCAGTCACCTGGGAAGGGAAATTATCAATCAAAAGTTCTGCAAGGTTTCTTTCCCAGATTGAGGCAGAGTATTGGAAGATGTGACCTCACTCTGGAGCTCTGCTTTTAGGAAATTGTGTCTGCTTATTGTGGGCTGCTGCTGGAATCAGCAGTTGAAGTATTTTCATTAGGACTGCTTAAAAACTGTCCAAATTGTGTTCATTAATTAAAACAACTTAGCTAAGTAAATTTATTTTGAAGTATTTGTCATTTTCATGGCAATAGGGGTCTAAATAAGTGGGATTTTGTCATGCTGAAATGACAAAGGAAATGCAAATTGGATCTTTAAAAAAATGAAAGAGAGAGTTGCAGTAAAATGCATTGATAAATACTTTAAAAATGACTCCCCCAATGACTGGACAAGATTTAAAATTGATAACTCATAGAAGGTATTAGTTATTTTTAATTTCAGCACAGGAGGAGACAGCTGGCTGGAAATCAGCAGAGGAAAAGTTTTAAGTCCCACATCTTGTCTCTAGTTTTTCTGTTGATTATAAAGGGAAAGATTCAACACAGGCTTACTTTTTTGTTTTTGTGATGTTGATATGCTGCTTTTTAAAAATGACACAGGATCATTTTTTCCATTAATTAAAAATAATACTATTTTTCTTTTGCATTTGTGCCCTGAGTGGAAGAATGAAACTGAACACAAAAGTTGCTGTGGACTCTCAGGTGTTGTTTCAGACCTGAACCAACTCTGATATCTCCCATTTCTGTTTCAGCCACTTTAGAAAACAAAAACAAAAAGCAAGTCACAGCTTTTCTGTGCCATTAATATTATCTTTGCTTTACCTTTTAATGTTATCTTTGCTTTACCTTGCCAGAGTGCACCAATGATGCTGAGGTGTCTCCCCAGGCCCATGTTGGAGCATCCTGGGAGAGCAAAGCTGTTCTGTGCCTGATTTTGGAGGGTGACATTTTGGAGATGCAGGGAGGTTGATTTTTTTTTCCTTTGTAGGCAGGGATGAAGGAGAATATTTGAAAATGAGTGTTTGATATAATAGCTAAAAGGTATTTGCTTTCTTCTTTAATTTAGCTTAATTTGAGAACTGGTGGAGTTCCTCACCTCTATAACATTAACTTTTTGAGAAGCCCTTCAGAATATTATACTTTAGGAACTCTGCATTTGGTTGAAGTAATAAAATATATTTTAAAAAAAAAGTTACTTGAAAGGGACAACTTGATTAGGAGATTGTGTGATTGACTAAAACTTGTTTTATTATGGAACCTGATACACTTGAGCAAATCTGAATCAGATAAACAAAGAGTTTTGCCTTTTCCACTCTGCAAGAATTGTCATCAAACTCAAACTCAGCTGAGTTGCTCCATGTTTTGCCTCAGCCAATCAATTAGCAAAACATTAATTTTTTATAAATGTCATCCTGCTATAAAATCACTTTGTGTCAGTTGATTTTCCCCTGGAACTAATTTCTATGGCACAGGGAGAAGTATTGAAGTGTGCAATATTTTGGATCTGAACAAGATTTGTTACAGTAGCATTAGAACCATATGCTTTAAACCAGATGGGATGTAAGTTGTTTTTTTCAGGTCTGCTTTCTTTCACAAAACTTTAGATGAAAAAAATGATTGTTTATCAATAAAGGCTTTTTGCTCATCCATCCTGATGAGATTTATCATCACACATGAGAATCATATCTCTATCACAGGTTTTCCTAAGCAATACTGATTCATAAAATTATTTCTTTCTTACTATTCCAAGGAAGAATTGGTGTCTTGAAGTGTTAAATTGTTGCTACTTCTATTTTGCTGCAATTTTTGCCTTGGGTACAGGAAAGAATTGGGAGCAGAAGTTTGTCTAAAGATGGGTCACTGTGGTTATCTCTGAATTTTGTATCAAATCTGTCAAGTTTACCTGATAAAATTTTAACCTCTGAAATTGTGCCTAAATGCATTTGGCATTTTGTTGTGTTTACAGGGAAATAGAGTGACTTTCTTGAAATTTTACTTGAATATTTATAACTTCCTACTGTTGTAAGGTGAAGTTTTTAAGAGCCACCACTGGGCTCTTCAGCACTCTGGAATAAGCCAGAAATGGAAAAACCAGATCTGGGGACCAATATTCAGTGTTTTTCCCAGCCTCTCTCTGTCCTCTTGCAGTGGGAAATTTGTGCTGAGCAGCTTTCTATCAAAAACTCTTGTCTGGAGGATTCTCTTTCCTAGCAGCTCACTCAGCATTCATGAACAAAACCCCAAACTTTCTTCTCCTTTTTGGTGTGAGAGCTCCAGTGAGAGCTGTGTTAAAGGAGACCTGGGCTTGTGATGTGAGAGCATAAAAATTCCTGTTTGCTCAGTTCTTACAAGTGTGAATTCTAATTTACAAATGCAGGACAAAAATGCTTTTCTTCTCACTTTCATCTGAGTTTCTGCAGAAAGGGACACTTTTTCCATCAGAAAGGAGTCTGCATTTTCTAAAATCTCTCAGCTTTCTAAAATCCCTGCACTTCTTCAAAGCTCTGCTCACAGAGATGATGGGTGTACAACCAAATTTTTAAATAGTTCTTCAATAGCATTACTAATTTCTCCTCAATATTCTCATGCTATTTTTTCTCTACAGTGAATGCAGAGCTGCACTCACCTGGGAAATCCCAGTTTTTGAACCAGAATGTGTCTGTTTGTGCTACTCCTGCTTCTCATTCCCTTTGATTTTCTGTTTCAAAACACAACCAGCTTAAAGACATTTGGAACTTCTTGCTAAGAAGCTGATTAAAATATGGCAATAAAAAGAAATTATATTTCAGGAATACTTTGGAGCTGTCCTGGTGCACATTTGCTTTCAGATAAGGCAGCTGGTTTTTGCTAGTGTTTGTTCAGGAACATAAATCTGTATCTTTTAAAGATCTTTGTTTAGGTTTGGTGTATTTGTGTTCATTCTTTATGACACTTGTATCAACCTGAGGGTTTGTGAAGGTTCATAAATGAAAAAGTGGCCTGCTAAGAGCCCACTCAGCCAGTTTAATCTGCAGTCATTGCCAGACAAGAAACCTTGAGTCAAAAATATCAATGTTCCTACAAAACCGTTTATTACTGTCTTTCTGAAATAGTCTCATGTGGGAGAGCCACAGTGCTCTGTGCAAAAGGAGAGGGGGCAGAACCCAGGAGTGCACCAAGAGTGAGCACTGCACTCACAATTTAAAGTGGCCAACAACCTATTTGCAATGGCTGGGATGTAAGGAATATGATGTGTGCCATGTTTCTGCCCCTTGCAACAGCTGAATTTTCTATTTGGAGTTCATTTTTGGCACTTCTGGTGGATTTTGTATGTGTGCTGCTCATCAGACTGACAGTAACACAGGTTCTGATCCATTGGTATGTCCACCTCATTATTTAGAACTTTTACACAGATTAAAATTGTTGTTATCCTTTTGAGTTGGAAAAAACCAACCAAAGGCATTAATATCCTCAAACAAGAGAATAAAATTAATGAGCATGAAAAAAAATATAAATTCATGATCAAGGAAAAAAAAATCTGGTTTTGCAGGAGGAAGTGAAAATCTCTAAGAAAAGAGAAGAACCAGGTTGTGTATTTTGGGGAGCTTAGTAAGGTTTTTGACATTCCTTCTTATATATAAAAACACTTGAAGCTGAAGGGACATGGTTTGGATTGGTCTTCTGTACAGGAATGTGGAATTCCTTGGAAAACCATCTGTAGAAAAATCATGAAAGGTTCATTGAGACTGGCAGGATTTGTGGAATGGAGCTCAGAAAGACTTTCTGATTAATATTTTCATTACCAACCTTGCTGGTGGACTAGAAGACATTAAATATACAGGAAAGCTGGGAGAGAAATTACTTGAAGAACTGGAGTGAAAAATGTAAGGATTTTTATAGGAACAAGGACAAGCTCCTGAGTTTAGGAGAGAAGCCTTTGTTGATTCTCTGGTGTGCCTTTGTAGCAGGCAGAGAATTCAGAGTTCAGTTGTGGTTTTGATTAGACATCTGCACAGTGGGAGCTGAGAGAGAACGAGAGAATCTTTTTTTGGCTCGACAGCAGACCAGGAGGTGCATGACAGCCCTCTAATATGTTACTTCTTGTACTGATTTTGGCTGGGATAGATAATTTTCTTCACAGTGGCTTGTAAGGTGGTTTGTATTTGAGATGAAAGCACTGTTGATAACATGAGGATGTTTTAGGTATTGCTTACAGAGCATCAAGGCCTTTTCTGCTCCTCCCTCTGCCCTGCCAGGGGAGGCTGGGGCTGCACCAGGAGTTGGGAGGGCACAGCCAGGACAGCTGACCCAAGGGATATTCCATAAACCCTGACAGGTTATATTCCATAAACCCTGTCAGGTTATATTGGGCACAGCAGTAAAATCTGGGGGAAGGAGGAGGAAGGGGTGGGTGATGTTTGTCTGCCCAAGTCACCGTTCTGATGGAGCTTGGCTTTCCTGAGCACCTGCCTGCCCATGAGGAGGGGTGAATGAATTCTTTGGTTTCCTTTGCTTGTGTTCACAGGTTTTGCTTTCCCCCTTAAGCTGTCTTTGTCTCAGCCCATGAGTTTTCTCAGTTCTGCCCTTCCAGGTGTCCCCACATCCCAGTGTGGCTGTGCTGGGCTGAATTGCTGGCTGAGGTTAACCTCAACACAAAAAGAACACATTTCTTGTTTTTCTGGTTAAAAAGAAAAAAAAAGTTGGAAATAAAGTTCTATGAAAAGTGTATTTTTATACAGTGCATTTGGAAAAAAAACAAAACCACAAAGTTATGGGAAGAGGTTGTCTTGGGAAGCTGTGGTGGCTTCACTGTGGAAACCTCTGAGGTCCAACAAGACAGAAATGTCTCAGAAATGATCAGGTGTGGCAAGACACTCATGTGGGGAAAGGAGATGGAGCAGATGTCTTCTCCAGGAGCAAGATCCTCTGATTTTCATTACAGCCTCATGAGGTTGCCCTGTGTGGTACACCAGAAATCTCTGTGCTCACCCATCCTCACCATTTTAATTGGTGGGTGTGTGTTCAGGCATATAAACTTGTCAAGCTGTATCCTCCATTGTTGATGAGTGCATAAATTAGCTCTTTTATTTTTACATTTATGAGACTATAAAGCCTTCCTTTGCATATCAAAACAGAAACTTACACATTTCCTAATGGCTTGTGGGAAGCAAATGAAGCTTGAATTTGGTTCTTTTCATTTTGACAACTGCTATTGATATGAAGTGTAATGAAAGCAGCCTGTTTGTTAGGCTTTTAGTTGTTTGGGATGCTGTTTCCAGTCTTTAATTTACAAGGATGAAATAATTGACTCTTGTCCTTACAGGGCTGGCTGGGAATTAGTGGCTGCAGTTATGTTTTATTTAACCTGTAGTGCCTGTGAGAATAAATGGACACCTGTCTTTAATAAACACAGAGGATGGGCTGCTTAAATGGTTAAAGATTTTTGGTGCTTGATAACCTTCTGATTGCACAAGGATGGACTAAAAAAACCTTGTGAATGATGAGCAGTGATAAAGTCAAAGGAAGTGAAGCAGAAAATGTACATTAATGTAACTACTGCTGAGTTTAGGTTCTCATGGCAAATACAGAATATTTTGCTTTATAGTCCCCCAGCCAAGTTCCAAGGCACTTTTGGAACAGCATGATTTTGGGTATAATAATAGGAATTATTTTAGTGATATTATTGTTTTCTTTAGTTGGATCTGATGAACACACAGGCCAAAACTGTGAATCTGAATAGTTGTTATCATCACAGATGTGAATATCCTTTGCAGAAAGTCTGAGGATTACTACTAAACATGAGTAAACCTTGCAGAGCTCCCAGGGCAAAGCCACAGCATCATAGAAAATACTGGCTTATTTTTTGCTGTGGTTACAATTAAGGTCAGATTTCTATCAATTAGCAAAGTTGAATTTCATATCAGTTGTATTGAGTTTAAATTTTGCTGAGGAGTTTACATGAGCTCTGTGACTGGCAGAGTAAAAGATATGGCCTGAATAATTTGAGACATCAGAAAAAACAATTCTTACTGACAGTAACTTGACTCCTCCCTCTCCTCTATACCTGCATTTTCAAGCTGTTCTCCCACCCTACAGCTCTGATCTTGTTTGGGTATGTCTAATCAGAATTTCTACATAATTATTTTAAATTATTAATTTGGAAAGTTATATAATGTATAAGAAAGGTGGTGGGCAGCTGCCCACAAAGACTTTTGCTTAATTTACTGTGAAGAAAGCATAGCATTGTCATTGGACAAGGAATAATCTAAAATTAAAATACCTAAAGATAATCACTTGAAGCATCAAATGCCTTTTGCCATTTCATTATACCCACATTGCCATGCATTGTTTTGTTTTGACCCGTTATAAATTATCCACATAATACCAAACTTTCACATTTGCTCCACAGCCACCTCCTTTGCTCCTAGTGCCTTTCATGATGCCACCTCTGTTTTTATTCTCTACTGGCCCCAACTTCTCTTTTTGACCTCCTCCCTCCCCTCATTTTTCAGTGTACACTGTATTTCCTTCTTCCTGTGCTCTTCCTGCCATACCCATTGAAGTGCTGAGGTTCCCAGCACAGGAGGAGAAGATGGTGGATCCCATTCTGTCATGGGTGTCTTGCTGCAACATTTGTCACTTTTGGGGTCCTCTCTCCCTTGCTCCCAGGGACAGTGACCTGTGCCAAGTTATTTTATTTTCCCTAGAAGTGTTTGCTCTCATGTTACCAAGCCAAACCCATACTGGATGAAGTTCTGGTAGCTGCTGGAGCTTCATTTCCCACCTCTTGCCACTCCTCTGCTCTTCCTCTTGCTTGAATTCTGCCTGGGTTCTTCAACCCCTGCCCAGTTCTGCAAACAGATTTATTGTTGAAATGGTATTATTGGTATGGTACCTAACACAGAGCCTCTGGGTGGCACCACAACATGAATAATGATAATTATAATAAGTCGAGTCAGCCATTAAATCACTTCACCTTCAAATTTTGGCTATGTGTGGAGGCCTTTTTTATTTCTAGAGCTGACTTCTTCAAATCTAAAATTCATTACTCAGTGCATTTTTCATCTCCTCAGACGTGCTGGCGCTCAGAGAAAATTGGGCTGCAAAAAGAGACCGAAGAAGCTTTAATTAAAAAGCAAATAGCATTTTTCAGCAGAGAGAAGAGGTGGTGAGATCTCCCCCAGGCTTTTCTTACTATAAAAAGATCCTTCTATTTTTGTTTCACTTGCCTTTTAAAAATCCACCACCTACCTTGTTTGTTCATTCCCATTTGGAGTTTACTGATCCAGATGTAAGAGAGGTATTCAAGATTAGCAGCTGTGCTGTGGCAGCCTTAAGGGGTCTATGACTCCCTCTGTAAAAATAAAATTGCAGGCTCTGCACATTGCTACCCAGCCAGGGGGAGGAAGCTCTAATAGTGTCAGTACCTTTTATATCCAATATTTAATTGCCCAGTGTGTAAAGATGGATTATTTTGGCAATAAGTAGAGCAGGTAAAATGTGTGTGGGGTGTTATTTATTTGTTAAATTTTGTTTCAGAGCAGACCATGATGGTTGAAGGAGGAAAAGTGAAATGCTGTGCATTTTACTTCATTTTTTGCAGTTTCATTTAGTATGGTGTGGGTTATTAACCCTACTATTGCTATTTTGGGGAAAGTTAGGAGATTTAACATACGTATTTTTTACAAATGTAAATCACATTATGGTGTTTAGGACATGGTTTATTGGTGAACCTGGCAGTGTTATGTTAATAGTTGATCTTAGGGGTCTTTTACAACCTTCATGATTCTCTGATTCTATGACAAAATAATGTATTGATCACATTCCCAGACCTGGCAGAGTTGGCTGAGTTGTGGTACAACTGCTCTGAAAGCTTTTTTCTGCAGTTTACTCTCTTGTATTCAAAATCAAAGCAATGAAAGCCCATTAGAATTTATTAGCTATTTGATGACCAGTTTGAAATGAGATGTGATCTTTCTTTGTACTTCACAAGAGCATGTCTTGTTCTGTTATATTTAGCTGTAATTGGCATCTTTATTGGCAGTCTGAAGAAAATGAAATGGTGAGGTGGGTCCTGGGAGCTGATTAGACCCTCTTAATTACTGAATATTTGTACTCCTGGGAGACACTCAACTGTAGCTGTGGTGAAGGGGAATTTTACTCTGCTGCTTCTTTTTATCTTTGCAAAAGACAGCAACTGATGCTGCTGAGCTTTCAGTCCTCTCTCCTCCATGTGAATAAAACCAGGAATTCTTTTCCTGAAGCAATTTTAATTTCCATTTGAATGTTGGGCAGTGTATTTCTAGGTGCTTCCAGAGGTGCTGAATATTTCCCTGACTGGAGCATGCCATCCATCCCATGGATGTGGTTTTAAGTTCTCAGAGAGAAACCCTTTTTTTACTTCAGTACTTAAGAATTTGATTTTTGGATTAGTGGCAACAAGGATTTCACCTCTAATGTCATATATTAGGACGGCCTGACCTTCAGGTCATGTAATGAAAGTTTCTTGGAAGTAGAGGAAAAGGTATATTTAGTATTTTTTCTTAATTAAAATTTAAAATTATTACAGTCTTACACTGTTTTCTCTGAAATAATGGTTTATGAAATTCTGGAATGACAAACATTGATTCAAAGTAACTTCAAGCTATAACTTGATTATTCTGAGAATTACACTCCTTTTCAAGTAATGTTTGGCATTTTGAGGATTTATTCATTAACAGGCACTGTCTGGTTGCTGTGGAAAGCTCTGCTCCCTCTGTAAATGTTTAAAATGTCTCTGTGCACTCTCTCTTGAGAGAAGATTTGACTTTTTAAATGTGCCTCGTTACAGCTGTTTTGAGATGGAGAATTTGCACTTTCCAACATTTTCCAAGCAGCAGGGACATTACTTACAAATGTCCCTTTTTGAATAGCATGAACTCCAATCAATCAATCAATCAATCAATCAATCTCTTCTTGAGCATCAGGGCTTTCCTTCACCTTTGTAACTGAGAACTGACTTGTTCCTTATGATCAGAATATGCACTTACATAAAACTGCACCTGGAGGTGATATGACAGCCTGGGTTTTTTTTAGATTTTATTTTTGTTTTAGCTCATTACTTTTGATAATCAAATGTAAGAGACCTCCCTCTTTTTATTAGGATGTAGTTGTTTGGTATCAGTCCTTCCAAGCAGTCTCTTTCCAGCTGGTTGTTTTGCATTTGTGAGAATATAAATCCATGAGAGTCGCAAGAGCATTTAACCTCCTGCCACTCAATGTGTGCATAAAACTTTAAGACTTCTGGTTTTAAAATGTTTTAGCAGTATAAAAACTCTTGAAGTCATCAATTTTATTATAGACCTTTAGCTGCTTTTTCATTCTTCTGAGGGACAATACCTTTTCCTTGTCTGATGCACTGGAGTGCCTCTTCCTCAAGTCCTTTAGTACATAACTCTTAGTGAATTCCAGTTCCAGTGGAAATTGCAGCTTGATTGATGTTCTCCTATTGAAGGCTGCTGATAAAATGCATTCTGAAATGTATGATAAAGAGTCTTGAAACAAATAACCATTCAAGTTGGAAGCTGTACTCAGGATTATTCTAGTAATGGTTAATATATGCTTCAGAAATGTCTTTTTTCTTACCCAGGTTATAATATGCTCAAACTTATTATAAAAATAAACTGGTACTGAATGTGTTGAACAATAGGGTGATTTATGTGATTAGAAATAAATTTTCTGTGTTACTAGATGGAAATATTTCTAATTCATCTCTTAAACACTTAGTGGAATTCTTTTATAGTGGCCTTGGACACACAAACACAGTGTCAGCTTGAATCATCAGATGGAGGCTTTAGGTCTGGCTCTGATGTTCCTCATTTTCATTTTACTGCCATATAAATTGTATTCTCTTGGCTTTCAGGTTTTTTTCTCATCTTGTTTGGAAGAGACTATTCTACATATACTTTGATTTTTTTCATAGTCCCTTTGTTTCTAGATTTTTAGGCAGTGTCCATCATTTCTGTTACATTAAGCTTCTTGCCTTTTTTCCATGCCTAACCATCTGCCCTTGTCTTTATTTCATCTCTAACCAGCCCCATGCCTACTCTCCTTGTAAAATTCAGATCCCCTCAGATGATTTATTTCCATTATGATGCTGACAAAACTGTAGACAAACTATAACTGTGCATTTTATAGGCATCTTATTCTTTTAAAGGCATTTACTAAAAGGGGAGTGTAATCCCAGTGCCTGTTTTATTTATACATGTACCATTTTTCTCTAATTCTCATCTGGTTTTAAATGCCTAAATTTGCATATTGATTACAAAGAGAGAAAAAAAAGAAAGAAAATAATGGGAATTTGAACGTTCTCCAAGTAACTGTCTTTTAATTGTCATCTTTCTGAAGTAGTTGCCTACAAATTACCTACAGATTGTTCAAATGTCTAAACTCAACTGCAACAGTAGGAATCATCCCTAAAATCTCATTAGAATAGTGCTGGCAAACCTGTTAGACATTAACAGTAGTACTCTAAGATCTGGGAAATGATACCTTAAAATCATCCTCTGTAATTTAAATATTATTAAAGGAAAAGAGGGGAAATGATAAAGTGTCAGCAGAAGTTAATGATGTGTAAGGTATCCATGTTATTAAATATGTATCACAGGTTTAAAATTTTCTTGGAAGTTTTCATAATGGAAGTACCAAGCAGCAGAATTTTATATCAGTACTTTAAAAAAGCATTTTTTACTTGTTGGGAACAGTGATCTCAGCCTCTCACAGCTTCAGCTCTTAGACTTGGAGACTCATAACAGCTTTTCTGCCCAGTGATGAATGACCACTTAGATTTTCCTTTCAGTTAAAATTACTTTTGTGTAAAATGCTATAGATTTTAAATTGGGAGAGGAGACTATTTATCCAGCCCTTGCTATCTGTTGTATTTCTCCTTTAATATTGCTTGGAAAAATGATCATCTTTACACAGAAACAGGTTGTAAACATTAGACAATTTGGTATCAAAAACCACATTTCTGCCCTTAAATATTCTCTTGGGGAAGAAGAGACTGCCTGAAGTTCCCCAGGAGCAGGAAGACAGATGTGTGATATTGGAGGCTCAGTACAAGGAATAGTGAAAGGATCCCACAGCACTGGAGTACTTAAACTGGGAGGAACAGTGAGGTGATACTCCGTACATCAAAATCAGACAGAAGCAGGGAGGAGGAGGATGGGGTTGTGTAATGTGTCCTTTCAACTTCCCAGTGAAGTTCTGTTCCCCTTGAGACCTTGCAGTTCCCCTTGGGATCTTCCAGCTCCCCCTGTGGCACTCCAGTTCCCTTTGGGACCCTCCAGTTCCCTTTGGGACACTCCAGTTTTCCTTGGGACCTTCCAGTTTCCCCTGGGACCCTCCAGTTCCCCTTGGGACCCTCCAGTTCCTCTTGGGACCCTCCAGTTTCCCCTGGGACCCTCCAGTTCCCCTTGGGACCCTCCAGTTCCTCTTGGGACCCTCCAGTTTCCCCTGGGACCCTCCAGTTCCCCTTGGGACCCTCCAGTTCCCCTTCTGGACCTTCCAGCAGGTTTTTGTCCACCTGCCCACAGGAGCAGCCCTGCAGGAGGAGGACACAGATTTATTTCTTCTGGTGGCACAAATTGTCTTCCAGTCCCAGTTGGTGGCTCAGAAGGGAGTGTGAGGAGCAGGGACAATGCCACATGATCCTTTCCCATAAATATATGGCCAGGATTTACATTCCCAGCTTCTGGGAACGACATGTTCAGGACTTTCTCATCTTCAGCTCCAATGAATTAATAGCTGCTAAAAGTGTGATGCTCCACAAGTGGGATTGATGTCTCTGTGGGCTGCTGGACTCATGGCCCCTATAGCATTTGGTGGTGGTAGAGTCCCACAGCTTATCTGGGCTGTCTGAAATGTATTTTCCAGGGTTTGCTTTACATTTGTCACTTGATAACTGTATTCGTGTCCCAGTTGTGTCATGTGGAACTGTGGAAGAATTAGTCCCTTGTCATCTTTATTTTATAATTCCTGATTTTATACATCTGTATCAGTTCCTGTTTTACCAGCTATATAATGAAAATGCTTGGCTTTTTTCTCATGTTGAAAGTACTGTGGGTTTTGAGTTTCTTTATTTGTTTTTTGGTCATTCTTTTTGGAGGTTTTTTGTTGGTTTTTTTCCTGCTCTCTTTATTATTGTCTCACAGTAATAATTGTTTTGTGTTGTGTGCTGTGGCTCTCACAGGACTGTTGGCCATGTAGCTGAGATTGCTTCACAGAGCGGTGATGAGTAAGAAGCTGTCAGTGCTTCCCTTCCACCCCAGAGCTCTCTGCTTCCCTTTGCATTCCAGCTGCTCGTCCATCCCCCCATCCCTCAGGTGCTTTATCCAGGGGGATTGACCTTGGCTGGACATCAGGTGCCCACAAAGCCACTTTGTCACTGCTCTCTTGTGTGACCGTGTTCACAGGGGTCTCAGGTTGAGGGAAGAGACGAGATCTGACTCCATGTTTCAGAAGGCTGATTTATTATTTTATATATTACATTAAAACTAAACTAAAAGAATAGAAGAAAGGATTTCATCAGAAGGCTGGCTAAGAATAGAATAGGTAAGAATGATAACAAAGGTTTGTGGCTCAGGCTCTTTGTCCGAGCCAGCTGACTGTGATTGGCCATTAATTACAAATTTTTAATGTTGATTGATGGACCAATCAAAGATCTACTTGTTGCATTCCCCAGCAGCAGATAATCAATGTTTACATTTTGTTCTTGAGGCTTCGCAGCATCTCAAGAGGAAAAATCCTAAAAATAAGATTTTTCATAAAAGATGTCTGTGACACTCCCGAGCTGGACAGGGAGAGAAAATGTAATGAAAGGCTCATGAGGTGAGAAAAGGGCAGGGAGGGATCCCTCCAGTTACTGTCATGGGCAAAACAGGCTTGACTGGGGGAAAAATGTGATTTATTACCAATGAAATCAGAGTGGGATAATGAGAAATAAACAATAAATCCTAAAACACCTTCCCCCATCCCTCCCTTCTTCTTGGGTTTAAGTTCACTCTCATATCTTTTATCTCCCCCCCCAGCAGTGCAGTTGGAGCTCCCATTTTATGTCCCCATCACTTGGGTGCCTTGTGCAAGGCTGCAGCAAACTTTTGATCTTGATTATTCCAAATGATTTTCTGTTGTCAGCAAACTTCATAACTATGCTAGTCAATCATTTTCCAGATCATGTGTTAATCTTTTCAAATCCACAGGTCCCCTGTGTGTTTCCTGCTGTGGAGAACTGATAAGCAAGCTATAATTTTAGAAAGCTATGGATTTTTTTTCCTGCAATATCCAGACGTGTATTTTTGAAACTTTCCAGTGCATGTAAAGAATTTGGTGGTCTTTGGGCTTCTGCACATGGCTCTCAGCACCACCAAGTTACACCTGAGCAGGTGTTGAAGGGAACTCCCTTCACCTTGTTGGGTTTGGAGGAAGGCTCATGACTGCCTTGGCTGGGAGAGATTCATCCCCTCTTTTGGGATTAGATGGACATTTAAGGATGAATCACCATCAGCCTTGAGGCATTGCTCATAAATGAAAAGTGTTTTTTTTTTTTTTTTAGGAAAATTTATGAAGCTGTGCAATGATTTTTTTTTTTTTTTTTGCTGCAGCCATTGCTGTGTTATGATTCTTTAGACAGAAAAATAGCAAGCAAGTAACTATTGATCATCTGATAGTCCCCATATTTAGATGCACATAAGTACAATTTCCCTTTGTTGGTTTGCTCTACAGCCCTAGGCTGGCCATCACAATGAAGTAATGTTTACATATTTCAGTTTTATGGTCCTTTTTTTCTAAAGCAGAGCTGTCTGATCAATGCTGCTGTATTTAATATCCTTTGCTGTATTTTCTTAAATTGTATGATAGTGTATGCTGCCATGGTGGAATAAAACTCTAGACAGCATAATGGATCAAAAGTTTATATTGCAGTAGCTTTCAGTAGTATTCCAGTGATAGATTTTAATGGTCATCATGTGAGCTGTTTACCAGAGGCATTGATATATTTAGATTGCAGGGGGGTTTTTTGTTATTTTTTGTTGTTCTGCTTTTTTTTTTAAGAGAAAGCCAAATTCTGTCAATCTGAGGAAAGCTCCTGCAGAAGTGATGGCAGGGGTTGGAATGAAATGATCTTAAAGGTCCCTTCCACCTCAAATATTTCTGTGGTTCTGTAATAAATTAAGGTATTCCTGCAACTACAACCAGGGCAGGCTAGCAGTAAATCAACACATTATTTGTAAGCTAATATATTTTATTATACTTAACAGATACTTAACCATGTGTAGTTAAATTCAGGGAATCTCACACAAGATATGAAGTTTAGCTGGATGCAATGACTTTTCTTCAATTTGGTACTTTTTTGTGCAGGTGTTAAGTGGAACCCTTGGAGATTCTGCTTATTGGTGTTAGGGTTGAATTTATGTCTTCTTGGAAATAGCTAGAAGGAAAAATAATAAAAATGGGTGCGTGAAATATTTTATTAAAAAAAAATTCAGTATAAATGGCAATTAGACCAAAATCCACCTGGGTTTTGATGACTGGTACATTTATTAAAGTTTTGGTACAGAGGAAACTCCACTATGGAAATACACATATTGAAGTTTATTAATTTATTATTGTACCTAAAACTTGAGAGCTCTCCTGTACTGTGAAGTGGAATTTTCTATGGCTGTACATTAAAGTTGTTCAGGAAATCTGGCAGGATGCTGTGACAATTCTGGCAAATCCCAACTGCTGCTGTTCATGTTTGTGGTGAGGATGCATTCTGTGAGCTGCTTCTGCCTACTTGCTACTTTAACTCACACTTAATTTTGGTTAACTGATATATTTGGCTATTCTTCCCAATGCTGGAGATTAGGATCTGAGAGAATGAAGAAGCTTGGCAGGGTTCTGGACTGATGAGCTGTGAAGAAGATTTTTCATGAGACAGTTTTGAATTAGGGTGGGTTTTATTCCCCAATCACTCCTTGTATTAATGCTAGTTCAGTCCTTTGTCTGCTGGAAGTTGTGGTCTCTCAGCTCTGAAGGGCTTCTGAAAGAAAAGCTTGTGCTGGATTTGAGGGGGAAAAGTTTCAATAGTATTTCTGAACTCCACCAGGAAAAACTGAAACTACACAAAATCATGAAAACTGCTTTTAAAGACTTGAATAGAGAGGGCAAACACTGTGTATTTTTTAAGACATACATTAAAATCACAACCTATCTTATCAAAGAGGTGCAGAGACAAATTAGTGATGACACCTTTCTGACACTGTAATGGTTGTCACTTTGTAATGAGTGAGTGAAAATTTTACAGCTTTTAGAGCTTTTCATTACCCCATGGATTAAGACTTGTGAACTGCTTGTTCTGCTGCAAGAACAGGTTGCTGTGGATGTGAGTCCTGGTGCAGATGAAGTTGTCACTTTTCTTCCCAGTCCTATTAGCAGTTTTATTATTATTTATTTTCCAGCAGTTCCAATCTCCTGTTTACTCAGTTACCTGTTAGTTGAGTTGGCAGCTCCTGTTTCCGAGGGCCCAGGGCTGTTATTATGTAGCTGCAGAATTCATTCCAAAATTGCTTTCAAATGCTTTGAAGTAATTTTTTTCCCCTTCTCACCAGTCTTGTTTGAGGGCTGTGTTTAACAAACCTCATTGCAGAACATGCTGGAAGTGGTCCTGTATTGAGAACAGCAGCAAGGAGGCAAGGGGGAATGGCTTCCCCTGGAAATTCCTATTAGCACAAATTGGAGTCACAGCTTGGAGTGATTTCCACACTTGTGGGGGAGGTCACTTGTTTCTAGGTACTGCAGGCTCATCCCTGCAGTGAACAGAATGGCAGGGAAGCATGGGCTTCTAAAGTGATATCCTAAAAGCCCTTTGTCCTGCTCCAGATTTGTGCAAAGTGCACGAGGAAGGAGGGCAAGACAAGATTAGAGAGGATACTACTGTCTGCTAATTTTATTTTATTCACCTTCATTCAAAGCACAAAACCTGAATACTGAGTTGTGCAATAGCATTCTGCAACTATTTTCAACAAGCATTTGTTTATAAAGGGTTTCCACAGCAATTTCTCAGTGCAAGGTGTTGAGTTCTTGGGGGAGATGATGCAAGATTCCCTTCCCTAAAATCCTGCTAAAACATCATTGTGATGACATCCTTTGGTTGCATTGCTGTAATGCACAGCTAAGTGTTTAAAAACTAATTTAAAATCATAAAAGGCAGCATTTTGGAATCTATAGTTTGCTCAGTGCCTGGATAAATAAATAATTGAAAGCCTAAATAAATAAACAAACAGCTTTCAATGAAGCTAAATCCCAGTGGCTTCCATTGAGTCAATAATGGTTGTGGCTAAATTCAGCTCCATGCCATTACAGGTGACTTGGGCTTCTTAATTCATTAAATTCCAAATCTCAGAGAAGATTCAGTACTTAATAATATATTTTCAGGGCTGGATAAAATTAGTTTGCATGTTATTTTTCTTCCCCTAATAAATTCAGAAATTAGTAACTATGGTGTATCCAGAGACCCTGAGGAGAAAATACCCCGAAGAGCAGAGGTTTATAGCATGAGGTGCGCTCAATTAATTTCTGGCTTATAGTGTATTCAGCAGTGATTTTCTCCGAATTTTCTGGGATTTCACAGCCAGATTTCAGGTAAAGAGAAGATAGATTTTTGAATTAGAAGTATGTAAAGGCTGGAGGGATGGATTTATATGAATTTTATCAGGATGACTGTGCATTTAGACACAGATATTAGAGCCAGTGCTTGCAGAAACCTGCTAAATTTGCCAAGAAGCATTAGCAATTAACATAGTTAATTAACAAGAAGCTAGGTTAAAATTAGTTTGGGCTGGTGGGGGGGGGGAGATGGGAGTGAATTGTAATTAGAAAAAGAAATCACAGCTGCTGTTTGGAGGATTGGTGGGGAAGTTCTCAGCTCTGGCTGTTGGGAGAGCTCTGCATTGCGGCTGTGCCTGGTTCATTCATTACGGCTCTGTTTTCTAGGAAAGAGCTCTTTGGGGTTATGCATCACCATTTCCAAGGATTATTGACTACCCTAATCAAGTTTAACTTCTGCAGGCTAACACACTAATAAAAAAAGTACAGGTTTTCTTTGTTTGGGTTTTTGGGTGTTTTTTTTTTTTTCAGAACTTCTCAGAAAGGTGGGGCTCAGTGTTTCTTGAGCATTTAAGGTTCAACAAATTATGGTGATTTTCTCCAGTTAAGGTTTTGGATCCTGCTGAGTAGAATTTGCTCAAAGAAAAATGCTGCCTTTCCCAGCTCCTATTACGCTGCATGCTGTTACTAAGCAGAGAGGAAAAATCAAGGCATTTATCTTGGCAAATTGAAATGAGTTTCAAACTAGAAATATGTGAAAGTTGCTAATGAAGTAGTGAATGTCTTACACATACCATTTTATTTTCCCAGTGAAAAATGAACTACAATTAATTAAATAGATTCTTGAATAGGTCTGATGTGAGCTCAGGGAATTTTCAGGTCCTTCTCATATATATTGATTTCAAAACTAAAATTGGACATATGGATTAGGATGTGTGAAGCAGGCTTGAATCTCAGATTTACTGTGGCACAACGAAGCACATGATCAATATTCTACATTACAAATGTTTTAGTGGGCTGCTCCCATGGTGGTATGGAGGAGATATAATTTATCCTGTCAAAAATTATTCTTTCTTGGCTAGTGTAATTAAACATTTCATAAGTAGTGAAATTAGCTTGGTGTCTTCTAAACATCACAGATCTTATTGCTTATTGCTCTGGGTACATTCGAGAAAGGTTACAAGAGATAATATTTTTACTCTTTTTAAAAAGGATTGGCTTTTTAGTTTAACATTTATTTGACTTTTTAATACAGTCAATACATGCTGAAAAGGTCTGTATGTACAAGCAGTTCTATTTAAGGATTATCAGAAATGCCATTAATAGCAAGCCTGTAGTAGCTGCTGCTTCCCATTCTCCTCTAGAAATCACAATCCTTTGTTTTTGCTGACATAATTACCTCCATATGAGCCAGTTCTAACAAGGCAGAATTAAGAGTTCACATTATAAATGAGCAGCAGGAACAGATGGACTGAGAAAATAGTCAGGTTCCATGCAAATATCAATAAAGGTGATTAGGAAAGCAATAAAAGCATTTGGCTCATATGTTTCTTTGTATTAATAATATTAATAAAGACTGCCTAACTGGAAAAGGCATGAGGCCAGTTGGAGGTCTGGAATGTGAGATGTTCTGCTTCTGTATATTGCAAGGTCATGTTTTGGGTTGTGAGAAGATGTCACTGCCCTGGGTGGTGTCACACTGCCAGGCTTAATACTGAAACTCATCATTTTTTGTTTAACTTGAGGGCTGAAAGCACCTCATGTCATCCAGTGAATCAGATACTGGGCCGAGGAGCTTAACTTTATTAAAACACTTCAGTGACCAGGTAAAATGGGATAGAGGCCATTTTTGCCTGGGTTTCAGTTTTCTGCTTTGTGAACCTCCAGCTGCAGATTCCCCAGGCTAAAAACCTTCCTGCCCTGCCTCTGTCCTTCCTCCTCCTGGTGGCACCAGGATTGTGCTTTGCCTTGGCTGTTCTGGAGTGATGCTGGGGCACTCCTGCGTTGCTCTGCACCGTGTGGCTTTGCTCATTAGGAGATCTCCTTGTCCTGCATCCATCAAGAGAGAGGGGAGAGCAGCACAGGCTGCACAGGAGGTGGGGAACATCTGCAATGTGTGCATCAGCTGCTTAGCACATGTCTGCATGTTCCTCTGCAGGATCTTTTGGGAGAGAAATTTCACTGTGCATTAGGTAGCATTTGCATGTTCCCTCACAGGTCTCTGGGCTCATGGCAATGTCAGCACACACTTCTGGGTGTTGTTTGCTGGGTTATGTGGAATTGCTGCCCATGGAGTTGATGCGTACTGGAGGATGAATTTCTGGACACTCAGATTGACTCAGATTTGCCTCTCAGATATCTGGAAAAATACCTCAGAATTTGTCTGAACATCATTTCCTGGCAGAGATATCTGAGAAAACTTCATCAGCTCTTATTTAAATCAGAAGGTTGAGGCTGCTTCCCCTTTTCCTCATATGCTCAAGGCTGCTAAGAGCCACAGCAATGTGGACATGTATTTTGTGGGGGGGATACTAAGGGTTTGTGTAAAATGCTATATTTGCCCTGAAAACAGAAGTAATTTCCCAGTCAGATAAAGCCCTGTATGAGAAGCATTCAATGACATTTTTGCTTATTTCTCATTTCCTAATGAATGAACACTTGGAAGAAAGTAATTTTTCACTTAAAATTCAGTTGTAAATCTAGAAAACGCTCATTGCTCTAAGTGAGTCCTTAGGCAGAGTAAAGTGGTTTACTGAGATCTTTGATGTCAATAGGCTTTTTCATCGAATGCTTTGGGTTTTTCTACCTGGAAAAAAAAATCTCTTGTGACTGTCCCTGACTAGTACATGTATTTCTGTCTCTAAATGTGGAGCCTTGCAATGAATTCAGAATTATTTTTGGAAAAATAATACTGGGGTGCATTTCCATCTCTTGTTGGCTTTGAGTCACTTTGAAATACTGTGCATTCAGTTATTTTACTTTCCACTTAGCAGCATATTTTTCTCAATACTAAACCTTGGCTGTAGGCTGGCTTTCCTTACTTTTGCTGTAACCATGAGAATTTCTATCCAGAGCGCCCTCTCCTTTCTGCAGGCTGCTCTGGGAGGGCAGGAGAGCTTTCTCAGCTGGAACCAAAGCCTCATGCATTTCACTTAGCTCCTGATCGATGCTGTTGCTGCTCGCTGTTGGTCCTGTATTGAAATGTATTTTTATTGTTGTAAGCTCCTGTGTGCTGTGGTGGCTGGCAATCTAGAAATGTGTTAAATAATATTGATTTTTTTTTCCCTCCCACTTGGCAAGAATCTCATTCCACTCTATCTCTAATACTATTTTAAGTATCATTTACTGGTTTTATTTTCTTTCTTATTTATGACTGAGCATCTCACAGAGCAAGGGTCTACCACAGTGCCCGGAGAGAAGTCTGGGAGAGGGCACTCTACAAGAATTTGCCTTCCAATTCTGCTAAATGCCTTTATATGCCAAGATTAGTTTACATATTACATTCCTATGACATCATTCAGTAGTTGGTGTGCGTCAGGAAAATAAAAATTACTTTGCTTTTCACTGCAGTGCATATAACCTGCCAGGTAGTCACCCTAAATGACAAATACACTTCCAGAAAACATCCAGGTGATAAAGCTGTGGTTCCTAAAAGTGATTTTCATTGCAGCTATTAAGGGAGCACAAAGGCCCTTTCAGCTGTGGTGATTGTCTCTTTCTGTTGAGACTTGTCTTGAAATGATAGTGGGAGGTCACTTTTAAATCAAGGAGAGGTTAATATGGTGTTTTATTGTCACCATTTATTTATTCCACTTCTGCTCTGTACAGATTTGCAAAACTCTGCATTGTTTCTGGCCATGTTCCTGAAGATTTGAAATGTTTCTTTAATCAATAGTTCTTCTATCCCAAATTTCACACAACTGTTGAGGCTGTTTCATGTTGGAGCTCCAGACCTCAGTTCAGGTTTTATGGTGTCTTCTCTAAACCTCTGCAGGTGTGAGGGCAACAGGGTGAATGTTTTTCCTGAAAAGATTTCTTTAATTTAAAATTCTGAACAAAAATTTTCAGGCTAGATTTTCCAAGTATGGAAAAATATTTGCAGTTCTTTTTCCATTTGGAAATCTTGTATCTTGCTGGCTGGGAAGGATGGGGCAGCCACAGCTTCTCTGGGCCAGCACCATCCTCACAGTAAAGAAATTCTTTACTATCTTTACTTAATAGCAAATCTAACCCTGCCCTCTTTCAGTTTGAGGCCATTTCCCCTCGTTCTGTCACCCCATCCCTTGTTCCAGGTTCCTCTCCAGCTCTCCTGGAGCCCCTTTAGGCACTGGGAGGGGTCTCAGGTGTCCCTGGAGCTTCTCTTCTCCAGGTGAGCACCCCCAGCTCTCCCAGCCTGGCTCCATAGGGAAGCTGCCCCAACCCTGTGATCATTTCCATCTAAATGGGGCTTTTTCCCCATAAGTCAGCATTAGCTGAAGTGTTAAAATTCATCTCAGTCTTCTGAGTAATGAATCAGGCATTTGAAATGAAATCTCTCTTCTCAGTAGACACCACATTTCATCTTGCTGAAGCCTGGGATTATCTGTGGTTGAACGTGGAGGCTCCACTCAGAGAGTTTGTAGCATCACATCTGTGTAAGCTCCATTCCAGCTCCACTGACACCACAATGAGAATCTCACTCCTTTTTACTGATGTAAACAGAGCCTTTCTCTCAGCTCCCTTCTGCAGCTCATTTACAATTTTAACCAAGGCATGTTGGGGGAGTTAAATTTTGGAGATAATGTTGGTGCAGAGTGTTATTTTTGTCTGAAACTACAGCTGTATGCACGACAATTTCCACATGAATGTAAGACATGAATCCTAATTAACTTCCAGTCCAAACTGAGCACAGTGCAGGCTACAGCACTGGGGCAGTGAGCAAAGGGGAGAGGCAAAGCACATGATGATAATAACATCATGTGACAAAGCTCTGCTCCAGTATCCATTTGAGTTTCTCTGTGCTGTGTTTCTAACCCAGACCTCCCCCTTGGAGATGTCAATAACAACCAGAGTCTCCATGAGCCTTTGCCATAGATCTGTTTGACAACCTGATTCTCCTCATCAATTGCTTCCTGACCTCACTTCCACTCTTGTTTCAAGTGGTTTTCTTAATAGCTCAGCTAACTACAGTTGCCAGCAATTGAAACTTATTAAACTTTTTTTTTAAACACACCCCAGCATTTTCCCACCATCTGCTTTTAAACTGCCCATTTGTGGGGATTCTTTGCATAAATATTTTGTGGTTCATTTGATTCTCTGCATAATTAATTAATTGCTTCTCACTTAGTTTTCTGCAAAACTAATCTACTGCCACATAATTAACAAACTCTTTAATTCCTTATTAATTATTTGCTGTTCTTTTGAATATTTGAATTAATTGACTTTAAATTTGCCGCTGTGGTGATTTGACATCTTGCTAATTGTTTTGATTAATCAATTAATTAGCTGCTTAATCTCTGCTAAAAAGTATAACCCCATGACTGCCTTGCAAATGTTTTAGCACCCTTCCCTGCTCCCTTCTCATTCAGTGCTGTCATCTCATCCACATCGTGATGCTCCAGTTATTGTCCAGACACGTGGACCTTTTTAGTTTCTGTGTGTCCCTCTGATAAAGCCATCTCTCCAGCCCCACTGATGCTCCTTAGCTTGGGTCTTCCTCCAAATGTGATTTTTTTTTTCCATGTTGCACACTGCTCATACACTGAAACCTCCAGAATGATTTGTCTCTGCTTGGTTATGCCAAAAAAGGAGAGAATCAGGAAAAAAGACATTAAAATATTGAGTTATGAAGATCCATGAAATAAATGAGCTGACTTTGAGAATTTTTGTTGCACACAGGATGAGGATGTTTCTGATTCAATATAACTGCTGAAGAATGTTTTGGTAAATTGATGTGGCTGATAAAGTTCCTGAAACTTTATATTTATGTATAGCTCTTTCACTAGACCTCATTGAGGCTGGGTTTTTTCTGCTTCTTTATAGTAGAAAGGAAACTTTTCCTTCACACTTTGCTTTATTTATGTGCTAATCTTGGACTTAAGATTTCACATCTGGTTGCTGTAGAAACGACTGTTCTCTTTGAGAAAACAGGACCTTAAAAAGAGGTGTTGCCTGAACAAGTAGTTTGATGTTATACATCATGAACAAGCCAACAAAAAAACCCCATACCAAACATGATGAAAACTCCTTCAAAATTGAATGTTTTATTTAAGTTTTCCTCAAGCTGCCAGCTGTTCTTTGAAGGTAATAAATTGTGGCTTCTGATGCAAGTGGAAGAGTGGGAAGGGAAGTGGTTTTATCAAACCTGGAATGAGAGATGCAGGGGGTATGTTCATGAGCATTATGTTTAACAACAAGAGAATCCAAACTGGTTGGACTTTTTCTTATATTTGATGGGCACTGTCCAAGCTTATTGACTGATGTTGATCAATCTACAGACTTAATAGTGAGAGAAGTTGCCAGAAGTAAAATACTTCTGCAGCACATGAAAATGTCATAAAACTTACCAAAGAAATTTCAAATGCATATGGTGGATTATGCTGTTAATAATATGTGTGCAAAAATTTGCATGGTATGTATGTTATGATATGTTTTAAAGGGATTTTTTTTGTGTGTGATTGGGTGCCTGATGAATATTAAACAGTGAAAGGTTGGAGATGGTAGAGCAGTTCCCAGGAGTTTTTGTCCTGGTGCTCCTCCTCCTGCACATCACCAACTTTGGTGGCTCCATCTCCATTCCATGGGGCTGGAAACACCAAGTGCACATGGAGAAACCCACCTGCAGCTGACCAAATTTAGATGTTTTGCTCTTGAGCTGGATCCTACCCCCAGGCAGGATTTTGGTCAAGCCTTTGGCAGGAAGGCACCAGAAAAGTCACCTTTAGCAATGTTCTCTGTGCCCAAACGTGTGGGACTCTCTCCTCTGCTTGAAAACACTGGAAAAGATGCAGAAGTTGTTAATATTTCAGGGAAGTGGATAGAAGAGCCTGCTAATCTTGTTTATCTCCAATTTCTCTGAAACTGATTATTGTGAAAAGATGCTTGGCAATATGCACAACCTTGTGTTTTTGCAGGAAGTGTAGAGGTGAAGAATTTAAAGTAATTTGCTTTTCTTTATTTACTTTAGGCAATTTGACTTGAGGCTTTTTCAGGACTGTTTTGCAGCATATTGAGTTGAATTCTTAAAGAATTTGAAATAAATGGATTCCCTGCACATGTAGTGAATAACAATGAAAAACTGTGGTTGAGGTTGTTGTTATTCCATATTCTGATGCTATGTTAGTGTGTGATACAGAATTTGCTGCCAAGAATGGATCATCTCTTAGTCCTGTGTGTACCCTATGAATATAAAAAGTTAGATAACTCAATGGGCCCAAGCCCTAACAATATTCATGCTGCAGATTTCCCTCTGCAAAAAAAGCCCAACAAAACATGTTTGAGAAGAGGTGCAGCCTGAATAAAAAATGAGCTTTAAAAAAAATATTACAACTGCAGGAGAGGTGTCATAATGGAAGAGAAAAATGTAAGAAGGTGCTATAGGTGGAATTAATTAAAAATGTTATCATCTCTATGTATGTACACATATTAATACTTACCATCAGCATTTCTTCCTAGTGGGAAAAAATATGTCAACAGCTCAGTGGTCTACAGGTATTATTAGAGAAGGTGAAATAGCTGAGCCTGCAGGAATATAGTTCCCATTCAGCTCTGTCTCATTGCAGTTTTATGTCAGTATAAATTCACTGATTCAGTGAAATTCAGCCCACACCTTGATTTCTCTGTCTAACTAAAGCTGTGCAAGCAGAAGGCTGAAAATTTCTGTTTCCTTTTTATTTACTGCTGATAAAGTATTATTCTAAGGTGGAACAGAGGGTAATATGGTTATTTCTCTGAATATTTCATTTTGTTAATAACCAGAACTTCTTCCTTGACTTCCTGTATGTTTAGTAGCTCAATCTCAAATTAATGATTGCTTTCATAATAGTGTATTTGTTTTGAATTTTAGGATTCCTCAGTCTTATCTTCTGAATGTAGAAGAAAAAACATAAAAACCTTATAATTACTGACTTGTTTAAAAATCTGCCACAATTTTGAGATGTTGCTATTGATTCCATCAGCAGAGTTGAGAAACAGTACATCAAGAAAAAAATCTAAAGCAATGGCTTCTCATGTACACAAACATGTGGAATACTGACTGATTTCTTTTTTCCCCCCATGTTTACCTTTCTATCTTCCTACTAGAAGCAAAAGTTTGTAATAATAGGTAAAATGGAAAACACCCATTTCTCAGGATTTGGTGTTTTTATGTGTGATTGAGTGGTTGCAATTGGCAGAAAGGGTGGAAGCAGAATTTGAGAAACCGCTGATCAATCTGTGTTGCACTCGGCTTCAGTGAGCTGCTTTTTAATCATTATATGTAATTTGTAACATTTGAAAACTGTAAGAGAGGATGCAGTGTTCATACTGGAAGTGTATCAGCCTCAGAATCAGATTTGCATTATTTTAGCAAAACTTTAAAAAATTAAGTGCTAAGTGAAAATTGGTTTTCTTTGCTGCTTGTTCTTCAATTAAGAATTTATTTAGAATTTCAATTTATTTGAAAATAAGATATTGTAAGATATTGGAGAAGCTCAGCTCTTAGCAATCTGATATTTTAATTAGCCAATATTAAATTTTGCTTAATTACAGAACAACACATAGAGCTGTTTGACATGTGAATATAACATTAGCAGAAGCTTGCTTTTAAATAAAAAAATCCAAAGAAAAAAGCAGATGCTGAAACATTTAATAATGTTCAGACATTTTAAATGACAATGGAAAGTTTTCATGGAATATTTAGAAATAATTTAGCTGCTATCATTCAATTTAGGTAAGAAACCAAACAGCAGATATTTTTGTATCTGGGTACATGCTGCAGTACTTTCAGTAAAAATGACAGAAGTCTGTCTTTGAATTTGTATTAAAGTAGCCCAGTGTTGTCTTACAGCTTTCCAGAAATGATGGAGTTGCTTGTACAGGCACAAATCAGGTAAAACTAAAAAAAAATAAATAAAATAAAAGAAATCTATATTGAAACACTCAGCTTGGTCTGAGAGGATTTCTTTTGCTCAGCTTTTGTGTGAAGCATCAATTACCAAAATAAACTCTTGGCTTTTCACTGTGCTTAGAGATTATCTACTCCTCATGTTCCATTTGTCTGGCAGAGGAGGTGAATGATTTTCAAACCTGTGGAATAAACTGGGAAGTGCCCAGAGCAGCTGTGGCTGCCCCATCCCTGGAAGTGTCCGAGGCCAAGTTGGGCAGGGCTTGGAGCAACAAAGGTGGTGGAAGGTGTCCCTGCCCATGGGAGGTCCCTTCCAACCCAAACCATTTCATCATTCTGTGAAAAAATACTGGAGCTCTCTCTTCATGGTAATGTTCTGTAGGCTTGTGGTTCAAACATTGCAAAGTACAGCAGTTCTTCTATGTAAATGGGAAGTTGGAGTAGACTTCTCCAACTGTATGAGATGCAATATGGTGTTAAATCAAAAAGATCTCTGAGTTACACTTGGTTCTGATGGAGAAATCAGTTTCTGTTTGATTCTCCTTTCCCACTGTCAGGTGGGAGCTGCAGAAAGCAGAAGGAAATTGGTCCTTTAAGGCCCTGTCAGCTCTAACTCTGAGCTCCCTCATTTTCAGCAGCTTCTTTACGACCAGAAGGACACCCAGCAGTGCTGGGTGAGTGAAGCCCCACTTCAGTAGTGTTCTGAGAACTTCGCTTGCATTACTTGAGAGGAGGAAATGAAGCACAAAGCAAAACCTTCCACCACAGAGAGCAACACTTGAGTTCTGCTCCTTCACTCCTTGCCTTGGCTGCCTCAGCCACAGAGAGGGGGCTGTGTTTCCCTGTGTTGGACCTCAGCACTGGATCCCTCTCTTCTGTCCTCCTTCTTTCCTAGAAATAATAGATTTCACCAGGAAAAGTTTGTCAGGGAATTAGGGAAAAGGTCAGGGAAATGACACAGGACACAGGGCCTCAGGGAGGATATTTTTTTAATAGGGGAAATAAAAAGGTCACTTAAGAAATAGGAAGATCATGGGGATTTAAGTGTTTTCACAATTTGACCATGTGTTGCATGGTACCATTCAGAAAGAGATTTGTTTCTTAAATAGTTGTACTATTCAAAGCATTCTGTAAATTTTAAATTCCCCTTGATGGTAACCTGTGATTATTGTCCTTTTAGCAGAAAAATTGGAATTTGAGCCCTCACTGGGTGAATGCAGCTAAATATCAGTAGCTTTTCCCCCTGTCTGAGGCACCTTCTCACTTCAGCTGCATCCTGGGCTGTCTTTGATCTGAACTGCTTCATCCTGAAATCCTTGAGTATAACACTCTGGCCCAAAGTCAGTAGTGCTAACTTGTTTCTGAGATTGCTGCCTCCAGAAAAGGACACAGTTTTTACTTTTATGCACATAAATAATATTTGGCAGAACTATCAGCCTGAAAGTTATTGGGTTTGACATTTTCCATTAGGATGACTGCGTTGATTCTTTCCTCTTTTTCAAGATTTTAGGTCTTTTCATGAGACTTCTTCCATCCTTGAGCCACTTCTTCAACTGTGATGATTTTAAATTAAAAAGACACAGCAAAACTGCTGCTTTGCCAGTTCACTTATAAATATTCAGTCTGCTTTTTGTAGCTGTTATGTGCAGTAGGACTAAAGTAAAGCACAAGTATTTAATGCTGTTAAGAGCTATTCCTTTGCATTGACTCATTTTGCTACCAATTTCCAATTATTTTTTACTCTCCTTCCAATAGATATCTGTTTTTGGTCCCCAAAATATCTTCTAAGTTTCAGTTACCCAATATTTTCTTCATAGAAAGTTGACATTGCTGGTTACTCTCCTGCTTGGTTTTGCATTTTAGTAACAGCCTGTCTCAGTAACTTGGACTTTTCTACTGTGTTTTGTTCTATAATTGTGTTCCAGCAGAGTTGAAGAACATGAATGTCTTTATTTTAGGCTGTTAATTAGCAGTGCAAGCAGGAATGTGTAGTAAGCTTTACAAATTTAACATCTCATTTTAAAATGGTGACGTTATGTTGAAGGTTCTGCAGAATATAGAAAAAGGAGCAATAGAAAGTTTTCATTTTTACCCTTTCTTCAGAAACCACATGCTGAGGAACAGAGAGTATCTAAAGGTAAATGGGAGAAAAGGAAAAACAAGTCTCATCAGGTTGGAATTTAACAACCTGAGAGATATTTCAAAGGCTGTTTTAAAACTTCTTTCAAATAATGGTTTAAGATTTGCTGAGAGTAAGCGCAGCTTGCGTTTGAATGACAAATGACAATACAGAAGATCTTGCAGTGTTTAATAGTCTTGGTTGTGTTAGCATGTTAACATTTACTTTTTTTTATTTCCTAAAATCAGTGAGTTGTTTTTTTGCTTCCAGCTCTGATGCTGACCCCCTTGATTGTCCCTTAGTTGTCTTTGTCAAGCTGTGTAATATTTGAAGATGACTCTTGTAATTAAGGTTGCTGTAATTATTATATTTAGCTGATACTCTGCCTTGATAGGAACTGAGCTGAACCATCACATTCTTATTTTCCTCATTTTTCATGTCTACTTTTGCACCCCATGTACCAGACTTCATGGCTTTCATACAGCCATTTAACATCACTAGGTTTGATAACACACAAAAAACCAGAAGGAAAAGGATGGTGCTAAAAATCCCTCCAGGGATGAGCCAGGATCCATTCACAAAATCCTATTGCTTTTTGCAGGCAAATAAAGAAGACATTTTATATACCAGCCTTTTCTAAAAGCTTCTACTTTTGATTTCAAATTTCACCAAATACTAACTTTCTTTTGGATCAGTTTCAAATCCTCATGGCTTTAAAAAAAAAAATGAAATGTTCATCTTGGTCAAGTTTCAGCATGTTCATGTTTTTGCTTCTGCTTTTCTCCTGCTTGCAGTGTAGTGCATTGGAACTGTGTTTGTATTCAAGACCTCTTAATTTTCCTACAATTTCATAAAGCTAAATAAAAGGACGGTTTTAATAAGTTTGGTACATTGTCATTACATTATGAGTAGTGCTTTAAGCAGGTTTTTTCCATATCAATATCAAAACAATATTCTAAGCTTAGTGTGTTCATGGCAACAAGTTATAGTGAAAGCACCCAAAAAAGGAGAGACTTAGGAGCTGCTCTTTCATTTGGTGGTGCAGTTTCATTTATCTTTCTCTGCTTTCTTTTTGCTGGTGGCTATTTGCTGTTGTGAACAGTTTTGAGACCTGCCTCTTGTAACACTAAAAAAATATATATTTCTTATATTTCTTTTCTTCTTTCTTCCTATATTTTAAATCTGATGTCCTTTGTAAGTTGAAATGGGGTTTTTTTTTGCACCAGGACATAAAGATTTTGTACAGTGTGGGGGTGTCAAATACCTGTGGGGTGAGGAACCAAAAAACCAAAAAACCCTTTTTCCTTTACTTTGGGATGTTGTGTTGTCAGACTGTGTCTTCTCACTGCTGGAGAAAAACCAGTTCTGGTGGATCACTCAGAGCTCCTTCAATGGCATGAAAGGCCACACTCAGACAGCACTTGTGGTTTGGAGATGGAAAAGGAGTTCTTGTCTGTGTGCTCCTGCTGATGCTGTGATGGAATCATTCCAGGAAAGTGAGGTGAATCAGCCCATGGTCCACACCACTGTGGCCAGCTGGTGACAAGGGTAAAGCTGCCTGTGGGGCTCAGACAGGCTGAGAGAGCTGGGAATGCCCAGCCTGGGCATGAGAAGGCTCTGGGGAGACCTTAGAGCCCCTTCCAGTGCATAAAGGGGCTCCAGGAGTGCTGGACAAATGCGTGAAGTGATAGGGCAAGGGGGAATGGCTTCAAATGACAGAGGGAAGGTTTAGATGGGATATTGGGATGAAATTCTTCCCTGTGAGGGTGGGGAGGCCCTGGCACAGGCTGCCCAGAGAAGCTGTGGGTGCCCCATCCCTGGAGGTGTTCAAGGCCAGGTTGCATGGGGCTTGGGGCACCCTGGTTTAGGGGAAGGTGTCCCTGCCCATGGCAGGGGGGGTAGAAATTAATGATCTTTAAGGTCGCTTCCAATCCAAACCACTCTATTATTTTTGTCTGTATATTGGATGCCTGTCACTTTTTGGATGGTGGCATTGAGCTAAAGCATGAAATGAGTCAGTGGCAGCCCAGTGTTGACCAGGAGGTTTCATAAGAGCCCAAGTGAGTGCCTTGCTCTGCTGGCTGGAGGAGCAGGTGTTTTTCCATGGGAATCAAGCTCCCTGCCTCTATGGAGCTCTTTGCTTATACAAATCCTATAAATATATCCTGAAGAGGCAGTTTAACAACCTGAATGTACATCTTGTATGCCATCTAGCAAAAATGAGATCTAAAGATTTAAATTTTGGTATTTTTGATACTTCACTACTAAATAACATTTTTGTCTTCAAAATATTTTTTGAGATTCTGTGTAGCTCATGTGCACAATTTTTGGGATGCAGCTGCTGGGAAAATATTAAGCCAAAACTGAAAAAGTACATAGAGTTTGCACCAACATTTGGACTCAAATCTGTCCCTTTATTACTCTGTTTTCCATAAGGAAGAGAGGGAACAAGATTTACTTTCAAGTGATTGGATGGATATTTTTGGAACATATAAACCATAGTTCCTTTGAGAGCAATGTGATCACCCAAATGGTAAAGAAAGATGGAAATTTTGTTTAACTCTCAGCAGGTGGGTGTGCAGTGCCCAAGAAAAGTAAATCACCTTGAAATCACAGACTTGAGCAAGAACAGTCAGCACACTCCTGGTCACGGGCTGTACTCTCAGAAATGGGAAACAGGATGATCGCTCTTCTAGTTTCAAAGCTGAGCCTCAAACTCCAAATGTCTCAAAGACTTTGTATGATTTTGTGTATCTTTTTGTGTGCAAGGTAGTTAAGGATGCTTGATGTTTGTAACAGCTTCAATATTCAGCTCCTAAACTAGAAAGGGGTTATAAGCTCATGGAATGGCACAAAACTCAGGTTCTTCTCATACTTTCTGCTTCAAAAATTGAAGCAGACAGCGTGAGGAAAGAGCATGAAACAGGTTGAAATTATAATGTGGATAACCAGGGTTTGCTTAGTCCCAGTCTGGAAAGACCAGAACCCTTGCTTCTGTTGTTGAGGCCTGTCTGAGCACTTCAGGATGAAGAGGATTCTCCTCCAAATTTTGGAATCACACAAGAATCCTCCATAGGTCACTGTCTAAATTTGCAGAGCAATAAAAGACTAAATAACACTGCTGAAGAGGCTAGCAATTTTTTTTCTACTTCTCTTATTAAAACATTGAACTATTTCCATATTAATACATTTCAGAACCCGAAGATTTTTTTTCCTTCTGTGAATGTAGAGTGTGACTCAAGGGCTCTTCTTGTAGCTGTTGTGGGGTGCACCTACCCCAGCTATCAGCTGCTGTATGGAGTGAAGAAAATGATGTTTATACATGCTCACTATTAATGGTAAAAATAATCAAAGAAGGATCAGATAATCCAACAAGAAAAAAATATTATGATGTTCTATGTCTGTCCCTTAGGGATGGGTCTATATGGAAGGTCTGGCAAGATGAGGTTTGGTATCTCTGCTGGTTCCTCAGGGCTCCATCCTTTGTGCAGTATATAAAGGATAAATATAGAGTAGATAGCAGAAAAAGGCTGATTTTGGTCCTTGCAATAGCAGAGAAATAATTCTGTGTTTTACCTAAACCTAGAAATTGAAATTGCTTTTTCTTCTTTTCTGGATTTAACTCTCCCGATGGTGTCTCTTTGCTGTTCTAAACTTCATCCTTTCCAGGAAAATATGTGGGTCCTCCCAGGAGTGGCAATGCAGGAAAAACTCCTTCCACTGATGGTGCAGGGTGTCTCTGGAGATCCTGCTCTGTTCCTCTTCCTTGACATCCAGGGATGCTCAATTCCTGGCACAGATCCTCAGGTGAATAACCATTCACATGTAAAGATTCCACTTGAGGATGTGTTTTATCTAACAAACTCAAACTGAAATGCATTTTATCACATCATTAAACCTTAAAGGATCAAAAAGTCTCAAAGCCAGCAGAGCAGCCTTCTGAGGGAAGTTAACTCTACTCATTTTACAGCAAGCAGCAAGTTCCTCAGTGTTGAAATTTGCTTGCCTAAGATCAAAGTGAACTGACAACAGATCTCAGACCAAGACCTAGAAACACGGTTTCAAGGCTCTAATTATCAGCTGGAAAGGGAATAGTTGTCTTAAGCTGTTTTATTGCATTGCATCGTTGACCTGAACATAGTCAAGAAAAATCAATATTTTCCATAGACTTCTGGAGTTGGCCTTGTGGGTGGATGGGGACAGGCTGCTTTATTTAATGAGGCTGATAGCGTGAAGTAAATGCTGTCACAGAGTTTGCCACCGCGTATTGGAGGGAAAGCAATGATTTCTAAAGAGGCTGCTATTTGCACTTTTATTGATCTCTTGGTGGAGCCGTGGCTGCTGGTCCTTTTGTAATGCCAGATTATTTTATCAGTGACACATCATGTGTTTCCTCCTCAGTCCATTTATATTCCCCCTAGGCTCTGGCAGAGCATGGCAAAGCAGCCTCAGTTTTCTGGCAGAAGGTGGCATTTTCTTTCGTTGTTGGAGCATTCACCCTCTATTTTCACCATGCTAAAAATTTCTAATAAATAGAATTTCAATAAAAATAATTAAGAGCTGATGTAAGTCTGCTTATAAAGAGCCAGTGGGTTCTGACTGCAGGCTCTAAGGTTGTTACTTTATGTGCTGTGTCTTTCCAATATAAAAATAGAAGAGTCTCAATCTACTGTTCAGTGTAGCAAACACTTCTCAGGCACTCAGAGGCTCCCAATAAGTCACAAAAGGCTAAATAAGAGAATATCCATCATTGTTCTTGACAGCCATAAAAGACAATTTGTGGTGAGTTTTGGCTCATGAATTTAAACACCAGTGGAATTAAGAAAGCCTCTTACAGTGCTGCCAGAATGATGATTGCCAGTTGCAAATGACAGGGCTTTTTAGATCTGCTTGCTGTGTGATGCGAAGTCACTTAGAGAAAGATTGACTTGATGGTGGTATTTTAATGTTGTTAAACAGCTGCATGTATGGTATAATGAGTCCCTAACCTTGTTTGATCAAAGTGAATCAAGCAAACTTGTTAAAGTCCTTAAAGTCTCATAATTTATGAAGTTTAAAAATTATTTTAAAAATAGAGTCTAATTGAGGTACATATTGCCATTTCTGTTTCTTCATGCTCCACAAAGCCAATTAATTCTCTGAGCAAACCAAATGTGTGACAAGGAGGAATTGAGCACAGCTCAAGGGTACTCAGATCTTTGAAGGTTTATTTCTGGATGGGATGCAGGGAAGAAACTTTTGAGCCTGTGAAATTCCAGAAGTGTCTCTGTGGCACCGAATGCCATCGATGTCTGAGCTCAGGGAGATGGATGGGATGGGGACATTGTCTCAAATGGGTGTTCAAGAGGTTGGGTGAGCTGGTGGAGGTCATTTGGTGGTGGGAGTTGGCCATGCAGATGTTGATGTTTGTAAGATCATCTATTGCAGCAAACTCAGTTTTTTCTCTGGAGTGGGCAGGCACAGAGTTTTCATGTGTGGCATCTCCTTTAAGGGGGTTTGGAGAGATGCAAATCTTCTTTTCTTAGAGTGCTTCCAGCTGTCCCTGCACCACTAGAGGGAAAAGGAGGCTGGTCTAGGGAGATCCTGGTCCAGATGGCTGGTGCAATTTTATGGCCCAGATTAGAGTGGTGCCAAAGGTTACATTATCAGCCAGAAATTGCTGCCTTAGAGACAAGTTTTTTTAGCTTATCTTTAATATTCATAACTTCCAGATACTTAGATCAACCCTTCTAACTCAAGAGAAGATAAATAAAACATTTCAACAGTGGCTTATTAGTGGCATTTGGCATCATCTTAATCCTTTCTCTCCTTGGAAAATTAATGTTCAGATAACAAAAGTCCCATAAAACATCAGGCTTGCACTCTGATTAATTATCTAATAAATATTTGTTTTCAGTTCCTCTGTGTCTACTACTTGCAGATGTTTGCATCTAAACCAGGAAAGTTGTCTATTTACAGCTCACAGGATAATTTCTTTCCTACCTGGCACAAAGATCCTGGTCCTTGTGAGCAGAATAAAACAACCACTTGCCTCTCTACCCTTTGGTGCTCTTTAATCAGGTTGGTAAACTGATTTTGCCAGCCAGGGTTTTCTTAGTACTACCAGTCTGATACTCTGAAGGGAGATATCTTGTTTTGCTGGTGTCTCTGTACAATGCCCTGAGCACAAAGTCCTTATCTGAGAGCTACAAACTAAAATTGATCTGGTTTTGGCTTAGCACAATTTCCATGTCTGGGCTGACCCGAATGGTATTGTCCCACAGGTTTCTGAAAATGTCAAGAGCCAGAGGGGAGGTCCCAGTGAAATTGAAGTTCTTCCTTCCCTCAGAGTAACTGAATTTTCAAGTCCCCAAGCCCTGTAAATAAAAGAGAAAAATTGGTAATAAGAAAGGGAATTAATAGGATAGTCTTTCACACGATTTATATAGCTTTCAAAAACTGTTGCACTGTTGTGTTTAAAAGTGCTGGTCTGCAGCACTTTCACACGGGGAAGATAAGATTAAAAACTTGAAGGGGCAGCTCTGGGAATTAGCAGCCAGAAGAGCTGATGGATTTGAAATGAAATAAAAGCTGCTATTGGGGAAAATTTATTTTGGAGCTAAAATAGCGCTGCTGCCAATAAAGTATTCAACAGACTCGAATGTTTACCTTAATATTGATGTCACATTTCCATTTAGTGGGCAAGTACTTCTTTTCAGCTACTGTTGTCATTATGGAAATCAGCTGAATGAATCTCTGCCATGTAATCCATTATGGAGTAAACTGGAATCTGAGGCAAAGTTCCTGTTGGGCAGATGTGAAATCCTGTTTGGATGGGTGTGTGAAGTTGTGTTATTGCAGCCCTCTGGAATACGCTGCACTGGAATGGGAAAAAATTCAACCAGGAGTTAGAATGGTCTTTTAATTAGAAGGAAGAAAAATGAACAGGCACTGATGCATCTGCAGAGCATCTGTCTTTATTAAAGATTTCTCTTTCAGGGAAGCCATTTATTTTAAACTCCTAGAATTTATAATGACATACATCTTTGCAGGGAGTTTTATTTAAGGGAAACAGGGTACAGGTTCTAGTATCAGAGGTGGGTTTTTCACCCTTCATGACATTATTTTTACTTTATTTCTGTATCTCTGTGAGCTCCTCTCCCTCCTCTCAAATGTGTCCATGTTCCCATTTATTCTCTGAAAAATGGCTGAATTCGTAGGCACATGCATAGAAGTGGGGCTTTATTCACAATTTTACAGTGCAGTTCATGCATTGGGGATGAGATTGGGAAGATTGCTTCTGAAATAAGGTACTATTGGATCATTCCATGTTCATACAGCTTTCCAGTTTTTCCCAGAAATCTTCCCTTTTGAGTATTTTTGTCCTTTTGCAAAAAAAAAATTCCAACTTTGGTTCTTTATTTTGAGCATTCCCTGCATGAAAACTCATGTGAAAGGGGTCACTGTAACTGAAATAAGGACAGGGCTGCTAATTATTGCTTTTAAATGGATTTGTGTCTATTCATTGAAAGCTTTCTTTTTTTGCCCACGGTTTGCTGTAGGGAGCTTTTGCTATGGATTTCCATCTCCTGATATTGTTGAGGTGTCTGTCTGAGATTTTTTTCCCTTATGAGAGCTTTAGAAGTTCTCTGGGCAAACAAATTGATTGTTACACTGCAGTGTCGGAGGATTTTGTGTTGCATTTGTTTGAAAATGTTATTGCTCCTGGAGCTTCATGTTAAACTAGCAAACTTCTGTAGTCCCTGCTCTGCTTTCTGCTCCATTTGCATATGTTTTCCCCCAACTCTACAGCAGTGCTAAAAGGAAGTTAATGAACAAAACATGAGAGTGCTGCAGGAATTAACAGTACTGTGAGTAGATAATGCATATTCTTAGAAAAAGTTTGGTGTCAGCAGAATCCAGGATCACAGGATGAATTATTTCTTTTCTTTGTATTTGTTCTCAGGCTATTTATCTACAGTATTTAGTACAAAGGGAAAGAGAATAAAGTTTCTACCAGAATTTCCAGGAAAAAAAAAAAAAAAAAAAAAGGAAAAGACAAGTTTTATTTTTGCCTATTTAGAAACAAAGTGAAGCAAAAGCATGTAAAGAAGATTGGGCTGAAAGTTTAAAAAAAAAAAAAAAAGCCCGTTTTTTTCCAGGACATAGCTGCTATGCTGTTCAGTGGTAATTAGTCTAGTCAGACCATAAAGAATACTTAATATAAGAAAGGGGCATTTGTAGGTATGTTTTACACCCAACAGTTCCATAAGGTGCAGTGGGTGATAAAAAATCCATGCTTTGCAAAAATTTGTGTATCTGAGCATGAATTCCACCACTGACAATGTTCCAACACAGAAATCAGCTGCATTTTGTGGCATGGGCTGCAAAGATGATACAGAACCTCCACTATGGATTGAGCTGGGGCTGTCCAGCCTGGAGAAGAGAAGGCTCCAGGGAGACCTTACGGCCTCTTCCAGTGCCTAAAAGGGGCTCCAAGAGAGCTGGAGAGGGACTTTGGATGAGGTCCTGGAGTGACAGGACAAGAGGAATGGCTTCAGACTAAAAGAGGAGAGATTGAGATCAGATATTAAGGAGAAATTCTTTATTGTGAGGGTGGTGAGGCCCTGGCACAGGGTGCCCAGAGAAGCTGAGGCTGCTCCATCCCTGGAAGTGTCCAAGGCCAGGCTGGATGGGGTTTGGAGCAACCTGGGATAATGAAGATGTCCCTGCCCCATGGCTGGGGGATGGAATTTAATGATCTTTAAGAGCCTTTCTGAACTCAAACTGTTCATTGATTTTTCCTGAGCTGCAGCAATTCACACAGAAACACAACACACCACAGAAACAGAAGGTCCCGTTGACCACAGCTGGTGTTTGGAATGTGTATTGAAATCGCCAAATAATCACAGCATATGCTGGAGGAGGGGAATCACCCTCTCTCCCACCTTTCAAACACCTCCCCAACACTGCAGATGCATCACCAAATGGAGCCTTCACATCAGTGCCAAAAATTAAGGACTGAGTACAGCTCGTTGGTACTTCTTAAAAACCATCCTCAGTGCTCTCTACAGAATCCTGAAATTCGTGTTTTAAATGTGGGACCAGCCTAGAGCCCTAAGGTGCCAGGTGAGGAGCCAAAGAGGTTTTGTATCTAGCTGTATAAATCAGCTCCTTTCTCCTCTCTGTTGGGTTTTATCACCTTTTTAATTAAGACAGAGCTAATTAAGACTTGTGTCTCTGTTTTCGCTGTGCTTTGATGTCATTCCCATAATTGGTGATGCCAAGGACTGTTTTGGTCCTGTGTCTTTTCCATCTGAGGAGAAGCACCTTAGCTGCACACACCTCCAATCACAGAATCATGGAATCATTCAGGTTGGAAAAGACCCTTGAGATCATTGAGTCCAACCATAAAATTGCCAAATTGCTCTTGTGTACTCCTACACAAGTTGGTGCTTTTCAAAATGTGTTCACATGGCTAGTTAAAACCATTTAAAATATCCTTTCTTCAGGCAAGTTTTCTGTCATTTTTGTGTACCAGCTAATCCTAAATGAGGCAATTTGTCGATGGCAGCATCCCCTGGAGCCTCCATTTCTATGGGCCATTTACTGTTTTTTTAGTAGTCATGTGCATTTTATTTCTGGTTTGGTGTTTGTTTCAGTTTGGGTTGTGTTTTTTTTCAGTTGTAATGTTGATGTTACTCTGTTATTTGGCTTTGCCTGAATGATTTTCAAGTATGGAAGGCAGAAATTCCATAAGTACGACACAACTGTGTCAATCATAAGGACTCCACTGGTAGCGTTGGATTTTTTATATTTACAAATAGATTAATGTAAATCAATTTTACCAATATTTTAGTATTGAATTATAAATGGTAAAATCTTTTGTACCATGAAATTGCCCAGGGATTTGAATAAAACTCACCCAAAACCCGACCCCGTGCACTTCTGCTCCTAAATTAATGTGGAAATTATGGTCAGTCCAGTGCCAAACAATATTTTGGGACTTGCTGGATGCTCAGCACTTCAGACTACCAGGCAATTTATCTAATCCTTAATAATTAAACCAAAGCCTTTTCATTTTTAATTTGAATTTTATCTTAAATATTGTGACTTTAAAAAAAAGATATTAAAGTCAGGAACCCAAAACAAAACAGTTGGAAGGTCTTTAAATATCCAGAGGAGTGGGAATTTCTCCTCAAGATTTATCCAGAGATCTCTTCATGTGTTCCACTATGTAGCAATGACTGAATGAAGTAAGCAGGCTTTGTTTTAACTCCCCTGGGGACACAGGAGAGCTCCCAAGAGAAAATGAGGGTGTCTTTTCTGCATAGACATTTAACTATCCTCTACATGTTGCATCCAAGCCTTGAAAGTCATCATATCACCATGGTTTATGCCCCAGTTCTTTTAGAAACAGAACTTTTTATATATGAAGGGAAGGGCAGAATTTGTTTTATACTTTATGCAATGTTTGAAGTGTTTAAAGTGCTTCAGAACCCGTTTCCAGTAAAAGTTCATATAAAATGTTAGAATTTTTGGCATTAATTTCTTTGTCAATGGCCTGAGAAGATGGCAGAGTCCTTATCTGATGGCCTGTACATCTGGAGGGTCAAGAGGAAAAATTGAATGTGTTCTACTGGGAAAACAAAAAGCTGCTTCTGAAGACATGCAACAAAACTTGTGAGCCAACAAAGTCTGACCAGCAGATAAATGTAGAATGAAGCAAGACTGGTACTCATAGGATCATAGAATACCCTGAGTTGGAATGGACCCACAGGGACCACTGAGTCCAGCTCCTGGCACTGCACAGGACACCCCACGTGTCACACCACGTGCCCAAGAGCATTGTCCAAATGCTCCTTGAGCTCTGTCAGTCTCTGTGCTGTGACCACTGCCCTGGGAAGCCTGTTCAATGCTCAGATATCCTCTGGGTGAAGAACCTTTTCCTAATATCCAACCTAAACATCCCCTCAGACATTTTCTTGCTAAATATATTATCATAGTTAAAAATGAGGATCAGTGGTGTGATACCTTTCCCTCTGCTGTGGCACAGGCAGCTCTGAGTTACTGTGATTAAATAAGAGCATTGTCCAAACACAGGTGAAGTGTTTCATCTCATCATTACTCTCAAAGCAGTGATGTCCCACATTTGTAAAATGCTAGCCTGAATCCTGGAACTTCTCCAAACTGGAGTGGGTGCTTCAGAAAGGATGTTGTTACAGACTTTGAAGCTTCTTCAGCAAAGGTGTAACCAAAGAACTGATAGGAGGAGGACAAAGTCCATCATGGGGCATCCTCACTTTGCTGTGGTTGGGATGGAAGGGTTGACCATGCTTTAAATATTTCATACTTCCCAGAATGAGATGAAAAAGTAGATGTCATCCTGACACGCACAGGCAATGTATATGCACAAGGTAAATGGTACATGCAGTACTTGTGCTTTTGTCTTGCAGTGCTGTTGTATTCTCAGTGTTCAGTTTTATAGCAAAACAAGAGAAAATGTATTTGGATTCAGAGTAAATCAAGCCACACTTAATAAATAATGTTTTTCTGGGCATTCTGGGTAGCATATCTAAATATTTGTGCTACAGGAAAAAGATTGTGTGCCTTAGACTGTCAGCTGTGCTCTGCCCTTCCACCCTTCCTGCTGTGAACATATTCTCTGTCTGAAGGCTCAGGTGTCAATCTGACTCCCTAGAAATTATTCTTGTGTTCCTGAAATTTCCAGCCCTTGTTATCTGAAGGAACTGGCAGTCATGACCAGAAGATGATTTCTATGCTTAGATTCTTTACTTTAGTTTTCAGTCATCTGTTATTTGTGCTGTCTGGTGGCAGAAACAATTGGAATATTTGGCAATTGCTGCTAGCACTGGTGGTTTTTCTGACAATGTACCTGCCTGTACTCAGTGTTTCCTATCTGTAAATTGACTATCCTCTCATTCCCACTTCTATTAGAGATTTTCCTTGATTTGCCCTGCTTTCATCCCTTGTTTGCTCTGTAGTTCTTCTTCCAATTGAAATTTGGATGTCTCACCCCTGAAGCCTTGCAGAGATTGCAAAGAGATTGCCAAGATGATGGTAAGTGTGAATTGAGATGGGAGACCTTCATGTGAACCTCAAGTGTGCTGGGACCTGGGCACTGGTGGCAGTTCTCAGTCATTTCCCTCTGT
Organism: Melospiza georgiana; assembly: GCF_028018845.1. Classification (NCBI taxonomy): domain Eukaryota; kingdom Metazoa; phylum Chordata; class Aves; order Passeriformes; family Passerellidae; genus Melospiza; species Melospiza georgiana. Next base: position 150,138,998 of record NC_080430.1, on the reverse strand, counting down.
GATTGAGAACCTGGATTAATCTATCTTCTGTTTTTTTTTCCTTTCTCTATTAATATGAAGTTTATTTTGTAGCTGGGGTTTTCTCTCACTCACAGGAAGAGCAGAATTCAAAGTCCCCTGAGGTGTGTCAGAGGTGTAGGCAGAGAATGAGCAGCTGTGGGAGCTCTGGGGATTCCACTGCCCAGGAAACTCTGCAAGACAAGCCCTGAGAAGGAGGAACTGAGGTTTTGTTTAATTACAGCAGCAGGTAGCCCAGGATGCAGTGGGTAACCTGTCCCTCAGGGGTGATCTCCTGTGCATGTCAAAAGTTTCAAGATTCATGAACTCTGAGCAAATTCTGAGAGAGCTGAGCACTAAATCTTCATAAAAATCACAAGCAGGCCAAGCATTTGCAAAGAGAAACTCCCAGGACAGAAAGCCAGCAGGGGCGTTGTTTCACTGCAGACACAAGTGAAATCATTAAGTTCCCTGAATTATCTGATGTGTTGTGATTTAACACTGGCACAGGTTGCCCAGAGAAGCTGTGGCTGCCCCATCCCTGGAAGTGTCCAAGGCCACACTGGACAGGGCTTGGAGCAACCTGGGATAGTGGAAGGTGTCCCTGCTCATGGCAGGGGGTTGGAATGAGGTGATCTTCAAGGTCCCTTCCAACCCAAACCATTTAAGGTCTGTGAGTCCATGATGTCCCAGATTGACATAGCATAATGATCTGTTATGGGCCAGAAAATTCTTGGTGACGAGAACAGATTTGTCCAGAGAAGCAGGTGAGTGGCTTGGCCTGGCTTAGCTTGTCCTTTGGGCAGAGCTGGGCTCCAAAAATGAGCTTGCTATGTTAGACAATTCTATGAAAATAGCCTTTTTTTTTCCCCCCTTTTTTTCCCCTCTGAAAATGCACAAGGGAAATAAAGTGCCTGTCATGGGGAGAAAAGAGAGAAGCATTTTCCCTTCCTTGATACAGTAAAAATTCAAGAAAGTCTAACTATGGATTTTGTTTTTAATCTAACCTTGATAATGTTGGATTTGAAGAACTGGATGAAGTGTGTATCAAGTTAATGCTGACAATAATCCCCCAAATCAATACTGAAAATGCCATCCTAATTTAGCAGAAATGTCTTAATTGGGACATTCAAGGAACAAACCAAAATTAACTGCTTCCTTTCCAAATATTTGAAAGGCACATGTGTTTTCTGATAGAAGTGATTTATGTGAGAAGGAATTTCATTTAATGTCAAGTCTTTAGGCAATCATCTCAGCTGAGAGCAGAATCCCATTCTTGCACACCTGTACTATGAATTCCCTTGTTATTCCCTGCATTTATTAGTCTGTTTTGACTGATCTCTGTGGAATTAGGCTTTTGTTTATCTCTGTTCACTCTCATTATGCTTTAACCCATCAGGTAACCAACCTCAAATTTAAAAATAGTAGTGGAGGACTCAAATGTCATTTAAAAATCTATCAGTTTTATAAAAAAAAATTGAAGAAAAGGACCCCAAATGCTACTGAGCTTGGGAAGAATCTGAAGAATTTGTCAGGTTGGTGTGGATGTGATGCTTAGGGACATGGTTTAGTGGTGGACCTGGATTTGCTAGGCTTATGTTTGGACTCAGTGATCTTAGAGGTCTTTTCCAACCTTAATGATTTTATGTTTGGCAGTAACTGTAGGTCCAAATTAACCCCAGTGCTTAACTGCTTTTGCTTAGTGAAGGTGACCTTGTGATGGAGGGGATGGAGGGGCAGAGCACACACATCCTTTGGCATTTCTCCTGCCTGCTCTGGTGGTTTTTAGCAGCTTGGAGAAGTTATTTTGTGTCTTAGGGAAAGCTCTGAACAGAAGCCATAGGAAATAGCAGCTGTCTGGTGTGGACACCTGAAGTGCATCGAGGACTCCTGCACGAGGCCCTGGCTGTGCTTTGCTTTCCTCTCAAGCTCCTGGTTTTGAAGCTGCTTCACTCTGCTGGCTCTTTACTAGATGATATTTTTGTTTATACTGCTCAGCACAAAGACTGGTTTTTGTTGTGGGTAAATGGTAAAACCAAAATGAATCCCTTGGGATTGATCAGCAGTATCCAGTGGTGAAGTGTCTCTCTGAAGTGTGTCTGAGTACCTTCTAGACCTCCCTAAAAACTGAACAAAACTCACATTCCAAAGCCTACTTTAAAACTCGGGTACATGCCAAGAGCTGTTTTGCTTGCTTCTGTCCTTCAGAGCAGGCTGAATTAGTTGGCTTTGCTTTTTGATTCTCCTTTGTGCAGTAAAGGATTGTGCACTCCAGTTTGTTGGGGAAAGGGGCTCTCATCCTTTACAAACCAGTACAAAGTGATTGATGAGGCTCCAAAGACATCAGAAAGGCAGTTTATTAGCAGGAAGGTGAGATGAACAAATGATTTGTTGTGATGGACACTGAGTACAGAATAACAAAAGAGATCTGTAGTTTTTTTCCAAAACAGTTACATTTTATTCTTTACTAAATGTAAAGAATAAAACAGTTTTTGCTCTTAAAAATCAAAAAAACATCATCAGTTGTTCTGAATTATGATAAATAATTCAAGCTTCTGCTGAGATGACAGTAAGCTTTACAGGGCTGGTGGTGTACATTAATTTCTTGGCTGGTGCAATGAGGCATAGAGTTGTTGTGCAGGGTCACTCTGGGCATAGGAAGCGGTGCCAGTCGGAAGTGATAACTTGCATTCTGTCCTGCCCAGGTGGAATCACAAAGATTTGGCTGCACCAGCCCACTCTGTAGCCAAGAGCTCATCATGCATGCAGGAACTTGGAAGATCAGATGGTGCCTTATGAAAATGGCAGGGGAGCAGGGATTAGTCAGGAGTAGATACAGTTCGTATGTCAGCGTGTTTTATGCTTCCATTCTTTATTCTTGACTTCACAATTCAAATCCATTGATATCTACCATGCCATCTTATTTCCTCAGCTTCCTTGGCAGTGTTTTAGCCATCATTGGTATTGCAGTCCTTTCTCTGCTGTGCTCCTGACACAAGCTGAGGCTGCATCATTTAGCATGATCCTGTCTTTTGCTTTGTTCGGTGAAATGACGACAGTAGGATGATGTATGTGGTGCTAAATATATCCTCAGGGTTTAAAAATGGCATTTGGTTGGACATATGGGGCAGTGCTGTACGACATCAAAAGTCATGCTTAAAAAGATCACGCTTCTTCATAAGAATCAGGCATTTCTGGCAGTTCTCAAGGTGTGTTACAGACCCAGTTAGTTTTGTCACTGATGTGAATTTCACAACCTGCTTCTTTGTGACCTGACCTGAACTGTCATATGTGCTAAAACAATGTTCAAGCCTGTATGTCAAATAGTGGAGGATGTTAATATAATCCACAAGAGATCTTTTTAGTCATTAAAAGCAAGTCAGAATATTTACTTAATACCTGTTCAAAAACCTGGTCATCTGTTAATTGACAGATCATAAACAGGCTCTGATTTTTAGAAGTACTTTGGGGTTTTTTTTTTTGCCTGATTGGCCATATGACTTTGAGCTGTCATTGAAAGGCTTCTTTGCTGGAATCAGTGAGTTAGTGAGATTCAGTGCAACGTGCTTTGGGTTAGGAGAATTTTTCCATTACTCGGTTATCATAAAAAATGGAAGGATTTATTCTTGGCACTTTTCGTAGTGGAATGGAAAGAATAACTGTTATTTCAGAGGCATCCTGCATTATTGATGGCTAATCAAAAGTAGCTATTTTGAATTTAGAAATAAATTCATAACGCAAAAAACCTCCTGAAAATCCATTTGCCAGTAGAATCCAGACTTAGGCTTTTGAGAAGATGCTTCATGTTTCTTCTCATGGGCTACACACAGCTGGCACCTGGCTGTTCACCTGTTCAATTGCTTTTGAATCACATTCATGAGCTTTTTATCAATGTCATTTTAGTATGTGCTTGTGAGTGAATTGCTTATTGACTGGTGTATGAGAACACTAAGTACAGTTTAGAGGTGCAGAGTCAATCCTCACACACTTGCTCAGCCACGCTGGGACACGACAGATTGGCAGCATGTGCAAAGTTATTTGGAAATACTGTTTTGGTTTCTATGTGAGCTACTGGGCAATGATGAAAAGGGATGGGAAAGAATAGAATATGTTTTGGAGGTGGTAGCCCAGAATCCTTCATCCCACAGGGTTTAGAAGAAAGCATGTTATCCCTGGGGAAATAACGTGGCACATTGAAATGGCAAGGTCACTGAGTTGAAGGCCAGAATTCACATGGTCCTAGCTGGGGAAAACAAAGATGCAGCTGAAGTAAAGAAAAGAGGAAAAAAATTGGCTTTCATTCTCAAGAAAATCCTTGCTTTGCAGCCTGGTTGCCTTTGCAACAGCAGGAATCAGTTACTGCAGAGCTTTGGGGAAGGTATTCTGGTGAGTTGTTTTAGTGTAGCTCACATGATGAGTTCACCTCAGGAAGAAACAATTGCAGGAATGAGTGGCATGTAGAAATAAGCTGTTCTGAGCCTGGCAACACTCATTACCCTGCTTGAATCTACATTTGAGAGCTCCGAAGTTCAGCAGTGAAAAGGCATCTGGTGACTACCAGGTGAGTGAGATCCAGTGAGTCATGCTGATTTGTTTTTACTCAAGAGATGTTTCCTGGAAAAAGATGCCTATGCCAACCTGATTGTCCTAAACAGGATGGAGTTTCTCATGTTTCTCTATCCTTCCCCTTCTCCTGTGGTGGTACTCACTTTCTTAGTATTTGTATAAGGCTTTTGCCCATTTTAAAGTTCTGCTTCTTGAAGCAAACGTGGTTTTGCTATCATACAGGGGGATTTTGAATTCCTGTGCAGAAAACAGGTCAAAATTTTACTTTAGTTGCTTTGTCCTTTATTCACATAGAAGGAGAAGTCAGGCAAACATAGTCAGGTTTACTCATATCCCATCAACAGACTGAAACTACAGTCTGATGATGAATTTAGAAATCATTTAGTCAAACTTTTTCCTGATGGATTTTCCTGTGATTTGGTATGCTCAGGAGCTGGGGGAAGAAGAAGCAGAAAAGCTTTAGCATATAGACTAAACTGAATTTGTGGATGCTTAAAAATGGGAAAAAAGTTCCCTGTCAGCCTTTTTGTGGAAAGTTAAAGAAGCCCCAGGCATGTTGAGCAAGCTGTTGAGATTACCTAGTAATGAATAATACATTTGTACCAGTGGAGAGATCACACTGCTGATTATTTAAGTGAATATTTCTGTGGCCAAACTACTTGTGAAATATGCAGAGGATTTATTATCAGCAGAAGTGATGAAGAGAAGATTGGACAAAGCTGTTGAATGATGGGAGCAGAAGTGATTTGTTCCAGGAGTATTAACCACCCCAGTTGCATGATTTTTTGGAAGACTGGCCATGTGTGTTTGAAATCAAAATTATCATCATGAGCCACAGTGTAGCGATTCTTCAACATACCTGGCTTGGGGGATCTTACCTGGAAGGCAATGCAGAGCATCACAGTGCAGCGAGGTGTGGCCTTAAAGTCAGGCGTCTGGTTAGCAGGAGGGCGGCCAACACCCAGCTGCAAATGTGTGAGCACCCCTCGGCGTCAGAAGGCTTCGGGCTGTGCTCACAGCGGACGGAATCGCTGCTGGCCGACGAGAGTAAAGAGTCCGGACACTCACTGGGGACTTGTCAGATTTATTGTCAACCAGGGAGTGACAGACACCCAGATGTTGAATCTAACGTATCTACCAGCAAGTGACCAAGAGCAAAAGGTGCAATAGGGTTTTAAAGGGGAGGAGGGATCTCAGGGAGGGGTTTACAAAGGACCAATAGGGGAAGGGAGGGGAGTGAACTTAGGATAACGGGCATGAGAGAAAACCCAATAGAAACAATGTAAAGGAGGGGCCCCGGAGCCACAGCCAATCAAGTCTCCCTAAGCACAGAAGATTCTGGCAAACTAGGAGGAGTCGGAGTGATTGACTGGGCCCAGGGAGGAGAACAAATTCACATATAAGGAAACACAGGGGAGGGGAAATCATATAACAGCGAGGATTGACATAAACTGTGGCGGGAGTAACCAAGGTAACCAAATGACAGGCAATACCATGGCGGGAGTTGCCATGGGAACATAATAACTGACAAAGCTAAGGCGGGAAAAACTGGGAGGGCAGAACCATTACAGAAAATGGGGGAGCAATACAGAAAATGGGGGAGCAATTAAATAAACTAACAGAACACACTACAACATCACAGCTATTTCATTGTCTTTCCCTTTTTTCTTGAGTAATTGTTACTTTTTTGTCCCAAAGATGTAACAGTGGGAGAAGTGTGGTGCTCCTGATAAAGATTTTTCATACTGGGGGCAATGGGAGAGGCAGATTCCCACATTTTAGGAGTATCCAAGAAAGGCAGAACCAGTTTTTTACCCTGTGACTGTTTCTTCAGGGAGGCTGACACTTGCATTTCACTAAGAGACAAATTAGGATTGTGGCTTTCAGTGAAACAAAACTGCTTCCCTGCTGTTTGAAAGGGTTTTGCTCTCAGTTAGGGGGAGGATGTAAATATGCACCTGTCACCTCCACACGTCCCCCAAGCTGAGCTCAGAGCCCCCTCTGGAGCTTCCCTGGATCTCTGGGATCCATGGAGCAGCAGCAGCAGCTCCTCAGCCCAGGTGTCCTTCACACATCCAGGTGTGTGACTCCAGCCAGTCTGAAATTAGATGATGAGAGGAAATTCTCTAATGTGGATCTGTTTAAAGTTGGCTTCAAGTATTACATCAAACAACAGCACTGTGCTGGCTCTTCTATTTTTCACTTGTTTGGACTTTTTAAAAAAAAATTAAATGTGGACAGTGAGATAGTCATCAAAATCAATTATTTTAAGATGTTGGGGATATGATCTTATTGTAGTTTACTTGCTGTATCTCTTTTTGACTTACCTAACTTAGAGAAAAGGCAGAAAATGCATTTAAGGTTCCTTATTTAAGAATTGTACTGTATTTAAGAATTGTAGTGTATATTAATGACAGAAGCTGTGGGTGCAGTAGCTGGCCTGTCTGAATTTCACTTCTTCCTCACAACAGAGCAAGCATCCCCCAAATCCAGTTCAAGGGGAGTAACATCAGCTTCTTTCACACATAAAATTTGACTTGGGCCTTTGTTTTTATGTTAAGGTGCCTTTGTGTGTTATTTCACCCAGTGTTATTTCAGCCACTGTAGTGCCCAGGCATTGGATACAGGATGCAAAAGACATTGGGGAATTCAGGTTGTTGGAGAGATCTGTGGCAGTGTCCTTCAGCTGCTCATAAATGTTCTTAATTGACCCTTTGGCACTCTTTGTACTCTTCTGATACTGTGGGAACTGAAATCATTGCAGGAATATCCTCACTGTGTGTTTGACTGTACCAAACACCTCACATAAAACTCCCAGCTCATCATTTGATCAGGTAACAAGAGCTTTGGCTTCACTTCCAAAACTTACCTCTCAAATCAAGGTGGCTCTCACCTCTCAAATCAAGTCCCACATTCTCTGCTTTGCTTTAATTTTTTTCAGCTTTTAAGCAAATTGCCTTCTTTTTTCCTCTTGTGGCCTCTAACATATTTTTTGGCACTTTTAGCTCCCTTTTAAGATCATGTAGATTCCTGATCAGAATTGTTTTGTTTAAATTCATATTAAAAGGATGATTTTCCTTTCCTGAACCTCTGTTGACCAGACTGTAACTCCATGAAAATCCTGTACCAAACCTTATTTGCTTGCACCTCACTTTAGCTTGTGTGCCTCACTTTAGTTTGTGCGCCTTGGCCCTCAGCTTTTGTGTTTCAGTTCTGCTTTTTCTTCCAAGAGCTTCACAGGTTTTGAAGCTCATTTTTAAGTTTGCTTCATCCTTAAAGTGTTTGCATCAGACATTGTCACATTCCAGTGGCAGAAGACTTAATCTTGTAGGATTTTTTTAGTTAAATGGAGATGTTACTATTGGGAATTCATTCTAAAACTGCCTTGTGATTTTTCTCAAACTCTTTACAAGTATAACTCAAAATTCTTTCTAAAATTGCATCCTGAGAATGTGACAGGGATCAGGAGCTGGAAGTTCAGTTCTTGACAAAGATGTGGCACTTTGACACTCATTGTCTCTGTTCATCACTGCCTATTATTCATAGCAGAATAAATGCCACATTGGTTTGCCCTGGTTCTGACCATCTCTGGCTTCTTCAAGTTCCCTTCCTCTTCTGTGCAAGCAGTGCAGAAATGAGCACAGTTTATAAATAGAATGAAGTGAAGATAATTGGTGGGACAGAGGAAGAGTTTTCAGCATTCTCACGGCTTGGATCACTGGTGACAACTAGATTTAAGTTCAAGAAAAATAATTTTAACAAGAATCTTTGCAATTTCTTCCCATTGCTGCCTGTCCCAGGAAATGTCTTTCTACTTCAGAGCTCATCTGTTTTCTTGCTCTTGGGTGAATTAATGGAATTTACCCTGTAGTTTCATTGAGCAGATATATTGCTTTTCTGTTTCATTTAAGTTATGTGAAAGATTTGAGGAAGGAAAAAGGCTGTGCAGCCTTTTTGGGAGCAGAGATTGTTAGAAGCACAAATACTCCTAGAGTTATGTCTTAGTAACAGTTTATTTAAAAGAACATGTCAATTGTAATGGAACCAAGACACAACTAGGTATTGATGCTTGCACATTATTTAGAGTAGCAAGTTTGTGGTTTATTTCTTTTTGAGTTTTTTTGGTTTGGGTTGGGCTTTTTGTTGTTTTTTTGGAGTCTTCTAACAGGATAGTCATAAGTAGAAGATAGTTTTCAGAAATATGAAATATACCATAGAGACATGGAGACACAACAATTAACTTGATGTGTAAAAGAGATTTAAATGTGGCTGACCGAAAAGGATGGGTTTAAACCAGCCTGATGATAAGATTTAGGCATCAACATGGGACTAAAGAAGCTATTTTTGGGAAAAACAATAATAGATCCTGAGGATCTGTTTGGTTAATCCCCTCTGTGGTTTTACTGATTGCATTGTCCTCCTGACCTTCAATACTACATTGTTTAGAGCAGCCTGTTGTATGGGGCTGGAGGAAGTTTTTTCTCTGGGTATTTATGAAATGTTCGTATAATTTCAGCCTCCACTGAGCTGCAGAAACTTTGGTGACCCCATGGTGGTGTCCCATTCAGAGAGAGGTGCTGCCAGCAGTGGGTCAGCTCAGATGTCACTTGTCCATCGGAGGCTCCTCAGTCTCCTCAGAAGTTCCTGCACATTTATCTCCCTCCTTCCAATCACCCATCCCTGACCCTCTGGAGGAGCTGTTGGCTGATCTGTTCTTCAGCTGCTGGCACTGATTGCTGAGTTTAAGCCCAGCCTGTGTGAGGCCAGCTGCACCCCTGAGTGTGACTGTTTCACCTCCCAGGACACACAGTTTGTGCCAGGCACCGAGTAATAAACATCAAGTGCCTCAGTGCCAATATTGGAGCAGGAGAATTGATACAGCTGAGAGGGAACCAGATCATTTGAAACGACAAGCCGTGCCCTATGCTGTAAAAATACCTGAGGAAATAAATCCAAAGCTTATCCTTGCAAAAGATTGACTCCCAGCTCATTAGAAAGTCTGATTCACTGGGTACTGCCATGCAGCAGCCAGTGGCTACTACAGGAACATGAAGCAAATTCAACTCCTTTCACCCAAAACTGGGTTCTTTTGTTCTGTTTTTGCTGTCTAGCCCAGTTTTTCTCACTCTGTGTAATCATTCAGACTAAATCTTCTGAGAAAATTTTCTTCATCCCTACAATAAGTCCTGGATGACAGGGGTCAGTTTTGGAGTTTGCATAACAGAAAAAGGGTTATATAGAATAATAAAATCTTAGAAAATCTCAGGTTGGAAGGGATCCACAGAGATCATTGAGTCCAAGTCCTGCTCCTTTCAGAGCTACCTAAAACTAAACCATATGACTTGACTTAAAGCCTCATCCAGTCACTCCCTGAACTCTGCCAGGCTTGTGGCCACTTCCAGATGCAGCTCCAGTCCTCAGCTGTAACATAAAGAGGGAAGAAAGTGACCTCAGAGCCCCAACAGCAGAGTGTGGTGGCTGCAAGAGGAGATGCAGAGACATTGAATATGCAATATCAGGACAGTGGGTTCTGGAGGCAGGTATTTTCACAGAGCAATATTTTCCAAGACAGTGGCCATCTGACAGCTGAGTTATGAGAAAGCAGCTGGGTTTTGTCAGGGTAACATGCTCCAGGTCTACTGGAAGATGTTCTTTTGTATGAGGTGAACTTTCCTTGGCTGTTGGCAGATTGCACTAATTTGCAGTTTCCCTGGAAAGGAGGAAAACCTGTCTCTTCTTGCTGTGTAGCAAGTTCTCAGCATCCTGTTGATGTGGAAGAAGTCAACTTTGGAACTTGTTCAGAGTTGCCTGCTCCCCCTCCCTGGTTATCCAGGGGCTGACTGGGATGCTTGTAAGGTCATAGCTGCAGCCTTGTGAAAGCTTGCTGCAGGTTGTGGTCAGAAAAATCAATTTTCTCTAGCAATAGGAAACAAAGTGAAATACCTCTTGCAAAAGCCCTCTGTGATCTGTAATCATCCTGCTTGTCTGTGTCTGGGTTTTGCTATGCTGGAAGTAGGAGGCAGCACTTGAGTTTTTAATTTTGTGCTATCAGGAGAGTGCAGTCTGAACTGACATGTCCGAAATAAAAAATGATGATGAACTTGCAGCCACCGGGCAGATATTGAGCAGAAGCAATTGTTAGCATTTCCAGATTATTTTATATTTAGAATCTGAATAAACTAAATCCAGGATGAAGGATTACAGCAAACCTTTCAGATGGAACACTACAACAGGCCCTTTTTGAAGAGATAAAGAAACTGTATTTCTGATAAGGTTTGCATGCAGAATCCTAGAATCTTCATTTCATTGCAAATGAAAAGTCAGTTTATAAGGAAAAAAGCCAATGTAAAGAGCACTCCCATATGTCAGAAAACTGAGAGAGCAAAACATTTTCATAACCATTCATAGTCATAATGTGTTCAAAGAACTCTGTGTACATTTGTAAATTGTCTTGAAGCTGGAGAAAATTAATCTGTGCAGCTCCTGACCGTGCCTGACGCATTGGACAGACGTCAGGGTTTTCCACTGACTTCATCTCTCCCTGTCTGAACCCTTGATGTTTTCATTTCCTTTAAAGTAAACTGTATGTCTGAATTTCCCAGCTTTCTTGGAGTTTATTTGGTGTATCACTGCAGAGTTTAAAATTACAGAAATTTCCAAAATGTGCCTTCAGGCTTCACTTTGTCTTAGCTTTTATTTGCAGGCATGTGGCACATTATGGTTCATCCTGATGGCACTATAAAGTTGGACTTTGAGCAAACACTAAGCTTTTATTTGTAAACATCTCATTTTAACAGTAACAGTCAGAGTGAAACAATTTGAGTACCACTTGAACTTTTGCTGGAACATTATGAAAAATGGATGAGACTAGAGAAAATAATAGGTATTGACAATTACCACTTTGTCAGATTTTCCCCAGAAAATCTCCTTACTTTGCATGCCTTGCAAAGGAAGAATCTTTTTTTTCCTTGTCCTTTAGTCCATATCATTTAATCTTGGTTTGTTGTGTACCGGCTCATAGGATTTCAGTTATAGTTCAATAGCTTTTGTCTAGAGCTCATTATCTGTAATTGAATGTATGCACCAAGCTGAATATGTTTATTTGTAACTTGATAATTAAGCTGCTGCAGATGCTTATTCTGGGAGGAGAGGAGACAGTCAGCCTCTTATCCCACAAATGCTGCTCTGGCTTGGGATGGGAGAGCCAGGATGTGTTTGAAGGTAATCAAAATTCACCTTCCAGCAAGTACAACCCCTGTTCATATCTCCCAGGGGGGTAGGTGTTTTGTTTATTAATTGTCTTGTCTCCAAAGTAAGTGAACACTGAAGAAAAGGGGCTTCATTGTTCTTTTTGTAGATTGTGCTGTTACTGAAGACCAATATCCTGAGGTTGTTTGAGAGTGATGCTGCCCAGTTCTGGCCAGCAGCTCCCTCACGAGGGGAAGAGGAGGGGCAGGCCCTGATCTCTGGTGGTCAGTGACAGGAGCCAAGGGAATGGATGGAGCTGTGTCAGGGGGGGTTTGGGTTGAGTGTTAGAAAAATGTTCTTCACCCAGAGAGGGGCTGGGCACTGGAACAGCTCCCAGGGCCATGCTCACAGCCCCAAGCCTGGCAGAGCTCACAAAGTGTTTGGACAATGCTCTTGGTCCATGGTGGGAATGTTGGGTGTCCTGTGCAGGACCAGGAGCTGGACTTGATGATCCTTGTGGATCTCTTCCAACTCAGGATATTCTCTGGTTTTATGTTTCTGTGAATTTTTACCACCGTAGCTCCTCATTTTAATCTACCCTGCAGGTTAAGGAGTGCTGATTTCACATGTTCTTAGGCAAAAAATGGTAGGATATGTGGGGTCACCTCGCCATTGTGCTGAACTATGTGAAGCTTCTATTTTTAAAAAAGAGAGAGGGGAAGAAAGTTTAGTGGGAATGTATTGCTTTTTGGTAGTTCATGGTGATGAAAATGAGAGCACACTGACGTCTGGTAGCCATGGTTGCTAACATTTCAGGAAGCACAAAAGCAAGGATGAAAGTAAAACTCTTTTTTTTTTTTTTTTCCCCCAGTTCCTCTGAGGTTTTTGAATAAATCAGACATATAGTGCCACCTTAATTTTTACTAAATATATCTTAGTTTGCTAATGCTTTCTGGGAGCAGACCTGAGATGGCATTGTAGAACATAACTGCTTTGTTTTTGCTCTAGTTACCCTTATGCATTTTTTAAAGTTGAGCATGTTGGGTTGAGTTTTTATTTTCTGTCAAGTGTAAGAGCTGCTGCTACATTAAGACCCATTAATCATATTTTTTAAAAATAAATGCAGATCCTGAGAGGAAAATCACTACATTCACTGATTGACTTTCTGGGTAACAAAATAGAGAAAATTGCTTTGCATGCTGCAAGGTCCTGATCACTGGCCATGTTCTGGTGAGATAATAAAAGGCACATTTAATGTCCGTGCCTAAGTTGTCCTTTTGAGGCCAGTAGGAGCAGAGGTCCCATGAACCTGAAGACAAAAAAGCTGTGTCTCCTCAGAGCAGTGTGGTGCATGGGAGATGAGCCCTTCTGCTGCTGGATTTAAAGGCATCCTGACACACAGTGTGCAGAGTAATCTGAACACACAGAGAAAAATTCAAGGAAGAAATTTCTATTGGTTTATAGTAAATACTGTAAACCAATACAATGATAAATATTTGTTTTACCAAGTATTCAGCCTTAGGAGTATCCTTGCAAATAGTAAAACACAGCAAAGATGAGTATTTTAAGATGGGATTAAGGTCACTGAAATCTGACTGCCAGGTTTGCCAGGCTGTGCTGGAATTGTTGATTTGGGAGCCTGCAGCTGTTTATTTTAAACTAAAATGGGCCCTGATACATTGACATGGAAGGTGCTGAACAGTGCTGAACATTCATCTGTGTGCAGAACTTCTCAAAGAAAGTTCTGGTTTCAGGCTGAGCTCCTACCAGACTTCTCATTAGCCAGGTAAAAACTGGTTTTGGATCTGGACTGTCATTGTCCATGAGTTAATTTCACAGGAGTTAAAAACTGCAGTGTGTCAGAAAGGAGCAGCAATTGTGACAGTGAGCAAAGGTTGTAGAGCACATCTTGGAAACTGGAAGGATTTTTTGCCTAATGGGGTGTCCATGTATAAATATGCCCGTGGACAAAGTTGCACCACATTTTGTACCCTAAGGCAGGGTTTATTACCTAGCTGTGGTTTATTTCCTCTTGGCTCTGGGCAGCTGGAGGTGCTGGGTGCACTCAGAGCTGGGAGAGGTTTTATGCACACCTCTGTCACCTCCTGGGTGCTGAAGCTGTCTGTGATGATGGCCTTGGGCCTCCAGGTTTTGATGACAGGACTGTTTTCTGCCTATTTTCTTTAATAACTGTTCTTTGGGGTTGTTATCTTTGTGTTTTGAGCTCAGGGATGATTGTTTTGAATGTTGCCATCTTCTCTTGGTATTTATTTTAGTTTGTGAGAAAAAATGTAACCAAAAGTCATTCTGAGTTAGAGCATCTTTATGGATAAAAAATACAAAGGACAATTGTGTATGAAGCTGCAGATGGATTTGGGGCTTAATTTCTTCATTAGAGACTCAAACAATAGGCATTATTATTAAATTGTTGGATTTATAATCCCTTAGAACTAGTGTTACATTTTGAAATAAAGTGAAATATAAGGGAGACATAAATAGCTGCCTCTAAATTCACTTTCCCTCCTCAAAGCTGTGCCACTTGAGTCTCTGCCTGGCACTGTGTTTGAAAGACCATTAAAATCATCCACTTGATATGCTACTGTGAAACCCTTTTCAATTCTGAAAGGCTGTGTTAATGCAGAGATGTGAGTTTAATATATAAAATTATTAAAACTTCTGAATTTGTGGAATTTTTGAATACAGCAGAGTTTTACCAGGAGTGACCATTGCACCATACTGCTATAAATTATTCAAGTACCTAGGAGGATGTTTTCTCCACAGGGATTTACCACCCTCAGTTCATCCTGTAAAGTCATTGCTTCCTTTCCATGGAATAATTTCAGTTCCAAAGATGACAATTTCTGGAGGTCATCTCACTCACCCTCTGTACAAGTTCACTAGTCTTAACATATATATATTTGTGTATAACAAGAGTATTGTGCCATTTTAGATAATATGGATAAAAAATCTCTTGTTTTCTCACATCTGCATTTCAATGCTAATCTTTCATAGAACTTCTCAGTGAAATATTTTTCAACAAGTGGCTCTGTATCTTGTGTCTTTCTTCTGTGGTTTTTATGTTGCCTATATTTTAAAATAGTTTTGAATGTTACATCTCTCTTCATTTCAGCTTAACCTGAAAGTCTGTGGTGTTGCTGTTTATCATTCTTTTGTGTTTGGAAGTAGGCAAAAGTTAGGATTTATTTGTGGGTGGGAGGGAGTTAGGAGTTAGCCTGTGGTGGATTTTGCCAGTTTGAATGCGGTGAAAATAATTCACTGAGGGATCACTGAAGAGATTAAAAAAATAATTAAACCCTTTGAATATTTTCTCTCTTTTCACAAGGAAGCTGTCTTAGAGGCAGAGATAAAATGAGTTTTTAAAATGAGATAAAAACAGTTTTTAAAAGCATCCCACCCAGTAAGCTGAGAGTCAAGAGTGGAAATGTGTGTGGAGATCTTTATTGTCTCTCTAAAAGCATTTATAAATGTGTTTGTGTGTGTCTGAAATTGTAGAACTTCTGTGTCCAGTTCCCAGTCAGATTCTTTATGTCACACACCATTAGTTCAGTGCCAGCATGCACAGCAAATTATGTATGGTGAACTCTGATGTGGTAATGAATCAGTGATCACATTAAACATCATTATTACCTTAGATTAAAGAAAATCCAAGGCTATTCCTGATCAGTGTTGTCTGTGCACTGTGTGTTCCTGTTACCTTAGTAAGGCACTGCAGCAAAAGGATGGTGAGGCTGCCTTTGGGGTGGAATTTAGGGTTAGGAAGGCTTGTTCTGTGCTCCTTTCCATTTGAGGCGGGAGGAGAACATGCCAAGGCTGCAGCCTTTCAGCCTGGCACCTCTGGCCAATGCCCACAGCGCACAAAAAATCAGCTGAAATGGCTTCCAAAGGAGATTCTTTGTGTCCATGAGGCTGCAAACTCAAATTATCAGACAAAATGCTTGACCAGTTGGCTTCATAGGCATCTCATAGCCAAATATTTATACAAAACCTGGTGGGGGGGGGTGTTAATTTTATTTTCCCTTCTGCCCAAACAAATGCTCTAGTTTTGTATTGTTTTTTACTAACAGGGCTAAAATCTGTTGCCCAAAATTGCCCTGCACTGTGTAGTGGTGTAAGCAATTGAAATAGGGTTCCTTTCCACATCTCTCTTTTGCTTAAGGTAGACTGTTACAAACAGGAACTCTGGTAGCAGTGGAGCCCATTTTTTGGTTTATTGCTGAATAATAATGAGAGTTGGATCTATTTGATGATTCTTGGATGGGCATTTTTTTCTTGAATACTTGACCTGTGATTTCCACAGTGACTGTTGGTGATAAAACAGCACCATCAAAAAAAAACCCCAATGGAACAACTACAAACCTGACCCCATGGGAGCCATTTTGCTCATAAATTATGCAAAGGACATTTTATGATTCTTTGTGTGGATATGGGGAGATAAAAATTAATATGGATATTAATTTTTTTAATTTAAATCTAAATTAATGGATGCTGCCGAGTGGGATGAGACTGAAAACCATTTTCAAATGGGAGGGAAGAGCAACTTCCAAATCCTCTAAGCAAAGTTGGGGTTCCTTCTGAATTCCTGGCAAACTACAAATGGCAAAGTTTGGATGGCTCTGATAGCTTTATACATACCAGAGTTCAGAGTACATTTTCCAGTCCTTTTGGAGCAACTGTCTGGGTTTCTCTTCTTGCTTGAAATGCAAATGTTAAGATGAATTTGTTGCCAACTGACAGAAAGCAAGAAAAATTATTTTAGAAGAAAGAAATCAAGCGAGCAAGCATAGCCATTCATTATTTAAATGACAGTGTTTCATGGCAATTTTGTCTTGAAATAACCTTCTGGGTTTGCAAATTGTGCAGCACTATTTTTCAGTAGCCAAAACTCTTTGTCACACACTCAAAACTCCTTTGTGATACATGCATTGCTATCTCAGTAATGGAAAGGTAGGAGCAGATAATTGGCAAAAAGTATTAACCATCATTCTGTTCCAGTGAGGGCACTGAATCAGGATTTTGCTTTGGTAAATGCATGTTAGTGTCCAAGAAATTTGGCAAGGCTTTAGATTTCACTTGAGAAAATAAAGAAGAGGATGTTTTTGTGTGCCCCCAAGAGTTGTCTTTCCCATCCAGAAATGCAGTTGCCCTTCCATCCAGAAATGTGGAATTGAGAGGTTTTCCCCCACCACTGCAAAGTTTGCTTCTTGACCCTGGCTCCTTCATCAGGATGACTCCGTAAGATGGATGTTCTCAGTGAGGGTCAGTCCCTGAGCTGGAGTCATGGGATGTGCCAATTTTTGAGGCTGCCAAGGTGTTTCAGGAGATAAGTAATGGCCATGTTGTACATCCAGTATTTTTTTTCTTTGCCATCTGCCTGAAAGAACTATCTTTGAGGAGATTCAGATCAGGGAAGAAATTGCAGCAATTGTTTCTAGATGCCTTATTCTGTGCAGAATCAGTTGCTTTAAAGCCGTGATCTTTTATAACCACTTCATTAGAGATATTTGGCATTCCCCCCCCCTTCTTTCTATTAACCCACCAATAATGCATGGGCATCCTTAACACAAAAAGAGAAGATCCAAGTTAGGTCTAATTTTCCATTAGGAGATGATCAAAGAACCAGTGATACATGTAAAATCTGTTGTTTCTCCCTGAGCTACTTGTTCTAGAAGAGAGTTAATATCTGCAAACTGTGACAAACCTCCATGCAGCCACCTCAACACTGCTGTGCTCAGGTCTTGGGGCAGAATGTCTGAATTTGAAAGCCACTTTTAGATAACAAAATAATTGCCTTGGGACTCCAGTCTCCTCGTGGTTGCAGAAGGATTTCTCCTGCTGTACCCAGAGGGAGCTGCTGCTTTGTTCCTATCTGGCTGTTTTGTGATCTGGCTGATATTTTGCTGCTGATATTTGGTGTTTTGGCTCCCAGCGAGGTGCCATGTGTGTTATTAGAGCACTGTCCCTGACAGTAATCACTGTGTCTGCTCTGATAGGGATGAGCCCCACAAAAGCTCTCATAAAAAGCTCCCATAAACACTGGGTGAGAATAAAGGGCTCCCAGCAAGAGCTTGTTGAAAAGGTGTGTTGTGTTTTTTATGTGCTGTTCTTCAGACTCTCAGTTCAAGAGTTGTTTACTGGAATTAATTTTTTTTTATATCTGACATTAAGGAAAAAAATGCCACTGGTTATTATTTCTTGAAGTAGGCTTTTATTTTGATAATTGAAGTTTGGAGGGGAGGACAAAGCTGTGATACACCTGTGTAAGAGCCCTCAGTTATCTACAATGACTGTAATGATGGTGTGCATTGCCAGGGGCCTTACTCATCTGTGTTCCCTATCAAATCAACCTTGTTTTAATGGGTTATCATAGGCATTTAGTACAAGAACTTTCAGTTGAGGAGCAGGAATTGAAGCTGTTGCTCTCTTGTCCCTTCGTGTACTCTGGGATCTGCCCCTTGGTGTGCAGCTCTGGGGGAGCACTGCAGTGTTTATCCATGGAAAGTGATAATACTTGGTGTTTGTACTGCACATTCATGTCTGGAGCAGAGCAATGCTTCATATAGGATTCAAGAAGTATTATAATAATAAAATTTAGCTCCCATGCCTGTTCTGTTTTGGGAGAGTGGTGTTCAGAAGTACAAATAAAGCAGTGAGCACACAGAAGGAAGGGGCTGTCAGGCAGAGCCCACACTGGCACAGTTTGTACCCAGCCCCTGAAATCATGGCTGTGTCATTCCCGGGGCCTCTAGGTATGGTCATCGTTCAAAACATCAAATAATCTTCTTCAGTCACTATCTCTGTCTTATTAAATCAGTGTTTCATGACTCTACACAACAAAAGCCTGTTGTTGTCTACAGACAAGTGGGCTGTGTTTTAGACCTAAAAAGGGAAATTAAATTCATGAATTAGTGATGATATCTAATTTTATGTCATCTTTTACTTTTTTTTGCGTCCTGATACTGAGATTAGCATCTTACAGGGATGCATCAGAAAACACCTGGTGTTGCAGCTCAACTAAGTGCACACTTAATGTTCCACAACAACATGTGACGAAAGCAGGCAATGAAAAAAAATTAGTCTGTTATTGGCAAAGATTGCACAGAAAAAAAATACATTTCCATCATGCTGTGGGAAGGAAAAAAAAAATCAGCAAGGATGATGAAGACTTTCTTAATAAGATTTTGTTTTTAAAGATTCCTTTTCAGACCTCTTAATAAAATGAATGCACAGGGCTAAGATCACTATTGAATGAGATTATGTTCTCATCCATTTAATAATGATGCAGTTGTAGTTTCTTTTCCTAACTTCTCTTTAAATATTTGGTACTGGGCAAATTTTGCCTGGGTTTAAATAGGTTTATAATAATTTTTTTTAAAATAAGCTTTCAATTTGTGTAATCTGAATGGAGCTTCATCTCACAAAACTCTAAACATTTTTTTCTAGTCATCTTGTGACTTCAGTGTCTATGTACTGCAGAGGCCACATGGACAGGAGCCTTTTTAGGATAGCATTTTGAAAATTGAATTTAAAGGGAGCATTTTGGTTTAATTTGCTGGATCAATTTGTTTAAATGGGCAATAATCTTGTATTTTTCCTGGTGAGACCTTGATCAGAGTACATTTGGGCATCATTTTTGATGCTGCAGAATATAGCACTTGTGCTAATAAATGCTGGTAAACTGATAGGTTTATGTATTTTTACTCAGAATGACTGATTTTTGGCTTATGTACTATTTGTGATTGATTACAGGTTGCCTGTTCATTTCCATTCTGGCTGGGCTATGGAAAGAGAAATTACTCTTTCTCTTTGCTTCCTTACTCCCCTCTGTTCTCAGCCGCCTCCCCAAGAGATCAGCTCCAATCTCAGCACTGTGTGACAGTTAGCAGTTGTGACAGGCTAGCCTATTTTTGGAAGTCTGTCCCCACTCTTTCCCTGCTGGAAGAGAAAAGCAAGTTATCTTTAAAAATTAATCCATTTGGAAGAGGAGCAGGGAGCTTTAGGCAGCGCTCAGCGCTGGGGCTCGGGCTGCGGCTCTGCCAGGGACGTGCTCCGCTCGTGTCACGGGCTGGGAGAGCTTTGCACTTGGCCTGGCACGGATCACCTGCCCTGGAGCTCTGCAAAAACCCTTCTGCTCTGCAAGGAACAGGCAGCAGAGTGAAGTACAGCATGGAGCTGCATGGATGTTGTCCAGTCATGTCTTATATTTCACACATTCCTGAGCTGCTTCTTCAAACCCAGAAATACTACTGCTTGTCTCCAAGGAGCAGAAACAGGAGTTCAGAATTTGGCAGTTAGGGTGGAAAGACCTTTTTTTTTTTTTTTAAATCTTTTGTTTTGACCCTCCTTTAGGCTTGCAGACTCTACAACTAGTAGAGTACATGTGTTAGGTTGTACTTGCAGTTGGATAACATCCATAGCACTGCTCCATGGGAGGAGTAACTGCTGTGTGCTCAGTCATTACACCTCTTAGTTTGATGTGGTCTCCTTATAATCAAACTGCTACATCTCAGTGCATTGCAAACTCATCCCAAAACAGGCAGACAGTCCTGGATTTTTCTCAGGATAATCAATTAAAAAATATCAAGCAAATATTTTCTGGTAGGGAAAGGTATGGCAGAATTACATTGTCAATGGATCGTTTCTATTGTGTGAAGAAAGCAAGAACTTAAAGTACATAAAACTATGACCAAAATAGCTTTTATATTCTCTTTCTATGTTGTCTGTGTCCCTAAAGCTGAGGAGCACACTGGGCAGCTGATGTTAGGGCTGATGTCCTAAAGCACTTTTATTTTGTTTTCTCATAGGTGGTTATTATTGGAACTTTAAAAATAGACCCTGCTGTCTGATCTATTCATTTAATCATGTTCTTGATGCTTCACTTTTTTTCCCTTGTATATGAGGTGAATACCTCTGTGCCCACACTTGGTGCTGCTGTCATGGCTATACAATATCAGAACACCTTTCCCTGGAAAGTCAGTGCTGAGTCACTTTCAGAAGGTGCTCCTGCTCCCCACATCTGCTTGGTATGCAAGGAATTAAGTACTCAAAATATCATTTATGTAGAGGCCACAAAACGAGTGAGGAGCACTTGGCCCTTCAGGGCTGATCTTGTATTTTCAAGGTCTGTGGAAGTTGTGTTCTTCAAGGCTCCTGAACCATAAAGGACAGATTTAAAATGTTAGTGAGCTCATGAGGCAGAAGCCATCAAAATCTATAAAATAAAGTACCTCTGGAGGCAGGACTGTGATACCTTATCACAGTGCTCTGTTTATATGGGTACCATCCAGCTCTGGGGCCCCCAAAATGCTGGTGCAGGCCCAGAGGAGACCACAAAGATCATGAGAGGATTGGAGCACCTCTGCTATGGAGACAGGCTGAGAGAGTTGGGTCTGTTCAGTCTGAGGAAGAGAAGGCTCCAGGGAGAGATTGGAGCCCCTTCCAATCCCTAAAATGGCTCCAAGAGAGCTGGAGAGGGACTTTGGACAAGGGCATGGAGTGACAGGGCAAGGGGGAAAGGCTTTAAACTGGAAGAGAGTACCAATCAATATCCAGTATTCACTCAAGGGATGACTGGATATTAGGAAGAAGTTCTTTGCTGTGAGAGTGGTGAGACACTAACACAAATCTCCCAGGCAAGATGTGGCTGTCCCATGCCTGGAAGTGTCAGGGCCAGGCTGGATGGGGCTTTGGGCAAACTGGGATAGTGGAAGGTGTCTCTGCCCATGGCAGGGGGTTGGAACTCAATGATCTTGAAGGTCCCTTCCAACCCAAACCATTCTGTGTTTCTCTAGTTCCCTGAATGTGGCTTTCCCTATGTCCCCTTTAAAGGGGGACATGTTTGCATGTTAACACTCTGTGGCTCTTTTTGTCCTCTAAACCTACTGAAGCTCAAAAGGTACCTCAGCCTATCTGGGTGGAATGGGTTAAATTGAAAGTGAGTCAGTGCATTAACTTACAGCTACAGCAAAGCATGTATTAGTTCCTCCCAAAGAAATATATCCATATTTTACACTTTTTAATCCTTTGGGTTTAAGAGTTTCCTGAGGAATATAGCTCATGTGATTATATTCTTACCAAAAGGCTTTTCTTTTATTATCGTGTTACATAAAATTCCCACTTCTGTCTCATCTCTGCCTTCATTGCCAGAAAGAGAAACCCCTGAGTGTGCAGGCAGACACCCCACATTGACACTTCCCTGTCAGCCAGTGGAATGCACGTGCACACTGCAGAAATTCAGAGTGACACAACCAGCAAAGAAAGCTCCACATGTCTGTGGGGTGTCTGTTCTGGTGTGAACCCTGCCTGAGCTGAGGTGAACCACACACAGGGAATTCTGTGGATATTGGGGAAGTTTTATCAGAACAGGTGTTTCCATGCCCATGGCAGTAACCTTGGATCTAGCTGACCTTTGAGGTCCCTTCCAACCCAAACTTTTTGATGTTTGTTTAGAACAGAAAAGTTTCATTGTGGAAGACAAAGAAATGAGAGAGGAGAAACAGTTTTCAAGATCAGTTCTGGTACCCATGGATCATTTCTGGTACCCATTCTGGTATCTATGGATGGATGGATGGGTGGGTGGGTGGGTGGATGGATGGATGGATGGATGGATGGATGGATGGATGGATGGATGGATGGATGGATTGCCTGTTTTTTTCAAGGTAGATCAGTAAAGGGCAGCTTTCTTTGGGTTTAAATTCCTTCGCATTGTTTGATGCATGTTTGATGTTTCCCTAATTCTACCCCTCATGTCATTTCTAGAAAACTATGCATAATTAGGCCTGTAAATTGATGATCACTTTTTTTGTATCCATCACTGATAGGATGCAGCATTTTAAAATACTTATTTAAAGTACATGTGAACTAGCAAAGTAATGAATGAGCTGTGCTTCTGGACTCTGTCTTTTCATATGCTAAGCAGTAATAGTTAATCAACATTGGTATGTGGTGCAACATCAGATCATCAAACCAAAAACATCCATCTGCTTCTCTTGAAGTGAATCATCATTGGAGCATCCTTGCTCAGTGTCTTCTGTAGAAGAAAAATGAAACAAGCATCTTTTAGCCTACAGAGGGTTTGCTTGCGTACTGTAAATGAATGCTTAAGAGGAGAGGGAAAAGAAAAGAAGTAATACAGGTTTGTATTTGTGTAAGGCTGGAGGATCTGTAACATTTTCTCTACATCCTTTCTGTCAGACACAGATGTGCTTCTCCACACATTGGCTTGCATGGACATGTGGGGAAATCTCTCTTCCTAGAAGCTTCAGAATGCTCTGAATTTGTATCTTTAGTGAGAGACTCCAGTCATCTAATCTTTCTAGTTTTTTTGGGGTTTTTTGTTTGGTTTGATGTTTTTGTTTTTAATATGAATTAATTTAATGTAATTGCATGTATTTCAGTTGAAAACCTCATGTGCACGGTGATCAGAAAATAATTTGTTCCTTTTTAGACTGTAATTGTAGATTTTATCTCTTTATCTTCCTTTCTCCAAGTGTTTCCAGACAGACTGGTCTGAATTTCCTAAATCAGTTTTGTGGCTATAAAGCACCATGACGAATTTCAAGGCAGTCTATATTTGGACACACAGAACAAGCGCTGAGAAGTTGTTCTGATCTATTTCCATGTCTAAACTATTGTCTTGACTTAAAAAAATCATTCCTCCTGCTGGAGTTGAGGGCTTTTCCTCCACCACTCCAGTTGCTTTGAGAATGAGTGCTCCTTGTACCTTCTTTTTTTTTTCTGTGATCACAGTACTTTTTACATTTTGTCAATAATTATTTAAGACAGATGATTAAAATAGTTTTGGCTCTGTATCAGACAATAGCTAATTAAACCTATCAGCTGCCAGAAGTTGCAACAACTGTTGCTTGTTGACTGTCTAATGGCTGTAACAAAAATGCAGCCAAATTTTGGCCTTTTTTTAAATTGGAGGATCATCCTGCTTTGTCTAGTCTGAGTTGAATGCCCAGCAGCATTGATTGGCAGCCTGGATGGAGTTTCCAAAGACTGTCCTGGGTTGTTACTGCTGTAGAAGTGGTTAAATTGTACATAAGACATTTATTAAAAGTCAGTAGAAACTTACCCATGTAATGATTATGTGGAGCAGTGTTTTGTGTGTTGTTAAGATGCTGAAAAGATGTTTTGTATCTATTGTATATCAATAAACCCCACCTGGAGCACAGCATCCAGCTCTAGAGGGAAACATCATGGAAAGGACATGGAGCTGTGGTAGCAGGTCCAGAGGAGGCCACGAGGATGCTCAGAGGGCTGGAACAGCTCTGCTGTGAGACAGACTCAGAGTTGGGGCTCAGCCTGGAGGGGGCTCTGAGGACACCTTGGGACACCTTCCAGTACCTAAAGGAGCAGCAAGAGAGCTGGAGAGAGACTTAGACAAGAGCATGGAGAGATAGGACAGAGGGAATGGCTTCAAACTGACAGAGGGCAGGATATCAGGGAGAAATTATTCCCTGTGAGGATGGGGAGGCCCTGGCTCCCCAGGCTGCCCAGGGAAGCTGTGGATGCTCCATCCTTGAGAGCGTCCAAGGCCAGGTTGGACAGGGCTTGGAGCAATCTGGGATAGTGGAAGATGTCTCTGCCTATGGCAGGGGGTTGGAACTTGATGATCTTGAAGGTCCCTTCCAACCCAAACCATTTTATAGTTCAGTGAAATTATGCATTTGCTGGGTTGGCCACAGAGGACCCTGGTCATCTGGATTAAATAACTGAGAAAAAATTGTTTGAGGAGTCTCCTGACCAACTCACACAACCTCCTAGAGGAAGTTTTGGAAATGTGGGAGAGCAAAGAGGCAAAGGACTTATGTAAGGATGGAAGTTGGAGTTGATCCTTTGAGATCCATGGAAATAGATGTGCAATGTGCCTCTGCACTCAGCTGAGGATGTGTGACTGTCACTTGGAGCAAGTGACAAAGTCTCCCCAAGGCATCTGGCAGAAGTTGTGCGGTTCCTCCTCTCCCTCCCGCCTCCCCTGGTCTCCAGCAGTGTCTCCTGTTGGAGTTCCTTCAGGGTGTTTTGCCATAACAGCTGCAGGTCTGTCCTCTGTCATTTCCACTCCTTGGAGCCTGAGCCACGGAGTTCATAGTGCATTTGAAAACGCAGAGGAAATCTCGGTTTTGCCAGCCTGATGTTGATTCTCCCTTTGGCCAAAACTTGTTATTTCTGTCCCCATCCATGTTCATCTGGTTTTAGTGTTAAATACCGTTATTGTTCTCTTTTCATTTACTGTAATCTCATTTAGATATAAGGCATTGCCTGTGTATTTTTTCCTAATTCTACTGTTTCAGTTGATTTCTAAGGGCTATTTATGCATATTATTGTAATTCTGCATCTTATGGGTGTCACTGAAATTCCAGATCATTCCAAGAGCTTCCATGTGGCCACCTGGGCTTTAGCACTTAGTTAATCGGGAGAGGGAAGGGTTTAGATGGATTTTTTTTTTTTCCATATGAACATCCATGATTGTCCTTATCTCTATAACTTTAGCATCATCATACCTTACTCTGGTAATTATCTGATTGCAAAAAAATGTTTCTCTTTATAGATTTGGTCAATGCACTTCTTTCTCTTTGATTACCAGCACGCAAAGCAGATCAGTGTCAAGCAGCTTCCATAATATTTGTAATAATACAGAGTAAATCAGTATTTAGTGTAATGGAACAAGAATATATCTGTTAAGATTGTGAATTAGGTAGTGTCTCTGGTGTTGTTTAGTGTTTCTGTATTCCAGCCCTTCAGAAGGCTGGGATGATGTTGACTGACAAAAATTATATAGAAGAGATGGTTCATGTGATGTTTTCTTGCCTTGGAGTCCAGGTAAAGAGTCCTGTTTGTTGTTTGTGTTATTCTTTAACAGAGTAAATCAGGGTGCTCTATGCTACAATCTAAAGCCCACTGTGAAGGCAGTTAGTTTTTATTTATCTTGTACCCACAGGGAATACTCCATATCATCCCCCTCCTTGATTAAAACAATTCTGTATTTACATTTACACCAAACACATCAAAACAGGACTGAAAGCACTGATTTCCAACAGCCAAATATCTCAATGCTAATGTGCTTTGTTCTCCTGCCCTACAGACTAATAGTAATGAAAACTAAAATGACATTGTCACACTTGCATATTAATATGCAGAGAGCTGACTGTGTTTATGTCAACTGGAGCTATCAGATAATAATAATAATAATAACAAAACCAACAAGAATAATAATAAAACAACCTGATTTTTCTCAGTTTTACTTAGAAAGGAGTTATCTAGAAAGGAGCTTTATGCCACTCTTCAAAGCTTGCTCATGGCTCTGTTATCTATGTAGTTTTTTTGCTGAGTTGTGTGGCAAAGTGGTTTTTCTGCTTTTATTCCTTGGGACCCTAGAAGGCAGTTCGCCAAAGACAGGCAACTAATGCCTGTGCATCATCATCATGAGGCTTTATAGCCTTCCTGAAAGGGCTGTGCTGGATTGTTGGGAACACACTCTTCTGCTCCTTTGATACATTTACCTGTACTGCATCCATCATGACATCTCACTTTATAAACACTGTAGGTGCTCTTGCCATGTTTCCCAGGAAAAATGGATGTAAAAAAATACAGGAGCTAGTTAAGGGAATAATTCATTAACATGATATATTTCTTTAGCAAAGGCAAAGCTCTTTGGGATGTGAGGGCATGGCAAGTGATTCCTCAGCCTTCAGATCCTGTTGTATCTGAGGAATGGATTTCTTATCCCCAAAGTGAGTATTTGGAGATAGTTTAGGTGTCTGCAGATCCCTTGGAGGCATTAAGAATGTAGGGCTGTGTTAATTAACTGGTATTGATGGCACTGATGGGATCTTTGCTGTTGGTGATGCTCTGTGAGGAGATGGTAACACACATTCAGTTTCAGATCAGTTTTAGATCCTGGGTTGATCATGGAGCAGCAGCTTTTAGAGGAGAGCAGAATTGTTGTGCTAAGCATGGAAATCCATAAGGCTGTTAGTCCAGGAATACTTTTCCAAGCAGAATCTGCTTCTCATCTCCAGTGTCCTTCAAACTGTGTACTTTTATCAGATATTCAGGTACCATGGCAAAGGATATCCCAACCCTGCTAATTTGTTCTCTGATCTTTCAAGTGCTTTCCTACATCCTTATGTTTATTCATGTGGATTGTTCATTTGACTAGACTCGTTGCAGAGTAGGAGATGCATAAGTAGTGCATTTTGAGTGTGTTATGCAAAGTTAAGGGAGATAAGGGAAAGTGTGTCTGTGTCATTGCAGGCTCATTTATTTCAGGGTGTACTGTACAGAACATGCCAGCGTGTTCTACAACACAATTTATCCTTGTGCTGCTGGTGGTGCAGAGGAGTGAATAAAATACATTGTTATAGCATAATAAATCATATTAATATAGAATAAAATAGCATAAGGATCTTGTTATAGATACTGTGTCTGCAATATAATCCAGGGCAATATGGGAATAAGTAACATTTATTAATAAGAGTAATTTTTATGCTGCTTTGCAAGTGACAAACATTTGACATGTTCAGCTAATAGGTTTAATTAAAATTCAAGATTCATTATGGAGATGAGTAACTCTCCTTCATTACCTTTGTAGGAACAAAAGATACATTTCAAAAAAGAAAATATGATTAACCCAGTAACATGTATCAGAAGAATTGCAAATACTCCCTTACAGGAGCACAGATCATGAATATTAAATTCTGCCTCCCCCAGCAAAAAGGGAATGAGATTCAAAGAAATTGGGTTTGCAGAACTGCTGGATTTCAAAAAAGTGATTTTAAAATAACTGTAAATGCACTTGTCAAAGAGGTGAAGTGTTGCTTCAGACAGATCAGAGAAGATTAGAATAGGGGAAGGTGTTGGAGTCTTGCTGTAAATTTCAACATATTATTGAAGAATAACTCAGGTGTAAAACATTGATAGTGGGATTACTTCCCTGGGTTTAAGTTTTTGAATATTCATCCCATAGTCATGTAAAAAAAACTCATAAGAGGGTATTAGACATCTATCCCAATTCTTCCACTGTTTCCAAGAAAGTGGCAACACCAGCTGATGCATTGTAATACATTACATTTATAGGTCAATTTAGCAGCTTTTCTTATTAAGTCTTGTCAGGCTCTGTGATTTATATGATATTTATTCAGCATGCCTGTAGCAGATATGACTGGCTAAGTTGAAATATGTAACGTGTTAACCTCTGAGTTGAGCTAATGATAAAGTTGAATGAGGCTAATAACAGTTTAAAATAGCCATATGTTTCCTTTCAATTTTGTAGATTTTCAATCTTAGATCTGTTTTAGCCTCATACAAAAATAAAAAAAAATTATTTTTATGTAAGTACAGTGTGTTGTTCTGAAGGGTCAACTCCAGGCCTCAAACTTACAAGTAGAAGAAAAAGGAGTTTTTTTAATATGTTATGAAATTCCAATTTTTTTTTAAAGTTGTCTCCTTCTTTTGTTTTCTGTGTCAGTCATCGATATTCAGCTAAGGTTTCTAATCAATTGCCAGATCTCACAGCTGGTTGAAAATGACCAGCAGAGATTTTCTCATCTCTGCAGCCTTTTCTCTTGTGTCCTTTGAATTAGCTCAAAACGAGCTTCAAGCACCACAACTCTCACAGCCTTTTATGGGTTTGATGTGAAAACAAAGCCCTGCTGTACTGAGCATACAGAGAGACCCTTGAAACTTTTCTGATGAGAGAAGAGAACATGTTGGCCAGGATTCAAGTCCTCCCTATCAAACTTGGCAAGCAGGTTCAACTTTCCAGAGCTGCCCTCACTTGGGTGTCATCTTGGGTGGTTGGTGTGTCCAGTCTTGTGTGTGCTGCACACAAACTGTTTGAAATGTTAAATACTACTGAGCACCCTTTTACCAAATGGACTGCTCTGTTTTGCTCATAAGTGACAGAATTCAATTTTTAGGAGCGATTTTGGTGTCAGTGTCATGCCTTGAAGGACACAGTTTGTTTAATGAGGTCTCATCCTTGCTATTCCTTTTCTCCCACTGGTGTATCCCATCAGTTTGGATACAAATTCCTAAGCAAATTCACATTCAAGGGGTTCATTTAGACCTTGCTTCATTCATGACAGCAAAATATGTCTGGCAATGGGAATTATTAGTGGAACTCTTGGACTGGGAGAAGGCAAGGTGTGGATCTGAAATAGTCCCTTCTATTCTACAGGTTGAGAAATTCTCATTGCAATTAGGAACTCCCTGCTGGTGACTCCATCAACTGCTTTATGAATATCCAGGTGTAGAAGTAAAGCTTCTTTATGTCACTGAATAAATGGTAATAACTAACAAATGCAGGAAAATTAGAATATCCCTTACCTCTTTTTTATTTCCAATAATTAATTTATACACAAAATTTACCCTGTTTTCATTGTGTTGCTTAACAACAATATGTTTTTATCCCTCTGCAGGCAGGTTTTCATAGGTAAGTGTAGATTGAGCACAATTGCCAGTGCCCAGTGGTCATGAAGCCTGGCTGTGGTGTCTGGCATAGAGGGCTCAGAACAGAATTAAGTTCCCACCAAAAAAGAATCACCTCTGTTAGCTAACTCATCCCATGCCTGGAGGAAACCCCTAAAATCCCACATTTGTGCTGTGTAAATGGTGTTTGTCAAAATGTTTCTGTCAGGGGGATGTGGGTTTTTTGTTTGGATGCTTCAGCAGAGAGCTCTGCTTTGCCCTGGGCAGTGCAGTGACCTCCAGATCTTGGCTGTCCCAGCACAGGTACCAAGCTGGGGTGGATTTAGGTTTCTTTGCAGTCCATGGCTGTGGGATAGGATTGGAAGAGCCCAGGACAATCTTTAGAGTGGGGTGCATCAGTCCTGTATCCAAATGTGTTTGTGGCTCACATGAAAACTTCCTGTAGTGTTAAGTAGTGAGTACTGCATATTTCTTGGGTAAGGCACTGCCTGGTGGCATGAGGCACATCTGAGTAAAATAAAGATTGTCTGCAGCACAAATAAAAGCCAAAAAGAAATACCATAGTTGGACAAGCTATGCTGCAAGTTGATCTTGTGTGTCATTGTCCCCACTTCTTTCTGATGTACAACCTTTATGTCAGGAGCTAATGGTCACTCAGTGGCCTCCTTCTCATCAGGCCACCTCAAATGGTTTCCCATTTTGGCAGCAGTGATTTGGAAGTCACTCAGTTATTCTTCATTGTGATACAAATGGAAAATCTGATGGATTTTCTTTCTTATTTTAAGCCAAAAAAAAGCCCTTTCAGTTGTTTTCTTGAGAAACATAGGTCCTAGATTTGCATCATGGCAAGTCACCAGCTTAAGAAAATGTCTTCTGCCCTCTGTACAGGATCACCTCGTTGGCTTCACTGACACCTTCCCAATGCAATGGTGAAAATGTCCTTACAGAGGATTCATCACTTTCTGGACCCTGGTAGAATCTGCTTTCTCAATGCCTTTCAGTATGAGGCCAATCTTTAACTCATGGGATCATGATCACTGCTCTGCTTTGCTTTAGGATGTGGGGAAGAGCTCTGGACACCTGTGGTAGCCATGGTAGCTGGTCTAACCCAAAAGGATTATCTCTTCTAGAAATTAGCTCACACCCAAAAAATCATTTATTCCCAAAGTTTAGAGGCTCAGCTGTTGTTGGAAGCTGTCACCTGATGCTGGAAGTTCAGCAGGAAAAAATACAAAAAGGAAAAATACGGAGTTCTTCATCTGCAGATATATTTAACATAATTATTAGATATAATATTATTTAGATGTATTATTTAGATATATTTATTATTTAGATATATTTATTATTTAGATATATTTAGATATATTCATTATTTAGATATATTTATCATAATAGTGCATTTTGGGGAGGAAATAGAAAACGTCCGTGTTTTTCAGTGTAGACAATTTGTGGCTGAACAAGGGAGATTGCAAGGGCACAAGGGCAGAGGCCAATGTTTGTGTGAGAGGACAAATGATTGCTTTTCTGCATGGTTTTACTGTTGAGATTTTTTTGTTAGGTGAAAAACAACCCCGAGCATGTTTGGATGGTTTCTGAAGTGCCTTAAAGAGCAGGGTTGTATTTTAGCCTTTGCAACACAGAGCCTGGGAAGTTGGCTACTCTGAGAGGTGGAACTGCGGTCTGCTTTCAGCTCTGAGGATTTCTTGGAACACAGAAAGATTTCAGAAAGGGGAGAAGCTCATCCTTTCTACATTTGAAAAGTTCATAGTCTAGAAGCAAGTAAAAATAACCATTGGTGTGTGCATGTCAGTCCCTCAAAAGGGGGTCAGCAGAGATTTCTTTCATATTTATTTCTCATTTTTCTTTGGAGAACCCTGGAAAATTGGGATATTAGATATTTTTCTTAGTAAGATTTCTTATACTTTACCAAGGAGGTTTGGACCCCAAAGAGTCAGATCATGCCGCCTTTAAAACTCTTATTTAGTAAGATCACAATTTCTCATATTTAGGCAGGGAAGTGAAGGCATATTGAAAAATAACTGGGGCTTCATTTCTTTTCCAGACAGAGTGATCTGAATTTTTCAGACCTGAGATGTCCTTTTGCCCCTTTTGTTCTCTGTCTGGTGCCTACCTATAAATAACAAGCCCTTTCCTGCATTTTACTGCTGAACTTCTCTGTAGCATCCTCTGTGTCTGCGCTTGTGGGATGTCACATATTAGAAAGTCTCACCCTGATCCTCCTGTGGATTTCCATCCAGCCTTCAAACAAACCAAAACCAGGTGCCCATAGGTTACACTGAAAAATAAACATTTTCTTAGAGCTCTTCAATTCTTCTCTTTACGTTTTTGGGGTGTAGAAAGAGCAACCACACCAAAAGCTGTTTTAATGAGACCAGAGATGTCCCCAAGCCAGTATCCCTTTTCTGACAGTGGCCAGTAGCATTAAGGGATTTTTAGGGAATAAAATGTCAAGACTGAAGCAACACTTTACCAAATGAGTGTCCTTCTACTTTTGGAAACCTGCATCCTGGGCACTTTCTGAACCAGAGTTTGGATCCCCAGCTTTGTGTTTATTAGGTCATGCTGAACTTTCTCAGACAGATTTATCTAATTAGTCTTTCAAACCACACTTGTACTTTTCAGTGCCTGTATCACAGGGAGTGATTTTTTAATGCATATTTTAAGGCAGCCTAAAAGAGCTCCTATGATTACCTGCAATTGTGGGGTTTTTTGTTTACCATAAATCCTTTTCTAAGTGCATAAATCCAATTAGTATAGCTTTTATTCTATCTGTTGGCATTTTAGCAAGCATTTCTGCATCAACATTTTTATCAACACATTTATATAACAAGCTGCTGTTCCAGTTCCTGTGTACAGCTCTCCTTAGTTGTGGGAGAAGGAAATGTTTTTACTTGGTAGATTTTATAAAAGAGACTTATTAATAAATGTTTTAAGCTCTTTTAAGCATGTAAAATTCAGATATGAACTCATGTATAACTGGATTATCCAACCTTATCCTCTCACCTTCTTGTTTTTACTGAAGCTGGTGTCAATCCATAGCAGGGTTGGTTGTCTTTTATCTGAAGATATATCAGTTCCACATAATCCTTTATAAAACATGTTCAAAAACTTTTACTATTTGTTCTGAGCTAGTTATCAGATATTTCTTGCTATTCCTAATGAACTGAATGGCCTCATTGTTCATTTTTTCCCTTAAACTTAGCATCCTACTGTTTTCCTTACCTTGTCTTTTGCTGTTTCTCCTTCCCCTATTTTCTTTGTAAAGTTTTAGATATCCTTGTTTTTAAATTCCAGGGCTAATGAGATTTTTTGTCAGATAGCATTCAGTGCCTGGGTTTTAGGATTGGAAGCTTTGTCAATTAAGGATGCTTTTCATCATAGCCATGCTGGTAACCAGTTCTGGATTTTATGTATTTCTTCTTTATCCTTTTCTTCCAGTTCTGAGAAATCTTTCATAATTTTAAGGGGCTGAATCTCTAAGGGTATTGCTTGTTTTTTATTTCCAGCCTCTTCACCCTAAATTGGTGGGTGATCTTGTATCTACAGTGTTCAGTGTATTTCTTAGCAGGCAGAGGAGAATAATGGGCTTGCTTTAATATTTAATAAGATATCTCTTCTGGAAGCCTTATAACACACAGCTTTTCTTCTCCATGTTCTCTGTAGGGCACTTTTTTCTTTCTTTTTTCTTCTTTTTTTTTTTTTTTTTTTTTTGCAATAATCTTTATTTTATTGGTCTTGTCTTAGGTGTAGCTTGTAAAATGCATTTATCTCTGGCTTAGAGCCTGTACTTGCAGTGCCTCTTTGATTCAGTTTTGGAGATTGGATTTCTGATCCCAGCTCATCAGGAGCCTCTCCCCTTCTAAAGGCTTTTTTTTTGTCTCCTCTGCATTTTCTGTTTCCCACTTGAGCCACCTTATTTTATTTGCCAAATCCCACGGGGTATCCAGAGCTGTGAACCCTCCAGGGAATTTCTGTTGGGACTAGCACAGATAATTCCCTCCTTGCATGGAGGATCTGTTTCATAAACAGAGGAGTACAGGTAGGAGTGAACAGGGACTGGTATTTTTGGAAAATTCTGACTTCTCCACCTTCAAATTCTGGCATCAAGCAGTGGCACTCTAGGCTCCTGGTCTCTTTAGTGTTCCTCTTCCTTTTTATATTTTTAAAGATTTAAACATAAAGGCAAATTCAGAAATTAAAAAACCCCAACTATTTGGATGCAACTAACAGGCGGTTGTAAAAGATTAATACCAGAGTGTGTGTGTCCTGCAGACTTTAAAGTACCTGAACTTGCTTTTAAATTGCCAATCCATGCTGCCAGTGTTCCTTATTATCATAATATGTATCCTTATAAACCCCAAAGGAAATTGTAAAACTTCTGCAGGTAATGATTTCTGCACAGGAGGAAAATATAGTTTTAAGAATCCAAAAATTGTTCTTGTTATAAAGCACTGGTTTCAAGATTATAACACGTTAAGTGTTTCAAATTTTTATAGTTGTTTATATACAATTTGTCCGGAAATTGTTGAGCTTTTCCTGTAATGAAAAGTCTTTTAATGGAAAACCTTGCGGCAATAGATATTGTTCAGCTCCATTTGTGGAAAACTGAGGGAGGATAAGAGAAACAATAACAACAAATGTTGTAGTGTGTTCTGTTAGTTTATTTAATTACTCCCCTATTTTCTGTATCACTCCCCCATTTTCTGTAATGGTTCTGCCCTCACCAGTTCTTCCCGCCATGGTATTGTCTGTCATTTGGTTACCTTGGTTACTCCCGCCACAGTTTATGTCAATCCTCTCTGCTATATGATTTCCCCTCCCCTGTGTTTCCTTATATGTGAATTTGTTCTCCTCCCTGGGCCCAGTCAATCACTCCCCACTCCTCCTAGTTTGCCAGAATCTTCTGTGCTTAGGGAGACTTGATTGGCTGTGGCTCCGGGGCCCCTCCTTTACATTGTTTCTATTGGGTTTTCTCTCACGCCCGTCATCCTAAGTCCACTCCCCTCCCTTCCCCTATTGGTTCCTTGTAAACCCCTCCCATGAATTCCTCCCCCCTTTATAATCCTGTTGCACCCTTTGTTTGAGGTCACTCGCTGGCTGACACATGTTAGATACCAGCCCGGCTGTCTCTCCCTGGTTGACACGTTGGGTTCTACAATAAATCTGACAAGTCCCCAGTGAGTGTCCGGACTCTTTACTCTCGTCGGCCAGCAGCGATTCCGTCCGCTGTGAGCACAGCCCGAAGCCTTCTGACGCCGAGGGGTGCTCACACATTTGCAGCTGGGTGTTGGCCGCCCTCCTGCCAGCCGGACACCTGACTTTAAGGCCACGCCTCACTGTAAACAAAAGGGAGGAGAAAAGAAAGAAAGGCTGTGGGCTTGGTGGCTTCAAGAAGGAGCAAAGGGCCACGAGAAGGAATAAAATCCAAGATACAAAGCAAGGATCAAGAGCCAAGAACATGCACGTGCTGTTTTTAGAGGTGGAGGGGATGACTGTGCAGTAATAGCTTAGGTAGCTTGGGAGGAAGGGAAGAATATTTCCAGAATATAAGGAAGGTAATTTTAACAGCGGAGGTGACAACTTGCATAGGCAAACATTTTGCAGGTGGGAGAGTGAAATGAAAGAGAAATTGAGCAAGTGCTCAGAGAGGAGGTGAAAGTTTACCCAAATTTATAATCACACTATCACTTCATCCCACAGCAGAGAATGAGGCTTCTCAGTCACACCCAATATGATTTCCACCAGCAGGTTTTGATTTTTTACCAAACTAAGCCTATGCTGTGCTTCCAGCTGGAGGGGAGTGACATATGGTGTTGTTTAATAATTGAATTTATTTGAGAGCATGGTGTAACATAACTGCCCTGGAAGTTGTGTGCCCATTGCAGAGCTGGCTCTGAGAAGGGAGAGCAGCGCTCGTGTCGTGCCTGTGACTGTGCTGGGGGTGTGGAACAGAGCTGAGAACATCCACATCACATCAGTGATCCCCAGCCATGGGAGTGATTCTGGAGCTGCTGAAATCTGGGGAGGTGAGAGATTTCTCCTGGCTCTCTCTCTCTTTGCTTTTCTTGTCAGCTGGTTGTGACCGTTTGCCAGTCACGATGAGACCGAGTTAAGGCACCTGATTGTCACTGGCTATGAATGAAATAAATAAATAAATACCCAAGCACTTGCTATTCCTTAACTCCTTTTGGTCCATTATTACTTTCATTTGTAAAAATAGATAGGGAAAAAAAAATTGCTATTTACCTTCCTTACCCTTCCTGCATCTACAAATTTTTCAGAGTGTGCTTTTGCTTAGTCTCCTTTTGCCCTGGCATCCTGCTTTTAACAGGGGTGGTGTTACTTATTAAAATATTTTTTAAAATTTTCATTCTGCCTCTTCATGAGATTGAATGTGAGCCAGAAGCAGCAGGATTGATATTCTGCCTTGGTTAGATATAAATTTTTTAGCATATTAGTAATTTTCTTTGTCATATTGGTTTTCTCTTCCAGTACAAGGCGTTCAGATGTTTATTTTCCTTTTGATCTGAAATAAATTATAATTTAATAAATGCAAATAGTTGCATAAAAACAACATTAGGACTGAGGGTAAAGAGAACTAAGAAATAATTATTATAGAGGTAAATATTCTGGGGTTTTTTCCTCCTGTTCCCGCAGGGCCCCAAAGTAGACATTCCTGTTTTAGATTCTGCTTTGGTATTTTGCCATGCAGGAAATTTCCATGTGGAAGTGACCACAGTGTGGTTCTTCCTCACACTTCTGTGAACCAATCAAGGATGATATTCGGTTAGTTAAATGGTTTCCCACCCTCTTGGATTTGTGCTTTATTTATTATAGCATAGTATATAATCTATTGTGTTTTATTACCTATTATTAATGATATTAACTGCAGGAAATAACTTCATTTGTAGCCTTCTACATGGTGCTCATAGGTCCTTAAAAAGGTAAATCAACTCTTAGGGACCTTAGTGGAGGAAGTTGTGTTGCTTCTGCCATGTCACATTGGGTCTTCAGAGACTCCATTAGTTTTCCTGGCACTCCTGATTGCTAGTTCTTCTCATTAGAGGGAAATTCCTGTCTTTGAAACAGTTAAATCACTATTTCTAGATAATGATTTGTCTCTGCAGTGTGTTTTTCTGGTTCTGAATTATACCTGGAATTGCACTTACTTTGGGGGAAAACCAGTCCTTTCACTGAGCTCTCTCAGGAAAGTGTTTTTGCCAGCAGATGTTTCAGGAAGCAAAGCCAGAAAATCAAAGGCGTGAGTCCATTTTGAGCCATTAACCCTGTGCCACAGGGGCTTGTTTTAGCTTTTTGCTGATCCAAGAGGCAAATAAGAGTGGCTGAGGTATCACCCCTTCCATCCCTGTCTTCCATTTCCTTCTGGAGAAAATGAGAAGGACAATATGGAAAAGAGCATCTATATATGTAAAGATCTCTCCAGCAGTTCTTCTAGCTCTGCAATCACAAATTACACAATTTGTCAGCCTTAAAGGGAATAATAATAGGAGCTGTGAGGATGTACTCTTCTGGGGAGGAAGGGAGTTTAACCCTGTGAGACTTGCC
Source organism: Melospiza georgiana (assembly GCF_028018845.1). Classification (NCBI taxonomy): domain Eukaryota; kingdom Metazoa; phylum Chordata; class Aves; order Passeriformes; family Passerellidae; genus Melospiza; species Melospiza georgiana. The sequence continues at coordinate 150,102,206 of NC_080430.1, read as the reverse complement.
ATGGCTCTTACCTACCTGGTCAGGCTTTATTTCTTTATACAAATTTAGTGTTTGAGGCTATTTGAGCTCCTTTAGAAGGCTGAATTTCCAGCATCTCTCAGGAGAGATTCATCTGTGACCTCTTGGAAAGGGAAAACCATAAACTTTATCTCCTGAAAACCTGTGGGGGAGATTTGTTTCGAAACTCAAGGCACTGGAGTTTCAGTAGGAGGAAGAAATGAAATTATATGTGCTGGGACATACAAGAGGTCAGAGAAGAAGATATAATATTACCTGTTGGTGGTAATGTCTGTGAATCAGGAGCAAACTCCCCAAGGAAACATTCATAAATCTGAGCAACTTCCCTGTTGAATTTATTCTAAGCCAAACTGCTGGGTTGGTGTTTGGCCTCTCTGCACCATGAACAGCAGCAAAGTCACTTCACCCGGTATATAAGAACCTGAAATCTCTGATTATCTTTGCAGAAATTATAAATGTTCCTGCCTGATATTTTCCCACTGATCTGCATGGCTTCATGAAATCCATAAAAGAGGGAAGACCATGCCTGTAATTTCCTACTTCCTGCTCTGCCCAAAGTTTACATGAAGGCTCAACATCACATTTTACTGTTTGATGAAGGTATATCATGACACACTATTATTTCCCTTTCCATTTCTAGCCAACAGGAAAAAAAACACCAAAAAATCCCTCAAAACCAATCCACCATTTGGCATCAGAGGTGCAAAGCAGGGCTGTTGGAAGAAAGGCTGCTACAGGCTGTGGAAGACAAACAACAAATCAACAAATCTATTCCATTCCAAGCAGGGTTTGGGATTTGAGTAGTTAAGGAGAAAGTAAATGTGGAAACCCAGGGCACTGGGAATATTTCTCTGTCTGCTCTGGGGTGCCCTGACCCTCAGCGGAGCCCTGACTTTGATCCTCCTTCATGGAGAAAGTTTCCTAGACTTCAAGATAGACTGGAATCCACAAAAGTGTGAAATAGATTACCCAGAGTAGTGTAGGTGTATCACTTGGTGAGAAATTTAGGGTTTGGGACTTTTTGTATGTTGTGGATGGAAGCAAGATGGAGGGCACAGGGTGTTGTCCTGGGTTTCTTCTTCATGCTGCTTCTTCCTTATTCTTCATGGGTTTGGGTGGCATTTTGTAATTGCAGAAAAGTCTGCATTGCAGCTCTTTGGGATCAGTTACTGGGTTAAAAGGGAAAATAATCTAGGTGTCATTTTTTAATTGGGTAGTTTAGTCTTGAAAGATCTTGTAACAAGAGACTGTTGGCCATTTTGTGCCTTGCTAATGAGAAGCTGCCAAACTCACAGTAGTGAGACTGTTTTACTGATAAGAAACGGTAAACACTTGAGTCCAAACATGAACTACTGTCTCAAATGCCCTCAGTCCAGACCCAAAAAACCCAACAACTGAAACCACCTCAACTAAATAGCAGCCTTGCATTCATTAGAAAGACTCTTCATTTGTTTGCATAAACATCCAAGAAAAAAATTATATGTAATTTTTAAATTATCTCAGGTGATATTTGGTGAAAGGAAGGTGTTTTCAAACAGAATCAGGAAGGACAAGATTCATATTACTCTGTGTAGTTCTCCATGAGTTGTCCTGTTGTGTGGGGCTGCCTCTAACACTGGAAGTGCAGCAGGAGGCACTGGCAAGGTTGGAGTTGCTGTGTTGTTGTCTGGGTCAGGATGTCTGTGTCCCCCACCAGCCTTGAGGGGAGCAGAGGGAGGTGTAAAACTGCTCAAACCCAGCTACATTTGCTCAGCTGAATTCTGCCTTAATTATAAGGAGCTAAGTTTGGCTTTTCCCCCAGCTCTGTGAGCTGCAGCGCACAGCACTGGAACAACTCCAGCCGTGCTTTAGGGTGGCATGGTGATGAAATCTTGATGGTTATTAAGAAGTCAAGCAAGGTTTGCACTAGCTACCAACCCAAATGTTGCTTTACATCCTGCTAACAGCCACTGGCATGTGTTCCCTCCCAGAGCAGTACTGGTATATAAATATTTAAATGTTGAAGGGAATGTGCAAGCGCTGTGCATATAAACTATAAATGAGATGAGATTGGTAATACCAAAAGGTGATACCATTATAAGAACTCTACTTAAATAGTTGCTTTGTGCACTAAAGTAATTTAGGGAATGTTTATTGTCTCAGATAAAAATTTCAGAATGGAATTTGCTTCTGGGAAACCTGGAATGCTCTGTAATATTTCTAAATGTGTCTGAGGGCAGGATTTAAGGGGCACACAAAGTGCTAAACACTGAAATATGAGCAAGCCCTCGACTCATTGAGTAGGAAGAGCAGAATACACATTATATTCATAAAGTTATTAAAACTCCAGCATGCAGCATTTAGGGGACATTTGAAGGATGCAGGTTAGTTTTACTGGATCAGACCTAAACCAGATGGGATGTTTAATACACAAAATTAAGAGGAGGAACAGCTTCAGAGTGTGTCTTGAAATCTGACAGCTCAACTACTGTAGTTTGCCCCTGGAATATTAAAACACTAATTTGTTTTCTGAAAATGTGAAACCAAATGAAACTGGCTGCTAAGCTGTTCTTGTTTGTTTGCTTTTCTGTGTTCCCTTGATCTTTGGAGGTATTGGAGTTGAGTAACTTTGTTTATTATATTTTATTTTAAATTGTAGCCCAGAAATCAGATGCTACTCAGATAAAGAGAGATCATTTTCAAAACAAATGAGATCTCCTGAGCTGAAGCCTCTGTTGACAGCTCTGTAGGGCTCTCTCTAGAGCATTGCCAAAGGTAGCTGTAATGCATTATACTGAATTTCTGTAAATATAGCAGCAATTTTCTTTTGTTTCCCCTGCAATACCTATTTTCTATTGTTACAGTTTTGCTCTTCAGCAGTTCAGACCATGAATTTTTATGTGATGCAAAAGAATGTAATTTAAAACCAAAGAAAAAAGGAAAATTCTGTGTGTTAGGTCTTCTTGCAAGAAAAGTTATGGTTGTCCCATCACTGCAGGGCCTTTGTCACTATTTAAGAAAAAAAACCTGGGGAAATATGGACCAATCCTTTTCTGTTTCATAGGCTTGAACTCCTCAGTGTATTTCCTAACCCAAAATGAAATATTCAGCTGGAACTGCCTCAGCCTCATAACTTCCTTCTCATGTTTCCCATTGACTGCTTAGCCTGGAATTCCTTTATTCCTCTCACTAAGCTTCAATGTCTTTCATGTCACATTTGGCCACCAGACAATTCAGGTGAAAGATCACCTGAAATCATACATCCAGAAACTTAGAAAAACCCCCAAACATAAAATCAGCAACCCTGACCCCCTTTATTCTATGTATTTAGAACTTACTGAGCTCATTAGTACCTTCTAAACGGACAGTATTTAACTTGCTCTTCCATGGGATTCTCCATATTCCTGAGGCTGTAGGAGGGATTCTTGCACATGTTGAGCCAGAAGTTGTGTGATTTAACAGAGCTTTTTTCTCCTTAATTCCCAAGATTTTTTTTTTCCTCATGAGCTGGCATGTGTCCGAGTTTAGTAGGCTTAAAATTGCCCTCCTTTAAAGGTTCATTTGGTCAACAGCCCCTGCAATGCACACCAGCTGTAAAGTGTTCATGGTGACTAATGGCCTTCTTCCAGCAGCCTAAAATAGTGTTGCTTTTTCTGTCCATGTCTGTGAATCCTGGTGAGGATTCTGGAAATCCAGCCACTAGCCAGAGATATAAATTGTTCCTGTTCAACAGTGAAAATCCCATTGGTATCTTCTAAGCTAGAATGTATTTCCACGTGTCTGTGTCTATGGTGTAGGAATAGTTTTCTAATGTTTAGAAATAGTTTTAGTGCTAATATTAGGATAATTTTTCTTTAAAAAAGAGGAAAAATAAAGAAACCTAAAATAAAGTATCTTTTCTGAAAGCATTAATAAGTGCTAAAGTGGGAAAGCAAATTAGGAAATACCATCTATGAAAATGGAAAAATTGCTTATTTATTTTCCCAAACTCCTAATCAGTTAATTATTATTTCTTATTTGTACAAGCATGGAGCCTAGAAATCCTGCTAATCCTGCTGAATAACTGGTGCACTGCAAGCAAAGAGACAAAAAAAGGAGATTGTGTCCAGAAATAACCATCTGTGTGAAAGATGAAAGGAAATTACTGAATGAGCTGGGGGGGACACAAGAAAACCAGGAGATGCTGTGGCTCATCCCAATAGGCAGTGATCTCTAACATGTCAACAGCACCACCCTTGTGAAGCCAAGGAAATGCTTCAAGGAGGCGATAAAGCAGAAAAATTCTTCCAAGAGCCAATGGGCAGCATGAGCAACAGATTGAAGAAAAAAGCTTGATTTAAACTCAAACAGATGGGCCATGGATGTTCTTAGATGCCTGCTAGAGGTGAGCGCAGCCTCCTTGTGCAGAATGGGAGAGGAAAAGACACAGGAGGACAGACTGCAGGAGAGGCTGAGAGCAACAAAATGTGGCAGGCATTACATTTCCATACTTCTGTGGCAGGATGAAGTCAGAATTCGTTAAAGCCTTTTTATAGGTACGGTAGCAACACCATATGGAGCATTTCTGTCTGGCTGTGGCCGCATGATAGTGTCTGAGGAATACCATGTGCGTTCAGGATGAAGTCTGTGACACTGGAACTCTAGATGTGTGTGGAAGGGATGCACACACAGAACAGAATTAAATTTATCTAGCACACGAGCAGTCATTTCCTGGGGGAGGTGTGTAGTGGGCTGACCTTCACCAGCTGCCAAATGTCCCTCCAGCCACTGAATTGCTCCTCTGCCTCAACAGGATGGGAGAGAGTAAGAAATAAAGCTCATGAAGTGAAATAAGAATGGGAGATTACTCACCAGTTACCATTACAGCAAAGTTCATTAAGTGAAAGCAAGCAGGCCATGTTTCCATGTCTCATTAACAGATCTCTGCAGCTCCAAAAAAATAATTGTGCTTCACGTGCTGCCACTTAACATAATACATTAAGCTCAACTGTGACCAAATATCTGCTTTCAAATGCCCATTCCAGGGAAGTGGGAAGCCCAGGAAGGCTTTCTCTAGTGTCCTGACTCTGGCTGTATTAGGTGTTAAATCCTATTGGTGAATTAACTTCTAACAGCGTGGAGGAGCAGCCTTGGGTGAAAATGCCCAGTCTGAATTTAATATCTCTGAATAGACAAAATCTCACCTGCCTAAACAGGTTTTTGTAAACTCAGGAATGCAAATAATCCAAAATGTGGGTGGTGGTTGTGTTGCTGCCATTGTTGATAAATATCAAAATACTCCAGTTCTCTAAACCAGGGAGTGTTTGCAGCTCTTCATCACGTGAAGCCCAATTCAAAGCAGAAGATATAATAAGAACACTGATGCAAGTCTCAGTGCAGATTGCAGATCTGGAGCTGAAACCATTTCCATTTTCAGTTCAGCTAATTGGTTTCCAATTGCCTCTTTCATTTCACTGCACCCAAATGCTTATTTTCAAATCTGGGAGCAACTAACTCTATAAGACAGAAATATTTTCACTTAGCTTGTTGATTACCTGAAGCATTTTTCAGGTATCAGTGAATTTAGAGCTGCTGCTGAATAGTGAGTCTTTTAACCAGAGCTACTTAATTTACATGACTCCTGCGAAATGTGAAGTTAAAAGGTTCCAGTTGGTTCCTACTGTGCTGTTGTAGTCATGTTGTAAGCTCATCACTTGAAATTACCATTAAGGCAGGACAAATACTTCAATGTCAGAAATGTTTTAGATTTGAAAGAAATTTGCATCATAGAATAATGCAGGTTTTGCAGGCTGTCTGCACCCATATGGTGTGTCACACTGCCTCAGTTGCATGTGTTTGATGTGTGTCTTTTAACCAGCTATCCCTTGCCAGCCCAGAATAAGAATTATTTATAAATTTGTCATGATAGACTGTGGACATTTTTATTTTTCTTAGGTGTTTGCATGCAAAGGAAGACTTGTTATTTCTTCTAAACAGAGGTTTACCTCACTGTCCATGTTTTCAGTTTCCCAGGCTGAGGTTGTCTATGCCCATCCTCTGTCTGAGCTGGCCCTGTTCCTTACAAAGAAACCTTTGAGACAACATTAACCAGGAAGATTTCATTGTTAAAGGCAGCATACATCATGTAGAATGCATTAAATACAGTTTTTTCCCAGTTATCTTATGTAACAGCATTATGGAAATCTGGATAAAACCCGAATATGTTAATCCAAATATATATATATATCTATATCTATATATATCCATTTTATATATACTCTTTGCACATTTTAAGTTGTAAGTTATTTTTATGTTTCCTTTTTTGTCGAGTAATACTTTTATAATAAAGATCTTAAAATGTTATGTTAAAGTTATATGGGTGCCCAACACGTGAGCAGATGTTGATGCACTTACATCTTTAGATCATCACAGTCATATCTAGCCTGTTGATACAAAGAAAAATAGAAAGAGTTTTGAAAATTTGAATGAGATTCAGAAATGCTCAGATGAGTGGAAAAATGTGTTTAAAGGATTGGGAGGGAGCTCAGTGTATTTCGTTGTAGGAAGACAAGGATCTGGCTGTTGGTTACAATCTGTGCATATCTTTTTCGAGGAATGGAATTGGAAAATTGGAGAAAAAACCTGGTGGTGACAAAGAAACAATCCACCAAACTGTAGTCTTAAGCTGGACATCAGACTTGAACCAGGTTGCTTTTCTGGACAGAGAGAACAACTCAGTAATCACAGGAGCACTCACGTGAAGAGTTGGGATGGACCAGCACTCAGCACATGATGTTTTTCTAGGAGTTGTTCCCATGTGAGCACAGATAAATTGGAGGATTCTGGTGGCATGTGTTGTAGAGGTCACACTGCAAGTTCTGAGAAATTCTGTTTTGTCCCTGGGTTGGGGCCAGGTGGGCGTGTTAGAGATGGTGCAACTGTGGAAGTGACAGTGTGATCTCTGGATGAGCTCAACCATCCTTGGTGCCTGGTCTCCTCAGGGCTGGGAGTGCTCTCTGAATTCTTGAATATTTTCATGCCCTACATCCTTTATGTGTAGCAGGCAGACTGGTAGGAACATTTGCTGCTCCATCATGAGAAGAAGGTGAAGTTCAGTTGTTCTTCTCATTACTCAATAATGTTGGAGGGACGTCAGTGTAGCCAGCATACCTAGGTAATGATTTTTCAAAGTGACAAGTTTTTCTGCTCCACTCTCAGGTGCATGATCTATCCCATTGCATGACTTAGATTGAAAATAAGAATGCTGCACTTTGCATTTTTTTTCCTAGTGCAAGCTGAATGCCACGAGCTGAGTTCTCCAGAGAAGGTTAAAGAAGTCCATGCTTATTGATGGCAAGAATTGTGCCTGTTATATTTCAAGACCTTTTGTACAGATTTGGTTTATTTGTTCTGTTTTATTTTCTTTCTAAATTGAGATCTCCTACAGTACAAGTCTGCAGTGATCAAAGAGAAGGATGCAGGATTTCTTAAGGCTTTTTTTTCATCCCTCACTGGAGGTAGTACAATATTGGAAGAATGTCACAAAGGCTCAGATTCTTGGTTGATTATTGATTCCATGCTACCAGTGAAGCTGCTCTCCTTAAAAAAATTGTTGTTACTCTGCATTTTATAGTTGCTGAGAACAATTCAGAGAATGGGATGAATGAAACTGGAATATTAAATACTTAAAAGGAAGTGATGGTGATTTAAGTCATAGGTTTCTTTTGTTGCAAGTGGACAACCTGTAAGAAGCAGAAATGTCCCTTTTGGACAGGAAAAGCTTGAGGATTCTTCCTGGTAACCAGCATGTGCTTGATTATTTTTAATGTGAATATAAGTGACTTTACAGCCTTGAGGAACAGTACCTCTGTTTCACATACAGCATCTCTCTTTTGCAGAGAGAAACCTGTAGCAGTGGCACACATGTAAATATATCCATATTTTGAGTTCCTGTACATTTGGTTTGAAATCTTTTGGTATATGGATGCTACTTAAAATTATATTAAATGGGAAAATTATTACTGACCAATAAATCATAAAAAAATACACATTTACTGGTCTGTACTAATCAGTAGAACACATAATACTGTGTTTTCTGTACATTGTGGCATCCATTCTGAGAATACCTCAGATACCACTATGTTACAAACCCCAGTATGGATTTTTAATACACAGACACTTCCAAAAAATTTATAGCAGTATTTCTACCTTCAAATCCCACATCTGGACTAACTGTGATCAGTTTGCTACCATGGAGTTTTAAACAAGAAATACCAACTACACTCCAGGGACAAAAGGTTGTCAAGTTACTGGGAAAGGGAAAATAATCTTCTGGCTTTTACCATCTCCTTCTTTATTTCAATCCCTAGTTGAATTCAGCAGTTCTTACCCTCTTAAAAATTTTTTGTATATGTAAATATATATTTTTTTATAGTCTGAGTTGAATGGTGAACCCAACAGTAGGAGCTAATAATCATGTATATTAGAAGATATACAATCCCGAAATTGAAATTGAACTTTCTGGAGGAAAAATACTACAACTGGTTTTGTATTCTTAGATCTGGACTTGGAAATGCTAAGTCATACTGATCAGCATGGGCTTATTGCATTATTTCAACAGTGGAGATAATTAAATGAATGATGACTAAAAGAGGGCATTTATATGACATTCAATTATTTAATGATGTAAACTGTCAAAGTTTTTTATTCCAAGCCTCTAAAAGCTGAATTTGGAAGCCAACCTAGTGAAGTCATTGGAATTGAATTTTTCATTAGCTTTAATGACTTTTCTCAATGGTTATTGTATGGGTCTTCTGCAAAATGCAGTAATTAAAGTACTGGTGGTAATTAGAACTTACAGAAAATAAATGAAACTGAGTTTGAGAATAATGTGTGTCTTTCTGCCACAGGACTAGAGCAAAGGCAGGTCTGCATGCTCTGTTTTCAGTTATCTTGCTTTCCTTTCACTGGTGGAAGCCACTGGGAAATAATTTCTCAGAAATGGTCTTTGCCTTCCACCACATTGTATTTAAGGTTCTCTTAAGGGGTTTTTTGCTAGTAAAATTTGGGTTTCTGTTACCAGAAGTGTGTTTCTGTGCCAGGCAATGCTCTTTCTAAGCCTTGGACATTCTGTATGAACACTTCCTGCACACAGCCCCAAACATTTTGACCATTAATAGTTGTGTGGAAAAGATTAGATGTCCATTTTCCCCTCAAGCCTTCATACTCCATCACTCATCACATCAGGTTTGTTCTTAAGGGTGTAAATATCAGAACATGGAATAAAGCAGCTCACCTTGAGGAGATTGGTGCATGTCCTTTGGTTCCACAGTCTGTGGGGATCCAGGTAAAGTGATCATCCTCAGCATCTGTTTGATTTTGACCTCAAATGATAGAAGGAGAAGGAAAAGGGAAAGGAAAAGGGAAAGGAAAAGGAAAAGGAAGACTCTTGAATATTCATAGCTGTTACCAATAGTGTTCCTTTCCAAGGGTTAACTGTGAACTGAAAAGGTATCTAACATGATTGTTGGACAGACTAAGGAAAGCTAAAGGCAATAGAGAATTTTTGTTTGTTTTCTTTCTATCACCCTGAAAAATAGATGAGGTTGTCTTGTTTGTTTCATTAATATGCAGCAATTATAAATGTCTTAACTTTGGGCAAGTTCCCGAGGAAATACAGTTATTGTTTTAGTTTTTGCCTGGGTTTTGAATCATCTGTTAAAGTCACTGGCCCTTGTTGATAAATCAAAATCCCAAAATGTGAAGCAGAATAGTAATGTTTTGGATATTACTCTTTATTTTTGCTCATGTTCTTCCAAAGCACTCTTGTCTCAGGAAAGGGTGTACTAATAATTAGTATTTCAGGTTTAAATTATTTTTTAGTACTGTTTGGCTTCAGTAATCAGTACAAACTCTTTCCTGGTTAAGCCTGTTTTGAGTTTGTAGTAAAAAGAGGATTTAAAGTTTGCAGATGTTCAAGTTTTGGAAGCAGGCCAGACTAGAGCTACAAACTTGAATTTCTACCCTCTAAGAGTAAAGAAACTTGGGAGTTTTTACCAAGAATTCTTTACTAACAGATCGGGTCTTCTCTTCAGAGAAAGCTGCCAATTAAAGAACTCCCTGAGATACTTACTTATGCATTTTGGTTCTAAAAGGCAGCAGTGATGGGCCCAAACCCTGTTCCTGTTGAAATTCAGGGGCTCTGCCCTTCATCAGCTGTGACTCTGTGGCTGGGAGAGGCTTTTCCCCTGCCAGAGTGCCACCAACACCCAGGAGCCCAGCTCTGAGGATCTGACTCAGAGTCCACCTCAGGCAAGAGCAACTGGAGACCTTGCCTGAGGAATATTTCATATAGGAATTCCTGGAATATAATGTGATTTGTAGTAAATGAAGGAAATTTGATTCCTCATGAAGTGCTGACACGCAATTCCCGTTGGCTCATCCAGGGAGAATTTATTTCTTTCTGTCTGATCTTGTCTGCAGACCCATAAAAATCCTGTTTTGTGCCACTGGCATGCTGAGGGGGTGACTGCAGGTTCTCCCTGCAGTTTGGGAAGGGATGCCTTGGTGCAGAGGAACCTTCATTAAATCACTTCATGCCGACCTGAGTGGCATTTCAGAAATCTGAGAAACTTTTGGGAAATGGGTAAAGTTACTTTTATTTTAAAACTGGCACTCACTTTCTGTTTCATTGGTATTTAATGAAGACACTTTCAAAAAAGTTTAGTACCATTTTCCAGCCTCTGCTGGAAAATTCAAGGTTTTTTTAAATGCTAGTTTTTTGGGGACCAAGGCAGAAGAATTAAAAGAGTTTATTGCTCAGGTTTTGTCTCTCCCCCTTCCACTGTACCAGAGGATGAAGCTCTTTCCTTTCCTCCTGGAGTCCCTGGTGCAGAGCCAGTGCTGGTCTGGATGAATTTTGTGTGCAATTCCCCATCTGATTTCCACAAACATGAACTTCCATAAAATTACATTGCTGATATTTTGTGTACTGAAACCACAGATTCCTTCTGACAGAGGACGTAAAGATGAGTGAAATTTCATCCTTCTGAGACATACTGGTGGGAAAATTGTTACATCTTCCCATCTTGAGAGAAGGGATTTTATAGAACCAGCTGGAAGATCCAGTTGAGCTTCTTTTGTCTGGATAATAATGGGTTCAAATCTACCTTGCAGTCTGGAGTCCTTTTAATTTATTTTTTTAATGCATTGGTATTAGGAGAGGAAAAGAGAGTGTAAGTGGTCTTGTGGACGGTTTCCCCAATGGAGAATGCCTGAGAAAGCTGCCTTTGTCTGAACTGTGAACTTCATCCACCACTCAGAGAGCATCAAGTGATTGCCAAGACAGAGCTCAAGCAAGCAAGGGCCAGAAAAGGGCAAGAAGGGTTTCTAGGGGTGCTTTCCCAATTTCCCCCCAGGAGTCACTGGCATCTGTGCTCTAAAGGATGGATAACAAGAGAGTTTTGTGAAAATCTGCTGAAAGTTATTTTGAGTAGAAAAAAAAAATTACCCTGAATCCCTTCTGTTACTGTGCCCATAGTTGAAAGAGTTTTTTGGCCACCAAATTCTCAGAAAAAAAAAGTTTGAGATTTAATTTGAACCTCGGTTCTTTGGGATGATTTTCTCCTGCGCAAGTACAAACTGTCAAAAGTCAATGTTTGAAGTGTATGATATCTGAAAATTCTGTTTTCACTTGATTTTTGGAACTGCCTTCGAGGGAAGGTGGCATTGTGAACAATTTTAAATGTATAGATTTAAACCTGTAGGCTCTTAATTTGCAAGGTAAATTCTCTCTGCAGTTATGGTCATGTTTAATCTATCTGCTAAATAACTATGCTTGCTTTCAGACTGTTCCTTAGAAAGATTGTTTTGGTTTTCTGAGAGAATGATGATCGAATTTATGACTGTGTTCTCTATAGCAACATCAATTATTCCAATAAAGGCCAAATAAAAAGAGCTATTTACTTGTTTTCTCAGACAAAGACTTGCTGGGACTTTCAAGTAGCTCAGATGTCTGGCTCACAGCAAGCCTCTGTAGCCCAATGAGTTCTCATGCTGCCCTCACATATGTGCCCACACTCTTCATTAGGGAGGTCCATGAAAAGGCAGGTGGTGATGCTCTAGAGACCAGCTTGCTGTGGTGCTTTCTGTAGGCTCTTTCCCCATATAATGCAGTTGGATGCAATGCAGCTCAAAATAGGAGTCAGCAGTGGTGAAAATGGCTTTGCTGTTTCACTGAGTGAGGGTCACTTTAGCAGGAATGTGTCTTTGCTCTGCTGGGCTAAAATATATTTGTTGCTGTTGAATGTGAGAAGCTAGGAAGCTTCCTGCTGTTTATTTTACAGGAGCAGAGATTGTTGTCTTGCTGTTGGAGTTTTTAGTGTGCTCACACAGAATAGAGAGACATGAAGGGAAGCGTTTTTAAAGGATGGAGAAATGTTTCTGCTGATAGGAGGCAATTCGTTCTGTATGAGAAATGGGAAAAGGGCCTCATCCCATGCATGTGCCAAGTGACTGCTGAAGGCTAAAGGGTAAGACAAGATCACCTCAGTGATTCACTTGGGCTCTACTAAGTTATCACTTTTGCTCCATTTATTGCACAGCTGATGATTGCTTGGCATCAAACTTACATGAGTGAAATTTCTCAGATGTCCTTTTTAAAAACTGCAATGAGAATTAGAATTAACATGGGATTTGGGTAGGTTTCTTTATGATTCTAAGAAATTTCATTTTCATTGTCTTACTTACACTGACCATGATTTCTCTTGGACTAAAACAAGGGAAATGATCTCCCCAATTTAATATTTTCATTTGATTAAAATTGTGAGTAGGAGCATGTTTTATACTTTTTTTTCTTTATCTGTACCACTCAAAGGGCTCCCTAAAGGGACAGGTGGAGGCTGAGGTATCATATTATACCAATGGCTTTAGATCTGCTCTGGAGCCTGCTGAGGGTTGATGTTAATGGAACTCATTTTTCAGTCATGTATTGCTTAGTGCTGATAAAAGATGTTAATCCACAGTATCTTTTAAGCACTGGAGATGAAACAGAATTTGAGTTTCTCTATCTTCACTATTGTCTGCAAACAGATGGTGAAAAGTTGGAACAAACAGTACAACAGTGCAAAAGGGATGGCCTGACTCTTTCTGATATCTAATGATATAAATGAGATAAACTTTGGAAGAAGAGGTCATCTCTCTCCAAACCCTTCATTCGCATTAAGATGCATTTCTGTTCCCTCTTCTATAGAAAACATAATCATGAACCAAAATGTCTGTTCCCTTTGAGCTTTGTCACCTTAGGCCTTACAGAGTTATTTCGTTTGGGTTCTCATTTAAGAAACTACTCAAGTGCTGGTTCTGAGAGAGGTCTGGAATGTTGATTAGGTCCAAGAGGTCTGTACTGAGGGCCACCAAATTAATTTTTCTGCCCTATGTAGATACAAATCTCAGCTTCCTGAATTGAAAAGGCTGTTATATTATATGCAAACCATTGTACCCTGGAACTTCTCAATACTTATAGAATTTATCTGCCCCAAAGAAATACTTCTGCTCCTTCAGGGTGATTGAAACACCTACTTGACAGAGGAAGGCAGCCTTCTCTTTTTAATTCTGACTTGTGGCAAAGGTCTAATTAAAGTTAAATTGAAGTAATAAATACATTCTTATTTAAACCATAAGGCTTTTACCAGGGCTTCAGAATTCTTGGACATTAAAAGCATAATGAGAAGAGTCCAGCATAAAAACTGCTTCTGAAATACTTAACAAAGCTAAATGTTAGCAGATGGGAGGAGAATCCATGTCCTGGGTTTGTTTGAAGGAGTAAGGACTTTATATTTTTGGTGTTAGAAGTGCATTTGGATCCTACAAGAGAATTGGGTGTGTCATTACTGCTACCACAAAATCTTATGACAGGCTTGCATCTGGGTCCAAAAAAAATGAAAATTGTGACCAAAAACCTGAGGAAAGCATCACTCACAGAAGCCAAAAAAGGTGCATAAGGATGTAACCTGCTGTGTAAATCAATGAAATTATGAGTTTCAACCATTATTGTAAAGGAACTTTGGACCTTGGGGCTGTTGTGCATTTTATGAGATAGAGAGGGCTGGAGTTGTCTTGGGATTCCTTTGGTTCATTTCTCTGCAGTGCCTTTGGCTCTGAGCTGCTTTGGATGTTCAGTCATTTGTGAGCACCAGCTTGAGCCTCACGTCTCTCTCTGCCTCATCCAACTCATCAGCACCTCAAATACCCACCTAGGAAACCTAATTCATTTATAAAAGTAATGTCAGTTGGGAAGGACATATTGAAAGTCTTCCTAGGAATGAACTGTCCCTGTCCCTGATTTGGTATTTACTAAGGGGAGATAAGCAGTAATTGCTTGATGATACTGGGAGCTCTTACAGTTTAATTAATGAATGACTGTAGATGAGCTGTAGATACCCAAGACATAGAAAATATAGTTGTTCTAATGTCTTATTGCCAGGACTCTTTCTCCAAATGAGTATCTCTGGGGTAATACAATTGTCATGATAGTCAATTAAAAGTTCATGTGCCTCCTCTGCAATTTTTTCTTCTTTTCCAATTGTCACCTCAGGAAGAAATTATTCCAGTTACATTTTTCACAGCCAAGCTGTAAACTTTAAGTTCAGCTTAAAGGAAACTAGGAAAGGAGTACAGTAAGAAACTGCAGGTTTTTGTGTGATGTTGGGAAATACAGCATAATTGGGATTTCCCTCAGAGCAAAAACAAAGGTGCTAATCTGTAATACAGAACAAAAGCAAAGTTCCAGCTTCTGATATTTTGAATGAGAAGGGGATTAAATAAAGCACTTTACTGAGTTTTGTACTAAGGAAGATGGGTTATCCAGTGATGGGAGATTAAATAGGGGCTTCTAACTGAGGCCTTTTCAGGCCTTGAAAGAGCCATTGAACTGTGACTTGATTTCTTCCTCAGCAAAATTAAATTAGGGATTGACATTTTGGTTCAGAATGTTGTGATAAACATAGGTGAGTAAATTTGAATAGTTTTCCAAATATGTTTGCTAGTAAGCTGAATTTCACCATCCAGGCACTTGCAGCTGTTATTAGCATTGCATCAAATAAATTTTATTTTGTGTGTTTTCCTTTAATCACTCAAAACTAAACCACTGATTTGATGTCTTTGAAGTTCTACTTGAGGACATACTGGGGTTTTGTTGACTGCTCTTGTTGCCTTTTGCCCAATCTGAAAATGAAAGTCAAGATTAAGGAGGTAATATGAAAAGGGATCTTTAATGAAAACCTTCAGGAATAGTTATGGAAAGATGCCAACAAAAGCCCATTTTCCCCCAGGGGTGGGTACATTTTTATAGGTTTTAGGAAATTAGAATAGTTGATAAAAAGCACCAGTTAGGAGGACAAGTGGTGATGCAATTCCCCCCAGGTCAAGCCCCTTCTCTGGAGTCAGCACTAGCTGCACTTTGTCCATGAGAATGGATCTCAAAGTCCATGAGTTGTTCTCAGCCTTGGTTCCCAGGAAGAGCCAAGATAGTGGAGGGCCTTGTACTTCCCAGGCCTTGGAGCTCTGGAATTTGTTTTGTGTTTCTGCCTAGGGAAAGAACAGGGATAAGTATGGGAAGACTAGTCACTAATACAATAAGCTACAGAGCTACAAATATAGGTGTGAGGATACAGAGAACATACAAAAGAAAAAAAGGCAAAACCCAAACAGCATCACTTTATGTCTGACTATTCACAAAAATAAGTCACAGTTCCTTTCCCTGAAAAGTTTACCTGGTAGAACCATGGTAAAGTCAGCGATACATTCGTATTTTGATCTCATATGTGTCTGTTCCCCACAACCTTGGTGTTAATTCAGAAGACAAATTTGTACAGTTTCTTTTGGGGGATTCAAGGCTATGAGGCTTGGTTTTCCCAACAGCAGATGGATTTTCATTTATCTGTTCCATTTAATTTGTGGTTCTTATAAACCTGATCCCTGAAGGTATGCAGCAGTCAGGAATGCACCATTCCTTATTGCTTTCCTTTCCCAGTGGGAAAGTAGCCAAATGCATCGTCACTAAAAGTTGTTTTTATATCATAAAAACCCAAGGAAAAAGTTAAACATCACTGCAGAGAGACTTGACATAGCTGGAGGTGTCTGCCAGGGGAGTGACCATGGATGGAGAGATGCCTTTAGGTTTGTAAATGCTGTGATGTTGGAAGTCTGAGATGAAAAACCTCTGTGTCATGAGCCCAGTCAGCATTTGGGAGGGGAATGCATCTGTCATCAGCACTCTGATTTAAAAGCACCAAGTGGCATAAATCCAATAAATTATTCCAGAAGTTTGTGAGGTTTCTTGCATCTTTTAAATGCATAAACTTACAGTTTTCCTTGTGACAGGCATTAAGAAATATCTCAGTGAACTACAGAGTAATAGATTCTCTAAGAATTACGACCCATATCGTAATGAATATATGGTAAAAAGTCCCCTGGCAATAAAAGGACACGGCCAAATCCATGGCAAAAAAGGAAAAAGAAAACATGCCCAATAATATATCAAAACCAGGTCATGAATTATCAAAACTAGAGCATAAAAACTGAGCTGGCTCTACTGTAAGTTGGTGTTTGAGGCAATAGCAAGGACTTGGGTAAATGAATGTCCAAGGTGCCACATCCATGGGTCTCCATGCTGCCTCCAGGGATTTGTGTTTCCACATTTTGCTGACAATACTCAAAAAGATTACAGTTAATATAGACTTTAGCATAATGCTTTCTGTGTGTTAGTTTTGATTAGAAGGAAGAGAGTATTCTCTTTGATCCCTGTGTCTTCTGAGAGAAATTGACAGCCTGTGGATTCTTGGTGTATGTGTTAAAACAACAGGAACGTGCCAGGAAAGGGTTTGGGAAGTGGCAGTGGGATGAAGCATTGCCCTGACTCTGTAGAAAACATGTCCAGAGTGGAAATAAGAGCAAGCACAGGACTAGTTATCCATTTGAAGGGTTTTAATCTCCGGACAAATTGCTGTGTGGCAAATAAGAAGTTTTCAGTGTAAATTGGACAATCAAATAAGGCATTTGAGCCTTCTAAAATAATGTCTTTGTTAAAATGGAAGGTGAGGAGATGCCTGAAACACACGTGTGAGGAGATTATGAGGAACATCTTTGTGTCTTCAAGATTTTAAGGGAAGTACATGCTGAGGTAATATGAGTATTTGGCACTTGAGCAAATTCACATATGCAGTGCATGGTTAAATCATGAAAGGATCCTTATGAGGTGTCAGTGAATGAAGAGTAATTCTTGATAAATTCACACTCTGTGGCTTAAAAATGCATGCTTTGATCTTTGGGAAATCATGTAGCTCTCTGTTAGTGAATTAATGGCAGACCATGATTATAACTTGGATGTATTTCATATCCAATGCCTCTCTCTTATTTGAACTGTGTGTGTTGAGAATCCATAAAAACCTATGTGGCTTCAATTAAAAAAAAAATGAAAAAAATATAAATATAGTAATAAACATATCCCAAGGCAACAACCCAGTGAGTTCATGGCTACAAATAAAAAATGCATTTAATGATAATGCTCTTTTTTTCCCTATCTTGTTTTCATTGTTCTGGATACTCAAAAATATTCTTCCCGTGTGGAATTAATGGTTTCAAGTGGTATATGTGCTGCAATGTGTTAAAAATGTGAGATGGAGTCAGGCTCAAACCTTACTAGGACCATCTCCAGTGCAATTCTGACATCTTTCACTCTGAAATTTAGAAAAAAATTGCAGAAATCCCAGATTGTAGCAGAATAGTTTGGCTTTTTATTTTTCGCTGTTCCTTTGGCAAATGAAGGAAGTTAGCATCATCCTCTAGTGATTTTTCTACTGAATTCTATTTTTCAATTGCAGAGAAGCAATGTATGCTTGTCTTGGGGAAATGTGTAGTCCAATGCCTTGAAGGCCTTGTGTGGTTTGATTATTTTAAATTTATTGCTACACAGTCAGCTCCCTGGGCATTCCCCTCTGCCCTGTCCTCCAGGGCTGCTTCACATCACTTTCAGGTCTTGAACCTCATGATGTTTGAACCAATATTCTCAGACAAAATATCTCCAGCATTGTTGACAGACAGAGGAAATGTAAAAGCCAAAACAGAGGCCAACAAGGAGCTTACAGCTACAGGTGTTCACAGCTTTCAGCATTGCTGGCAGTGCTTACTTGGCTCATGCCTGAGAACATGTAAAACCTGTAAAACCTTTGAGGAATCACACCTTTACCATGTGTGAACCTTTGAGGAATCACACCTTCACCATGTGTGAACCTTTCAGGAATCACACCTTCACCATGTGTGAACCTTTCAGGAATCACACCTTCACCATGTGTTGTTTGTCCTACTCCGGGTAATGGAAAATGTTTTCAGGGCTCAGCTTCAATAAAACAAAATGGGGCACAAATAGAATAAATCCTGTCTGGAAGATATTTTTAAAAATTTTCCATCTCAACCGGCTCAGATAGCTCATGCTCTTCACTGCTAACCAGGAGGAGCATTTGTTTAATACTTTTCTTGAGTGACTTTCTTGAATTCCCCCCACAAATGCTCTTTCAGGGGGAGGGTAGTGAGTCCTTTGGAGAGCATGTGGCTTCTGAGGGATTTAGTTAGAAATTCTGTTGCTAGGAAGCCTGTAAAGAGAAATGTGGATGAAAAGCATGAATGTATACAGTAGTCCTCAAATAGCCCTTCTATCCATCTGTCACGTGTCAACATTTGTTTATGGAAATATCCTTTCCCAGATGCCAGTCTACTTCATTCAAAACTTCACAAGTTTGCTATAAAATTGCTTTCTTCTGCTATGCAGATGACTCCCAAGCACCTTAAAGGCAAATAATAAGCATTGACCTCAAGCAAAGCCCTTTTATTGTTGAGTTGATGTACTTCTCCTTTAGCTTTCTCTGCCTTTGTTCAGTTATATGCGTAATTTATTCTTAATTTAAATTATTTTCTGCTACAGATTTCATAATTGCAATTAAATCATTACACTGGGACAGGGCAAAGATTAATTTGATTTTAATTCATTTTTTAATTGCAGTCTTCTCTAAAGCTTGAATTACATTTCTTTGTGTATTTAGATTTGCTACAATGGTCTAACATAAATATTAACCCACTTAAAGCTACATATTACTTTTAATCTTAGAAAAATCCTCTCTTTGGTTTGGAAGACATTTCATCTCTGTTCACTGTGAAATTGTCACAAATGAGCAATGGATTTGTGCTGTTAATTCCATGTTCATGGCATTGAATCATTATTCTTGAAGGCATTTATGAATTATCCTTTGAATAAGGAATCTAGTTTTCAAATAAATTTGTGGATTTAATATTATCTCAGAGACGCATCTGAATTTTTCACGTTCTATTTCTAGACTATGTTTGTCTAGGCAAGGGCATTCTGCTGTCCCTTTTGGTCACAGGAAAAGGTTAAACATTTGAGCTAGAAGTAAAAACAGTCTGAAGGAATCACAGTCGTCACCAAGTTTTCCCACTGTCCAAGTGTGCTTTACAACTCAAAATCCATTTGGAATACAAGTTTACAGCAGGATCTCCGTCCTTGTTGCCAAGCACTACATGTAAAATAAAAAGATAAAAAATGTGGATCCATCTTGATATTGGCACATGGATAATTTGATAACATGTGCCCATGTTGGTGCTGCTTCTCAAAAAACTTCAGAGTTTAAGGTTCCACCATTCCTGTTCTCGTGGAAAGATGTCTCTACTGTAAATTGCTTTCTTTCCTGGAAAGCTGGTTGGGCCAGGATGGGTGATAATGCCAGAAGCAAAAAGGATTATACAAGTCTTAACAGAGCAGAACTTCTCTTCCAAATTTATCTGAGGAATTAAAAAACCAAAATGATAGTTATGATAAAAGCCTTTTTAAATTTCTACGATCTTGGTAGTTTTTTCACTGTAAAAGTTTTGGGAAACGATGGTCTTTGCCTCTCACACAAACCTGAGGACCACCAGAACAAGGACCTTTCAATCCTCACATTAGAATCATGCTGCTGTTAGTAAGAATGACAATTCCAGTTAATGGCTCTTTGTTCCAGGAGCAGGCACAGGTAATGTTTGATGTCTCCTCCAGGTTTGCAGTTTTACTCCAATGAAATCACTTTGAGGGAGCAGACAACGTCTGTCAGCCCTTGGTCATGGAACAAGGCACCAACTGCTGCATCACATCGTGATCCCAACATGGGACCCAACCCTTCCCTGGGTTTGCTTTGTGCTCAGCAGCATTTCAGGAAGATCTGTGAGGATTTCAGGTGCCTCTTGTTGAGGAGTGATGCTCCAAAGGCCAGAGGGTGCCGTGGTGGCCATCAGCTCCACCTGGAACAGGCGATGGCAAAGCACACAGAGACTGAGCCAGGAGTGGGGCCAGAGGCTCCGCTCAGCATCACACACAGCCCAGGAAATCACAGCCTGGAGACAGCTCCAGGGCCAAGCCAGGAAACCCAGGGGTCAGGTCCAGGTCTGGATGGAGGAGACAGGAGACCAGATGCAGATGCAGCTGCTCTGCAGCCGCAGTTTGAAATCAGCTCCAGCATTTTTACTGATTTCATCCATTTCACCACATTCCTTTTCTGCTAGGAACAGCATCTTCCAGCTTCCCAGCAATGCCATGCCCCTGCCTACGTGCTGCTGTCTGCCAAGGGTGGAGGGGACACTGGAGCATCAAAGATCACAGCAGTGACCAGAAAGACTTCCAGGAACTTTTCAAAGACTTGCAGGAACTTCAGGCAGGATTGCTGTAATGGATTCACCACATTATTTAACAATTCTGAAGTATCTGAGAAATGCATGTATGCCCCAGCAATTCAAGAGCCATTAATTAAGGTGTCACTCGAGTGGATTATTCCTGCTTGTACATTGTCACCTAAACACTGGCCCTGCCCATGATGTGTCCAGCTTGGTGACAGTGATGTTGTTAGGAATTTGTCTGTGTGCTAAGCTTTTCTGTAAGTACCAGTGTAATTCCCATAAGTTTCCTGGATTTTATGTGCTGTTCTGGGTACTGGCAGCTTAAGTGCTTTTATGGGTAGTTTGTGCTGCCACTATGACATTACAGCATTTGGAAAGATTTTGGTGAATCTCTGCCCGGTACTGTGCCCTTCCTTTACAGAAAAGCTTTTATTGGTGGAGATTAAGTAATAATGAAGGAATCTACAAATTTCATGTTTATTTAAAACAGAGATATATTTATTTATTGAACAGGTAATTAGTCAGAAGAAATATGAATATATCATCTCAATGAACTCACTTCCACCACATGGTAATAACATTGCAGAGCTGCCTCTCCAGCACATCTCACTGCAACCTTGTCAATGTTTTAATAAGGCAGCTGGGAATTACTGTGTTTTCACACTGCATTTAGTGCCATTTTACACTTAGGCTTTGTAAAAGAGAAGTGAAAGAGGTAAGGATTAAGTGTTAGTACAACTGTAAGGCAGCAGTTGTACAGCAAGTGCTGGTAACGTGCCCAGTCCTTGCTGCTGTAGATACCAGTGCTGAGCCTGTTTCAAATTTGCTCATTGTCATAGTATCTGGTCATGAACAATGAGTTGTTGTTTCATATTCCACATTAACAATAAAACCAGAGCTTTGCCTAAAGTTTCTGTGCATGAACTCTCTGGTCTGTTTTTCAGGTAGTTTAGCAAAGAGACCTAAAGCAGCATCATAAATAGGAATTTAAATTATTTCAGGAAGTGTAGTTTAGGTCTGCTTGTTTGATTCCTTCTGCTGAAATGACGTTTTACCTTTCTTTTTCTGGTGGTTTCTTTTCCATTCTACTGGATGTGAATTTGTCTCTCAATGAAGTGTTTAGGGTTTGATATATTCATGAAAGGATGTCTTCTCCAAAATCCATATAGTGCATATTATTTGCTATATGCCTTGAGCCTTCTGTGCAGTCATCTGCATTCATTCTGGAAAGATGACAGAAAGATTCCTGGTAAGAATTGGGTGATAAATCAGGATTGCACTTTAACTAAAGTAATTGCAATCCTGAATTTCCTCAAGTGGTTAACTTCCCATATTACTTTATTCTAAACTTAGAAGTGATCTGAATGTTGGGTTTTCAGCTACCAAGATGAATGGAAGTACTTACTATGTAGGTGGCTGGCTATAGGGTTTTATCACATCTCTAAAATAGAAACAATATTCCTTTTCATTTTTGTGGAGACTTTTGCCTGAGGATGTTAATGCAGCTTTATAACATTCTTGGGAGGGAGAAGAACGTTATTAAATCTACTCTGCCAGCAGAGTAGATTTAGTCACACTCTAGCAGAGAGCATGTACCCCAGTGGGGCCCATATTTTCCCTGTCTCTGGAGTTTAGAGCTTATATTGTACAAAGTCTTGGTGGCAAATGCATATTTATTTGCACATCAATAAGTGCTTTGCAGCATTCATTCTATCTTGTCAATAGGGTTCATCAAATCAGAGGAAACTGCTTGCAGATCATTGGGATCAATGTGGGACTAATGTAAATAAGCCTGTGTCTTCCTAACAGCAGTTCTCCCCATTTAATACCATGTTTAAATCTGACTTAAATCAGGGGATGTCTTTTGTGTGGGATAAATAAAGATAAAACAGCACAGCATTTCCAGGACCCTTTGAAACATGAGAAACCCATGAGCTGTTCTTGTTCAGGAATCAAAGTTCAAGGCAGAGGAATTTTTTTTTAGAGATGGGCAGGTTTGTTGATGAGAAACTGAGATTATACTTTTTCCTTGGTACATGGGTCCTGTGAAATTCCTTTTCCCAGTGGTCTTGACCTCGTTCTTCCTTTGGAACATGTAGGTCAAATTTGATAGAAGATTTTCATAGAAGACATCAAGGCGTCTTGGCTTTGTCTCTGTGTGTCTTCCTTGTGGTCTAGGAACTATCTCTGTAACTATTTTCAGGTGAAGCACATGATGA
Source organism: Melospiza georgiana (assembly GCF_028018845.1). Lineage (NCBI taxonomy): Eukaryota > Metazoa > Chordata > Aves > Passeriformes > Passerellidae > Melospiza > Melospiza georgiana. The sequence goes on along the minus strand of NC_080430.1, from coordinate 150,079,296 downwards.
GCACAACCTATTTAAGGCATTGGGGGAAAAGCAACTGGAAATTTATTTGGTCCTCAATTCCTGGAACTTCTTCATTTGACTGAGAATACATGAAGAATTTAATGATCTTACAAAGGACAAGGCCTCAGAAGGAGGGGGTGAAGCACAGGATGGGAAAGGTGGTGTTGGAGGCAAGATGGGTTCAGCAGTACTGAGAACAAGTCCTGTGCTTCAAAGGGCTTGGCTGTGTGCTCCCTCCATAAGGCAAACTAAAAAAAGCCTCCTTCACCTTTATCACTTTCTCTGCTTTCTAGAAAATTCCAACAAACTCTACCAGCCTTAGAATTGCCTTGTTTTGCAGGCAGGATTTTTTTTTTTTAATGGACGTATTTATGTGTCAATTGATAGGAAAAAAAATCTAAATAACAAACATCTATGTGATGAATTCTATGTGTTTGCCTGAGGAATCAGTGCCCTCTTTGATTTTCACTGTATGTTTTCAATTATTTCTGACTCAGTCTGAGACTGAGTTTGGGTTGTTCAACCTGGAGAAGGAAACGCTCTGGGGAGACCTTAGAGCCCATTCCAGTGCACACAGGAGAGGTGGAGAGAGACTTTGGAAAAGGGATGGAGTGGTGGGACATGCGGGAACTTCTCCACAGTGACAGAGGACAGGATTAGTTGGGATATTGGGAAGAAATTCATTACCCAGAGGGTGGTGAGGGCCTGGCACAGGCTGTCCAGAGAAGCTGTGGCTGCCCCATCCCTGGAAGTGTTCAAGGCCGGGCTGGATGGGGCTTGGAGCAACCTAGGACAGTGGAAGGTGTCCCTGCCCATGGCAGGGGATTGGAATTAATTCATCTTTAAGGTCTCTTCTAACCCCAAACATTCTTTGATTCCATGATATGTGCTGAGAGAAGCAGGAAAGGACTTTTCTACAGGAAACAAAATGATTCCATAAGTATTTTGTTTGCAGACAAAGAGCATCATGTGTAAGTGTAATGGATCTGTCAGCTGCAAGTGATTTCTATGTATATAATGAGAGATCAAAGATATAACCTCCCCAAAATAGACCTCTTTATGTAAAATTATTATAAAGTATTACCACAGGCAAGATAAATAGAGGCTCCTCATGGTGATAGAAAGTTGAGTTCAAGCCTTATGAGAAAAGTATTTTGCTATTATTGCTGTTCATGTATTTTAATTATTTATAGGCATACTATCAAGAACAAGAAAGGGTTTTTATATAAAAACAATTTAGAAAGCTGATTTATTTTCCCCTTTCCTTTCTTTAAGGTTTTGACCAGCAAAATGTTTTATTTGGGCTATCTGATAGCAGTTCAAAGCAGGAAGAAAATGAAAATAATATGAGAGGTTTGAGTATTTGACTCAAGTGAAAGGAAGCAACAACTTAATTAGTTTATAGCATGAAGCATGATTTCAATTGCTTTTCCTAGGGAAATAAGGTATGAACTTTTAGATTGTGTTTTATGAACAGCTTTATAAATCCCTTGTAAAGTTTCAGTAGGGGTGGAGAAAGCTGATCTTGGAAACATTGTGTAGAAGCAAAGATTTAGTGCTGTTTATAAATGTTTCTAGGGCGAAGTCTAAAAAGAGAAAATAGCTAGTGGAGGTTTTAATTCACCTTGCATCCAACAGAGAAATGTTCAGAAGGAGATGCAGCAGGGAGAGGCACCTCTGCTGGTCCTGCCCTCCCTCCTCAAACCAAGGACTTGAACAGTGCAGTCATTCTGTCTTTTTTCTTTTCCTCACAGGAGTAATTTAATTATTATTTGGCCAAGCTGCACTTACTGCAGTATCTTTCATACTAATTTAGGCACTTCATCTCTTGAATGATTAATGTTGACTGTGCTCAGAAATCTCATTGAACCTCTCCAGCCCTGAGATGTGTTGAAGTGTCTGAACTGGTTTGGATGTGAAGTCCTCCGTGACAAACAAGAATTACTAATTTGGGCTAATATATGTATTCCGTAAGCAGCCAGTGACCTTGCTGTCTTGGCCAGTTTCAGGCTGTGTCTGAGTTACTGTCTGCTGGTTCTCTGGGGGCTTTGGGGTTGCTGCTTTCTGCAGTTTTCTCTCCTCCTGAACATCTTTTTGATATTAATCCCCCTTACCTACAATGCTTGCTGTAACTCCAATTCTGATCACTCTACATTCATTCATACCTGTATTTTAACCTTTTCCATCCTGACAGTATTGGCAAGGCTCACTCCAGTGACATATATGAAATATCTCATTTTAACTAAACCCAGCTCCATCACTTGCCTCACAGCTCTAACATTTATTAATAAACCCTCTGACATCTACCATTACCACTCCATATCTGTCCTTTGATCAATTCCTGTTTATAAATAAAAACCATAATTAATGTTTCATTTCAAGCCCTGTAACTCACAGTGGGGAGAGGGCTTGCTTGGATTTCAGGCAGGCAGTCAGATGCACCATGTCCTCTCCATTCACCAATTTGTGGAGGCTGATGAAAAATTGCTTTCCACATGAAATTAAATATCCTAGGAGAGAAGATGTTTTGAAAGCTGTGTGGCAAGAAATGTTCATACAGTAATTAACATTCAGTGCAGAGGAGAAGTTGGCTGTTAATTTTCACAAGTGTTTTATGATGGCAGGAGTACTTTAATACAGAAAGCACTTCATAGGTACAGAAAATAACTATTATCTGTGAACAACAATAGAAGCTATACATCAAGCTGTTGATGTAGCAATCCCATTTTTAAGATTTAGTGAGGCTTGTTTTTAATTTTAGTCTCTACCAAGCCATCCTGACATATCACTGCAATGTCTCTCAGTCTGTTATGGTTCTAAACTGAGTGCAGTCTCCCCCCATCAATAAACACACCCCATTATTGTGTTGTCTGTGAGTACAAAACTCAAAAGTAATATTTAGGGAATAAACTTCCATAAAATTTGGTTGTTGGCTCCTCCATTTTTTTCTGTCTTCTCATTGACAGTAGATGTAAAATGAAATAGGAACATAAAACTTGTCCTACCAGCTTTCCTGTGGTTCCTGCCACTCACTTTTCCCAGGCCCGGCTCCTCTGTGTCCTCTGAGCAAACCTGAATATGCCTGGGGTCAAGCATCTCTGAAAATACTTGACAAGAAATAAAATGGCTCCACAGCCCTCCCACAGTCTCATCTGCTTCTCTGAAGGTCAAAATGTGCATCTCTACCACATGTTCTTTATTAATTGAAATAATCACCCATTGCTTTTGTAGAGGAAGGAAAGTTTATAAAGTCTGACTGAGCCATTGGATTTACTTTGGAGAATAGGTTTGAAAGACTTCTATGAAATTGCCTTTCTATTTCATATAAAATGCTAATCAGATAGTTGGTGTCAATGTGGGGTGTTTTCATATGTGTAAAATTTGCATTTGGGGGATTAATTTTTATTTTTTTTTTAAAGTCGGACACAGTTAGCAAATGGCTGCAGGGAAGGCAGAGCACTGTGAGCTGCTCTGTCTGCTTAGACTTGCTTTAATTACAGCGCCCAGAAAACAATTCAGGTCTTAATTTTTAGTGGAAGGTACTAATATTGGACTTTATTTCATGGCAAGTCAGTTGCCAAGGAGGAAGCAAAAATCCATTAAAAATTATAAAATCTTGAAAAGAGAAAGCATGTTCCAATGAGTATTTGTGCTGCTCTCCCACACACACTCACATGTTCTACCCTGGGTCAAGACCTTGTCATCAGAATTTGATTGAAATTATGGTTCTGATCTCCACAGAAGAGGTGAGGTCAAACCATCCTGTGCCTGCTGGGATCCTTTAGGTCATAAAGCATCCCAGAAATGAGCTGTGAGTGTGATGGGTTATTCTGTGCATCCCCATCAGACCAGCATTTCTCAGGATGGGGGAAAGACCCTGGCAGAGTAAATGAAAGTGAGTTCATTGCTCAGGGAGGAGAATTTGTGGTTGGAAATGTTTAGAAACCACTGCTGCAAACTGCCATGACTCTGCATCTTTGTCCCCAGATAGATGCTTGCAAGGGCCACAATTAAAAGATAATCCAGTTCTTCTGACAACTTTACACCTTCTGCATGCTGTGGTGGCTCATCACTCCAGTGTTGGTGGAACTTGTGATCATTGATCCTGGTGCTCTCTTGTGAACACTGATCCTGGTGCTCTCCTCCGTCTCTCTCTCTAAATACCCTGGAGGAATCCTGTGATGGATCTCTGCTTGTTGGGCTGTGTCTCAGTCATTAAACCTGGCAGCAGTGAAGGATGGGCACCTCCAAAGCTCTGAGGAGACTGGGGTGGAATTTCTGCTCAGTCTCCTGTAAATTTGTCTGAAGTTGCTTGGGGAGGTGCCTTATGTATGGGTCAGCACAACTGGTCAGAAGAGGACATTATTCCATTTGTGTAGAGGACATTATTCCATTTGTGTTTTGACTTCCTGCTGTGCTTTTCCTGAGTCTCTGTTGGACAAGAAAGAAAGGTAGAAAGAATCAGCCCTACCAAACACTACAGCTGGGGAGTTCCCATGTCAAAAACTGATCTGACAAGAAGAAAAACTTTATTTTAATCCAATTAAAGATGATTTTTTAAAGAGAAACATAGTGATGGGGAAAACAGAAAAAAGACACAAATTGTTGATATGATTTGAATGTTCTTCAAATGAACAGTAGAACAATGAGAAGAAAATCTAGTTTTTAAAATGTTGTGCCGATGAAAACAAGATTTGCTTGTGTTAAAGAAACACTCAGTGGCACATGGGGCAAAATAAGGATTTCTTTTCCTGGATGATGCCCAGCCCTGCTGTTGGCCATGTACCTGCCTATGCAAAGTGCTCTACGTGAGGTGGGACCATCAGGGGGCCTGGAGGAGATGTATTTTTGTTCACAAAAAGATTACCAGTGTCCTGAGGAGTGGGAGACCAATGGGATCCAGCTCTATGTGTCTGGAGAGTGGATATTAATGTAAGGAATTAATGTATTACATTAATAAATGCATACATTAATTAATATTAATGTAAAGAAATTAAATTTGGAGTTCTATCAGGTTTTGAAACCTGAGCTTTTGAGACTCTGAAACAAAACCTGGCCTATTCCAGCACTCAGTGGAAAGCTGACTTCTTTCTTTGTATTTATTTTTAATCTGCTCTTGAGATGTAGCAATGGGATTTCTACCACTTTCTCAGCTGGTGGTTTTGGATGCTCATCTATTCTTTCCAAGATGTTTGCCAGGATCTGAAACAGTACTCAGAGCTGTCCTGTTCTTCCACATACTAAATTGAAATTCTAGCTAGAAATTTCAAAGGTGATCATGAAGATTCTGAAAAAAAATTAGAAAGAAAGAGTATTTTTAGAACAGCTGCACTGCAGCCTTTCTCTGAAATAGGAGAATGAGGAAACATCAGTATTTTATTTCAAGTAATGAGAGTATCCCTGTTGATGATGGATAAAAGAGCATTTTTTTTTACTTGGTTAATGGCTGTTATTTTAGTATTCATAAAACATGGAAATATTTGCATTTCTGTTGTAATTTTTGGGCCAAACAGCATTTTACAACTGCCAAATTATGGCAATTTTTTTCCCTGCCCTCTCTTGAGAGAAATAAAACCATATTAGGAAAAGCTGCAGATATTGTGGTTCTTCCTAGTCAAGAGCTAAAGCATCCAGCCTCACAGCTGGAGGGGTGAATTGGGCTGCAAGATGTGGATACAGACCTGTGCTGTAAAACACTTTGAAACCAGCACCACTTCCTATTTTGCAAAGCATCTTTTAGCCCTGTCCGAGCCTTCCCAGAGAAATCCCAGCCCCACCTGGCAGGTGAGGGGCACATTTTGGAACAGGGCAGTTGTGAGTCCTGCTGTCCAGAGCCCTCTGGATGCACCAGGATGATGCTCAGTGGGTACCGGGAAAGAGGTTGAGCCTTGTCTCTACTCTGGGGGGGTGATACTTGATGAAATTGCATCTGTGCTTCCTCATGTTATTTATATCCAGAGATATTGCCTTCTGATACAATCTCTGTGTTATCTCTGGTACATACAGTCTCCCTCAGGCTTCTTGGGAAAATGAGGCATTTATGATTTCCCTGGAAAATTAGATTTTACCTAAATACAACCACACTGATTACAAAAGGCGCTGCAAAAATCCTCACGTTTAGGGTTGCATGAATATTTCCATCCTAATTCTTCGACTGTGACATTAAACCTTTCTGAGTTTTTCCTCTGAGGAGAATTTTTCCCATCCTTATATCTGCCTGAAGAGTAATACATGGCTTTTCAACTTTGAGTAAAACTTGTCCATCTACTTTTGAACAGAATGGGGGACAGAAATTTTATTTTTCTTATTAAATAAGCACAAGCAAATAGATCTTGCAGCTCAGGTTATATCTTTGGTTGTATAGAGAACCATCAGCCACAGCTTGAATACATTTAGAGGGTTTAATAATTTATAATTATTTTTAAGGGAACTTTAAGGGATAAATTAACCCTTAAAGGGTTAAACAGAATTTGTGGTATTTGGGTCTGGACCAGAGGACCCCACTGTGGTCCCTTTCAACTTAATCCATTCTGTGATTCTCTGATTCTGTAATAGCTTTTTCTTGCTTTAGATTTTGTGGGTCCTTTAAAGAAAGTTTTCTTATGGCTGAAGAAAAAACACATAGGATTTTAAACTATTATTTCAAAAGTGACTGCATGTGAAAAAACAAAACCAAGGCTTGGGTAGAAATTTGGCAGTTTAGCGACTGTTTTGTATCAAAAAATGGCACCATATATCCTGTAGGCTACAACATGATCTCAAGGACAGTGATTTGTCTAAATCCAGTCTCTAATCCCAATCTAAACCCAATCTCTAATTTCTGTTGAGACTATTCAGCCTCTTTTATCTGTATTAAAGTATCACCTTAGGGGAGCACCAAGAAGGGTTTGGTTCAGGAATTTCTTTTGCTAAAGGCCATAACAATAAATGGCAACAGTTTTGTTGTGGAAAAGAACTGGGGCAGAACTTGGAAAAGAACTGTCCCTAGCTCAGTGAAGGTGATATTTCCAGCAGGAAAAAATCTTTTGGGGTCTGATCACTGGCAGGGTGCTCAAATTGACAAAATGCTTGAAAGTTACAGGATTTGTCTGGATTTGTATTGCTCCTCTCTGTAGGAAAGGGGCCAGCCAGGAGATCTCTCTGTCTCCACAGAAGGAGGAAAAAGTGGATTTGGCCAGACAAGATGACTGCTACTGAAAAGAAGCATCCATGCCAATTTGCTGTTCCTCATATTTGTTGAAATGCAAGGGAAGGAATTCTTTCTTCACTTGTAAGTCACCAGCAGTGCATGAAGTCATAAAGAGGGGGTATTTTGAGTTTTGGCAGCTGTGAATGGAGAAGGAAATTGTTTTCCAGATTTATATTATCTGTCATGGTTCCACCTTCCCATTTTTTCCTATTTAGCTCCTGTGAAGAAGGGCAGCCTTTAAAAATTAATAAGTGCAATAATGATAAATGCTACAGTGGACGGGAAGGGAGGGGAGATTAGTTTAAAGGGAGAGTTGGCAATCACACAGAAACATCCTTGAGCAAAAATTTAGAATTTTTTATGAAAACCAGACCACTGCATCTGAAACACTTGAAAAAGAATATAGAGCCCAAGCAACTGAAGGTTAATTTCAATTTTTAATGATAACATTTCTGGAATTTACTGAGCAAACTTAAGCAAAGCATTTGCTTTTCAACAGCAGTATCTGCTTCATCCTCAGTATGTACTTGAAAACTTCTCTGTGCCTGCTGAGAGAGCTGCAGCAATGCTTGTTGCTGTCCCATCCAATGTCATCAGAGCATCTTCGAGTTTTGTGAAGAAATTCTGAGTTACTAAAAAAAATCAGCACCTTCCAATTTCATATGTTAAATTATTTAAAGAACTAAGGGAAAAAAGAGCATTGGAGATGTGTGTTGGTAAAGCTGAGGTATGGTACACCAGCTTCTGTGAAATTCAGTAGATTTGCATGCATAACTAGAAATATGTCTAGCAAAGTGTCTTAGCACAAGTGTTTTCTAGCACTCTGCATATTAAAAGTAGAGCCTGGTTGCAAATTCTTACATGAAAATGATCACCAGGTTAATTGGATAGAGAGAGAAAATACATAACCACAGAATCACAGGATGGGTGAGCTGTGAGGGACCACAGTGTGTCACCTGGTTATCTTTACACATTATCTTCTCACATTCACCTTCACACCTGAGGGTTATCTTTTCCATTGGCTTCAGGAATCCTCAAGAGCACAGGTGCACACCTATTCCTTCATGGGGTCCAAAAGAATTCCTTCATGAGAAGCAAGCTAAAACCCATTACTGTAAATGTGTTGTTTCATGGAAATAACTGAGCTGGGTGTGCTGATGGTTCACATGCTCCTCTGTCATGCTGCTTATGCCAAATTAAATATGTTTTTGGACATCCATTAACTTCTCTTGGGTAGTTCTACATATTTTGAGCACTTTAGTGGACACAATATAGAGGTAATGAAGCAGCAGTGCTAGAGATCAAGAATTTGACCCTGCTTGGGAAGCAGCTCAGTTTATTCTTTCACTGCATCACTGTCATTGGTGTGCCTGGGCAGAGTTTTACTCTGTAGCTTTTGTCACTATGGAAGTAGGCAAAACCTGCAGATTTTACTCCTTAGATTTGGTGGTTTAGCAGAGCAAAGGGAAAAACTGCCTGAAGCTGTTGTATTTGGGTTCCCCCCAGGCAAAGGAAGGAATGATGAATCTGACTCCAGGTTCTCAGAAGGCTGATTTATTATTTTATGATACTCTGTTACATTAAAGAATGCTATACTAAACTATACTAAAGAATATAGAAAAGATACTTAGAGAAGGTTAAAAAGATAATAATGAAAACTCATGACTCTTTCCCTGACACAGCTTGGCACTGATTGGCCAAAGAGTGAAAACAATCACACCAGAAACCAATGAAACAATCACCTGTTGGATAAACACATTCCAAAGGAGCAAAACACAGGAGAAGCAAATCAGATAATTATTGTTTTCCTTTTTCTCTGAGGCTTCTCAGCTTCCCAGGAGAAAAATCCTGGGTGAAGGGATTTTTCCAGAAAATATGAATGTGACATGAAGGCTGTAATGGAAGCCTTTGCTCCTGTGAAGTGCATCAGCTTGGATTACTTTGGAAACTTGTCCTATTATTGTTAATGGAACCTGTTCTTAAAATCTGTTTCCCCAAATGCTCAACAGATACAAAGCATCACACAACAAGATTTATAATTATAGAGAGACGTCTCTTCTCCTTTTTTGTACTTTGCAGTTTATTTGTGCTTTCTCCATTACACAGAAACATATGGAAGAGAATAAATAGAAAAAATCAAGTCATGGGGGAAGGCAGAGAGAGATTATGAGACAGAGCCAGAAAAAAGAAAGTGTTATTTCCATGTGTGTCACTTCCATCATTACAATCCATCAAGTCAGTTTATAATCTGTCTCCTTGTTCATGGGAGCATCACAGTCCTGGCCAGAATTTGATGGGCTGGAGCAGAGACTCCTGAGCTGCCAGCACTGACAAGCTCCCTGCTGGAGCCAGGATGGCCCTGCTGCCTTTCTGGGTCTTGTCCCAGGTGTGAGACACAACAACGGGGCAATCTGTGGGCAAGGTGGCTCTTGTGACAATGCACAGGAGGTTTTACTGTGCAGGACATGCCACAGTGTTCCAGGCTTTCAGTTTGACTGTCAGATCAACTCTGCTTTCTCAAGACCTTGCAGAGATTTATAATGAAGGCCAGAGACTGAAAGAAATGGGAGGAGAAGGAAGATGAAGTATTTTTGTAGACAAGAATTGAAACACCTGCCCAGTGCTGAGTTCTCCTGGCCAGCCAGCCCCAGTTGGTACAAGGCTCTGGGAAATTAAAATAGCTCCTCATGGCTAGCATGGATTTATAGCCCTCCATCAGTTCTGTTTGAGCTCATAAATATCCTTGAAAAACTTTTAAGATGCATACCTTGCATAAAATAGTACAAATAATAAAATATTTCATATATTTAGAAAAATTTGAGCTTGTTCATTTAATTACTGTGTGTTGCTGAAGGCCAGTGAGAACAGAGAGAATTTAGATAGGAAGAGCTGAAACACAGATGCAAGCTGAATTTTTTCGAGTCTCTGGTGCAATCCAGAAACCCTTGTAATATTGATCCCTTGCTTTGTATTAGCTTAAGTGGTAGAAATGCCCCTTCTGAAAATTTATGAAAGCACTTGAGAAATATCAAGACTTAGCTGTAGGATTATTGTTCCCATTGATTATAATTTAAAGTGACTCATCTGCTTTCCTTTCTGTTAAGGCATGGGATATCTTCATTTTGTGTACAGATCCACTTCTCAGATGAAATGTGTACCCTTTGCCTTAAGAATAAAGGCAGCACAAAACATTGAGCATTACCTACCAAAATAGCTCCTTTACTGTTGTGTTTAGGACTTGCTTTGTAGAAAATTGTTTCTTTTCACTGTAATTTTGCTGTTACAAAGAGGAAAGGTAGTGGCACATTCTGCCAGAGCAGGGCAGTCCATTAGAAAGTTCTCTCTTTGATCAGAGAAAAAGCAAAACTAATTGCACCTTATCTTGTCACCCAGTGGATTGAGGCACTTCAGGCTGCAGTGGCCTCTGTCCTTTGGAGATGTGGTATGGCCTGATATTGATCCCCTCACTTCTAATTGAGCAAAACTCCTTCGTTAGCAACCTGTGAAATGGGAGTGATAATTGTTACCTAGCCAGGAGCAGTGTTATGCAGTCTAATTAGGGAATGTTTTGGTGCTCATTGGGGCAAAAAAAAAAAAAGAAGAAAAAAAAAAGAAATACAAATGCTGCATTGATTTTTCTCTTTTAAGACTGTATTAATTCTGCTGTTTTGGAATTGTTCTCAGGGCTTTCATGTCCGAGCTGAGCAATCTAAATGGGCTTTGCAATCCTAAAATACTCTAGGTCTCAACCAATATTAAGTACAAAGGCTTTTTCTCACAAATGTAAAGAAAATAACACTTCAGAGCCCTTCTCTGCCTTTCAATAGGATGTTCTAAAGGGAAACTGTTTTAGATAGAGATGCAAAACAAATCATAACACTTCAATAACAGCCTCATCTCGTTGTTTAAGGGTGTAACTTTGCACTTGTGAATTTTCCTGTAAGTTTGCAAGGCATACTCAAGTAAAGTGTGTCCAAGACAGTGTTTCCTGCCTTTCTGACAAGCTTAGATGATTCTGTCTCTGTTCTGTCTTTGTTCTTTCTGGTTTTGGCTTATTTTTTTTTTACAGTTTCTGTCTTTGTCAGTACTTCAGCACTTCTAAGTAAATTTACCATAGCAGGCTTCCAGTGGACTGCTTGTACTCTTCTTCCAAGTGGTTTTCTCCTTATAAATATATTTGGTAAAGAACTGTTACACAAAGTATGGGTAAGCTTCACAAAAAAAAAACCCCAAAACAAACAAACAAACAAGCAAACCCAAACTAAGAGTTGTGTGCTGCTGGGAAAACATCTCTGAGCTTGGCGTTCTTGGGGGAGTTGTCTGCTGGTCAGAAGTGCTGTAGCCCCATCTCTGCTCTGTTTTATGCTGAGCTTTGTTAAAAATATCTTCCTTAAGGAATGCTTTTTCCAGACTGTCATGGATTGGGAACAGTGAAAAACCCCAACATATTTCCAGTGAAATGGTAGCCCTGATAATATGAAGAGTTGAATAGAAGAATCAGTGGGAATGCATTGCTGCCCAGTCTGAGATTGCAGCTCAGAGCCAGGTAAAGGGCTGGCCAGGGGTCTTGGCCTGATTTGGCAGATAATTTTAGCAGACTGTGAAGTGTGTGGTCACTTCATGCAACAGCATGACTGGGATTTCAGAATTGTGGCTTCAGTTTCTGTTGTGAGTTGTTACCTGTAAGAAAAGGTAAATGAGCCAAGTGACCTCTTTGCCTTCTCTCTGTCCATCCTCTTCCCTGCTGGAAGAAATCCATGTGGGATTTGTGGATTTGTTTCTGTTTCTGTAGCCTGAAATCCAGCACAGGATAGTAAGGGGGCCCTGCCTGAGAAAAGCCTGGCTTAACCAAAGCCAGCCTGGCATTTCCAAAGCCAGCCTAGTTCCATTTTAGGCAGAGCAGATTTCAGCTGGCAGAGGAGAGATTGCAGCTCTGTGCTCTTCCCACCCCTTTCCATCTTGTGTACATAAAATAATGCATGGGCTGATTTTTACTTGCTGTTGGTTGATAATTTAACCATGTAATGGCAGAAAACATTTCTGCCACATCTTTACATTTAGGAACAGTCTGACTTTGGGATTTTGTTCCCTGCTGTCCATTATTTTGTCTGCTTATGCATTAATGGGTAAGAGCATCTCCCCTGTACCTTCTCTTACTGAAATGAAAAATTTGCAAGGACACCTTGAAGTTTAGCAAGGTGATTATGGTTTGAATTTAATTGTTAAGACAGGCCATAATATAGTTATTATTTAATTAGATAATTGCCTTGTATTAACTTCAGAAACCATTAAGGAAAAAGAAGAGTGTTTAAATATTTGACCATAATTTTGACAGACTAATCCTTGCCTGGAGCAAGGGCTTCTCTTAGGTGTTCTGCCATCCTAAGATTATGCAAGCTCCTCCTTATTTTAATTTTTCCCTTGATTAATTCTATTTTGTTTATGAATTTGTTATTTGCAGCTGACTCCCCAGGATGCTAATTGCTACTGTAAACTACAGATACTGCTGAGCTAATGTATTCTCAATGTATCAGGAAGAGATGTACGATTAAAAAAATGAACCACTGATTTGTAATTTTCAATTCTTTCCAAAATGTATCATATAAATACCTTATTCTTTGGTTTTGGTTTGTGGTTTTTTTGTTGTTTTTTTTTTTTTTTTTTTTAATCTAAGAAAACATCAATATCTTCTCTATTTATATCTATGAAAGATGAGAATGAATCTGGTAAAAGAAGAGGATATTTTTGGTATTTGCTCTTGTATTTGATACATTTTATTTTGTAGTTATTAAGAGGACAGTATGACCTCACATATTCCAGGAAAAATTTAGAAGTTATCTAGAGTATAATATTTAGGAATTGGGTCATAGACAAAAACACAATCTAAATGAAAGGAAAAGTAAAAAATGGTGACATAAAGCTTACAAATTTTTGCATTTTCTTTTTGCTGCTTTTTCCTATTGAAGAAGAAGTGAGATGATCAGTGGAGTGCAGATTAGCTCAAAAAAATCCAAGTGAAGGTACCAGGCCTTGCACAGGGAGTTACTCTGCTGGGTAGTGTGATGATCTGGATGAGGATCAGAAAAAGTTTGTGCTGCCACATTGATCTTGCAGACCAAGTCTGACAGCCAGAGAAGTTCCCCCTGCAGAGGTTGGCTTTTGGGGGAGGTCTCTGTGTGGACACCCAGGGGTTGTAAAACTTTCAAATGGCCTGAGGCAAATCAGTTTAATCGCTTGGACTCAAATTTTTTACCTTATCAAATGTAGGCATGTTTGTGTTTCTCAACTGTTACAAGATCTCATGGGGAGCTCTCCTTCCCTGCCAAATGTCAGAGAAATTTTTATAGTCACTGTTTTTCACTATTTCTAATAGGTTTTAAGTGGCATCTCCTCTTCAGGATGGATTTTGTCTCCCTTCTCCACCTTTTCCCAAAGTATGACTTGTCTTTTATCCCACCCTCAAACAGAGCCTTATCTTTATCCTCTGGGCAATGCTGAGATTTTATTTCCTTCTTTCTTGTGGCTGGACAATGGATTGCTGTGTGGCAGTGAGAGGTGGACTGCTGTGGCAGTGAGAGGTGCTCTGTATTAGCCTTTCCCCTTCTTCAGTTTTCATTAAATACCTTAATTGGAATGTCTCTGCCTTCAGGCTGCCTGTTCTTAATGGAAGAAACTACTGAAGAAACTCCTGGTAATACTTTCTGTGTCAGATTATCTCCAATATTTAGACACACTTGTCTTCAATATTTGACTCTTTTCTTTATGTGAACATTGAAGATTTCTTTGCTCTTTACAAGTCCCTGACAGGAGGTTGCACCAGGTTGGGATCAGCCTCTTCTCCCAGGTGAGCAGTGATGGGATGGCCTCAAGCTGCCCCAGGGGAGATTCAGATTGGAAATCAGGAAGAATTTGTTGACTGAAAGCTTTGTCAGGCTTTGGAAGGTTCTGCCCAGGGAGGTGGTGGTGTTACCGTCCCTGGAGGTGCTCAAGGAACGACTGAAGGTGGCACTCAGTGTTTTGGTTCGGTTCACCTGGTTGTGTTTGGTCAAAAGTTGGACTCAATAATCTTGGAGATCTTTTTCAACTTTAATGATTCTGTGATTCTACTGATTAAAGAAACAAAAGGGTGGTCAGACCAAGGGCAGTGTCCTCCTCCCACCAGGGCCTCTGGCTCATCCCACTCATCCTCCCACACCCACACTCTGAGTGTGGTGAGATAACAAACAGCTGCAGTTAAAACATGGTGTTACTTCTCAACAGGGAAAACACAAATCAGCTGTAAAGTAGATGATGATCCCTATAGGAGTTGCTTAGATGGCCCTGACTCTCCCCAGTGGGGTTCATAGAGTTTAATAATCAGGGCAACAACATCTTTGCCTGTGGGAGCAGACAGCCCTGTCATGGTAACATCTGTCAACTGCAGGAATTTCATTTACAGCCCCAAAGAGCTGTGCTGGGACACCTCTTACCAGTGAATTGCTGAAGCAAAGGTGCTGATAGCTCATTACACTGCAAACAGGTGGTTCAGGCTGTGGCTGTTGTAGCTGGAGAGCCTGCAGGAATGGATGATTCACCAGGCAGGCACTGCTGGCCACTCAGGGTCTGTGAGGTTTCTGCATGAACCTAAGCAAAATGCAGTTTGTGATGTTTGTGCAGGAGCTAGGGATGGGTTCTGTGTTTTCATGCTGTGTTTGGGCTGAGACTTTTTGAATTTTCATTGGGAAATATTAGCATCCTGTAATATCCTGAGGATGAAGCAATTAGCTTAATAGATGCTTCTGTCTTAATGTGTGGTCTAGACCCTGCTCCTTGCCATCCCTTTCACAGTGTTACCTTCTCTAAAATGCAATATTAACCACCAGACTCCTGTGGAGTGTTCAAAATAGTGGAAAAGTATTATATTGCATATTAATGCAGCATAATAATTATGGTATTCTAGTATTCAGAGATCAGAGGCTGACTTAGTTTATGCAGAAAGAAAAAGAATCATTATTTCATTATCTTTATTTAATCTTGCAAATGGGAATTCTGTGTGGTTTAACATTCATCTCCCTACCTCTGGCTTTTTGTTTAACTTGGATCCAAATAGGCTGATTTTTAGACCCTTGATTGCTGATTCTTCATTTTTCTGATAGCTGGGTTCTTATGGCCCTTCTCCACCTCTCTGACACCACACAGTATTTTGAACTTCAGGCCCAATAAAGAAGTATGAAGTTTGCAAGTTCTGAAATCAAAGCAAATGTTAAATCAGGATGTGCCCAGTAACTATTTCACTTGATTAGCATTTTGACTGCATTGGAAACCTGAAAAGTGCTTGATAGATGCAATATAAAGCTTTGCAGTGGCAGCAAAAGATATTACTTGTTTAATGTCAGCACTAAATAATGTAATACTGTTGTCAAATGTCAATTTTCATTGCTGTTTTCAGAGCAGCTTCATTTCTGGAAAATTAACCCATCATAGTTTCAGAAATTGTTTCAGCTTTTCCTTGAAAATGTAATCTTTAGAGGGAATATTCTGAAGAAGAAAGGCTCCTTCACTCCAGACACCAAGTTTTGAAATTCTTAGATTTTATTTATTAAGGTCAACAGGGAGGGAATAAATTTCAAGCTTTCAAGTTTTAAGTTATAATTTTGAAAATCTTGTGATCTGAGACTGTTCCATGGGAAAGAGCTGCAGCTCTCTGCTTTGCATCATTAATGAAGTATCAGACTTCTCATATAAATAATAACCTGTCTTAATTAGAAAGTATTTAACCAAATATTTAAATCAGAGCAAATGTAGGGAAAAAACCATCCTGATTTAATTAGAAAGCAGTTAAGAATCATTTCAAGTCTGAGAGGTGAGGGAAATATTAGAAAGTCTGGACAGACTCCTTAGGAACATCAGCTCCTTGAGAGTGGCTGTACAAGAAGAGATTCATGGAATGGTTTGGGTTGGAAGGGACCAGAAAGATCATCCAGTTCCAACCCCCTGCCCTGCGCAGGGACACCTTGCACTGTCCCAGATTCCTCCCAGCCCCATCCAGCCTGGCCTTGGACACTTCCAGGGGTCCAGAGGCAGCCACAGCTTCTCTGGGTAACCTGTGCCAGGGTTTCAGCACCCTCACAGTGAAGTTTCTTCCCAATACTTTGCCTTCTGTTCTCCTTACCAAAAGCCTCTGCCTTTGCATGGACACATCAAGCACCTTAAATTGATTTTATTTGAACTTAAACCCTAACACTGTCTCCTTGGGTGGCAGCTTTCCTTAAATCTGTTTGTGTTGGTTATTTGTGTACCTACATTACAAATATTTCTTCAGCATATTTTATGCTGACATAATTTAATGGTTTTCTTTCAAAGTACAAGTGAGTATTAGCCTGCTAAATTGCATTACTGCTTGGGAATTCCCTTTGGTAGTTTTTCTTAGTCACTAAAAATACCACAGTAGTCTAAAGCTGCATTTTGCTTAAAAACAGTCTTTATTCCACCAAGTGGGGCACAGGCTCCTCAGCTGCAATGTGACAATATCAGGTTCTGCAGATGGAAGAAAAATTTCGGTTTCTTTATTCAAGACAGTTTCAAGGTGAGGCCATGATTTGTGTGGCTGTAAATCTCAGCAGTGAGGTTCTTGGTCAGCTTTTCTGTGATTCATCACCAAAACCTGTTGGTTATGAGACACCCCAAAGCCAGTTTGCTGCTGGAGTCAGTGTGTGCCTCTGTGATTTCTGAAAATGATGCTGAAAGAGGGTTAGGCCAGGAAAGGTAAGACTGACTGGCAAAACTCAGTCCCTAAGGAGTCAGGAAATGGAGAAATTAGGGCCTCTTGTATGACTCTGAATCTTGATGGACATTGAAGCTTTTCATAGGCCCCAGTTAATGGCCTGCCATAGATGTGGCCATATAAATACAGATGTGGGACCTACTGTGGTTAATTCTTATTATTATACATGTGAACTCATTTTGGTTGAGGTCTGATTACTTTTCTTTCATTATCTTAGATGTGGAATCTGTTGGGAAAACCACATTTATGTGAAGCTGTCAGGAGTCCTAGGCTTCCTTTCCTGAGCTGTTTGAGTGTGGGGAAGCAGCTGAGGGAAGTGTGGAGGTGCTTGAGCCATCCTGCTCCATTCCCACTCCTGCCAGTGCTGAGACCTTGTGAGCAGTGTCCTTTTCCCTTCTGGAATGGACACACTACAGATGTGGTCCACAAGAGAGCTTTAGATGATAAAGCTTTTTGCAACTATTATCTTCCCTGTGTATACATGCACAGTTGTTCTTTTATTTGTGCTGTGAAAGCATTTTGTGCCTCTGCTAATTGTTCTTATCCCTCCCAAAGTTTTCTTGACAAACTCTCTTCTGCTTGAGCTTATGGAGAAGAGAGGATGGGGAAAGCAAGCAAACTCAGGATTCCTGCTGATTTGCATGGCAACAGCAATCTCCTTCCAGTTCAGAATTTATCAATTTTGTGGCTGTGTGAATCAATTCATCTGCTGCATGCTGTCAACTTATTATTAAGAAAGTGAAAATGAGTGCTAGATAATCACTCAGAACAGCTTGGAGCAGCCTTGGTAGTCACAGAAATAAAATTATGGAAGAAATGTTCTCTTGATACAATGCCTTGAGATGCACTGATGTGACAAGTGACCACACCAGAAAGTTGCTTGCAGTCAGTGCTAGGGGATTTTTCTCCAATTTTGAATGAAGACTTCTGTGAATTTAAGAGAATTGCAGGAGAATATGTTGATTTACAGCTCTAATCAGCTTAGGGTTCAATGTTAGGCTACACATTTGAAGCAAAAAGTACAAACCCAAGAACCACTGGGGCCAGAAGGGGATCCAAGGCTCTCAACAACTTTTTCAATTTTAAAACTCTTGCAGGAAAATAACTTCTAACTTTATACCTTAAATAGTTATGGTCTCCATCAATGTCCACAAGGAATAAAAACATAACAAAGGATGCAACATAGGCTCTACAAAGACATAAACAACAGCTGAAGGAAGATGGAGATTTATGTGGGAAAAAGTTTCAGAGCTGCTGTTACCAGGACATTACCATTCTTGATTCAAAAATGTATTTTCAGGGGGTGCCAGAATGTTTTCCACTTATCCCAAGATAGTACTTTAAAATGAATTTTGTAACCGTCATTATCTCTGGAAAAAAATCTTTGAAATCGTGTGGTTTAGGAATGGAGATTTGGTGGATCCCTACAAAACCTCTTGTACTTTTCACATTCAGGTGATTTCAACCTTTTGTTAATAAATGGGAAAACCTGGAAGGCAAATTAATAAGAATGACACAGCAGAAGAAAATCAGCTTTTTGCAGCATATAGAAAGCAACCAGAAAAAAATCTCAGTATTTTCTACAATGTGAAGTTATGAAGTGTGTGGATTCTGTGCTTCCTTTAAAATATAATTGTAATAAAGAGTCTCTGACCATCCTGGTCTGGTGGAAAATGTCCCTGCCCATGGAAGGGTGGTTGGAACAGGATGATCTGTGAGGTTCCTTCCAACCCAAACCGTTCTGTGTTCTGTAATATTAACAGTACAAAGAAATTGTTCATTGTGTTGATGATTCACCAGAAATTGACAGAAAACCTCTGGAGAGGTATCAATGACAATAAGTGTAATATCTGTAAAGACTGGGTAATGAGAAATAAGAGGAACTTGAAGTAAAGCTGGAAACAGCAACAATTTGTAATTATTACTCAAATAGGAATATATTAGCTTTGCTTAAAAAGGATCTTATTACCATAAGAAAACTGTATATTATGCTCTCTCTATTTTTTATGTAGATAAAAAAGGATGTTTTACATTGAAATTCTAGAAATACAGAATTTTTCCATATCTTGACACTACAGGAGCTTGTTCAGCCAAGGCCAACAATGCAGCATCAGAAATGGGGACACAGAGGTGCCCTCTGCCTTTATCAATGGCCTGTACCAACTTCTCTTCAAGAGAACACCCCCCTGAGACTGTGCAGACATCCTGAGCTTGAATCTGCATCCTTTATGGTCAATTGAAAATACTGCTCTGTAAATGCAGGCTAAAACATTGTTTGTCTCTTTTAGCAGGTGCTGAGTGTTTGTGGAATATGGGGTAGAGCCTGTGCTGTGACAATCAGTTAAAAAATCTGTGAACCCTTCAGATTGAAGCCAGTTTATCGATTTGGTTAAATCTTCTTTATCAGCTTAAAGTCCACGTGTTTTCCCTGTTTTGTTCATGTTTGATGCTACAGGGAGCTTTGGAAAACAGCTCTTCTCACCAAAACCAAAGCATAACATCAGAAAGAATAAAACAACTGTTAAGATTATTAAGGCTATCAGACAAACAACCTGGCAGGGAATGTTTGCTGATGTGTAGGAAATAACCAAAAAGAACTCCAAAATGCTACTAAGATAAATCCAATTTTTGAGGTTTTTTTTTTTTTTTACTAGGAGAGGTTGAAAGTACAACAGGCATATGATTAAAAAGTGATGGACATGAAGCTCTCTAATACCTTCATGGCTGGCATGTAGCATATGAGATTAAATTTCAGCAGTGAATAGCAGATAGAAAAATATTTAACTGTCTCTCCATGTTGATATCTGGTTGCAAAGACTATCCTTCAACATCTGAAAAAAATGAGATTGGTTATAATATAGTGATGGTTTGGAAAATTCAATTTTTTCTGTTTCATCTGAGTGAGTCACAGGAGCTGAGACTATGCTTGGTTTGCTTTAAGTATTAAATACTTAGGAATAATTAATACTTAATAAAGCTTGTAGCTTGCATTACACTGAACTGATAAATTGATTTATAGTTCAGAGAATTTTGGGACAAAATTGTATGAAATCAAAAGTTCTTTTTACCCCCAGTAGGATCTTGTTTCTACTGTGCTAACTATGCCAGACTAGTTTGGAAGTTCAATTCCTGGACTCCTTTCAGCTAATTTTTCTTTTGACAGTTTCAGGATTTTCTGTGCATCTTTAGGAATTAATGAACATGCTTTGGCTGTATTCAAAATGTTGTTTAGGATAGTGAATGAAAATGTGCTGAAACTGAAGTGCCCTTAAATTTTTAATTATTCCACAGTGGTTTAAATAAACCTGTATATTTAGCTTGTACTTTACCATTGTTTTGAATGCAAGTCCTTTCCTGAATTTTTAATTTTAACTTTTTACAGTGTGGTTATGTCTGAGCACCCCCTATTTGTTTTTTCTTTGGCTGACAGCACTCTCCTAAATTAGGGAGGAACTTTTATCTCTGCTGTGCAGCTGAGAAGCAAGGGGAGAGAATTCGTGCCATGCCTCAAGGTGTGCAAGAACGCTGTGGCAGAGCAGGGAAAGAAACCAGGGTTCCCCAAGTCCTTGACTAGAGCAATGTGACTAAATCTTGTAGTTTTGAACTGCCTTCTTGATTTGTTTCTTTTCATGGAGCCTTTCAGTCCCACTTGGACCGAGGAGTGAGAACTCATTTTAGGTTTGGACATTTCCTCTGACTCTGATTAGGGCCAGAGAGAAACTGTTCAGAGTGTGAACAATTGCAGCCAGCACTTGCAACTACTTCTTGTCTCAATGCTGGGGGAAAAAAAATGAGCCAGAGCTGACTAGTATTGCCTTTTATTAAGCTTTATAATCCCCATTGAACTCAATGTCTGAGTTCCGTGGGCTAGCATTTGTTATCCCAACTCTGGGCTAAACCATCCTTCTTCTCCAATTATAGGCCCTGGCATCAGTGGTTTTTATAAACCTTCTTCTTCAAAATTTTTTTCCCCATGGATAAGACTGGGATATTGAATGACTACCTTTCTGTAAGCTAATCTAATAATGCAATGATTTTCAGACTCTTAGGTACAAAACGAGAGAAAAGCCTCTTTAGACTTCCTGCTTAATAAGATTTACAGTGTTTTTTATTATCCACAAACTTAGTTTCATTCCTAGCTTGGAATATGTTTGCTTCACAGTCAGGCTTCTTAAATTAATGCCTGGTTCTTTCCCCAGCAGTTTTTCATCTCTTTTAATTGGCCACTCTGGTCACATTTTGCTCCTGCACTTCAGCGCTGGCCACTGCAGCCAGAACCCATCTGTTAAACTCCATTGATCCCCACCTTTCTCTCCTTCAGCCCTTCCCATTCCATCCCACCAGCTCTGCTCTCTGCTGGCAGTACCAAACTTCCAGGGCTCATCCCAGTCTTCTTCATGTACCCAGCTATTTGAGAAAGAAATGGCTTATTTATTTCAGTTTACCTTGTTTTGGTGAAAACACTTTAAAAAAGGTGAGCAAGGTCCAGCAGTGTCTTCTTTAAAATAAAGCTCTGATCTTTTTGCAACTTTTAGGATGTCAAATGTTGAAACCATAGTTTTAAGAGTAACATTAAATTCTGTAATATTAATCTTCTGCATCCTGTGAGATTTATCTACAGAAAAAATGTCATATATGTAAGCCTAATTTTCAATTACATAACTAAAATGACATAACTTGCTGACACACATTTTTACTGTGTAACTTCTCCTCTGTAAAAACATATTTTTTAAAAACAGTTCCTAATTATATCAATAATGGCCAACACACACCTACTCCACTTTTCCTCATGTAGGTGGTTGTTTGTGCTTTCTAGCAGAAAGACTGTGGTCTGTTTACTTCTATTTTTTGTATTTCCTCCTTTTTAAAATAATGCTGTAGACTTTACTCCTGTTTATCTTACCTTACACTGACTTATCTGCATTGACTTCAAGAGAGTTAACCATAATCTTCCCTTATGTAGGAGGTAGATTGTGCACATTTAGCTAATTCTCTAGGTGTCTGGGCTCAAAATGTAGTGAAATGGATCTTAGTCACTGCTGTGTTTTCATGCAAACTGTTAAAACAACACTTTATTTGCAGAATTTCTCAAAGCAATTGAAAATAAAGAATTCAAGAGCATGCTTTTGGCTACAGAGATGCACATCTAAAGATGTGCTGATTTCACAGTGAATGAAAGGAACTTTAGTGAGGTCAAGGACACTCCACAATACCAATGGCCAAGAAATATCTCCATTTGTGATTCCTTTCTAAATATTTTCTGAATATTTTTATGCAGCCTTTTCTAGTTTTATTCTCCCTGTGGAGCTGAGGTGGGTTCAGCAGGATCCCTGGGAAGCGCCGGAGTGTCACTAACAGGAAAGATAAACCAGAGCTCTTTGTCACTCTCTGGTTTTAATACCAAACAGAAAACAAAGCTGTAACTAGTGCAATATGTTTAGACAGAAGGGTGTAAACATAAAGTGGTGAAGAGACAGCTGGGAGCTGCTGGGTTGGGTTCAGAGGGCAGATGCTGTGCTGGGTGTCCCTATGTAAGGAGTTGGAAAAAACCTCACCTAAACTTGCACTGGTCCTCACAGGTGAACTTAACCATCCCAAAAAACTGCTGGAGGGACATCAGAGCTGGATTACAACAGTAATTCAGGAGGCTTCTGGAGTACATCGGTGCCAGCTTCCAGATCTAGGTGATTGAGGAACTGGTGGGTGGGCAGGATCTGCCCAGGCCTGACCCTTTAAACGAAGAAGAACTAGTTAGGGCTGTGAAAGTTAATGGAAGCCTTGGCTGCAGTGACCATGGGATGGTGGAGTTCAGGATCCTGAGGAGATGAGAAAAATGGTGGTTTCACTGCCCTGGACTTCAGGAGAGCAGTTTTTGACCCAGTTTCCCATCACATCTGCACCGACAAACTGGACTACAGAACTTGGCTGTGAGGTGGATGGGGATGTAGGGTCTGACAGTCTCCAGTTCACACAACAAAGCTTCAGAAAGCCTCCTGGTCCTGCCTTTCCCTTGTGTATTCTTGGGTACTGCTCGCTGTGCAAGAAGAAATTTGGAGAAGTTTTCTGTTTTAACGAATTCACCCCTGCCCACTGCTGAGTCGCTCCCAGAAATCCTTCAGAGTTGCACAGGGAACTATAACTTCACACAACATGATTTTATGTGGAAAAGGAAAATGAAGGAAACAGCTGTTAGTGAAATCTCTTGGTCCGCAGACCAGCTTGCACTGAGATCCACTGGGTGTAGATATTTAGAATGACATAAAACAATGTAGGAAGCAGAACACAGAGATGGAATCAGAGGCTGCACCTTAAGTTCCACTGAGCAGGGGCAGCAGCGATGCCTTCAGGCCCCTGCTCTGCTCACAGGAGCTGCAGGCTGGTTTTGGCTTCTGCCTATTGTATGATACAGATTAACATTTTGTCTTCTGAGGGATGACATCTTTGTGTTGTAGCACCAGTTCATTCCCATTCCAGCTTCCACATCCCCTCTGTCTTCAAACTTCTCTGCCTGGCTTCCTTCAGCTCCCATTCGTTTTCTGATGCTGCCTCCTTTCTGAGTTGGTAATGAATATTTTTATGCTCTTCTATTTGTTGTGAGGATGTCTGGATGAGGCCCTTGCCATTCCATTCTTCCACTGCCATCCCAGCAAACCATCCATCACTCCCTGTTTCCAGGTTTTGTCTCTGCTCCACAGGCATTGTTGAATTGAGATAGCTTTCTGGGAAAACCAGGCTGCCAAATGAATAAATATGTGAGAGGGTGAGCAGTCAATCAGTTTTATGAAAAGCTCTGAGTCCAAGAAGATGGAAAAACTCCTAGTTCTTGCAGACCTCTGACTGGATCTTTCCTCCCTTTTCCATTCAATACAAGCTAATATGCACTTGATGTCTCTTTATAAAGCATTGCATTTAAGAAGATCTTTGGAAATTATCTCCTTTTCTGTAGAGAACTCTTTGTTAATGGCTATTTTGACCCAATAAAATTAGATCCTTGTCAGACACTCCCTGCTTTTCCAAAACCAACTCAGATATCATCTATTCCATATCTATGACATCTAGAAAAGCAGTAATTTGTATTTGTGTTTTAGGCTTATTGCTTTGTCTCCGTCTCCATCTGTATGAGGATGTCTGGGGTTGCTGTTGTTAATTGCTGCCCTGAGATGTGCAGGATGTCTCTGCTTCAGCCCGTGCAACTGAAGAACGAGTCTGGACTCTTCAGTTTTCAGTCTTGAGGTTGTTTATTAATTCTTATCTATAAAATTTCCTTTCTGCCCAGCGGAGATCCGCTGATCAGGGCAGCCACAGGCACTCTGACCACCCCCGAGGTGGTGTTGTCCTTTTATACCACAAACTACATATAACATATTTACACTTAATTCCCAATACCTATCACCTATGTTAGACAGTGCACTTCTACTCTAGACCAATCCAAAAGTGCCAGCATTACTGCAGAAAATGGAGAACAAGAAGAAGAAGAAGAAGAAAGGGTAGACACGCCCAAGTTCCTCCATCTTGTCCCCATAATCCCCATACCAAAAATCCTAAAATCTATATTTTCACCCTGTGATAATTTTATTATTATACTATTCAAACCTGTGTGACTTTCAGGTCCTCATACAAATTTGTCAACTTGCTCCAGGGGTCAAAATCAAATCCCCAGGTGTTCTGGTCTGCATGCCAGGGTCTCCGAGCCCCCCGGTGGGGTCCTCAGCAACTCTGGACACCTGGAGGGATGTACTGAGTTCCAACAAAAATGTGTTACCCCAACTCCTGCCCTTCCCCATTGCTCAGCCCCAGAAGGTGACTGAGGAGCAGCAACACAAGCAAAACCAGGAGGGATTGAATCCCTGTCCCAGGGGAGGGGCTCCCACCCCATATTCCCTGCTTTAGGAAGCCACCCTGCTCTTGTCATTCCCTGCCTGTGTCCCTTCAGGAATTGCTGAGCTGCATTTATTTGCCTTCACCCTTCACATCTTTCACTCCTGATCCACCCACCCAGCCTTGCCCTTCACAGCTGCTGAGTGCACTTTCTGCCAGATTATTTCCCCAGTTTTGACAAGAGACTCTCTGATATCCCATTCTAAGCCCCAGCTTATTGCTCTCATTCCTTCCTTTCCCACTAACCACTGCAAATGGATCTCCTTGACTCCATGGGATTTATAAACGCTTCAGTGAGAAGGTGCCATTCAATCTGATCTCCTCCTTGTTCTGGGAGCTTACCTGGCCCTCCTTGCTAATACTTTGTTCTCAGAAGCTCAGGTTTGGTTGTAGAAAGCCCTTGGTCTTCATAAGAAGAGGTCAGGATGGGAGTAATCCTCCTGTTCCCTGCCTAATTTCAATTTCTGCTCCAGCTTCCAGCCCTTTCCTTTAGTAACAATTTTCCCCACTAGAGAGTCCTATATTGCTCTTAATTTTCTTTCCATAGAGATATTCACAAATCAAGTAATTTTTACAATATTTCTGATAAACTAAACAGATTAGGCTTTTAAAGTCTTTTACTAAAAATGGACCAACCTCCAGGGTTTTTTCCCCCCCTCTTTTCCCTCCTACTGCCCTGCAATCTATTCTGACATCAGAACAGCATTGTGGTTATAGGTTTAATGGTACTAATGGCAAATGCAAAAGTAAATTATTTATTTCTGCTTATGACCTGTTTATGTATTCCACAATTTTTTTAATGCAGTGAGGTATTAGAAGGAAAAATTACCTATTTGATAAAAAGATAAAATGGTTTGGATTGGATGGGACCTTTAAAATCATCTCATTCCACCCTTCTGCCATGGACAGGGACACCTTCCCCTATCCCAGGTTGCTCCAAGCCCCATCCAACCTGGCCTTGAACACTTCCAGGGATGGGGCAATATACACCATCCTCTAATGTAAAGGATTACTATACCTAATACTTAGAAAAAAAAAAACCTGTGAATTCTTCTCTTGTAGGGAGGCAGATTAGGAAAGCTCCATGACTTCTGGTGAATTTAATGCCCTGATATTCTGTTGCTGAAATATTTTATTTTTCATATTAAAATACATTCTTATCCATACAAAATATCAAGGATTCACTTCAATTAGAAAGATCAGCTCTTCAAACACTGCCTCACATGGAGAGGATCAATTATGAACTTCTTGTTAGAAAAAATTAAAACACATCTTGTTCCTTCTTGTCTGTGTCACACACTGGCACAAAGTCACCTCCTGAATGAGTGGCCTGCTCCATGTGCTTGTTCTCCTAAGGCTTCAACATTGCATAAAAGGGTTTCAGTGGTGGAGTGCTTTTTAACATGATGCTGGTGATAATTTCAAAAAAACAACTTTCAAAATATTTGATAAAAAGAATATTAGAGTGAAAATCAAGTTATTTCAGTTCTGTATTCTAGTATTGCAGCAAAAAAAAAAAAAAAATCTTCTTAAAATAGGGACATAGGAAGTAATGGGCAATGGCTCAGCACTGCTCTGTTAAAAGTGTTGAGAGTGTAGTGCTGAAGGCCCTTCCCAAGGAATTCCAAAAGGAAATTGTGCAAAAGGCTTGGAGAGAAGCAGCTTTTTGCAGTCTTGAAGAGGGGATATCCTCACCTGGGTCACTCAGTGCTTCCTGGGACACCTCCAGTATTTGTGTTAACAGACTTTTGATTCCAGCACATGTGAGTAGAACAGGGACATTTCCATATAATCATCCATTTCTGAGCTGTGTTTGCCTCTTATGATCCTGATACAAATTGGGCTCAGTCCCTCTAATGAGAACCTGTCCAAAACTTGGAATAATCTCATGTAGAAACTTGGATCAATCCCTGCAATACACTGAAAAACGAGTCTAGAGCCTGACCACAGCTCTGAGCCAGAGTGAAGAGAGGAGATGGGTCTTTCACACACTTGTGGCTGGTATTTGGGGAAGGTAAAGGTTCCCCAGTTCTAGCAAGAGTGACAGAATGGAGGCTTGACTTGTGGGCTTGTGTGTGAAACCACAAATTCAGTATTTCAATGGCCCCTCTCAGATTTGCACAACTTTTTAAAGAATCATGAGATACAGCAGCAGTGTCCTATGAACCTGCCCTGCCTTTTGTATTTGTTTTTTTTATTAATGTGACTTCTCATAAAGAAGTAATTTTTGGTAATCCAGAAGGATTGTAGGTCTCAGTATCAACACTGTCCCAAGTAGTGACTTTGGGATTTTGAGAAGGTGATTTTCTTTCTTGGCGCATCAAGCACTTAACTTTTCTTGTACTAAATTGAATTGTTGGAATAACCAATTAGTGTGTTGATCCAAAATCATAAGCCAATTTGGGAGTGAAAATAGGCTTGGGAGTTACTTCACAGAAAAAAATAGATGCTGTGAGAAATCCAGAGATAACTATAAACTATTTCCTGCATAAGACCTCACTGGGACTGATTTAAACTTTTCTAAATGCATATCAGAGTAGAAACAGAGACTCAGACATGTTCTCCCATTTTCCTCTTAGTTTCCTAGCTTTTTACCAGGAGGAGAGGGAAAGTAGATTACTCTATAAATCCTCAGTTGAAATTTCTATGAATTAGGGCTATAAGTGAATAATGGCTCTTCCCCCAGCTTTCCCCTCTCCTGTCTCATGCATATACATTCACACTCAGAAATAGCATATTCTACATGCAAAGGTTCCTCTCTTTTCAAATAAAACCAATACATTTTAACATGTCATATGCCGTGGATAACTTGATTACCTCATGCTCCTAAATTCAGCTGTTAATTATTTATTTGGAAGTGTAGGGTGGGCTGCCACAATTAGCCTTGACATATTAAATAAATAGTTTTTTACGGTAATTGGGGGTTGATGCCATGCTGCTTAGAAAAAGCTCCAGCATTTCTTTCCTGTCTTGGAGCTAACTGCAGTTTTTTAATTTCATGAAACACTTTAGGAGACCATAAGAAAAAATAATCACATTACAAGTGAGAAGTGTTGAGTAAATTTCTTTTACAAAGAACACACCAGTTATAAATTTAGCCTTTAATTGATGGCATTATGAAGGGCTGAGATGGAAAACAAACAGCGGGAAACCAAATAATCTGTAATGTCAGGAGTCTGCATGCTCTGCTTGCCAGGCTGTGCATGGGCTCTTGAAGAGGTGGAAGCTTCCAGTGGCAAAACAAAATAACCTTCCAAAATTCTGTGCCTGTGGTGGGAAGGTGTCCAGATGAGGAAAAAAGAAGTAGGTAATGCCCTTTTAGTTCTAATTTACTTTTATCATCTTGGCCAAAGGGTTTTCCTGTGCTGCTGCCTCCAAAGCAGCAGGGCAGGGCATTGGTTCTCCAGGTTTTCTTCCTGCCAGGCTGCACGCTTTCCATGGACCAGCTGCCCTCTCTGTTTGATCCTGTCTGTTGTTTGCATCCAACTCTAGGAAGGCAACTGGGGCTTCTCAAATCCCAGTGGAGGGGATGGAGGAAAAGCCCCAGATGTGGCTGCTCTGGGCTGTGCAGGGAAAAACATCTGGCTCTGCAAGATCTTCTGAGTGACTGGAAGATGTCCAAGCTGAAAGATTCCCTCTCACCTCGCTCTGGGTCTCCTGGCAGAGCAAGGCAGTGACAGAATTTGGGTTTATAAAGCAAACATACCCATCCAGGAGCTCATCTGGAATTCCTTATGCTGTGCCTCTCCTTCCATTACTGTGCAGGGAGTCTACCCTGAAGGAGGCACAAGGAGGATAAAAAGGGAATTTTGAGAGCTCTACTGTATCTCAGGCTTTTGTACCTTCAGTAGAGTAAAACATTATTGATATTTTTGTTGACATGATTCTCAGGGAGCTTCAGCCCTCCTGTTCTTCCCATTTTCCCTGGGTTATGTCAAATTCAGAGGCTGCTTCCTTTAAGTTTAGGTCTGAATCTGTAACATGGTAATTGTCCATCATGGTGGGCCATTTCAGTAGCATATTTGGGTCCAGATAATACAGACCATGATCCATATGGTTCTGGATTGCTCACCATTTTGAGGAACAGTTTTGTGTTTGAAATTTCTCCAAGCTCTCCATCTCTAGGGGGCTTCTGGTTGTTATTTGTGGACATTATTGGGCAATTGCCCTCAAGCATCTGAAAATTATTGAGATCTAGTTAAAAGTCCCAGAACAATCCTTTTTGTACTGGAAGTCTGTGAGCTGTAGAATTTATGGTATTTCTGCTCTTTTCTGCCTGTAGGAAGATGCCTTTCAAAGGCAGCCTTGAGGGAATTGCTGCTTTCTGCTCCCCCGTGCTGGAGGTTTGATGGGTGCACATTTCCAAATGATGGACTTTGTGCAAGGAGATCTGTGTCTCAGCACGCTCAGAGACCTGCTCATTTCCATCCCTCAGTAGCTGACATTAAAGGAGCATTTTTAGCCCTATCTTCCTCTACTTACTAATCAGAATTCAGTTTAATTTTGTAAAATATGTAGTAATTTCTCTGTACAGCTAAAGCCTCTGACCTTGCTGTCTTTAAATCCAGTATAGCTGTTTTCTGAGAGGCTCAGAGACAGACTTTTTTCCTGATACCTCTACAATTCCTCTGCAATGCTGTCTATTAAACCTCTTGTCTCCATCAAGACTTCAAGAAACAGTAGCCACAAGCATATTTTATGAAGAACAGCTAGATTTTGATTTTGGGGTGGTCTTTTGTGGATGGGTGAGGGGAACTGCATGATGGAATATCTAATATAATACAACATAGAGGAATTATATAAATTCTTACTGAAGGACAAATTAACTTCATGATTTCCAGAAGGCTTAGAGTTTTCCTTTTATTTTTTATTCATTGTCATGAAGAGGTAAGAAGTCTTGAAGGAGAAGATATGGAAATGGGAAATGGGAGTGATGGGGGGAACTGTGATAGACTTTGCTCCTTTTTCTGCCTTTTTCCAGGGATAGTGTCTGACCTGGCAGGATTCCTCCTCCTGTAAATCCCTGCTGCACCAGTAATTACTGACAGCAGAGGGAACAAGAAAAATCTGCTTGCTTTTTTTTTTTCTCTTCAGAACTTCCCAGTCAATTATTGTGACTTCTTACACTGGGTTGTTTCTCATTCTCTGCTCCCTTCACACACTAAACTGCCCTTTTCAAGGGGATGAACTTCTTTTGAGAGGAACTTGTGAACTGACTGACAGGCTGTTGTCTAACACTGAAGGAGATAAGGCTTTTTAGCCTTTATCTTTCCTTTAGGCATCTGTATAAATTCAGACAGTGGTGTTTGATGTCATGATTGGTTGAATTTTAATAGAAGTTTGAATTGAATTTTAATAAGACTTCTATGGTGACAAATAAAGACAATTTCATAGTTCAGGAAGCTGAATTCATCTCAGGGGAGGAACTAACTTCTGCCCAGTGCTCTGGGAATTTGTTCCCTTCCTAAATAAATCAGTTATGTGGTTACTTGTTTCTCTCTTGGAATACTCTTCTATCTCTATCTGAACTTTGTTAAAACACATAGTGGAAAAGTGTCTACCCAACAAATATTACTTGTGTGTAGTCCTATGCTAGCAGTAATTATGGCCCAAAGTGCAATCATAATATAGTGAAAGTCTCACTGAACATATTTTAGGTTTTGGGTTTTGGTTTGGTTTTTTGGTGTTGCTGTAATTGCACAGCTCCCAGCCTCGTTGCAGTAGACATGGCATGCAGAGAAGATACACTGAATTTATCATCTAAACACCAAAAAAGAGACTCCAGCTGTTGACAGTAAAGAGAGCAGGGAGATGACAAAGATGAGCATAATCTGCTTTTTCTGAGTACTCAGAGCCTGGCACGAGCACTTGGGTGAGACATCCCTGGCACTGCTGCCGAGAGCAGGGACAGCTGTCACAGCACAGGTTTGCAAAACTCCTTAGTCTGAATGCAAGGAGGAGCTGGAATATGAATGAATTTCATGAGAAGATGATACAATCTGTCTCCAGTGTCTCACATCTATTATCTTTCTATCACTTTTCTGTAAACACTTGAGAATGGATTTTCCAGTGGGTGAATTAAAACCTTGCTGTGACATCTCGTGCTCCTGAGAAACTCCCGTCTCCCTGTGTGATGATTTGGTGCTGTCACTGAGGGGGTAATTTTGGGTTGTGTGGACTTTATGGCATAAACACAGGCTTCTTTGATGTTGGTCTGATTTTGCTAGAATGTGGCTGTACTGGTTGGCTTTAAGAGCATGTCTGAGAGGAAAGTAATCAAAACCTGATAGCAGCAAAAATTAATGAAGTCAGAAGAAAATCCTGTGCCTGTGCCTACCCAAAGGGAAAGACACAAACTGAAATGCAGCATGTTAATGAGGACTGCAGCAATCTCCCTTTTTCATTTCTCAGCTGGGCTCTGCAAACTTTTGTGCATTCTGGCATTCTGAACATAATTCCAGTAATTTAAATGAGGTTTTGGATATCGTCAAGTAGAAAGATTTTAAATAGATAGATAGATAGATAGATAGATAGATAGATAGATAGATAGATAGATAGAGATATATATAGATATAGATATCTACAGATATATATATATTTTTTTAAATAGTGGGTACCACTTTGGGGTAAGGAAGGCAATTTCTTACTATAAATGATGGGAGCTTATTTTGCATGTACAGCTAGATCCTCCAGCATTTCCCTTGACCAACCAAATGTTAATCTGCAAGTCACAGATGATAAAAACAAGTGAGAGTTTTTCTTTCTTCAGGTCTGCCATAATATTAGGTCTCCTTTTTCTGATAGAGGATTGGTCCTTTGGGGAGAGGAGAGGTCATTAGGATATTAGTGAGGGCTTTCTAAAATCTCTGGTTTCACTTTTCCAGCCTCATGTCCTGGTGAGGTGCATTTGTGTAGCAGTCAGTGTTTGATGGGGAGGATTGCCAAGGTAAAGCTGACACTTAGCAATGCTTGTGCTTCCACCATCTGCACAATGAACAGAAATGACGAGCAACTGCACCCAAAAAAATCCCTTTGACTGCTCAATAGCATAAGCAATTTTTTCAGAATGGCTTTACACATACTGAAATACATCTTGTGTGATGAAAGGCTGATTTGCTGTAGGAACACATTGTTTTCCAGAGACTCAGTCTCATGGATCACTTTTATGGCTTTCCATCTCTGTCCTCCCTCCACAGTCTAAACAATGAGTCGTTTCTAGCCACAGGCAGTTTGTGCTGCTTCCTCAGGGCCCCCATTCTGGGCATTGCTTTTCACAGGGTTTTATGCTGCACTAAAAGTGAAGATTAAATAAACTGTCCAGATGGGACTTTAAAGATATGGAGTGTGGAGATGTTCCATCTACACACACTGTGAGTAGTTTCTGATAGTCCTGCAGCACTGTAAGGGAACAGCACTTTGTGTGATTCCTTCAGCAGAATCACAGAATGGTTTGGGTTGGAAGGGACATAAAAGCTCATCTCATTCCAATCCCCTGCCAGGGGCAGGGACACCTTCCACTAGACCAGGTTGTTCAAAGCCCCATCCAACCTGGCCTGGAGCAGCTGCTGAGGTGCTGCTGGAGGGGTGTGTGTGAAGGTTTTTATGATACTTCACACAGAACTGCATGGAAACATCTCAGCACTTTCATACTGCAGTGGTTTGACAGTGATTTTAATTTGGTTATTTAAAGGTCCAAGTCATCGTATTGTCACTACAAAATCTCCAAATGCCCAACTCTGCTCTGACAATCTCGTGCACATCTAAGCTTTAAATGGAGTCTGTCACAGACATCCTTTATGAAAAATCCTTTCCTTAGGATTTTTCCTCCTGAGAAGCTGAGAGGCCTCAGGAACAAAATGTAAACAATGGTTATCTGCTGCTGTGGAATGCAACAGATGCATCCGTGATTGGCCCATGTTGGTTGTTTTTGATTAATGGCCAATCACAGTCAGCTGGCTCAGACTCTGTCTGAAACAGAAGCCTTTGTTATCATTCCTTATTATTCTATTCTTAGTTAGCCTTCTAATGAAATTCTTTCCTCTATTCTTTTAGTATAGTTTTAATATAATATATAACATGAAAACATAAATCAAGCCTTCTGAAACATGGAGTCAACATTCTCGTCTCTTCCCTCAACCTAAGACCCTTGTGAACACCATCACAGGAGTCTTCAAATGTCAACTTCAAAAATGCTTTCTGAGTAATAAAAATTTAAAATCCCATGGTTTTCACAGAGTTGTATTCTAAATTTCTCAGTAGTCAGGTGGCAAAAAGCAAGGGAGCCATGGTGCGCTGCAAGAGGACCCTGGTTTGGGTTTTGGGGAACAGGATTCTGGAGCTGAGCACCTGTGTCCATCAGCCTTGACATAATTCAAGATGTAAATACAAACTCTAGGCCCATAGATAAGTTAATTCACTTTTTGGGTGCAGGATGACCTTCCCATCAAAATGTAATACAGCAGTAAAAAGTAGTAAAAGAACATGTCTGTCCCAGAGATTAAACCTGAGCCTTATGTTTTGCTAGAAACCTAAATTCTCTAACCCTTCAAAACCATCTAATTTACATTATATAATTTCTTAGTCCAAGCAAATGTCTCTTTATACCAGTAGTGTATTCTCCTAAGCTAAAAGTTTTGCTTTCACTTGCTAACACATCAGTACAAGGATAATAGCAAAGAATGTCGATTTAATTAATTGTGTGTCAGAGCATATGTTTAAAACCCTAAAATAAATCTGTAGTCTAAGTTCAGACTATTGAAAGTTGTAATTTATACTATTGAAAGTATAAAATCACGTAGGTGGGGAGAGCTGTAATTTGAAAGCAGGAGATATTTTTATTTTCAAAAGGATATATAGATTCAGTGACAAGGCTAGCATAAAGATGTTAAAATATATAGAATGGGTATTTTGCTCAAGAAAACAATGAATCTCATGGATTTTAATGTCTTTTGATGAACTATCCTCAGTATTTATAAATACTTGAACAATAACCCATAAATAGCATGATATTGATTGAATAACTTAGTAAATGACTTTTTCAGTGATTATCACTGCATCTCTGTTCAATTACTTGATGACATGTCCAGGGCAGTTCCTGTCAGCTGCATTCTTCTACCTTTTATTCCAGTGCTGATTTAGAGGAGAGTGAAATAATCTTTTACAAGTTTATTTTACAGTCTGGTCTAAGGTTGAGAGCTAAATCTTAAATTTATAATGTCCAAGTGAATGAAGGCATTAGGTGGAATATAAAGCTTTACTTGATAGACATATCTAAAAAAGGGAAATGAAGCATTGTTTTAAGCCCAAAAGCTTTCCAGTAAGATCTGGGGAGTCAAGGCTGATCACTGGATGATCACCAGGTGTGGAGGATCATGAGCAAGAGGAGAATTTGCTTTTTCTAACAGCACTGCTTCACCTCAGGCACCTCCTGGGCCCTTTCCAGAGAAACACAGGTTTGGATCAGCAAATTGGCTGGGAACTGCCTGGAGCAGCACACTGGGTTTGGGCTGAGCTGTGCCTTGGATTAGAGGGGACACATTACCAGAAATGTCATGCTGGAAGGGAATTGCAGAGGTCTTGGGCTTCACAACTCGGGTTTGCTTCGTGGGCTTGGTGCCCCCAGACTATGAAGTGGAGAAATTGGAGAAATTTACTGTCCTGCTCTTTCTAAGTGTCCATTTTATGAGTGCAGAGGGTGGTTAATTCTCCCTCTTTGCTTTTCTGCTTCTCTTCCCTGGCTGTCCCAATGATTTGTGGGAATGAATTATTTTTAAAGTTATCATTAAAAAAAAAGTAATTTTTAACTTGACAGCCTTCCTGTCAAGCACACTTGGGTGAAAGGGACTGCACAAGGCATTTGCTGCTGCTGAGGAGATCAGAAAGGGTGAAAGTGGAGAGTTGGAAATCTTTTCTGTTATAGACCTTGGGGTTTTGCATTGTTGTTTCTCCCAACATTTTATTTTTTAAATAAACTTTCTGACTCGAGCAGTGTTCTAATGTGAAAGCCTGATTTCTGTCCCCTTAAAATACCCTTAAAATAGTAACCAGTGTTCTGCTTGCCTGTTAATCTTAGCCAGGGTTTTCTTCCAAAGAAAAGATACATATGAAATGCAGTCTATCTGAATACAGGTAATTTGGTGTCTTTTGCAGAAAATGTAGCACAAAATTTTTAGACAAAAGAGACTTTCAAGTTTTCTGTGTCCCACAGAAGGGGAGGAACTGGGGGAACCATTGTTAGCTGACAAAAGCTTAACCAAATTCTCACTGCAGGAAAAATGAGGGTAAGAAAGAAAATATCTTCTATAAGTTTTTGAAAAAGTTGTTTTTCTGTTCATTATAGGTGAATGGGATCGGCGTGTTATTTCACAGTGATACTGAAAGATGTTCCCAGCTGAATATCTCATTTAATGCTTGATCAGGGAAATGCTTTTCCTCCTTCATTCTGAAATCCCTAATAAAATGTCAGGCTGTGTTCAAAGACTTTAGGGGATTGGCCACTATTGGTTTATTTTAAAATTGTGGGTTTAGCTGCATTAATAATGATATTCTCATTGGCAGTATGTACAGCAGTCAATAAAACCCTCACTTGTTTCGTTTTCTTTTACTGTATAGGAACCACTTTCCCTACACACTGATAAAAAGCACTCTATAAATATCTCTGGCCTTTGGAAATAAGAGACCCCTTTTTGCACTTTATATATCCTCAAAGTATTTACTGAGGCAGAAGTGCCTCCATTTCAGAGTGTTTTGCTCGTTGCACGTTTCCCTCCCCATTTAACAAGATATTAAAAAGATATCCTTCAGGGCAGGCAGTGAAATGTAACAGCAGAAAGGTCACCCAAAGAGCATGAAGATGGCCTTTGAAGAGCTATTTCTGCAGGAAATAAAGAGGAGAAAAAATTGCTTTCTAAAGTTTCATTTCAGGAATAACAGGTTTTCTTCTCTTCCCCCCTTTCCCCATTTTGAACCCAGAATTTCCAGTTTTCCCCCTGCATGATTGGCAACTTCCCTGTTTTAAATTTTTAGGATATTTTTCTTAATATTCTGGATATTTTGTAGGGGGCCCAGAGTGCTACAGATTAAAGTTGTACCTAGTGCATCTAATTTTGGGTTGTGCTTCAAAGGCCTGTTTTAGCTTGTGGAAAAATTAATAGCCTCTGTTTTCTTAAAATGCTGGTGCTTTTTATAGCTTTGATATGAACTTTCTTGCCTGATCATATTAGTAAGAGGATGACTCTTTCTAACTCTGAAATAAAGGAGTGCTGACACAGTGTGTGTGTGTAACTGGGGTCAGCTGGAGTTGTGAGTGAGATTGATGGTGGCTGGTTTGTCTTCAAAGATCCTTTCTCCTGAGTAATGAATATTTGTTCCATGGTACTGTTAATCCTTCAGTTTAGATGGAAGTCATCACACTTCTTTGTGTATGAGTACAGGAAAGAAAACAGTGCACAGAAGGAACTACAGCATGCTCTTACCCCTTTTTAATTGCTTCAGTTCACCCAAGCAATTTAGAGGCATTATTTGTGCTACAGCATCATTTGTTGAGAACTGCATGTCTAGTTCTAGTCTCAGAGTTTTAAAGTAATTGAAAATGTTCATGTTATCTTTCTTCCTAAATTTCTAGTTCACTCAGATATTGCTGTTAGGGCAACGAGTTATCAGAAATGTTTTTCCACAGATAAAAAAAAAACAAAGAGTTTCCTTTGTTTGAATTTAGGTTAGATATTAGAAAAATGTTAATGTTTTTCACCCAGAGGGTGGTTGGGCACTGGAACAGGCTCCCCAGGGAAGGGGTCACAGCCCCAAGGAGGGTTTGGAAGATGCTCTCAGGCACAGGGTGGGATGGCTGGGATGGAGAGTCACTTCAAACTCAGAATATTCTGGGATTTTGTGAAGTTTCACACCCCTGCATAGCTTAATGAATGATAAAGCATGAGGAAAAGAGAGGGATGGAATACCCCAACTAATTAATCACTTAACAAAGTAAATCAATAACAGAACCAAAGCTGTTTTGATGTTCCAAACAGATTAGTCAATAGAGCAATGACATTTCTCTGAATCAAGAGTTAAAATTACTAAAGGAGCTCTGATAGATTAACCAGAAACTTTCCATTTCATTTTTATGCCTTCCTTTTTCTATCAATTTTCTGCTACCTATATAGAAATACCTTTCCTTGGGGTGCTCTGTTATTACAAACAAGCTGTGTCTGTTTCCTTCCTACTGTTTCCAGACTGGCTCTTTAGAAGTTATTTACTGGAGATCTCATGTGGAAGGGCTGTGTATATTGTGCTTTATAGAACACAGCCATTCCAGGTGCTAAATTTGGATCAAAGCCTATAGATATTTAGGTATTCCTCTTTGCTAAGGACATGTCTTCCATAAAAATGAAACATGATCTATGATCCCAGCATGAAAAGTTTTTAAAGAAATGGCCAACTCTTACTTCAGCTGCTGCTTCTTTAATTTCAAGTTTTGGGGATGGATGCTGCTTTCACTAAGACTGTAGGTGTTTTGTTTTGCTTTGTTGGGTTTTTTATTTCACTTATTTATTTTTTAAAATTTCCCTCAAAGAGTTTGTATTTCATACATCATCTTAATGCCCTGGAAACTTCTTAGGAGCCCAGAAAAAAATAAGTTGTTATACCAGTATATGAGTGACCTTATTATGAATAAAATGAAAAAGTAATTTTACTTTTGCTACCCAATTACTGTTTCAATCAGTAATCATAGGAGAAGTAGGGTACAGATACTCAAATAGCTGCTTTTCCTTTTTTTAATATTCCAATCACCAGAGCTCAGTCCTTTCCCATGCTCTGTCAGGGACTATTTCTACAATGATTTTACATTCCTCCTGAATATTTTATTGGAATTAATATAACTCCCTATAGTCTAAATTCAGGAATTTTTAAAATAATTTTGCTAGGTGTAAATTCTCTGTTAAACCTTTGTTGAGATCATTAAAACACAGGTGTTATTGAGGCAAAATACTAAAAGTACAAAAACATTTTTTCTTTTTAAGCTCTATTGCTCTTAGAGTAAATCTGCCTTTTTTGTCAAAAGGTTGTTGACTTAGCAAAAGATGCAGATGCCTAATTACTTACAAATAAAAGTACAAGATGGGAAGTTTTCAACACAGTCAGAGCTGTTGTTCCCCAGCCCAGCCTGTAGTGAAATTATTCTCTGGACTAACCAGATAAAACCACCGTGCAGGTTTGTGTCTTTGTGCTGTTCTTCAGGAAGCCTGTTGATAACTGTGAGCTCTGGAATCTGACACCATGACCTAGAAAACACCCTGTTCTTTGATCTCTAATTTTTTTACTTGAAAAGCAGAGGTGATTTTGTGCCGCTGTTTGGCTGCTGGAGCTGTGCTGCTGCTCGATGAGGGTGCATGGCAGGGGTGCTGGTTTTCAAAATGATCTGAGCATGACACAGTGAAATAGAGACACAGCTGCTGTTGTGGAGAACATAATAATTGTCTCTGTGCTTGCTGTTGCCCTCTGGGTTTTATTTCTTCATTCCCTCAGAGGGAAAACTGGGAACTGCATCACAGCAGATCAACTGCTTTTGGTCAGACTGAGATCCCCTGGTGGCCTGGAAGCTGAAGGTGCTCTTTCTCTTAACACCAGAAGAAACAGGCAGGTCACCCCATCTCTAATGAGCTGCAGGTTTTGGCTTTCTTTCTGCCTCTCAGTTTGTGGAATCCTTAAAGATGTGGATAAGTTGTGCCAAGTTTAAATTGTACCCTTACTTCTCTCTTCTTGAAAATCAGTGGTGGAGTCCTGACTCCCTGGCCTGCCTTTTCCTGCAGCAGCCATGATAAAAAATAGAAGTTAAGGAATGGAGATCTAGGTATTAAGCATCATATAAAACTTTTGTTTGGAAGCTGTGGTGGTGTTCGCAGGGGTTCCAGGAAGAGGGGAGGATCTGACTCCATGTTTCAGAAGGCTGATTTATTATTTTATGATATATATATATATATATATATAAATATTATTTTAAAATTTTACTAAAATAATAGAAGAAAGGATTTCATCAGAAGGCTTGAAAGTAAAGCAGAGAATGGAATGGAATGACAACAAAGGCTTGTGACTGACTGAGACAGTCCGAGCCAGCTGACTGTGATTGGCCATTAATTAGAAACAACCACATGAGACCAATCACAGGTGCACCTGTTGCATTCCACGGCAGCAGATAACCATTGTTTACATTTTGTTCCTGAGGCCTCTCAGCTTCTCAGGAGAAAAAATCATAAGGAAAGGATTTTCCATAAAACGTGTCTGTGACAGGAAGGGCCTTCTGGAAGCCAACTGCTCAAAGGAGCTCTAACCTCCAAGGTTAGGTCATATTGCTTGGATAGCACCAGCAAATCTCCATGGACAGAGAGTTTTCTCCTGATGTGCATATTTTTTTCCATATCTCTGATCAAGATTGCCTTCACTAAAACGTTTAACTATTTCCCCTTTCCTTCTGTGCACCTCTGAGAAAATCTTACCCTGTCTTCTGTGTAAGGTCCCCTTGTTGTGGGACATTGATGGTGAGCAGCCCCTGAGCCTCCTCTCCCAGTTTATTGAGTTTTTCCACATCCATTGTGTATTCCAGCCCCTGGCCATCTGAGTTCATTCCACTTTGTCAACATCTCTCTTGTGCTGGGGGCATTCCAAAACTGGACATTGTTTCCCAGGTGAAGCCAGTAGAGAACTTGCAGGCTCAGGGCAGCAATCCAATGTGCATTTAGCTGCCTGGACACCTGTCCTGAGACTGTTCCTTCCCAAATGCAGGATTGGCCTTGTGCAGCTTCTGGAAGCCCATTCTGGATGTTCCTATGAACAGCAAAGTCCTCCAGCACCTTGACAGCTCTTCCTCCCCAGTTTGGGACCATCTGCAAACTTGCTGAGAGCTCGTCTGTTCAGCCAGGTATAGATAGGAAATGGTGTCAGCTGTGGTACTGAGCCTGAGAAACATCCCTTGGATCCCTGTAAAAGTTCATGCTCAGAAGCACCACTCTGCACTCTGGTTATGCTCAGTTTCTTTCTATGCAAGGAAAAAGAAAATAATAGAGAAAACAGAGGCTCTTTAGTTGTAATGAGAAAGTCCAATTCTTAATGTCAGATGGGGGCTTTTTGAATGAGAATTTGCTTTGCTGAGTATTATGACAGTGTAGTAAAGTGGAATTATTGCATAAAAAAGCAGAAAAGGATCATCTTGTAATTTTTTGTGTGCAGTGTGATAGTCAATTTTGTTCTAATTGGTTTACTATTACTTCTCATCTATTTCAGTTCAGCTGCAAAAAGTCAAAAGTACTGCTGCAGTTATTCTTGACAAAATGCCCTTTCAAAAACCAGCTTAAAGCTTCACAGAACCACTGGTATGGAACGGCCAGGACTGGTCCTGGTCTCCATTCTATTGATGTGTCCTTATGCCTGTGGAAGATGAACACACTGAGCCTCAGATGAGTTTGACTGACAGAAGTTTGTGTGTGCTTGGCTGAAGGATTTGGGGGAAAAGGAGGAGGAGGAGGTTTTCAGCATGTGGCTGTGGAGAGAGCTACCTCATCACAGCCCCAGTCCCCTGTGATTCTTTTCACTTAGATCAATTTAATAACCTGACAGATACAAATTTCTTTGCTGTCAGCATGGCACAGCCAATATGAGAGTGAAGGATCCAGCAGAGCCTGTTTGTCTCTGGACTCCTCAGCACAGGGATGAGGATGGAATACGGGGGGGAAAAGGTCACTGGCTGATCTTTGTGTGCACCAGGCTGGGCTTGCAGCCTGAGCAACATGAAATATCTTGTTTTGATTTGTAAACTGAGCAAGCAGAGAATGGGGAGTAGCTCTGGGACCACGTAATGCCATGGCTGTGCGTGGCTTTCATACACAAAGTCAGTGCTTCTCCCTTTCCTTTGCAAACCTCTTCAAATAGACCAAGATGATTTTTTCTCCTTCTTAATGACTCCCTAGGCAGCTGACTTTTGCTGTGTGCTGGAGATTAGAGCTAGAGGAAATCCTCCTCCCCTTACACAGCCCCAGGAGCAGCATTTTCCTCTCCCGGGAAAGCACCTGTGTGCCAGATCTGTCCTCAGACCCAGCCAGGAGCAGCTCGAGGGCTGACCTGGCCCACCTGGGTTTCTGTGGATGCTGCTGAGTGGTCACAGCCCAGCCTGCAAGCCCAGCATTTGGCTGTTTGGTTTTTATTGTTTGAATGCAATCACAGGTGCTGAATGACTGCTGCTGAGGAGTGTGAGGGGATGGCGTTAGCTTTAGCCTGGGCTGGTTAATCATTGATGGACAGGCAATAGCTCCTGGCCCCTCTCCTCCTTCCCTCCCCTTGCTTTCATTCCCTCTCTTCCTCCACATGAAACTCAAATTAATATGCCACATTATTTCTGGAAAAAAACTGATCTTAAAATATGCAAAATAAAGTTCTCAGTTTTATTTCTTCAATCACCTTGGCAGGGGGTATTTTTAGCCCAATTTCCACATGAATATTGTATCATAAAAGGGCTGATTAAAATGAGGTAACATGACAGGGTTGGCTCGTGGTGAATGGATATTATTTATCCTGTTGAAAGGACATTACTGTAACCTTGCCTCCAATCCTACAGAGTGGTTCCCAGTAAGTTATGTGTCATCTAACCTTTCCTGAAATTTATTCCTAATAGACATGTAGATTATCAATGCAGCAGAAATCTTCTATATTCTTTTCAAATGGAGGGTGGCAAGTAAGCAACCGTCAAACAAAAATCAAAGGTGTCCATTGATAAAACTGGAGATACATAATTTAGAATTTTGTTTTAATTCTGGGTTTCAGCAGAGGAGTAAAAGAAAAGCATTGAAAGAATTTAGAAGTAAAAAAAAAAGTAAGCTTTTTGTTCTCTTTTCAAAGGGTTTTGCCTTCACTTTGAGTAAGGTGTTTAATTTCCAAAGCAGATGCCTGCTATAGTGTGAGCCTATTATTTTAGGAAAAAA
Source organism: Melospiza georgiana (assembly GCF_028018845.1). Taxonomy (NCBI): domain Eukaryota; kingdom Metazoa; phylum Chordata; class Aves; order Passeriformes; family Passerellidae; genus Melospiza; species Melospiza georgiana. The sequence continues at coordinate 150,037,499 of NC_080430.1, read as the reverse complement.
TGACAGTCTTATCTTTTGTATTGAAGATTTACAATTAACCCCAGAAAAAGTTTCCTGAGTTAACAGTAACAATGACTTTACTGAAATATTGTTCAGCAGTAGACCTTGAAGCAGTAAACAGAAAACCCCCAAGGGCATCCTTCACGGCTGACAGGTGGTGAAAACAAAGCTCACAGTTTGCCCAGCACTCCAGCTCTGCCCCAAATGCAGGGTTCAGAACTCTGCTGTGCCACTGGGTGCTCCCAGTGCCTTGGGCATCGTGCACTGGGGCACAGGGAGCTCAGCAGTTCCCCATCTCCTGTTCAGAAACATCAAGGAAATATTGGAATTGCAAACTGCGCATGAAATCTCTTTGCAAAAAGCTGGTATAGAGTTCTTGACCAGTGTATTCTTCTCCTTTAAGGCATCCTGCTTCTCTTCTCTCCCTCCTTTTCACAGATCTGGTGTCTGGCTCGGAAGGAGAATTGCTGTGGTCATTCTGTTCCTAAATATCACAGATGATACTACTTAACTTCTTCATTTCTGCACTAAATTCTGGTTGATGTGCCCCAGGATTTTCAGACAAATACCATATTTTGCTTTGAATTTTCCATGTCCTTTAAAAGTCAGCCATCCCTATGATTCATCCTTAATTTCCCATTCTAATTCCTGTAGGTTTAGCCTCTGCCAGTGGATGTCATGCTGATTTTGCTAGAGTGGAGCACCTTTTCCATGTCAACTAAATGCAAGCAGTCTCTAATATCAGTTTCCTGAGCAGATATGGTGACCCAGGTGATGGTTCATTTTTTTCCATTCTGCCTTTCAGTTTGTGATCAACAGGTGAAGACTAGTTGAGAAAAGGACAAAAAACATTCCCTGTAATCAGGGGTAAAGCGCTTTGAGAAAGACCCCAATGTATTATTTCTTCCCTTGAAACTGTGCCTTTTTTCTCTGCTGGTTGAGAATTTTTTAAAAAAAGGCCAAAGGATATTTGCAGTTCTAATGATAAACAGATACATGGACATTGTGCACTTTGGTTATCAGCTGCTCTTGTGTTAATGATTGATGTAACTAAGGCTGTGCCTTGTTTCTTTAGCTTGGCTCTAAGTTAGGATGGCTGCAGGTAGAGCTAGAGACACATGGGGTTAAGGAAAGGGGATTTCTGTCTGGCAATACAGGCAGGAAGCTGTTTTTTAGCTTTATTTCCTAAAGAAATTGGTAGCTGCAGTGCTGTCTGTATGCCTGTCCCCAGTAATTTTTCAAGTTAGTGATTGATTTCAACAGTATTTGAAACAGGACAGAAATCTCAGAAAGTAATTATGTTCTACAGGTTGGCGGAGGTGAAGATCTCAGTGGACAGAGAGGGTTTCTTGTAGCCTTGATGGGGTCACAAGAGACTGGGTGGGAGCCAGGGACAGGACATGGGACAGTAATCATAAGCTTTTGAGGGAAATTGGGCATTTTTTTTTTTCTCCAGCTTGCAGGAAAACATATTCTGGCATTGTGCAAGGGCAGGGCTGCTGCTGCACTGGGACACAATTTGGTGCAAATTTCTCACTTTCTGTCCTCTCATTCTCTTTTTGTGAAGGAAAAATGTTTGTGGGAGAGGATTCACCTGACTCAGGGTCTGCAGCCAGTGGAGCCAGAGCATCCTTGGGTGGTTGAGGCTGAGGCTGATGGTCAGGCAGCAATGTGCTGCTACTTTGGGCAGAAATATTTTTGCTCATTTGGTCCCACAGACAGGGAAGGGAGGTGGATGCCTAAGAGATCATGCTGAAGAGATGGTTAGGACAAGCTGTTTGTATCTGGTCTGAAATAGGAAACAGTTTCCCCATCCTTGATTTCTTTCTCACTTTATTTGAGCTATATTAAGTGAATGTTATGCTCAATCTATTTTCAGAAAGTGGTAATTACATTAAATTTTCTTCTTCTGGTATTCTTTCATTCTGTAATGCATTCAAAAGCTGCTAAGATACTGTCCAGACAAGATGACGATAGAATCTGATCATCTGTTACTGTTTACTAATGAAAACAAAATTGGAAGATTATGTAGCAACTTTGAAAAGGGTACTTTGACAGTTTTTTATTTTATTGGATTTGTTCTAGTCTTTTATTTAACAAACCACCTCTTTATTGCTTAAAGAAGTGATTGCAGAATTTCACAAGGAACTCATTTGTCTTCCATTTCTATTCACTCATGCAGTGCTCTTCTGAGAGCTTTGTGCTCTGCTTCTCATGCTAAATCCTTTTAAAGCAGTTGCTGGATGAAGTGAATTAATGCAATTTGGCATTCCAGCCCCTTTCACTGCCTGGAAATACAGTGCCCAACACAACCTGGGTCAAGCACATGTATTACCACTTCAGCACAGGCTGATGGTAAACCTGGCCACTCCTGAGCCTGCAAAACCTTCATCAAATACCCTTTATTTATATGCAGAGATAGCCCTTTTAAAGACACTGAATAAAGCAAATAGTAGAACATCTTTTCTAGCTCTGGCAGTGGCCAAAGCTAAATATTTGTGCAGAAGACAAAAGTGTATCAGCAATTTCAGCAATTGTAAATACTGTAAACAGTGCTGGAACATTGCTGCAGGTTTTTGATCAGAGACAACCATCAGTTTGCTCTCTGGTGCTATAAATTATTCTGACATTTCAAATCTAGTGAGTGAAAACTGTATTAATACATATGAAAATCAGCCCTGGTTTGAAGCTCTTGGCAGGGATTTCTGCAGGTTAATTGAATTAGGGTCTGTGTGTGCTGCTTCATTCTATCAATTTTTATCTTTTAGTTTTATTGATAGATCATTTGCTTGTGTGGTCATGAGAAAATGAGAGTCTAACCAGCTTTCTCATTCTTTTTCTGCTGTTCAATCATCAGTGCTTTTCATTTCTTGTCTATAAGGAATTTGATGAAAATGTTTTCTACATTCCTGTAAATACAACCAGGCAACTTCCATTTAGGCTGCAAAGGTTTGTTAGGTCTAGCTTCAACCTTCCTACTGTATGTCTGGGTGAAAATAAAATATTCTTGTTTTCTTTACACTTAAAGATATTTATGAGAATATATATATATATATATGTATGAATATGTATGTTTTGCAGAGATAAGAAATTTTGGGATTTTATAGTTGTGAATTGAAGGTGCAGCAAATGACTTCTGTTTGCTACACAAGCTGTCAGAGGAACTTTTATAGAGGTTAGGAATGGAAGGTGGAGGGGTGGCAGTGGCAGTGCATCCTGTCATTGTCTCTGCAGGGCAGCTCTTAGAAAAGGATTCTCCTCTGTACATCCCCAAGTCTACACTGAATGAAAAGCAGCCCTGAACAGAAGTTGGCAGTCAGTGAACGTGGAGAAAGCAGGTGGGTGGGGGGGGGTCTTTCTTCAATGCCTTCTTCATTCTGGTTGTTTTTTCCCTTCCCCAGTGAAGTGAGGGAAGTTTCTGCCTCCTGCTCCCCCCTGGCACCAGGAGCTGGCAGGTGCAGGAGGGTCCTGATGCAGGGACAGAGCAGGTTGGGGTGTGACAGGGGTGGTGCAGCTGTGACAGCCTCACACGGGTGTCCTGAGGGAGCTCAGTGGGGACAGAAACCTCCCATGGAGAGCAAGGGCTGGAGCTCACTCCCTGTCCATTTTCAGTACAAATACAGCCCATGAAAGCCACAAATTTTGTGATTCTTCTGCCTTTTGGTGTTTTAAGCAGGAGGTGTCAGGAAAGTTACCACAGGGGGGACTGGCCTGTGGCAGCCAAGTGCTCATAGCAATGTTGCTTTTTGAGCCTTTCATCGTGGCTTTTCCTGCCATTGGGAAGCAGAATTCACCAAGCTTTGGATTGCTCACTATCATAGGGGATGTGAGCTGGGATTAGATCAGGGTGGTTTTACCTACTGATGATGAATTATTGCAATCTCAATCCTGCTCAGTGCAGGGGGAGCTGCAGGTCCTGGTCTGTACTCTTGGAATCAGCCCTTGACCCACAAACTTTTGGAATTTTTCACAGGTATCCCAGAGAGGTTTTCCAGGGATTCCACTCCATCCCTGGAAAAATTCAAGATCAGGTTGGATGGGACTGAGAGCAGCCTGACCTAGGAGATGTCCCTGATCATTGCAGGGGGGTTGGACTGGGTAACCTTTAATGGTCCCTTCTAGCCCAAACAATTCTACAGTTCTTAAACTGGCTTGGAAGTCTTTGCCACCGAGGAGCCATTTTACAGTCAATGCCCTGTTTCACTTACCTGAAAGACAAGCCCATTGCAGGGGTATTCAGCAACCTGCTTGCTTTTATTTCTGCTGTTGCTGTCTTAATGTTTATCTTAGCTGTTAGGTCTCAGGCTCTTTTGCAAGCAAAAAACAAAAGTATGTTCAGTTCTGTGCTGTGGTCTGGGGATTCATAGCTTGGTGTGTTTCACCAGACACTGTTTGTTCCCTCCCCTCAGCTCCCAGCCCATACTCATGGCATGTCCATTCTGCTCTCACAGGTTGATTAAAGCTGAATGCAGAGATGAGGTTGCCCTGCCCTGGCCTGAAGGCCTGGGGGAGAAGAGTCATGCTCCAAGTTACTATCAGCTTCCCAGCCCTCCTGCAGCTCAAGGAATGCAGGGATGTCTACAAACAGTGTGTGCAGTGTTGTGATGTTCCTACAGTGCTCAGGAGCAATTCCTGTAGAATGGTGAAAGGCACTTTCAATAAAACCCCAACCATTTACCACAGGCTTTCTTTGAGGACCTGTGTTGCCACTGGGGCAGTCACTCTAATGGAACTGGAAAGGTGTCATGCTGCAGTTGTTTTCATATTTGTGTGGCCTCTCTTTATTACTTTACTTTTACTGGGTCCACAATTGTGTTTCCCAGTTGGAGCTAAACACTCCTGAGCCCTGGGGATTTTTTGCAATTACTGCCACTGACAGAGCAAACAGGAGTGAGGAATCTGAGCCGTTGCTATAGAGGCTGTACATGACACAATGCCTGTGAAGCACTGGGCATAATAACCATAACATGAAAAATGAGCTATTGATTCTCTGCCCACTTCCAGGGAATGAAAAATTTCCTCCCAGTCTGTAATGCACTGGGAACATTGTTCTCCTGAGCGCTGGCCATGGAGGTCTGACTCCATTCTGTGGGCACCATTCAGTTTGGGCTAATGAAAAAGTGAGCTTCTTTGAGGGAGAAGCTGGTGACAGGCTTGTTCAGTGTCTGTGCAATATCATCTGTGCTGTGATTTCATGGCACTTAGGCCTGTGAGGGGCTGCTTTGGCTTTAGATGGTCACCAGTCCTGCCTTGCATCTCAGGGAGCAGCCAGGGCTGAATCATGGAAAGCATCAAGTGGCAATTTGGCATCCTTACTCATTCTGAGCACTGTTTCAACCCCTGTATAAATATCCTGCTTGATGTGAGCAAAGATGTCACAGTTCTGGTGATTTTGGCCTAATCATGCCGGAAATGTGCCAGAAAGATCAACCCCCAATCCTCTGTCTTACACAGAGACAATTTGAGTAGTGACCCATCCATCCATCCATCCATCCATCCATCCATCCATCCATCCATCCATCCATCCATCCATCCATCCATCCATCCATCCATCTTCATGAGCTGAAATGCAGCTGTTTACTTTGATGTGATCGACTATTGAGTCATTCTTGAAATTTTCCTTTTGGTTCTCTTTGTTGGGATTTCCAGCACTGCCCGGTGCAGGTTGGCTGTGATCTCTTGGTGACCTGGGAGATGGTGACCCTGCCACAAGGCTTGACACCAGTTTTGCTTCCCATAATATCCCTCTCATTGGCTTTAGATCCCAATTTCCAGGGCAAATAGCCCACCCAAAGCAATATCAGTTCTTTGTGGGCAGCTGAAAGAGAAGCACCACGTAGAGATCAGCAAAACTTGGCTGCTTCTCTTGCCAGCCTCAGTGCCAGCATTTTCACTCGTTGGCTCCATGCAGATCTGGGACCTTGTGTTTCATTTGGAATTTTGCTTGGGACTCAACCCAAGGTTGGGAGATGATGCTGCCAAGTTTTCTTTGGTTTTGTGTCAAGAGCAACTTTGGATGGAAGCTGGAATTGAACCAGGCACGTGACCCAACTCCTCCACTGTCTCCTACATTGAGGAAAGCCAGTCCAGTCTAGCCAAAATGGAGTCAGACAGAGGGTGTTATGGGTTCCTGCTGTAAGATCAAAGCAGCATCCATGGAGGTTTTTACTCTCCCATTTTCTCTCAGTCTCACAAAAGAAATTTTGTGGGACAAACCTTCAAGCAAAGGTTATGAATGTTCTTTTTTCCCCCTCTCCATTTCTGAAGCAGTGGGTTAGAAAATGACTCTGCCCTTTTTGAGTATGTGGTTGAAAGAAAAGGATGTGAAAGCAGTGAGTGGAGCTCAGTGGTTGAATGCCAGGTGCCTGGAACTGCTTCATCTCTGCAGTCTTGGGGAGAGGTCCCCAAAAGCAGCAGCTTTGAAATCTTTGAAATATTTTTCTGGGCACTGAGCAAAAGGCTGTATATTACCTGAGGGTAATATACAAGAAGCCAAGTAAATTGTTTGATGTGTCAGCATTTCTGTTGATACAAATAATTAATGAGAAAATTGATTTTTGGACCAAATTCCTTCTCTCAAGGAGAAAGATTCTCTAACTAAAGGTATCTTGCTGTGTATTTAGGTATGTGACTATTTGTCATATGCCAAATAACAGGAAAGAGGATTGGGAAGGCATTTTTAAGCCTGTTTTCAATGGAATCCATAGCATGAAATTAATGAGTGTGAGCATGGCTCTCTGTAACCCCACAAACAGCTGGGAGGGGCAGGCAGAAGACCTCTCTGTGCCTGCAAACACTTTTTTTGGGTCTCACTGTTGCCTCCCTTAGATCTTCATCCTTTTACTGGGTCATGTCTGAGTGCTGCTGTGCTGAACATCTCTGGGTCCCTGGCACTGGGTCCAGAATAAGAAAACCCTTCCATGATTTTCTGCTGGGCTTTGCCTTAGCACAGAGGGCAGACCATTGGGTTTAGTGTTCCCAGCAGGAGCTCCTGTGGGTTTGGTCATGCTAAACACCTCTGCTGTTGTCAGGAATTAATTTGCCCAAACTGGGAAGAACCAGGAAATATGCTTTAGGGTATATTTCTGTTTGGGACTGAGATATAACTTCCACCTATTCATAACCAGCATGCTTTGTTTTCATCATTTGCATGCAGAATAATAAACAGAGAGGGTAGGAAAAAGGACACCTCAAACTCTGTTTTCAAATGTATAGAGAAATCAGTGCATTTCATGTAGTTTCAGCTCTCATTTCCTAGCAGTGTGTGCTTCTGAGCTCGGTGCTGAATCAATCTATTTGCTTTCCATCTTGGGCTGCCTTTCAAGCAATACCTGACCAATGCTGATCAGCCTGGAGAGATGTGATATGTGACCTACCCCCTTGACTTGCAGCAAATCAGGCTCCACACAGTCTATTTATAGAAGTCTGGTTTCTGTGTTAGGCTCCTGGAATTCTGCGTTTGCTTCATCTGGAGTACAACAAAAATCTTTTGATTAATTTTAGAGGCAAAGCTCCTTGGAATAAAATTTGCTTTAATAATGGAAGTGCATTAAAAATTTATATGAGAAGCAGGAATTTATGTCTCTCTGGGAGCTGAGATTTAAATACAATCTTACCTGAAACAGGCTTTCAAGATGTAATAAACACCAGATTCCCACTGGACATTTGAGCCCTGTTGTGGTCTCCAGTCCCATCCTGTTTAAAAGCCTTTCTGGTTGAAGCTGGCTTCTCCCTCACAGCTTTTCCGCGTTCTCTAGCATAACTAACACACTCCCTGTTGGTGAAGTGAAAGCTTCCTTACCTCTCCCATTACCAGATTTCTGACCTCTTTTCCCACTGACCTCTGCTGAGTCTCACAATGTTGGTGCTGGAGCTCCAGCAGCACTGCCTGGGGTGGAGTGATGCTCTCCCAGACTCTCTTGAACATCAGCACAGCCCAGAGGAACCTCTGCTATTTGGCTTTACAAGCCACTTGTGCCTGATTACCCAGTCTGGACCAGAGCTGCTGGTCCCCAAGCCAGGTTTTTGGGTAGGTTTCTTTTTTTAGCAGCTAGATATTTACATTTGTGTTCTCTTACTGAAGATGTGTGTGTTGGTATTTTGTCCTCCTCTTCAATGAATTGCATTTTGCTGACTTTTGGACTGTCATCAAAATCCTGTTAAATTTTGTTGTTTGCTCCAAGTCGTCAGTAGCATCTATCTATCTATCTATTTATCTATCTATCTATCTATCTATCTATCTATCTATCTATCTATCTCTCTCTCTATCTATCTATCTATCTATCTCTCTATCTCTCTATCATCTCTCTATCTTTATTTTTTTAGATTATTTTTCCCCTCCTCCTCGAACTTAAATTGTCAATAGAAATACTGGCTAGATCTCAGAGCTCACCCTCGTGGGTTTCATCTCTTTGAAATATTTTTGGAAAAATAAATACCACATTTTCAGTGATCTCTCTCTGAAGCCAGATTTCCCATTATCTTTAAATCACATGCACTGCACACAGATTCAGATCACAAATGGAAAGACAGACAGTGAAGTGCCATGGCACAGGCTGTCACTGCTGTTCTTCCATCCCATCTGAATGCAGGAAACTCTCTGATTATCAATAATTATTGTCTGGGTCAGCTCAGTTTTTTAGCCCTGCCTCAGCCAGAGGGAGGATTTAAAAGCAGGTAACCTGTAAAAATGTTATATCTGTGACAGTGTGAAACAGGCACCCTGAGGTAGTAGATATTTTTGAATTTGAGTTCAAGAAAATGAAAGAAGAGATGATGTCATTTAATTCTGGGGTCTGAACACGAGGCTGAGAATCCTGAGCCTTAAAACTTTGCACCTGGCTCGGTGACTAGGCATTGAAAAGGGAAATTGTGGTTTTATGACTTTGTCTTTTTTTAAAAAAAAAAGATGTGTGTGGGAAAAATGCACTAATTTACCACTGTGAAGGCATAACATTTTTTAAACTTACTTGTACCCACACAAATTGAAATGGAAACTATTATTTTAACATTAATCATTTCTTCTTTTTTTTGTTATAACACAAGGTACTCCTTCTCAATGAGGGCTGGCCCTAAATCAGATCTCATTCTTACAAATTAATCTTATTTTTTCTTCCAACTGTCTTTTATTTTAGTTTGTTTATTGCCTTTTACAACACTTCCAAAAATCTATTTAGTTTTTGTGTTCTGCTTAATATACTCTCCCAATATTCAATTTGTCAGAGGTTAAGAACATTCTGATTGAAGTTTCCATCAGTTCAGAAATGGTATCAAAGGCAAAAACTATAAACTGGGGAAATCTAGGGTATTTTTAAATTTAAAAGGCTAATTTAGGCTAAATGGAAAATGGATGTGAACAACTACCCTAGAATTTTCACAATAACCAACCAGATGCTGTCTGAAAAAGAAATAGCCTTAATATCCTCATTTCTTTTTATGCTGAAACATTGGCAGGTATTGATATAGGAGGCAAACTAACTTATTTGCACGAAATTGGGCAGTTCACACTGTGCAAAAGGCTTTCAGCTGCAGTTGCATAAAACATGGTACAGAGGCCCTTGGATCCTGGAAAGGAATGTGTGAAATTGCCTCCCAACCATAGGTTTGGCAAATTACTGTTTGCCTGTAAATATCACCCACTTCTGAGTTGCTTTTCACTGAGATTTTTCTGTCCAACTCCTCTCACTTCCAGGAGTCAGAGTGGAGTAATTGCATCTGAAATTTGAGAGCACAGGACTTGGAGTAAGGAGGGTGGTACTCTGCTGTGAACAGCCTCTGGGGCAACTCATTTCAAGTATGGAGGAAGGAAAATAACAAATCAACCAGCACAAAAAACCACAAACCAAACCCAACCAACAACCCTCCCCCCCCCCCCCCAAAAGAAAACCAGCACAGCAAAATGGTTTGGATATTTTCCCAGAGATTAATTTGGGTTTTGCTATGGTAGTTATGATTTGCATGGGAGGAGAAAATTTATGATTGTTAAGATTGGTTGAGATTGTTCTCTTGAAAATGCTGGATATTTAAATCCTCCATGGAGATGATTGTCATCACCGCAAAGAGGGTCCTCTGAAAGGTTTTCTGTGGAAGTAAGAAACCTTTGGGTACCCAGACTACCTTTTCTTCTGATGTATTTTTAGCACTGATCATTATCTGTTAAGAACAGGAGTGAAACACTGGCTAGGAGATGCCAATTTGTTTTTATTTTATAGTTTATGAATATACCCTGTGTGTGGCTAAAGCTTCCTGCTCAGCTCAGTCAAAGCCCTCTCCAAGGATCAGTCTTTCTCCCATCCCTGGCTGTGCTGTAGTCAGTATCATCTCATTTAGGGTTTTTTTTCCCCCCATAATATATCCATCCTGAAATACTCATCCTGTTGCTAAGAGCAGAGTCTATTATCTAATTCAGTATGTAGACAAGCAGACACAGTGAATGACTGGCCTGATTCAGCTCTGATAATTCATTAACTACACAGATGTACAGCTGTTGCACAAATATGTTATTATTGCAGGTAACACCAGAATTAAGTCTACAAAAAAAGCCATCCCACAGTACTTGGAAGGTTCAATCAATCTATGGAATGAATTGGTTCCATCAATAGATATTTGAGGGCATATTCTGGAACTCTTAATATCAAGAAATTTCACTCTGGTGAACTTCAGGAAAGTTCAGTTGCTTTCTGATATCAGGGTTTTGATCCTATCCCATTTCACAAAGAAAATTATCTTAGTTTTAGTTGGCTAGCACAAGTCACACTGAGGATGATGAGGATTAATTGTGGTGCTGCATGAGCTTTGTTGATCTGCCTAATGCCTTTGCAAGATGCAGCACATAAGACCAAAAAAAGGCATTGGGAAATCAAAAAAGAAAGGAGAAAAGAGCCCACTATGGTGTGTGTGAGTTTCTCTTTTGTAGCATGATTTATTGGTCTCTCAGTTTTGTTTCAGGCCCCAGCTTGGATGACAGGAGCTTTCAGTGAGCCCACATAGGCTGTCTTGACAGAGATGCATGTGGGATCTGTAATGTAGAGCAGCTGGAAGGAAAGGTGCCTCAGAGTCCAGGGAAATAAGGCAGCTTTTTTTTTTCTTTCCCTTTTCTTTTTTCTTTCTCTTCTTCTTTTTATTTTATAGGAGGTTGTGCATAACACCACACATTTGCTAAATCATGTGTTTTCCCTAGACCATGGAAAGTTTATATCTGCTTGTCCTCATTATATTTTGGCATTGCTTGCTACTTACAGAGAAATATAACTTCATGCCACTGATTTCCCTTTAATGACCAATAAGCCATGAATCAGCAGCAAGATAAACAAATTCCAAGAGTATTGCCATGCATTGATATTTATCTTTACAGTGGATATGAAGCAAGATGAATTACAGAAACCCCACCTACACTTGTGACACCTACATATTTCTCAACTGTTATTATGCCCATGCTATCTGAAAATGGATTTGGTGTTAGAAATGTGCCTTCAAAATATTGATAACAATAAAAAGGCAGGCTAGTGAATTACTGTTAAGGTTGTGACTGTGGGAGTTTGGGCATAATTAGCTCACTTGTGGACTGTAGGTGTAGATATAGATATTAATCTCCTTTAATTTGAAATGCCTGAAAGTCCAGGCTCTGTCCACTGTCAGTGGAATGAGATTTACAGTCCCAGGCCAGTTCTTCCCATCCTACAAGAGCTGCCCAGGACAGATGGAGTGGAAATACATTTGCAAGTGTATTTCTCTCCATGAACTTAAAGAGGATCTTGCTTTTTCATGGCTGCACTTTGAGGAGATTAATCCTACTGATGGGAATGGTTGTATTAGTTTATAAGGCTTTTATGTGGAAGACTTTGCAATTGCACCTGTTTTATGGGGCAGGTCTGAGGAAAAAGTGAGGAAAAAACCCTCCTATGTGGAAATACACACAGAGATTCAGCAGAAATGAAGGACAGATCATCAACTCTTTTTGTCACAGCCCACTAAGTGTCACTCAACTACAACATTACCAGCCTGAAGACATTAGGGATTGGATTTCAGTCTTCCAGAAATTCAAGTGTGGGCTTCAGGCAGAAAAACGAAGCAAGAAAAATCCTGGTGCCCATGCCCATGGGCCATGTTAAATTACTGTGTAGGTGGAATTCCTTCAGGATATCCCATCCTCCCATCTCCCAGGGAAAGTTGAAAAATCCCAAGGCATGGGAGGCACAGTCTGTGCTCCAGCATTGCTGTACATCAAAAATAGCAACAGCTGTCTCACATGATGCTCTCCTGGCCCTCATCTTCCTGGTTTTTCATTAAAATGCAGAATTTGTCGCTGCTCAGTGTGACTCCCCTTCGAGGAGACGCTGTGGTTGCTCCGTGTGCCTCGCTCTTCCCTTTTGGTATTCCCATCATGGCTTTGTAGGGGTGGAATAAGTTGGGGGGGGCAATTGAATGGGAATTGTTTGAAGCAGAGGGAAGATTATGATTTTCCACAGCAAATGAAAGTCTTGGCAGTGTCAGACAATAACTCATCCTGGGTTCTTCTGACAGATTGGCTCGATGATGGCTGATGAGGGCTCTGTAGCCACAGTGGCAGTGAATCTTTCAGAATCATTGCAAATGAGTTCAACTCCAAATAAAGCGATTGAGACGTTTTTTTCTTCTTCTTCTTCTTTTTTTTTTTTTTTCAGTGAAACCTCTGTGACTGATGCCACAGACTGGTTTGGCATGACTAAAAATTCACTCTGTCCATTTTCATTCAATAGCTCCTATTCAGCCTCACAATGTCCCTTTAATGAAACCATTTAGGAAAATGATTCTATTTTGCAGTAATACTGGCAGGCCAGGGAAGTTCATGCTTGTAAAGCAAACTGGCTCATACACTGACCAAATCACTTCAGCAATACACTCCTCGAGAAGGCATTTATCACTAAGTGTTTGTTAGCACAGAGAGAACCCAAGCTATTTCTAAACCTTTGCAAATCTAATACTGACAAGGCTTACCCTAGAATATCTTTTTAGGAGGTGAACTCAGGAGCTATTAAGAGGCTAGGGTATTGTTAGCAGAGAGAAGAAAATAAAATACATGCTGAAAAGAGAAAATAAGATTAAAGATGATAATTCTGCTGTAGGGGCCCCTTTAGGCGATCTGGAGAAGGAGAATAAGGTTTGTATGGCCTTATTCTCTCATATCCTAGAGAAGTCTTCTTGTGCAAAATATTTTTAATCTCGTTTTCTATTCTGAGACTCTGTTTCACAAAGTCATTTTTATGCATCCCAGTATAAACACTGCAGCAGATTTAAGACGGATTTTGTATCTGTCAAAATTAAGTGCATCAGTCTGTGTGCAAGGCTGGGAAATGTTGGGAGGCAATCATAGTGGAAAACAAACATACAAAAAGGGGAAGCATCAAGTAAGGAGTAGTTTTATTTCTCAGATAAGTGACTTTATTCCCAAGGCTGAGTGGTGACAAAGAGAGAGGTTATTCAGTGGTTATTGCAGACAATGGATGACTGGGGCTTTGGGGTTCTTTTTCTTTGCTGACTCATTTTCTGGCCTTTAATGAGTCAAACTCTGTGTCATTGTAGGCTGCAAAAATGGGTGTAATAAGGATGTGTGTCCCACAAGGATTCTGGGTTAATTGACATGGGTAAAATATTCTGATATTTTTGTTTGACGATGCAAAAATGAAAATAGTGTCACTAAGGGAAGCACCAGTGCTTTCCATGTGAAAACTTCTGCATGGAACCACACCCTTGTGGACCTCAGTCTTTTGGATTTTTTTTGCTTTTCCTCCCTTTTAATACTTCATGGATTATGAAGAAAGCTGAATGGTTCCACTACTGCATTCAGCAATTCCACTCAAATCGGACATTTATCTCTTACCATGTTTCTCTTTCATTCTCAGGCAGGAATGCTTTTATATTGAAATTGAAGGTTTATCCTAACTGAGCTTTCTCCTTGACAGTTCCTGTAACTCTGCTTTTGCATATGTTGCTTGTTAAGTCCCTTTCACATGAAAATCTGAACAAAATTCCATTGATTTTCAGTAGGGCAGGATCAAATTCAATATTAAGAAAACTCCATTTCCTGCTAATAATCTATTTTGGTCTCCAGACAATTTGCAGAGTTGTCTTTAAAACAGATGTCTAAATCTGATTGTCTGCTTGTTTTTGTTCTCTCTAAATAACCTGCAAAAAATTGCATTTATAAGGCTCAGTCCTGCAGATTTTTATCAGCATTGCTGCTCCTCATTCAAAGGTGACCTTTTATAAAAATCAGGATTTTTTCTTAGAATGAAGGCTGGCAGAATCAAGCACTAAAATTCTCACAGCCATTTGTATTTCAGACCAAATTTCATGTCAGTCACCTGACTGTGTTTGCTTTGACTGCAGTGAAGCCTGGCAAATAGAAAGTAGATGAATTAATAGTCAGCTCAACTAAATCAGAAAATTTTGAAGAGATAACTAAGGGAAAAAAAAAAGTCTTAGGCAAATAGAGATGATGGCTTGAATGAGAGAGCATTTCTGTCCTGTTGGGAGGGCACTTGGATTACATGGTCAGTAATGCTTTGTGCAACATCAGCCCCATTCCAAGCATCATCTGTAAATTTTATTAAATAGAATATAAACAGGTCAACAGATTATTTGCAAATAGGGATTGCATAATTTAAATCAAGAGAAGCATTAGGAAGGAGGGATAGACCCTGTGAAGCAGAGACATGGTTATGGTGGAAGTTCCAGGAAAGGGACACTGAAGTGATGAGAGTTTCTTGCAGCATCCTTGATTAGATGTTGAGAGGTTCAGGGCTGGGCAAACACAAATCATGAGAGAAAAAACTGGCAGAGATGTGGGGCCAGATTCAGGCTGTTTTTCTACAGGAGCCTATCTTTAGCATCTGAATTTGGGAAAGTGATCAGTGATTCAGGCCACCTACAATCCAGCACTGCCAGACCAGGCTGGCTGTGCTGTCAGAGCAGAAGAGCAGTCGTGATACCTAAATTAGCTGCTGGGAGCAGATTATTCTGAATAAAGCCCTGAATTTAGGAAGGGAAGGAAGTTTTTGTACAGTTTAACCAAAAAAAAGGTTGCTGAAACAGCTGGAGACCCAAAAGGATGGAATTGTGCACGTTCCTTGGCTCTGATTTCCTAATTTAATAGCTGTGGAGGAACATGAAAATCTGGTTAGCTTCAAGGTAAAATTTAGGGGAAAAATATAAGGAGAAAGCAGGAAGTAATAATGCTTTCCCCAGTGCCCATGCATATTTTTGGACAAGGATTGAGTCATGCACAAAGGGAAAATCCCAAGTGTTCAGTCGGGAACCTGTAAAACAGGAGTGAAATTAACTGCAGAAAAAAGGCCTTGTATTGCAAATAGGATTTTGTTTAGCTGGTAATGGTGAAGCCAATGAACATATTTAGCAGAACTCACTTATTCAGTGTTGCTCTTTATCTTTTTTATATGGTTGCTTGTTGTCAAGGTTGTTTTGCATTGCTTTGCTTTTTTTAGTCCTATGTTGATTTTAACTCATTGTCAGGCTGTAAAATTTTAGCACTAATAATAATTACAGACACGTTTTAATTGTCCCATGTGAGTCATTATCCTCACTCATCCTTGTTTGGGTTTTTTCCCCATTCCTTAGCTGGTGTGTGTTGTGCTTAGATTTGTGTTCAATAATGTCTAATGAATTTCATGGGTGAATAAAGAAACTTGTGCAAACAGGAGGCAAAGAATAGAGAAAATGGGGATGCTTGAGCTCAGAAGCGTAGGAAAAGATAAGAAAACCAGAATAAAATCTGCATTACACAATTCTCTTGCATATCTCTGACAAAGATGATTTTAGCCTCTCGATTAAAAAAAAAAAGAAAGAAAAAAGAAAGAAAAAAGAATTGGAAGTTTGTGGGTGGTTTTCTAATGGGTTTTAGCTGACTAATACTCTGAGTCTTAAAGAATATGAGCAAAGTACTGTTGTTATCTCTGTGGCAGTTTAACTGTGTAGCACTCGCTCACTCCCCACTCCACGGGGGGATGGAATGGAGAGCAGGGAAAGGTGAGAGAAATGGGTTGAGTTAAAAGCAGTTTAATAATTGAAATAAAGTAAAATATGGTTCTAAAAATAGCAATCCCACCAACAAAACCAGGAAAAATTAGAACAAGGAAAATGAGAGAGGAGTAAGACGCAGAAAAGATGAGTGATGCACAATACACAGTCCCAAATCCAGGAGGAAACATCATCAGATATTTTTTTGTAGCAGGACCCCTAAGATTAAGCAGATGAATGCTGTCAGTCTCTCGAAACTCCTTTGGCTCAGATGGGCACAAAAAGATCTTCCTGGTTTTGAATGGCTCAACATAATGAGATTTCTGTAAATGGAAGGAGCAAGGTGGGTCAGAAAGTTTTGGGCATGTTCATCTGCAGGTGAGGAGTTTGTGGCAGCAGAGATCTGCCTCTGGGATGTGCCTGTGGACAGGTGGTGCCCAAACAAGCCTTGACCATCACTCAGAAATTGGCCTGAACTTCTTTCCAAAAGAGGAAGTTAATGAATGGCATTCACAGTGCTGCTGCTCTCACTTGCCAGGCAGAAGCCAACCTTGTCAAACAGTGACACAAAAGAAAGATCAAACACTGAAACAAAAGAAAGTTCTCTCTCATTTAGGGTTGTTATCAAGACAGAGGTTGCTGTCAAAAATCCCAAAGGGCATTTGGTATTTTTTTAACATGAGAGGCTTGAGGAGGTTTTGGTGAAAGGTGGTGGTAAATAAAAGACATTTTATGATGGAGTCAGAGCTCAAAAGGCTCAGTGGAGTTCTCCCAGTCTTCCTTCCCATAGCAATTGGGCCAGCAGCTCTGCCTGGGAGTGTATGATGGACAATTAATCTCTTCCAAGCAAGCCAAAATTGTCTCTTCTCAACCCAGTTGAGGTAATGGCTGGCATTTCAGGCATCTTTCATGCCCTGTGTGGGTGAACATTGTGTTAATCATGATGTGTGGAAATGACCAGGTAAATACATGAAGCATGAAGTGTTCCAGCTTCTGTCCTCCAACTTCCCAACATGGGCAGCAGGATCTGTCCCACTGGACTCACTGCCTGACAGTGCTGCTGTTTGTGATGCACAGGAACACCTTTCACTTGACATTTTTATCTGCTAACTTTGATCTCAGCTTTAGCATTTTGGAGAGTCTGACATTGTAACTTTTTTCCTCGACTCAGTCATTCCATGAGGAGAAATACCACCAGGAGGTCGTAACGTGCTGTTCCATCTGCTCTGTCTTGCCCTATATCCTCATCTGGATTTGCAGATCAGGTGATGGAAATAGATGTTACATGGGAGCCAGAACATAGGAATTACAGCAGCAGGTCAGAGCAGTTGTCTGCCCTGTCTGGGATCCTGTCTGGCAGAGTTGGCACCATAGGTCCCAGAAAAAGAAGTGTTCTGGAGAGGAGGACTGTGCATGTGCTGGGAAGACAAATGGTGGTTCTGTGCCTTCATACATCTGTGTTCAGGACATCCTGAAAGGACAGGAATTACCACAGGCACTGGCCCCTGGAACCATTGTGTGGGAGGAAAACGAAAACTAAATGTGTGATCATTCCTGTCTGGAAAAAAAGAGAAAGTGTGCTTGCAATTCTGAATTTCCTTTCTCCTTCAGTCTCCCCAAATATCTTTTGAATTTGCTTACAAAATTTTTAATGCAATTTGATAGATAGGTAGAGAGTTCAGTGACAATGAAATTCCTGCAAATTTGTGAAATCTGGGTGAAAGGAGACAGACTTGAGAGAATGAGGGAAAGACACAAATGAGCAGGTTCTAGTTTGGGCAAAAACCCTTGCAGGCACCACAAAGACCCTGTCATAGGAGGTGAAAATGCCCCTTGGAAGTCCTGCAGTCCAAAGTGTGTCAGGTCAGCTGGGCCTGTGATGAGTCTCAAACACTTCTAAGGCTGGAGATTGGACCAGGGAGCAGAGATTTGGTTCCTCAATGACCATTTCCAGCACTTCACTACTCTGCAAGGGAAGAATCATTTCTTGATATCCACTCTGAACCTCCACGTTGTGATCTTCTGCTCATGACTTGTCTCCATCATCTTTACAATCGGTGGAATAGTGGTAGGCTGAGATTATAGCCCTCTTAGCCTCCTCTTCACAAATGAAGCTGATGTTGAGTCAATCAACCCTAAGAGGAAGAAGCTGTAGGTTATCAGTACCCTTGGAATTACTTTTTCTTTTATAAAGACAGAAGGATGAGAATAAGATATTTCTTCACTTACTGCAAAAATGCATAAATACGACACTGCAATGCATTGATCTCTACTTTTACCTGTATTCCTAGAAGAGTAACAACCACTGCTGCAAGAACAACTACAAAAGCTTTCTTGCTGGACTAGTGATGTCAGCATTATAGAACAGAAATCAGTCATCTGCCTGCCAATGTTCTCTATTCCAGGGAAGTTCAGATGCTGTTCTCTCTAGTTTCTAATCAGCAGTTTCTAATCAGCACCTCATTTGTAGAGTTTATGTAATGCCTCATTGATCTACCATAGTGGCCCCCTAATGTTTGGAACTTTGAGTTTCGGTAGATGGGTTTTAAATAATTGCAACATTGCAAACTTAATTGTTTCTTTGCTTCCCCCATCACTTTTAAAAATCATTAAAGTATTTCCATTTTATTTTTCACACGGAGATTTGTGACAGCTGTTGGTTGCACAGGAAAATAAAGGCACTAAGAAAAATGGATAATGTCAAAGCAATGTAGAAATTTGCAGTATTTCTGATTAAATGTCAATTTTCACTGTCTGGGCCAGTGATGGGATAGGATTTAGCAACTCTATTCCACTACAAACTAAGAAGGTTCCACTTGATGGCTTTTGTATTGTTTGTCCTTAAAGTTGTACTCTTCCCTCTATTTCCAAATAAAAAAGGATGCTTTCAGCAGTAAATTCAGGAGGTGAGTGCAGCTGGAAGAGGCAGCCAACAAATGAACATTTTCTGTGCTTTCCTTTGAGCTCTCCTGGGAACCTCCAGGGCTGTCAGAGGTCTCCAGAGAGCTCTTCAAGGATTTTCATGGTGCTGGCTTTGGTTGGAAAGGATAATTTCCAGCAGGCTCTAACAGCTTCTTCCAGCCATTCCTGATCAGAGTTGGGGAAAATCAAGGAGCCTTTCAGCAGGTGCTATGGATGTGGTTTTTTCAGGGTCCCCTGATGAAGAGAGGAATGATGAATCTGACTTCATGTTCTTAGAAGGCTAATTTATTATTATATTATATTATATTATATTATATTATATTATATTATATTATATTATATTATATTATGCTATACTAAAACTATACTAAAGAACAGAGGAAAGATATTTTCAGAAGGCTAAAAGATACTAAAGAAAAACTCTGGACTCTCTCCTCAGAGTCTGACACAGCCTGGCCATGATTGGTCATTAAGACAAAACAATTCACATGTTGGATAAACAATCTCCAGCCACATTCCAAAGCAGCAAAACACAGGAGAAGCAAATGAGATAACATTGTTTTCCTTTTTCTCTGAGGCTTCTCAGCTTCCCAGAAGAAAAACCCTGGGCAAGGGGATTTTTTCAGAAAATAAGACAGTGACACTATGGAGAAGCCCCTTCAGCTGCAGGTCCCTGATGCAGGAGCTGGTTCAGAAGTGGTCCTGAGAGAGAGAGTGACTGATTCTTCTCCAAGATCATGCTGAAGATACAAAAGACTTGAGCTCCCAGCTGTACTGAAGGATGTGCTGGGAGTCTGTGCTAATCAGAGTGGGAAATGAAGATTTCTGTGATGGCAAACTCAGAAACTTGTGACCTCTGGTCTCTGGAGGAAGGCTCCTGCTCCACCTGCAGCTCCAGAGCAGCTTCTGGGTGTGGATGAGGGGCTGGCAGCTCTGTCCAGTGAAGATCTGAGCCAGAGCAGGGTGGCTGATAGCAGCAGGGGTGACTCCCTCCCATGGGGCTGTAGCCCCCATTTCACAGCCTGACCACTCCTGGGATGTTTAATGCTGACCAGGACTCAGTTCTAGGGTGCTGGAGACTGCTGAGGCCTGTCCATCCGCTGGGCAATTGTCCCCTTCCAAGTGGGCTCCAGTGATCCAGTCAAGGAAAACTGAGCATAGCAGATATTTCCAGATGGTTTCACAGGTTGTGATTGAGCATGTGCAGCCCAGATTTTTGTTTTCTGCTTTCTCCTTAAGTGGGGAGGACCAGAGAAGGAGTGGACAGATTGTGGAGGTCAGCACTGTTGTCAGCAGTGAGGATCCAGCTTCCATGACAGTGGGATCTTCTTTGGGAATCAGAGGTGCCTACAGGGAGATGGGATCTGCTTGGCCAAGTGGGGCAAAAAACAGGAACAGGAATGACAGGGGAAGGTAGTGAGGATCCACAGCAGGTTTTGCACTTGGCATGAGAGTGGAGGGAGAATTGATGGAACTCTGCCTTGAGATGGATGATGGATCACCTGGGAGCTGCTGGGTCTCTCTCAGAGAGCAGAGCAATGAGTTGTGAACATTTAGCACAGACTGACAGTGAAGGAAGAAAGAGATGAGCCCTTCTTTGGACAGCAGGAAGAACCCACCCCAGAGAAGGGGATTTTATTCATGAGTACAAATATCTGATGGGAGGATGTAGAGACAGAGCCAGATTTTCAGTGGTATCCAGTGAAAGTAGTGATGGGCACATATTGAAATTCAGGAAATGCCATTTAAACATAAGAAACGTTTTGTTTTTTTTTTAATCAGTGTCTGAAAGCTGACACTGGCTGTCCAAAGGGGTTGTGGGCTCTCCATCCTTGCAGCTGTTCAAACCTGGGAAGCTGCTGTGGCTGGCCCTGCTTTGGGCACAGGTTGGACTGGATGATGATCAGAGGTTCCTACCAGCCTCAGTGACTCCACAACTCTGTGAAAAAACACATTCCTGCTTTTCCTTTACAGCAGCAACAGCTGTGAGGAGCAAGGCACTTGATTTCTGGGGATGTGCTTGGAGTTTCCATGTAGAGACAACAAGTGGGAAAGATTTGCAGCACAACTTTCCCAGGCCATGTTTCCTCAGAGCAAAATGTAAATTTTCATGAGTGAAATAATCTACTTTGAATCACTTAATTATTGACAATAAAAGAAACCACAAGACCGACCTGCAAATTACAGGGATGAAAAACTAAGTGCAGGTGTAGACTGCACAGAAGCTTTGTTGAAACTCTGTAGGGATTCCAAGTGTATGTTTAAGAATGTCAAATGAATAAATAACAGTTACTGGAGCTATGTACTCTTTTTAACTGCAATTACTGGTACACTGCAATCTGCTTCTGAAAGTATTGGAAATCTTCCAGAGGCAGAATAGGCCTCAGCATTTTGGTACAGTTGGTAGAGATTAAGTGATGTGATGCCCTTGCAGGTGGAGGAAGGAAAGCAAGAACAGAATGACCCGGCAGATGCTGGATGGTAAATATCTGGATTTCAGCTCAAACTGGACAAAAGAAAAGACTTCACAGGCTCATAGTTAGACAATAACTGGTTTTATTCATAAAACAACATTTTGAAAAGATCTTTTAACATTTATTCTGAAAAGAGCAGCAATGAGTAACAAATTCATGTATTTCAGTAGCAAATTGTGTTCAATGTAGGTCATTTTCTAAGTGCTCAATTCCAGTCATTCATACATTGTATTCAATTAAACATATTTTAGGAGAGGCAGGTTTAACACCTGTGGGAATGTTTTAAGGACCATTCAAGTAACATAGAAAAATAAGCTGTTTGATTACATCAGAAATGGTAGCAAAGGGAAAGTCAGTGTCATGGTAAACTTGTTTAACTGAAGAAAAGCGTTTTTTTGGACTGAAGGCAGCTGCAGAAACAAAGTTTGAAAGTTCTTCCAAGTTACCAGCAGTGAGTCAGAGCACGTTGGATGGTGGATGAGATGGCCAGAGACCTGACCAGAGCAGCTGTAATGAGCAGAAGTGTTGGCCAAGTGCTGCAGAGCTGCCTTGCAGAGAAATGGGATCAGTTCTTTCCTGCTGTCCAGGATGTGCCTCTGGGGTGCAGGATCACCAGTGATGGAGTGACAAGAGATTGTGTGCTGGCTTTTGGCAGGTGCCACTCACATTCTGCCAGTTTGCAGCAAAGCTGGAGCCACTCACCCAGGGAAGGTCTGGTCTGTTCTCTCTTCCTGCCCAGAGTGCAAATGCCTCAAGGGTGAATGGTGGCTCATCCCCACAGCCTCTCTCCAGTTGCCAATGTTGATGTGATGACCAGCAAGGTTTCCTTCTTACCTTGCTTATTTTTCATTGTCCCATTACTCTGTTGCTGACAGACTGACCACTTTCCCTCTGGAATCTTTTTGATCTTCAACTGGAAGATCTTTTCAGGATCTCCATTCTTGCACCCCCTCTGTTGCTTCTCTTCACCTTGACATCAAAATTTCACTTATTTCTACTTTTCTTCTTGTCAGCTCCATTTCATGAAGTCTGCTTTGTGCAGGGCTGTACTTCCTTGTCTCCACTTTGATGATTCCTAGAAAATCCATTATTATTTATCATTGTGTTCCTTTGAAAGTTAGCTGTGAAAGTAGATACACTACAGTATTTACAGAGACATAGCAAATAATATCCTAATTCTATGCCAGACAGCTCTACTACAGCTCACCCCTCCCTGCTGAAGGGGAGAAAAGAATTGTCTATGTAGCTAATGCCAGTGTGGGAAAAAGAAAGTGACTTCAAAGGAGTGATGAGTCTGTTGGTTGCTATGCTGAAAGGGAATAAACTACAAATGAAATAAAAACAAACCTCAAAAGGTGACATTCTTCTGCAGAAAATGGAATAAAACTATTTTTACCTAGCTTTAAGTTCTTTGCTTTTTTGAAGTTTGGAGCAATTATTTCTTATGTGTGTTGAAAACGAATTTGTTGTTAGAGGCAGCATCAGAGGGGACAGAGCTGAGGAGTTTGGGGGTCCTATTCCCACCCCTGGATTTGGTGGTGGTGTAACTGTAAGAAAATTGCTTTCCCACCTCTGTACCTGTTTGTCATGATCAAGTAGGGTTAATGATCTTTTCTTCATAAAGCTTTTTCAGTCTGATTGGAGATCCAAGCTGTGAAATGTGCATATCCTGCTGCTATTACACAGCAAAGTATTTTGAATGCTTCTTTTAAAATTTAGGAGAGGACACATCTATGTATATCCAAAGTCAGCCTGAAGCATTGCAGCTGGAATATTAAGACCTAAGAATCCAAATAAACAGGAGTTGGTGCCCAATCCACATTTTTATGCTTTATGTGGCTGGTTGTTCATATGTAGAAGAGGATATTTCTTCTATTACCCACCATCCTCTTTTGACTGTGTAGATCTTTTTAAATTGCCAAGAATAGAAATGAGTACATAAATGGATGTATTTCTAAACCACCTTCCTCTCCTTACAGAATGTAAAATGAGGTTATTTCTGCTATGCTATAAAACATGTGTAGTTGCAGTGGCTTTGAGAGGCTTCAGCACCATAAGCTTTACAGTTTAAGGGATGTGGTTCTGTTACTAGGACACCACAGGATCTACCAAAAAAGAATGAAAAATAGTCCTTTTCTTCCTTTATTTCTCCAAGGCATTGTATTTTTATTACAGTACAGAGTGATGTGATCTGATTACTTCAAAGGCAATCTAACTTTGAGCTCCTTGTGTCTGTACCCATTTGGTCATCCCACGTTGGTCTCCCTGAAGGTCTTGGGTAATGATGTTTCCATCAGAACTTTTATTCATGGGTTAAGCATTTTAGGGAGTTCAATCGGCTCTGCTGCAGGGACAGCATTGATAATCTGCTTTCCCTTTCTGCCTTGCTGTTTGCCTTCTGAGATAGCTGTATTTTGAGTGAAAATCTGTGTCTAAACAAAGAGCTTGGTCACTGTAAATATATGCAGGAAGAATGAGTTCTGCAAACAAGGCAGACTGCGTTGTGACCTCTTTTTCTGAGCTGATCCATGGGGAGAGGTATGGATGAATAAAAGTAATAGACTTCTCAGTACATTGACTTTCTGGAGGGGCTTTAGGTCAGCCTGACTAAACCTGTGATCTCTTGAAAAATATGACTGAGGAATATTATTTCAGACGTGTTTGCTGCAAGGGTTGGCCTGACTCTCAGCACTGAAATCAGTGTGTTAATCTCAGCTTAAGCTCTCTGTTGGTATTCAGTGCAGATTTGCTAAGAGCTGTCTTCTGAGAAATGTTTGAAGATCTCAGTCCCTTTTATCCCCCTGATGTCTGCACCTACCTTATTTGCTGTTTAAGCAGAGAGAAGAAGACTTCATTGTACACAAACACCCCCTTTAGAGAGCTGAGCTTCAAATCCAACTTCATGTCCCACTTCTAGGACTAATAATGGTCACATTCCTCCCTGTGGTGTTAGGGGGATTCAAACCCAAAACTCAGTTACAGTTTGAAAACCTAAAAATCCTTCTGCCTTGGAATATATTTTCATCTTTACATCTCATCTGTCAAAACACAGAAGTGTTTTACACCATTGCCCAACGTGTGAGCTGTAGATTCAGGACAGAGTACTGTAATCCCACATTGGGATGTTTCTTTGCCAGGACACGCAGGATTTTTTTATTTTATTTTTTAATCCTTTATGTCTATTTATTAAACAATTAAATAAATATGTTAAAAGGAGACTATTTCAAATGGTATCTGTAAAGAAGGGAGGCTTCATAATGTTCTCTCTTCAAAAGCTAAACTAAAAGTTTAAATACTTAACTAAAACCATGTGATAGACCATTATTATTAGCCAAATAATTTCTGAAAAGGAATAGAGGGTAGGATATAGGTAATATGTTCATACTAAATAATTGGTTTTGGTTGTGCCATAAATCTGTCTGAAAGCAGAGAAGTTGTAGAGTTGTGTCTAATTTGATTCACAGCTGTTAGAGATTGGGCTGGACACAGGGCTTGGGAGGGAAACCTGGTACTGGAAATGGGACTGGTCAGTGAAGGGAACATGGAGGGCATCTGGATAAAAATTCTTTTGACAAATGCAGAGGACAGTATTTTACAGAGAGTATTAGTTACAGGAATTTGGGCTGAGGAGGAAAAAGCATTGTGCTTTACATGAAAGCAGCTGCACCTCCCCGGCCAAATTTCAGACCCTGACTAAAATGCCTGAAACTGATAGAGCTGCTAAAGGAAAAGAAATCTGTGCAAATTCTAAGATCAGATTAGAAACTTTTGAGTCATACTAGGAACCATACTAAAAAAAAACTCCTGCTGTTATTGTGCCAAAATGAATTCATCTCAATGGTGAAAGACAGAACTGGCATCTTTGGTCAATATTTAAAGGATTATTGAAAAGAAAAATCTCTCTGCTGTCACTCAGACCACTGTATTATCAGAAGAAATTTGTGGTAGCATTCAAGAAGCAAAATTAACCAAAACACAACTCTTCTTCTGTAGAAAAGCAGTTTAACATTTAATAAAAAAAATAACTTCACTTGAGGTGGTGAATCTGCAGCCTATCAAGCCTGCCATATAATTTTAAATTTTATAACTCTCATGATTAGAAAATGTCAAGATAATCAAAATATAGGGGAAAATACAGCTGCTACAGTAAATGAATGCTCTGAAAGTACTGAGATTGTGTCATGCTGTAACCACATAACAATCCTGACTTTTAAAACACTCTTGTCACACAGTGTTTTGCTTATACATTGCTTGAAGACAGTGAGGGTTTGGGTATGATTTCACAGTTGATCTTCAGAGTGAGTTGTTAAATTTACATTTTTCATTTGATACACGGCTCTGATAATGAACCTGCGCTGCAGAGAAAGTGTCAAAAAAGTTTAATTTCTTTTGTGCTCAAACCCTCCTTATAAATCTGCGTGGGTAATAAAATTATAATCACATATTCATGCCTCTTTGCAAAATAAGTGTAATGATACTTTCTATTCCCTGGGCGCCAGCTCTCACAGGTTCTTCAGGCACTTTATAAACATTAATTAAGGCTCACACCTCTGCATTGCATGAGCTCTGCACTGATCACCTGCATTGTTTTGGAAAGTGTCTGCCTTATTTTGATTACTCCAGAGCCACCTGTTAATATTGTGCTCATCAGTAAACTGAGGCAGGGCAGTTAAGTTCACGCAATAAAATTCCTGCAGATCAGTGATTAAGGCTGGGGCTGCGCTTAAGAGCATCTTGTTTTCCAGTTCTCTGTTGGAACCACCAGATTAACTCCTGTGGGGACTTCAGAGTATTTTCAATGATTCAGATCAGTTTCTGTGTTGGAAGAGATTTAATTCATGCCATTAATGGGTGTAGGATTGTCGATGCATTGTCACCTGGTATCTCTTGAGGGCAAGCATGTGACAGTGGGACAGCCATGAACTGAACCATAAAAGCTCTTTGCTTATAATAAGCTGTGATAGGGATCTGTCTGCAAGCATAACCTGTTTTATTATGTTGAGTCTGTGGCTCATTTATGACTAAATGGACTCTTTTTCTGTTGGTCCTTAGCTTGCAATGTGCTACTTTTTTCCTCATTTTCCAGTCAAAAAACCCTGTACCTTCTCATGGAATCATCTCTGCTCTGCTCTCCTGCCCAAGGCTGTTTTATTAATTCCTGTCCGACTTCCATTTCCTGTCATTTTATGCTGCTTTTCCAGCTGAAAGAAGACAGTGGTCATATCATGTCATAATTATTTTCTTTAGTAATTGCCACGAAGATGCTGAGTGTTTCCTAATTAGATCAGGCAGTGTTCATGGTGAAACCTCAGAGATGCTGTCTGAGGACACGAGTTTCCTTCAGATCTTGGTAATTGAGTTGTACAGCCCATGCTTGTGCAACCTGAGTTTCTCCCTGCAACTCCTGAGGCACATCAGGGGATATTTCGAGACAAAAAGCAAAAAAGCTTAATATGAGAAGTAATGGGATTTTTTTTCTCCTTGTTCTTTATAAATGCTATGGTTTGGAAATCTCCTCTGTACCTTTGCAACTCAAACTCTGTACCTTTTTTACCTCATCACAGGCTCATTTTCCAGGTAGAAGATTGGAGCTTGTTATACTGCTGTATAGGTGAGGATCAGCTAAAAAAATTGAAGGCAGATTGGTTTCAGGGGCAGATGGATAAAACTTATCCAGGGATTGAAAAACCGTTTGCAAATGTGCCATTATTTTGATGTGGAATAACTCTACAGAATGTTCCAAATAGTGCCTTATTTTGCTGCTGGAAAGCTGTAAAATTGTAGATCATTGCACTGTAGATGAGATGTTAATACAGGGGAATTTGTGAGCAATATAGAATGTCTGGATACATTCAGTGTGCTGCTTGCTTTCATTTTTATTAGTCAAAATGAGCAGGGCAGTCAGCATTTGAGAGGCCTAACAGTGAGGATGTTCCCCCCTCAGGATTAGTGTTCATGGCAAATGTTGGAAGCAATGGGAGAAATGGGAAAATTGGCCTTCATCTAACACTGTGGCAGGGGGGAATATTGCCTTAGCACTGCTATTTGTGTTAGAAGCTCCTCCCTTCCAACTTTTTGTTTAATGGATAGGGATGGGATGTTTAACTGGAGGTAGGAATTGGGGAGCTTGTCCAGGGATAGACCCCCAGGCACCTGGGGGTTTGATCTGATCCTCCCCTTGGCCATTGATGTGCATTTCCTGTGCCAGTCTGGGGCTGGATTAAATAATTCTCTGCCCTGTGCAAGCAAATCAGGATTAGGAGGGAGGAAAAGCTTGCTTTATCCAGCTTGAAGTTGAGGTAAATGAAAGGGTTCCTTCCACCCCTCAACTCTGTAATTTTTATTGCAGATTCTTTGTGGTTCTTGGGTCTGCCCTGTTCAGGGCCAGGAGCTGAACTCTGTAATCCTTGTGGGTCTCTTCCAAGTCAGGATATTCTGTGATTTTCTAAAAACAGTTGCAGCTTCTTGACTTCATATCTTCTATGTAGAACCTGCAACAACAGTGTCCAGGCCTTTTTTCGGGAAAAAGAACTCATTTTTGCAGCACAATGTTTCCCTGTGCTCTGCCCATTATGTCATGGTCAGACCCTGTGCAACCTGGCTTACGACTTTCATCGAGCTTTCACCTTTACATGGCTAAAAATTAATTTGATCCTTAAAATACTGTAAAAAATTGAAAGTATCAATTTAAAAAGGATTGTGAAGTGTGTGTGGTCTTTTTGAGTTGGCAGGTAAAATGCTGGAGAAAAGGGAGCCATAGGTTAATCAGGCAAAGGAAATAATTTACTTTTATGTTAATAGCTGTGCTTAATAATAATAATTGTTATTATAGCAGATTATACTTTTCTGCTATGATGATAAAAAACCAAACAAAGTCTGGTCTTCTAAGTCTGGAGTGATACTTAGGTACCTTTTTCATACCAGTTATTAAACCCTTTATTTGATGAGCCACTTAGTATAAGTGCCTTGATGTAGCATCTAAAAATTACTTGAATCCTGAGGCACAGGCAGAACACAGTTATTTTGCTAAGGAGGAGGATAAAAAGGGAACCATCTCCTGGAAAACAGGTAAAAAGGCAGGAGAAGGGCATGAGCCATCTGCTTCTCCCTTACCAGTCCTTGTGGTCTAACATCTAATGATACAAAATGCTGCAGAAGGACACCAAGGCAAAGCAGCCTTTCCTTTATCCAGCAGGTGATGGAAAATATTTCTGGCATTTCCAGGGCTCAATGGATTTGCTCTGCTCACCAAAATCTCAGCCTGTGCAAGATGGGAGTGGAGGGAAGCTGGTGCACACTGCTTGAGGAAGGGGCGAACATCAGAAGCACAAATATCAGCTCTGCTTTGGTGTGCTGGCAGGGGCTCAGGCACCTTTCTCTCTTAAGAAAGAACAGGAAGAAGTTCAAGAAAATTTCTCCTTCTCACAGACAGAAGTCACTGTGATATGTAGGATGGAGGAGCTGAGGTGTATTAGCAGGGCTTTATTTTTCATATTATTAACGTAAATAATAAACTCTTGACCTGATTCAACCTGGCTTTCCAGCTGAAGAGAAAATAAATATTTGCAAGATTCTAAAGCATATTGTCATAAATATGGAGTTGTGGCTGGTTTCTTCCCAGTGCTTTGTGTTCTCTTTACCATTCTCATTTGCCAGTTATTCTCCTTAAAGTCTAAGTCTGTAAGGTCATACACATACTAGAGACTTTTAAATGCTCACTTTATATGAAATAGCAATCACTTAGCTGGTAATTAATAACCGAAAAAGTCTTATGTTTTCTTGCAGTGTGTGGCAACAGCTTCTTAAACACAGCCCATGACTCAGGAGGCAATTTGCAAAATCCAAATCAAAAGAGTTGTAATTGATATCCAAATTATGCTGGTCAGACCTGGTTGAAGAGTTTGTTGTAAAACTAATTGGCCCTGGATTAAAATTCTGAAAATCTTAATTGATCCCTTTGACCTTCCAAAGATTGGTGAGAATCCAAATAGTGTTTAGGGCATATGGTTCCAGCTACAGTCTGCCAGACTGATCTTGAGAAAAAAGAAATTTTTGAAAAAGATATTCTGGACTCTGCAGGCTTTTTTCATCATGAATAAAAGCTTTTTTTCATTTATTCATGATCTATCAGATCTTTTTCCCTGCAGTTTCCAAGTAGAAGGTGTCATCATTGTTGCTGTACACACTACTTTTTCCATACAAACCAGAGTATTGTTATTGAAGTGCTTGCTGTTCATAGTGCCTGAAAATCAAAATAGCAAAGCAATGACCTCTTAAATGAGATGGCAAAGAAGCAAAAAGCAAAACACAGAATCACAGAATGGTTTGAATTGGAAAGGACCTCAAAGATCACCTCATTCCAATCCCCTGACATTGGCAGTGACACCTTCCACTAGACCACGTTGCTCAGAACTCCATCCCTTGAACACCTTCCAGGATGGGGCATTTTTTTATGGACAGCCTGTGCCAGGGCCTCACCACCCTCACATGAAAGAATTTCTTCCTATATCTAATCTAAACCTACTCTCCTTCAGTTTGAAGCCATCCCCCCTTGTCCTGTCACTCCATCACCTTGGGAAAAGTCTCCATTTTTCTCACAGGTACTGAAAGGCCACTATTAGATCACCCCAAACCCTTCTCTTTTCCAGGCTGAACAATCAAAATTTTCTCATCCTTTCCTCATACCAGAGGTGACTATCCCTCCCTCAGCTTGGTGGCTCATTCCAGCAATGTCCTTGCTGTGCTGGGAACCCCCAGCTCAATGTGGGTCTCACGAGAGCAAAGGGCAGAGTCACCCCAGTGACAAAAACGGGGACAACTGAGCACAGCCTGGCTTCCCCATGCCTGTTAGCAGAGTGAAAATATCCTTTCTGAAATCATCACACATGGCAGCAAATGTCCCTCATAACAGGCCTGAAGAGGCTGCTAATGAAATAAAAGAAGGTAATTTAGCAGAGAGATGAGACACTTTGGTTTTCCCTCGGTGTTAGCAATGGCTGGTTTTTCCTGCTTTGTTTAAGTTGCTAAGGAACCTTATTTGCTCCTGAATCTATTTTTAATTGACCCCAAAATGAAGAGTTTTGTTACATGAAAATGCTTTCTTGAGTCTAGATATCTGAATCAATGTCATTCAAAGGAACAGAGTTCATTCTGGACTGAGCTGTCTGATGTTTTCAAAGCAATTTTTTGGTCCTTCAGAAAAATGTTTAAAAGTAAATGCAGACTGTAATACACTGAAGCCTGCTAGATATTTTGGAAATTGACTGGGATTTATTAGTTTTAAAAGTTTAGGAACAACTTTACCATTCTTCCCTGAGGGTGCTATGTTGAAAAAAGTAAAATTCCTTCTATCTTGAACTAATCCAGGCAAAGAAAACTAAACAAAAAAAAATCCCACACCAAACTGAAGTGAGACTGCTGGTGATCACAGCCATGGGACATGGTCTGACTTTAGGAATATATATTTAAATTTATTATTCCCTTTAAAATAACTTTCACAAGAATTACAGGTTTGAGATTTCGATGTATCACTGTTTCATTAAGACCATCTGTCTTCTGATGATGAAATGCTATTTCTTGTAGCACAGTTCATATCAGAGTTGTGGATTTATTAAAAAACAAATTTAATCCTTTTTTTTTTTCTTTTTTTATTTTTTGCCAGGCAGAGCTGCTTGGCATCAACACTGTTGGTAAACAAACACAATCAAATATTCTTCCAGTACCGCATTCCCATGTGTGTTTGTTGGAACTGCAGCTGAAATGAGCTTGGATGCAGCAGTTGTACCTGACTGCAGACAGCACAGAAATATTTCCCACTCAGCTTGGAGAAAGCACAGGCTTGACAGGCAACTTAAGTCCTGTCCAAGGCCTTCCCACTGGAGATAAGTTTGCTGAAAGACAAAGTGCATCATTTTTAAAAAAGAAATTAAGTGGGTTTCTGAGAAAGAAATGAACGTACCTTTGGGTGCTGCTGTATGGCATTTTTAGATATTTTATAAAGGCCAGGAAGTTCTAAATTAAAGAAGATATGCAAGATTCTTCTTGACCTTTTGTCTTAGATCACATTTAATATTGGATTAATTTAAGGTATCCTGTATTCAGGGATGCATTCGGTAATCTAATAGTCCTCCTCCATTTTTAACTGCTCTAATTGTATTTATCTTAAAATTATCTGGCATTCATTGGCTTTTCTGACAATTTTAATTTATTCTAGTGTATTTTTCTAATGTCTTCCTTTGCCAGAGGGTAGAGGAGGACAGAAATATTAGGATACCAGCACCATGTGAGAGTGGAATTACTTTGAGGCCAGAATATGGGCAATAACTAAGAGTAATGGGATAAAATTAGAATGGGAACATTTAAGCTGAGACTGAAGGAGCCTTGACAGTAAGATCTATTGAACTGTGAAGGTATTTCCAGCAAGATATGGGGGAAGTCTCATCATTTTTAAGTTGAAACTAGACTGGATAATTCAGAAGAATTACTGCACATGGAGCAATCATAGTCTTCTTACAAATGGAGATTACCTGTCTTTTCAATCTCAAATTTGGCTGTTTCTCCTCCTTTGCTTCATTGAGATCATTCAGTGGGACTGGAAAGAATTTACAGAGAAAAGAATTTGCTGTGTTTGTGTAGAGGATTACCTGAGAAAGCTGCACTGCCAAAAACATCTTTAGCTTTTTCCAGTAGATTCGAAAAGCACCAGAGCTCTGATTTTCCTCCAGTTCTACCTGCTGGAGAGAGCAGTGCTATGCCTGTTCCCTGCCTTGCTCCCTAAAGAACTAATAAGACTGGTTGTTTCCATTGTTAACAAAATTTTCTGAGACAAAATATGCAGATTGCAGAATAAGAGATTTCTTTGCATCGCTGTGTTGACGGCAGTTATAATTGAATTTTGATTCTTCATCTGAGGCTTGTGCCTTTCTGAAGAGCTGGGTTTGATAACAGGTGTTTTAGGAGAAGCTGGAGAGCATTTGAGACCAATTGGTGGCAGGGCAGAGTGTGAGGAAAACCAAGGCCATGGTCATGGATGGAGATGGGGGCACAGCATTACAGACCAAAACAATTCTGTGATTCTAAGCAGCAGTGTGACTTTTTTTTGCTGTGAAACATAGGCAGTCAAGGTCAGGACATAAAGCCAGGCTATTTTGCCACTTTTGAGTCTCTTCCTTTGAACCCATCAAGAGTCTTGTGTTGTGATCACCCATTTTTGGTGTGTCAGACATGTGATACCAGCTTTCAGTAGGGATTCATTCATTCCTGAGGCATCTTTTGGGTGCTGGCAATTTAACAGACCCATGGCAGCAATGCAGTGAAGATAAAGGAGAGAAATGTAAGAGAAAGCAAGCAGACAAACAAATTTTTAGTCTTTGGAGAAGAAAAGAATTTTTATCTCCCCTTGACCTGAGTGATCTTTCTGAATAATAACTCTTTCAGGAGTTTTAGGACACACTTCATATAATCACTGTTGCCTTCATTGCTCCAGGTCTCTTTCTGCAAGGCAGCAGAGAAGCTGGAAAAGCTGCAGTCATAACACTGGCTCTGCTTATTAGTGAAACAACCTGCAGATAAAAACTTTGGCTGTTTTATTAATTAACAGGTGTATCTTTCTCTCCTGGAAATCTCAACAGAAAGGCCATTCCTGTGGCTGCAAAGGACAAATGTCTCAGCTCCCAGAGCCCAGGATGGCAGATGCTTTTCCAGGGCTCTCAGCACAGCCTGTGTCACATTTTTGTTCTGCCCAGGACTTGGTGAGTGGGCAGTCAGGGAAATGGTGTTTGCTGGCTTTGATGGCATTTCATGCCATGGCCAAGCAATAAAGAGCCACGCTTGCAAATGATCCAAGAGAACATTACAGCCCAAAGTTCCAGACAATGCCTGTTCTCATTACAGGATTCAAGTATTTAGGACTATTTTGATAAGTCCAGGCAAGGTAGATTGCTGCTCAGTATTATTAACAGGCAAATTGCATCACAGAACAAAGATTTGTGTAAATAATTCAGCAGGCTGCAAGAAAATGAACATCATACCATTCTCAGAAGAATTTTCTAAAGTGATTCTGCCACAGTTGCTTTCAAATATTTAGATATATTGCTGGGGTTATTGTGAGTCCATGAATTCACAATGCATGAGTAAATATGTGCATGAAATACTCCTGCATTTGCAGGGGAAAGGCTGACTGAGCAAATGAAGCCCTTTTTCCATCTTGGTATCAGGTAGAAATATTCCAGGTATTACTTTTAGGCATAGAAAAGCTGTTACTGGAATAGGAAGAAGTCTTTCTGGACAGGCATAATTCAGAAGGAAATTCTACATTTAGTGAGCTATGGACAGGGATGGGTAGGGAATATTTGAGAACTCTCAAGATCTGAAATGCTGCAGTGACTCTCAAATGTGCAAAGGGCAAAGGAAATTGCCATAGTTAAATGTACCTGATGTAACTGTTATGTATAGATAGCTCCCAGCTATTAATCAGTAATTAAATATTATTAATAGTTAATCAATTTGCTATCTTAAAAATTAACCTGATACATGGAATGAGTGAGTACTTATATTTCCCTGTAAACCTAGTGGGTGCATACATGGATAATTATACCTATCAGGAGTTCAGCAAGGTCCTAATACCAATTTTCAATAAATGCAAAAAGCCCAGATGCCAAAAGCTGGCATACAGTCCTGTATATTAATTACAGAATCTTATAAAGCTAAAAGACTCTTCCTTTCTAGACCATCAAACCATGGGCAGGACAGAAATTATCCCCATGACTCCTATCAGAAAGTATCCCCATGTATTTTTGACCAGGTTATTTACTGTTTACTCACAGAAGACATAATTATCACTTATATTTTGTTAACCAAACTGCAACTTACATTTTATGAACCATGGGCATGTTTCTGGGTTGAAAGGATGTTTTCTTCTTGTGAATTTTGTTCCTCATTCCCACTTCTCTGAACTTTTTTAATCATGTTTTCTCATTAGCAGAATATAGTTATTTAACTCACTTGTTTAATGAGGTGCTTTGGGATGATAAAGACAGCAATCCATTCTGCTGAATGACTTTGAGATGTTAAAAATTAAATAAAACTTCTAAATGCCAACAGACCTCCTGCTGGTCTTTACTGGTAGAAGTTCTTTGATGCGAGAGAATATTCAGTTCCTGTTAGTGCCACACCTTCAAGAAAAATTCATTTTCAGACTGTTGTTAATAACAAGCATTGGCACATTGTGGCAGAAACTGGTTTCTTTTCTTAGAGAAATACTTAGATTAGTTTAAGAGTAGCTCAAAGCTTGGCTGATTTTCAAGCAATTTAACAATTTTATTAGTCTTTTATACAGAGAAAATAGTGATATTTATTTATATTAGATTTCAAAGAAAAGTGTCAGAGGAAATAAACCTCTGCTCATACAAAGCATTTTGTTTTCCTTGAGGCTGCCATGCTCTGGAAGGTAAAAATGGAGCCCAGCTACAAATAGAATTGGGAAAACAAGAGGTTGGATTCTAAAGTTGAGTTTTATATCATTCAGGTCATTAAAGACAATTGCAATTGATCTTTCCTGTCAAACTCAATTCTCCCATATTTTTCTGTAATTTTTTGGTGCTTTCTTTTGTGGGTTTGTTGTTCTGTCCTACTTGTGAAGGAATCCCAGGAGCAGAGTTACTTTATGGCATTTTATAGTGATAGAGATCTTGGCTTAGCATTTTTAAGACAGGGAACAAGTTCCTGTTTTTGGAATGTGTTTGGAGTTCAGTGGGCACAACATCTGGATATGGCTTGAACAGCTGGCAGACTTGTTGGGGAGCATCTGCCTCCTATTACAGCTACTTTTCATTGAGGCAGATTGAATGTGGCATTTGAAAGGGCTCATTGCATACATGGAGATTTCTCTGATCATTATGTGACAAACTAATTATTTAAGGGCACAGATTTTCCCTGTTTTCATGTAGGGCCTGGTGCACTGTAGATGCTGTCAGAGGCAAATGCAGGAGACATTAAATATGGTCAGGAGCAATGTGGATAAAGAGGAAAATAATGAAGAAAATTTAGTAAAATCCCGTGTCTGTAGGTATTTACTACTGAGCTCCTAAAGTGCTTCTAAAGAACTGAACATTGTAATTTTGAAAGAAATGCTTCATTTAACAGATTATTCTATTCTGATGGATGTTTAAGATTGATGCAATTTTTAAAACACTTTCGACGTCAAACCTCTCATGACGGTGATTAATTCTTTACCTCTAGTTTTCCTTTCATTTGTTTTGATCAGGGATACTCAATTTGATAACTAAATCTAATAAAATCTCATAGTGCTTCTACAATAGTAGCATGTAATTCTGTGCTGTTATCATGAGATATGACTCAGTGATACCTTTATGGAAGAAGTAATAACTTGGATTTGGCCAGTGATCTTCCAAAATGATCATCTTATGCTGTTGTTTCTCAAGAAAGGATTTTAAGAGATTCTTACTGACTGAGGTCAACCAAAAAATGCCTTCAGAGGAAAGGTCTATGAATGGTTTCCTAACTGGTGATTATGTAGCTGTGGGTAGGAGGCTGAAACCACCTGCACCCTTCCTGCATTCTAGAATATCATTGAGACTCTGGGTCAGGACATTTTGCTGACTCATAGTAACATCCTTGCCCATCCTCATTTGTTCTGGGAATTCCATCTTTATTTGAAGAGGGAAGAAAGAGCTCTCTCTAGATGTGCAAAAGACACACCAGCAGGATGATCTGCTGAGGCTGGAGCCAGCACTCAGTCCCTTGGAGCTCGTGGGCTCGTGTTGTATTTGATCAATGAACCTCAATGAGATCAAGATTTCCAATGAAGTTTCCTAAAGCTCTCAGGTGTCTGAATGTGAAGAATTTCTATGAATTGACTGCAAGTTGCTTTCTTCCTACTCCCACCCTGACATTTGACATCCATTTTAAAACCTAAACCAGGAAGCACAGTTTGCATTCTCTGGGTGAGCTCAGTTGCATCCCTGGTTTACAAGAGGGACTGGAATATCTATTCAGGACCACTGTGGAAAAATAGTTCCTTTCTATTGTTGCTTGTTTCTGCTTCCTTGTAGCTGTTTATCCAGTTGTTCTGCTGTGGTCTTGCCACCAAGCATGCTAATGCCATTAATGGAAATGGATGAGAGAACTTCATTTGTTCCAGAGAGCTTTCCAGGAGAGGGCAGCCATAGTTAATTCTGGGTCAGTTCATGCAATCCAATGTGAATATAGATTACTGGCAGCGTTTGTCTGCAGTGCTCCATTGCCCAGCATGGTTTCTGTGCTTGCTTCTCTTAATTTGTTCTTTTGTTTGGATTGCAAGTGTGTAAAAGATGGACTTTTTCACAAATTAATGCTGGAAAAGACAACCCACATAATAGAGTGGTTAACTCCCAGTGCTGTGTACTTGCTGAAATCCAAATGCTCTTGGTAACAGTTTCCATTATGTGTCACTGTTTGCTTTATATACCTTCCAAGCCACTCATGAGCTTCTCTCCACTCCCTTACTTCAAAGATATTTTTGGAAAAGCATAGGCTAAACTGCTGCTAGAGACCTGAAAAAATCTGGAAAAAATTTCCCTGGCTCTGAAAACTTCTACTTCTTTTGTTTAGAAAGGATCAGGACAAAATGATCCTCTCTCCTTTCCTCTTTGCATAATGAGGATGCATACAAAGCCTCTCTTGGTTTGGATGTAAGGATGATAAGTTAGCACTGAGGGGCATATCCCACATGCACAGTTTGGAGCTGTGCTCATGCAGACAGCAGCACTGATGCAGATGGCATCAGGAGCTTTATTTAGTACTGCCCTCCCAGGGGCACAACTTCTGGGGCTGGGCTGGCAACCAGGATCTCTGGAAGTACACTCAGGCTTTGTATTAAGACTGCAAGGAAAATTTCCTTTCGATATTATATAGGTAACTTCCTTTCTTAGGTCAGTTCAAACCATCAAAAGCTGTTTTTCTTTTATCTTTTTTTTTTTTTTCACATTTAAAACCCCCCAACTCTATTTTCCAGCATGGCTAAGTAAAAACCATTTGCCAGACCCCTAGGTAATGTAAATCCGTGGATTTTTATAAAGTTAAAAATCTGGTCTCAGCAGTTGATAGGGCTTGGGAGGATTTTCTGTTCCTGTTTTTAGGTTGAAACACGATGCAGCTCTTTGCACTTCACATGTAAAATCACAGAATGATACGTCACTTCAGAGGTACACTGAAGAAGCCATAAAGTCCTTCCATGCACTGAATTTTGAAGACTTTCACCTTTAGTTTTTTCAACTTTCTCAACTTCCTGTACTTTACAATCTCATTTCATTTCCCAGGCATTCTACTAATGTGTATCAAACGTACCCCATAATCTCAAAATACCAAAATACATAAACCAGGCAAAGATTGTGCCAGAGAAGCCTTGTCAGATGATGCAGGGCTCTTGCCTGACGTGGAGGTTGAGGAATTAGTAATTTCTCATCTCTATGTCCATGGGTCTCTAGAAGGTGGAGCAGCCTCCATACTGTGTCTGCAGATGAGCTGATAACTCTGGCTGGCCTGTGCACAGAGCCTTGGGAAAATAATTCTTAGAAAAGGGACTTAATCAGCTGCCTCACCACGCTGATTTGCACATAATTGTGTCTGTCTTTTAAAGCCAGAGATAAAAGGACAGAATTTGACACCTGCTCATTGCTCATTTCCCCAGCAGCTCTCCAGGCTGGAGCACTGTCCCAGGGTTTGAGTGAGGAAAAAGGTTTTGGCACCCGGGTTGTCAACGGGAGGGAGAGGGGTTTGCAGGAATGCTTTGCAGCACTTGACAGATGAAGCCCAAGGCATGCCTTGCAGTCTTGGGTATGGAGAGGATTTAATTTTTTACTCTGTCTAGCTGAACTCAGTGTTTCTTTTCTTCTTTTCCCACAATGTCATATCTGCAGTTTTATTTAAACTCAGAATTTTCATCCTCTGTGCCCTCTGTTGTGCTGATATTTGAGGTTTCCTTTCGCTCAAAATGCAGTGATGGGAAAGAAAGGATTTCTAGGCTCTTACTTTAAGCCTTTTCTCAGAGAATTCTCCTTTAAACAGCATTATTTTTATTTCAATTTACTTTTCCTTGTGGTTGGGTTTTCTTTTATCCCTTCTACACTCTTCCTGCATGTCCTGTAAATCCTCAGGCTTTACATTTGGTTTAGTGTAAGAGTTATTCCTGTAAGAAGCTGGTACCTCAATGAGCCAGCATGGGGATTTTGAAAACTTACAATTAAGATGTTTTGCTTTATCTTCTGGAAGTCACCTTCCCCTCTTAGTTCTTTTTGGTATCTTATTAGTTCATTTCTGCTTAGTGAGAACTCCTTACTTCACTTCCCAGGACAGGTTAACCTCCCTAAAATGTTTCAGAATCCCCATGTGGAAAGCTGGAGCAGTGCTCACTTCCTTGCCCCATCAGATTTGAGATCTCAGATACATAAATCAATAATTTTTTTATTTATTTAGAGTTAGGTTTGGTTTTCTTTTTTTTTTTAATTTAATTGTTTCTGATTCTCTAGCAGTGCCATCTTCCCATCCCAGGAAATTAGGTCTGTGTAGTTCTAGGTGCCATACAAATTGTTCTGCTAAGCTCTTAGGAACATGAGTATTGTGGTCCCTAAGAGGATAGATATAGATATAGATATAGATATAGATATAGATATAGATATAGATATAGATATCTATAGATAGATATCTATATCCAGCATTTTATATCTATCTATCTATCTATCTATCTATCTATCTATCTATCTATCTATCTATCTATCTATCATCTATATATCTATATCTATATCTATATCTATATCTATATCTAATCATCTATATCTACATATCTATATATCTATATCATCCATCTGTATAAATATATAGATATATACACACACATGTAAATATATATGCCTGTGTTGTATACTACAAATATAAATATGGTATATGTAAAAAAAAGGTGAGCAGGGAGGAGGAATAGGAAAAATAATATCCCAGATTGATGAAAGAGAAGTAGTTTTGCACACAGGTTGTACCCCACAGGTGACAGTGAGCACAATTTGCCACCTCTGCAGCAATTCTCACCAGGTTTCTGTGGTTATTGCTGTGTGACCTCAGCAATGGGTTTCTGCTGGCACAGGAATAGATGGGTCATTGTGTGGGAATTGAGCCTGGGCTGAGCTTTACTGCCATATCTGGAAAGCTGGGAATGAGATCCATGCAAGCTGCCATGTGCACATAGCCAGGTCATGGACCTAGAGGATGATATTTGGTGCAGGGACTTCAGGAGAATAGAAAGTCTGAAGGTCTCAAAAGCAGAGATGAAGTGACTTTAATTTTTAAGGTGTATAATCCAGTTAGATCTCAGAGGAGAGCTTGGCAGTGCAGGCAGAGCAAAAAGGTCAGTTTTGGAGAAGTTCTCTAGAAAGTGGCATCAGGATTTAATCACAGGCTGTGGAGGTATGAGTCATGAGAGGATATCAAGTCAAAGTGAAAGCTGAGATTGGCAGGAAGGAATCTGATTTTATTTCTGAAATTAAGACAGGTATGGGGAGAAAAGGACTTAATGAAAAATTCAGGAGCTAGGTTTTGAGCATGTTCAGTTTTAGAAGTAGTAAATTATTAACAGAAATATCTCCAAAAAAGGCCAAAAGTAGTTTGGTTTGATGACTCTAAGCTTAAAGATTTCTTGTTTTCTAGAAACTTGATTGTTATTTGAGTGTTCATATCCAATCTAGCAAGGAAAACTATGGATTTGTGTCAGAGAGGATTTCTGGAAACTTCCATCTACACCTATCTATTACTGCAGTTCTTTTGTGCATTCAGATTGGATTTTGAGACAGGTCATGATATAGAAGCAGGATGCAATCAGAATAAAGAAGTCATAGTAGGGTTTGAGAGTTTCTATCTTGCACCTGCCTGGATTATTGTCTCATGCTTTAATGCAAAAGTGAACTAATCATACAAGGGGAAAATGGGAAAAAATTAAGACAATCCATTGGCAAGTGAAACAATTAACAGTCATCAGACTGAAATATGCTGTGAGTAAAATTCAAAGAATCTTCATGGAGACTATGTTCATTTAGGGGGATCCCCAGGGTGTGGACATTGGGCACAGGTGGTCTGGTACCCACAGGTCTGCCCTGCACAGAGCCCCATGATGGCAGTGGCTGTGCCTGGCCCTGTTGGTGCCCTCATTTAGCTCAGCTGGGTGCATTTCAGTCGTGGCTGGGCTGAAGGAGGCCTGAGAGGCTCAGTGTGCTCCTGCTCATGTTTACACAGCCACTGAGATGTGGTAAATCATCTACCTGCCTGTTAATGGGGGGTTATACATTATCTCGTACCAGGCTGTGCCTGGTCTACAAAGACACAAAAATTCTTATGGCCTGGATATCTCATGCAGTGTCTCATGAGGTTTTTAAAGACAAGTATGGAAAATGAGTCACAAGCCCACAATTTTTTTTTTCAAATAGTCAGTATAACTTTTTTTTACTTAAAGCATCTTGCTCTGGTGTCTCCGTGCATCTGGGCATGGAGAGACTGCTGTCTCATCTCTCTTCTCACCTGAATTTGAGTTCCTTCTGCTTGAGACATTACCTCAGAGATCTCTTCCTACAGGCCTTAAAAAAGACAATTATACTACACATAGGATTAGTTTAACCAGCAACTTAAAAAAACCAAAAACAACTCCTTGTTAGGTGTTACCTCTGTAAGAACCCAGAGCACCACTCTGTGCTTGTTGAATGGGTAATGCAGAAAATACTGTTTTGACTTGAAATGGTGGAAAATACAGAGAGAAAAGAAAATCCACTTCCATATTGCCTAATTCCATTATATTTTGGGTAATTAAGCTGTGTGGCTGAAGTAAAATTTGACTTTGAATGCACAAAATTGAGTACAGCAGCCTGGTTTTGTGTCTCTGCTATTAAATAGCCTTGCTTCTCCTGTGAGCAGTTGTAGTTCACTGCCATCTCCATGGCAAACGCGCCACAATCACCACCCTTGTCACTGATTTGCAGAGCAGGTAACACTCCCTGGAGGTCTGCAATCCATCCAGTGTCTAGACTAAACCTGCTTTGAGGCTGAGACATGCTCCCAAAACAGCACAAAGTGCTATAGGCTCCTTTTTTACCATTAACTTTTGCAGCCACAAGTCA
Organism: Melospiza georgiana; assembly: GCF_028018845.1. Lineage (NCBI taxonomy): Eukaryota > Metazoa > Chordata > Aves > Passeriformes > Passerellidae > Melospiza > Melospiza georgiana. Next base: position 149,995,939 of record NC_080430.1, on the reverse strand, counting down.
GACACTCTGACAAAGTTGGCATGAGGCTTTTCAAAATCTCTTCTACAGAGGGAGAGGTTTGTCCAACATCCATCACTGCAGAATGGCAGGAAAAAAAAAGGGATAAAATTTAAAGTCTCATTAAGCAACCAGTGAGGAAAGAGGTGATTTGCTTTCAGTGAACTCTGGGTTAAGTTATGCCATGGTGTGATTTTTAGGTTTGTCCTGTGCAGACCCAGAAGTTGGACCCAATGATCGTTGTGTGTTCACTTCTAATTCAGGGTATTATATGATGCAGTTCAATTCTTGCAGAGGTTTTGCACAAAGCTGCCAATATACCAAAACCAGTGTTATATGATACTTCCTCATAGGTTTTAGTTTTGTTTAAATGTATTATAGGGCTTTTTTCCCTCTCCATTTTTTCCCCAGGCTGGATTAGAATGCTCTGAAAGTAGTCCTGACACAGACAAGCTATAGAAATAAAGTTTTCAATAACTTAAAATAAAATGCAAATGCCAGGCTTGTGAAATTTCAAACACAAGGCACACACTCTATGCCAGCCTGACCTCCAGGCTGTGTAGCAGATAATAAAAAGAAATTTTGTCAAACCTGCTTGTGATTAACAGACAAAAAAGTGTTAGCCCACGTTCATAAATGAGACTATTTCAGCAAGATGGGGCCATGTCATGGAATATTTTAAAATAAGTCAAGAGGAGCTCAGGCTTACTGTAAAACACAGAGCTTTGAGCATCTTAAAATCTCAGAGATCTGCCCTTGTGCATTTAGATTAGGGCTGGGCACAAGCAGAATAAACTCTGAAGTGATTTTTCACTTGATAGCAAATTGGGCAAAGCACCAAATCACAGGTTATCTTGGCTGCCAGAGGATGAGACAAGCAGGTGCCATCCATGTGCCAGCAGTTTCTTAGGGAAGGAGAAATGTCTGTCATAAAAGGCATGTGTGAAGTAAAATAACTCCCACCAAAACCAGGGAGGTTAAACTGAACTGACACATTTCTGAAATAAATCTGTGCTTAATGTGCATTCAGGTTTTAAGATCCCAAGCAGAAGCTGGAGGCAGTCAAACCCCAGAGTCACGTTCATGATTCCCTCCTCAGCTAGCATGACCCTGTTTTGTGGAGTTAATGGAAGAAGGTTGTGCCACATTTAAATGTTCATAGCCAAGATCAAGGAGTGCTAAAACTGAATGCTGGTCACATGTCTTGGAGTTTAAAATTGGACATAAACATTGCACTGATTTGGAGGAAGGAATCTTCCTCAGGACAAAGGACAAGGTTGAGGAATCCTTTTGCAATGAGGCCCAGGGGATGCTGCAGCATCCTCAGCCCGTTGCCATCACAGAGTTAAGAACAGACACCAACTGGGAACAATTTGGCAAGAAAGATAATGGGACCAGTTGGGATCTGTCATCAGCATACTGGGCACTGCAAAAGAGTGATTAAATAGGAAGACACGGACAATTATCAAACACTAATTGCTTATTGTTGCTAGAACTAGATTTTAAATGTGTTTTTCTTTTTAATTGCTTTTGGAGAGAAAAAAAAAAAGTGTCCTTAATTTAATTCTAAAATGTTTGGGAATGGGAAGTCTGCCAGGAACGGGGCAGCTCAGAGGTCCTGTGAAAGCAATTGTCTCTTTCACCAGCCTACATTCATGTCCAGTTATCCGATCCTCTGCCAGCTTTCCTGTTTTCTGGTTCATGCCCCAGTGTTGGCTGAAGGTCTCTGGGTTGTTGGTGCTTGCAGGAAGCTGCAATAGTTTGTTCATATCCTTTTCTGTATTTTTCATTCACCACTGTCCAAGGGCCTTGACCCAAAGAGGAGCTGAACTCTGCAGGTCTGCAGGGAGTTTGGAGAAGCAAAAGCTGAGTATGAGGGCAGTTTTCAGAACAGGACTAGCAGTGGTTGACAAGGTGAGATATCTGTGTAGTCTGAAGCTGTTACAACAAAAACATCTGTATACTTCTGTGCTCTGGTGCTGCTGACTGCAGGGAAGTTCAGCAGGGGCTGGATTTGCCTCACTATTGTATCAGTTTAACAATGGATGAATATGAGGATGTTATTCCAAATTAAGATGTTCAGGTTTGGTGCAGGGAGCAGGTCCACATAATAGACAGAAAGTTTAATGCAAGTATCTAAGAGGGTCTTGTGTTATTAAATAACCATTCAGCATTTTCCTGATGAAAGTGACAGGGAACACATTTTCTATATTCATAGAAATATCTTTTGTATGGATGTATTCAGCTCTGAAAGGGCTGCAGGACCTCATCATGCACAAATGAATGTAACCAAATCTGCCTCTCTGTGTGCAAATAATTTGCAGGAATGGTTTGGAAAATGAAAGGAAACTGCTCTACATTAGGAAAAACAAGTGCAAAGAGGGGAAACAGAAGCAGTGTTTAGGTTCATACTTCAGAGGAACACAGGAAAATCCAGGGGTCCTGTTGTCTCAAGAATGCCACATGTCACCTGCTCCTCTGAGCTGCCCCAAAACCCAGAATGATGAATCTGGTGCTGACTTGACTCAGAGCATGAGGGGAGGGATGGGAAACTTGGTTGTGTGGACACTGCTCTGTACAGAGAGTTTGCCTCTAGTACAGACTTTTTCCTCCTTTCTGATCTTTTCTTGCAGCTGCATAAAATGTAAGATCAGAAATTGAGAGAATTGATTAAACCTATTTCTGAATAAATGATTTCAAAAAGAATTCCCTTTTCAATGTTAAGTTTCTTGCAAAGTCCTAAACAAATACTCTTGCAAAAAAAGTTAAGAAAAAACAAAAGAAATATATAGAAGTTGTTCCAGACATCATGGCTGGCCCTTTCTGTGTTCTTTTAAGGCAATTAGAAGGAAAGCTGGCCTGAGCAAACATTTTAATCAGCTTTTTAGATTTTCTGAGCACAGAAAAACGGAATCATTCCATGAGATCTTAATTGCAGCAACTCTAGCATGGGTCTGGGTCTTTGGCTTTCCTCCATCAAAGTACCTGATGGGCATTATCCAAAGATGTCAGTGATGCTGCTGCTCCTCTCCCCTCCCCAGGCCATGGCTCTCCTGGTTCACGGACCAAGATAAGTGAAATTAGTATTTTTTAATTAAAAATTGCAATGGTTGATTAACAGAGTACCCTAACTATAACAGCAAAGCTAGGCAAGACTTGATTTTCTGGTTTTTCTTTTATGTGAGCAGTATTTACTCATCTGGGCATCTCATGCCTTGAGTTTTGTTGGCCAGCTTGTTTGTGCAAAGCCTTTCCTCTGTGAGGTGTTTGCTCAGATTCCTCAGAGCTGCAGAGAATGGCAGAGGCCAGTGCAAGTGCATCAGCTGGGGATTCAACATCCAGTGTAAAGGGAAATATCCAATGGAAATTTCTCCATCCCTCCCCTGTAAAGATCAGCAAAACCACCCTGCCTTTCTCTGCAGTTCGGTTTTTATTGAAATCAGCTCAAAAATGAGTGAGGAGAGAAAACATTGCTGAAATATGCATTTCCACTGGGATTAAATGTATTTGTATGTGACTTTCCAAAATTAAACTTGGACAGTGGCAAAGAGGGACTTGGGTGTGAAAATGCAATTAGCCATGACTCAGGACTCTTGATATGCAGGGGGACCAATGAGTTCTTGCATGGGAACTTGAAAAAGTGGCAAAATCAACTTACTGTGTGTTAATATGAGCAGAGTAAATAACACAAAATGTTATTAATGTTTGATGTTCAGTTCCAAGCAGCTCCTTTGGGTGATGTAGACACAAGTGCACCTGGCAGGTGATGGTAAATGATGTTTTTCTTGTGGAATAGTAATTGTCTTTCTGATAGTAACATTCATTCCCTTTTCTTGAGAGTTCTGAGGTCCTGAAAGGAAGACATTATAAGAATTCTGATGTGTTATTTTTACATAATGGTCTCTCACAGACTTCCTGTGGTGGCAATAAGCATCACCCATCAGCTGGGCCATGAAACAGCTTTTCCATCTTAAAGATTAATTCATGGATATCCTAAAAGGCTTGGCAAAGGCTGTCAATGAAAAGGCAAGGCTTTCCAATCACCCTTCTCAGTGGCTGTAGCAGCCTCATCTTCCACTTTCCAAAATGTGTTGGATAACATTTTCTCTCTGGATACAATAATCATTTAGGGAAGGTCCTAGAGGGAAAAGAGAATGGTCCTGTGCCTGTTCATTAATGTGTGGCAGAGACAATGTCTCTGGCTGTGAGGCATTTTTTCATGGCTGTGAGGCACTGCAGGGTAATTTTGGCACCCAAGGATGCCAACACAAGTGGGCATTGTAGGTAAATGAGCAGGAAAAGGGGTGGGGAGGACAGCATTCTGTTGGTTTATTTCATCACTTCAAAAATTATTTAACTTTTAATTAAAGGAGTTTGGGAGATTGCTAGGTCTTTATGCTTCCCCCCCTTCTGTCATCCAAATTTTATGCTGCCACTTTTAAAATGCAATTTTTAAATGCAGTTGGAATTCAACTTGGTCCTTCTAATTTTCTCAAGAGCTGTTTCCCTCGTATCTGAATCTTCATAGGATGGAGACACAGCCACGACTGATTTCTGTGCTGGTGACTGCATCTTCTGATTCAGAGCTCCTGTGCTCTGGAGCCAGTCATGATTCACTCTCACAGCAGTGGTGTGAGCAGTCTCAGCTTTTCTGTGCCATCTGTGTGAGGGAGCTGAATCTGCAGAAACGGGACCCTGTGCACATGGCTTCTCCTCTGCTCATGGGTGAAAATATTAAAGCAAATCCGTCTGGTCCGTGAGATGTTTTCTGTGTCAGGAAGGGAGTAAAGCTGCCTGTCAAACCAAGCTGTTCTCCCTGATGAAAGGGGGCTGTTTTTAAACACTCCTTTCCATAGTATTTTGCACGCCAGCCATGTGTGCTCTCTCATCTGACATCTCATTGAGATCCTTGGCTCTGGTACTGCAGGAGGGAAGTGTGTTCTGGGAAGGGCAATTATCTCTCAATATGTACACAAACACATGTGCACACACACACACTTTTAAATCAATCTAAAAAAATTGAATTTTTCTATTTTTTTTTATTTTTAGGAATGAGAAAAAAAATTAATCTGGTTGAGCCAGACTTAAATGCTTCCCTTTTGCTTGGATTTTCTATTTTCTCATGAAGATATTAGAAAGAAATGCTCTGAGCTATTATTAGATACAAAGGTAGAGATAGAGGGCAAAGGGTTCATTTACAATTCTTACAGCAGACCATTGAAGCTAAGAGGCAATTGATGAGCAGCTTGAAAATATAGATTCATCCACTAAGCTTAGGGAGTATTTCCAAGGGTTTGTGATGGTCTGGGGATCTAACCCTTTGCACAGGAGTAAAACCCACTAGGTGGAGAAGCAGAAAACAAGTGGGTGGTTGTTTTTTTTTTTTAGTTAATGAAAGGAGTCACCTTGCAGGGAGAAGCTTGGAAACAGGAACTGATATAAAGTAATGAATTGATATAAATGCACTGCTTTTGAAGGAAGCAACTGGACTTCAGCTCTGTGCCAGGAGATGGGGAAGCATAAAGGTTATATACAGACACACATTCTTTGTGTTTTGGTATTGGAACCAGGACATTCCTCTGGCTGCCCTGGATGATTCAAGACCCTGGCAAGAGGCTCAAAGATTTATAAGCCACAGGAGTTTGAGTAGAATGATAGTTAATTTGTCACAGGGTGAAAAAGTAGAATTTTGGGGATTTAGAATGGGGGTTCAAGAAGCAAGATGGAGGAACCTAGGCATCTCCTCCTCCTCCTCCTCCTCCTCCTCCTCCTCCTCCTTCTTCTTCTTCTTCTTCTTCTTCTTCTTCTCCTTCTCCTCCTCCTCTTCCTCCTCCTCCTCCATCTTCTGCTGTGATGATGACACTTTTTCATTGGTTTAAAATAGAGACAGACTGTCTAACATAGGTTATAGGTATTGAAAAATTGTTGTAAATAAAGCACACATAGTTCTTAGCATAAAAAATAACATAACACCACCCGAAGGGCACACACTGTGCCACAACCTGACCTGCAGGACAGACCTCAGCATGTCAGGGAAAGAATGTAACAGATAAGAAAAAATAAACAACCTTGAAAAGCAGAACCAATGAATCTCGGTCGCGGAGCTGGGAAAAAGAGACTTTCCGACACCTCGGGGTCATCCCAACCACAGAAACCCGAGATTTTGGGAAACCCAAGTCAGTTAATGCCAGATAATGGGATACCATTATAACCCCTACTTCACCTCCATGATCTCAGGGCAATACTGCAGGAAGCAGATTGATCACGTTGGGCAGGACAGCCCATGGCATTAGAGTGTGCTGCTGCAGGAGAAATCCAATGCCATAAAGGTTTTCTAGCCCTTCCCTAAGACGCAGTGGGTGATTATCACTTCCTTTCAGAGAATCACAGATATGGGCAGGGACCTCTGGAAATCACTGTGGTCCCATCCCTGCTCAAGCAGGGCCACCTAAAGCCCCTTGCCATGGACCATGTGCAGATGGGTTTTGAGAATCTGCAGGGATGGAGACTCCACAACCTCCCTGGGCAACCTGTGCCAGTGCTGGGCCACCTTCACAGGAAATAAATTATTTCCTGGTCGTCAGAGGGAAGCTCCTGTGTTTCAGTGTGTGCACAGTGATCCTGCCACTGGGCAGCACTGAGTCAAAGAGCCTGGCTCTGTCCTCTCACCTCCTTCCAGGTGTTCATCTATGTTGCTGAGATTCCCTGGAGTCTTTCCCAGCCTGAGCAGTGCCAGTGCTCAAATCCTGTCCTCGTGGGAGGGATGCTCCAGTCCCTTAATCCTCCTCATGGCCCTGCATTGGAATCTCTCCAGTGTGTCCCTGTCTCTTGTAATGAGGAGCCCAGAACTGGACTCAGCACTCCAGGACTCTTCAACAATGCTCTAATTGTCAAAAAAAAAAAAAAAAAAAAAAAAAAGAAGAGAGAGAAAGGAAATTTTGGAACAGGGGCTGTTCCTACTGGGACACCAGCACTGGTTTTGGATAGCTTCAGCTTGAACACTGAAGGGGTTTTTTTGTTCTCTTTTTGCCAAACCTCTTGTATCTAACACTGCTGGATTTGGGCAGCTCTGGTCGAGGAGAAGTTTTCATCTGGGTACCTCAGCTTTGCTGGCCTGACCTCTGGAATAAATGTTCCTTTCTGAACTTTTTTCTTTTTTGGCAATAACTTTAGTTTGTTTTTTATCCAGTGGCTGTGTTGAGGCTTGTTCAGTTTGCCAGGCTAAAGGGCATCACAAGAACATGCATCATTTTGCACTTTTTGTCCAAGGCAACAAAACAAAGCAAAGTTAAAAAAATCATTTTGGTGTAAATTTTTTTTCTGTGAAAACTCCTGGAGCATAAAAATAGTGTCTTTCCTTGAAGAGGGGATATTACTCATGTAAATCCAATGCAGAGGAATAATATGATGCATGTCAAAAGGCAAGCATCCAAGGAGGAGCAGGAGTGATGGAAATGCCTCATGGGCATATGAGATTGTGGGGATAGGTATTCATACAAAGGATTGTTTCTTACATGTGCCCAGGGCTTTCTCTTATCTCTGAACATGAACCCATAGTGAAATAGAAATGTTCCTGTATTAATAGTGCATTGGAGATAACCCTCATCTGAAAAATACAGTAATACTGCACAACTGGGAACCCTTTCAGAGCAGGGAATTGGACTGGCAATTTCATAGTGTGTTGGTAATGAAGCATTTTGGTTCTGTATAAGCAAATGGGCAAGGTTAATGGACACATTACTCTGGCTGTCATTGTCCCAGCAGTAACCAATTTGGAGGCTTTATATTTTCTGCTGTCCCAGTAAGGGAAAGAAAAGTAGAAAATTAAAAATAGAAATCCCAGAGTGATTTAAAGTGCAAAGAGTGAACAAGCTTGTAGCACTCCAGTATAATTTTAAAATCCTGCTCTTCCTTATAATCAGTATTTTAATTTATGTAATACATTGCAAATTCTGCCAGTATCTGTCCTGCTCCAAAAGCTCACCTCCACACAGAAGGATTTATTCTGGCTGTAACACATGAACATGAGCCTCCAGCCCTGGATCTCTCTAGCTGTTGTTTGTATTGATGGTTCCTGTTTGTATTTCCCTTCACCTCGTGCTGTTGATTTGCAGAACCGTGAGAAATGGTCTGTGGCTTTGGCCTTCAAGGGAGGAGGTTAAAAGTGCCTGTGTATATATCATAATTCTGGTGCCTGTGTATATATCATAATTTGGGTTTTTTCATAGCTCTTTCAACAGCTGTGGACAGACATCAGCCCCTCATCAGCTGGTTTTTCTCAAGCAGGTGCCCTGCACAACAGCACAGCATTGAGTTTTCTCTCCCAGGATTAACTGTCCCACACTCCTGGTTCCATTGAGGTTACTTTTTTCTTGTTGAGCCTCCTGCCAAGATTAATGCAGTTGCTGAAGCAGGTGTCCAGCCTAATGAGGACCTGTATCCTTGCTTTGCAGACATCCTGGTGGATGGCAAGGTGTGTGACTGCGACGCCGTGGTGACGTGCCAGGTGGGGGACCCTGTGCCCCTGCAGGTGAAGCTGACCAACTGGAGCAAGCACAGCGTGGGGCCCTTTGCTCTGACCATGATGCCCTACCAGGACTACCAGAATGGGGTGCACAACTACGAGCTGCAGGATGCCATCACCTTCGTGGGCTCCAACACCTTCCACATCGACACCGTGAGTTCTTTGGTGACAACTATCAGCATTTTGAGTGATGTGCATTTGAAAGGGGCTTCATTACTCTATTGTACATTTTAAAACAGATTAATTTTTTGAAATACCCATGATTATGGCAGCTTTTGCTAACAGGGCTGCTGCATTCATCTGGAATGGTCTCTGAAATGGTTTAAGACTGCAATTTCCTACCATGTAAACCACTAGTAAATTATCAGAGGCAGCAATTTCTGGTCACTCCAGATCTGGCTGAATGTGAATGGGTAACCCTAGATTGAATGTTCAATACCGTATTGCCAGTCCCTTGAGTCTCCCAGCACAGCCTGCAGTAATAGATTTTAAATAACTTTTTTTTTCCTTCAGTCTATAAGAAACATTCCCCAGGCTGCACCAAGGAACTCAGCAAATCAGTTCTAGTCAGGTCCTGAGGAAACACAACAGACTGCAAAAAGAAAATGCTAAGCATTAATGGCCAATCTGATGAGCTGGTTCATTTCCTGGATGCTTAGCATACTGTTATAAAACCATAAAGAAATGCATAAAATGAGGCAAAAAAAAAGGCCTCTTTTTAAAACAATTGAGATTATGATTTTTCTCTCAATTTCTCTAGAAAATTCAAGTCTAGGAGCCTTTTGCTTCTAAGGCAAGAAAAATAAAGATAACACCACTCTCTCCCACATCCTTCCCTCCCAAAAATACAACAACAAAATACCTGGAATGAAAATTCACAGGCAATGCTGCAGAATGGAATGAGAAGCATTTCTGGTAATTCATGAAATAAACATGAGGAATGGGGTGAGTGTTTGGGATTGTGCTTAGGACCTTTGTTTAGGTCAGCTCTTCAGATTGTTAATAAAATGTACCTGTCAAAATTAAATATATAAGTGAACTTTAGTTAGAAAGAAATGAAAGGTTAATAACAGAGACAGTCACCATGCATATTTTTCAATTATGCATCGCAGAAGAAAATATTTCTAAAAGCTAATGAGCATGAAATATACCATCAGCTCGATTTTTAATGGGGGCTAACTGCATTCTTGTAGCTGAATAATTTAAATACGCCAACAGAAATCATCCAGGGATGGCTTTCTTTGACTCTGGTTCTGATAATGTGGAGTTTTTAATCAGAGTGGTGGTGTTTGGATGCCCAGCTGCCAAAGGGCCTGACCCTCCAGACTAATGAGGGAAAAGGGAGATGTCAGTGTGATGTATTCTTACCTTCTGATTGAGTCTCCTAGGGGGCAGAAAGTCGGGAGGTCGCGTCTCTGGTGCCTGCCCAGGCAGCCTTCTCATACGTTCCGGTCCCTGCCTTTGCCCCATTGCTCAGGAGTTTGACATTTCTCCTGTAAACACAATCCCCAAGAAGTTAAAAATAGAATTGTTTTCTGCGGCTTGTCCTCCTCTCCATACAAAAAGGTGAAATGAACAAAATGTCGACTCTTAGACAAGAAGGGTTACATTTCACTGTGTGTGGTGCTGGCACCACACAGGCTCCAAGGGAAAGTGCTTGGTCACCTTCTTTGGGGTGTAGAGCCTTGATTGTGGAAGAAAATCCTTTATGTCTGCCAGAGGCCCTTTCTTACCTCATAATGACTAATTTAGAATAGATTTCAGAAAATTCCACCTGTCTGGGGGCGGGAAATGAGGGGAAGCCCTGGTTTGTGCATTTGATGCTTCAGGGAACAACCACCATGCTCAGAATTGTGCTTTTGCTCTGAGTTTGGCCAAAATTCAGACAGGCACTGGTTAGAAAAGCAAAGAAGCTCATGGCTGAGTGGGATGAGAGACAACCTGAGTTTCTCTTTTTTGTAAACAAAAGTTGAGATACAGGACCAGATTCCCTGCTGGTTTTCAACTCAATGCTGCTGTATGGAAGCTGTAAAAAATGTCCCCATCATTTTTTTAATCTGAGGTCATGGGCACTTGGCTATTTTTCTTGTTTAGTGTAAGTGGCTTGAGGTGCTGTCCTTTCCCAGCTGCTTGTGAAAGATGCTCCCCTCTCCCCCTGCAGGCCCATCAGGACAGATGCTGCGAGAACTTATTTTTGTGCAAAGTTGTCCAGTTTAGCAAAAACCACCTTGGTCAGCAGTTTAGGTTAATTGGGCTGACTTCACACTGACACTGGCACAAGGATGCTGACATGATTTATTGCAGGGCTGAGCTGGGTGGGAGGGAGGATGGAGAATCAAGTCTGGTTTGGTGCATCACTGATGCGTGGTCAACAACGAGTGGGAGCATCAGGTATTGCAGCAAGGGCAGATACTTCTCACACCCTGAAAATTCACTCTGTTGTCATGCAGAAACTTCATTATTGGTACAAAAAAACCCCAACAGATCCCTCTGCCTTCCTAAATGTTAAGTCTCATGCTCAAAATTCACTGTTATTTTTGATTCCAAAAGTCTCAAAGCAGTTTCTGCTGCTACCTGGAAGACAAAGGACATATATGGGAATTTTCAGGATGCACCTGCTGCTTTGCAGTGTGAATATAAATTGTTGAAAGTGTAAAAGTCACACAGTTTTGTATTTCCCTTTCTTGTGGCTTGAAGTCCAAGTTAGATTTATCTTGGAAGTAATGTAGTGATGCTTATTCACCTCTTTGTGCTTTTACCTCAGTTTGATGCAGCAGCCTGGGTTTGTGTCACAAAGTCTCTGCTGGATATGATACTTCAAAAAGCAAAGTCTTTTCTGGAAAATTTTTGAAGGATATTGAGTTATTTCCAGACATTTTAAATTAAGTAAAGTCTGCATTTTAAAGCATAACTTCTAATTTGGCTAACCTTACGTTTCTCTGTATTTGACAGAAAAAGTGACTTTCCCCATTATGACTTAAATATTTAACATTTTTTATTCAGTGGGTGATTTTGAAACATGAATTAACATGGTGGAACTTACACATTAAAATACAGTGCATTTTTTTTTTTTGTGTTGCTTCACTACATAAAGTTTATCTTTTACTCTGTTATTAATTTTTCTTAGTGCTTACCTCTGTTTTTTGTTGAATAATTAGTTGATCAGACAGAGTTGGTTTTTTTACAAATTGAAACCAAAAATATTGCCTTCTGTGGAGAATCCTGTAACTCCCAGCAATTCATCCTCTCTTGTTGCCCCTGCTTGTGCCATCACTTATCTTCAAGCAGGATTTTTTCCTGTGTGTGTTATCACACGCAAGCTCAAGCGATTGGTAGTGGGAGATGAGGAGAAATTCATTAGTAGATGGTCATTTTGAATCAGCTCAGAAGCCATGGTGAACATTTGCTCACTTCTGGCAGGTCCTCTGTGGCCCATCTGGAACAAATTATTTTTCTTGGCACTGTTTTATTCACACTGTAAACTCTTTGGGGCAGCGAGCAGTAGCTGGCACCAGCCCTAATCTCCAACTGAGCTCCCTAAGTACTACAGCAGTATAAATAAGTAGTAATTAGTTCTAAGCAATCACAGTCCCACATGGTAGCCTAAATCAGGGAAGGATTAGGATGCAGCTAGAAACTTAATTTTTCTCCTATCTTGGTGCAACAAAGGACTAATGTGGACTTTTTTCCCTCGATTTTTGATCATTATTTTCTGAGGTACAAGCTGCTCATCTTTGTTTCCATGAATGGTGGAATTTTAATAAAATCTATTTTAACTCTGCCCTGGCTCAGGAGTGTCAGCATCCTGATGAATGATTCAGCAGACACACAGGCACAGATCTGGGCAGTGGCACATCAGAGCTGCTGGGCTGGAGGACAACACGAATTTGGTCTGGGTCAGGCACGAGTTGTGCTCCTCATGGCTGAGCTGGGTCAGGCACTGCAGGCTGTGGGGTGCTGTGTCCTGCCAGCCATGGAGGTGACCACCTGAACAAGCCACTCTGAGTGGCTGAGCAAATCATCAGACTAATGCAGTTGTCTAGTTTGGAAAGACAGGAGTCTGCTAAGGAAGGCAGGAGCCTCCCCTGAAATGGAGAATGTAAACCCTCCCCACCCCTCCGAATTGCTATAAATTTTAAATTAAGGGGCTCTCAGGCAAAAAATATGGGAGCAGGAAATAACAGTTCTTTACTAGGGAAAGGAAAAAAATTAAAAGGATAAAATAAACAATGCAGTACACTAGAAAAACACTGATAGAGTCAGAACCCAACCTGACACCCTGTGGGTCAGACTGTTGGTACCAGTCCAATTGGCTGCAGCCCTCCTGCAGTGTCAGGGGTAGTTCTGTTGGAGCAGGGGGTGCTGCAGAGAAGGATGCATTCTTCCTCTGAAGATCCAGTGGAAGAAGAGGCAGTTGCTGTTCCTATGGGGAATCCAGTGGAGAAAACCGTGCTGGTGTCTCAAAACCTCTGGATTGTATCTGGGTAGCAATGTTTGGCTGCTCCCTCTGGGCGGAGCATCTCACAATGGGATGTTCTAGTTCTTATCAGTCATGCAGTGACATTCAATAGTCTGTTATCAGCAGATGTCCCCTACCAAGGGAGGTGTGAATGTGGTCACTCAAAGAGAGAGATAAAGCAAACTGCCCACTTGACAAAGATAATCTGCCATACAGATGGTAACGGAATACATCTTGCAGTGCAATCTGGAACAGCAGTGTTGGGAACATTTTGCCTCATTCTGTGTTTGATCAGGTGAGTCTTTGTGTTGAACAGCTGGATAAGATGTGGACATCCACTTTACAGACACTTGGGTGGATTCAGTTCCAGACTGAGACCCCTGAATGAGCAGGTTCCCAGGGGTGCTGCCCCACTAAGCTCCAATGAGGCCATGGAGGTGTGGTCTGCAGCAGCTAGAACCTGGCTCAATAACACAGGGCTGAGATGCCTAAAAGCAGATGTTTGCCATCATATAGGTGCTGTGGGTATCCTACCAGCCACCAGATGCTGCCAGAAATCCTGTGAGACCTCCTGGGCATCTTCCCAGTCCTCAGTGCCTTAGACCATCCCATTACCTGTGTTTAGGTAACTCTGTTCTGGCTCTGCAGGCTGCCTGGGGAGACCATTCTGTGTCTGCTCCACTGTCTCATTGACTGAGTATCCTCCTTTTGTAGTAGGACCTTGGACACCTTTTACTCCTAAATGTAGGTTAGACCTCAAAATTAGTCCTGTGCCTGGTGTGGCAGCTGGGCTGGATGTGACCCTCTGCTGCCCTGGCTGCTGCAGCTGGATGTCTGATCTTTTGGGAATCTTTGTAGGCACGCCACTGGAGACACAGCCTTACTTTCCAAAGTTGGTTTCTGTTTAGAAGGAAACATCTGGTAACTTCTGCAGAGCCACCTGCACTTGAGCAAGGCAAAGGTTTCAAGCTCATTTTGCTTCCCTGTTTCTTCTCCAAACCACAAGTGTTGATGCAGTGGTGGTGGCACAACAGAAGTGGGTAGAGCCCAAACTGTCAATGTTTGGTGTTGATGCCAATGAACCTGGAGCCACCTCCCTGCTTGCCAAGGGCTCTGAGCTGTGCTGTCACAGACATTCCTTCGTGGTGCAGCCAGATGAGGAGGAATGGACCAGGAGCTTGAAACAGCGCAGGGTGCTCAGGAGGCTTCGTTTGCTTTTTGCCTGCACCCACTGCTGGCATTAGTGCCTGCCCCTGCCCTGCTCTGCAGGAAAGGCCACATCAGCTCCAGTGAGGCAGAAATCAGGCAGGCAGCCCTGGGAGAAGGGCAGGGGAGCACGAGGGGACATGTTTGGATGTTGTTCTGCGTGTCCAGACGCGGTGCCAGAGGGCAGGAGCTGTTACCCAGCCAGAGAGGAGATGCCAAGGACAGGGTCAGGGGAACAGCTGTGCCTGCTCTGATCCCTCATGTGGATGACATGATGATGGTACAAGTTTGCTGTAGGTCAGCAGAAGTGCCCAGCACCAAAACCAAAGGGAGCCTGGGCTCTCCAGCTCTGAGGATGTGAACAGAGAGCTCCTTGTGCAGGAGCTGCAATTTAGAGTCATGGAAGCACAGAATGGTTTGGGTTGGAAGGGAACTTAAAGCTCACTTCATTCCAGCAGGGACACCTTCCCCCATCCCAGGTTGCTCCAAGCCCCACCCAGCCTGGCCTTGAACACTTCCAGGGATGGGGCATCCATAGATTCCCTGGGCAGCCTGTGCCAGGGCCTCACCACCCTCTCAGTAATATCTACATCTATCTATATCTATATCTATATCTATATCTATATCTATATCTATATCTATATCTATATCTATATCTATATCTATATCTATATCTATATCTATATCTATATCTATATCTATATCTATATATCTATATCATCTATATCTCTATCTATCTATCTATCTATCTATCTATCTATCTATCTATCTATCTATCTATCTATCTATCTACCTCCTAAATTTCCCCTCTTTAAATTTGATTCCCTTAGTCTTTGTCCTATCCCTGCACATCCTGATGGAGAGCCTTTTCCAGCTTCTCTGTAGCTCCTTCAAATACTGGAAGGTGCTGTGAGGTCTCCACTCAACGTTCCCTTCTCCAGGCTGAACAACCCCAACTCTTTCAGCCTGTCTTCACAGAAAAGCTGCTCCAGTACCTTCAGCAGCTTTGTGGCCCCTCTCTGGATTTCTTCCAGTTTAGGGAGGTCTAACAAAGCAGACTGATAGCCCAGGGGACTATACAGGATGATGTCTCCTGGCTAAAGGACCCAGCAGTGAAAGTTCAAAAAAAGCTTAAACAGGAGAAAATGGAAACAGCTCATTCCCTTCACTTCTGAAAGCTGCAGTGAATCTGCCTTGTGGAAAGTGGCTGGAAGTTTTCAGCTTTCTGGAATATTCTTGAGTTCCAAGCACCCCTGAAATCTTCTGTTGATCATTTGCCTTCCCCCTGTTCCCCACCGTGACCTTCCCATCATCCCTGTTCTGGTCTTCCCAAGCAGTGGCAAATTGTCCTTTAGCAAAGGGTGTCCATGAGCACTTCCCCAGTCCACACCCCATTGTTCATGTCCCAGTTTACCATATAATGACATTTTTGTAGTGGGGAACAGCCCTGCTCACCTGTCTCAGAGCCTCAGCCTTTATTGGGACTCTTCTGCTGGGATGAAGCTGCCTTTTCACAATTTTTGTAAAAATCCCATCCAGTGGAATGGCTCTGTGTTGATTTGGTGTTTTGCATTTGCTGCAGCTCAGTTCTAGGCATCCTGAAACTGGATTTAACATCTTGTGGAAGCAGATACTAATTCAAACATTATCACATGCTGAACAGTGGTGGGAGTGTTAAAGTTAGAAATTACTGAAGTGTCTTGCTGAAATGATGGACTGAGATATATTATTTGTTGTGAAGATATGGATTGTAGATGGATTTGTGATGAAGGAAGATACATAAATGTAGAAACAGTGTGAACTCTGTATATTTAATTTGGACAAGTAAAATCAGGATGGCTACTGTTTTTGAGAAGTTTGTTGCAAAACTTCATTATTTCAATGATAGTCACCCAAGTTCCTGATTAGAATTTGCAGTCAGATTGTGTCTCAGTAATAAGGGAGAATGAACTTATTGCTAAGCTGTTAAATGGTGTTTAAACCATGTATTTAGCATTAATTCAGAGATGTGATTTAGAACTTTAATAGAGATGTTGGTAAATACAGTCTAAGGAGAGATTTAGGGTGATCTCTACCTTAAACAAATTCTGGTTTGGAATCAGTGACTCTTAAAGGTTCATATTCTGTTTTGTGCTGAGTGGCACAGATTTACTGCATGAATGAATAACAGGATTAATTTTTTAAGTAACATTTTTACTAGAATAGGGACGAGATGTTTACTCCTTTTTGTATGAAAGCATTATTGAGATGTGAATCTGGAGTACTCTGAGACCCTTTGAAGGAGCTAATGAATTGCAAACTGCAATTAATTTGCTTTGTTGATGGTTTATTTGTACTGATTTTTGTGTTCTTTTTACCAGGTAAAGCCAACCAAAGACTCTGTGTACTTTGGAGCGCTTCTCTTCCTCTACACGGGCGATTTCTACCTGAACATCAAATTCCATGAAGACAGCAGCAGCAGGGAGCTGCCTCTGTCCTGGCTCTGCCTTCCCAGTGTCCACATCCGTGCCACAGAGCCCATGGCCCCAGCTCAGCTGTGAATATGGAATGTGTGAATGTGCACTGGGCGCTACTGATCACCCAGAGCACACAGCAGAGCTTGGCACAGCCTCTGCTTGACCCCAGCTTGTTTCTGTCCAATGCCAGGACACAGTCTCTGCTCTGGAGGAACAGCTGAACACTTTCTGAATTGGCTGACAGTCATTTGGACAGCTGCTTCAGCTAATTTCAGAGGGAGAGAGATTATAACTGTGCTGAAGTTTTCCTCTGTTTTCAGAAAGCCTTTGAAACTATTTGCATTATACTTCAATATGCTCCATTGATATCAGTGGTTTGAAAGAGTCTTGAGGGCTGAATTTTGGCATGTGTTTGAAGGTCTTAAATCCTGTTTGAATAATCCTGTTTGATCATTTTTTTCAGTAAGATTTGTGTGTCTGTATGAAATTCCTCCTGGTTTATGCTGGACCCATGGCATGTTCCCTTGGGATATAGATCTATGTTAGATTTGTTCACTGGCTTGCTCTTGTTCATTTGTTTGCTGAGAATTTGGTGTCTTTGGTAGCAAATAGCAGTAGTGGTGCTTTTCAGTGTGCTACTGAAAGTAAGAATAGCCTCCAGTTATTCTCTGACTCCCCTGAGCCCAGTGCCACTTGCTCCTGGTAAAGTCACTGCCTTTAGTTTGGCAGATCTATGAACTAGAAAGGAGAGAGGGTGAGGAAGAGCAAAAAGAAATTTTGTCCTTGAGAGAATAAATAAGCCAACTTTTGGGCTGCCTAAGGCTTGGCTGTGAATTTAGGCTTTCACAGTTCTGTTCTACACAGTCATAGTCACTTGAAACATTTGCAGACTTTTAAAGATCCACCAGAATTAATCAGATTATCATTAATATAACTTTTCATGAGTTTTTGCAAACTCTTCTCACCAGATTTTTCATACTGATATATTGCTTTTTAAATGTGTCTAGTTTTTTCCTTTTCTTTTTTTTTTTTTTTTTTTCTTAAAGTTTGGGATTTTTTTTTAAGTTTAATTATTAGGCAGTTAAGGCCATGGAATTCCTGAGTGTGAGAGTAGTTGTTGAATGTACAGATAATTTAGCCTATTTTTCAGAATGATGTTTTTGTACGGCGAGACATGTTTTTACCCCATGTAAAGCAGGGAGATGTTTTAGCTGTATGATTAATACATTATTTCGTGGACCATATGTTTAAAAACTATCTCAGTCTTGTCTTAAATGCACAGTTAAATTTGGTGGTAGTGTGCTTTGGGGGTGGATACACCGAGATGTGGCAGGGACACTCCAGTTGGCTCTACATGATTTAAATCCACATGCACAACCTCTCTGCAGATTCTTTGTTTCTTTAGAATTCATGCAGACATGGGCCCCACTGAATGCCTGGCCTGGCCCTTCCTGCTCATTCTGGCTGTCTGCACCAAGCCCAGGGACACTTTTAAGTGTGATTGGTGTTTCCTACAGTGCTCCAAACCCCATTCATTGCATGCTTGCAAGTGACTGTTCATCCTAAATATATTCCCAGCCTGGGGAACTGTGGCTGTAGCATGGTAGCTGCATTTCCAGTGTATGCAGGGTATTATCTCTAAAAACCTCTGTTGTGGCAGGTTATCAATGTTTGTGCTTCAGTTGTGGCTCTGGACTCAGCCTTGAAAGTGGAAGTTTTCAGTCTTGACCTGGTGAAAATCTGAGCCCTGCTGAGGATTTATTTGCAGTCATTCCCTGCTCTGTCAGGTGCCAGTGAGGTCCAGTAACAAAATCCCTGGAAAGAGGGTCCAACAGCTGAGTTGGGCCTGCTTTTCTGTGTTGGTGGAGCTTGGCTGACCAGATTGTGCCATGAGGCTGAATTCTCTGTCACTGGATAGGCAACACCCAGAAAAATGAGATCCAAGGAGAGCAGGAACTAAACCAGTATATCTTCTCTAAAAGCTTGGTTTTGACATGAGTGTCTGGACTATGTTGCACAACACTGTTGGAGTAAAATTTAAATTGGGTTTTATTCAGTGTTCCCAGAAGATAATCTGCAGATTCTAGGAATACAGCTAAGGCTTTATAAGGACCACAATGAAATAAAAATATTCTAAAGTAGATGTTGTTGTAGTCAGGATGCTTCAATTTACTCAGCTAAGGGCCTGTTCTCTAATTATTTTTCAACAGCATTCTCTGAGAAGAGAGTGTCTTGCTCTGTGGAGCCTGTTCTGGGATGCAACATTCCAGTGCCTTTTACTTATGAAGGATTCTTATCCACTGAAGCTGTTGGAATGGGAACAGGTTTTATTATAAGAAAAGCAGGCTGCATATTTTCTAGGTATCCAATATGCCATTATAAATCTGCCACATGTGCACATAAATATCAGTTCTTATGTGTGAGCTGACCCTTAAAGGTCTATCTGTTCATTATGTAGCAGACTCTGTCCCTTGTCAACTTGGATACTTAGTTGGTTTTGGCATTTATGATATCTTCCCCAGTTTTCTCAGACTTCTACTTGTCTTGGTGAAAGAGATTAAACACAAGAAGTTCTTCCTTCTGGGGGTCATTTCTAACTTGTCCAGAAGGAAGATATTTAAGTGTTAGTGTAATTTGGAGAGGGGTTGAGGGAAAGGTGCTTAAAATCACTGGGGTTGCTGTCAGGATTGGTCCTTGTACTGCTTGAAAGAAGAATGATATTTTTCTTATTTGCTTTCATTTCTTGGTACTGAAAACTTCTTTTTCTTCCTCTGAAACACCCAGCAATTATTTTGAACATGATGAGCTGAACTGTTCATTGTAAATCTGATATGAACCAGTGGTTGCAATAAATTATTCCTAATTTAAATGGCCATTGCTGAGAGCAGATGTTGATCCCATATATGAATGCACTGGAGTATGTAACTTTACCTGAATAAATACTTGTGGCTTGTAATTTACACCTCTGCCAGTCTCTTTAGTCTGTAGCCCTTGGTGCTGTTGTGTGATTTTGCTGATAATAATGTGCATCCCTTGATTCTGTGTTGTGTCTCTGAAAGGATGTGTTGGACCCTGGAACTGAAATTTCCTCTTCACTCAAGTGTGGTGTTGTGAGGTCCCTGGGACGAGGTGAGAGATGAGAATTTGGCTCCAAGTTTTCAGAAGGCTGATTTATTATTTTATGATGTTATATTATATTAAAAGAAATTATATACTAAAAATATACAAAAGAAAGAGGATATATCAGAAGGCTGGACAAGAATGAATAATAAAAGAGACAGACTAAGACAGACTCAGAGAGCCTCGACACAGCTGGACTGGGATTGGTCATTAAATTAAAACAATTCACATGCTGGGTAAACAATTCTCCAAATCACATTCCAAAACAGCAAAACAAGGAGAAGCTGAAGCTTCCCAGGAGAAGAAATCCTGGTGAAGAGATTTTTCAGAAAATATCATGGTGACATTCAAGTTTTCTCTTCCTAGATGAGCTCAGGGGTGGTGAACCCTGTCTGCTCTGTGGTGTGGCTCCTGTGTCAGCTGAGGAGAGGGAGAGGCACTCGCATGAAAGGCAACAAATGGCCAGAAGTTGTGTCCAGGGAGGTTCAGGTTGGACATTTGGAAAAGGTTCTTTACCCAGAGGGTGGCTGGGCACTGGAACAGGCTCCCCAGGGAAGGGGTCACAGCCTGACAGAGCTCAAGGAGTGTTTGGACAATGCTCTCAGGCACAGGGTGGGGCTCTTGGGGATGGTCCTGTGAAGGCCTGGGAGTTGGATTTGCTGATTCTTGTGGATCCCTTCCAACTTGGCTCAATCTGTGACCCTGAGAAATGCCTCAGTGTCCCAATACTGGTGCAGGGGGTGGTGAGGCCCTGGCACAGCTTGCCCAGATGGCTGCCCCACCCCTGGAAACACTCAAGGTTGGGTTGGACAGGGCTCTGAACAACCTGATCCAGCTGAGGATATCCCTGCTCAGGGCTGGAGGATTGGAACTGGACCTGTAAATATTCCTTGCAACCCAAAGCATTCCATGATTCTTTCACCCTTTCCATCCTTTAAGAAACAGCTCAAAGGCTGGAAGGACCATCTTGGAAGACTGAAAGCACTAAAAACCATCTGATGCCCAGCCTTGTCTGAGCTCCTTCTATCAGTCCTGGGGCTCCTGTGTTTGGATTCCCAGTCTAGAAGCTCTTAAGGATTCCTCAGTGAGGGTCAGCTGCACCCTCCCTCCCCTGATTCCTCTGGCTCTCCTGGGTGTGGGCATTTGTTTGTCCCTGGAGCTCTGCATCCCCCCTGCTTGCCCTGCACAGCCCAGAGCAGGGCTGGCTGCCACTCCTGGGCTGGAACCAAGCCCTCTGCAGCTCTTGTGTGGGCACAGGGGGCATTGCAAGGCTTTCCTACAGGTGGCTGCTTTGCAGAGCTTCGCAAACACTCGTGCTCTTTTCTCAATGCAGAAGACACAAAAAGATCTGAAAAAAATTTTTGTGTCAAGTGTTCCATGATAGCTGTTTCCTTCTGGGGTTAGGTCAGGATTCTGGGGTTGTTCAGCATTTCCTTAGCTCTCAGCTTCTCATCTTGCTCTTTCTACCTCATCCTTCCCACTGACTCTTCCACTCACTACACTTTTCTGCTTTTCTTTGTTTTTTTTCCAACAGAAAGGATCAACTTGTCCCTTTCTTTTTTTTTTTCCTCTGCATCTCTGTTAGACCCCTCCTAACACTTTGTTCATGGTGGAGAAAAAATGTTTCAAACCCAATTTCAGTTTCTAAACTGGAGTTTGATGCTGTCCTTAAAGCATCTTGAGCTATTTCAGTTGAACAGGATCTTATCTGTTTTGTTACAATCTGATGTTTCTTGTTGGAAGGACACTTTAGGCCACTGTGTTCAGGATGCATCAACTCCATAACACCAGTGGGACTTTGTGTGTAGGTGACATCTCATTTAACACACACTGCTCCCTTCCTGTCCCTGTGTTCCTGATTCAGCAGATATACAAGCATGTGTCTAATGTTAAACATATCAATAAAAATACATTAATAACACATTAATAGGCCTTCTTTTGACAGGTAATTCAGTCACTCCCTGGAAAACTTGCTAACCCTGTGCCCAGATGTGCAATCTTCATCTGAACTACATTTTTGACATGGAGGCCCACATGCCATTGTGTTGCCTGGGCCATCACCAGTGGTTCTCTGGAACCCTGGCACAGGGAGAAGGCATCTCACCAAAATCTGGCACTGCATTTATACAAGTTTGGCAGTGAAGAAGAACCTCCCAGGGCAAGATGTGCTCGGTGTGTGGCTGTACCAACCACAGCAATGCACCCTGGAGGTGTAAATCAGACTCACAGACTTGCCTGGGCAGCCACATTGTCCCCAGCACTCAGGCAAAGCAGGGCTCAGCCACCTCCTGCTTGCAGTTGCTCTTCCAAGTGTTTCTCCCCCAAGGGCTGGTGCCTGCGCATCCTCCCAGCCTCTCCATCTTCACAGCCACAGGAAAACTCCTCAGGAACTGCTCAGGAATCACTTGGCGTAAGGGAAGGCATCTGTTAACAATGAGGCAGCTCAGCACCATTTCTGGGATGGATCCTCTGCAGAGAATTTGTTACAGCCCAGAGTTCTCTGGTGCTGTGGCTGGAGGGGGGAGACTTCAGCCCCTCTTCAGCCTGGATTCAGCTTGAAAAAAAACAATGTAGACACTGGCAGAGAGAAATCAGGCCAGCTTTTGAAACAGTTTAAGAATGAGCATCTTGTTAATGACTGTGAGGATGTCATCACTGATCTGTGTCAGAAATTGGGCCCTTCTGCTCTCCAAAGTCTGCCCATGTCCTGAGAAACTGCTCCAGGCCGGTGGCTGAAGTGATGCCATGGTCTGATTTGGGCTTTCCACCTCCTTTCCCAAGAGTCCAGATCCAGAGCAGAGATGCCATTCCCTCCCCATTCCTTGGGCTGATTCACCTCTTTGTGTGGCCACACAAGGCTGAACCCATGCAATGGGTTTGGGTTGAAAACGGCAAGGAAAAGGCAGGGGATTGTTTCCTCTAGTGTGTGCACACGTGAGTGAGTTCCTGATGTGAAGCTGCATCATCACACAGGAGCCTGTGAGGCTGCAGCATCCCAGACCAGAACTTTTGGGGCAGAACAGGAGTAAATGAGCAATGGGAGGAAAGGAGGGAAAAAATTGCAGAGGGAAATGGCACAGGGCTACAAAGAGAGACACCTCCACAAGGTGCCCGAAGTTAACTGAGATGAATCAAGGTGAAACAGGTTATGTAACTGCCACAACATTAAAAATAGGTTATGCTGTATATTAAGATTTCATTTATGAATTGTTTATAAAGCATTCATAAATGTTAGATGTGGCAAGCACGTTCTGCACACAAACACTTTGTGTTCCAGTGTTATCGATGGCTGTGTCCACAGCAGCTGCAGGAGTTATAGATGGTAAAATCACAGCTCTGAGACCTGCAGGTCAATAGCAATACACCATAAATGATTCATCAATCACCTTAACCTGTATCAAGGAATGATGTGCTCTTTGTAAATGGAGCCTTAATATGAAGTGTGACCTTAGGAACTGTGAAACAGGGAACTTTTCCCCCTTTCATCCTTTTTTTGCTCCTAAAAAAACCCCAAACCAACAAAACGCCAACACCAATTCCCCCACCCCCACCTCCAACTCTCAATTCACCAGTTTAATAATGATTGTGCTTTTCCTCACCTCTGGCTTGAGGAAGGCCACAGGCTCCTGAGAATTAAAGGGTTTTATGGAACACACACAGTATTTGGATGTGCTCCCATCTGCTGCAAATGTGTTCAGTGTGTTTTGGGGACGTGGACTCCAGGGATGCAGAAGGATGTCACCCCAGCAGGATGTCACTTTGCCAGCCAGGGTGTCTGCAGATCCCTGGAGAAAGCACAAGTGCAAAAGTGATGTGAATGTAAACTAAGTAAAGAAAAAAACAGAAGAGCCATGAAATAAGACTTGACCATGATAATTTAATTTATTGAAATGAACCCTACATCCAGCTCTGGCCATTTGCTTACATGGAAGATGACACCAGAGAAGATGCTAGCATTGCAGACCCTCAGCACAAGGCAGGCCAGGTGAGAATTGTCCTTCCCTAGCATGGCATCCTCCATAACCCTGGAGGAAGGCATAAAGCCTCATCCCATCCCATCCCATCCCATCCCATCCCATCCCATCCCATCCCATCCCATCCCATCCCATCCCATCCCATCCCATCATCTCTCATTCCTGTGCAGAAGTGAGTCTCACAAGACTCTTTTCACAATGGAAGAGAAAGAAGATGCTCCTTTCTTTCCACTCTTGGCTGAAGTCCTGGCCAGGGCTGAGCCTTCCCAAATCTCTTGAGGAGGGCACTGGGACCTGGGCCAGCTTTGTAGTGTTTGAATTATCAGTATTAGCCACTTGCACGTGGTGTCAGAACAAAGCCCATGGATAATGTGCATTTAAATGTCACACAAAAATAAGACAAAATAGGTGCATATGCTTTGGAATATTGTTTTCAACACAAGTATTAGGTAAATCTACCAGATTTTCCCTTTTGTGTAGCTCTCCAAGTGTTGCTGCTGTTGGTTTCAATATAAAATCACATCCTCTAAGGCTTGTCCATGCTGGGGGCTCAGAGTCACACAAGCTCTATTGAGAGAAACAACAGGAGGGATCAGTGATGCTCTCAACACAAACCTCTTTATTAAAAAACACTGGATATGAATAGGAGTCACAGGATCTGTGCTTCCCAAAAAATCCACCGGGCAAGGGGGGTCTGTAAGGAAACACCCACCCTGCATCAGAAAAGTTTCCAGCCTGAAATGCCTGGGTTTTGCCAGTGGCTGTAAAGAGAGGCCAGGGTGATAGATTGGCATGGACACATCCACTTATCCAACCAGTGTATTCAGATGAGATAAATCAGAACCACAGAATGATCTGGGTTGGAGGGAAGCTTAAAGATCTCACTCCAACCCCCTGCCATGGGCAGAGACACCTTCCCCTAGACCAGGTTGCTCAAAGCCCCATCCAGCCTGGCCTTCAACATTTCCAGGGATGGAGCATCCACAGCTTCTCTGGGCAGCCTCTGCCAGGGCCTCACCATGCTCACAGTAAAAAAATTTTTCTAATGAACAATCTCAACCTATTTTCTGTTAGTTTAAAACCATTCCCCTTTGTCCTACAAATCCCCATGTCCTGTCCCATCAAGCATGGATGAAGTTTGCAAATGCGTTTCAAAGTTTCAAGGGACCCAGGGATAAACCCTTGAACCCCAGCTCTGAGCACAGGAGACTCATTTCTTTGCAGATCAGACAGAGCAAACCCCTTTCCCTCCCCATCCAGGGTGCAGCTCCCTGGGGCTCAGGTTTGTCATTCAGGTGCTGTGGTACAAACATGGGATCTGTCTCATTGCCAGTACTTTTCCTTTTCACTGCACCCACCATGGGCCAGGTGCAGGGTGACCTTCAGGGCCAGCAGGGCACCAGGCAGCCTGTCAGCAAGGAGCCACATGATGGGGAAATGCAGCTCTCCTGGGCAGCACCCATGCGAAATGTCCAGGGGAAGAGGAAAACCTGCTGCAGCTTTATCTCAGCTTTGTGCAGACCTGCCCTGATGAGACCTTCAGCTGAGAGGCTTTTTGAGCTGTTCCTGAATGAGCATGGTCATATTTTCCCTCTGTGCCCTGCACCCTGGCTGTGCTGTAGATAAGGCAGCAGTGTTTTGGCAGCTGGGAGGTGATGCTCTCTATCTGTTTGCACATGCAGGACACACTAATGGAAATGTGCCACTCATCACCATCACTGGGGTCAGTTCGTCTCTGCTCACCATGCTGGGGACATTGGCTGCTTTTGTTGGTGGCAGTGCAAAGGGCAGCAATGCTGGGGACAGACAGACCAGGCAGATGCCAGCTTTCAATACCAAAAAAGCTCCTGCAAAATTCTTGCTCACTGCTCTCTTGCTCAGTTCCAAACCTCTTTCTCTCCTAGTTTCTTTAGATTTTTAGTTTCAGGGTATTTTTTTCTGACATAGATTTATTTATTTCATAGCCCCTCACTGTTCTCCATGTCTCTTTTCTGAAGATCATACCATTTTTCCTGTTCATTCAAGCCCTGGGTTTCTGGGTTTGGAATGCTCAGAGTCCTTCATCCAGTGCCATGGATGGAGTCTTCCCTCTCTGTGTTCAAGTGCATCTCATGGCTTGTCCAGCTCCTGCCTTGCTCTGCTGCCTGCTTGATCTCAAGGTCAGGCACTGGGAGAACAGGATCACTCCTGCCTCTCTGGGCTCTCCCTTTTACCTGGCACTTTTGGTTTGAATTAATCCACAACACTCTTGTCCACTGCTGGCACACAGGCAAGACTGGTTATGGTGGCCTTGGTGCACGAAAGGAGGCAGGAGGAGAGGAGGTTTAGTATCACAGAATCACAGAATTTTTAGGTTGGAAAAGACCTTTAAGATCATCGAGTCAAACCCATGTTCTAACACCTCAACTAGATTGCCTCACTGTCTCCTGCAAAATCCATGTTTTGTTGCTTGGTGACAACATCTTTGTACTCATTCCCAGTGCCACATGTGAAATGCTGAATGTGAGGCTGCCATGCAGCAAGTTTAGCTTTGGAAAGTGTCACATCTTACTCAGCACTGCTGATGGAGCTCCCAGCTCCTCTTCCAAGAACTGAAGGGCACATCAGGCCCTGGCAGTGCAGATGGGCACAGCCAACACAAGCCCCATGGCGCTCCAAAGCAGGGGTGGTTCTCTGCCATATTCAGAACATCCCAAATATTGTTTGTGTCCAGGGGAGGGTGGGATGGGATCTGAGAGAAGATTCTTGCTGTAAAGAGAGGCCAGGGTGATAAATTGGCATGGACACATCCACTTATCCAACCAGTGTATTCAGATGAGATAAATCAGAACAGAGTTCCTCAGACCAGCCCACAGAGCTCAGGAGTGAAAGACAACTGTCTCACACATGTGTAGAAATGGCTTTGCTTACTTTGACCCAAAGTTTATTTTTATTCCACAGCCTTTCCCAGGAGGAAACACCTCAGCAGCTCTTTTTCTCACTTCCACCTGAAGATAAAAAGGCAACTCCTAACTGTTTTCAAGCTTCTGTCTTGTGGATACTGTAATTCACATTAAGAAAGGAGACTCTGGAGATGCAGACAGTGACAGCCAGAGTGTGTCACAACCCCAGAGACAGGAGCAGGGGAGAAGATGGACCTGGCACCCTCAGCTTGTGCTAGGGAAGGGAAGGGAAGGGAAGGGAAGGGAAGGGAAGGGAAGGGAAGGGAAGGGAAGGGAAGGGAAGGGAAGGGAAGGGAAGGGAAGGGAAGGGAAGGGAAGGGAAGGGAAGGGAAGGGAAGGGAAGGGAAGGGAAGGGAAGGGAAGGGAAGGGAAGGGAAGGGAAGGGAAGGGAAGGGAAGGGAAGGGAAGGGAAGGGAAGGGAAGGGAAGGGAAGGGAAGGGAAGGGAAGGGAAGGGAAGGGAAGGGAAGGGAAGGGAAGGGAAGGGAAGGGAAGGGAAGGGAAGGGAAGGGAAGGGAAGGGAAGGGAAGAGAAGGGAAGAGAAGAGAAGAGAAGAGAAGAGAAGAGAAGAGAAGAGAAGAGAAGAGAAGAGAAGAGAAGAGAAGAGAAGAGAAGAGAAGAGAAGAGAAGAGAAGAGAAGAGAAGAGAAGAGAAGAGAAGAGAAGAGAAGAGAAGAGAAGAGAAGAGAAGAGAAGAGAAGAGAAGAGAAGAGAAGAGAAGAGAAGAGAAGAGGCTGTTTCAGTTGGAAGGGACCTGTAATGTTCATCCAGTCCAACTCCCTGACCACTTCAGGGCTGACCAAAAATTAAAATTAGATATTAAGGTTGTTATCCAAATGACTCTTAAGCACTGACCAGTTCTTTAGGAAGCTGCTTCTAGTATTTGACCTGACCCCTCAGTAAGGAAATATTCCCCCCCCGCCCCCTCCCCAAGAAAACCCCAGGTATTGTGAATTAGGAACAATCAATTACTCAGAACTGGACCAAAACTAAAAGAGTGGCAAAACTCCCCATCTGTATCAGAGAGAAGAGCTCAGGGACAAAAGCATGGTTCAATCAAAATGAAGAAACTGCTGTATGAAAATGTGTATTTCATGGGCTGCCTGTGTCTGACAATGCACCAAGTGTATTTTGGACAGTCTGCCTTGCTAGTAAACCCTGCCTAATCCATTCAGGGGACTGGAGAGGCTGCACAGCCTTGTCTATACCAAAATAATATTCCATTTCTGTCTCGTTTAATATTGTCTCATACAACGCAGCACAGTCTCAGCTGAAAACTGCATTGCTGTTCTTAGAACAAAAGATCTCTCTTTTTAGGTGAAGTATCTATTTGCATTAGGAATGCCCAGGGGATGTGGATACAAGAACATGCTTTATCCACAGGCAAGGTTGAGCAGGACTCTTGGTAAGCCCCAGTTCCTCTGTCTCAGGAAAAAAAAATTGAAATACCAAGTCAGGGCTGTAGCAACACAGTTGGACTGTATTTTATCTGCCATGCTGGGCAGCAAACCTGCACCTGCAATGGTGCACAGGAGGGCTGTAACAGCAAGAACATACCTCTGGAATGGATTTAGAGATAATAAGAAATCATCTTAATGCGACTGTTGAGTGTACAAGGGACCTGGTAATAGTTACCACAGGTACACTTTCATTAACTCCCTTTAATTTAAAAGCTCAGTGTTTGCAGAAATCTTTTACTGGCAAGAAAAAGTGAAATCAAATGAAAAATAATCTTTCTGAATAGCAGGGCTGCCGTTTCCCCTAGAAGCTGCACACACAGCCTGGAATCACCCGCCCTGATCCCTCCAGGCAGATCCTGCAGCCTGGGCACAGGAGCACTGCCAGCCCTGCAGTGCCACCCCAGTGTCACCCCAGCGCCACCCCAGTGCTGCCCATTGCCCCTTATCTCTGCAGCAGGGACACCCCCCCAGGCTCACTGAGTACAAAAAGGGCTTGGCTGGGACCTTTCCAGTGAGCAAAACACAAATAACAGCACCCACCACATCACCAGAGCTTTTCCCCATGCTCCAGGTGAGACTGGGCACAGCCCAGGCTTGCAACAATAATGTTCCTCCACCCAGGTGTCACAGACATATTTTATGGAAAATCCTTTTCTTAGGGTTTTTCATCCTGAGAAGCAGAGAGGCCTCAGGAACAAAATGCAAACAATGATTATCTGCTGCTGTGGAATGCAACAGGTGCATCTGTGATTGGTCTCATAGAGTTGTTTCTAATTAATGGCCAATCACAGTCAGCTGGCTCGGACTCTCTGTCTGAGATACAAGCTTTATTATCATTCTTTTTCTATTCTTAGCCAGCCTTCTGAATAAATCCTTTCTTCTATTCTTTTAGTATAGTTTTAATATAATATACATAATAAAATAATAAATCAAGCCTTCTAAAACACGGAGTCAGGTCCTCATCTCTTCCGTCATCCTAAAACCCCTGCAAACACCATCACACCCAGGAATAACCCATGTTATTGTATATTATACCAAATGTTCACAATCATTGAAAAAAAATAATTAAAAAGGTGGTTGAATACCCAAACCTAGTATAGCTCTGCAACAAAATATCTAAATAATGGAATCAGGATCTCCTGAAAGCTAATAAGCTTTCAGGATCTACCCAATGCTTTATCTGCTCAAATCAATAAACACACCATGAAAATTAGGGATTTCAAAACAAAGGCATGGAGATGAAACTTGTGATGGCTGAATCCAGGGGAGACAGAGCATTGCTCCACCTTAGGGATGCCCCATTCCCTCCTGCACTCCCTGCAGAGGTTTGTCAGGGAAGGAGGAGCAGGGCTGACCCAGCTACCTGCTGCTTGACTTTTCAGCATCTTGCTGAGCTCTCCTCCAGTTATTCTTGAGCTGTTCAGCTGTGTGATTAAAGGGAGTGTGAAAACCATGCAGATCCAGAGGACAAATGTTGGGAGGGCTGTAGGAAATTTGGGTGCAGTGATGGAGCATTCCTGTGGCTGCCATAGGAAATGCCTTTATGGGCGGAAGCAGGATGAGGGGTGGGGACACAGAAAGGAAAAATTGTTGGGTTCAGGAAAGGTTTATTGAAGGAAAATAACCCAACCATTAGATGCTATCTGTATTATGAATCATGTGCATTTCCAGATCAGCTTCAGTGGAGTTCCATGCTCCACAGGGAGTGTGGTGTTTCAGTGAGGTGACCTTTGGGCACAGCCAGGATATTTGAGGATAAATGTGCAAAAATTGCTTTACTTTAATGTGTCTCTTGAGAGTCTCTTGAGACTTCTGTCAGAGGAGAATTATGAGAAGGCACCGCTATGGGGTTAACTTAAAATTTTTATTAACGATCCAATGATGATCAGATGGAAATTAATTGGTGATTGAGTGAAAATCAATTGGTGATTGAGCAATAATTGAATGTTAGTGAAACAGGGATTTAACAACGAGTTGACAATGATTTGCCAAATATTTAATGATGATTTTGGTGATGATTTGAATGATAGTTTAGACAGTGATTTGACAATGATTCCAAAAGTGATTTAAAAAGTGGTCAAACACTGCTACTTACTCCACTTCAAATACTTAACCCATGGCTCTATACATGGTGCTAGCACAAAATTTACTTGTAAGCCCAATGTGAAATATTGCTTATCTCTTTCTAGATATCAGCAGTTGGGTAAGGGGTCTCTGAGGCTCGAGAATTAACTCTGAGAAATCTCTCTGCCCAAGGGGTAGATCAGTGCTGTGCAGCCACTGCCATGCAGAAGCCATGGGGCATTTCTGTGCTGTGCTTTTAGGTTTTGGTGTCCTATTGCTGTCTCTTTTTCCTTTTACTGACTCACAGGATGCAATTCAATGCAATTGATGCAATTCAAAATAGCCTGCAAGAAGCTTTGGCTGCACTGTAGGCAGTTCACAGGAGGATGTGTCTGGGTCTTGGTGCCTTTCAAACTCTTCATTCTTCCCCCCAGCATTCCCACAGGCTGGAAGGACACACAGAAAGTTGTTGTCTTTTCCCACCCCACTACAGGAGTTTGTAGATGCTTCCAGCTGGGCCCACCTGGAAAAACCAAAGGGTTCAGGGCTGGGAGTTTTTATGGGATAAACCAGGAATGCAAAATTGCTTCACAGGAGAAGAAAATCTGTATCTATGGGTGTCTTTGGGTGTTTTTCTTTGCAGTGAATCCAGGGCACCTCATTGCTCTTGGTTGATCTTCACACCACCACAAGCTTGAGGAGAAGCTCACATGGGCTGTGGAATGGGAAATATGGATTGAGGAGAAAGAGCTTCATAAGAAAGAGCTGATATCTTTTATTCCCAAAGGGAAGAAGTTGGAATGCAATTGAATGGCCACTGTCCATTGTTGTGTATCAGTTTCCAGGTAATATTCCAACAAGGGTAGAGGTTTAATTAACATCAATGAGGCTGATTGATTGACTGACTGATTGATAGCTAAAGCAATTTTTAATGCCAAAAAGGGTGTCTGGAAAAGGAACTTTGCAAAGAAAGCTGGGTCACAAAGTCAACCTCACAATGGGGCATGAAAAAGTGAACAGCACAGTTAGCCTGGTCTTTACTTCATGTACTGGAGCCTTCCCAGGGCTGCTCCAGCCATGGCAGCCTGAAGCACATTGCTCTCTCCTCTCCAGCACTGCTGCTGTTTTCTTATCTTTCATTTCTGACTCGTTCACAATCCAGTTTAGCCCACCTTGCCATCTGAGGTGGCAATGTCCCCTTTGCAGTTGGGTTCCAGGAGCAAAAGGGGCCCTGGCAAAGGCCAAGCTGGGGCAGGAGCCCAGGCAGGCTTGACCTCAGCACCTGAACAAGGGGTGAGCATTCCCTGAGACCCTCTGGCATCCC
Organism: Melospiza georgiana; assembly: GCF_028018845.1. Classification (NCBI taxonomy): domain Eukaryota; kingdom Metazoa; phylum Chordata; class Aves; order Passeriformes; family Passerellidae; genus Melospiza; species Melospiza georgiana. The sequence continues at coordinate 149,964,416 of NC_080430.1, read as the reverse complement.
CTGAGAGCCTCTGGTCTGCAGGCTGAGCATGGGAACAGACACCTCAATGGGAAACAGCCCTGAGAATGCTCCTCTCTTAGTGAAGCTCATCCCACCACAGGCTGTGGCTCCCCCAAGGCAGCTCAGCATGTGAAATGTGTGAAATGCTCCTCCAAACCCTTCTCCCACAGCCTCTGCTGCCTTGCCCCAGGCCAGCAGGAGCAAATTCAGGTGGAATTAAATCCCCCTTTCTCTTGCAAGGGGCTCTGTAGGGAGCAGCCACCCCAAGGATTTGGGTTTCATGCCCCACACCCAACTTTTCACCATCCCTCTCCTGGCCTCAGGTGCAGATGGAAACCCTCCCTGTCCCCTGGTACATCTGGCAGGTCTGGCTGTGTTTCTGCAGGCAAGGAGAGCTGGCAGCCTGTGAAAGGGCCATGCAGGGCTGCATCTCTCTAAATACTGATTTTTGCAGCAAAGGCACCAGAAACTCCTGCAGGACTCAGCCCCATTGAAGGATGACAAGCAGTGCAAGTGTCACTGGTCCTTCTGTGGGAGCTGGAGGGAGCCTGTCCCCATTCAAGGAGCAGCTGGCGCATGGAATTTGTCTGAGCAAGCTGTAAAGGCTCTGTGAGCCCTGCAGGGTCTGTGCAGAGTGGCTGGCACGGCTGCCTCAGCAGTGAGTCACACCTGTACTCCCCTTTCCAACACAAGGCTTTACATGCAAATGTTCTGGGGCGTTCTTGGCAAGCAGCTTCACGCTGGTACCCCCTTTGCCTCTCCCCTCAGCTACAGCACCTTGTGTAACTGAGAAATATGGCATATTTATCCCATTCCTCAGGCTGTCTCTATGCTCTTTCACTGTACCTTGGAAACCAAATTTCTATTCTTGCCAACAAATCACTTTCAGATGAATGGGGGAGTATGTGGTAGCTTGGATTTCTTTTAATTTTTTTTAAGATTTTTTTTTTTCAGTCTAAGTAAAGACTTTAGGTTCTATTTTTAAAGATTATATTCCCCCCCTCCACCCACTGTGCTGCAACAACTGAACACTTTGGCTTGATGAGAATATTAGCAAAGCAGTCACAATCTGTAGGGTGCACTTCTTAAAACTACATTGCATAATGGGAAAAGCACAACACAACAAAATGCAGTGGGGGCTGGGGTTTTCTGTAGTATGGGAACTGGAAAGTCATGTCTTCAGCCAGGATTGATCACCAACCAGTTCACAATAACCCACTCCCTGACCTTTCCTGCTTTTGTCTCCCAGATATAAATCTATTGATTTTAGAGCTATGCTAGAGCGTGGTTAATACAATGTTTTGTGGGAAATGTACCTGCTTAAACAATCTCCTTTTCCCCCTTGATATATTTTGGTATTTAAGGAAACCAATAAGTACAGTAATGGCAATGATACGCCTGTAAGATGATTTGAAAAGTGTGGTTTAACCATTAGAGTCTGGGGGAATTGCATTAGCTGTAATAAAATCCTATAGGACTTCAATGAGGGTAATAACTTTAAAATGTTTTTATTAGCAGCATTGCCAATATCTATTCTGAGATCTGCAGTGTTAACAAATTAGAAGTGATAAAAAAATTCCCTTTGATTCAGATGAAGGCTACTGAGTTCAAGGGAAAACACAGCACTTTCTAGATTCTATTGTGAGTCCTTGGGAATTAGCCACCCACATGGGGTGTAATGAGTGATTAATGCTGGTCATGTGCTATTTATCCCTTAAAATGTGATCAGGAGCTGATTATTTTGTGATTTGATTAAGGAGCTGCATGGACTTGGATTCACAGGAAAACACAAGGAAGAAGGGTGGAAAGACAAAGGTTGCCTCTAGGTAAGGATGTTCCTGGGACCTTGCTGTAACCAAATATCTCTGATTAAGATTCAGCTTTTGCAGTGCTTTAGGCTCCTGTGTGCTTGCATCTGTCTTAGAAGAACTGGGCTAAGTCAATGAGGGTAGATGAGTGAATTTGGCCTTATTCTGCAGATCTCAGTGCAGCTAAAAGCAATAATCTTGCACTTCAGGCCTCTGGAACATGTGGGGGAGTGTGACAGTGTTCACAGGGGTTTTTGGATGAGGGAAGAGATGAGGATCTGACTCCATGTTTCAGAAGGCTTGATTTATTATTTTATTATATATATTACATTAAAACTATACTAAAAGAATAGAAGAAAAGATTTCATTAGAAGGCTGGCTAAGAATAGAATAGGAAGGAATGATAACAAGGGCTTGTGGCTCGGGCTATCTGTCCGAGCCAGCTGACTGTGATTGACCATTAATTAGAAACAACCAACATGGGCCAATCACAGATTCACCTGTTGCATTCCCCAGCAGCAGATAACCATTGTTTACATTTTGTTCCTGAGGCCTCCCAGCTTCTCAGGATGAAAAATCCTAAGGAAAGGATTTTCCATAAAAGATGTCTGTGGCAGGGGAGAAAGGGGAGAAAAGGTGAAGATTTGATATAATGTTTAAATTTTGAAAAAGAAAGATGTTCACTGTGAGCTGAGCCCCCCTCTTTGAATAATCCCTCTTTGGGAGTGCCTTAGGACACAGCAAACAGGAAATTTTGGATGATAATAATGATAAATTAATGCTGTAATAATTAATAGTGTCCTGTGGCTCTGTGCTTTGGCATATAACTAAGGACACTGAAATACAGGTACTATATTTCAGACACTGAAATACATGTGACTATCCCTGCCCCTGAGATGGGGTAACAACAAAGCACCACAAAGTCCTGGGATGGGTGTTTTCTAGGCCACTTCTTGTTTCTGATTTCCTAAACTAATCTGTGCTGGCCTACAAGAGGGTTGAAGCTACCTGTCTGGGGCAAGGTGAAAAAAAAAAAGCAAGATATTTCCTTTTTAAACAACTTTCTTAAGCAAATTTTGGTCTACCTTCTTTTGGGTTTTTGGGGGGTTTTTTTGGTAGATTTTGATTTTTGAAGCCCCGAGATGTGACCGTCAAAACTGAGATGCCTTCTCCAGGAGGTGCTGGATATCAGAGTCTAGAAAGAGTCTTGTGAGAACCAGAAGATGGTTTTGACTGAGCTACAGAGGAGTCACGAGGTGGATGTCTGCAAATCTGAAATCTGGTGGCCTTCTGCTGCAATTGCAGGGAGAAGAAGAGGAGGCCGTGTCTGTGCACAAATGTAAAACAGTTGATGTGAGAATTGATGCTTATCCTAATTAACTGAGTGAAAGCAAATTCAATTTGTCTGGCAAATATGTGCATGTTGAATTCAGTTTACTTTATAATGGTTTGAGTTTAACCCTGTTAAAGGACTGTGATCCAGGGCAGAATGCCTGGAAGTAAATGGAGATTTCAGCAGTGAGGGGTCTGTCCCCATCTGAGAAAAACCAGGAGGAAATGTAGAATAAAAGACAAGGCAAAGAATTCCCAGCTTTGCTGTGTGGCAACCAGTTTTAAAACAGACTGATTGTGAAGTTTAAAAGATGGTCAATGTTTAGAGATCTACAGACAATAGATCTTTAGCCCTTTCTGGCTTTGCATGCACAGAGATGACATCAAACATGATGTGTTTGCCCTCTTGGTGGGGGACAGGACAGAGGGGTTGGCAGGCCTTGCAGGTAGCTGATGTTTTAGCCTGAGAGCTTAAAAGAAGGTCAACTTATTCACACAAAAATCAACCTTGTATTGAATCCTGTCATTCATAGTTTCTCTAAAAGCTCTTTGATTCAGAGGAAGTTTTTATGTTGTTTTCTAATTTGTTTCTTCTGGAAGTGGTTCCTCTTGTCTTCCTAAGCATTGGTGGAGATTTTCTTTCTGAACAAATGTCTCCATCTGCTTTTGCCATCTTGAATCCCTTCCCCATCACCACTCCCTTGCCCTCTTTTGTGCTTCCTCCTACCTTCCACAACTTGCCACTTTTTGGATGCCTTTCCCTGCTATGGCAGACACACAACACCAGCCAAGGACGCAGCAATGCTTCCCTCCTGTAGCTCTGCTATTTGTCCCACACTCCTTTCCCCTCAAAAACCAAAAACCACTCCCCTCTGGTCCTGTGTGCTGTTTTGGACACCACAATAAAAGAAAGATAAAAATCCATTAAAAAGCATCCAAAGGAGGGTAATGAAGATGGTGAATGGCCTTGAGGGGAAGATGCATGAGGAGAGGCTGAAGACACTTGGTTTGATCATTGTGAGAACAGGAGACTGAAGGAGACCTCACAACAGTTACAACATCCTTGTGAGGGGGAGATGAGGGGCAGATGTTGATCTCTTCACTGTGCTGACCAGTGACAGGACTCGAGGACACAGCTGGAGCTGTGTCAGGGGTAGTTTAGGTTGGATAATTGAAAATTCAAAGGGTGGTTGTGTTGTGAGTAGAAAAGCTGCCCATTTTTTTAAAAAGTTGCAGAGTTCACAGGTTGGGCCAGTTGCTGCCAGGGTGGAGTTCTAACTGTTTGTTATTGTAATCACCTGTGGTTTTCATTAACTACCTGTCCCGATGGTAAAGAATTCCCCCTTTTGTGAGTGACACCCTGCTGCTTCCTGGAGGAAGGCACTCCGACGGTGAAGGGGAAGGGACAGCAAGTTGGCATGCAAATTACCTCGGAACCAGCATGCAACGGGAGAGACCCCTCACCAAACCTAGCCAAAAACCCCTAAAACGAGTGAACACAAAATTGATGGATCAAAGTGATGTCTAGACATGAGGAACAGAATCTAGTATCCGCCAAGGCCCTTTTTATTCCTCACCCTAACCTGAAGATATTGGCTAGACAGAGGACCTCGAATGTTGAGCCAAAGAGAAGGAAATCTCCAGATGCTCTCCTGAGGATGGAATCCTGAGCTCTGCCCAGTGCACAAAGCTGCACTTTTTCTCCTCCTCCTTGTCACTCCTGGGAGCAGCGACAGCATGAGGATGAACCTGTTGGTTCTCCCCACCCAAGCTGATTGCTTTTAATAAAGACATTAAAAAGGAGAAAGGTCTCCTGCCTGTGTTTATTTCAGTTGGGCATTGGAAAAGGTTCCCCCGGGCAGTGCTCGCAGCACCAAGCCTGACAGAGCTCAAGGAGTGTTTGGACAACACTCTCAGGCACAGGGAGTGATTCTTGGGGTTGTCCTTTGTAAAGCCACTCGAGGATTCTTGTGGGTCCCTTCCAACTCAGACTGTTCTCTGATTTCATGATTCCTGGCCATCCCACTGGCATGCTTTCTGTCCTCCATTTTCCATCTTTTTTAACTCAAGCCATACATAAATCCTTTCTTGTCGCTCACAGTGTGTCCAATCAGTGGATTCTCAGACTATGTCCAATCCCTGGATCCTATAGATGATATTAACATTTCTGTCTGGAAGTTTTGTAGGTGCTCCACCCTCAGACTGCTCCTTGTGGTCCACAGCTGCTTCTTGAATGGAATATATCATGCTGCACAGCTGGCTGTGAGGGGTCATGCAGGACTCTTTGCTGTCTGTCAGGTCTAAAGCAGCCCTGTTTTCCCACCACCAAAATGCACAACACAGGTGCCACGTTTGAGTTTGGCCACCCTGACCTTGCCAAATGACCAGGCAACCACAGTGACACAGCTTTACCTGACAGGCTTCTTTACTGAAGATTTTGAGGTAAGAGAAACTCTGCCTCTTTTGATTAGTGGTTGGAAATGCCTGGAAGAGTTTTGCCTGTCATTAAAACAATAGAAGGCAGAGTTTATTCCTCCCTGGAACCCAAACTAAAGGACAACTTGCAAGAACTATCTCAGGAGATGGCCAGCACAACATCCAGAGAAGAAAGGAGTTAAATACCTCAAATCAGAGCTGCACTTGGTGTAATGTGACATGAGTCCACTGAAGTCAAAGGAAGAGCTCAGATTCAAACCAGCTGAGTCTCTCTTTCTACCCCCAATAAATTTCATTCAAGCTTTAGATAAGATTGGTTTTGCACTAAACAAGCCAGCAGAGAGACCCAGGGTCTCTTTTTGTTCTCATAACAGGGACAGAAGCCAGCACAGGCTCAGTTGCAGCAGGGATGGGGACTTTTAGGCAATTATTGCATCTTGTTTGAGATCAAGAGGCTTTTGGATTTTTAGGCAATTATTGCATCTTGTGTGGGATCAAGAGGCTTGTGGAGCATTGCATGGGACCTGGGGAGGTTCTGTGGGGAGCAGGACATGCTGATGCTGTGCTCCCCTGGGCTCGGAGGGATGTGACAGAAGCAGGATTGTCCCTTTGAGACTGCCCCCGTCACAAAGTGCTGCTGAGATCTGCAAAAGTGAGCTGCAGTCAGGGATCCAGGAGTGTGCTGGGATCAGTCCAATAAATCCAAAATTCTAACTGAGAACCAGAGAGGATCTTGCTAGTACTGACTCCTAAATAGTAAGGCAGGAGTGAGAGCTAGGAAACCAGAGTCTCATTTATTGTTGCTTAAAAGAGAGGAAGACATGTTCAACATGGACAAATTTGCTTTTTTTTCCCCCATTATTCTTTTTTTTTCTAAGGCCGGAGAAGCTGTTTCAGAACTATTTCCCACAGAACTGCAAGATGCTGCAGTGGAGGAGATGGCTGTAATTTCCAGGAAACCCAACTAAAGAATTATTATCGACAAGGCTCTTCTGGCAGACCATTAAAAAACCCAGCAGCCATTTTTTCACTCCTGATATTGTGTGAGATAATGGAGTCAGTGGCTGCACAGACAACTCCTGCCTCATTACTCTGACACCATGGTCAATAGATTCAAAGAAGCAGCTGATGGAGGTGGGACCAGAGGGTCTGCAGGGAATGACTGAGGCATATCCAGCAAAGCCTGGATGGAAACTTCTGCCAGCAGATCAGTCTGGGCAGCCAGAGACCAAAACCATGGCAGGGGTGGCTGGTGGTGGGGGATAAAAGCAACCCTGGGTTTCTCTCTGATGAGATGATAGATCTGTTTCTTTCCTCCTTTGAGAAACCAGTTTCTAAACCATTAATTTTCTCATCCCCTCTAAATGATAGTTGAAGCTCTTTGTAGCTCTTGTTGTAACTTTAGTGAATGAAAATCTGTGAAATTTCACATGATAGCTCAATTTATTTCTTTTTAAAGCATGATTTGTTAAGAAAACCAAGGCCTCTTAATTTTCTAGAAGCAAGATCCAGTAAGAGACTTTGATGGAGGATGTTTCTGTGAAAGGACAAGGTTCCTTAGTGATAAGGGGAAGAAAACACAAAACCTGTGATCTGTGACTCTAACCCATCTCTGACCACCTAGATTTGGTACTGCACCAACTGAAATGAAGGAAAATTCCCATTACTTCCAGCTGGGCTAGGTTAAATCCCTAAGGAGAATGGTTTGGAGGTAGAAGCTTGGTCCTTTCCCTTTGAAGTCTCATTAGGATTCCATTGAAAGGAGTCTGACATGGGCATTTCTTCCAAGCCACAGGACTGGAGACAGCTCAGAGCAGCAGTGACTGGATCAGTTGCCCTCTCCTGCGTGATCAGAGGCACTCAGGACATGGACAGATAGTCCCAGGGCATCCAACTGCTCAGATGTCCACACCCTCCCAGCCAGAGCCTTTGTTCCAGGCTCAGGGGTGCAATGAAGATGTGGCTGGCCATGCATGCTAAATTATCCTCTCATCCTGTAGGTGATCCAATTAAGCCAAATTTGAAGAGAACCAGAGAACTTCATGCTCTGCCTTGCTGTGCATGAAGTCAGCAACTCACTAATGGACATTGATCTCTGGGGCTGTCAGTCTGTCCGGGGCTGGGTGGAAGAGTTTTCAGATTTTTTTCCCATCACATCATTAGGTTTCATACTGCAAGCAATAAACTCTGTAGCCTGCAGCTGGGAAAACACTAATTTGAAAGATATTCTGTTTTATATTTTTGAGAAGTTACAGCTCTATTTCTGATATATATTTGTATTTTTCTCAAAAACCTTCAAAAATTTCTTTCAGTTTATTTTTCCTCTTTTCTGATTTTTCTGAACTTTCCTATCAATTAGACTATCTTTTTTGGTCCTTCCTTTTATTCCCCCTTCTCTTTTTTCTCCTTTCTCTCCCTTTTGTTGCTAGAGCAACAAAAACCTTCAGAGCAGAGGGGATTTACACAGCAAAGACTGTAAACATACGGTGACACTAAAGTTTTGCCTGTTATTTATGAATAGGATATGAACTCTTCTGGATGTCAATCATCCATTTGTTAATCTAATATTGTCTTCCCCCTTTCTAGGACTGTGATTTCCCAGATCTGTTGACTTCATTCTACATCCTCAGCCTTGTAAGATCAAAAGAATAGCCCTTGGTTACGACTGAGTGACATTATCTAGGATGGGAGCTGTCACCCTTCAGTGGCATGTGCAAGAGCATCTCTTTCTCCTTTCTGTTTTATTTCTTTCTTCACCTTGTGTTTATTCTCCAGAGATCTCTCTGCTTTATTGGTCCCTACAGCTCCTGATTCCTGTAGTAGTTAGCAAAGCAAATTTTTCCAGGATAGTTCTCCACCTAAAGTATCAGAGGGACATTGTTATCTCATTGTTGTTATATTTCTAGAGTCCCAGCTCTCAGGCTGCCACAGCTCTCGGCTGTCCTATCTTCTATCACGTCGGGGTCACCAATTGTCATATTCATATTGTTGTTATCATATTTCTAGAGTCCCATACCTTCTGGATGGTTTTCTCACACACAGACTCTTCACAGCAGTGTTGTTCCCACTTCTTCACCAGGACTCCTCCAAGGCTCCCCTTGACTGGCCAACCTACCCCCTTTTATCCCAGTTATCTTCATTAGACACCGCTGCCACCCAGTTAAGGATATCACAGCTGCAGCCCATTTAGAACAACTAGGATCGGGGCAAGGCCACTTATACAATACATATGTTTTACTAGGACTCCTACTATAGGACATCAGTGTAAAACCTGGCCCTGGGCATTGCTGTTTTGAAGGCAGCAATAAAATTGAGACAATTTTATCAGCCTGTGTCTTTTTCCTTAGTGAAAGAAAGTGCAACACCTGCCCTTCTGCTGTTGTGGGAGGTTATGGTTAAACATGGAAATATTGCACTGGGTGAGAAAAAGCCATACTTCTGTCTGAGCTAAACACAGGCTTGGAAAATAATAACAGGAGTTAAAGTGTGACTAAGCACTTCCAAGGGTTGTTATGCTTGACACTGAATGCAGCTGGTCATGCCCTTAAAGTCCTTTTTAATATGATTACTGTGTTGCTCATTATTCAGAGGCCTAGAAAAAGCAAAAATTGTTATGTTCTTACAAGGGTAAGTAGCTGCTCAGGTATGTCCTTATTCTTCCTGCACCAGGAGCCCTGAAAAGCCCTCTCTGCCATGACCAGGTAGGACCCATGGAGTTTAATTCAGGATTCTTTCTCACTGAGTATTTTATAATGAACCATGGCTCATCCAAGTCCTCAGGTTTGTGCCTAATTACATCAGGAGTCAGAAGCTGCTGCTTTCTCTGAGTTACAGAAGGCACAGTGGTGCCATAGCCCTGCAGAGCAGAGCTGGGGAACTCCCACCACCAATCCTGAGTGTCACAGTGTGGTCACTGCTGTCCAGACAGGTGCAGCCCTCAGGAAACAGTGCTGGATCTGCCCCTGCTATTAATGAACAAAAAGAAATCCCTCTCCTGTCTGAGGCAATGCTGGGCCAGAGAATGAGCCATAGAGGAAACTTGACTTTAATTTCCTTTTCAATCCCCATGTTCAAATCCCCACGACTGTGATTCATTACTGAGAAATGACTCTGTTCTACCTTCCTATGTTGTAACCGGATTAATAGAACGATTTCACATATATTGGTGATGATGGCCAGTGCTCAGCACACCTGGGATTGAATTAAAAGCTGCTGGGGCTGAGAGCTGAGTCACAGGCACAGGCTGAGCTTGGGAGCCAACCTTTGGAGCTGTGGTTGAGAAACAGCTCCTGTGGATGAAGGAGGTGTGAGGCTCTGCACAGAGCTGGGACCTCAGCCTCATCCATTTTTACATTGCAAAGAGGAGTTGCTGGCTCAACACTGGCATGTCCATGGGATGGAGAGCCCAAACATGAGGGGATGCTTGGAATACTGACTCCTCCCACCCTCTGCCAGGCTTTCTGGAAAGGATAAATACATTTGAGATCAGATGCATGGAAATGTTTGAAGGAGTATCTGTAGTTGCCCATAGTCATTCATGAAGGTTTGTCTGCACCTGAATTCATCTCCCAGCGCAAGTGCTGCTCTGGGTACCTCCAGGAAGATGGTGAGAACCAGATCTGTGTGAAAATACAGGGCCAAACCAACCTTGTACCACCAAGGAGATGGTGAGAACCAGAGCTTGTGAAAATACAGGGCCAAACTAACCCTGTACCACCAAGGAGATGATGAGAACCAGATCTGTGTGAGAATACAGGGCCAAACCAACCACAGAATCATGCTGTGTGCTGAGTTGGAAGGGCCTCACAACGACCATCAAGTGCAAACCCTGGTCCTGCAGAAGACAACTCCAAAAATTGCACCAAGTCCATGAAACTGAATTTCCTTTGGAAGAGTAAAAGAGATGGGAAACAGAGCTTGTCATGATTGTCTGAGATTAACCAAAGCAATTAAGAGAAGGTTATTTCACCTACCCTGGATAAAGCCAGAAGCCTCCTAAGCTGGGGCTGCTGTGAGTTAAAGTGCTGGTTGTATTCATGTTTTCCCTGTTCTTTGGCACAGGTCCAGCATTATTTGCAAACCACAAGCAGCAGAAGTCACTGTGAATTTTTAAATGAATTTGTTCCTCTTTTTTTTTTTTTTAATGGATTAGGCTGCTTTTGGATACAATGAATTCAGGTTCATTTTTAGTTTGTATAATGAGAGCTTAAGCTATCACTGACTTCTTTGAATCTGTAGAAATAAGAATAAAACATGACCCTTCATGTCCTCAATGGCTCAAACTGAATTGAAGTAGATTATTATTTAAGGTTCAGAGCAGGTTAGATATCTCCTGTGTTTTACTGTCAAGTCTCTCTCTCTCTCTTTCCATCTCTTTTGTACTTTTTCTTCCTCTGCACTCTGGCCAAGTCCTGGAAAAAAAAAGCTATGCCAAAAATAAAACAAAAAACTTGGATTATATAGGTTCTTATCCAAAACAGGGTGAATATACCAGAAATTCATCAGGAAAAGATATTCTCAGAGGCCAAGTGATCTGGATAGTCAACAAAGCTTAAGAATTACTTAGTGACTAATGTTTATTGTCACTATGGATTTTGTTTGTTTGTTTAAAGCTGAAGTGTTTGGTGCTGCCTGGACTGGGCTTGTGTTTGTTAATAAGCAGATAAAATTTTCAACAGAGAAACACTGAAAAAAAAAATCACTGTTGTGGTGTAGCCCTATCCATCTATGATGGATACAGCCTACAGATCTTATCCTGCTGTGGAATGTTACCATTCCTGCACAATTATTAGTTTTATAACCATTTTTCTTGCTGTCATTGGGAACCTCTGGTATTTGGGATCAATCTGTAACAACTTCTAAAATCTGCTCTTTGCATGCCAGTTGTTTCTACTGGCACTTTTCTAATTCCTCTGTGCAGAACTGGTGTTGAAAGCATTTTAGTCTAGACTCAGCCATCACAGACCAAGACACACAGACCAAGACACAGCCTTTTTTTTGCAGTAAAAGGCTGGAGCATTTTCTACTGTTGCATGTAACTAGAAGTCACTCTGTCTGTTTTTTTATGTGTCAGAAAATCAATGCCATAATAGCTATTCCTTTTTGGCAAGAGACTGATAGCATTGGCCAGCACCCAGAATAATGCAAGCTGGAGATATAGAGCTCTGCCAATGTACCTTAAATCTCCTGACCTTCAGCATCTCAAGATTTCCAGCCCTGAGAGGAGAGCTTTTGGGAGGAGAGATTGATAATTCTGCCTGGCTGCGAGACAGTGTCCAAGACAGAAACTCCAGTGGGAAACTGAAAACCTCCTCTGTGTTGCTGCTTCTTTCACAGTAAGGTAAATAATGGCTGATACCACTGAAGCCAAGGGAACTGATTACTGAAACTAGGGCTAAAGACAGCAAAATCAGTCCTGCCAGGCACGTCCTGGCTCCGGGACTGGCTGTGCTGGGTTTGCTCACAAAGCTCTGTTGGATGGAAATGGGGATGTGCTTGGGGTGACTGTTCTGCCCCACAGATCAGCCTGGGTTTTTGGGAGGGACTCCTTGTGGGTGCTGATGTGCTCTGCCCCTGTGGGCCACCCTCTTTGGGTCAGGCTGGCTCCCAGAGGCTGGGGGCTCTGTGGCCCTTGCAGGCTGTCCCTCCCAGAGGCTGGGGGCTCTGTGGCCCTTGCAGGCTGTCCCTGCAGCTGCCACTCAGCATCTCCTGGTGCTGGGAGTGCCACTGGAGCTGGTGTCACCCTGATTAACCTGCAGGGCTGCTGATGTGCCAAGGTAAACCCTCCCTGCTCCTCAGACACCAACATTTCACTTCTTGCTGAATGGGAGGGTTTGGTTCACTACTCAGAGCATGGCTCTGGGAGCCCAAAGTGCTGACATGTCAGTCTGCCTTGAGCAAGGACTTCACTGCATGACCTTGTCTCAGATGCTCTGCTGGATTTTTCCTTCTGTAGAAATGGGTTTGTGAGCTTTGGGATCCACCTTTGCAGGACTGTTTGCTAACATGCAGAGCAGTAACATTTCCCATTTCCTTGTGAGCTTTGGGATCCATCTTTGCAGGACTGTTTGCTAACATGCAGAGCAGTAACATTTCCCATTTCCTGCTGGCTTGACTTGCTTCAGGATCTAGAGTGGGTTGCTGGATGTAATGATGCAAAACAAACATTGCCCCAAGCTGATCCCCATGATATAATAATAATTTCATTTCCACCATGAAATGTGGCTTCTGAAGAGATATCAAACACAAAGATTCTTATGCATGGTTATATCTTTTCACTCCTTCCAGATTTAAGCTTGCAGCCCTGTTGTCTACAAACAGTTGCTGCTCTAATCCTTTGTGTATTACTTAATCTGAGGAAATTCCTTCCAGGGGTTATTTTGTTGTTCATCTGCACAATCTTTTTCTTTATAGTAAGTAAAACCACCCTGCCCACATGCAAACAGACTGATGAGGAGTGAAGAGGTAATGTTATTGCACAGGTCTTAGATCAAGTGCATCCATTATTACTGTTGAATATAATCTTCTGCACAGTCAAACTGTTGAGTTTTGCCAAGAGATTTTTGCATGCTTGTGTATTTTTTATATAAATAATATTTTTTTAACTTGCTTTTCTTTTCTGAAAAAAAAAAAAACCAACATCAAGCAATGTCTCTTCAGACACAAGTGTCAGGAAAAAAGGAGAAGCAAGAGTTAAACTAAACTGGGAAGTGACAGCAGTACCAGATGCATTGACACTAATGTGCCTCTCTAAAGTTCATGCCTAAAGGCTTTGTGTGCAATGATAAATATATTTGTTTTGGTTGCTGGAGGTGCCCTTAAATTATTGAAAGACAAAACAGAAAAGGGACTTTTCATTTTCTAGCACCATTAACTTGTTTCACTGGCCATGAGAGACTCAAAAAAGGATTCAGCATTGAAATATCAAGGCTCAGACAGCCCTAAATTCAGTTATAATTTTCAACCTTCTGTTGTATTTCATGTTCCTATCTGTCTAGGCCCTGTTAACAGTGTTGCTTAATCATAAACCCCACAACCTCTGGCTGCTGCAAAAGGCTCTTTATAATAAAAGACTGAAAATAGGGCATTTTCAATATTTCTTTCTATTGATTTTGTGTATGGGAGAGAAGAGAAAGGGAAAGAAAAAATACACCATTGTGATAATATAATAATGCAGTACTGGTATAATTTTAGCTAAAAAGAAAAATGTTGAAGGGGAAAAACTTCTGGATCTATGAAATTCTTTGACACAGCCAAGGACATATTTAGGGCTAAACTTTTTAAAGTGGAGATTCACCTCCATCATGTGTTACCTTTTATCTCTTCAGGCTGCATTTTAGCTGCTGTTGCCCGTTCATTTAACCTGTTGCTCCCTCCGTAGCTTTCCCCATCACAAAGTTCTTTAAAAAGGCAAGACCTCATCTAGAGCTTGTGGAGCTCCATAATTACATTGGGGCTTTTTTTTTACCAGATTGAAAAGAAACCATTTGGTTTCATGCTGCAGCTCCCTTTGGCATTCCTCCGGGCACACACAGCTCAGGTGGTGGTAGTGTGCTGAATGTCTGTCAGTCCTGTTTGCCTGCACCTCTGTCCTCCTCCACTCAGGTACAGACCAAATGTTGGTAAGTAGATATCAAGCTTTGGGTCTGTCAGTTCTGAAAATAGCAACTTTTTGAAAAAAAGAAAAGTTGTTATATTCATTAATTACCATGGAGAACATCATTAGGTACAATATTATGAGACACAGAACAGCTTCCAAGCTCAGTTAGAAACTGTCTCAAGGTCCTTGGCTGATTCTTACAGCAACATCCTGACTGATGCCAAAAAAAGGAGAATATTCCACACCAAGACATGCCCTTCTGGAGGGAGTGCAAGACAATCATATGCATCTGCCCTCATGATTTCTGTGCCATGAAGAGGGGTGAATCTATACAGCCAAATGCCAGAGGACTCAGCATCCCTGCAGTCCTACACATTTTCATGTCAGGTCCCTCCTACCCATCCTGGAATGAGGAGGTCTTTCAGGGCTAAATAAAACTAAAGACAGTGGTTCCCTAGGTGGGTTCAATTTGTAAGTAAAGTGTCCCACAAACCTTCAAGAAGCTGGCTTTTCTACAGAAAAAAATTTATTTGTTTATCTTCTAAAGCTTTCAGACTGAGGAAGGTTCTTATGTAATAACCTATGGTGATCTTTATCCCATTAAATACATAAAAATATCTCCCTTGTTAGTGGTTTGCACAGCACACAGTGCTTTTAAACACCAAATCCCATTCATTTTACATGTAGTGCAACAACAATTTAAAGGTGCTGTGAAAGAAAACCTGGGTAATCAAACATAAACATACACTTGGATGCAATTAGAGCAGCAAATGATTGTGTACAGTAAATCTGTGTTTAACCTAAGCCATGCAATCACCTTCCGAACCTTTCCAGTATCTTATTATTAACCTCTTGTCTGTGGAAAAGCCCCTCTCAAAATGAAGGAGCAAATGGGAGCAATTTTAATGGGAGGCTTTAAATCTTAGCTGGGCTTTTATTTGGGAACAAGAACAGTCAGAGCTCACAGTGCAGCCCATAAGGCTTCCAAACACTGCCACTTCTGTATCACTCCTATTTTTGAAAGTTTTGCTAGATTTTGCCAGATTTTCCTACAACCATGGAGTAGCTTTAACTGCCTTGACTGAAATATTCTGTCTGCCTATTTATGAGATATGTATTTCTGGGGTTTTTGTTGTTGTTATTGTTGTTGTTTTTAATTATTATTTTGTTGGTTGGAGGTTTTTTAAAATATAATTTCTTTCCCCAAAAGCCTCTCCCTTAATTTTAGCAAAAATTATTTGTCTGTAAGATATAAGAAGGAAATGGAAAAACTGCTTTTTTGCCCAGTTTCCTGGGATTTGTTGGGAAGTGGAGCATCCAGATGTTCCACAGCAGACATGATATCCCCCTTGTGCCAGGAATGTGCCTTCTGCTACTGCTATTAAAATTCATCTCCATTAATTTTAATTATTAGCTGCTGAAATGTGTTTGCACATCCTTGTGGGGGATGTGTTGGAGTCTGCCTGCTATGGTGCCACCCACCCTGAGCGTGTTCCTCTCTTGCACATGTATTCCTTAAAATACATGTGGCTAAATATGTTAATCTGCATTTCAGCCATTCCATCCCCTCCTGAGCAAGCCCCACATCCTCTAAAGGCAGTGCAGAACTGTCCCATGTGGTCAATGGAGATCAGGACACGATAAATTTCATTATCCTTGGTGCAATGATCATCTTTGGTCAGAGCTATCCTGAACCCCGAGCTCTTCATGAGACTTCAAACACTTGGGTGCAAACATCTACACTGTGAACAGGAAAACTTAGTGGAAATGAATTTTGTCTGAGTTTTGTAACTGATTAGTCCAGTACTGGAGGGATGGAGCAGGAACGTGTCCTGGGAATCTGTCATGATGAAATATTTAGAGGGAGAAATTTCTTGCCTGAACATTTGTTTAGCATCATTTCTGGGTGGAATTTTTGACACTATTTCTTCCCAAATTAACTCAAGCTACTAGGGACTTCAGGCCAATTCTAACTTTTCTAATGGAATAAGCAAAAGAGGACAGAAGCTGAAAACCTCCAAAAGCATCAAGCTAGCCAGATGCAGTGAAGTGCCAGTGGAAAATTTTTATTATGCAAAGATTAAGAGAAAAATGTACAATGCTATATAAACTTAAACCTTTAAACAAAGACACATATTTCTGGGATAGAAAAAAAAACTCTATGATAGACAAAAATTATCTCTCTCAAAAAAAAAGAAAGTATTTTTAAAAAAAAGCTAAGAGTTAAAATATTTTGAGAATACTCATGGAAATTGTTTCTTGGGGGAAATATAACTCTTGGACTCACATAAACTCAGGTGGGATTGCCTACAGTTAAAATACATATCTAAATGGAATATGGCAACCAAATTCAAGTATTAGTTTATATTGTTACTCTGGACTTCCTAGATTCAAATTCTGCCAGTGCTCTGAACTAACAGGCTTGTTAATTTAACTTGGATGTGCCTTATTGACAGCAGGCAAGCCTGCAGGTTGGCATTCTCTGCATATGCACTGAGCTTCCCTTCCCCATCTGCTTTCAGGATGGGCATTACCCAGTGCTCCAGAGGCTGAAATGGCTCTCCAGAGGTAACTGGTGAAGCACCAACTGTGCCTCAAGACTCCACATTATCCTTTCTCCCAAGCCTGCTAAATTAAATTCAGTTCCTTGCCCAGTTTCTGTGTGAGCTCCAGAAAGAGTTGAGCATGAGGATGATCCTCTCTTCTGCAAGAGGCAGGGAAAGCAGGAACTGCTAAGTGCTGTTTCTTTAGATGTGGACATAGCACAAGAAATCACAGTTATTCCACTCCAAAATCCAGTGAAAGAGCAAAGGACAGCCAATCCACAGAGATACTTCATAAAGATCTGCTAAGGACAACAATAAAAAATGGGCAGTTCTGTGAATTTGTGAGAGGCTGAGGATGCAGATCCACAACCAGCGAATTCCCTGCTCTCCTGACTCATGGCTTGTGCTCCCCTGTTCTCTTGGTTTTCATCTGTCTGCATTTCAGTGCTGGGGAACCTGGGCTCTCCATGAGCAGCATCTGCAGAGCAGACAGAGCTCTGCTGACAGACAGTGGTGCTGCCCAAAGTGGCAACCTCTGCTGCAGCCTCTGTGAACTGCTCATCCAGAAACTTCTCAGCTGTTTGTTGGTTGCTGCACTTGAGGACATGACAATGCCTGGTGCTGCTGCAGAGTCTGTCTGCTGCTACAGCCCTCAATGGGATGCAGCACGGCTCTGCTGTGTGTTCTGCCAGCCCTGACTGCAAAAGGGAGGAGGGGAACCAAGGGAAAGGGCTTTGCTCCTGCTTCATTTTCCATTAGAACAGGGGAACCAAGGGAAAGGGCTTTGCTCCTGCTTCATTTTCCATTAGGACAGGGGAACCAAGGGAAAGGGCTTTGCTCCTGCTTCATTTTCCATTAGAACAGGGGAACCAAGGGAAAGGGCTTGGCTCCTGCTTCATTTTCCATTAGGACAGGGGAACCAAGGGGAATGGCTTTGCTCTTGCTTCCTTTTCCATTAGGACAAAGGGAAGGAGGGAAATGGTATTCAGCTCTGAATGAATGCTGGGCTTTGCCAATCCCTTCAATGTCTCCAGTTTACCCTAAAAAAACCATATGAAAAGGCTTGACTCAGGATTCAGTAGCACTGACTAGTTCTAGGCATTTCCAGCAGCCTCACAAGTTCATTGGTAGCTTTATGTTTATTCTTTGAATATTGTTGCTCATAACGATGCAAGCAGTCATCATGGCTTTGGGACTTTTGTGCAGGGTGTCAAGGAAGGAAGGGAAAATATCTGGTCATTCATTTTATTTCAAGGTCCTTTCATCCATGGCATTGTAAGTTTGGAAGCTTGAGGAAGAATTAAGACTGAAGTGAACTGCTGCAGATGGTGAAAGATCTCATTTATTGATCACCACGAGTGAAGGATGTGTCACAGATTCTGCTCTTCTCCACTACACTTGCCTGCTCTCAGGTTCACAGGTAGAGGTGAAGATTGTTAATTTTTAAACCTGAAAAATATATGCTGAAGGGTTTCAGGGGAAGAAAAGTAATAGTTTTGACATGATTTCTACACTGGAAGACTTTGCAACCAGATTTAAATACAATGCTCAGTGATCAGAGTGAAGAATAGGAGGAGGTGTGCTCAGAATTTGTGGTGAGTTAGTTTGGTGTTTGTGTGTGTCTGTTTGTGCTACTCCTTCCTTTCCATCCATGAAACAGACATCCAAAACAAATGAGTTGGGCTAATCCAGGCTAGACTCTTCATGCCTTTTGAAAAGGGAATGCAGTGTTGTCCATGTCCAGAACAAGATATTTCATTTGAAAGTAAAAATAACTGGTTTTGTCCATCCTCAGGGAACAGAAAATACCTTAAATCGTATCCTCTTCTCTAGTAGCCTAAAGAGAACTTGTTCCTTTATCTGCCATTTGATCTTTCTTGTAGCTCTTTCTACTGTTTACCTCACTTTCACACTCTAAACTTCATTACTTCACTGTCCCTCTGATTTCCCTACAACTCCTTTATCCTTTTTTTCCCCAGTAGCAACATCCTTCCCCAGCTCCTCTTACATGTTTTTCAGAGTTCACAAGAGCCCAGAGCCCTCACACCACCATGTCCTCACGGGTCTGTTCTGACAGGGATTTTCTGCATATCAGTGTAAAAACCATCAGGAGGGGGCAATGACCTTATAGGTGTTAGCAGGTGGGTTTTGTGGGGAAATGTAATTCAGATCCAAACAGCCAGCATAGCAATTAAATTATGAGAAACCCAAGCTGGACATCTGACATCCACACCGTACCATGTGTCTGCAGACTGATCTCATGGATTAACATTTGTGGCTCAAGTGCCTGAAGTTGTTCAGTTCCTTTTGTTCAGTTTAATCTAAAATGAAATAAATTTCAGGTGCAATCCCATTCTGTGTGGGGAAGTGCAGCAAGTGTGACTGAGAAATTCCCTTCCAAGGCAAATCCTGATCTCCACTACAAGTCCAATGTGGACAAATCCAGTATGTCCATCTTAACTACTCTAGAAGAAACGTGATACTCTTCAGTTATTTTATAATAAAAGGCATTGTAAAATGTGTTATGGGTCAGTCCTGAAGGTTGCAATGAGCTGTAATTGCTGGAGTATGTTTTTTAAAACTATAAAACAGGTTCTCTTGGCTATACATCAGGAAGGTCTCTCTTCTGTTTTCAAATTCAGGTTCCTTGTGCCCTGATGTTTTCCACTTAGATAAACTTCTTGTGATTGCTCACATTTTGAGACTTGATACAGTTCAGCTCAAGAGACACTCCAAAATTTTCAAACCTGCAGCCAGATAAGTTTCCAGATGTGGGCTGTTCATCCCAGCTGCTTGGTTTTTAGGGCAGAAGCAGCCAAACAGAGCTAGTCAGAAATTTGCTGAAATTTGCTCTCAGCTTCCCTTTAGCTGCCTGCCCTTGCTCTGGTGGGGGGACACAACCTAGTGGTCCTCCTCTGTCTTGTAAGCAGTCCAAAGACCAGGATCCAGAAGAATACTGGGAGCTAAGTTATCTTCTGATGGCTCATCCACCCACCACTGACCCAATTGTGAAAGGGAATTTTTGGAACAGAAAATTAGAAATTAATATGTTATGGGGTTTTCTGTATTAAATATCTATAAGGCAGGGGAGAAAAACACCTTGGAAGCAATGGTACTGTAATGGCAGATGTTTTACTTTTTGTTTTATTAGCTTTTCTAATGGCTTATTGCCATTTGTCCTAATTTTGTCCTAGTCTGTTTACACTCTTAAAGAGCAGCACAGTAATTCTGCACTGATCTGTTGGTGGTGGGTGGCTAAATGAAATTCCAATAAGATTTTCCAGGCCAATAATATTGATGCATTTTTGGGAAAAATTTAATGAACATTTTTTCCTGCAGTTAAAAACATCTCTCTCAGAAGATTTGCAGAGATCTTACCTTGAGAATGAGGAAAAGCCTGACCTGACCAGCTTGGCTTTACCCTAGAATGTGCCATGCCAGTGAGGATGCCCTGGTTTCCTATCCCACCTTCTCATGTTTTCCCCACAATCACGCAGGTAAAACCACAGCTCAGCTCGTGGGGTGTGCCTTCTCTCACCATCTGGGAAACGTCTGCCTTGGATACCAGAACCTCGGATCTGTACTGCTGAAATTTGGAGAAGGTCTTCTTTATTCTCCTCTCCAAGCTTCTTATGGTTCTCCTCTATCTTATCCTCTAAGTTCTGCAGAAGTGTTTCTACCGCTGCAATTCTGGCATGTGTCGGGCCATGTACAGCATCTGCATATGCTCGGAGCTTCCTTGCCATGTCAAGCACAGTCTCACCCCTCTCATCCCTCTTCATGATGGCTAAGGCAGAAGCATATTCGTGTGGCCCAAGTTGTGCGAGTTTTCGCCACATCACAGACGTGCATGGTACTAAGTCTGGGTTCCTAGTTGTTACATCATCTGAGAAGATAATCTCTGCCACTGCCATTTCTCTCAGGCGTTGGATCCCTTGCTCTATTGTCTTCCACTGAGTTTGCTGCATAGAGATCGTCTGCGCACAGGTATCTTTCTGCTACACTTCTTAGGACCCGTTCCCAGAGGCTGTGAAGATTAGCCCCCCTCATCATACCTTGGTCTACGGCAGGATCCTGTGACAGGGATCCCAAATGCCTGGCTTCAGTGCCATCCAGAATTGTAGCCTCGCCTGCAGCATCCCAGAGACGGACCAGCCAACTAATTATGGATTCATCAGGTCATCGAGTGTAATCCTTCCGTAGGCCACAAAGGTCCTTCAGGGAAAAGGACTCATCTGATCTTGCACCTGCTGCTTTGACTACTGATTTTATGTCAGGAGGCATTGAGGTTCCTTCTCCTTCATCATCATCATCATCATCATCATCGTCCACTGGTCGATTGGTCTTGTCCGTGCATTTCCCACTTCTAGTGCTGGTAGCCACAGCCATGGGTTTAGATGCTGGCTTCGAGCCTGGGCTGTTGGCTGCAGCCTGAGTCACTGGGATAGTTGCTGATTTATCTCCCTGCCCCCCTGCCTCTGTCTGCTGCCCGACAGGATCTAGCAGTGTGCGATAAGCACACGCCAGGGCCCAGCTCACTGCAATGACCTTCCTCTCCTTAGGCTCATCCTGGTACTTCTCTTTCAGATATTTCCCCACCTCAGCTGGGTTCTGAATTTGTTCATGGGGAAAATCCCAGACTATAGGGTCAGAGAATTCCTTCAGGATTTGGCCCATATCCTCCCATTTCCCACACCACTTAGGATTTTCCACACCGGGGTTTACTCCTGAGTCAGGGGTCTCATCAGCCTGTCTAGAAATCTCAGCCCTCATTCTAGAGAAGCAGCAGGCTGTATAGAGGAAGGTTACCAGATTGAATACCAGGAAGATGGTTTCTTTAACATTGAGGGGAAACTGAACATCCTTCACTAGTGATGCAACTGATTCATAGGAGAAGGAGGAAAGCAGAGGCTGAAAAACCTCATTCCCTCCTGCTCCTCCTGCAACAAACTGGATGCATAACCATAGCCATGAACCATTCATACCTGGAGCAGACCCTAGCATGTTTATAAACTTCTTGCACATTATTGCCACCAAGCCCAGCAGGATAGCTGCTCTGGTCACTGCCCCTCTGATGTAAAAACTACGTATTAGGGGCAATACTAAAGCTATTTCTGGATAAGAAAATAAACCTAGGGACCAGAGAGGTATTAAAATTTCAAAAAACCCTAGGGACCAGAAATGCACACAAACCTTCACCCCAATAGACATTATGAATTCAAAAAGCATGGCTATTGGCTGATTTAAACGCACACAGGGTAATAGCAACCAAAATGCAGTCAAAATAGGGTTTTTCCACTCTCTCTCGAGCCCCATGTTTGGGCACCAATATTTTGTCCTGGTTTAGAGCAAATTTGTTAAAGAATCTGCAAAGGAGGGCCCCTCCAGAAAGCAAAACCCACACGGCCCCTCCCCCCAACCGGTTCGGGAAAAATTCCTGGAGAGAGGTGAAAGAACCTGTTGATTTACCAGACACAGCACCCCCAGCACACAAAATGAACAATACCCGATGACACCGCTCTGAGAAAGATGACAAAATCAGAAAGTCTCTTTCGGGGGTGGTTGCTCTGTTCTCAGTCCCTCCGGCGCTGGGGCAGCTGCTGCAGCCGAACAGTGCAAACCCTCGGTGTTCCCGGGTCCCAGTCCGGAGCAGGTTTGGGATGGTCACAGAAACAGGAGAGGAGAAACAGTCCAGGAAGGAATTTGGACTGTTTAGCTAGACCTAGCTAATAAGCAGAGGCCAAAGCAGAGCAGAAGCGAGAGCAGAAAAGAGAGCAAGCAAAGCAGCAAGCTGAAAGCAAGAAGTGAAAAACAGCCCTATGTACTGCTCGTCTCTCTGTCCCTGATAAGAGAAACCCAAACAAAACTTCCACTCTTCAGAGTTGGTCTTAAAGGCACAGAACAGATGAATGGGGATACAAGCATCATAATGTCACCCCAGGACATTGGAGAAGGGGTTCTCTCTAGCTGGGTGGGAAATTGCAGCTCTGAAGGAAGCCACTGCATCAGTTCTTTTCCCTGCCATTTCAAGTTGGCAGAGAAGATCTGCATAATTAACTAAGCCTCACAGCCACAAATGTACCCATAGGGTTATTTTACAAGCTAGGAAGTCCAGTTAGGTGGAAGATATCCCTTTGATTTATGACCCTCAGGTAGTCAGCTCATAAATTAATGTTTGCATTGGCAGCTTCAAGATGCCTTTTTGCATCTGAAGGCTGTGGGTAGCAGAGAGTGACAGGAAAGCATCAGACTAAGATGTGTAAAACATACTGAAATTGTGTCTATTTTCTGTGTTTCAAGTGAGAAGGCATTTCACTGTGAGTGTTACACCGTGGCTCTTTAAATGTTTTATTATTTGCAGACATGACTTGGAAATTATTGAAAGCAAGACTTCTGGGTGACAGGAGTGGGCGAGGAGAGGTAAACATGAGGAACAATGCAGTCATACACAGAAGGTCTTAGATCATTTAAGTAATTGGGCAAAAGGGTGACAAATCCAGTTCAGTGCAGATAAATGTAGAATAATGACTCTTGGAGCAAAGAAAATAAAGACAGAAAATGTTGAGGAGGAGATTGCAGCGCCGTACTGACTAGCAAAGAGATGAGGAGAGCTAATGGAGGGAAATCTCCTTCATGATTGGGATAGAACTGCTCCTGAATGGGTGGAATTCAATAGAATAAGAAAAAAGTTAAGAATTTAATTTTTCATAGACATTGAACTCACTTAGGTTATCTTGTCCATCCTCTTGCATCAGCTGAGAGACAATTCTTTCTGCAAAGATCCCTATTATGTTGAATTATGAGGACTGTCAAGGTGATTTATAGGATAGATTTAGTTAGTGTGAACAGTTTTGCTAGCCAACACAAAAACCAGAATGTTTTGGATGAGATTTTGACCTCCCTGACACAGATGTAAATAAAACCACCTGTAAAATCTTCAGCAGAATCTTTCATGCTCTACAGAAGTAAATACACACTTATTCTTGCAACTGCAATTTTACTGCAGGCTTGGCAATACTGGGATTTTAGCTACAGGTGGGACAATGCAGAATCCAGTGGAGATGGGTTTTCCTCCAGGAAAATTCATCAGACCTGTGAAGCCCAAGCTGACTTAAGGCTGTTCACTGAAATCCTACTCCACCTCTTTCCTGGCTGCTGCCTGGTTATTCAGTTCAGAAGTTGATCTGAATAAAAGGTTATCTGCTCTCTCAGCACTCACTGACTTCAGAGGTACCATTGGACAGAGAAGAGCTGGAATGGACTCTTGCAGTAATTATCTAAGCATGGAAGGCAAGATTCCAAGCCCAAAATTATGAACTTCAAACCCTGTGCTCAACTCACCCTAGAAGCACACACATCTATCAGGGACTATTTTAGAGCAATGTCTTCCAGGGTCTGCTCTGCTTCTGGAATCTGCACCAAAGCCCATCTGGGATCCAGATCTGGTGGTGATCTTCCTCCAAGGGCTTCTTCCTCACACACTTTACATTTAACAGGCACAGAGGCAGTGAGGGGAACCCAGAGCTCCCCTTTCCTCATGAAATCAGAACAGACCAGTCCTCTTGTGCTTTTACACAGCAGACCAACGAAAATTGTGCCCCCTCTTCTTTTGACAATAGGGGTGAAGACTTCTCCTTCTGAAGCCTGTAATTACAGACATAATACAAAGGGCAAGATATATCTTGCTTTGAGGAAAACACTGATCCAAATGCCTCTGTGAAAGAGCATGAGAGCTCCAGCTTTGCTCTAAAATGGAAAGAGCCTCCTGTCCATGGCTTTTGGATGATGGACCATGTTGCTTCTTCAGGGAGGGTTGGGGGGTTTCAAGGCTTTCAGTTCTGAGAAGACAGAAGAAGCCCCCACCAGCATGTGATGAGTGAAGAACCAATGAAAACAAGGAATCAGTGCTGTCTGCTGGATCTGAAAACCAGGCAGGTACTTTGCTTTTCTGGGGTCCTGAAAACCAGGCAGGTATTTTGTATTTCTGGGATCCTGAAAACCAGGCAGGTATTTTGTTTCCCGAATCTTTAATGAAAAATCCCGAGATTCACAAGCGACCTTAGTGCAAAATTAACAGGGCAATCTAATCAGAGCGCTGTCATTTTGTTAATTCAGCCTTGGAGAAACTTCCCTCTAGGTAAGGAATAGCTGTAATATCCTTTTTTCATGTCAATGAGGTGCATATTCATCTGCACCATTTGTCTCTGCCAGTTCTTATTTCCAAACCTTGCTGAGGCACCAGAAATTGCTTATGCTGTTAAGCACCAGCAATTTAAGATGCTAGCACTCCACTAGAATTTGAGATGTTAATTAAAAGTTTGATTTTGCAACCTCTAGGGGTTTTTTTGTCTTCTTTTTGCATCAGTCTGGGCTGTACTTCTGAGGGGGTAAAGCTGGGGCTGGGTGAGGTAGAAATAAGCAGTGCAGGGTGGGATGGAGGCTGTGGTACACACATCATCACACTGTGCTGGGTCCAAATAAGCTCCCTTTGTATCAACAGGTCTATTTTTACAATGATTTTCAAAGAGATGGGCATGGAAAGTGGAAAAGAGAAGATGGGGAAACGAGGCAAACTTTTGTTCCTCTTCAAGGTTTTCCATTACAAAGGAATTTCTGTTTTTATATCACTGTCTGTGAAACACAAACAGCATGAATACAGAGCTCTTCCCCATCCTCCAGGGCCAGGATACTGATAAATGCATTAAACTTTCTGTTTCTGAGAGCTTGGCCTTGAGAGCTGCTGTGACCCATACCCTAAAGGCAAGGGCAAACCAGGTTCTTGTTAATAGGTCCCTTGAGGTGGATTAGAGTGAAAAAAACACTGAATGATCGGTGCTTTTAAGAATATATATGTGGGGTTTATTTTAGAACAATTTGGTTGCAATGAAAATCAGTTATGCAGCCATTTTGATTATTATGATCTATAGCAATATAGCAATATAAAACATAAAAATATCTCTTAAGAAATGTATAAGGAATAGGAGGATCTCACTGCTTATGGACCTCACAATGAGATTTGGTTGTTGTAGTTTCAGTGCCTGTTGGTAAAAGTGATGTTCACAGTCTGGATCTGTCAGGGGTGGATGAACCAAGGGAACTCTGAATTTCCATGGGTTATAAACACTCAGGAATGCTCAGGAATGTGGGGATTGCCAGCTGGATGCTGTAATGCTGTGGATCAGGGAACAATCCTTGAGCATTTGATGGTCCCAAGCCACGAGTTTGAGTCAATGGGGGCCCATCAGAAGGGAGGGAACCTCCAGGCTGTGTGTGCCTGTCCCAGCACTTTCCCGGGGGAAGTTTCCACAGCTGAGCCATTTGTGTAGGGAATTTGGTGTGATAAGAAGCATTGCCTACCTTGAAGGATCAGCCTCTTATCAGCCCCTTCCCCTGCCTTGCTCAACACCCAGCTGTAAGCCTGAGGTGGGGCTGTGTCCTCTGCACCTGGGTCATTGCTTTGTACTTCATTAACTACCCCCTAATTGTTTGAGCCATCAGCATTCCAGTCCTTCTCAGGAGCCTCCAAAACACTTGGGAGAGATTTTTGAAACTTAATTCTTTTATTTTAAGACATGTGCTCTTCCAGTAAAATGTGTTGTTTAGGGGGAGACAGTAGATTCAGCTGAAACCACACGCAACTCTGATATTTTTGGAAAAATAATTTTCTTTCTGATGAGTTACTGACTTTCTTGGGCAGTGCCAACAAAATTCCATTTTATTTATTATTCTCATTTTCTTTCCAAGCTGGAGTTACTGTCAGTGTCTACTAAAGCTGCTAATAAGCCTTTGCAACAATTTTTTTCCTTCTGAGGCGTTGTTTGCAAGGCCTTTGAAAAGTGTGACATCACACGGGCTTTTCAACATATAAATGAAATGTTTTTTGGTGCTCTTTGATCTGCTATAGCTTCCAAATGCCTTTATATTTTTATCAAATGGATGCCAGTGTTCAGCTACATGATTATCAGGTATTCATTTAACCTTTTTGACACACCAAAATGTCAAATGCTTCACAAATGCCTTTTTGAATACAAAAGGCTACAGAAGTTTCTTCTGAATTCTGACGTGTCTTAACAACTCTGAGTTTCTGTTGTTTTAAATACTGTGTATGGCTTTAAAATGAAATCCTACCCTGCTTAGTGCTAGTCACAGGATCATACAATCATTGTATTTTTTGGGTTGAAATGGACCTTAATGATCACCCATTTCCTACCTACCTGCTGTAGGACACCTTCCACTATCACAGCTTGCTCACAGCCCCAACCAACCTGGCCTTGAACACTTCCAGGGATGGAGCACCCTCTGCAAGGGCCTCATCATCCTCTGGGCAAAGAATTTCTTCCTGAAATCTGATCTAAACCTACTTCCTTTCAGTTTGAAGCCATTCCCCGTTGTCCTGTCCCAGCATGCCCTGGTGAAAAGTCCCTCTCCATCTTTTCTGTCAGCTCCCTTCATGACTGGAATCACTGAAATTTGGTCATCCTGAAGCCTTCTCTCTTCCAGGCTGAACAATCCCAACTTTTTCCTCATGGCAGAGCTGCTCCATGGCCCTGATAATCCTGGTGGCCTCCTCTGGACTTGCTCCAACAGCTCCATGTCCTGACATGGGGCATGAACAGACTATGAAATTTGGGTTTCTATGGGCACGGGAAATAACCCGATCTGATGAACAAAATGGAGCAATTCTCCACGAGGTTGATGCTATTTATCACCTTGTCCATCAATGAATCCTTTCTACAGTGCTGCAGATAATGTTCCCCCTTTTGGAGGCGAGGTCCCAACACAAACATAATCTCCAGTGCATGGTGATATTAACATAGTCACATCCCACCAGTTCAGACCCTGGATTAATGTCAGTTGAGAAAGAAATTCCACATCTGAAGCACACAATAAGATTCTTCCTAAAAACTAAAAGAAGAAAAAAATGTCTGATATGTCTCTGTGGGATGATATGCTGAGGAAGCAGGACCAAAAGGGAATTGAATACACAGGGATACACAAACCAGCGATTTTTGCAAGATGGATGTGTGCCATGTGGCATATTTTACTACAAACAAAAAAATTAATCGCCAGCTGTAACTGGCGTAACTACTGGGACAATTCCGTAGAGGAAAAATAGTGTCCTTTCACTTTAATTTTTTCAGTCAAGAGTGGCTATCTTTCCAAAAAGTATTGCTTATTTCAAAGAGGAAGGAGAAATTCAATGCAGTGTTTCCTGGCTGGAAATTATAATAGCTGGTTACAGTCCCTCAACTTTAGGGACTAACCCTCAACATGAGTTGAGAGGGTTACAGCCCTCTCAGCTTGAAACTCCTAGGTGAGGTCCTGGTTTCTCTAGAACAGATGGAGATGGGATTTTACCACATCAAGTTATGTTTTATACATCCAGAAGATATACACACATATATCTGTATTTTAGATTAAACCAAAACTTGAAACACAGTTAATTTGGTTTTTATGACTCAGTGCAGGGAAAAGTCCAGAATCAGCTGTAAGAGACAAGTACAACCAGTATTTGATGGAAAGTTGTCTGCTATCATCCCAGATGGATAAAGATAGAAATTGCTGAAATGCTGGAGTTGAGTCAGAAAGGCCAGAGGATACCATCCACAGGATCGGTTTCTGAATCTTGATAACAGGCTCAGAGCAGGACTCTAAGAAGAGCTGTTGTAGAGGAGGACTAATGTGGGCTGATTTTTGAAAAAAAATGGGCTGAGATCAGCTGCACCTCTGCTTTTAGTGTCAAAGCAAACCTCAGTCTGGGACTGTGGTAGGACATTGTCACACGTTGGCATATTTACAGTCATTGAAATTGCTGTAGGCTGGAAGGAGAGTGAATAAAATGTGCTATAAATGTAGTCTGTGTATGTGTGTGTGTGTGTGTATACAAAATTTGGTTTGTATTGACTATATGGTGTGTTAAACACCTGAACATGAAATGAATGCACACGGGGCATTTGGATTTTTGGCACATTCATTCCCAGTGAACAGGGAATTAGATTGGAGGTAAATTCAGCAAAGGAGATCTGAATTCTCCTACAAGCTTTGTTGAGACAACCTGACCTATGGAAACACTTTGGACAAAGTTAATGCAAGTCTGTGCCCATCATCTTTGCAATCAATAAATGGGGACAGAGCAGCACTCAGTGAATTCCACTGTGACCAAAACCTTGATGTCAGAGTTAGGAGGCTCAGAAGGGATTTATGGTGCTTGGCTTTAAGGATGAGCAAAGGACACACTACTCACTCCAAAAGAGGATTAGGACCTTCTTGTGCCTTCTACTTCTCCAGCAGGACATTGCCATTGGTGAAGCCTCTGATTAGGAAGCAGTACTTGAGAGATAACAAATTTTCAGTGATTACCATGGGAACCACAAATGATTTCATAAGGGTGGAGAAATTATAAAAAGTTCTAATTGAGAGAGAGGATGAGGCTTAAAACAGTTTCCATGGAAACCAGAGGTAGCATCCAAAAAAAGTGTGTGTACTAATCTGATAGTCTGATTGGCAGGTAATTGGTGCAGTGCTGGAGTGGGGAAGCCTTGGGATGTGAGATGAAGTGTCCATCATACAAACAGATTAAACACACAGCCTTCTGAAGAAGAGCTGGAACTTCAAACTCTTCCCCTCCCAGTAGAATACACTCATCACTCAATGGTGATTCATTTTCATTCTTGTCCCCGTTCTGAGTATATATTTTTTTTAATTACACTATGAAAAACTAAAACAGAGCTGATGGATGGAACTGCTCCCTCGCCTTACCCAAAGAGTGGAAGTTATGAAGGTGCATTTATGGACAGCAGACACGACCTCCAGTCTGCTTATCTTCTCAGGCAGAAGAGAGAAGTGAACACAGCATTCACTAAGCTCTCTGGATAGCTGGATGGGATACTTGCCTGAGCTTTCCAGGACTTCAGTTTCTTCTGGATGGCTGGCCAATATCCAGCTAAGCTCATTTCACAGAATTCAGAATTTCTGCAATACTTGTCAGATCCCACTGGAAATTCTAAGGACACAAAGTCTGATATCACCTGCGAAGGAACTTACAGGCATGCATTAAACCAGATGACCAAGGATTTGTATCCACCTGAACTATTTGCTTTTAGGGAGAGTGGAAAACTCTTGTCAAGAGTTTTGTGGAAGACATGGGATGAGCAAATCCAATCTTTGCTCTCTTTCACAGGGCTACAGCCCAAGTACATGATGATATCTTTCAGCTTGATGCCTAAAGAAGGAAAGTATTACTGTTGTCAATAAATTAGAAAAATAACAGGCCTTTGGCCAGCTGCAACTTGCTGAAGTCCTCAGCAAATTCTTTGCCAGCTCAGGGGTTTGGCAGACACAGATTTTTTTGCCAGTATTCTCTGAGCTCACCAAATTCATTTCTCCATTCATCAGATGCAGACAGAAACTGCCACATTTAGAAATAGACAAACCCCACAAAATAGAAATATTCTGTGGATCTGAGGTGTTTTGGAAGAAGATAAACCTCTCTGTTGTAAGATCTAGAATGCTGGTCTGCAATCTCTGTGACGCTGACGTTCAAGGCTCCCCAGTGTTATCCAAAATCATGATTTAAATGAAGTATTGAAAAATTATGAGGAGAAAAATCATCCTTTCACTTAGAAAATGTGCATTTAGAGAACTTTGCTCATTTCCTGATCACAGAACTAGCAGTGCCAGCATGGTCTAGGCTGGAGCCATCTGCAGAATGGCCACACTCCCCATGGCTGGTGGCAAATTCTTATCTATAATTGCTGCCATGTCATAACCTCTGCATACTCCAGCATAAACTGGGTTTGAAGAACAGTGCACAAAGATAATCAGGGAGATGAGGAAGAATTCTAGTTCCACTTTTGATCTGCCAGTTCAGATGAATTCTGGGTCAAGCAATACTCTGTTTTGTATATAGGACTAAGGTTAGGTGAGTCTTATACATAACACACTTCTGCAAAACTTTGAAATGTCTGCCTGGATAATAAGCTTAAGAAGTAACCTTTCAAGGATTCTGTCTTTATAGTGTGATAAAAAATTGTTTTCCATAGACTGAAGGGCTCAGAGATGCTCTGAAGAGATGGGTGACACGCATTTAAAGAAGGCTCAAAATTAACTACCTTAATAGTTGTCATGTAGCTGAAGGGGCTCTCAGGTGGTCACCTTGCTTTGTGGTTCAGTAAATCCATCACTGCTTATACCACATCTTCTTTCTAACAACATTTCACAAAAAAAACAAGGCAATGAACTAAACAGAGCAGCTGAAGAAAATAACAGAAGACGTAGCTCAGTTCAAGAGCATCAAGGGCTCCACTCTGCTCACTCTGCCTGGGTAGCCTTACTGTTGTTTTTTTTTTTCTCACAAAAATTCTTCGTTTTTGAATTTTCCCATATGTTTTCATTCCCACTGCTGCCATTGGGCAGGGAGACAGAAACAAACTTGACCTTGTTATACTCCTGGTTGATTGCTTGCACATCTGCTTTTTCTCTGATTCTTTCATGGATGGTGTTGGTCTGTGCCCTCTCTGTTATGTACCATGCAAAATTCTGGCAACTGAATCATTAATCCATATTTCATTTATTTAATTTAGTTTAATTTCATTTCAGGTCTTGCAAGTGTACTTCTCAGAAATGCGTGTCCATGTAGTGGATGGTGTGCAATAACCTGATTTATACACATGTTCAGTAGAAAGAAATAATGTAAGTTTCTGGTTCACACAGTTGAGCATTTCTCTGTGTGTTTTGCAGGTGGTGCTTCATCCTTTCCATTTAACATGCCTGTAGATTTGAAGTCCCTCTGGAAACTTTCACTTTTTTTCCTATGCAAAGAAAATATTCCATTAACTACAGATATATGAGAGTTCTGTAGATGCAAAAAGGCAGCAATCCTCCACCACTGTGAACAGAAGACACAATTTACCTCCTTCAGTAGCTAAAGAGGACTTGCAGGAAAGCTGGAGAGGGAATTCTGACAAGGGCTTGCAGTGATAGGACAAGGAGGAATGGCTTTAAATTAAAAGAAGGAAGGTTTAGATTAGGAAGAAATTCTTTCCTGGGAGGATGGTGAGGCCAGAATGGATGGGACTCTGAGAAACCTGGGATAGGGGAAGGTGTCCCTGCCCATGGCAGGGGGTTGGAACTGGATGATCTTTAACATCCTTTCTAACCCAAACCATTCTGTGATTCTATGATTGTGGGGGACCAACATGCAGGAATAATCACTGGGTCAGGAAAGTTTGCAGGGCTTAGACAAAAAGAGACACAGAAGTGTTTGAGCATGTGCAGAGCAGTTGGTTATTTCACTTAGAAGCAGCATTTTGAGAGTAGAGGAATACTTTGCACGAAAACATAATTGTGCTGCTCCACAGGGGTCGAAAATACAAATTAGGTGTTGGACAAAGGAGTTGACATCATAAAAGAGAACTTCATTGTACCTATGTGACCCCACATTACTTACATCCTGATGACTGCATGGAGTTGTGTTCCATCTATCCCAAAAAGGTGCAGTAGGCCTGAATTTCGTGGAAAAGGTGACACAGCAAGGGACAACTGTGTGAGGGATGATTCAAAGACCAAGAATCTTCTCCCTTAGAAGTGAATAGCAGAGGAGGAATTTTAAAGAGGCCTTTTAAAACCTGAGTGGTGTGGAGAAAATTATAGTTTACTTGATGTTCTCTTTCAATAGCAGAAGTAGGGGATAATAATGAAACTACCAGGCTACAGGTTCAGAGCCAAAAACAAGAGGATACTGTCCCTTGTGTAATGTATAATTAGGCTGTGAAATTTCTTCCCATGGGATGCTGTTATGAGTTTATGTGGGTTCAAAAAGTGATTAGGCAGATTCATAGAAGAAAACGTGCTGAGGACTATTAAATGCATACACACAATGCCTGTCTGAGGAAGAAGTCACAGAAGATGGGCAAATGTCAGTACATGCTGACTCAGTTCTTTCTTAGGAATCCTCTTCTGGCCAATGTCTGGGATGGCATAATGTGCAGAAGAAAATTTGGGTCTCACCTGAAAAAGCTGCTGAAAAAACACCCTCCTGAAAAGAAATGGACTTGTGCAGGGATCTGGCTGTGAGAGAGACAGGCTGAATGTGGAATGTGGAGCACAAGGTGCTAACACAGGATAACAATGATCCACTGATAAGAAGTGCAGCTCAGGAGTAGCAGATCAGCTCTCAGAGCACTGCTGACTTCTGCTTGAGTTGGAAATCATAGAAACTGCACTGTGAGCCCTTCAGAATTCTTGGCAGAATTGTGAATGCACAATCCAATAGAATAATGCTTTGCTGCAATTTTTGGAGCTCAGATAAAGGCATATTCAAAGACCCTGATGTTCAGATTGTGAGTAGTCTCATCCCTGTTCAATAATGTCGTGAGGCTCAGGAATAACCAGGATCCTGTGAGGAAATTCTGTTGAAAGAAGTTCACATCCAGATGTTTGTCTGGTCCATATATGCAATGAAGAAATTTTATTGAGTGTCTTCTTTTTTGACTGTGTTTTTAGCTCTCCTTAACATAACAGTGCAACCTATGTGTCCCAGAGTAAAACTTCATTTTTTGGCAACATTAGAATCATAAAGTCAAGTTTTGGAGGAAGGCAGAGTGAGGCAAAGTCCTCATGTATCATGGCTTAGATAGAGCCGGTGCTTTTAAAATGCAAATCCAAAATTGCTTAAAGTTTTTCTCTGAACTTAGTTGTTATTTAGGCCTTAATGACCTAATGATGCCATCATAAATATTTGTGCAGACTTAAGTGAAAAGCAAAGAATTTAGCTTTTTATTAAAAAAACATAGAAGGCAAACATGCATGTCCACAATCAATGATAAATCAAACTTTAAATTAAACCATGCCAGTTCTATTTGCCAACATGCCAACAGTTACTTGAGAGTGAATTCAAAGTGCATGTTCTTGAAGATTGCTTACAGTGATCTGCTTGCAGAGTTTGCAAATACAATGATTTCCCCATTTGTTGAGTGACAGCTAACACAGTAGCCTGGCTAATATACATCAGCCTTCCTTTCTCCAAGCTCTGAGGTGGGGTAACATTAAAGGAGGATATAGAACAGGCAGTTTTGGGAGAGTAAATTGCATCAATAATTTCTCTGATAAATGTTCCTTTTTCTTTTTTTTCTTTTCTACACAAATTGTCGATTAATAGGTTATGGCTAAAATTATGTGCTGAAGCTGAACAATTTCTGCCACTGTGTCTATCATGAACTCTTTTCTATGAATGTATGATTGACTAAGGTCAAGCAGCTTTGCCTACACACATATGTTATGTGCATTGTTTCTTTTCCTTCATTGGTTGGCAGGAAATCTAAGAGTAAAATCTGGAAAAACAGCTCTGAAATCAAATTCTGAGTCTGTCTGCTGATTGATTCAATTATATTTTGTTGTCTAAGCTTTTTGAAGTGCATTACATGTTGCCTTCCAAAAGACATCATTCACAAGGAATCTGATAACTCTTCATCTCAAAGGCTGAAGAAAATCATGAGCTCAAGTATAGAAGCCTTCAGATCCATCTTCCATGCCATTTAAAATTAATATTGCTCTTTGCCTAAACACTCTGGACAATACATTTTTCTTATAAATATATTTTAGAATCAGGGATTACTGTAAGTTAGGAGGTACCTCTGGAGGCTTCTAGTTCAACCTCCTGCTCTATGCAAGACTCATTTCATGTCTGGGTCAGTTTGCTTGAGGGTTCTCTCTAAGAATGGAGAAATCACAGCCTGCCTGGACAAACCATTCCAGTGTTTAGCTGGAACATTGAAAAATGCTTCCTTGCAAGTAGCAGAACTTTTCCTTACTGCAACCTCTGTCTGATGCTTCTCATCTTTTCATCAGCACCCCTGAAAAGAATCTGTCTCTATCATTTCTATAAGCACATACCAGGAGTTAATGAAATCTTTGGCCTCAATAAGAGCAAATACGAAATATTGGAAGCCATACCTGTCTGGATAAAATTATGTGAGAATGAGAGCTACTTATAAAATTAATCATTGGGATATTATCCTAGCTTCCAGTGGCAAAATTCATCAGCACAGGTGTCATTGTGACAGGACACATGAAAACATAAAAGTGAAGAGAGTAAACAGACATACTTAATGCATGGTATAGTTTCTATGTCTCTAAAGCTTCTTCTTGCAGCAGTACTCTTCTCCTCTCCAAAGTACCCCCACGCCACTACTGTGTGCACATGTAATCCTCACAGATCCTGTCTCAAATATCCTTGACTTTCTGCAATTTCCAATACTTCCATGGCATTAAAAGACTCCCATATAGACCATCAGAGACAAAGAAGCCAAACCCCACCCTGTGCCACTGAAACTGCCTTTGTTCTGTGGGAAATCTCCTCCACAGGCCATAGCCCAGGCAATGTGATAGCAGGATCATTTCAGAGTGGTTTGCTTTAGTCCCTACAATGCTTGTAATTGCCAAGGAGGATTTTTCAGATGAGATTAGCACAGACTTTGGGGATATACAGTTACAGAGCTATGGGCTTTAATGGTGCCAGTGGTGCAGAGCACTCTGCCTGCTGGCTGGAGCCCTGAGGGACAGGGATTGCTAATGCTGCTGCAGGGCACTGGGGTGGGAGTTTTCCATCCTCCTGAAGGCGGCTGAACACCAAGTTTAGCTGTCCAAGGGACTTCTCAGCTCTCTGCCCCTGCTCCCCTTTCCCACACTGGGAACAGCAAGACCTCAGTATGGTCATTAATATTCAGGCTTGTTGGTGTAAAATTAGTTTTACCCTTTATGGGGTACGCTCAGAAAAGGACACTGAATGTCTCAGAAAGCACACTCAGTTCAGTTATTGCTATCAGTACTGAGATGTTAATTTATGAAAAAAAAACAAGTTTCAAATGATTCATTTCTGCATAGGCAAAGATTTTAAAACCCTGTTAAATACCAAAGCCTTTATTCTCCTGTGTGTGCTAACCTAGCCCTTCAAGGAAATTTTTGGCACATGTGTGTCACTAATCAGACCCATTCTCATTAGAGTACAGCTGTTTTAGCATCTTTCTGTAACCCTCATGGATCTCTCTGAGGCACTGAGTCAATAAGTGATTTTAAATGAACCGTTCTCTCCAGATCATGCATTAGGGGTCTGTGATGGGTCTCTCTCACAGGGAAAAGAGGACACAGGCAGAGCAGGGCTGGGCGCTGGCCCTTCATGGACAATGGGATCTCCATTATTGACCTTGAATCTCTTTTAACCAACACTGTGAGCAGACAAAGAGCCACCACATGAACCAGAAGGGCAGGAAGGTGGGTTAAAGCAATCTTGGCTCATATCAGTTGTTGTGATGAATTCAGGCATCTGGAGCAGGAGCTAAGACAAATTAATGTGTGGTGCTGTTGAATGGAGGCACTGGAACACTCAGCCCCAGACAATGAACTGCAGCAACCAGTGTAAAGCATTCTCTGCTGGCTCAGAAGTGACAAATTATTTCAGTTAGGTTCAGAGCTAGCTGGTAACTATTCCAGCTGGCATATGTTAAGTGTAGGCACCTTCATTACACTGTATGCTGATGTTAAATTGCACTAAAAGAGGGGCTCTGTTAGCAGTCTGGCCATTGACTTTAATGAAACAGCTAATTTGATCATTTTAATTATGAGTTGAGGCAAAGCAAGAGCATAAATGTTAAAATATCATTTCATGCCAGTAGAGAGAAAAGTTGACATTTACTTTAACTAAGGACTAGATTGCTGAGAATGAAGGGAGAGATAATGAGCAAATGCAAAGGAAAATAGGAATGAAAAGGTGAGACAATCTGAAAGCTGACAAGATACTAGAAGGACATGACCTGGAGCTAGAGAGGGCTGGAAAAACCTTCAGGCTGGGAAAACATGAGAAGTTTAGTGAAAAGGTTCCATGTGCTTTTTTAGTCAGGAAGAATCTCGGTGCTGAAAAATGGAGCCTCTGTTTCCTGCAGTTCTGAAACAAAGTATTGGATACCATACAGACAACAACATCTCTGGATTCTCTTCTGAATGGAATTATTTCTGCATTTGTAAAGCTAAATTTGATCAAATTCCTACAGGAAGAGAAGCAGGCACACAGACTGTCTTTTTGTTTTTTGGTTTGTTTAAATAACTAAAGCCATACTTTCACTGTGACAGGCTAACAGCTACAACAGGTTCCAACAAAGTTAGCAGAGAACAGGTTTCTAAGAGAGAAAGGAAAATGGGATTACACATTCCCTTCAATACCAGAAGCAGGGCAGAATTACCAAAGCACTGCAATTGCAAACCACTGAGGCACCAAAGTACCTCCTCCTCCACAGGCTGAGTTCTTCGCTCTAGCCCTTTATGAGGCGTGTGGACTTTATATGAATCATCTAAATTCCCTAAGTGAACTTGTGGCATAGAAATTTTAACACTGGTCTCACTGAAGGCCAAAATGTTGTTGCCCAGACTTGGCAGGGGTTTCAGTCACTCCCTGTTTGGGGCTCATTTAGAATTTGGATGGACATGGGGCTGTGAGAAGCCTGGCTATGTCTGAGGTGGATGAACTTCTGCTTTATAAACCTTATGGTAGAGCCATAAGATTTTCCAATATTTTTTCTTTTAAATAATTTTTTGTCTTTATGAAGAAGTAAATTGGCTGCAGTGAGTTGTGTCAACACCTCTACCCAAGAGCTGAAGCCTGGTGCTGCCATTCCCTAGGCAGACTTAACATGGGTTTGGGAAAGACCCATGCTGTTAATTGCTGTTAATCAGCACCCTCACCAGGAGATCCTGAATGGTATCTGATGGGAATTCAGAGCTGCAGGAAAGTTTCTTCATCAGAAATTTCTCATGAGAACATGTTTCCTTACAAAAGAAATTCCTATTTCTAATAAATTCCTGTTTCTAATAAATTTATTAGCAATATTGCAAAAAAGAGAATGCTTGCCTCACATTAAGAATTTTTGTTCTTCCCAATCCAGCAGAGAGAAATTCCCCAAGATCTCACATTCTAGAGGACTGCTTTGATCTTCCATTAAAGGTATGTAATATCTGACAATTTCAGTTGTTTATTGTTTGCATAACTGGATGCAGTGAATGGATTGGGTCAAATTCCCAGCAGGTGTAAATGACACTGTTGGCAGTTTTGAAGCTGCATTTTCTCCACTTTCTGTCAGCTGAACATTTTGGTTTGGCTTTGAGTTTATCATGTGGTGGTTTGAAATCTTGTTTGTGTGGGCCTGACTGGGGAACAGTTGTAAGGAAATTTGGTCCCCATAAGTGCTGGACAGGTATTGGGGGAGCAGATTTGGCCTTTGTGTCTGCATTGCTTTTGGTTGAGGTTTCTGATCTGCACAGGTTTCCTGTGGGCAATGCTGCAATTTCTCTAAGATGCAGTTTCCTGTCTGGAAGATGAGTGTAGTAATTCAGCACTGAATTTCTCCTCAGTCAAGTGATGCAAGGAGAAATCCATTAATGCAAGGCAATTGGGTAATAGGGTAATGGTGACTATGAGCATCATGAATACCTGGAGTTAGCCCTGCAGAAATGCACTCTTATATTTATAGGGAGATAAGAGCCATGCTTTTCTATCTATTACTGAACCAATTGACATTCTGTGTTGAAAAAGCACAAGACAGGGAAATAAATATCCTAATTGCAGTTCCACAGAAGAATCATGTGGAAATAAAGAATGGAAAATTGAAAAGTGCTGTTTTAACTTCTGTTGTCATTTGTTCTGCCAAGCTATGTGAAGGGTTTGAAAAATAAAAGTGCTACTTTGTGGCTCCTGCTCTCCCTCTGTAATCATCCCCTTTCTCTTCTCTAAAGCACCATGACAGTGTGTCAGTTAATAGTGATCTTACATAGAATTAAATTTTCCCTCTCTCCTCACATCCCCTAGATTCAGCTCCAGGTCAAGCCTGGAGCTCCTACTCTATTCCTTAACTGCAGAAGTTGGGCTAGGATGGATTTAATGACATATTCATAATAGATGCTTTGGGCTAAATCCTAAATGTCTTTTCGTTCATTCTCAGTCTCTGCTCATGCAAACTGCCAGTGAAACCAGACATTTCCACCAAACTCTGGCTTTGATTTTCCAGACTTCAAGACACACAGAGAACCGAGCCCTGAGTAAGGTTCTTCTTCCCATAAATGAAGAAGCTGTAGCCCAGAGGAGTGCAGAGCTGCCCCATGCTGCAGAGCCAGGAACACAAACCTCTGCTGGTGCCCCATGAAGGTCATCCCAAGCTGTTGTCTTGTGTCACGACAGAAATGATTATCCCTGAGGATTTGTGTCAGCTGGTGGCATCAGGGGTCAGCAGGCAAACCGAATCCAGGGAAGTGAGAAGCAGGGAAAGAGGCATGGAGTCAGGAGAGGAAGAGCAAGATAAACAGAGTACAAGGGCCAGAGTAACTGCGAGGTGGGAGGAGAAGCTGAACGATGGCGGAGGATGTGATAACAGATGAGGCTGCTATAAGAAGCCTTAACTATTAGTAGCGTATCAGTCTTCTGTTTTACTTAGCAGTGTACTGGAAAGTGTGATGAATTCAGAGTTGTGTAGCCTGTGGAGGGATGGTGCTGTGTGTGTTTGAAATGCAGAATGTGCCACGGTCTGGAGCGTACCTTAGCCCCAGTTTTATCTTGCACACCTGACACTTGCTGCAGTGGGAAGTGGAGTGCAGTTTATTTCACAATATATGAAAAACATTCAATCATGTGCCCTGCTGTCTCATCCTCTGCTGTGCTAAGAGGATGAGATTGATAGTAAGTGGTCTTATGAAGCTATCAAGCAGCTTCATATTCAGAGCTCAGATTTCTGCCTTTTCAGTCTGCCCAAAAAAGCCCTTTGCAAGACTTTCCAATTTGCCCAATGGGTCTTTTCAATCTGTCAGAAATTATTTAACCTTGCCAAGGCATGATCTTCAGAGGAAACCAAAAAGTCTGAGCTCCTCCTTCCCCACCTACTTTTCATGGCTTGGCAGGCCAGAAATATAATTTGCCATTGTCTCATAAACTTTTGACCTCCCACTCTTGTGGGTTATTTAATGTGGCCTTAGAGCAGGTTTGGGGAGGAAGAGCCCAGCAGTACCCTGAGCACACAGTGAAGGACCAGGGCCAGCACCAGTGTTGAAGATTGCAATGCAAGTTGTTTTCCATTACCATCTGTATGGCAGATTATCTTTGTCAAGTGGGCAGTTTGCTTTATCTCTCTCTGTGAGTGACCACATTCACACCTCCCTCAGGAGGGGACATCTGCTGATAACAGACTATTGAATGTCACTGCATGACTGATAAGGACTATGGCATCCCATTGTGAGATGCTCCGCCCAGGGGGAGGAGCCAAGCATTGTTACCCAGATATAATCCAGAGGTTTTGAGGCACCAGCATGGTTTTTTCCACTAGATTCCCCAGAGGAACAGCAGCTGCCTCTTCTTCCACTGGATCTTCAGAGGAAGAATGCATCCTTCTCTACAGATCCCCCTTGCTCCAGCAGAACCACCCCTGACACTCCAGGAGGGCTGCAGCCACATTTCCCATTGGACTGGTACCAAGAGCCTGACCCACAGGGTGTCAGGTTGGGTTCTGACTCTATCAGTGTTTTTCTAGTGTACTGCATTGTTTATTTTATCCTTTTAATTTTTTTCCTTTCCCTAGTAAAGAACTGTTATTTCCTGCTCCCATATTTTTGCCTGAGAGCCTCTTAATTTAAAATTTATAGCAATTCAGAGGGGTGGGGAGGGTTTACATTCTCTGTCTCAGGGGAGGCTCCTGCCTTCCTTAGCAGACTCCTGTCTTTCCAAACCAAGGCAACCAGCCATGCTCCTTGGCCACCACAATCTTTTCACTGGCCAAGCAGCATTGGCCTGGGCTGTGAGAAGGTGTGAGCAGCCACTGTCTAGCTCAGCTGGTACCAAGTCCTGAAAGCAGTGTGGCTGTCCAGCAGAAACCTTGTGCTGCAGTCAGACAGCTTGCTTTGCTGGTGGGGAAAAGCTCCTAAGCTTATGCAAAGCTCTGCTTTGCAGGCGGGACTCTGCAGACACTTGCAAAGATGCCTTTCCACTATAGTTTAGCAGTAGAGAAATTAATCCACTCCAGACATAAAATTAATCTCTGGGAGTGTCTGTTTAAACAGCAAGTTTCCCTCCTAAATTGTCTTTTCAGGAGAATGGCTGGGTGGTGTTTTATAGATGCTTTAATGCCCCTCAGATATTGGAACACACAAGGGTTCTTCAGCTGCACTAAGGCACATTGGGAACAGAAAACTGAAGAGCTGGTGGAGATCTGGCTCTTTTTTTTCTTCTCACATATCTTCTCTTGACATGCAAGCACAGGCAAAAGTCTCTGCAGTGTGATGTCCATGCAAGAAAAAAAGTCTTAGCAAGAGATGTGCTCAGAAATCTTCAAGGCACACAGTTCAGGACAGAGTTCAGGTCTGAGAGTCCACTTTATTATGCCAGTATCAGGCCAGTGATAACTTCACTGGACATAATGTGCCTTTCCCAAAAATCCCCTGGGTTTGGAACATTGCATGACAGACTGCCTGTCCCCCTGAGGAAAATAAAATGCGGGTGCTATCTACTCCCTCCTCTACTTTGTTGCCTTCAAGAAAAAATGCCAAGAGGATTCATCCAGAGTCTCCAGACAGCTGGAAAAGCTGCAGACACAGCTGAAGTGGACATTGATAAACATTTTCTGAGTTCTGACTGCAATTTTTTTCTGCCCAGTGTCAAATGACTGATTGTACCATCTCCCTCCTAGCCCCACATTCTCAGCATCCAATTTCTCTGTTCACTTCCTTCCTCAGTCTCCTACATCTTCATTCCAGTCAGCTTTTTCGCCCATCTAGGTTAGATCCCCTGCATGATGACCTTTGCTGTCATTCTTTTCACTCTCTTTGTGCATTCTGCCCTTACCACTGATCTTTTATGTCTTGCACATCTATAGTGTGAGCCACCAGTGGCAGCCATCCCTTTTCTTGACTTTTCCTATAGGATGGACTTAGAGCCTGGTTGGCAGTTGAGCATCTCTAAACCTTCTAGGAAGCACAGTTTTTAAACTACTTCAGTGACTTAGATACATTACACAGAATCACAGAATCATCACAGAATCACAGAATGGATCAGGTTGGAAGGGACCACAGTGGCTTATCTGGTCCAGCCTCCCTGGTCCAGCAGGGCCATCCCAGAGCACAGGCACAGGAATGTGTCCAGACAGTTCTGGAATATCCACTGAGGGAGATCCCACAGTCTCTCTGGCCAATCTGTTCAGTGCTTGGTCACTGCACAGGGAAGAAATTATTCCTGATGTCCAGGTGGAACTTCTTGAGCATCAGTTCCTGCCCGTTCCTCTTGTCCCATTGCTGGGCACACTGAGCAGAGCCTGGGCCCTGCTCTGAGCCCTCCCTGCAGACACAGACAGGGATGAGGTCCCCTCTCAGTTATATCTTCTTGAGGCTGAACAGCCCCAGCTTCCTCAGCCTTTCCTTGTAAGAGAAATGCTCCAGTCCTTTAATCACATTTTGTTGTGGCCCAGATCCAGGAGCTCCAAGTCTCTCTTGTCCTGAAGAGCCCAGGACTGGACCCAGCACTCTGAATGTGCCTCGCTAGGGCTGAGTAGAGGGACAGGATCACCTCCCTTGATCTGCTGGCAAAGCTCTTCCCAATGCACCCCAGGATCCCATTGGCCTTCTTGGCCACAAGGCCACACTGCTGGCTCAGGGACAGACTGCTGTCCACCAGGACCCCCATGTCCTTCTCTGCAGAGTGGCTTTCCATCAGATCAGCTCTTAGCCTGTGCTGGTGCCTGATCATTCCTTCCCAGGTGCAGGATCCATTTACCTCTGTTGAATTTCAGACAGCTCTTCCCTGCCCATCTCTCCCACCTAATGAGGTCCTTCTGCATGGCTGCACAGCTCTCTGGGGTATTGGCCACTGCTCCCAGCTTTGTGTCATCAGCAAACCTGCTGAGGAGGCATCTGCCCCTCATCCAAGTACTTTAGATCTAAGTTAAAAAATACCAGGCCCAGTATTGGACCCTGGGGGTATTGTGGATTGTCAAGAAAAACCAAGAGTCTCAGGATGATGAGATGTGACACCATGAAGATATAAAGGCAGCAGTACCATGCTAAGTTGTCAACTTTTGTAGCCAAGAGACACAAAACTACAGAAATTCTTGCTGTGTTGTGAGCAGCCACAAGGAAGAAATGCTGTCCCAAAGCACTGCTCTGTAATAATCAGGATACAGCAATCTGCATTTGGTTCATGCTCTGCCACTAATTCATTTGTTGGGCTTGTAACCACATAACAATGCTGTGCTTCAGAGCAACCATCTGCAAACTGAGTGTAGTACTTACTGAATCACAGGCGTGTTGTGAGGCTTCATCAATCAATTGTGGTTTTAAAAGGAATCTCAACTCCTGGCCCAAAAGTGTAAATCATCATACATTATATCCTTGTTAGATTTTTTTATATACAGGACTTCTTTTTTCTATTCTTTTCACATAACAAATGTATACCCGGTCAATTCTCAGTGGGTTATTCCTGATTTAAATGTGTGTAAGAGAGCTATAAGAAGCAAATCTCTCATCTTCAGACAGAGGAAGGCTCTTAATAATGTATCCGTTTACACACCCTCAAAAATGGAAGCTGTTTAAGAGCTTTGTTTGACTTCAACAGCAGGAAAATGTGCACCTCACTTTGCTCAGCATCAGTTCTTTTTAAAGCATATTGTGTGTTTACAAGCTGTCTTGAGCACTGAAATTTGTTTTAGATCTGGGCAGTTATTAAAGGTTCACTTTCCTTCCCTCCTCCAGTTTCAAAATAAGTGATAATATGAGGTGGTGGGAAATTGTCTCCAGGAGCTGGTACTGCCTTTGCCCGGACTCTGAGTTTCTCAGGAAAGGTTTTCACTGCAGTAAATATCCTGCCTGATCTCTACCAGTAACACTATAATCTTCCTTTCAATGAAACAGTTCAGCTTTTTGTGTACATACAGGTTGGAATTTATTTTGGAAAATACCCGTAAGAGACCCTGGCAGAGCTGAATGTAATCGAATTAGCTGAGGTTTAAGCTGCTACTATGGTCTTGCTTCCATTTCAACACAGTCAGATACAGTTATAACAATGTTCAGCACCAGCCTTTTAATTGCTAGCCAGTCCAACCACTGTCTGAATTTGTAGAGATAAAGCTGGCACTTCCAGCATGTCTGTCGAGATGAGGGGAGAAGCTTTTCTTCCACTTGCTCCTCAACAAATTGGCTTGGTTGG
Source organism: Melospiza georgiana (assembly GCF_028018845.1). NCBI lineage: Eukaryota > Metazoa > Chordata > Aves > Passeriformes > Passerellidae > Melospiza > Melospiza georgiana. Next base: position 149,920,475 of record NC_080430.1, on the reverse strand, counting down.
CCTTAAGGTAGAGCTCAAAGCAGCATCCACAACTAGAATATTCAGGGATTATGTTGGAATATTCAGGTCATGGAGCACTGAGGCAGCTTGGCAAGAGCTGCAAGTGGAGGCAGTGGGGACACTCCACCAGGTGCCATTGAAATTTGTCAGATCTGGGGCAAGGTTGCATCTGGGCACCCCATTCCTTCCAAAATGTTTCCATTACTGGGAGGCAGTCAGGTCATAAACAATGGGAGTAGAGGCCAGAAAAAATATGTTAAAACAAAATGTACTGTGAAAATGATGGAGGTAACTGCAGGGTGAGTGTATTCATGTGTCCTCTAATAGGAAAAAAAATTAGAAGGAGGTGTGGAAGACCCCAGTCAATCTTTTCCAAATAAAAAGGATGAGTATACATTAACCATTTATTCCAAAGAGGAAAAAGCTGGATCCTGCTGCTCAAGCAATTAAAAGAGAGAAGCAAGATAAACCAGGAAATTTCATTCACATTTCATTCAGCATTATTCTAAATATTCTAAGCAATTTTTTTCTGGACAGAAAAGGACAATTCCACAGTAAATACACATGACAGCTCATATTTTGCCTTTACTGTGGCATTCCATTAGTAACAGTTGCAGCTTATTGCACTAGCTAGCAAGCCCCCTCAGCAACTGCTTTCCTTCTTCAGTGGTGGTTTTAATGAAATGCACATTTTCCACCACTTCATTCAGAAATTGTTGCACCAAAATACAGTACCCATTGCTGCAGGAAGATGTCTCTCCCAGAGCTCTGCATCTCTGCAGCTCAGTTGCTTCTGGTGACAATGGTGAGGGCTGTACCTGCTTAGGGATATTCTGTTTTACCTTGCCAGGGTTTTCCTCAAAGATGTATTCTTCATCAGGGGCAGGTTTGGTATGGGAATTATTCATTTAAAATATGCATCAAATATCACATTGAGGCATCAGCTGCAGTAAATGCAAAAGTGACAGTCACACTGTGAGCATTTGGTAAGCTACAAATAGACCTGGAAGTCACAGTGGCTCAGGAAACTTAGATGGAGTCGATTCAGTAAGAAATGCATCCATATCCAACACCTTTGCTGCATTAATTCCTCCAAGCAGTTCACTCCTCTATAGTGTGCCTACAAGACGTGCATACATTACTGTCAGTGACTGATGCTGTCCCCGTGGCTGCTCATGTTTAATGAAAGCTTTGTGCCTATATATAAATTCTGTGCTGGAGTGAAATATCTTCCAAATCCTTCACAGCAGTTCTGGAAGAGACCTTTGGCTTGTACTCCGAGAAGTGAACTCACCCTTTCTGCCACGCACAAGCACTGCAGAATAAAAATGATACGCCAGGATAAAAATAGAACAGAAGAGACTATTTATGTTGGACCAGATGCTCACATTCCTGCCACCTAGGTGGGTTTAATATTAGCGAATTCCCTGTGAAAAGAAACGGGTGTGGGAAAAATACGAAGCGTAGGTCTGATTCTGTTCTTTTTTTTTTTTTTTTTTTCTCCCACGTGTGAAGTTGCTTCACACAAGCACCCTCTCCCTAAGTCAATGAGACTCTTGGTGCATGTTTTCTGTCACTGCTGATTACTTTCAAGAGGACTGTCATGTTGCAGGCACGGGGGGGATGGAGGCAGGAATTAAAGCACCAGTCCCCTGTTCCAAACCTGCCTCTCACAAACACTGCCTGGTGAAAGGACGGCTGTGGAATCATGTGAGCCCTGCCCGAGAGCATCCCACAGAGGTTGCACTCCTTTGAACATCAATGGGAGGAAGGCACAAAGAGGAAAATGAGAGCTGCGCAGGGAAGGTTCCCTCCTCCATCATTTTCAAGAGCTACTGCTCTAAGGACACAGGTGCACTCACCCAGTAACCCGAGCTCAGCTTCCTCTTGCACTCAGCTGACTGAGTCCATGGTCCACAAACACTTCAGTGACTGAGCAAATGCACACAGCTGGCGGAAGCAAAGGATGCAAAGAGAGCCTGTGAAACTAAAGGGAGCTCTGACTCCTTACAACCCAGTCACTAATACTTGTCATCATAATGTCTGTGTTCCTGATAACAGCCTGATCCAAAGGCCACCAGAACTGATAGATATGGCTGTGACAGGCTTTGAGTCAGGCACTGCATTTTTAACTGAGCCACTTCCCAGTTCTTAAAATTGCAACGTTCACTTCACTGCTGCAGCTGCATTGTAAAGGACAGACTTCATTCATGGCCAGATCATTTAATGAATGAATTTTGTAGACTGCAGGGAAGAATTTTTATGGGGGACCTCTGGTGATTCTTAATGACTGAAATTGCAGTATCTTTCTTATATATTGCCAGTCTCATGAGGTCTTGGAATTGTTACAGATTTTCAGCCCTTCTCTCATGTGAGCAGCACGGCAACAACTACTCCTTGTGTGTGACCACCTTCTGTGAATTGTCACTTTAAAGAACATCCACAGCAAAATTCAACACAGTGACTCTTTTATAGTAGCAATTCAAAGAAATCCCCCAAAGGGCCAGAGACATTTTACAGGGCTACACCTCTGCCTTGCTCACCTGTACACATGGACCCTGTTCCTCTTACTTAGCAGAGATGGGAGAGCCACATGGAGATGTCATTTTATGGCCCTGCACTGGGAACAGTGGCTAAAAACAGAGCAACCTTCTTGAACTTCAAAGTCTTTACCAAGCCCTGATGGCATGGAGAAATTTCAGTGCCCAGGGCCTGGGGACCACTGAAGGAAGCTTGGACAAAACAGATAAAAGGGAGCACTTTTCATGCTCTGAAGAACAGATCCATTGATCCATTCATCTTCGGGAAGGATGAGAATTTTTAATGGTTTCATAGAATGGTTTGAATTGGAAGGAGACCTTGAAGATCATCTCATTCCAACCCTCTTGACATGGGCAGGGACATCTTCAATGAGACCAGGTTGCTCAGAGCTCCATCCAACTTGCCCTCAGCTTGAATTTTTGCTGAGGAGGCAAAAAGTTTCAGCTGGGTTCAGAAAGAGAGAGGACAAGTGCTTGGGAGAAAGATCTGTCATGGGTCACTGGATAGAACAACTAAATAAGAACTCAGAATATCCACTGATTTAAGGTAGTCTGAGGTTGGGAGAGTATTTAAGGAGATGAAAAAGGACTAGACATACTTGTTCCATTGGCATTTCTCCCTTGTGCCTGCACAGCCTCTGTGGATGAGCAGCTTCTGGGCTCAATGAACCTTGGCCTGAATCAGAACTGCTGTTCTGGCCATCTTCATGCCACCATTTTCAGAGAAAGAAAATGGTTTCTCAATAACCTGTGTTGAAAAAATAAACAGGTTAGGTCTTCTTTCTAGTACTGATCATATTTTTCAGTTATTTTTCTTGTTTTGGGGGCTTTTATTCCTTTTCTGGTTTGTTGTGACTCCTGTAATTCACCTGGAAGATGGCTTATGGATTGGCAGCTCTCATCCCGTTCTTGCACAGAGAGAGAAATCAGATTTCTCTCAAGGAGAGCCTCTGTGAGGTCCAGAGGCTGGACAGGAGAACAGCTCCCAACCCAAGTGCCTTGAGGCTGGCTCTTGCCTTTGCTGCAGAGTGAACTCAAGGTAAAACAGGAGAGCTGCTGTGACACAACAGTACCCACATCCTCTTACCTAAAACGTGGGAAATTTCAAATTCCACTTGGCTTTTTGTGGAGACAGTAGGTGCAGCTTTGGGTTAGCAGAGCTGTCAGCAGCCAGGGCACCCAGTGCACATCTCAGAGCTGTCTTCCCGCCTGTGTTCTCTCCCACAAATTAGACTAACCCAAGAGGAGCTAAGTTTTGTGTTGACTCTTTGAGTTAACTTTCCTTTTGGTGACTAAACATAGTTTGCCTCTTTGGTAGCTCCATCTGCAGCAGAATAAAAGACATTTATTTATTTATTTATTTATGTGTTTGTTTGTTTGTTTTTAATCTCATGGAGAAAACTATTGTTCAGGAATTTTTAGTCACTTCTGTCTATATTAAAGGAAAGCTCTTCACTCACCACCTACCCATCCAAATCTTTTCCTACCAGAGATATTTTCTAGATTCTTCTTTACAGTTTCCTTTTCTTTTAGTCATGCTGTATACCCCAGGTCCAGATCCTGCATTCAGGATGAACTTTCTGTTCCTGGGTGGGTCTCTGCCTCTCACTTGACTGAAGCCTGCCACTTCAGCAGAGCCCATAAGCTGAGCCACAGACCATCCTGCCCAACATCAATCCTTCTCCCTTGGAGTTTGCCTGGCAGCTCTGTTGTAAATGGAAGGATTGAAGGACACTCCCCTTTGCAAGTTATTTTCTCTGTGGCTCAAATATGTACGTGGTGTTGAGTCTGGATGAGCAAAGATTGTTCCTCAGAGTGGTGGGTACTCCCTTGGTAACAGGGTCAAAAAGAGAAGAAAACTGCAGATTCTTATGGAAGTAAATAGAGGTTTAAAAAAATAACTGTTACTTTTCTCTAAGCAATGTTGAAATATTGGTGAGTACACAGAACAGCATGTATTTTCTGTTCCAAAACCCCAGTAAAATATCAATATTCAGATATTTCTCCAGAAAACACCACACCAATCAGCATCCTGTCACTGTCGCCTGACCAAAGGAAGGCTCTGAGCTCACGGCCGTGCCTGTGCCCCCACAATGTCACACTGCTCTGTGCCCCCACAATGTCACACTGCTCTGTGCCCTGGGTCCCACAGAGTCCTCATCCCCTCCCAGCTGCCCACAGGCCCCACTCTGGCCTCCTGCTAACCATCACTTTCAGCTAAAGGTTAATTACTCCAGGGGACATTTCCATCCAAGCTGTTGCCCGCAGGTTGCAGTCCCTGCCTGAGTCCTATTTTTAGACCATCTCCTTCCTTGCTATTGATCCCAGTCACCCTCTGTTAATTAGATACACACAACACACACAGCATTTGCAACTCATTTATCAATTCTGTTCAGCACCTCCCTCCCCTGAGATGTAATTTGGAGCCCTCCTTGAATCATGCTATTGATCTTTCCCAGCAACTTTGCTATAGGATTCTGTGTGTTGCAAACTATTTATAGATTCCTCTTCTCCTGCTCTCCCTTGAGGAATCAGAAATGGGCAAAGGTAATCAGACTTCTATATTTAAGGAGTTGATCGAAACCAAATATTTCCTCTTTTCTCCACCTTTCCCCTCCTTCCCTTTGTTGCTGATCTGTACACACTTCTTTTGGCAGGTGAGACCTTGCTCCATGTCGTGCTGCAATGATTCTGATAACTCTCAGGTGATGTGATTCAGAATTTGCCCTGGGGGAACTCTTGTTTGCTGAATTGATGGAATGAATTCTTTCTCCTCCCTGCACCCCCTTTGAGTTTCCCAAAGGGCCTTGTGACCAGCTTCATCCACTCAGCTTGGGGTACACCTTTTAGTCTTGGAGATTGACTTCTGATCTGATCCACCTACAAGGCACTGGGTTCCCTTTGCCACTCCATGCCTCAGGAAGGGTATCCAAAGGCTTTAGGCCGGGAGTGAGACAGACAGAGATGCTTTTATGGATGGAGAATTACAGTAATGAGCCCTGTGGTCCTAGGATTTGAGAAAGACCTAAACCAAGGGAATGTAACCTGAGGATCAGAGAAATCAGGACCAGCTCATCCTTCACTGGGTAAGGCTGAAAATCCTAGCTCTAATGCAGGAGGATGCCTGAAATTATGAGCAAGACAACACGAGGAGGGTCAGCCTTGTCTCAGGGAGTACAGAAAAGCAGCCTCAGGCTCCTGATGGTGAGTGAGAGGCAGGATGTGGCTAGGGGAGCTGAGGGATTGCAGCCTCCCCAGGGTGGTGGCTCAGGAGCCATGGGGCTGGGGATGGACTCTGTGGAGCCAGGCTGGCTCCTCTGAACCATTGGGAACATTTTGCTGCGTGGATGTAGGTTGCATGCAACGAGTACAGAATCACAGAATGGTTTCAGCTGGAAGGAGCATTAAACACAATCAAGTTCCACCTCTGTGAACCCACACATGGGTCTGAGTGCCTGCCTGTGCTTTGGAGGTCATGCTGAGCCTGGGGAAGGGGCTTTGAAGTGTGGAGGGAGGTGGTGTGAGCAGGTTTTGGAGTGTGTGATGCTGTGGCGCATTTGGTGGGGACCTGAGGGAATTTTGATGTGTGGGGCTGTGGTATGTGTGGCTGTGGTGTGTCGAGGTCAGCGTGTGTGTGTGGGGTGCCTGAGTGGAACTGTGCTGTGTGGATTTCTGTGTGCATGGAGTATCAGCACACGACCTGCAGGTGAGGTGAGCGACTGTGCTGTGTGTGACTGTGGGGTGTGATGCTTGGGGCGTGTAGGGCTGTGCAGGCGTGTGCATGGGGGCCATGCTGTGTGACACTGAGGGCGTGCAGGGCTGTGCAGGTGTGTGCATGGGGGCCATGCTGTGTGACACTGAGGGTGTGCAGGGCTGTGCAGGTGTGTGCATGGGGGCCATGCTGTGTGACACTGAGGGCGTGCAGGGCTGTGTGTGTGCGTGTTCGGTGGTGTGCATTGCGGGGCGTGCCGGGATGGTCTATGAGGCTCGGGATGTGCAGGGATGATGTATGAGGCTCGGGGCGTGCAGGGATGGTGTGTGAGGCTCAGGGTGTACAGGGATGGTGTGTGAGGCTCGGGGCGTGCAGGGCTCTGCCTGTGTGTCGGTTCTGGCGGTCTGTGGAGAGGCGGCGGTGCAGTAGAGCCCGCGGAGCCGCTGTCCCCGGGCGGCGGAGGCGGCACAAACCGTCCCGGCCGCTACGCACGGCTCGGCTCCAGGGTGGGAGCGGCTCAGGGCTGTCCCTGCAGGGACGGCTCAGCCCTCCCGCCACCGCCCGGCCCCGCTCGGCGGCCGGGGCGTGGCCGAGCCCGGGGAAGGGGGGCGGGAGCCGCAGCCGCACCGGGGGAGCTCCGCGGCCGCTCCCTGCCGGGGCGGCGCCGAGGGGGTTAAGGCGCTCCCCGCGGCGGGCCGGGGCGGGCTCCGCATCCCGCCTCCCGCATCCCGCCTCCCGCGCCGGAGCGGGCACGGGCACGGGCACGGGCACACACTCACACACACACACACCCGCACACACGCCCGCACACACACGCGCAGGCGATGGCTGCGGGGCGCGGGCTCGCTTCTCCCCGAGATGATGTCAAGAGCCCGGGAGAAGGAGGAGGAGGACGGTCGCTCTTTTTCTTAACGGCTTTGTTCTAAAATCATCCTAAATAAAGCAGCCCCGGTACCGACCGCCGGGGTAGCAGCCGTGAAAGTACCCTTTCATTTTTCCCTCCTTTTTGCCTCTTTTTATTTTTTCATTTTTCTTTTTTTTTTTTTTTTTTTTTTTTTTTGGTCTTATTTTTTCTTCTCCCCTCCGTCTTTGTGTCCGCCCGGGGCCGAGCTGCCCTCACGCGCTCCCCGGGGAAGCCGCCGGCGATTCTCCGCTCCTCCCGGCTGCCCGCGGCCGGAGCCAGCGCCCGCCGCCGTCCCGCCCCGCCGCTGCCCCGGGCAGGTGCTCGGTCCGCGGCCGCCGCCGCCGCCTCCTCCCCGCCCGCCGGCCGGGGCGGCTCCGCGCCGCTCCTCCCGCTCGCGGAGCGCCGGCTCCTCGCCGCCAGGGCCACGCCGCCGGCCCGGCGCCCCCGCCTCCCGCCCGAGCGGCGGCGCGGCCCGGCGCGCCCGGGGATGCTGCCCCCCGGCCCCGCGCCCGCCGCCTGACACCGCCGCCGCCGCCCTCGCCGCGCCGGACGCCGCTCCGCTGCCCACGCCGCGGCCACCTGCAGCAGCAGCAGCAGCAGCAGAGGCAGCAGCAGCTGCCCGGCTCCCCGCCGCCCTCCGCGCACCGCGGCGGAAGGAATAGAGCGCCCAGCCCGTCCCGACCCTCCCGGCCGGCGCTCCCGCAGGCAGCCGGGGCCGGGGCGGGTCGGGTCCCCGACGGCCGGAGCCCGGGAGCCCTCCTCCCCTCGCCCCGCTGCTCCTCCGCGGATGGGCGCGCTGCCGCCCGGCTCCCCCCGGCCCCGCCGCTCCGCCTGAAGAAACTTGGGACGGCGGCGGCCTCCGCCTCCCCGCCGCGCCCCGCCCGGGCTGCGGGCGACCCTTCCCCGCGCCGCCGCGCCAACTTCGCGGGGGGACTCGCCCGCCGCAGGACTCCGTGCCGGGGCCGTCGGCCCCTCGGCGGGGACCCCCTGCCCCTGGCCTCGGTGCTGGGGAGGAGCGGGGGGTGCCCTGGATGGCCCTGCGCACTGGGACGGCTTGGTTTGGGCAGGTCCTGCGCAGAGTTTCCCGGCTTCAGGGCACCTGGTCCCGGCGCTCCAGCAGCCTCCTGTGCCTCTCTTCTTCCCAGGAGCCCGAGCAGGCGGGCGGGGAGCGACCGCCGCCGCAGCACAAGCTGCCCCGGAGCGGCGGCAGCGGCGGCGGGCGCCGCCGGCCCCCCCGGCAGCTGCTGCCCTGCTGTGGCTGCTGCGGCCTGTCGGAACCCCGGGCGGCCAGGGGGGGACATGGTCCCCTCACTCGCCCCTTGCTGGCGGCCATGAAGAGGCAGAACGTGCGGACCCTGTCCCTCATCATCTGCACGTTCACCTACCTGCTGGTCGGGGCTGCCGTCTTTGATGCCCTGGAGTCCGACAACGAGATGCGGGAGGAGGAGAAACTCAAAGCCGAGGAGATCCGGCTCAAAGGAAAGTACAACATCACCAGCGAGGACTACCGGCAGCTGGAGTTGGTGATCATGCAGTCCGAGCCGCACCGCGCCGGAGTCCAGTGGAAATTCGCCGGCTCCTTCTACTTTGCCATCACGGTCATCACGACCATCGGTGAGTGACTCCCCTCGAGGAGACCCTGTGGGGCCATGGCCGGGGCTGGGGCAAAAACTTCCCGGGCTGGAAAAAAAGGGAGAGGGGCAGGGAGGCTGTGGCGTGCAAGGGTGTGTGTGCTGGATGAGTCTTTTTGCTTCCGTCCCGTGTTACGTAATTTATTGCTCTTCTTGGGCACTTGTTGAACTTGAGGGTGTCCCGCACCTCTTCTCCTGGAGATGGATCCTCTGTCTCTTGTGTGACTGGAGAAGAGTGGGGCTGGTCTGGCTAGGGGCATTGGCACTGACCAGGTGGCTACCATGGTTCTGTGGCTTGGATGGAGACATAGAGGGAGGAAGAGGGAAGAGGCAGAGTGACACTCCTGGGGTTCCCCTCAGGAAGAAGGCCCTGTTATTACACTCCTTCTTCCACCTTAAGAGACACGGGGAAAACTTGGGCAAAAAGCAGCCTGGAGGAGAATGAAAATGATGAGGGCATGGGAACTGGATCAGCTGGGAAAGCCCTTCACGTAGCCAGGCATGGGTAGAGCTGCTTTTGCAAACTTTGTTTTGGAGTTGGCAAGGGCAGTGGTGGTGGTTCCCACAGCTGTGCCCAAACCCTGGGCACTGACAATGTGTTCCTGGAGTTTTTATTGCAACTGGAGCGTCTGATGTGACAACAGGTCACAGTCTGCATTTCCCCTTTGTGGGCAAATAGTCTGCCAGGCAAAATGATGCTGGCTGTCACATCCATGCTGCCCAGCCTCCCAGATGTGCTGCTTCCCAGGACAGTCAAGGGGCAGTCAGTGGACACAGCCACAGGCTGTCATTTTGTACTTCCCTGCTTCCCGCAGCTGAAGCTGAGAATTTGTCACAAAATTTGTTTCTCTGCCATAAAAATAAATACCACGGTGACTTAGAGGCTGAGGAGTGCACACAGAACTGTGCTAAAACTCTGGCTTTGGCTAGATGAGCAGGTTTACTCGTGCTGGTTTGTGTTCTTTTAAGGTGGGTTTACTAAGACAGTTGATAATGTTTTTTCTCCCAGAACTTTTAATACCTGTGGAGGTCTGAAGCGACCCCTCTAACTCAGTGGCTTTTTGATAGTGCATTATACATAACGGGACATGAAATTAGTTCTCTTGTTAATACGTAAGGACTTGGTCTTTTTGACACGTAGGGATTGTTATAAGAAATTTTCACAGTGCCGCCAGAAGATACTGAGTTTTGAGCAGAACACGCTGTCCACTGCACTTTGAAAAGTGTCTCCTTATGTTTGTATTTGACTATATTCTACCTGGGGCAGTAAAAAATTTATTTTGAAAGACCGTCTGACAGTATAAAGCCTATTTGCCCTTACAAAGATAAGATGTTTAAGGGTTAATTTCCTCTTACCTTTCTGTTATTAGCTATATTAATACAAATGCATATATTATCAGGTCATGGAACATAAAGTAGAATGCAACTTTGGCTGATGATTTGTATTTCCCGCTGTTGATTACAATGTCAGAACTCTCTTTCCTCCTTTGACCACTGAGTCTCTCCTCCTCAGCCTGTCTCTTGCCACTTGTGTGTGCTAAGTGAATGCTGTTCTGCTCCTCTGTGTTACAGCAAGCCTTCCACATGCTCCTGGTACTCACAGTGCCTGTACTCCTGCCCAGGAGCTGCCTGCAGTACTTGCTGTGTTCTTAAGCTCTGTTGGTGACAGGTAGAAAGGGTTGTTTGTACTGTAGTTTGCTGGTTTGATGGTATTTTACCCATAAACAAGTACAACCTGCATGGGAAGTTGTAGCATTTTCTCCTTCAGAGGGCGGGGATTTGTTTAGGAAGCTCAGAGTACCTCAGAATGCATTTCTCTAGGCAGGGATGCTTTGGAATGTATGAATTGTTTAAATTTAAAAATGTGTATAGCAACAGGGAACCACTGGGAGGAAGACTGATAATAAAGAATGGTGCAGAAAGTTGCAGACATTCTGTAACAATTGCTCGCTTGGGAAGCTGTGCTCTGGGAGGATATCTGATCCGTCTTTCAAAATTTTATTAATAGTTGCTCTCTGCATCTTGCCAAATGCAATTCTATTTTTTGTATCATCTCTTCAGTACTAAAGTGGCTTCATGATGTTGTCTGATCTACAGCTAGTCTGTAAAAGTAAGCATGGAAGATTTTTCTTTAATTTCTTATTTATCCTAAACTAATTTGTCTCATGGATGGAAAAAACCCCAAAAAACTACTTTGTTTAAGTTCTTAGAAAAATAAGAGTTGTTATCTGTTTCTTGTCCAGGGAAGTGACCTAAAATATTCATACTAATATTTTGTGCTGGTTATTTCTTTTCAAATTTGTGTGTATGCTCTTTTCTCCCTCCAAAACCTTCTGGATAGACTTCCAGAAGCACATACAGTAGAGTGTGCATTGGTGAACCTGCTTTACTCAGTAGATACTCCAGCAAAAGTATGTCTTAAATATCATTGAAGGCTGACCTTTAAAAGAGAGTGAACAAAGACCTTGCCTAATCTCGAAGGGTACCTCTATCTCTACAAAACGTCCCTTCAGACAAAGCAGTGATAAGAATCGGCGGACCACAAAGTCGAGCAAGATGCATATGGTTGCAGATTAATTTATGTCTAACTTAATTGTGCTCTGTGATACTGCCATGCTAGCGACATGTCTGGAGTGATTACCTCTTCGCTGTGCTGATTTCAACTACTGTGGCTTTAATTTAGTCAAAGGTGTTCATGGTTGGCCATGGCCCATCAGTCGCCAGGAAGAGCTTGGTACTTCTCTTCTAGTGCCAGGGGACAGGTCCAACAGTGTCCCCAGACCATGGAACAGGTGCCCCATTGCCCCTGAGACATGGGGCTGAAGGGACAGCTCTGGCAGTGTCCCCAGTCTATGGTGCTGAAAGGACTCACACGGCAGTGTCCATGGTACTCAAGGTCTAAGTCTGGCAGTGTCCCCGGTGCGTGGCACTGGAGGGGCAGCTCTGGCGGCGTACACTCTCCATGGTACAGAAGGGACAGCTCCGGCAGGGTCCCCAGTCCGTGATTCTGCACGGACAGCTCCGGCAGGGTCCCCAGTCCGTGGTACTGAAGGGACAGCTCCGACAGTGTCCACTCTCCGTGGTACTGGAGGGACAGCTCCGGCAGTGTCCCCAGTCCGTGATTCTGCAGGGACAGCTCCGGCAGAGCCCTGGGGCTGTGGTGCTGCAGGGACAGGGACAGCTCCGGCAGTGTCCCCGGTCCCTGGTTCTGCAGGGACAGGGACAGCCCCGGCAGAGCCCTCGGGCTATGGTGTTGAAGGGACAGGGACAGGGACAGGGACAGCCCCAGCAGAGCCCTCGGGCTATGGTGCTGAAGGGACAGGGACAGGGACAGGGACAGTCCCGGCAGAGCCCTCGAGCTGTGGTGCTGAAGGAACAGGGACAGCTCCGGCAGTGTCCCCGGTCCGTGGTGCTGAAGGGAGAGCTCCGGCAGTGTCCCCTGTCCATGGTGCTGAAGGGAGAGCTCCGGCAGTGTCCCCTGTCCATGGTGCTGAAGGGACAGCTCCGGCAGTGTCCCCTGTCCATGGTTCTGCAGGGGGAGGGACAGGGACAGCTCCGGCAGTGTCCCCGGTCCGTGGTGCTGAAGGGACAGGGACAGCTCCGGAGTGTCCCCGGTCCCTGGTTCTGCACTGACAGGCACAGCTCCGGCAGAGCCCTCGGGCTATGGTGTTGAAGGCACTGGGACAGGGACACCCCTGGCAGAGCCCTCGGGCTGCGGTGCTCAGGTTCGGCTCCCGTCCGCCGCCGCAGCTCCGGACTCACCTCCTCGGGCAGGCTCTGCCGCTTGTTGCTTGCCGTGGAATCGCATCATTAAAGATCTGTTTGGAAGGGACCATGAAAACCTGGAAATCTCCTGTGTGAGGCAAAGCACTGAGATTTGGTCAAGTCTCCCATTTCCTCTAATCTGTGGTATTTGGCTTTTATTGGCAGATGCTTAGGGGTTACTGCTCACTTGTTAAGCTGAGTATTAAATTAAAAAGTGAGAGCCAATCAAGTATATGAAAAAAGATTTGTGGTTTTTTTTTTTTTTTTTTTTTTTTTTTTTTTTACCTGGGGCAGAACATGTGTTTCTGTTCCTCAGGTGCAATGTTCTTGTTCTTTCTTTCCTTTCCTTTTCTTTTTCTTTTTCTTTTAAACCAACACAACAATGGAAAGGTTGACAACAGCAGGTGCTACAACACTCGATGAGTCTGCTCTTAAAATCAATTAGCAGAACATCCTCTCCCCCTCCCCTTCTTCTCCCCCAGCTTCTACAAAGTTTTGGTTGTGTTTGAATTGTGTAAAAGTTTTTAGGGGATCAAAAAGAGTTAATAAGCTTTTTTTGGCTCTCACCAGGTGCTGCATTCATTTCAGGACTGTTCTTGTTTCAGAGTGAGCTAGTATGAATTCCTATCCATTTCCACTTGCACAGTCAAAATGATGAAAAAGAGTGGTTTAATGAAGCTCTTCATCCAGCTATTTGTCTTTTATGAGATACGCTGTAGAATATGCCACAGAGTTCATCTAAAGGCTTGATACTATGAATAAAAGCACCACCTTCCAAAACCAAAGGATTATTTCTAGGATTTTTAGCAAGTTTTAATGCCCTTTTCTATAGGTCATTAACCTGCTTTTCTGTAAGCAGGTGCCAACACTGTCAAAATGTGTTATTGGTATGGATATCGCTCTATCATTTAGGGCTTAAAGGGTGATAGTTGTACTTGATTTAACACCACCAAACTCTAGTAAACACTGGAGGCTTGTGCAGAATGTAAAGAACTGAAAGCTGCTTGTGTCACCGTAAATTGAACTGAAACAACAAACAGATTGAAAATTTTTATTCATTTATTTTTTCCTGAGAAGTTACTCTAAGGGGACCAAAATTAAGGCAGTGTGTGCTGTGAATTATGAGTCTCCTTTTGCAGCTTTTAGGACTCTGTTTTCAGTTTTGAACCTACTATAAGCAGTGAGTGAACTATTCAGATAAAATACTTTTTAAAAGAATGTCGTGCCATACCTGTAATGGTGAATGAACATCCACCTCTTGACAGCTGGTTGGCTGCTGAGTAGCCAAACACTCAGGAGCTGTCTGCATCCAGATGAGGACATTTCATACTTCTGGCAGATGGTGTCCTGACAGGGAGTTTGAACCTGCATTAATGAACTAAGCAAACACATGCTTAAATCCATTTTGGGACAGTGGTTGACTCTCCGTGTTCTTTCTCTGCATTGTTTTACCCTTCCATAAAATGAGTGAAAAAACACCAACTTAGTAGTGCAGTGATGTCTCTAATCTGGGTAAGGAAAAGACTGAAGTGTTCTCACAAGTGAATTATTTTGTCTGTTGCTCCTCTTTTAAGACTAACCTCTGGTGTTTTGAGTCTGCTCTTGGTTTTTGGTGGATGGTAATATTTAGAGCTAGTGCATTGAAAAAGTTTGAGTAGGCAATCATGGCAGATGGACAACCTGCAATGGAAAGAAAAAAAAGAAAGGAAGAAAACAAGACATGTAAGGGAAGAGATTAAAGGTAAAGACACAAATGATTTGGTCAATTAACTGGGGCATTCATGACTTGCCAGGACCATGAAGGTCATATCTTGTTAAAAAACCAAACAAACACAGAGTAGATTAAGCCAATCAATTATTAATAAATTCAGGTGAAAGCAGAGAGCAAGATTTTCTGGTGAGACAAATGCTTGTAGGTGCACTGAAGTAACAAATCTCTTCATTCATGCCATCTGAAACTTTAGTGGAGAATACTGGATGCTGAGGACCTGAATATCTGCTGGTGGTATCTCCAAAGCAAGAAGGAGGTCTGCTACAGTGAGCCCTGTAAAGATGGACTGTGTATGGGATTTTTCTCCCCTGCAAAACTAGAATAGTCTGGAAGATTGTTTCACACTATATTCTTTGTCTGATGAAAATTAAAAAAAAAAAAAAAGAAAACAAAATCAGAATAGTGTTCTGCCAACAAAGGAAACTTTGAGGCTACTTTGCTCACATTTGTGGATAAAGTTCTTTGAGTTCTTGAAAACTGGTTTTGCAATGATACCTCAGATTCCTGCCAGAGGCACTTCAGCAAAAGCTTTTTAAAAATCACTGATAAACAAATAAAAATTACAGCTCAGAATGATGTTGAGCTGCAACTTCCCACAGTGTGGCTTATTGACAGTGCAAACATAATAGTAAGAGTTGGAAAACAGTTTTGGGGAAATATTGAGAAACCTCTGGCCACTGAACTAGGTGGAGGTGTCTGAAGACTTCCTTAATGTAACAACACTGGAGAAATGAGTGTCTTGTGGTTTTTTAGTATTTGGTGCTCTTTCATTTTCTTCTAACTACTCATAACTTCTTTTTTTACCTGAAGCAAGTGAGATTTAGATTAACCATGAAGAAAACTCTTCCCTGCCGTCAGGATGGTTGTGTGCAGGTAGAGACTGCCTAAGGAGGCTGCTTTAAAAAGAGATAACACAAAAATTTCCCAGGAATGAATAAGCTGCAGCTGCTTTTGCCTTTGGGAAGGAAAGTGGAATGGCTGACCTCTTGAAGTCTTTATCAGCCGTATGTTCTATGATTTTCTGAATCTTCCTCTTTTTCCCTACTTCTTGAGACCTAGTAGTTCTTGGGTCAACTTGTTTCTCTTGAGAAAAAAACCTACAAAGATATATGAAATTCTGTTTTCTCCACTTTATGGTCTTTGCGTATTGATTATTTTTCTAGCCAGTAAACCCATTTATGGACCCTTGCAAGTGTCAGAATAGAAATATCTGTGTTTAGCCACAGTCAAGGTTAGAAGCTGGAGGTGTTGGTAAGTGTTTTGGGAAAGAAGTTAGCTGAAGGAGAAGATGATCATGCTGATACAAGGATGGCAAGCAGAGGTTCACAGGGCAGAACTTGGAGTGAATGAAGGTGTTTTTGACTAAGAATAAGGAAATAAATTTAGCTGTTGGCAGTGGTCTTATGCCTGCTTCAAATAAAAATAAAAAAAAACCTTTTGCTTTTTCTTGGGACAGCTTCACAACTATGAGGCTTGACCAAAGGAAAACTGATTAATGGAGAGCTTCCCTGTTGGACACCATGAGTTTTGGGACTGATGCTGCTGGTCTGGCACCAAGGACAGCCGAGAATGCTGTTGTGTTTCCTCGAATGCCATGTGAGCTGAGGTGCTCAGTTCCTTCAGTGTCGGAGCATGTTCCCCCATAAATGCTGAAATCCTTTCTCGTGGCTTTGAGCTGGAGCTGCACAGAACTTTATATTCAGAATGCTGTACTGACATTAGGTGATTCATCTTCACAACACTTCTGTGTAAAAATTATCCTCAGTTTAGAAACAAGAAGAGAAAATGACTTTCTGAAGACTCAGGTTGGGAGCTATTTTCTAATTGCCAAACTGCTCACTTCTTTCTCTTTTGGCTGACATGGCATGAGTTTGCAGCCAGATTGAACAGTGGAGATGAACCAAAGTCAGAGGTCCATAAGGAGTTCAAGGTGATACTGGCAAACTCCTGCAGCCTAGGTCTTCTGACATGCAGTAATAGCAGAACCTGGAGCTTATTTCATGGAAGTTCATGTGCTGTTCTGGCTAATTATCTCTGTTATTACTATGTGTCTTCTGTCAAAGGCTCTTTAGGCTATCAGGTATCCACTTGCTGTGGATTTTACTGAAGGTCCTTGGCTGGATATAGTTAGAGGCCACATCAAAGATCCCCTTCCCCTCTAACAGAAACTAGCAAGGACACTTACTGGTGATGCAGAGCTAATGAGTCCTTGATGCCTGTATGTGGAGCTAAGAGGTTACTGTGGACCTGCAACAGATGTTTGCTGTGTGTAGCAGGCTTATTCTCCTCTTTTTGGATAGTTTTCAATGAAGCCGTGGACTCCTTCAGAAATGTCACCCATGGACATTGCTGCAATGCAAATCAGTTATAATTTGTTATTTTCTCAGGACAATAGCACATGGAATCTGCTGATTTTAGGCAGATTTCCATGCTACCAATACCCACCAGGTATCTCTGACTTGATTAGCTACAACTAAAATTGATATTGCTGGTGTTGCAGCTACAGCATTTTCTTTGATTAAAGTGAGACTGTCTATGGACACCTCCTCTATAAAAGAATATTTGGCAAAAAAAAGAAAAAAAAACCAAAACCCAAAACCCCAAACCCAGAAATAAAGTCCTGATTCAAGGTTTATTATAAGTAACAGAGAAAATATTTTGAGTAACAGTTGTTTTGGATCAGGCCATTATTTGACAAGAATTCTTCAATGCAAGGAGCTATATTCTATAGCAAACCAACTAATGGAAAATATCTTTAAAAGTAGTTTTCATATTTATTTATTTTTAATAATGGATTTGACATTGATATTTATACTGATTTGTATATTTTAAATTGAAACTGAAAGGCTGAACTTACATGCCTACTGCATACCTCAAAATTGAGCAAAGAGAAATCTTGAGGAAGAATGTTGATGTTTTTATTCTATTTTTTTTTTTTTTGGTGGAGTGTGATTCTTTTCTTGCTGTTTGTGTGTTTTCCTTACTTTCATGACTCCCAGACAGTTAACAACTTCTTCTGATCTATCACTTTATGATCCACTGAGATGCTTTTCTTTTTTTCTCAAGTGTAATGGGCACTTATATATTTTTCCATTTCAAGGGAAGAATCCCTGAAGTTTCTTAGCGTTTTTTTTTTTTTCCTTTCTAAGGAGTTCAATGATTTTTTTTATTAATACCTGGCCAATTGCCACAAGAGGCTTAGCCAGTTATCAGTTGGTTAAAGGGTTCAATATCCTCTTTAACTGCTTTCATTATGGAGGTGATTAGGGCATGCCAGTGAAAGGAATCTCTCTATTAAGGGCTCCTGTATTTGTTACTTATTAGGATGATTAGAAGGGAGCAGCTTTGTCCTTTCAATTCCCTGCACCAGAAGGGAAAAAAGAGCTTCAGAGAAAAGCAGGCAAGTAGTGGGGTTAAAATATATCTGATGGGAAGCTGATTGTCTCCTTGCTTTCCCATCAGAGAAGAGGACCTTCCTTCTCAAGCAGAAAAATTTCAGAGGGCTTGAGGGCACAGATTGATGAACGAAACCTGCTGCAGCTCTCTAATTGTGTAGTGCAGGAGATTATCTCTAAGGAAATGCTCAGAGACTCCCAATTTAGGGATATTCTTGACATATTGAAGGGAAGATAGAAATAAGGAGATCCACTCCCAAGGCAATTGGCGATGTCAGCAATTTCAGATGTGTGCTACCATTAACTCATTACAGGGGTGTTTTGGGTGGAGATAGAATATTCTATTTCTTCCACCCTCTTTTCTTTTGATGTCCTCTGAAGAGGATGTCCTCCTCCTATGTTTAAACCCACAAGGGCTATGGGAACTGTGTCAGAAATTAAATGTTGTTACAAACCTAAACCACTTGAGTTTTGATTTGTCACTCTGCTGCATTTCACACCCACATGGAACTTCTCAGGACCAGACACAGTAGGAAAAGGTGTCAAATATTCCTGTTTCAAAGGGATATATCTCCATTACTTGAACTAATGAACAGTTGCAGTTAGTTTTAGTAGTTTGAACTGTTATGGTGAAACAAGGCTGACTTCACTCAGTGCAAACAGTGTTTGCAGCAGTAATAATTTCTAAAAAATCTGCAGTTTGGTGCTTAATTTAACTTTACTCTGGATACATCTAAAATACTGTACTGCAATAAAACTAATTCCAGCACCAGGAAGGATGTGGAGCCCTGACCATAAGGCTCTGCATGCAGGCTGTGTCATGTAAGATACTGCATCAAGAATATATAAAAACAATTCATGAAATAAAGATGATTGAACTCTCCATTACAATCTTGCATCAGAAAAACATCTCATACTTGTAGAGGTGACTTGAAGTCTCAATGCTGGCTCGCATTTTTTCTGGCCTTTGGGGACTTCTTGGGCTTCCAGAGTAAACCATGAATTTTAGAAGAGTTCCTTACAGAATAAAACATATTGTATTTTCTGCTGAGAACTAGAACAGTAGAAGGATGCTTTTTCAGCATTATTCAGGATCATCACATGTACTAAGCTTTCAAAAAGACTGGACTGCCCCAGACTGCCAAAGAGGAAAAAAACCCTGTATTTTGGGATGTGGTAGTCTGGAGACCAACATTTGAGGAGTGAAAGCCTCTTCCAACATTTAAAGTTATCCACCCACCCTCACTTTGACATGTCCTCTGAAAACATTCCTGATCTACTGTTTGTTTGTTTGTGGACACCAAATATGTCTTTGTTTTTGGTTTGTGTGGGGCTCTTCTCTCTTCTCTCTTCTCTCTTCTCTCTTCTCTCTTCTCTCTTCTCTCTTCTCTCTTCTCTCTTCTCTCTTCTCTCTTCTCTCTTCTCTTTTTCCTGGTTTGTTTTTTTTTTTTTTTCAGTGTTACTTAAAAGTGTTAGAAATGATATTGGGCCGGTTCGAGGCAACTGATAGTTAAAGCAGCAACACTGGATCTGTGCCATTGGAAGCACCAGGAGATCCCAGTAAATCGACCTGAACTCTTCAGTTGACCTTTCAACTGATATATTGACAATTCAATGATCTTCCCAACCTCTCTACTTTGGAGTTTCTCCCTTCTTTTGCTGTTCCATGTGGGAATGAAGATCCCAAGATGAGGAAGGAGGTGGTTGCTGTTCAGTCTGTACTGATGCTCTATCAGCTCTTTCGTTCATTTCTGGTATTTTTCTCTGACAAACAAAAAATGATCAACCAGTCTTTTGGCAGCAAAGGCTAAAGCTCTTAGAACACATCCTGCCTAGTAGTAAAAGGCCTCTTATTTAAAGGGCACTTTTCAAAACAATTAGTACTTCAGCAGCAATGTGTTTGCCTTAATGAGTGCACTCTGGCAGTCAGGGGAAAGAGCATGAGCTGATACCTAGAGATGTGGGCTAACATAGGCAAATTAGCAGTGCTACAAGTCAGTGACTTCACGTACTGCACATCCAAAAGGTTTATTTTAATGAGTGAAAAGCACTAGGTATGATTCAGAATGGCTTAATTTTTTTTTTCTCCCCAGATATCCACCCCCTTTTATATCTTCTTTCAGAAGGCCTTGTACCACTCCTGTACTTGTGATAGTTTATGCTGTGTGGATTGCATTCAGGTCTGGTTTGACTTGCTGGACTGGCACCAGAAACAATTTTTCATAAAGTTTCAGACTTGCTTCATTGCTGTTACTGTCTGATGTTTGAAATCAGTGTCTTTATGATGTAGGTATGCTGCTGGCATTTTGGTATAACATAGATTTCTTTTTAAAGGTTTCAGGAAGCTTTTCTTTTCCCAAGATGGATCACACACAGTAAAGGCTGGTGGTGTTGAAGAGGCACAGGAGGCAAGCAATAGCTGTCATGGGGAAGGTTGCTGGCTCCTGAATTGGATAACTAGATGGAGCCTGACTGGAAGCTGGGTGATGAGGAATTAAAAACTATTTCCATGGTCTCTCTGACAAGAATCCAGCCTGTGGAGCATTTAAAATCTGACCAAAACTCCAGGTCTGTTCCTAAAGACCTTGAGTGTGGCACAGTGAATAAGGAGAAATGTTAACAGCAAGGAGGCATTAGAGTGGCAACAGAGAAAAAAGAGTTTTCTAGCAGTGATACTTGTGAAAGAGAAATGTGTTGGTGGGGGGTGCCCTGGGCTCTTCTTTGCCAGGTCTTGCAGAACAGGATGGACAAGCATCTGTCAGGAATGACCCATGCATTCTGTCCTGCCTTGCGGCAAGGTATGGACTGGCCTCCCTGTCCTGTATTTTTAATGGTTCCCTACACACACAGGCTGTTTGAAGTTTGCCTTGGATCTTGCTTGGGATCTATGGATGTTTATCTTGTCCTTTTTTTTTTTTTTCTGAAGGTTTGGGCTTCCCTGAGGGCCTATCAGTGCATTCTACACTTCTGTCTCCAGCTGAATATCGGGATAAGAATCAAACCTCTCCTCTAACAGCAACTGCTCGGTGTTAGCAGTGCCACCAGCTTTTTATGGCTGCTGTTTGAACAGCCCTACCAGTGGCTGTTGCAGGGAAAAACAAACATGCTGCCTATCTTTAAAAAAGGGACAGGAGAGAACATGGGCAGTTAATGCTCAGTCAACCTAAATTTGATCTTCAGAAAGATATTTGACCAAGCTGTTAATCGGCGTGAAAGTACCTAGGGGATAACAAGGGACAAGCTGGAACAACCCCAAGTTTTTTTGAGTAACTCATGCTCCTCTCTGGGTTGTTTTTATTCCAGCAGATAGCTGATGGAGAGGGAATTTATGATATATATGGCATGATAATAGCATTGAGTTCTCATAATTGCAGTAGAAGATCCTAGACTGGGTTAAACTGTGAGGTGGCTGTAAAATCTGGATGGACACACACTGTGGACCAGAGGCTGGACAGTGACTGTGCTTTTCACATGTGTGAAAAACACATACACTGTGCAGGTGTAAATGGGGCAGAAAATACAAGCCCACAGATCTGCTGAATCTGCCACCAGATAATTTCACACTAGGATTTAAAAATGCAGAAATATGTTTCACTGGTTTTCTGTCAGGTTGGGTGGACATAACACATGCAGTCATACAGGAGTCTGTCCTTTGGCTGGTACTATTCAAGTTTCCCATTAATGACTTGTCTGGTAGAACAGAGAGTACACACATTAATTGTGAGGGGTGGCTAGCACTGCGAGGGCAGGAGCAGAATACAAAACGATTTTGTTAGATTGGAGAAATGGTCTGGAATCAATATGATGAAATTCAATAAAGTCAAGTGCACGGAATTACACTGAAGAAGAAAATATCAAAGAGACATATAAAAAATGATATAAACTGAGTAGATGCAGGTACTACAACATCATGCTGATAAAGTGGTAAGGCTTCAGCCTGGAAACTGAGTGCAGTTTTGGGCACACACTGTTTTGTGGAGGGATGAGAAAAATCAGAATGCTGAAAGAAAAATTAACCTGTATTCAGTATGAAGTGTACAGATATTATTTAGCCTACATGGAATACTTGAAGGGGGGGAATAATAACAGCTTCAAACATGGGAAAGATTGTTGTAAAGAGGACATTGATAAGTTTTTTCTGCATACATACCCAGATGTAGGCTGATCATCAGCTGTGAAAACAGCTATAACATGATCTGTAAGGAACCTCCAGTGTGCCAGTACTGGGATATTTGTCAGAAGTGGTTTAACAATTGTCCAGTTGGGTTTGGTATATTTCAGCCTCCCTCAGTTTTGAAAGGGCTCAGTGACCTTGGACGCCCCTCCAGCCATGTGTTCCTAGGAATGGGTGGCTGAGAGCTGACTAACCCCCAAGCAATGGACTGAGGATCTGAGCACCCTGCAACAGGTCAAATGGTTTATTGGGGTTTCTCCTGGACCTCACCTTCTGGGATTATGCACTCAATGGATGTTTCTAAATGCTGTGCTCAATGTACAGCAACATTTGCTGTCTGACAGTGGGCTTTGTGATGGTCAAGGCTGAATTTGGCTCTAAGAGAGCAGTTCTGCTAGGACAGACATCAATATTCATCTTGCAGCCCCTGCTCACTTGGCATTTTGGGTTGCATATTCTGTAATGCTGAAACAAAGAGGTTCCTCCTCTTTCCCTAAATCCCATGCATACAAACCAGCAATTTCCATAGCACAGACAATCATCCAATCTGTTATCTTGGCAGACACCAATGCCTTTCGACTTTGGAGGAAGGAAATCCATCCCATAATACACCTGTGCAATATATGGCGATGGCGATTTTGTTGCTAACCCCCGCAGCAATCAGTTTATGCCCTCAAGCATGAGATTTGATTATCCTTGTCATTATCTAAGCTACAAATGTTATTAGCAGCCATAAAATTGTCCATTAAAGTGAGAGGAATTACTTGCCTGCACCAGGGGGAGAACAGATAATTTACCACACAGATTTAAGCCCAAATGCACTTTTTTTTCCCCAGAAGAAGCCTCTAAGCCTTTGTACAGCCTCCATTTTTGCATTTCAAAATCTGTTTCCCCTTCCATGCCTCTCAAGTCTGGGTCTTTTACCATAAGAGTGACATGGATACCTGCTATTGAAATAACCAAAGAGAGAATATGACCATGTATTTCTTCTATGTTCCATAGCTTGGAATGAATGCTTCTCTAATTCTGGAAGTGCAGATGCCCAAACTTTTGTTGGGTTCCATATTTTCTAGACTTCAGCACTGGGCTGAACTTCATTTACACAGAAGCAGTTTCTGGATGCCTTGGTCTGACTTGGCACTCGTGGACTGACTGTGCACCAGTGGCTGGGTGTAGGATCAGTTGATTTGCTCCTAGCAGGGCCATTTTCAGGTTTTCTTGATCCTGCAATACTAGGTTTTTGTGAGAGGGAGAAGTGATGTATCACAGGAGCCAAGAAAAGATGCTGTGTCTGAGTGGGTGAGATCCAGGGTAGTGTCTGAAAAATTTCTTTGTCTTCCCTGGGACTGGCTGATTCATCCCCTTCCCACCACCCTGTTAATTCCTGTTCATATATCAGTTCACCGTAAAGCTGCTTTTTTATTCCCATGTGGTATTGTGTTCCCACCCCCTTCCAACAACAGGGAGTGGGAGACAACACCCACAGCTTTCCCAACAGACAAAAATGGTGGATCCTGACAGACTGGAACAGATTCTTATCAGTTTTTCTCTGTAAATTCTGCAAAACTTGGTTGTTTTGGTGTATTTGTTGACTTTAAACGAAGATAAATGTGTGCAGAATGTGGTCTGGAGAGCCTGTATTTTGAAGGAAGCATCTCCTCCTACTCACCCAACAAATTTACACACACATGGTGTAGCATTGATATTAGCTCCTGTAGCAAATGGAAAATATGTCAGTAGCCCGAAAGGAATAGAAAATGTTCTCAAACAGGGCTTAAAAAAGTAAACAAACATCATATAACCACCAAAATCAATACAGCTCCATATTAGCCATTACAGATATCTCTGTCTTTGTCTACTGTGCACATTTCAGTGCTGTGGAAAATGTAGAACCCAGGGGACCTAATTTCAGCACTTGGAGATGGTGTATTGAACACAAGGCCTGGGATAGAAGGCCTGGAAGAGATTTATGTTAAATAACAGAAGAGATTTTCCCCTTGAATCCTGCAAAAGAGCATTAACTGAGTAAAAGATATATACAAAACCAATATATATTAATTAGTGTTAAAACATTAATAGAAAACACTCCTTGAAAACTCCTTTTTTTTGAGTCATCTCCACTAGCTTAAGGAAATCACTTTGTGATAACTAATATTAGGTTCAGGATGTCCAAGAGGAGGAGACAGCCTTTCAGCTTTCTGTAGTCTAAAAGCTTTGTCTTCCTCAGCTGCTCTTCTGCTTGGAGGGAATCCGAAAGAGAGAAATATCCTAATGCTTTCCAGCCTTTGCCTCATGGCCTTCCTTTACTCTTCATGTCTTCCAAAACAATCAGTGGAATTCAAGCTGTTCTTGTGGACTTCCCTGTTGAATTCCCTCAAGCCAGCTCTCCTGGATGCTGTGAGCATTCCCTCTTCCCCTGTTCCCTTGAGAACTTGGTACTCTTATTTATCCAGGAAGAGTTGAGGTGCAGACTAAGCAGGTGGTTGATGCTCTTCCTAACCAGAAGAGCACATCTCCATAGAGGCTGTGTGAGATTTAACAGCAGGAAATGCTCCTGTCACCCAGTGTCATTCTTTGGTTGCCTATCTAATACACTGAATATTGAGGGAACATCCTGTGTCTTTTGGATGGTGACTTTTGCTTCCGTTCACAGTGCAGAGCTCTTTGGCAAGGAGGGGCTGGCAAGATTTCCTGCACAGGACATTGGTAGAGACTTTGAAGAAGAGGAAGAAGCTGGAAGCAGCTATTAGGACAAAATGGACCATTGCTTGGAATCCTACACTCAGGTGATTTCCTGAAAGAGAAATGTTTGGTTTTGGTGGTCTTTGGTCTTCTGGAGTTTTGGTGCTGTGTGTCAGCAAAGCTTTGCTGAGTTTGATGGAGACCCACAGGAGCTGTGCCTCCCTGTGTTTGCTTTTCAGCTAGAAAGATAATATTACTTGAAATATAGATTGACAGATAGATAGATAGATAGATAGATAGATAGATAGATAGATAGATAATTTATTTTCTTTTAATGTGGTGTGCTCCAACCCTTTAACAAGTGTCCATAGGCCCTCTGGGAGGTCCACAGCCTTTCATCCTGAAGGGTGATACAGAGGGTTCTTGTCCCTCCTCTGCCTTCTGTTCCACCTCCCTGCAGTGCTTGCTGCTGATCTCACTGCTCAGAGTGCCTGCAGCATGCACGAGACCCAGGGGCCTGGGTTTCTTGTCTCTTTAATGGCATTCTATGAGCTTGTGTTCAGAGAGAGAGACAGAAAGATCAAAGGCTGTGCAAGTGCACTGTGCTTGATTTTGCTTACACCAATACAAATCGATTGACTTCACCGAGTTATGAGGGATTTACAGCTAGGGGAGAACAGATTCTGACCTAATGGCTCCAAAAGAGGCTTTTCTTGGATGAGCAATGTAATTAGAGCACTGGAACAGACAGATTTTGTGACTCATCTGTGGGTCTGCAGTCTTTTCTTTGCTTCTAGTAGGGTGCTCACTAATGTCACCACACTTTCATTTCACCCGTGGGCTGATCTAATGAAGGGCCAACCTTTGCTTGAGCAGAGATCTCTGTTCAGCTGCAGAGCATCCTCCAATCTTCATGTCACTGTGAAGACTTCAAGCTCAGGACCAGACACTGGGGTAGTGGAAAATTTCCACTCTTTTCATTTGTTGTACCGAAGCAGAAGATTAAAATAACTAGAAAAACAAAGCAGGGGCCAGGGAGAATGGACTGATAAGTGAGCCCACTTACCAGTCTGAAACATGCGTCCTAGAAAGGGGAAAAATCATGTGCCAAGATCAACCTGCTCTATATATCCAGCTGGACAACAATACATGAAATCAGTTGCTGCTTTTCACAGCTGGGTGGTCTGGGGATGAAGTGTTTTTGTTAGAAGATGCCACCTCACTGAAACTGCAAGACATTAATTTGGGAAAATTTGTTGGGAATGTTTCCTAAGTTCGGGAGTGAGGAGGAAGCATGGCTAGTGTACAAGGGACTTGGCATGGATTTGGGAGGGCTGGAGCTGAGTGCAGTCACAAGGCTCAGGCCTCCAGGTGTCTGGGGGCTGTGCTGGGCACAAGGGCCTGGCAGAGAGCTGACAGCACTCAGGATATGGAGGTGATGCAGTTGTGGCTGCTGGTTCTCCTTTGGTCCCAGTGAACAGGAATTGGAGTTGGGGGCCAGCTGTTGCAGTTTGGCTGGTGGCCATGACCGTGACAGCAATAATGGCAGAGTGTGTCAGGGCAGAAGCTGTCACCCTTCTCTGTGTGTAGTGCCACCTCTTTCTCACCCACCCCTCGTTTCATCTGAGCTCGAGCTGTGAGACCCCTTCAACACAGTGGTTTCAGGAAAGGGGAGCAGCGGTGCAGTGAACTGGATTTTAGCATGGTTGGGAGAGATGAGACAGTGACACCAAATCTGGAATCACTGATGGTTCCTTCAAAAAGTTTGGGGGCCACTGACATGGGGAGCTCAATGGAGATGCTCACCTTACGTGCAGCCTTGTCATTTGTGTCTGTGTGCTCTCTCTGAAGCCTTGCAGGTGCCAGATGCATCTGCACTCCAAAACCACAACCTGCTGCAGCCATCCCTCTGCTGGATGTACCCTCTGAAGTGCTGCTGCTGGGGGGGTTCACATTCAGCACAGACTGCAAGACCCACCTGGAAGAAGGTGAACTTCTGTGTGCTGAATCATGTGCCTCACCACTTGGCAGTGGCAATAGCACAGCTTTATGTGCAATTGGATTTGATGTCAGTTTTCTTCTGATTTGCCACTCATTGAAACTGAGAGCCAGTCAGGATGATTGGTCCTGTCCTTGGATTCAAGCCCTGCTGCACTGGGCTCCCTACCAGCACGAAATTCAGAGTAATTTCAAAAAAGTGTCTAGAAGACCACAGAACTAAAGCTCCATTTTCAAAAGTAGCTCTTGCACTTAGGAGGCTGCTTTCCAAGCCAAGGAACATCATACCTGCCAAATATGGCTTTAAAAAACAGGTTGGTTGGAGTGTGAAGTCATTGAAGAACAGGAGAAAAATATGCCTTTCAGGACAGTTTATAAAAAAAAGGAGTACAGGTGCCTGGTAACTCCAAACCCTTTGGTAATCCACTTCTTCAGCTATCTGTCGCACTAACATCCCTGGAAAGATTTTTCTCTCTTGTTACACCTGAGGAAGTAAGTCAGCATGTGGAGTAATAATGAAAGCTACTGTCTCTTGTACATTAAAACTGCTCTTTTTGCTTGCTGACTCATAAGGTACCAACTCACGTTGATTTTCACTTGATGAATACCTGTAAAACACAGGAGTAAATCTGTACTTTAGAGAAATTTCTGTTGCTTTGAGACAGGTCATAAATGAGTGTAACAAGCAGTAGGATGAAGGGAGAGGAAAATAATAACAGTTATATTCTGCTAATTGCTCTTATTTGCCACCATCATTGATCAGATGAAGAATTTATCCCAAGAAAGATACTGGGCTTGTGGGTTAGTTCAGGGACGTGTTTTGCATCCAAGATGCTGTGAGGAAAAATGCCTGGAGATGTGTTTTGAAGGAACCAAAAAATTGTAGTCACAGCTGGCACAAATGACATTGCAGATGGGAAAGTGGGTGATGAGAAAAGAGAACTGGGAAAGATGGGACAGGGTTGTGTGGTCATGAAAAGCTTGGAGATGTGGGAAAAGGAGAAGTTAGTAGAGAGGAAAGGGGAAAGCTCTTGAGGCTTTGTGCTTCTCAGAATTGAAGTCTTGGCCTTGGTTTGCTTTAAAGTTTTTTCCAAGATATCTCCCCTGAGCTGAGTAGCCTGCAGGTATAGAACATCCCAGCTTATACAAGTGCAGTTTAGAACAGTCAAAACTTGACTGACCTTCCCTGGTGGTGGTAATTGGACTTGGCTGAGGGTTTTCTTTCTTTTCATGCCATGTATGATTGTGGGGATCTGGATGCAGGATGCACTGTTCTTTCTGAAGGAGTCTGAAGCTATGTATTTTATTTTTAAGCCTCCAGAGATAAGCACTGCCATAAGTCCCCAGGCTATTTGCACTGCACAGCTCTCTGTATTATGGTCTCATACAAAATTAGAGGTTCACAAAGTTCCAATAGAGGCAGGGTCAAAACATCCCAGCAGTGTTTTGCCTTAACCTGCAGGTTTTGTGTGCTCTCTGCACGGGTTTTAACATCAGCCTCATTAGTAGCAGAGCTCTTTTTAATGATTACCAACACTTTAGCAATCTTTGGGGTTAAAACTCTGATGAGAGAGTTATAAAACTTTTTGTGCTGTTCTGACCTGTAGAGGTATTTGGCTTTGGGAACAGATATGCCTCAGCAGGATTAGATAATATAGTAATGCTAGACCTATGCCATTAAAGCCATTGATCAATAATCTGCAATCCTAATTTTTTCCAACCTCAGAGGTTTCTTAATGACTTCAGCTGAATCTGTGGCCACCTTCCAGCTCTGGGTGTTTGGAAACAGAGCTCTAAGGAAGGACTGCAACGTGTGGCAGACATGCTGATGCTTGTTTTCAGCCTGGGGCAGGGCCATGCAAACCTTTCTGAGGCTGTTCTCCAGATCAAACCACGCTGGGGGAGCACTAAATATTGTCCCTATTTCTTGTGTGACCAGGGAGAGCTGAATTACCCTGGGGAGGAGGGAACCGGCCAGATCCGCTCTGGTGGCCGCACCGCCCCGGAGAAGAATGTGGATGGTGAGCGCAGAGCTCCAAAGTGCCTGTGATGTTCAGCTGCCAGCAGTGCAGGGCTCAGGCAGACGTGCTCCTTCCACCCTGGATTGTGTATTTGGAGCACGTTTCAGTAGTGCTCCAAGTTAACATTTTTTTTTTCTCTTCCTTTACAGTGCCAGTCATTGGCTTTTCTTCATTTTAGTGATTAATTGCTCTAAATACTCCTGCTCCTGGGCTGCAGGAGTACAAATTCTGTGCTGTATTTCATCTGAACTTGCTATGCAAGTACAGGCGAACTTGGGGGAGTGCGCACACCCACGTCTTGCTAGGTAGAGATGGTTGCCAGAAGGACACCAAGTAAAAGAACAGTTAGTTCTTAAACAAGGGTATAATCTAATAAAAGAGAAAAAAAAAAAAAAAAGAAAATTACATACTGGAATCTTCAGTGCCTTTCCCCTTCCCCCCAGTTTCAAAATTTACTGCTAGTACAACCCCTGACTAGAGCAGTGATTTAAATATATATAGGCATCTGTGCTTCTAAGAAAAGGAAGTGTGTCTGTTTGGGGAGCTGTGTGGAATGAGTTGGTGGATCTCAGTCCAACTTCTGGCAGACAGGTTTTCACATTGCTCAAAGTCACCCTCTCACCCAGCCCCCCTCCAGGGCTCGTGCCAAGGGCTCTTTGTCTGTTCCTCATATGATCCCACCTGCCTTAGCACCTTCTGCAGAGATGGAGAGCTCCTCATGCTCCATTGTGTCCTTCTGGGCTGGGGCTCTGTCAGCCCTGCACGTGGAGGGTAGGCTTGGCTGTGTTCTTGATTCTCCCCAGTGTAGCTGCTCCTTTGCATCTCACTGCACGTGATCCCCATGTGTTAGACACTTTTAGCCATCCACATGACTGGTTTTGCCTGGCATGTGGCATCATCTTTTCATCGTGCTGAAAGGAGGCCAGCTAGAAGCACAGCAGTGTCTCCTGACAGGAGCATGGCATGGCTGCTGTCCTGGATGTGCTGAGACACACCTCTCCTGGGGCTGCTCTGGAACCTGGAATTCAGCTGGGGTGTTGTAGCACAGTGCTTCTTCACCTTTTCTACACCTGGCTCTGTTTTGTTACAGGCAGAAAGCTTCAGGGCTTGCAACAAATTTAGCAGCTCAAAAATAGATTAATTTGTACTGCCTGGACTTTGCAATTTCCTTTTCAGCTCCTGGGTGGAAAATCCATGGCTTGCTGCTGGCCCCCTTCACCTGTTTGTAGGATGTGCATTGCCAGGATCCTCAGTCTGGTCCTGTTTACGTGCTGCCTTCCAAACCTCACTGTGTGAGTGAGTTACAAAGCTTTTGCTATGCCTGTGTGTATTCAGCTATTTGAAGGATCCTCTCTGCCCCTTGAAAAGCACAACAGCCCCTTCTGATGGCAGCCACACTCTTCAGGCTGAGTGTTTTTACCTTGACTCAGAAACTTAAAGAGGAAATGTTAATTGCTTTAGTGGTGTTATTGTTGCAAAAGGCACACCAGGCTGACTAGCTTGGAAAGATGAGTCCTGTTGCTGGTAAGGGAGAGAACAATCTCTGTGAGCCCATGAAAAGTCTGCAGTGCCCAGGGCAAACTCAAAAGTGGAATAGAAATATCTCAGTGCTTGTCTCCCTTGTCGCTTTTGTCTGGAGATGGCAGAGCTGACTGGCATCTCTGGGCTGCTTTGCTTCTGCAGTGATTTGTCACAGGCTCTGTGCTGCTGCCTGTGCTGCTTTCCCTGCTGTGGCACATGGCCAGCTGCAATGGAAATGTGAAGGGAAGAGGGAAAAGAGGCTTTTTAGGGAATACATGAGTTACAGGACTCATCAAGAACATGGGCAAGGTGCGTGCTTGCTCTTCTCCTGGACTTGGAGATGCTGTGGGTGGAACAGCACAATCAAATTCAATATTCATTCAGCCTTGGGGGTTGAGTAGGTCTGGAACAGGTGGCACAACCCTCTGGGAGCCTGGGTCTAGGACTGGGGCATAATACCCGAGGAACATGAGGGTGTCCTAACAAGTTCCCTTTCCCAGCTCCCATCTGCCAAAAAGACAAATCAACATGTCCTTGCAGTTGCTGGTTTGAGCTGTAGGTGATGTGTCTCCATGTTTGGGGCTGACTCAGGTAAGCTTGCCTACACTCTTCTGTTTCAGTTCTTTTTACTTGAATTTTTTGTGAATTTTTGAGCTCTTCCAGTCACAGCAGCTGCAGTTTCTGCAGTTTGGCATGTGTGCAGAGCCAAGCCAATACTCTTTTTTCAACTCAACACTTAACACACATTAGGCATCCCCAGGATAATAAACAGAGGTTACTTGGAGCAGGAGAAGGTGGGGAATGAGCACTTTCCCTGTTTACTGTTAAAAATGAGCCATTCTATCAGCAAGGATGCTGCAAGAGAGAGGAGAAGGGAGGGAGCAGGGATGCTGTAGAATGGTGATCAGATGAGGAGGAAGCCTTTGATGGTTTTTGTTCCCTGAACTGATTCTAGATTTTTTAATTTGAATAAAATACTGTGACAGTCATGGCAACCAACACCTTTCAAGCCCCTCAGAAAAGGTTTTGAGTTTTACTCTGTAAACTTGACAAAAAGTGTGTACATTTCTGTTTTGAATTTTACTCTGTAAACTTGACAGAAAGTATGTACATTTCTGTACCTGGTGCCCCAGGACCATTCTGCTCCTACCCTTAATCTTCCTGTGTCTCAGTTTCCTACAGGTGACATAGTTTTTTGTGCTTCCTCCTTCCCCTGCATGTGCAGTCTACCCTCACAATGAATCCTTTCTTTGTCTTTTGCTGCATTTTTGGAGCACATAATATATAGATGCTTGGCTGGGGATTTAGAAGCCCAACTCAAATCCAGTGAACTAATGTGTTATTTCAATTTCTGTATGCACCTGTTACTGTTCTCCAAATTCCTGGATTTTTTTTTCCTTTACAAATTCATGCTCATTCTCCCCAAAGAGGTTTTAATGGGAAAGAGAGAATTAAGGTAGACAGCCTGTAAAAATCCAGACACTTAAGAAAGAGCAGCAACCTAAATTATCATCTCAAGTTATTGCTCTACTGTGTTAGTGCTTACACTACAAAGTGCTTTGAGCTGTGAGGAAGCAGCTGGCCTGGAATTGTGCAGCTGATTGGTATCAGGTAGAGAAATGCCCCATTATTTGCTGGGTATTAATGGTGGTATTCTGCATGAGAGCATGGTGGAAGTTCTCCTGCATCACAGAGAAATGCCTGGTGTCTCATGTGGCCACAAACAGGTTATAAATGGCATTTATTTCATAGTGTCTTCACCTCATACAACAGAATAATCAAAAAGATAGCTTGTTATCAGTTATTCTTTATGCTGGCTTGTGGTTCAGGAATAAAACAGCATAAAAATCATCCTACTTAACAAAGCATGAAGGAAAGAATCTGTAGTTAGAGAGGTCTGATCCAATTTTGGGAAAAAATGCAGCCTTATGGTCTGCAGGCTGATTTTTCTTGCTGTAGCACTCACTAGCAGACTCATTCCCCATGCATAACTTTTTTTTTTTCCCCCTAAATTATATCACAAACTAACTGCTCCCCTTCTAACCCTCCAAACCCTCCACCATCCCCATCTCCCTTTTTGATGCTTAGCCTATGTTGCATGAATTTCATAGAATTTCTACCTGGGCTCTGATGCTGAAGGGTTAATACAGCACATGGTAGGTGCACAGTGGTGGCTATAAATAAGTGTCACTTAATGCTTGCTTGAACTATTCAATAGCCTCTAAAATTGGCCACTAGCCTGAGACATTTACAATATTCCCAGAAAAACTTGGGCTTCAGGTTTCACAGACAACTGAGAGTATTTAATCTTAGCATCAGAGAATGCTTTTCCTGCCCTGTGACTTTTTATTCCTGAGTAATGAAGACCTTTTTTCCTATTAAAGCATTGCTTTAATAGGACTGTGGCAGATTGTGGCTGCTTGGGTTTAACAGTTCACAGTTGTGATGGTGTTTGCATGAGTTTCTCTTGGTTTTCATGTCAGTCTCTTTTTTCTGGCATGGTCCTTCTTAGTGCCTGTCATTGCTCCAAAGGGAACAGGAGTGGATGGACCAGGCTGGTAGTGAAGAGAGACTTGGGTGAGATTCATGTTACCACTCTGTAATGGCTCAGTAAGATGGAAAGTAGGGAACAAGTTCAAGGAATAGGGAAGGAAATAGTATTTTTGGGAGCTTGATGGTGGGATCAAGTCCTTTGTGAATGGAATTCAATGCAATGATGCTTTTCAGCCTGACATTTCATCCTGGTCCGAAGGAAAGCTGTATGATAAAAGTGGTGTGTTCCTAAGTAGGGGAGGCAAGAACTGAATTGAGAGTTCAGCTAAAAAAATACTGTGAAATGGCTGAATATTCAATATCTGTCCTTGTTGCTGCAAGGGAATCCAGCTGTGTGTCCTGTGTGTCTCCCTGCAGAAGCAGCAACTCTTCATAGAGCTAAAATTAAGTACAAACCCAGTGCAATTTTGAACTCAAAATGAGTGAAGGCTCCTTAATATGTGCCTGAAAATGCAATGGGAATCCAGAAGTGCACCCCGAGTTCTGCATTCTTTGGTAAAATCCAAGCAGGCAGAGAGAAAGAGAAAAGAGTGAATGCCTTGTACAACTCAAGTGACGGAAACAGCTCTGTCCTCACAAATCTGCTTTAGGTGTGTGTAGGCAGGACAATGACTGCTCCTGGAAGAGTTGTTACTGCTAGGCAGCCCCAAAGATCATCTGAATATGTCTCATTATTACATCTTGAGGAAGTTACCTTTTATGGCCTCTTGTAAGCCAGGGCAACCCTGAAAGGAGTCTAAGAAATTGTTTTAAAAGCTGTGGATCAGTGGCAGGGATCCTGGGTGTGGGGGGAGGCAGCTGGCAGGTGGGACCTGGTGAGCAGATGAGGACTCCCCCAGAACAAATCCACGGCTATTGAAGTGGGAACTTCATTACAAAAAACTTCAGGGAGCCAAATTCTTTGTTTCAGGCAGCGTGAAGTAATTTAATACATTTTCCAATATTCTGTGAGCAGGAATAATGTAACTGTGGTGCTTTTTCTTTTATCCCTGATGCTCATCAGGAATATGAAAGCAATGATGCTGTGACTCAGCCAACTTGAACGAGCCTGACAGTTCCCTCTCATGGGTTGGGACCAGGCTATGATGTGGAGTCATTTACTCTTAGTTGGCTTTTGTGCCATAAGGACTCCAGAAATGTCCCTGGTGAGGTAGGGAGGAGGGCACTCAGCAAAAGATGGTTCTTCTCTAACTGACCAAAAAACCCCTCCCAAAAAATGGTGAGAAGCTCTTTATTCCTGGTAGAAACATAACGTTGACTCAAAGAAGCTGGAGTGGGAAAAGTGCCTCATTCCAAAGTGTGTTTATCCATGATAAAGTGCTTCTATAAAAGGCATCTTGGGACTCCAAGTTTATTCCCCCTCAATGATTTCTAGAGGCTGGGTTTGCTCCATTTTCAAGTCAACAGGGGTGATGCTATTTTTCCCTACTGCCAACCACATAAACTGAGCTGGGTTCTGGAAATAAAGCAGTGCTTTCTCCATCACAACTGTTGCCTCCAGTAATATCCTGCAATCAGCACATGGGAAGCATCTTTATTGGTGATACATGAGCCAGCTTAGATCCCAGTTCACCCTGCCCCCTTCCCAGTGACTTTCTCTGCTAAGGATAGGAAAAAACTGTCCCTCTGAACAAAATCAGAAGGATTAATTGCCACCTTCAGAAAGGGATTGTTTTTTACTTTGACACATTGGTTACTGTTGGCTTACCTGCTTTTTCCTAGTTCCTGCACTCATATTTAAAGATCGCTGTGGTGGGTCATTGATGCTGATGCACCTGTGCCTATTTTGTGGTGAAGAAGAAGGCAAATTCCTGTTTGTATGTGTGTAGGTATTACTCCTCTTTTTGGAGGGTTGTATGGAATTCCCACTTGTATTGTACAGAATCTTCAGGCTGGGAAGTGCTGTGTTCTGAAGGCAGCAGCTCAGAGAGTGATTCTAAAAGGTGAGCATGCAAAGGTGGCATTAGATTTCCATTTGTGCCTCTGAGATTTTGGGTGGATTTTGGGGTCTTTAACACTCTCATGGAGAGGGGAAGGAGAATGATTTCTTAGGGTTGTTTCTGATGCGGTTCTAAATCCATTTTGTGTTTCTGAGTGCACTTGCTCCTGATTTTGCTCAGTTTTGGTTCGAGTCAGCTCCTTATGTAGAACCACAGAATGGCTTAAGATGGAAGGTCCCTCTGTTGGGCATCAGTCCAAGCCTCTCCTCCAATTAGCCCAAGTCCTGAGTTAGGTTGGAGCCTTATCTGGTTGTGTTTTCATCATCTCCAAGGCAGATTTTTACCCAGCTGAGATGGCACATGTTCTCCGCCCCTGTCAAGTGTTTGTCATAAAGATTTTCATCCTTAAACTTGAGTTTCTCTGTCTGCAATTTGTCACCATTCTCTCCTGTTTTGCAGTGCACAGCTCTGGGTACACAGCTCTCCCTTCTCCTGACCTGCCCCTTATGCTCTCACTATTGCAACTGGTGTGCTCAGCCCTGGTTGCTGCAAGGGCACACTTCTGGCTCCTCATCAACTTGCTGCCCACCAGGACCCCAGATATTTTTCTGTAAAGTTCCCTCCTAACCAGCCATGATAGTTTCCAGACCCCTAATGCCTCTGTCCAGCCCTTTCCCTTCCAGAGGATCATAGGGGCAGGAGAAAGGGGCTGATAATCCACCTGGATGAATATTAGAAAAAAGGAACGAAAAGCTTACAGTGAGGGATCTGTCTCTGAGGCTTCCTTTTGTAGCTGGAGCGATGTTTTTTCCCTCCCTTAGTGTAGAGCTGCTGAAAACTGCACAGTATCAGTTGTAACAGCAGCATTACAATTTGCAAACATGCTCTGCTAAGCAGTGAGTGTGGAGCTGCAGTCTGAAGGTTCCTGCGCTGATTCCGACTGAATCCTCGCAGATGTCAGGCTGTTCTCAGAGACGCTTTCACTAAATTAAATCTTTGCTTTTCCTGGGAAAGATCGCTTTCCTCGACAGACTGTTCCACTCTGATAAACCCAGAGCTGGGAGGCAGCTCCTAATTTTTAGCTGACCTTTTGCATTTCATAAATTCCATCAGTTCTCGGTAGTTTTACTGTCTCTAGTAAAGTGTTTGCATCTTTCCAATATTTAGAGGCTGCTGTGAAGTCCTCAGCATAGGTTATATTTAGTCCAAGAATATGTGTAATTGGCTGATTTAATCTCCCCTTGTTAGCCAGTTCTTTCCAACACAGAAATAATTTCTCATGCCTTTCTTTGGAGTTTCTTATCTCATTCAATTTGTTATCCTGCCTTTCTGGGCCAGGGAGTACTCTGGAAAAACAATCACAAGTGAGCATTTTGCCTCTCATTTTTTCCCAGGACATTCATGCTGGTTATATTTCATCAGTGACTTAAGTTTTTAATTTTGCCTTTCCTGATGAATGTGTGAGTGCAAGAGTGGTGCAATTACATCAGAAAGTGCCACAATGAATGGAGGGCTTCTGGAAGCAAAAGGCACGTCTGTAGCTGAGGCTGAAGTGGAGGAGGAACACACTGGCCTGTAACCTCCTGTTTTCCTCTGCTTTGGGAAGCATGGCTTTTCCCAAACTCAGCTTAACTAAAATGAAGGACCATGAGAGTTAAATCCCACAGACTGGCAGGACTTTGGGGATAGGAGGGTCACAGATTTACCTCCCCCCTTCTCTGAGGGGATGCTTAATGCATATTCCCTGTAGACTTTCCTGAGCAAGAGGTGTTCAAGGAACTTTGTGTCACCGAGGCAAATGAACACACTCCTCCAGTCCTCAGTGACAATACTGATGGAATTGGATGGGATGGGTGCCGAGTGATGAGGGAAGAAGATTTTGAGATTGATTAATTCAGAAGCCGTTCGGAATTCCTGAGGCTCTGAGAGATGGCACAGGAGCTGATGGATAATGTGGCACTAACTTCAGTTATATTGCTGGTATTCATGGCAGTGCATGAGATGCCTTGGGGTGCTTTGGGATGCTGTGGGGTGCCCTAGACCTCGTGTGCATGATCTCAATCACAGGAATAATTTGTATGACCCAAAAGAGACCCTGTTGTTGAGAGCAACATTGTAGGGGCTGAATGGGGTTTGCTTTGCCCTCCTTTTTCTATTTCTTTCAAGCAAGCTGACAAAACGCTGTCAAGCAGATACCCGCGTTTGCAAACTGAATTTCCAGGGTGAGAGGACGCTTTTTTAATGGAGCAAGAGGGAAAGGGGCAGAAGGTTCCCCTCCTTTCCCAATTTCACGGCGGAGACGGCCCCGAGGGGGGGGAACCGCGGTTCCCGAGCTCCCCCCAGAGGCTCGCCGGCATCCCGATCCCTGCCCGCTCCCAAAGCCTCCCAAAGCCTCTTCTCTTGGCTTTTTCCACCTCTTTTCCCTCTCTTTCTCTCCCCAGTGAAGCCATAGGTAAGTAAACACTCTCTGATCATCAGCACAAATGCGCCCCCTCCTCCCTTTCCCCTCTCTTTGTAGAATTTTTTTGGTAGATTATTTTGGGTTTTATTTGCAGAATAATGTGTCCATTGCCATCTGCAATGCAAAAAACCCCCCAGACCTGCAGTGCCAGGT
This sequence comes from Melospiza georgiana, assembly GCF_028018845.1. Taxonomy (NCBI): domain Eukaryota; kingdom Metazoa; phylum Chordata; class Aves; order Passeriformes; family Passerellidae; genus Melospiza; species Melospiza georgiana. Next base: position 149,883,254 of record NC_080430.1, on the reverse strand, counting down.
ACTCTCTGGTCAACCAATTGTTAAACCTATTGTGGACTCTGGGATAAGAGGAAAAAACCCCCAACCAAACAAAACCACAAAAAAAAAAAAAAAAAAAAAAAAAAAAAAAAAAAAGAGGAAAGCAAACAAGATGCCTCAAACTGTATCTTAAACATTTTTATCAGCTTTATTTTTGGTGTCGGCTTTTTTGGGAGAAGCTTCAGGTTAAAAGAGATTTGCCAGTGACTGGGAGTGTACAGACACTTGTCGTTTAGGCTGCCTGCTTCAGTACAAGCCATCACTGGAGGGAGGGAATGGAAGGCAGGAGGGACAAATGTGCTTGGTCCTTTTGTGCATCCTCCTGTTGGATGTTCCCATTAACTCTGGATTCCTGGCCAAACCAACCTCCCACATCTTGGGAGTGCATTCTCATGTTTCTAGGTAACGCTTATTTCTGGCTGGGTTGTTAGGATTTCTGCAGGTTTGAGGGATGTGATTGATTAAGCCTGTGTTTTTCTTCTGGTTTTGCTGGGGAATTTTGGATCAATTCCTCCTACCATCCCACTCCTCTTCCCTTCTTCCCCAAAAGGGTGGGTTATTTTGATCAAGAAACATGAGCTGCAGAGAATAGCAACATCAGTTACCCTGCAGTGTGGGGACCGTGGGGTCAGCCTTGGGGGTGTTTTTGGGCAATCCAGTGGGTGCTGTGGAGGAGAGGGATCATACATCCACTAAACTGGTGTTTTGTAGGGGGTCTTCAAATTACATGTTTTGTATGAAATATTATAGGAGGAGGAGCTAATTCATTGTCAGAACCCATCTACCCAGCTTGTGTTACTCTGTCTGGTTAACATTAGAGTGACATTTTGGTGGTGTCACTGGCCTTGCTGAGATGAAGGAGAAGACAGAAATCTATGTGTTGTCAGCCTTGGCCAAGCCCTGGTACTTCAGTGAACAGGCAGCAAAGTGCAGCTGAGGAGCTGTGGGGGTGTCAATTTATTTGTAAAGAGCTCCCATTGCAGAATGGTGGCATTTTCCTTTCTCAGCTTTTATTTGCTTTGCCGTAGACACAGTCTTTCCTCCTTTTTAACGTGTTATGTATTCAGCTGGGACATGCACAGACTGATGGATTCTCTATTGGATTTGTTTTTGGCACCTGGGTTGGATTTTTACAATGGGCTGTGTACTTACCAAGGTTTATTTTCTGGCATTTCCCTCTCCATTTTATGCAGTCGAACTGTACCTGTCTTGCTTGAGCACAGGCTTGAAATCTCTCACCTAATGTGATTTATGTCACTTAAATGCTTTTAATGGGCAGGGAGTAGCATTTGGTGTGGTTTCTTCTTGTCCAGTGAGGAGTTTCTTCACTCGATAGTAAATTTATTTAATCTAAATTTGAGGCAGAGTGGGAGCCAGTGTGAGACCATCTGGGGAGCCTGAGTTCAAGCTCAGATGATGAGTAACCCTGTCAGTGAAAATGTTCTCAGGACCCTCTCATGTTCCATGTGGCAAGCAGATATTTTCTGGTGGAGCTCCATGCTGTGTGTGCCACCCAAGGCAAATCTCCAAGATTCTCTCAGGAGGTTCTCCATCAGCATGAGAGGAAAGAGTAGGCACATTCTGTTTCTCCAGTCAGTGGGAGTTATGTAGGCATTTTGAGTGCTGCAGCATGTTCTTCAGCCACGACTTTTGATGTCAGCTCAGCCCCCTGAAGGCTGTGCCCTGGGGTCACTGCAGCTGCTGGACAGCAGAATAATTCTGGTGGACATCAGAGAGGCTTTGACATCTGTTGCAGGAAAATATCTACTGGAGCAGAACTGATCTGAAATTGGCTGGTCTGGCTTTTCTTACCCACCTCCTCTGTAACCATGGAGCTCAGTGGGGATGGAGTTGGAATGTCTTGCTTTTTCTTCCTTAAAGTATATTTTCTAAATTTTTGGTAAATGATGAAAAATTAACAGACTTTCAGGCAGTGATGTGCAAACAAGAAATAAATAGGTTCTGGTGATGACATCCAAATATCATAATCAGCAATGCTGTGTTAGATTAAAAGGACAATGATACCAAGTAAAACCTTTTCAGTATGTGTGGATCTCATTCATGATAATATATTACCTTCAAAAATGCTCTTTGTTAGCCAGTATCTAGTTAAACTTGAACTGTGTAATGACTATTAAAAAAAACCCAACTCTTGTACCTCATTGAATGTGCAGGTATAAATCATATTTAATTCTGGTTAAAAGATGTTTAATAAACCAGAGTAAGAAAATGATGCTTTAATACTTTTCATCTCAAAGACTGTAAAAAGCATAAAACACGGTGAAAAATGCATGTTTTAGATAGATACACTGCTTCTATTTCAAGGAGGTTTTATTATAAGAATCATGAGAAAATATATGTTGAAGTATTTCTTTTAAGTATGTAGTAAAAAACATGTTCAAAATGACCAAAGAATTCCACAGGAATGATGCAGAATTAAGTCTCTATTGATATTTTGTTAGGATAATGATTTTTTTTTTTTTTACTTTACAGACAACAAGGTTTCAATAAAGGGAAGCAAAATTGCAGAACAACAGTGACATTCACATTCTGATGGAATTGACTTAAATAATCAATTCTCTTGTCTGAATCATTCAGTTTTTCATCAACAGATTCATTTCTCTTCTTTTTCTCCTTTGATTTGACTATTCAGAAGTGCCACTACTTTATCATAATCATAAGAGACCATTTTTAGTATCTTCAGCAGAATGATGTTTGGTGGGAAGAGGAAATTAAATAATGAATCCTAGCAAAGACAAACAAAGAGGTTTGATATTTTTCTTTTTTTTTTTCTTCTAGGAAGGGTGCTACTACAATGTTAGGTGAAAATTATGATATGTTTGAAATTGAAACCAATCTTGCAGTTTGCATTTTCAATTAGGAGTATCAGTGAGTCATGTTCTAACTCCCACCCCAAGTTCTCAGTCCCACACATGGGATCAGTAGTCCTAGAAGGACCTGCACTGACACAGAGTCTTAGAATAAACTCAAGACTACCTCAGTTATGAAAGGACTCATTAAGGCCATTGATTCCAACCCCTTGCTCCTCTCAGAACTATTAAAAACTGAACCATATGAGGAAAGATCATTGTCTAGACACTCCTTGAACTTTGATAGGTTGGTGCCATGACCACTTCCCTGGGAACCCTGTTCCATGGCTGACCACCCACCCACGAACAATCTTTTGGCTGCCAGGACTCACTGCTGACTCACATTCAATTTCCACCAGCCCAAGTCTCTTTTTGCAGAGCAGCTCCCCAATTTCTATTTACAATAATAATGACTTCTTACACAAATGGGTGACTAATGCATTGTTACCTTATCATCTTCATTTTTGGCACTACCTGCCAAGCTCAGGAAGCCTCTCAGGCCCTACAGCTGCATCCCATGGAGTAGGATGCATCCCATCCCTCTCTCTCAGGACTGCAGAACTTGGAAAGGAGACTGGGGGCAGCCAGAGCAGCTCTGTGCTCCAGTAAATCTGTCCCTCCCTACCAAAAGAGCCTCCTGCACCTGTAGCAAAATTAAAACTTATTCTCAAAATCTGGAAGGAGGAGGATTCTCCTGGAAGCCATGTGAGAAGTCAGAACTGCCACAGTAGCCACACTGGTGTTGTCCTACCTTTATCTTTCTGTCTATAAACATTTAGAGGGAGAGGCAAACCTCTGTGAATGGTCAGACTCTGACCTGACAGTCTGGTTCAATGGGTAGATTTGGGATGGATATCCTTTTAGCTTAGCTCCTTCTTTCCTTTGTTTTGTTGGGTCATTCCAGACAACTGGCTTGAAACTGCTGCCTGTTTCCTTCTCTAATTGTGACAGTACCCACTGCCTGCCTTCCTGAAGCCTTGCTGAGGATTGTTAATGGTGGGAGTGAAGAAATACCTCCAGAAGCGCTAGTTGTTAACATAAGTGAAGAAATGCTGTTGTGTGTACAATAATTGTGCACAATAATTTTGCATTTGGATGAATTGACCAGTGGCAAAATCAGCTGATGTTCAGAACAATTCACTGCAAGGCCCTGCTTAGCTGGGTTTATCAGGCACTGGATTATGAGCCTGGGGTATTGTTGTGTGTTGCACAGTGAAGGCATTATATCTGCACCAGCAAAGGCTCTGTTAGCCAGGCAGGCTGGGTGTGAAGCCGTGAGCTGCAGCCAAGCCCAATTACCACACGAGAACGCCTCTCCTGTTCGGAGCCTGCCAGCCATTTCCTTTGCATATTAATGATATTTATTCTATTTAAGTGCCTTTGCCATCATGTCTCCAGCTCCCATTCCTCTGGCTGCATGGCTGTAAGCAGTGTCAGGCATGGGCAGAGGTTGTTCCAGCTTGAAGGTGGGATTAATTGTCCTTTGAAGACAGGGGAGGGGTTTGGGATTTGGGGTTTTGGCTGTATTCAGGGGTTTAGCTGTACTCAGCAGCGCTAACCACCTCTGTCATTTGGATGGGGTAGGAGTAGAAAGGTTGGTCTGTTGCCATTTCCCCCAAATTTTCCTTCTTACTCCATTTTGCCCCAGCTCTCTGCACAGTGCTCTTTGGAAGAGCTCCAGCTTGGCTCCAGACCAGAGGAACCTGTGCAGTTGGGTTTTTCTGCACCAGCCTTTTCCAGCCTCTGTGAGGTGACCCCTGTGATGGGGCCCCTGCAGTCTCAGCCCTCTGGCTGCTGGTACAAAAGGGGGATTAGGCCCACAGCTGATCCCCCCTGCTAATCTGAGGAACATGGTCTGTTCATTCAAGAGCAGTTGCTGTAAAGATTTTAAGGATGTTGTCACAGCTACACTCGCGGGCAAATGGAGCAGTTCATCTGCTTCAGGCTGTGAAGATTTAATTGAGCTCCAAGGGAAGGCTTGAGGCTGAATTAAATCTTTTGCTGATGGAGAACAAGGTCTGCCATGAAGAAATTCTCCTGATCCTTGTCTCCCCTGAGTGCAGCCATACCAACCCAGGACCAGCTCTGAGACAGTCCAGAGAAAGGGGCTGTTTACCCTCATGGACTTGCTTCCTATAATTAAATAAATTATTTTATTCTCTGTTCCACATGTGTAAAAAATATTCAGAGTAGCTGAATGCCATCTTTTAATTGCTGACACTCTCTAACTAGAGATTGTGAGATTTGCAGGCTTTCAGTCGAAATGTCATAATAAGATTATTCCCTGTAATCGTTTAAGAAGAAATAGCATATGTGAGAGGAGACAGACCAGGAGAGAATAGTTTATCACTTTTCCTTAAGAATGTAAGTATGACACATGTATTAATTTTGGAGCAGACTGTGGAGATCTGTAGTAGGACCCTACATTTTTTCTTCCTGGATTTTACTCTTGGATAAATAAATACTCAAGTTCCAGCACATCATGGGTCTCAGGCCATTTTTTCAGCCTCCTTACTGCCAGAGGTACCTGGTTAGTCCATCTCTGTAAGGATTACACCTGGAGGTCCTAAGGCACAAATCTTGTGCCACTTGCTTGGAGTCAATTCCCCTGGATTTCTGCTCAGTAAACACCTCTTAAAATGACTTTTAAAAACACCTTCAGCCCTTCAGTGTTTCTGTTAGTCTGACAAAAACATCCTCAGCAGCCAGGAGTCCACTGTGGGATCCTCTGGAGATAGCCATATTTAGTCCTGAGCCTCAGAAACCCCACAATATCTTTAAGAATATGTCAAAAAGGGCTTCCATGGAAAGAAACGTTTATGCAGACTGTCATCTGCTGCCTTGGGTTTGTCTGGGCTTTTTGGACAGGAGGATTTGGGTTGTTCTGTGAAACAGTGTTTTTGTTTAGGATCTGTAATGTTTTTCACATGAAAAAAGAAATACTGCAAATCTCTTAAAACCCCAGGAGGGTCAGATGTCTGGGTAAGGGGTAGAACTACAGGATACTGGTGGCCCTCAAAGTTCTGAGAATATGTAAAGTGTCACATTTTGTTACTTAAAATAGAGAGGTGCTTGCTGAGAAGATATTTCTGCAATAACACAATTATTTTCATGGATTTCTCAAGAATTCAGAGGGATCTCCTGCTATTAGATCAGTTAATTAACAAACCCCAAAAGTCATTGTTTTAGACTTCATGTCTTTTTCACAAATCCTCCCCATTTGTTATGTGCCTGAACACATTTTTATTCAGATGTAACCAACCTGGGACCAACCCAAAGGTGTCAAACGTGTTTAAACTAGAGGAAAGTTATTACAGAATTCAACCTTGAACTGCCTGGGGTTACAGGAAAGGACAGAACAAACCATGAATTATGGGGAAATAGGTGTGAGGTGAGTGACAGGTAATATTCTTGGAGGCTTTAGGGTTCCAGAAAAAAGGGAAATGTGAAATGCATGGTGAGACAAAATGAGAGACCCTTCACAGACACTAATAAATCTGATGGGTGTTGATTAGTGCAATGTTTGTGAGCAGATTCCCATCTTTTGTGCAATCAAGGGAGAATTCTTTCTGAGTCAGTGCATGGTAACTTGGTTCTCACCTGGTATAAAGTACAGAGCTGATTAGTTTTAATAGCATTTTACCAATGTTCTGGACAGGAAAAAGTGAAAACAGCCATCATAGCAGATATTCTGTGTGGGGGTACCAATCATTGGTTCTTCTGGGTCCGGATTGAAGGTACTTGAGACAGTGATTCGTGTTTGGACTCAAGTGTTTATTATTTCTTATGAGTAAAACAGTTTCACTACTGTGAGTTTTGCAGTCTTTCATTAGCAAGGCACAAAATGGCCAACAATCTCTTGTTACAAGGTCTTTTAAGACTAAACTATCCAATTAAGAACTGACACCTGGATTATTTACCTTTTAACCCAATAACTGATCCCAAAGAGCTGCAATGTGGACTTTTCTGCCCAATTACAAAATGCCACCCAAAGCCATGAATAAGAAGGAAGAAGAAGGAAGAAGAAGCATGAAGAAGAAACCCAGGACAGCACCCTGTGCTCTCCATCTTTCTTCCATCCACAACATACTAAAAATCTCAAAACCTAAATTTCTCACCAAATGATACACCTACATTACTCTCTGTAATCTATTTCACACTTCTGTGGATTTCAGTCTATCTTGAAATCTAGGAAACTTTCTGCATGAAGGAGAGTCAAAGTCAGTGCTCCCCTGGGGGTCAGGGCACCCCAGAACAGACAGAGAAATATTCCTGGTGCCCTGGGTTTCCACAATATTGCTTTTGGTCCTCTGACTGGGATTTCATTGCACAGCCTAGGTCTCAATTATTTTGCCTTTCACTGATGTAACAAGAGGAGTCTAAACCAGACACGGCTTCATCCATACCAAAACTTGAACCAAATCCAGTACAAAAATGAACAGATTGATACCTGTGACTGAAGCTTGTGGATGCCTCACCCCTTCTTATGCTGAAACAGCTCTGGGAAGGGTTTGCCTCCCCCATAGGAGACCCAGTGTCCTATGGGTCTGAATTAGGTGTTGTGCCTTAATTCCTCCTGGTGCTTTAGGTATCCCATCAAGTAACTCTGCATGGAGATGATTGCTGGAGCTAAGGCTCTCTGTGACCTTGCTGAGGTTAATCCTCATGTGTGCTAACGTGGAAACAGCATCCAGTCCATATGTTCAGCCTTGCCTGTGGCTCTGGGCAGTGCCTTGGCTGGGTGCAGTGTTAAACCAAACCTCTGCCTCCTCGGGGAGAGGGAAGCTTGCCAGCACTGGAGGGGGAAATGTTGGCTGATGCTCCTGAAAGCAAGGACAGTCATGGTTTTTCCTCCTCCCACCCAGGTTAGAGACTTGGAGAACCTCAGGACTTTTCTGTTTATCTTTGTTTAACGAGCAAAGAGAAAGATTGATTTTGATTTAAATGTCAGATGACAGAATTATAGACTTGCCAACGTCTTGGGTGCCCTTTTATTTAAAAGAAGCATCTGTGCAAAAACTGGTACCCACAACAAAGCCAAGGTCTCAGCCAGCAAAATTGAAGTCACTCTAATAAACTGGTAAATGCAAAGCACAAAGATGCCTGAATCTGCCTCAGAAACTTCAACTTCTCTTGAAGCTGCAGGATGGGGGCAAGAGAATTTTCTAATCCTCTGACTCACACTCCAAATTGCTCTGTAAAGCCTGTGAGCCACAGTATGTAACATTGTGTCTATGAGATGAAGGGATGGGAAGATTTAGGAATAGTTTACAGTGGGGGATGATGATGGTTTCTTGGGGGTCAGTTCCTCATTTGGCCCTGTTTGGTCATCAGGGGGCTGATCCTGTGTCTGTGTCTATATTTTGGTCTCCCCAGTACAAGAGAGGCACAGACATACTGGAGAGTCCAGAGAAGGAGCAGAAATATGATTAAGGGACTGGAGCTTCTCTCCTATGAGGAGGCTGAGAAAGGTGGGAGCTCAGGGGGAATCTCATCAAGGTGTGTGAATATCAGAAGAGAGGATACAGAAAGGACAGAGCCAGGCTCTCTTCAGTGGTGCCCAGTGACAGGACCATGGGAGGGTCTATCTGAACATCAGGAAATGCTTTTTTACTGTGATGCTGACAAGGTGCTGCCTGGCTGGTTGTGGAGTCTCCTTCCTTGGAGATGTTCCAAAGCCTTTGGATTTGGCAGTAGCTCTGGTGGTCCTGTGACAGGGGACACAGGATGAGCTGCAGAGGTCCCTTCCCACCTCCACCATTCTATGATTCCTTGTAAAACTAAGGGTTCAGTTTACCAAAAGGAATTACATCCATCTAACTACAGGTGTGTATGACCATGCCAATATTTTTCTGTACAAGAAGTCTCTGGTAGAGGATATTTCAGGTTCCAGAGCTCCACATGGAAATGTGAAGCTAACCCAGACTACAAGATGGAGATGTGCAGGCTGGAGACTAGCTACAGGCTCTCTGAAGTGATGTTTCACTGTGCTTTGCTCCTGTAAATGGGCTTTGACAGAGGAAGTTCCCTGCAGTGAGGGAACCTGGCAGCAGCTCAGGTTGGGTAGTGGCAATGTCCTTATCCAAGGGACAGACTCTCAACCTCCATCCCATGTGGACTTGCTTGGAGCTTTGCAGTGTACCCAAAATAGCAGCACACCATGTCTGACTCATTTCCTGCACCACTGAAACCCTGTGCAGCGTTGCAGTTGACCCAGCAGTGGCTTAATAATATCTGCAATTCCAGTGATGTCTCCTGGAGAGAACTGAACTGCTGACACCATGTAGTGTATGGGAATAATGGGAAATGAGTTTTGATGGGAGGGAGGGTCACAGTAAAGACAAAAGTCCCTTCTAGATCAAGAGGTTAATGCAGGCCAGGCCAGTGGAGTGTTGCTGGTGGAGGTGCTGATGGGCCATGGAAAATTTACAAGCTGACATCTTGAGCCAGACTGCAAAACACTGACCTCAGTCCTCTGGGCCTGTCATGCCATGGCCAGGCAGGGGACACTGAGTCTCTGCAGGAGATGAGGTTGTGTGCTGATGGTCATTCAGCTTTCCCTGCAGTGTTCTTGTAGGATCTGCTGATCTCTGCACACACTGTGTCATCCCAAATACAGCTGGGTGTCAGATCTGTCTGCTCTGAAAATGCAGAGCTGAGGCCTCACTGGAGGGTTGGCAGGGGGTTGGGGGCTGGCTGGTCTCTGTGCTGAGCTGTGGGCTTCACTGGAAACATGAAGAACACAATTTCTCATCAGGTAGGGGTCTCTTTGGCATAGCAGTGCCCTTGTAATTGTTCAGCATTCCTTTCTCTTCATTGATGCTTTTCTTTCTTCATAAAATTGCTGAGTTTGCTTCCTTTTGTCTGAAGAAAGGGAATATTCTAGCTCTTCTCAATTAGGTGAATACTAACCTAAAGAGTTCAAAAATTCCTATGAGGATACAGGTTTTATACCATGTGTCTTCTCTAAGCCCTGGGTGATGTGCTCAATGGAAAACTGGGAGTCTCCCAACATCTCAGTCCCAAAGAGGAAAGACTGGTTGGAGCACCAGGCTAAAAATTATCTCAGCCGTGTCTTCCTCTCACTTCTGATCCTGACTTGCCCTGATGGTTGTAGAGGTGCTTTTCTCCCCCTCCAAAGCAGCTCACTGCCTCCCTGGTGTCAGAAGGTCAGGTTGCCTGGTGTTTATAGAAATTGGAAGTCCTCCAGGGAAAGGCTGAGTGCTATTTCACTCCTTTAACAACCCACCATCATGTGTGAGCTGTAACCCCCATGACAACCACATGTCAGTCTTATTTTAAACCTAATCTGATATAAATTTGCTTATACAAAAGCAGAGAGAGAGATGTGAGGAGAGCTGACCCCCCCCCCCCCCATATATCCAATTAGATTTCCAGTTTGAAGACAGTGTAAGTAAAGAGTAAAACCTGAGCAGGCTGTTCAGACCTTGGGCCCTGGGCAGCCCTTTTCTCCCAGATAAAATGAAAGCAGCAGCAATGGGAGCTCCTTGTCCCACATCTCTGGGCCCACCTCTTCCTGTACTCTTGGAGACACAGGTTGTTTCCACCTCTCTGAGATCCAGCCCTCTCCACCATGTACTGTTTCACATGTGGGACACAAAAAGCCAAATCCAGACAATGCTCTGGGGCCAAAGCTGGCAACTTCAACTTGTCAGTGATGAGAATTTGGTGTCCTTCAACTGTGTGCAAGGCACTAGCACTGGAGATTTGGGCCATGCTGCCTGACAAAAGGGTAAATGGGTGAAATTGATACAGCCCAAGCCAGCTGGGGTCTGATTAGTGGTGTCCAACCCTCAGAATGGTCAGGCAGCTGTTCGTCTTGTGAATGAAGAAGCATCTGCTTGCAGGGTAAATCAGACAGGTAGTTGTGAGATATCCAGCTGAAAATTCTTCTAACACATGCTGATTGAGTACTGGCTAATAAAAGCTTGAATTGTCTGGGTCCTGTTGAGCTGTGCAACCAGAAATCTCAAAGACTTTACTGCTAGAAGTCAGGGGAAAACGTGGGTACATGAAATGGCAATAAATCAGAGCCTGAAAGGTTTTTAGATTTAATGGGGCAGTGAACAGCATGCAAACAGGACCAAGTGTTTCCCCTTCTTCCATATTTCTTTCTCTCCCCTTCTCCCTTCATCTTTTGTGCTTTGCCATAAGGGAGTACTGAGGGAGGCTGCACAACATCACTTTTCCTAAGATGAAGTCCCTAACTGTTGTGTTTTGTTCCATTCTGCAGCCACAAAATTTACGATAACAATAAATCGAAGGTGGTAATGTGCTCCCCAATTTATCAGTGAATTCATGGATAGAAATGAATGTGAAACACAACCTTCCTGCTGCTGACTTGGAGTGTTGTTGCAAGGCAGCCAGAAACTACAGATCCCCTTTCCATTGCAGTGGGGACCCCTCCTACTGGCTTCATTCATGCAGAGCAGATCAGGCTTCTCATAAAGCTTTGCAGGCACCATTTTCAAATTAATTTCCTGCTTGGGCTAATAAACACTTGATTCATCTCCTTCTTCCCAGTTACAGACTGGTTGTGGTGACACTAAATACCAGACAGTCAAGGTGAAAGGGAGGTGATGATGGGCAATACACAGACTGCAGAGGAGCTCAGTCACTTGTTTGCATCAATCTTCACTTGAAAGCTATGCTCATATTGGAAGGGGTTTGGGCGACAGGGTGAGAAGAGATGTGTGGGAGGGAATCCCTTTCCTCTCCTGAGTTTTAATTTCTGAGTGCCATTGAACTATTCCCTCTGTGAGGCAGAGTGTTTCAGGCACAGTGTCTCCCCTGTGAGTGCCTCACTTCAGAGCAGCTGAAAGACTTTCCTGACACTGGGGCTGCAGGTAATCCAGGATCCCACTCTGGAGAATTTTTCCTTCTTTGCTCGTGCTTTGCCAGTAGGATAATTAGAGGGGGAGGGCAACAGAGAGACTGAGAAAGGGAGCCAAAATCAATATGGCACTGGAACAAATTGGGATTTTAAGGCTGCTGCTCAGTAGGGAGCGAATCATGGGCACTTCTCTTGTACCCTGGTGAAGTTGGCTGGGTGCAGCTTTGATTCCTAAGGACCAGGTCCCAGTAAAGAGGCACAGATCAGGGCAGTGGGGAAAATTGAGGTGTTCTGAAAGAGCTGAGCAGTTCAGTATCACATAGAAAATGCACAACTATGCATCAAAAGCAGCTAGAGGAACAGAACAATGCTGTAGTTAAAATATTTGGCTTGGGTTTTTGTGACAGCTCTTGATTTCGTTGTGCTTTGCTTAGTTCACTTAATGTTGTTTGCAAGTATGCTGAAAGCCCCAAAGGATTTGGGAAGATATCTTCCAGTCTTCAATTTATCCATTTAAATGATATTAAATCAATTTATCATTGATCAATGATTTTCCACTGTAGTTTGTTGCTTCTCTGATAAAACTGTTATAAAAGATTGTGGACACTGGGAACCAACTAGGAACCAACCATTAAAAGTAAAGAATAAAAGGAAATTATTTGCAAATATCTCTAAGTCTATTTTTCAAGTGCTTATAAAAAAAAATCAATACATTTAAAGAAAATCAGGATGGCTCCCAAACATTCTGCTAACCAAAATGAGGCTTTATTCATAATAAATACTATTTATGATGAATAATTGGACTAGGAAGAACTGGAGAGAGGCCAATGTATCCATCTATTTAATATGAACTATGGGTGATCCAAAGAACCATAGACTTCTCTGTCTTATTTCAGCTGCTGAAAGAATAACTGAGAAATTAATTAAAGAACAGGCAGTAAAACACCAGGGCAAATATGAGTTGAAAGAAGCAAAACTCCATGGATTTTAGGTGTAAAATCACACATTCTTTCATTCACATTTCCTGGTCAAGGTAGGGATTACTCCTTTCACTGGCATTTCTGTATCTGCTAAGATCATGAACAGAGATGTGGGTTTTCACTGGATGTAAGCAGACCTTAACACATTGCCACCTAATCTTTGGTGATGTCTTAGAGGGCTGCAGCACCTGAATGCAGATAATGTTATGTGTCTGCTGTTAATAACCCCTCAATTTCTTTGGGAAGATTAAGAGCAGAGCAGATAATGGATGACAGGCAAATACAGTTAATTTAGATTTTCAAGATGCTTTTTTTAAAAAAAATGCATTACAAGAAGCTATTAATGGGATTTGGTGAGTATAGAGGAGGAAGGAAGGCAGAGGCATAGCTTCAGCAGTGGTGAAGGGGAGGGACAGAAAGACAAGGGCCAAGAGTTCAATTCTCAGCATGGGAAGAGGTTAATAACAAGTTCCACCCAGAATCAGGTTCATGGAGATTTGTGAGGAATAAAAGCAGCTCCATAAAAGCCTAATAAACCATTAAACTTGCCAACATGAATTTCAGTATAACCAAGCAGAAGGGAGTGCTGCTCAAAAGGGCTGATGTAAAGGTTCCATACACACTGATGATTTCTGTATTCAATTTAACCCTCTAGACATAGGGACATAATTGCTAGCAACTGAAAGAAGGGATTCAGGCAGCACACAGCAGGGCTTGCAACAGTGAAAAGCCTGCTCAGCTGAGTTAAGGAATGGGTGGAGGAAGCTGTGTCCAATAATAATGATGTTTCTAATAATAATCCCATGAATTAATGCTTCATCTGTGCCACCTGCTGTATCAAGTCTGATCACCCTTTTGTTGAGAAAAAGAATGGTAGAATCAAAGAATCATGAAATTGTTAAGGCTGGAAAAGACCTTTGAGAGCACTGAGTCCAACCGTTAACCCAGAACTGCCAAGTCCCAACAGCAAACCATATCCCCAAGTGCCACATCTACACATCTTTTAAACACCTCCAGGGGTGCTGGCTCAGTCATTGCCCTGGGCAGCCTCTTCCAATGCCTGACCACCCTTTCAGTGAGGAAATGAACCTAAATCTACCTAAACCTTCCTTGGCACAGCTTGGGACTACATCCTCTTGTCCTGACACTTGTTAGGTGGAAGAAGAGCCCAACCTACAGCTACAACCTGCTGTCAGGGAGTTGTAGAGAGTCAGAAGGTCCTTCCTGAGCTTCCTTTACTCCAGGTGGAACAGCCCCATCTCCCTCAGCTGCTTCTCATCAGACTTGTGCTCCAGACCCTTCCCAGCTCTGTTCCCTTCTCTGGACACGCTGCAGCCCCTCAGTGTCTTTCTTGTTGTGAGGTGCCCAAAACTGAACCAAGAATTTGAAGTGTGGCCTCCCCAGTGCCCAGCACAGAGGAACAGTCCCTGACTTGGTCCTGCTGGCCACACTGGTGCTGACACAGAAGCCCAGGATGCCACCCTCCTCCTTGCCCACATGGGCACATGCCAGCTCAACTTTGGCCACTGTCGGCCAGCACCACCAGATCCTTTCCTGCTGGGCAGATTTCCAGCCACTCTGCCCCAGCCTGGGCCACTGCAGGGGCTCCTTGGGACACAAGGGCAGGACCCAGGCCTTGCTTTTCTTGAACCTCATCCTGCTGGCCTCACACCATCCATCCAGCTTGTCCTCATCCCCCTGCAGAGCCTTCCTCCCCTCCAGCACATCGACACTCCTGGGTGCCATCTGTGAACTTACTGAAGGTGCCCTTGATCCCCTAGTCGAGATAAAGATATTAAACAAGACTGGCCTTAACCCTAAACCCTGGGACCAGGAGCCAGTAGTGAGGGGCTGCCAGCTGGGTTTACACCATTCACCACCTTTCTCTGGGCTTGACCACCCAGCCAGTTTTTTACCTAGTGGAGACTATGTCCATCCAAGCCATGGGAACTCAATTTCTGCAGGACTGTGCTGTGGGAAATGGTGTCAAAGGCTTCACTGCAGTCCAGGTAGACACATCCACAGCCCTTCCCTCAGCCACCAGGTGGTCACTTGATCATAGGTGATCAGGTTGGTCAAGCAGGACCTGCCTTCCATAAACCTACGCCATGTAGTCCCACATTTCTCTTCACAGAGAAAAGCAAAGCACAAATCTTCCCAAGAATATTTCTGGGTTTCACATTCTCTGAACATCAGAGAAAGAAAACACAATTCTTATAATTTGCTGTGCCTGTGTTTGTGCAAAAGTAGAATGCAATATGGAGATTGTTTACTCAAAGTGATGGTGTTTTGTTTCCTTGGCCTAGCAGGGCCAAGAGTGTGTGTGTGTGGGTGTGTGGGGACTGTTGGGTGACAGTCACGGGATTCAGTGCAGTTGAAGTGTGGTTGTGTGCAGAGTTGAGTGCCTGGCATGTTCAGTTTTAGAAGTATCAAACAATATAGTATAATAAGCTAATTAATTAGCCTTCTGATATCAATGGAGTCCTCTTCATCACTCCTCCTTCGTCGGGGCCTTCACAGCACAGCAATAGCTGGGCCTGATCACCTGGTTGTCCTGTACATGTCACATGATGGCACTGCAGATGGACTTCTCCATAACCTTCCTTGATTCCTGATCTTCCTTCCACTGAAGTCAGGTTGACAGGCCTGATGTACCCTGGATCCTGCTTCTGCCCCTTCTCACAAATGGGCACAACATTTGCAAACCTCAAACTGGGATCTCTCCAATTTGCCAGGAGTGCTGGTAAATGATTAAAAGTGATTGGTGGTGCAAATAGGAAAAAAATGACAGTGATCAGCAACATGTAGTTTTTCCTTACAGGCTTGAGGGAAAATGTTGCAATTTAATCCATAGGGAAAGAAGATAAGTTAGAACTCATATATTTTATAGGGTTAATACTCAAAGGGAAGAGCTTGTGGGCCCCTTTCCTGTTTTGCTTTTTGTATTTTAATCCTTTTTATGACGTAATGAATACAGAAACTACAAAGACAGTAAAAGGCAGTTTGTTTCACAGAACTGTTCAGAAGCTGCAGGACAGGGGCTGTATTTCAAGTTTGTGGACCTCAGTGGGGGAAGTATTTCTTGGTGGCAGCTGTATACTTTAGTAATGTATGCTTATATATGTAATATAATATATATATATTATAAAATAATATAATATATATATGTATATTTTTAAATTAAGGATTTAGTACTTTCAGGATCTAGAATTTTAGTACTCTAAAGGAAAGGGAATGTCTTGGGCTGTGAACATTCAAGGTACATACTGATCTCAAACTGGGAATGGAAAGGGATGTTGTGCCATGAAAATACCACCCTGCTCATGAGTGCTGCTCTGCACAAAATAATTTTTACTCTGCAGTGATTGTAACATGGGTTTTCTCCTTCCAAACTGCACAGGTTCAGATTTGTTGGCAGTTTGGGGCTTTAGGTCAGGCTGTCTTGGAGTTGCCAAGTGTGGTGTCCCAGACCAATCTGAAATGCTTGGGCAGGGGTGTGAGGCTTTGCCTGCCTGTGACTGCAGTTTTCATTCAGTCTGAAGCATTTGAAACTGAGAATGAAACATGGGCAGGTCTGTTCATCCCAGCTCTTGGGCAGCAAAACTCCAGACCTATTTTTTTTTGAAGAATTGCAAAGTGAAATCCCTGCAAAGCTGAAGAATGCCATGAGAAATACCTGTGACCTGGCACTCCTGGGTGTGGTGACACAGGCTGGGATGTTGCTGTGCTGGTCTGGGAGTGACAGCAAGCTCCAGGCAGCTGTGAGGTGTTTGCTGATGGTGATGCTGCTGTAAGTGAGATGTCAGGGCCCTGTGGCATCAGTGGGGATCACTTGCAGGAGAATTGAACATGTGCTCTCTGTATTTCTCTGTTCTGCTGAAGTCATTTGATGTGGATGTTAAGATGTGACCACCTGAGGCACCTGATTTGCCTTTTTTCCCATCATGGTGCTTGCTGGCCTAGCCCTACACTAATTGGAGTCCTCCAGCTGGTGATGAGCAGTCACCTGCTGTCTTCTTGCCTTACCTCATTTTTCCACAGCACTCTTAATGGCAGAGGCAGCAAACAGGGCAAGGAAGAGCTCTCTGGATGCTAAGTAAGCACTTAGGACACTGATGAAATGTGACACAAAGATCACATCTCCCCTTTGCTTGAGAAGGCAGGGAAGTGCTCCAGCCTTCAATTATCACTGGGGACTGAGACACAGAAAATTTTCTGGTCACACCATGAAGAAATTCAATGGTAGCAGCTGGTTCCAGCTTTCCTGGAGTCCAGCCCTGGCTGTAAAGCAGAAGCCTGACCATTCACAGAGGCTTTTTTATTCTCCCCTGCCTGTTTGTCCCTGTGTCTCATTGTGTCATGCTTAGAATTAACATCCACACGTGCTGTGGACAGGGCAGGGGTTTCTGGGGTGCTCTGTGGGGGATAAGCCTTAATTCAGGGCTTTTATGCAAATTCATACCAGCAATGATCCAAAAATAGTAATCCT
Source organism: Melospiza georgiana (assembly GCF_028018845.1). Classification (NCBI taxonomy): domain Eukaryota; kingdom Metazoa; phylum Chordata; class Aves; order Passeriformes; family Passerellidae; genus Melospiza; species Melospiza georgiana. Next base: position 149,866,043 of record NC_080430.1, on the reverse strand, counting down.
TAATCATGGATAATTTCTAAAATGAATCAAGCACATTCTTTTCCAATGAACGATTCTCTTAATAATGATAAGGAGTTTCTAATGTCCCTAAATATGTTTTTTTAAAAGGCATCAGTCTCTCCTTTTAATAAAACCCCTTTGGAAATATTGTGTGTAATTTGAAAACCTTAGGAAAAAAGGAGAGTCTGGTTGAAGGCAGTCGCTGCTCTTCAGCCTTAATCACATCAAGATGGTTTTTGTCTGCAGATTTCACTGGTGTGTGTGGATGTGTGGCTCAGACCTTTCCTTAGGCATGCACTGATTTGATAAGCTGTAATGACCATGTCAGTGACCCATGGATGATGGGTCACTGGGAGATTTTGGGCATTTTGAAACTGCACCTCTCCATCCACTCTGCTGCACCTTTGAGGGGTTTCTGGGGCAGCCACAGGAGCTGGTCTGTTCCAGGAACAGTGATTTTGTACCCAGCACAGAGCACCCTGGAAATACCTTGGGTAGAGATTTTCAGCATGCCCCTGGCCTTTGAACTACTCTGAAGAACAACTCTAAACTGCAGGAAATTGTGCCAAACAAGAAAGCCAGGGGAGGTTGTGCTGGACCACATTGCTATGCAGAGGTATTGCTTTACTAACTGAGCATAAAGCTGCTGTGGGCCTACTGAATAACCCTAGGAGAAAAAGGAGGAGCATAGCCTGTCCTAGAGGCACTCTGTACAGTCAGCAGAGGGATCCAGAAAATATCTGGCTGGAGATGTTTGACTCTGAGAGCGGACATAGCTGAGCCAGACCAGAGAGACAAGAACAGTGCCACATGTGCCACATGTGCCCTCATTGCCAGGAGTGTAAAACTTTCAACTAATATTTTTCTTTCCTTACTATCTGAGTCTTTCATTCTGCCAATTTAGAGATTAAAAAGACCCCATAGATAGTTTCCTTAGAGTGCTGACATTGTGAGTGCTCAGTTCTATTTCAGGGAGGCACAGTTGCACTCAGGAGTTCCTGGCACTTTGATTCATACTTCTCCCATAGGATGTCCTGACCACCTGTGCAGTAGTTGTTTTACCAACTTATGTTTGGTAAAACATGTTTGTTTTATGTTAGTCAGAAGTAGGAAAGTGTGGAATTACTGAGAAAAAACCTTCATTCCTTCTTGGAATGTGTTTTACCAGGAATTGGGAGGTTCTCCCAACATGCAGTGCCCAAGACCCAGGGCCAAGGATGAAAAATTTCTTGTCCTGCAGCATGATTGCACTAAATATCCAGCATGAACAACTGATTCTGGCTTTTCCTTCAGTTTTCAAGGTTGTCCCACAGACAGAAGCAAGATCCCTGCAGGGTAATGCAGCATTAGGGTTGAACTCTTGCTCTGGGATAATGCACAGTTCTCTCTTGCATTTACAAGTGTGTCAACGGGGGGGACGTGGACTCGTGTTGCAGACCCATAACTGTGAGTTAGAGCTTCCCTTTGTGCCCCTGCTGAAGGGCAAGCAGGTTTCATAGTGATGTGAAGAGAATGTTCCTTGTCTGAAAATCTCATGATCTAGATGGACACCATTCAAAACTAAGGGGTGTGAGGCAAGTGAACATCCAAATCAAGAGCTGAATTTGGAAATTTACTGCTCTTTTAGCCTGTCCAGTGTTGGGTAGATGTGGTCTCAGAGCTTAGATCAGTGGAACTGGTAGTTTTTAATAAATAAGATATAGGAAAGCTTACGGAGATTTAACTTTTAATATATAGCTTTTTATAGCTTTAGCTTTTAGCTTAAGCTAGCTTAAAAATGCATATGCCTGTGCTTAAAGGTGAGGGAAAGGTAAGTAGGTTATGGTGAAATCATGTGGTATGATTGACTTGTTTTTATAAACATGTTTGTTTACTTCTCCTCCTAAAAGCGTGGGTGCTAGAACAGAGGAACTGTGGTGTATCTTGTAGCAGGAAAAGGATGGAGGCAGGCAGGCAGAAATATGTGATGGAGGCATGGAAATCTTTTAACTGGAGTTATCTCTGAGGATGTGACATGAAACTGCCCCCTTCAACATCAGTGTGCCAGGATGGTCATCCTCCTTCCCATATCCCTTGGGACAACCCAGCTGATGTTTGCTGCAGCTAAACAGCAGCTGCTCCTTGGCTTTCCACGTGCTGCTTTGTGCTGCACAGAGCCTGGAGATCATTCCTGGGCAGGGCCATGGAATTGTCTCTGTCCTCTTGTGGCTCAGTTCCCCTTGCCTGGTATTGCTGTCCCTGGGGTTCATGTGGGTTCTCTGCCTGGGTCTTCTCTCTACCTGTTTTCTCCCTGTCTTTGATGAAAAGAACCTTTTCTCTTTGAGTTGGTGGAGTAATTTGACTTAAAATTATCCTTTGATAATCCTGATTTGGATGTCATGCAAGATCCAAGGTGTTTCTACAGAATGAGACAATGATGCTGTTTGTTATTGCATGGGGCTTAGAGTTACAGAAAGTAAATGCTGAGGAGTTCTTTGTACCCCATCATCTAAATTTCATTCTGTACATGCTTTCTTACAGAGAAATTGTTCTGCAAACACTGTAGAGAGCTGTAAGGTATTAAAATTGGATTTCGGTTAGCATCCTCCCACCTGGAAATCCAGGTGCTTTACTTATCATGACTTGAGCTCTCCAGAGCTTGGAGACAACCATAAAGCTTCTGTGAACATCCTTAAATAGCTGTTCTGCATGTATAAATGCTGCTCCTAATTTCCCGAGCAAGTGATATGTATTGCTGTGCCTGGCTCTCTCTTTCCCTGGGTATTAATTACCCCATTCTTCTGCTGAAGAGCACTGCACCAGGAGTGGCTGGGTTTGTGTTAGGTACTTCTGTCTGGCCAAATTCCCCTTCTCCATTTAGTAGAAGGTGCAAGAGAGAAGAAACGCTGTGTGAGAGACAGAAAAAAGGAAGAAGACAGTGTGTGGAAAACATAAAAGACTATAATAAGTGGTAGTCACTGTAGGTGTCCAGATAAGGTGGTGGAGGGGTAAAATCTGTAATCCTCAGTGTTACCCTAGCAGCTCTCATCACAGGGAAATAATTTCCCTGGTATGGAGTAGAGAAATTATTTTTAAGGCCACCCTAAAATCTAAGCTCTGTTTTCATCTGGTGTGGGGTGGCATAACTGCATGAGCTCAGCCAAGCTCAGAGTATTCACTGCACCCAAAGTCCTGGTTCATGGTCCTACAGCCATAAAACACACCACAGGCTGATTCTAGGTGGTGAACACACGGTGCTGCATCCAAAGAGACATTTTGAGGGAAGCCTGGATAACACAAAACTCTCTCACCCTGCCCTGGTGCTGGGATTTAGCCAGCAGATGCTTACAAACAGGATGGATGGCCCTAGTTATAGCTCTCCCCTTGATCCACACAGCTCCCAGGAACCTCCTGAGCCTTGGGGTCAGTGCTGCCTCTGGGCAAGAAAAGCTGCCAGTTTAGGGGCTGGCTGCCTGATGTCCTTTCCTGGCTTATGTGTTGGCAAGCTGATTGCAAAGTTGTCATCTTGGGGAGAAAAAGGTGGAAAAGACAAATGGGGAAAGGCTGGTTGGATTTTGCTCTCAGCCTGAGGAGGTGCAGAGTTGGAGTGTGGAGTTTTTTGGGAAATGGAGGCCTAACCCAGTGGCTTTGGAAATCTATAGGAAGCCTCCAACTGGCTTCAGTGTCTCTTTGTTCTAAACAAACAGAAGATTGTGGACATAGGAAAACAAAATGATAGCAAAACTGTAGAATGCACATTTATCCTGGGCTCTGTGGAGATGCAATTACCTGTCTAGGCTTGTGGAGAGACAAAACAGTTGTGTTTCTCTTAAGGGAAATGACTTAAACAAACAGACAAACAAACCAACCAAAATAATGCATTCAGGGGAATTGCATGGAGTGGTCTGCAAAGGAGGAGGATTAAAGGCTTGGTTCTGCCTGCTGCAGTCCTACCCAAACCTGAGTCTGAAAGCAATGTGAAATAGTACAAGGAGCAGAGGAGGCAGCCCCAGTTCTACAAGGAGATGCTAGATTTTTTATCCAAACAGTAAAAGAGAATAAATAAAAAAACAACTAAAAACTTCCTAGTGTGGAGTCAAAGAACTGAGATCTGTTAGAACTGTATGGAAGGGACAAAACACAAGTTGGCAATAAATTAAAAACAAACAGGTTGTTTTGGGAGCTTTCAATCTATCTGGTTCTCTGTGAATTTATCCTATACCTGGTGCACTCTATAACTACAGCAGAAAACCAGAGTGGTCCATGATGTTCATGAGGGTGTTGCTCTGCATATGTATTTCTGAACAATGCCTGTTACTATGGTGATAGGCACTATAGAAAGTGTTCATATGGAATCTTTGACAATTTGTAATCCAGTGGGGAGAGTGATGGTCTGAGAGGGTGTCTGGCAGATGGAGAGCCTCCAGAGAACACCCCTTCAGGGACTAGAGGGTCCTCACTGGAAACCTTTGATTCAAAGGCTGAATTAATATATTTTGAGAGAAATAAAATGAGCTCTACACACTAAACATCTGTAACTTTGCTGGCTTGACATTGACCCAGAAACTTATGGACAAATGAGTAAATACACTGTGTTTTGCATTTAGTGAGGCCTACCAGATATTTGGACTTGTATCTGCTTTTAAGCAATTAATTCCATATGTAGGTGGTACTAAGGATCTTGAACAGCCAATGAACTGGGATGAGACTTGTGCAGTCAGAGTCATGGAGGTTTGAAAGGACCTTGGGAGGTCACCTAGTCCCCAGCTCAAGCAGAGCCAGCTGGTGGTTCCTGAGGGCCACATCCAGATGGAAATTCAATATCCCCCAGGAAGGAGAGTCTCTGGGCAACTTGTTCTAGGAGTGACCACTCTCATAGTAGATAAGTTCTTCATGTTAAAATGGCATTTCCTGGATGCCACTCTGTGCCCATTGCCCTCTGAGTGGGCCCCACTGAGAAGAGTCTTTGTCTTCTTTACATTCTCCTGTCAAGCATTGATACACATAGACAAGGTTCTCCCTGACCCTTCTCTTCTTGAAAGCTGAACAGTCCCAGCTCTCCCAGCCTCTTCTGTGCCTGATCCTCCCATCCTTTATGGTCCTTTGCTGGACTCACTCCAGTGTTTCCATGTCTCTCTGCTACTGTGGAGCCCAGCCTTGGAGAGCTTGGCCACAGGCACTGTCCTTTGGCCACCATCCACATTGTGCATCAGAAAATGATCAGAGGAGGCAGAATCCAGACCTGTGTGTCCCAGCTCTCAGCTCTGACAGCCACACCATGCTTTCTAGCCAGGCTCAGAGATGGTTCCCTGCTCTGGCTTCTCTTCCTTGCTGCAGTGGAAGCCTGGTTGGAATGATGATCAGAAGTGGAGAAGTTGATGAGTCACTGTCGTGTAGAGCAGCGCAGTTTTGTATGGAACACTGGCTGATCTGCCCACCCATCTCGGGTGAGGATTTATTTATGGTGCTCTCCCAAGTGATACTGTAATATCCTTTCCTAGCCCACATTTCTCTGGTGCCTGCTCACTACGAGATTTCTTTCTTTCTTTTCCCTCCCCCCAATGTGTTAAATAAGATTATACTGTATTGAGGTTGAAGGGAGCAGGATATTATTAGGATTTTTATCATCACATTACAACTTTAGACAATTTGGAAGTCTCTTATCAGTCATGTAGAGCACAATGTCCTGGGCCTGGCCTTGATATCCTCTCTGAGCACCAAGGCAAGATTCAGTGATCACGCAGAGGTTACCCAGGGTAAAGGTGAAAAACATTTTGGTGTGAACAGCTGTTCCTGGTGCTGGCTGCTTTGCTCTCAGGGAGGATTCGGGGATGTTGCATTTGTCTCAGTGAAGCTTTTCCCCTGTTTGCTAAGTTGTGCTTCACTAATGCACTCATCTGCCAGGAGGCTTTTTCAGTTTATGCCCATTCCAAAAAGGAGAGAGCATCTCCCCACTCCTCCCCACCTCCTTGCTCTGCCCAGGGAGGGCTCCGGGGGCTGCAGGAGGCATCTGATGCCTGCAGGGAAATGTGAGTCCTTTGCCATCTTTGTCTTCCATGCACTGTGACATAAGTGATCTGTTGAAGGGGTCTAGGGAAGGTAGAGCTGCTCATCCACCACTTTCTCCTCATGTGTTGCAGGCATGGAGGTGGTCAAGTCATATTTAATTTTGGTATGAAATTAGATTGCGTTTAGAGGCAAATTCAGTGGGTTGCCTGGCAGGGAACCTGGATTACTCTCAGCACTGATAAGTTTAGGTTGCTATGTGCAAGTGATAGAATAGTACCTTCTCTTTTTCAGAAAAAGTTAAATATCTCTATTTCTGATCAGTTATCAATTTCATTCTATACTTCTATTCTAATAAAACAATGATATTTGATAAAATCACAGGTTATAGAAATGCAACAATGAGTTTTGGATTCCCAAATGCGGATATGTTTGTGTCCTGAAAACTGCTCAAAGGTGGCAAAAAAAAGACCGTTTCTTTTCCCTGGTCAAAGCCAGGCACAGCTTTCCTTGCGCACTGCCTAGAGCAGAGCTCAGAGCAGCTTCTGGTTTTCACTTTGGTGACATCCCTGGAAGTGTTCAAGGCCAGGCTGGATGGGGCTCTGAGCAGCCTGGTTTAGTGGAAGGTGTCCCTGCCCTCAACAGGTGTGTTGGAACTGAATCATCTTTAATGACCCTTCCAACCCCAAACCATTCCCTAGTTCTAATTCCCTGGTGAATACATGGTGGTGATACTCCTTTCCTCTGCTGAAATATTAAATTTTGACTTTTTATTTTGACTCATGCCACCCTTCAAACAGTTTTGAGAGCCTATTCAATCTAACACTCAAAAATTAACTCTGGGGGCAGCAGTGAAGTGGTTAAGAAGAAGGGCAGTGGAGCACAGTGATGGAGATGAAAGGGAGATGAGACAGGATTATCCAGGACAAGTTTGTGTTTGCCGCAGGGGGATGACTCAGTGGTGACGGTGGCTAATGTAGATTTTGAGATGTGAGGGATTTTTTTCCAAGCGAGATTTTTGATGGAAAACATGGTTTTAAATGTGGACTAATGTGAAATGATACAACAGGGACAGTAAAAATGCATATGTTAAACTGGGCAGCTCTGCAGCAGCTCCCCAAGGAAAGGACTGACGGGTTATTTATTGCAGATTATGTGACAGGGGAAGAAATCTGGCTCATCAGAGGTCAGGGAAATGAAATGTTGTCCTCTTGTCATGGTAGGTGCTGAAATCGATCTGTTACCTCCTGTTACATCTTTTGATGGCCATGCAGAACAGCTTGTTGCTCAGTGGATGAGGTCAGGTTTTAGAGTTATAGCTGACTAATTTCTAGGCCAGCAATAACATTTCTGGTTTTGAATCTGTCATAAATCATAGAATTATTTGGGTTGGAAAGGACCTTAAAGATCATCTAGTTCCAAGCCCCTGCCATGGGCAGGGACACCTTGCACTAGACCAGGTTTCTCAGAGCCCTCTCCAACTTGGCCCTTGAACACCTCAAGGCATGGGGCATCCACAACTCCATTTTGGAACACAAAATGCTTTCTCCATAGATAAAGAAAAACAGCTTAGCAGATAGACTATTGATTACCCATTATGGAAGTGTTTTTACATAAAGACAGCTTCTCAGTACTATCAGATAATGGTGCTGCTAGAAGCATGTTAATGAAGCAGACTTGCCTTTTTTTTCCCCTGTTTTGTGGAAAATTTTGACTTCCATATGTTTCAGGAGAGGTTACCCAGTTTACAGCCTACTGGGGCTTATCCTGTTTACATGTCATTAACTTCTGTGGCAATATGTGAATTGCTGTGTCTCTACTTCCCTGTGAACATGTGACAACATTTATCAAAGTCCAAAAATGTGAATGTGCTAGCCCAGGCAGGTTAAGTCCTGTGCTTAACATTCAGTCAGCAATACTGCTCCCCAAACCCTTCTTATATCTTTAATGATGGAGCTGTTCAGGGCCAGGCTCATGAGGAGTGGATCACCTTGGTCTAGTGGAAGGTGTCCCTGCCCATGGCATGGGAGTTGGAACAAGATGATCTTTAAGGCCTTTTCCAACCCAAATCATTCCGTGAATCTGTGATTCTGTGATGAACGTTCACACACAGTCAATGCTGTTGGTGACTGATTTAGCTGACCTGAGTTTCCTAAAAGCAGGAAAATGTATTTCCTTCTCTGAAAACAGTAGTAATTTCTTTACTTATCTGCCAACATCTGTCAGTGTGTGCCAGTCACAGTTTATGTGTTTTAATCCAAAGCATGCCATGCTCTAGCACCCACAAAGCCCCAGGCCTAAAGGGCCTTCCTTGGCTTATGCCTGTGGCTGTTGGACACCATTGCTAAACAAATTACTAAAAGTGACAGCCTGGATGCCATGGCCCTCTGTGGCTGTTGATGCCAATATTTGGCAGATTTTGGCAGGAATGCTGAGCACTGAGGGTTTTGTCTTATGGCACCCTTGATGTAAGTGGCACAGATAGTGCTAACAGGTACCTAAGCAGGTAGAGCTGGAGAGAGGTGAGCACAGCTTTTCCTGTGTAAAGGCAGAGTAGAAATCCAAATCTACCTTATGGTAACATACAGCTAAGCTTTTTGGGGGGACTTTATGTGTAAAGTGATTGCTTTTCACTGGAGAGACATTTCTTCTGTTATGAGGAACCTGGTGGCTGGTACCTGACTACAGGGTTCATTGCATTGGGCTTAGAAAAACACTGCTTGTATATCAGCAAAGATTAAGGGCTGAGTCTGTTCCCACTGACAGCTGTGAGGTTACCAAGCAAAGAGCACCCAGCATTACAAAATGATTTGGTAAATCTGAGTGAGATCAGCAGTCACTGGGAGCAGCCTAAAGAGTGGCACAGAGGAAGCAAGCTGAGTGCAAGCTGGATAGAAGCTCTTGCTCTGTGCAAGAGACAATCCTCTGGAGTCAGGACATGGCAAAACGCAGGGCTAACCAGCTTAGTAGGCTGGTTAGCCTACTAAGCTAACCAGCTTAGTGGCTGAAGGGAAGGAAATGCTTGTGTGATTTAAATGCCACCAAATTGTCAGGTTGGGGTTCTGCTCCTGACTCTGTCACGGGCTTTCAGACTCCTTCATTCACTGAAAGTGCCCCCCCCTACACAGACAGCCTTGTTCCTGCTTCAGGGGTGGGTGTATGGACAACAAAATGTTTTACTGCAGGCTTTGAGCTCATTACAACACCAGTCATGTCTTTGTTGAGAGAAGGATGCTGGTGGCAAGGCTGGCTTCTACAGTATCTATAGATATTTATACATCTATATGTACATATATGTATTTATATACCTATGAATGTAGGTATGTATGTATGTGTAGCTGTAAGGTTGTCATCTTTGTCTCTGGTTATCACAGGAAGTGCTTTTTTGGAGGTGGTAGAGGAGGCAGGGTTAGGAATGCAGCTGTAGCCTCGCCTTCTTCACCCTGATCTCTCCTGGTGTCTTTGGCTGGCCATGGAGAGAACGTGGGGGAAGCTGCACTAGGGTGTCCCACAAGCTAAATCAAAAGCTGAGAGTGCCTGCTTTGGAAAAGCAAACTGTTGTAAACAAGGAGTTGGTGATCTTTTTGGTGGAGGAATCAGCCCATCTAGCAGAATGGTGGTCCTTTTGAAATTGCATGGAATCTGACACACCCATATTGGGAAAATAGACCAATCATCTATTCAAAAGGCAGTATTTGCCTCAAGGTTTTATGCCAGAGTATCTCAGTCAGTGTTGTGCACGTGAGGAGATTCAGGGTTTGCCTGTGCAAAAACCTGGGGCTGGCACAGCTCAGGGGCACAGGGGCTAGCTACTCATCTTTGGAAATGGCCAGATTTCCTGCAGCACCTTGGAGGGGCTGAAACGTTTTGGACAATGACCTCAGGAAGCCCAAAGTCACTTGTGCGTGTGTTGCGTGCATGGAAAGCTCTCTAGGAGCACACAGCTTGCTGTGAAAAGGGGGAGGGAAGGGGAGGGACAGATGGGAGGAAAGAGACGGGAGGGAGAAAATGGATAGGGCAAATGCAGGCCAGGCTTGGAATCAATGGTGGCCAAACCTGCTAGCCAGAACATGCCAGGAGGAAGCAGAGATCATGCCCAGCCATCAAAACATCCTTGCTATCCCTTGCCAAACATTTCTCCCTGGAAAGACAAATAGGAAGCTGACAGATTTAATGTCATCCCAGGAGCCTTCAGCACAGCATCAGCAGCATGGCATGACAGAGGCTGACCTTCCCTGACCTGAGTCAGTCTTTGTCCTCTCGTGGTTTGGAGTCCCTCTCTGAGATAGATCAGACTGCCAGGAGCCAGAGGGTGAAGGGCTGGACAGGCTGTGGTGGCTGTGTCCTGCATGGCCAGGAGCAACAAGGAATGTGACACGGCCCTCCAGCTGAAACACAAGAAAATGTGAGACACTCCCTAATTTGTCAGCTGGGAAGAGCTCTGGTGATGTGAGGAATGGGAGGGGACACCCTGTGGCACAGCCACTGTTAGGGGCTCAGCCCTGCATCAGGGGGTGATTATTTGTGGTTATTTTCTACTGGTCCCCTTGCCCACAGATGTACCTGAGTAGGTCTGCTAAATATGCTGAATTATCTGTTTGCCTCTAACAGCCAGTGAAATAGTAATTTTGGCAAAGAACAGGTTTTCAGGAAATCATTTACCTAAAATTCAGCCTCCAGCTGGGTGAAGTCTTGCAGATTCCAGTGCAGTGTTTATGGTGCCTAATGTATTTCTTGTGTTGCAAATTGCTCTCTCCTCATTTTTATTATGACCACTTTCAACAAATGCAGCAAGGAACGCCCTTTAAAACCCTGTCAGTCAGCTCTTCCCCATGCACCTTTCAAAAATGGGCAATGAGGCCGCTGATCTCTACCTTGTTACATCCAGAGATCATAAAATGAGACTTGTGCTTAAGTGGATTATGTAGTTTTGCTCAGTGGCTTCATGTGGAGAGCAGAGACTGTGAGCCAGGATTTCTGGTTCCCTGCACTGCCTGTTGGCAATGGCTGGGCTCTTCCACAGTGTGTGGCATGGCCACCTGTTTCATTATTTGGTAGGAAAAACTGGGGCTTCCTTTGAATGCACCTTCCTAGGGGACTGTCCTGGATCCCTCCTGCAGAGCTGGATTATTTCCTGTTTATTCCTTTCCTGTTTTCATTACATGCTTTAGTCTTAAATTCTGCAGAATGCAACTGGAAAGGTGATACATAGATGAACTTAGAGGTTCCAGCTTGTGTGTAAATCCCCCTGGACTCTTGGAATGACTTCCAGCTATGCTGTAGGTGCTGGGAAAGAAGTAAATGGCTTCAGACCAGGATATAAAAAGTGCTACACTCCCTGCAGGCACAAGCAGAGTGGGGAGAAGAAACCGCCAGTACAGGCACTGGGAAGAAAAATGGATGAGACTGAAGGTGTTGTACCCTATTAAGAAAGGGAGTTCCTCACTTGTAGTTCTAGTAAGAGCGGATATTTGGATCTTCTTTTGTCATTACCATAAAAAAACCCTGGAAATGAAGGGAAATAGCAGGAAATGCACAAAAAACCCAGTGGGAAGGCACTGTAAAATACTAGTAAGGGATTAAATAATGTCCAAGGGATGAGTTAAAGGGCTTGTGCTATCTAGCTACAAAAATTTAATGGGTGTAAAAACCAAAGAAAGGGGGGAATGATTTGGCTTAGCAGTAATTGGGAAGGGAGGAAGGGAGAGTTATGGAATGTTTCAAACAAAACCAGGCTGAGTACAGGAGAAATCTGCAGTCAGATGTGTCGCTTGGGAGAATAAACTTCCATTGGGATGAATGACACTTGGGACAGTTTGTGACTAGGTAAGGGCACAGAAGGGATAAGGACAAATGGACATCTGGGGAAAGAAATCTGTGTGAGCAAGGCTGGTGGGACAGGAATGCATTTGAAACTGTGTTGGGAGGACTCCTGGGTACCTTGTCCATAAATAATGTGGACAGAAGAGCTGGGAGAATCCAGTGGGATGGCTTTCCAAGCAGCTAGCACAAAGAAGATTCTTATGAGAAAAATCACAAACCAGCAGGGTTTATCTGAGCATTTTTATGTCTAGTGCTTGCTGTTCAGAGATCCCACAACTATTTCCACTTACTGATGGACAGACACCACTCTTCCTGATTTATGGAGGCAATAAAGAGAATATTTGAAAAGGCAAGACTCTCTGTAGTCACTCAGTTGGTTACTGACCGACTTGAAATGAATTATTCTAATAATTTAGGCTTTTGTCTGAAGTGTACCATCTCCGAAGCTCATATATACATATACAATTTATATCATTTTCTTTTATATCCTTTTCCAATGAGTACTGGAACCTGCTGTACCCAAAGTATTGCTGGGAAACTGTATCATGGTTGGGGGTCTCTATCTCCATCATAATCACAAGAGAAATTGTACCTGTCATATTTACTTCACAGCTTTGGAGATTTTTCACACTTTTTCAAAAATATTTGACATGGTAATTGTTCTTCAGACCCAAATGAAGAAATATCTGAGGTGTCTTCAGCAGTCACTTCAGCAGCTCCAACCAAACAGCAGCTTTCTTGGCTTCTTGTGGTGCCTGTTGTTAAAATCAGTATGAAGGAGTTGCTGTATTCTAAATTTCCAGCAAGTCACAAGTTCATGTGTTCATTCATTTATTTTTCATTCATGCACTGAACAGGAGTCAGCCAACAGCTGTTGCACCAGGATTCAGGGAGTGAGAGAATGGCAGCAAATAAGGGATTACAAATAAGTCCCTTGTGAACAAGAGGCAAAATTTCCAGGTGAACAAGTCAGAGATAGAAATATCTGTAACTGGTAAAAAAAGTAGTCCCTAACTAAGAAGTTGGTTTCATGAAGAGTCAGCCTGGAGCTCCAGAGAAATTTCCTGAGAAACAAAAGCATTTTAAATCTGCAAATCTTGGAGTAGCAGTGAATTTGTCCTGAGATGGATAGGTCCAGTGGTGACAAGAGACATTCCATTTTCTTTTCTTTCCTCACTCATTTGATGTGCCTGTTTATTCTTGGCCACAGTCATTTTCCCAATCTCTCTAACGCCCCAGGATCCATTTCTGCTCATTCTTCATTCTGTATTTATTTAATATGTGCAAGAAGAAGTTGGTTGATGAAACATACTACTGAACTGAATGATGCCATCAGAGGAGAAAATGGGTTTATTTTTCTCCTTAATGACAATTCAGATAAGTAGGCAATGACTCTTGGAGGATTTTGCATTGAGATCACAGAGTTACAGGCAGTTCTCCTTCTATAGCTGCACTCAAAGCCTCATCCTTGGTCCTGAACATAGAATTGCAGAGTGATTGATGTTGAAAGGAACCTCAGTGGTATCATCTGGTCCAAACTCCCTGCTCAGGTGGGGTCTTCTTGGAGCACTTTGCACAATGAGGGACATGGTTGTGTGACATTCATGAGCTTTGTTCTGATGGTGTTGTGCAGTGAGACACTCTTGGGACTCAGAACCAAGCACAGGGTTGATGTTCAGAGATCCCATGTTGGTTCCCAGACCCACAAAAGTCAGTAGACAAGCACGTCCCAAGCACCACACCTGAACCTGAACTGAACCACAGAGCCAAGTCCTTCCTCTCCATCTGGGTGGAGCTGACTGAGGACATCAGAGGAGGCAGCATCTGTCTTCCCTAAGGCTCATGTTTGAGCACAATGGTCTCCAAATTGGCAGCTGGAGAGCCAGGGCCCCAAGCCCATGAGGATTCAAAGGTGAAGCTGGTGTGAAGGGAGGCTTTGTCAGACATTCAGCTGCAGCCTCCCTGAGCCACCTGCTGCAGAGGGGGTGGGTGGTGTTGTGGCCACCAGAGCAGGGCTTGACCAGCTGCACAAGGTAAAGAAAAGCCACACAGTGCTAAGAGTCTCACATCTGGCTGTTGAAGAGGATCTGTAATGTTCCCAGACCTGTATATGGCTGAATCTGACATCCTTTACTGCTCAGCTTAACCTACAGACTTTGCAGAAGCAAATATCTCAGGCATGCAAGGAGCAAGATCTCCTTCCTGTCTAAGATGGGATTTTTTCCTAATTTGGTTAATGCCAGCTGCCTGTGCTTCCTGGTAAGCTGAATAAGTGCAGTTGGGATAATCTTCATGGAAATTTCCATATGCCCCTTGCAGAGAAGCCAATAACCAGCTGTCAGGCAATGAACCTCAGCCCCAACACCCAACCAGGATGGCTGCTAAAAGGGTGTGGAGGGAATAATGGCTCCACATCCATATCCAGCTCCTGCCTCTCAGTGGTGACAGGGTTGCAGGGGTGCTGGGGCTGCTGTGGAGTGGCTGCCTCACCCATGCAAGAAGTTTCCAAGTGGAGAAATGGGACCTGCTGCTGTCAGATTGCCCATTAATTCAGCCCAACTGTGGATAGAGAGGATGTCTGCCTCCTTTGGTGCACAGGTGGAATGAGATGTTGTCATCAGTTCTGGTATATCATAGTTTTTGTTGGTTTTTTGGGGGTTTTTTTGTCTGGTCTTTCCTCCTCCAGCCCCTACAGAGTCCCCAGGCATGACCACAGGGTGAGCTTTGCTTTTTTTATCAGCTTCTCAGCAGTAAAATCTGTTTTAGAGCTTTGTTCTTTCATTCCTTGAAACACAGGATGGTGTCTCCCCTTTCCTTTCTGCTGCTCAGGGAGTAGTAAAGGTGGTGGACTTGGAGTATTTAGAGCAGAAGTTTTTTCAGTTATTTAATCTGTAGTTTGAGAGAAGTAATATATGTTATATGTCATTCAGGAGTGTATGTAGAGAGTCCTTTTGTTATTATTTTATTAAAAGTGAATTTTTTGTTAAAGGGGATCCTTAGCCAATAATCAAGTAAGAAGCAGCACATCATTAGAAAAACAATAAAGGATCAGAGTAATGACTCTTAGGGCCTCATTTGCTCTCCAGTTAATTAAACAGACAACACAGATGCTACTGCTGTTAATAATATCATTCAATTACTGTGCTGCTAAGTATTATGATCCCTAGGAAACCATTACCCAGTGCTGATTGAGAAGAGGAACTGTGAAGGGCTACTTAGGGGACAATAAACCATGTCTCTGTTGAAAAGGGGGCCGGAGGCAGAGTTTTCTGGAGACACGAGGTGCTCAAGCACAAGTAGGTGCAAGGTTGTTTGAGGTGATGGAGGAGAGGAAGAGGAATCTGAAAAGTCACATTCCTACCGCAGGTGTGCTGATGAAACTTGGAGCAGCCATCTGGGGGTCACTGGAAGGCATTTTGTGAAGAAATGGCTGGGGAGGAAGGTTTTTTGTTTGCAGAAAGGAGAGAGTGTGTGCTTATTGCAGCCAGGAGATGGATGGGAAATAAAAGAGAATTGGAAATGGAAATGAATGTACCTCAACACCCCAGAGTGTGCTAAGCATCTCTCCAAGGGGAACAGGGAATATCATAAAAGCCTCATTGAGCAGTACAGGTAAGAGATTCACTTCTCTGATATTTCCACTCTTCCACTTTGAAGGTGAGCGAAAAATCCAAGGCTGGCAGGAGTAGACATCATCTCAGCCACTGGGACTTTATCAAACTCAGCTTTCCCATCCAGGCAGTGCAGGGACAGGGACTATTAAGCGGAAGGAGCACAGCCCAGCGTGGCCCCAGGTGTCCAATTCATGGCACACTCCTGCTTCCCTCAGCATCCCAGGAGGGTGAGGCACAAAGCTGTGAGACAGCAGAGGATGGATGTTGAAAAAAATCCTGGGCCTTCTCCAGAGTCCTGATGTCTCTTTGCACCATTTCCCCAATGCCAATCCATTGTGTATCCCTCATTTTCCCCACAAGGACTAGAGGGTGCTCATTTGTTTTCTTTTTTCCCCAATGCAAATCCATTGTGTATCTCTCATTTTCCCCACAAGGAATAGAGGGTGCTCATTTGTTTTCTTTTTTTTTTTCTTTTTGTTTTCCTTTCTGTGTTTGCTCATGCAAAAGGAGCTTTTGTAGTATTTATATATACTGTGGTAGCAGCTGGAGACCCTAACCAAGGATATAGGGAATCTTGTACACTGTGATGCTCAAACTGACCATTATCAGGCTGGGATTAATGGTCTGTGTGCTCAGAACATTCAGCTGCTCTCTGATCCCCAGGAAATGCCTTGGGTCGTGGCCATAACAGTTAAAGTAATATGAAGATATGTGTTGGAAAATGCTTAGCAGTAGCTCTGTGTAAGAAAACCTCTCCTGCATGCCTGCCCTGATATTTCAAGCACAAGGAGGAGTTTAGGTCTGTGTCAGGATTCTTTGTGTGCTCTCAGGGTAAGGGTGTGGATATGGATGTTTGGAGAGCTCTGTGTGTAAGGAGGTGTCACAGTGACAGGGCTGCACTGCCGCGTGGTGACACCCAGCGGCATCCATTGCACCTGGCTGTGCAGAGGGATCCTTTGGTGAACTCTGCTGGAGTGCTGTGCCAAGATTGGGGTTTCAATTTGCAAATTAAATGCCAAAAAAAAGAATTTATATTTGTGTGTGGATTTCCCCATGATGCAAACTGATTCAACCCCAATCCAGTAAGAAGGGAGTCATACTCGATTTTGAAAGATGCTTGGGGGAATGTGGTTCATTTTCTTTAAAGCTCAATTTTGAAAAATATGTAATTTAACCAAACATGCAGTTATTCATTCAGGTTCTTCTTTATCACTAGATTAATAGAATCATAGGGTCATCTAAGTTGGAAAAGACCCCTACCATCATCCAGTCTGTTAACCCAAAACTGCCAGCACCTAAACCAAACCATGTCCCCAAGTGCCACATTTACAACTTTTAATTACCTCCAGGGCTGTTGACTCAGCCACTGCCCTGGGCAGCCTCTTCCAATGCCTGACCACCCTTTCAGTGAAGAAATGTGTCCTAATACCCAACCTAAACCTTTCCTGGCTCAGCTTGAGACTACATTCTCTTGTCCTGACACTTGTTAGGTGGAAGAAGAGCCCAACCTACAGCTGCAACCTGCCATCAGGGGGTTGGTAGAGAGTCAGAAGGTCCTTCCTGAGCCTCCTTTACTCCAGGTGGAACAGCCCCATCTCCCTCAGCTGCTCCTCATCAGGCTTGTGCTCCAGACCCTTCCCAGCTCTGTTCCCTCTCTGGACACGCTGCAGCCCCTCAGTGTCTTTCTTGTTGTGAGGTGCCCAAAACTGAACCAAGAATTTGAAGTGTGGCCTCCCCAGTGCCCAGCACAGAGGGACGATCACTGTCCTGGTCCTGCTGGCCACACTGGTGCTGACACAGAAGCCCAGGATGCCACCCTCCTCCTTGCCCACCTGGGCACACACCAGCGCAGGTTTGGCCACTGTCAGCCAGCATCTCCAGGGCCTTTCCTGCTGGGAACATTTGCAGCCACTCTGCCCCAGCCTGGGCCACTGCAGGGGCTCCTTGGGACACAAGGGAAGGACCTGGCACTGGCCTTGTTGAACCTTGCCATGGTTCAACCCCATCTGGCAATTTAGTACCACACAGGTGCTCATTACCCCTGCTCCTGCCACCCCAGTGGGGAGGAGAATCAAGGAGAAAAGGTAAACCTCATGGGTTGAGATAAGAACACTTTAGTAATTGAATGAAAATAAAACATAATAATAGCACAAATCATAACAACTACAACAATAATAAAAATTGTAATGAAGATGCAATTATTACAATTGTAATTGTAATGAAATGGAGAGGAAGAGAGAAATAGCACTCAATATAAATAAGTGATGCACAACAACATTGCTCACCACCCACTGAGTGATGCCCAGCCAGTGCCTGAGCGGCAAACAGTGCCTCACAGCCAATCTCCCCCAGTTAATAAACTGGGCATGATGTTCTGTGCTGTGGAATATTCCTCTGGACAATCCAGGTCACCTGTCCTGATTCTGCTCCCTCCCGGCTTCTTGTGCACCTGCTCCTGGCAGAGCAAAACTCACTGAAAAGTCCTTGACTTCAAACACTGTTCAACAACAACTGAAACATCAGCCTGTTATAAACATTATTCTCACACTAAATCAAAAACACAGCACTGCCCCAGCTATTAGAAAGAGAATGAACTCTATCCCAGCTGAAACAAGGACAGAACCTCATCCTGTTGGGCT
The DNA here is from genome assembly GCF_028018845.1 of Melospiza georgiana. Lineage (NCBI taxonomy): Eukaryota > Metazoa > Chordata > Aves > Passeriformes > Passerellidae > Melospiza > Melospiza georgiana. The sequence goes on along the minus strand of NC_080430.1, from coordinate 149,847,982 downwards.
CGACCCATTGATCCAGCCTGTCCAGATCCCTCTGCAGATCCTTCCTACCCTCCAGCACATCAACACTCCTGCCCAGTGGGATTTCATCTGCAAACCTACTGATGGTAGGTTTGCAGAACTTGATCTCCTTGTCCAGATCATTGATAAAGGTATTAAACAGGACTGGCCCCAGTTCTGAGCCTTGAAGAACCCCACTGGTGACCAGATGCCAATTGAATGTGATTCCATTCACTACCACTCTCTGGGCCCAGCCATCTGGTCAATTTTTTACCCAGGAAAGAGCACACCTGTCCAAGGTGTGTTATACTATTCCCAAATGTATATCATATATTATCTATTATATATAATTGATGTGATAATCTGTATATTATATGTATATTATATATCTGTCGGACTAAAGCCATTTGAAATTTTTGGGGAATATTACATTATAGTAATAGATAGATATAGATATAGATATATAGATATATAGATATATAGATATATAGATATATAGATATATAGATATATAGATATATAGATATATTCTCCAAAAATTTCAAATGGCTTTAGTCCCACAGAGACCTGCACTCCTCCCTCAAATTCAGAATGCAGAGACTGTTCTGCTTCGAGGAGGTTTCATCATGACAAGGCAATTGGCATCTCTGCACTTCTGCCATGAAGAATGTACAGAACTAGGAATTCACCAGGATCTGAGATTTGAACCAGCCTTTGGGGTATATCAGGGCCACAAAGGATGAGGCTAAGCCAAGTCTGGTTGTGTTGCCAGGGTTCATGTTCCTTGGCCCAAGGCATGGCCAAGGTCAGTGCAGTGTGAGACAATCTCTCAGGATGTGTCCTAGCACTGATCAAACTCAGGCAGAGACAAGTTTAGAGAGGAGGAGACACTGCAGTAGTTTCAAAGGACATTTGAACTCAGTTCTGTGCTTAAAACAGGGTAAAATGGGGCTAGTGGCAATCAGGGGGGTTAAATGCAAGAGCAGCCCAGGCCCTTGCAATTGCCAGTGCTGAGAAAGAAGATTTACTGTGAGTGAAATCCTTCTCTGGGATGCTTTGATGTAAGCAAAGCATCTCCTTGTTTCCACATGATTTGTTTCTTTGTGGAACCCTCTGGAAAGGGGCTGGCAGCCCCCAAAGACACTTTCTGTATGGTCAGGGGTGTTTGGTGATCAGGCAAAGTTCCCCAGTGCTTCCCTTTTTGGTGCTATCAGCCCAGACCCCTCCTTTACTGCACAAGTATTCACGGCTTGCTATCTGGCTCATCTCATCCTGGCATCCTGCTTCTGTCCCAGTAATGGAAATATTAATTAAAATCAGCCCCACTGTGAGTAACTCCACATGTGCTTGCAGGGATGGGACCTCTTTCCTGCAAGGCTTTGGCACTTCTGCCAGTTGCCCAACCACTGTCCCTTGTCTGCAGCCTGCTGAGATCTGAGATTCCTCATTTTCATGAGGGATTCCCTGTGGAGCATCTTAATTAATCTCACTGAAGTACAATAGGAAACACACCTGCAATTTTCTCTTCCTCTTTCTTTCTTTCTTTCTTTCTTTCTTTCTTTCTTTCTTTCTTTCTTTCTTTCTTTCTTTCTTTCTTTCTTTCTTTCTTTCTTTCTTTCTTTCTTTCTTTCTTTCTTTCTTTCTTTCTTTCTTTCTTTCTTTCTTTCTTTCTTTCTTTCTTTCTTTCTTTCTTTCTTTTCCTTTCTTTTCTTTTCTTTTCTTTTCTTTTCTTTTCTTTTCTTTTCTTTTCTTTTCTTTTCTTTTCTTTTCTTTTCTTTTCTTTTCTTTTCTTTTCTTTTCTTTTCTTTTCTTTTCTTTTCTTTTCTTTTCTTTTCTTTTCTTTTCTTTTCTTTTCTTTTCTTTTCTTTTCTTTTCTTTTCCTTTCTTTCTTTTCCTTTTCCTTTTCTTTTTCTTTTTCTTTTTCTTTTTCTTTTCCTTTTCCTTTTCCTTTTCCTTTTCCTTTTCCTTTTCCTTTTCCTTTTCCTTTCTTTTTCTTTCTTCCTGGGGATATTCAGGTTATACATTTGAGAACATGGGGAATTTTTCAGGCCTTGTTACCAGTTTCCAGCAATAATTAAATATCTTTCTGCTGGAAACAAAAACAACCCTTTATTCTAATGTATGGCTCATACTCATCTTACCTTGACACCCAGATGCTTTCTTTCCTTACATATCTAAAGAGCCCTCTTCTGTTGTTTCAATGTTTCTTGGGCCATTGTCATATTATTCCTACATATAAAGACTTGGACATGGATTTGTTGATTTATCCTTTTCCCACTCCTCTTAAATGTCCCTGACAATTCTTCCCTTGCAACAAGCATTACTGTAATCTTGCAATAAGTTGCAAGATGTATTGCAATAAGCATTATTATACTCTAATCTTGGTATTCTTTGTGAATTTGTCATGGAGAAATCTCAAGCTCCTTTGTTACCATCTCTGCATTCTTAATTCCAAGTGACTCAGTTACTAATCCCTTTAATTCTTCACCCTTGTGCTTCACAAATTAAGGACTTTGATAACTGTTTTTTTTTATCCTTCCTTTAATTTCAACAATAGTAGTGAACATCTGATCAAACACTTTTCCATTGAGATCTAAACCAAGTCTAAAATAAAATTGCTTTTTACTGGTTCTGATACTATTTTAGGGGGAAAATATCTATTGTCTATTACACCCGGGAAGTGCTGAGCTGAAGTATCACTCATAATAGTAATTCTTCACTTGCCATCTAGAAAAACACAAAATGACACATTTCCCAGAATTTATCTTCCAAATGGTTTCCAAGAGATCTCATGTCATGTCTGGATCCAGTGGCAGAGATCTTCAATGACTTCCTGGAAAAGGAATTATATTCAGATGGATCCTGTTATGTGCATGGTCTCATCTTCTAAACCTGCATGAGGTTTATTCACCTGTGTCATTCACCCGCTCTGCAGCTTTGTGGTTACTTTGTTGTGCCTTTATTTCCCTCTCTGATCATATTCCTCAGCCCTGCATAATGACCGTATCATGTTCCTGTTGTCACAAAAATACTCTTTCATATCTGGTACCTGGAATTCTTGTTCTTCCAAGCATCCACATTGCATATCTGACATTTTTATTGGGCAGAGTTCCCTCATCTTTTTATTTCCTTCTTACTTTCCCTTTTTTCCCTCTTTCTTCATATCCTCCTTTATCTTTCTTCCCTCTTTGCTCTTCCCATTTCATATCTTTTCTATACCCTTTCCCATCTCATTTTGCTCTTTCCTCACCCTCCTTTCCCTTTCTCCTCTCTCACTTTGAAAAATCTTCCATGTTTTTATAACTCCATTTGTGTTTCTCACAATCCATGGTGAATCCATGGTGGATTCCCTCACCACTTTAGGTTAACCTGCCAAAAAGTAGCAGGGAATCATGCTTTAAAGGCATTTAACCTGTTCTTAGTCTGTATACCATGGAGCACTCTTGAATACAATGATTTTGTCTCTGCTCATGTCCTGGTGCCTCAGCAAGAGATGAAGTGCACAGCCTGGGAAAAGGAGAACAGTGCCTAAGAGCTGATGAGGAATGGGGCCTGAGAAAAGATATTGAGGGTGGAAAGGGGTAATGAGCAAAGAAAGTAAAGAAATTTTGGGGAACCACCATGGTCAGGATGGGGTAAGAAGAGCCATTTGGACACCCAAGTGGTGCCTGGGGATAGTGCCATGGCCAAGACAGTCCTGTGCTCTGTTACATTCCTGATGGGAATTGGTGGAGTTGGGCTCTTTTCCCACACAACCAGCGATAGGATGAGGGGAAGTTGCTTCAAGTTACACCAGGGGGAGGTTCAAGTTGGGTATTTGTATAAATTTCTTCACTGAAAGAGTGGTTAAACACTTGAACAGGCTGCTCAGGGAAGTGGTGGAGTCACCATTCCTGGAACTGTTCAAAAACCAAATAGATGTGTCACTTTGTGATAGGGTTTACTGGGTGTCATGGTATTTAGTTGAAGATTGACTTGATCTTTTCCATGATCAGTGATTCCGTGATTCTGCATGCAAGGCAATGGAAGGAAAGCAAGCAGAAAGTGAAGAGGAGCCATTGTGTGATGATAAAGGAGTGGGAATGGACCAAGAGTTATAATATGCACAGAATTGGTATGAGGTGAAGGAGGAGCCCCCCTGACTCCTCTGTTTGTCTCTCTCATCATGGGGAGCCCCTGTTCTCCCCCAGGTCCCACTTGGTCTCTGGGATGCTGGCACTGTTCCCTGCCCACTGCTCCCTCCAACAGCAGCAAAGTGCCAGAGTCAGCTGCTGGCAAACTGCTTTGGTTAAGTAACAAAACAACAACAAAAATAAATTTATATACATAAGAAAAGGAAAATGAAGCAATGATGGGTTGGGCAATTAAACTAAAAGCATTTTAGAGTGTAATCCAGCTCTCTCTATCAATAATTCAGGAGGCCAAGATCAGTCTAATTGATTGAACACCTTCCACAGTAGTCAGCCACTAATAAGACAAATGAAATGTCTTTTTTATTGTCAAATCTCCATCTCACATTTGCTCAGGCAAAATCCTGCAGGGCATTTCATTTGAGGAGCTTGGGTATTTTTTTCCCTTGATGGAGATAAATTGAAGGCCAGCATCTGTTTTTAAAGAGCAGTAAATTAAGCCTGTCTGCTCCTTTGGCCGTGGGTGGGTGGAGAAACAGAGCTGTGCTGAGCAGGATTCACACGTAAACCTTGTGTGGGTTGTCAGGAGTTGAACCCAGTTCCCAGAGGATGTGTTTTCACTGTGTAATGATTTGAGTGCCTGGGACACTTGGCCTTGACAGACTCCAAAGGACTGCAGATCCTACCCTAAAGCTGATGTCTCTCACCTCCTTTCCTCTAAAGAACCTCATTAGTATCCCTGTTTCCCTGATGCTGATATTACTGCTTAACTTTTGACATGGCACAGTTGTTTAAAAGGTGCTGAGCAATTGTTTAACTTTTCTAATTTATATGAGCAAACCCTGTCACAGATTCTGGGGAGAAAAAAACAAAAAAATAAAACAGGAATAGGAACTGGTTTATGTTTTATAGCTTTCCTCCAAAATCATGCCAAATGCAGTTATTATTAGGGGGACATCTGTGAAGACAAAGTAGGGCATGCCCAGCAAATTTGCTTGATTTTGTTTCCTTTGGACTGTATCACTGCATGAGGGGGTGATTGCCCCAGCATGGAGCTTGTGGACACCAGCTTCAGAGCATTGCCCATCTAATCAAAAGCTGATATGAGGAAGGGGTAAAACTTGAGCTACCACTGATGCACATACAAGTGCCAGTCCACAGGGTGTAAATCTGTGTGTGAGAAGGCTTCTTTAAGCTCAGATACTCACCAGTGATTCTAAAACATCCTCTTATGCACAGAGGCTCTGGGACTGGATTTTTAGCCAATATAAATCAAAGTAGCTCCTCAGGGCATTCTGCTGACTTATATGAGCCAAAGATCCTGCCCTGGGGTGAAGAAAGAGCTCTGATTATGGTGTATGTGTGTGTATTTAATTAGGAAGGACTTCAAGCTGTGTCTGTGCTCTGGAGTCCCCACTGAGTTAACCCAGCATGGCACAAGTAACCTTGTGAACAAACCCAAAATCTGGAGGTCTGGTAATGACTTTGCTCATTTGCTATTATGATATGTGCTTCCTCGCAGCCTAGATAAGGAGGGAGGGAAGGAGGCAAAGTGCCTGAAAGGTTTTGTTTTGCCTGTATTGCCTTTGAAATATGATATAATGTGTTTGAATGCTTGATCTAACCAAGGAGTAGTTGTTTTACTTCCTAATCTAATAACTTCCTGATGTCTATCTCCTCTTAGCTTTGCTGTAGCTTGACTGCACAAATACCATTTAATTGTGTTCTTGTGGAAGCTAAAGGCCAGCAGCTTTGCCAAGAAAGGCTAATTTCATAATGCCCCATGCCAGAATTAGCTTGACAGCTGAGATAAGGCTGATGGTTTATAGCTGGCAATTATCATCACAGGAGAACTGTTGCATAGGGTGCTCACAGGTTATGGAGTTCTCTTAAATATTGTGCATTGCCTTTGGAGGCAGGTGAGGTGTTTGCTGTAGTTAGAGGAGAATAAAAAAGGGGCAGATGGGAATGAAAGAAAGTGGGTGACAGAGGAGAGGAAAACAGAACCAAAAAAAGGTGATAACAGGAAATGGAAACAATTAGGGTGAAGGCACAAGAACAGCAATGGAGTGATCAATTGGTGGAGCAGGCAAGGAAGAGGAATGGATATGCCTAACAAAATGGGAGAAGTGTGGAAATGAAATTGAAAGAAGAGAATCAGGCCAATGAGTACAGAAATCTGAGATTCAGTGTAGTCAAAGACCTTTTTGCTGTTGTTGTTTCGAAGGAAATTTTCAGCTTCTGTCTTTTGGCCAAGTCCTTGTCTGCCTCGTAAGAAAAGCAGCTTGGTTACCCAGTTGCTGTGCTGGTGCTTACTGGAGTCTTCTCCCTGGGACAGGTTCTTTGAGGCTGAGAGCTGGTCCTCTGCAGAGATAAATGAAACCTTGCCAGGTTTATAATGCTGCTGCTGCTGCTGTTACACAGCTGGGGAGTCAGAGGTCTTCAGAACTCAGGAACAGCTTCAGACTCAGTGTGAGCACTTGAAGCTGCTGACAACAGCTCTATCAAACTGTTTATGGCTTTGCAAGGCAAATTGAGACCCATCAGTGAATGAGGTAGCAAGTCTGAAAGTGAAGATGTTACTTCCAAGAGTTGCAAGCAAGCAACTAAGCAAATATAAAATAACTATTGGTCTGTATTTGGTTTGTGTGGAAAGGTTTTGGCTGCAGGGGTGGCTTCTGTGAGAAAACACAGGGAGCTGTCCCCATGTTGGACAGAGTCAGCTCCAGCCAGCTCCAACATGGAACCCACCATGGCCAAAGCTGAGCCCATCAGCAGTGCTGGTGAATCTCCTTGATTTAAGAAAGGGTTAATAATGCCAGACAGCATCTGTGAGAGAGGAGTGAGAATATGAGAGAGGAACAACTCTGCAGACACCAAGGTCAGTGCAGAGGGATGGAGAGGAGGTGCTCCAGGAGCTGAGATTCCCCTGGTGCAGGCCATGGGTGTTCATGGGGGAGCAGAGATCCACCCCAGAGCAGATATCCCACCCTGAAGGCTTTGGAGGACTCAGTGCTGGAGCAGAGGGATTTGCCCTGAAGGAAGCTGTAGCCCTTGGCAGGCACCCCCAGGAGCAGGAATTCCTGGCAGGAATGCCATGGAAAGGAGCCCATGCTGGAGCACTCAGTTCCTGAAGGACTGTGCCCTGTGGGAAGCACCCACACTGTGGCAGTTCTTGAGGAACTGCAGCCCAGAGAAAGGACCCAGGCTGGGGCAGTTTGGTCAGGATCATATCCCATGGGAAGGACCCTGTGCTGGGGCAAGGGCAAGAGTGTGAAGAAGAAGGAGTGGCAGGGACAAAGTGTTGTGGACTGACCACGACACTCAATCCCCATCCCTCATGTCAAATTGGGAGAGGAGGAGAGGGAAGAGTTGAGAATGAAGGACTGAAGTTGAGAATGGGAAGAAGGAAGAAGTAGGGATAAGGAGTTTTTGGATTTGTCTTTTTTCTCACTGACCTTGTCAGAGAGTGAATGGCAACAAATGAAATTACTCTTTCCCAAGCTGAGCATGTTTTGCCCATGAATGTAACTGTTGGTCAGTCAACTTGTCCTCACAAGCCACAGATTTTTCAATCCTACTTTTCCCCCCTATTCTGTTGAGGAGAAGTGAGAAAGCAACTTTGTGGCCAGCCAAGGTCAACCCACCAATGATAATATATATTGATTCCCAGAAATGTGCAGTTGAGGAAACTTGACTTCCACAAGACTGTTCTAATAAACTTACAGATAGTCCAAAACTGAGCATGTGTTTGCAGCTCAAATCCCAGACTGATGAGTGTGAGATGATAAATAAATCCCACTGTAAATGCAGGCCCCTTGCAGATGCATGGGACAAGTGGAGGGATATTATATCTTTTAGGTCTCCAGTAGACCCTTAGCAGTGCTGCTCCTTATTTATATAAGCTTCAAAAAGCCTGCAAGTGAAGCTGAAATAGAGACTGAAATCACAACAGGTATAGTTCTGGAGAATGTTTAAGTCAAAGAAGTTTTTAAAAGGACAAGAGGGAATGGCTTTAAACTTAGATTTAGATTAGATATTAGTAAGAAAGTTTTCACTGTGAGAGTGGTGAGGCACTGGAAGAGGCTGCCCAGACAAGCTGTGGATATCCATCCCTGGAAGTGCTGAAGGCCAGGTTTGATGGGGTCCTGTGCAACCTGATCTAGTGGAAGGTGTCCCTGACCATGGCAGGGGATTGGAATAAGATGATCTTTAAGGTCATTTCCCACCCAAACCATTCTGAAATTTTATGAAATAACCTTTCTAAGTGTTTTTTTCTCTCATGTTGAATAGACTAAAAACTCCTCTCATTGCAAAGCCCTTTTTTGGGGGAGGATATTAAACTCTCAGACTGATCTGTAGTCTTCATGACTAGGCCTTCTCCCCCTCTGATATCCATGCTTGGAATGTGCAGATGGTAATTCTGTGTGTCAGAGCAGAATTGTGCATAGTTAAGGACCATCTCATGTGTCATTTATATAGCTCCTGCCACTGCAGGGTCTTGGATCACAGTGGAGGTTCTCAGGTATAAAAACTGTGCAAATGATGTTTATGACTGCTCAGAAATCTTCCATGAAGTACTTTGTCAGTCTGATTTATTGAGCCACCTTGTATGGAGGAGTTCAGCGATGAAATAAAATGAAAAACACTGGTTATGATATTAAAATAATATAGTAGGTCATTGTTTTCCACCCAACAGAGGATAAATAGTGAGGGGTTTGACAAAGTTTTTCTAAGTGACTTCCCATTTCTCCCCACTCAGTTTGACTATTCCTTTTGGCTGGGAATAGAAAACTGAAGTGATGGATGGCTCTGATTATGCCTAGTCAGGTGCATTAAATGGTGTCTCACTCTGCTGCCTCCTGCAATCTCTCTGCTTGCTGTGCTTATCAGGGCTGGTGGGGAAAAGGTGAATGTCTGCAAACAACAAAGAAGTAAAAGGGGAGGTGATTGGTCTCAGCAAAAGGATTTTCTGGACACTGGAAATGTGTTGAGGAGTTTGAACAGATGCACTTTTAGAATACCTAATTGGGATATGTCTGTCAGCTTCAGGACTCGGTGCTGCACGTGAACCCCATCCTGATTTTCATGGGTCATTTCATGGGAGAGTTGCTTGCAGTATATGGAAAGTTTCTTTTTAGCATCCATCTGTTTGATGCTACATGGAGCTTAGCTCACTTAGCTCATGCTTGCTTCTGGTTAAATCATGAATTCATGTGTACTTGAGTTACAGTGCTGTGAGTTCACAGACACCAAGAAAAATTACTCCATTTTCATCACTGTAAGACAAAATGAGATCCTATGGATTTTTAGTTACAAACCAAGGACGGGTAGGTTTGAGATGCAGTACTTCATTTCAGGTTTTGTGTCAGTGCTGTATACAAGAGCTGTCTAAAGTTGTATGAAATACAGTTTGAAGTCTGTACAAATGCACCATTGAATTTCTGTGGTTCTGTATCTAAATTTGGGTTATTGATGTCCAAGAAAATTGAATTCAAGCTGGAAAGGTGCAAAATGCTATCAAAGTGACCCTGTCTAATGCAACAGACTAGCTGTGACTGGTTTATTCCTCCTTGGAAAAAACACACAAACAAACAAACAAACTAGGCTGGTGAGATATGGCTCATCTTTATTAGTCTGTAGGAAAGGCAAATTGGGTGGGTTGCTGTTTGAGCTGAGAACTTGCATGAGAAGAATCAGACCTCGAACAAGTTTGGATTGAAAACAGGAAAACTTTTAGCTGTAAGTGCAGCGAGTTTGGGGACAGCCTTACAGCTTGATTGGTGGAGATGGGAGCCCTAACTGAGGTGTACCTCTGTCTTTTTAGGAAGGAGCTTTTCAATGCACAGTGAAGTTGTGGGTTTAATATCTCTTAGGCTCATTTTCCTGACTTTAGCTGGGCAGTTTCTGATGGCTGGAACAGCATCCCATGAGACCTGCTTCTGGCTTTGTCTTTTTGGAGGAAGGTACCAAGGTCTCTCTGCTCCTGGTGTGTCCTTGCTTCTGTGAGAACAAAGTTGCCATCAGAAAAATGTCTGAGGTTGCTTCAGCTGAAAGTGCCAGCCCAGTGAGTTAGGCTGGTGTGATTACCCTGAAACAGCAATTCCAGGAAATCTTCCCACAGCCAAAGCTGAACAATGGTGCAAAACTTTGACCTTCATGTTTTAGCTCAGCTCTTCTGTCTTTAAAGTACAAGGACAGATGTGTCTCAACGTTAGAATTGGCTCAGTGGAAAGCTGGACAGGACAGCATCATTGTGCAATATATTTCCATTACCTTTCTTGGTTTCAGCTTCAAAAATGCTTTCTCAATCAGAATTGAACTTCTTCCTTCACAGAAGTTTTGATTGAATGATTTCAGTTTTTCAACGATAACTGACAGAACAGACTTTAAAGTTTGTAGGGGATAATTGAGGCATCTCTCTTTGCTTGTATTTTCAAGCATAAGGCTTTTTGGGGGGAACAATAGCAAGAGAAAAAAGAAAGAAAACAAAACATGTACCTTGGTAAAAGAAACTGAACCCAAAGCATTTCAGCATTGTTTTTATTTTGTTTTTAATGAAATCCATGTAGTGCTTTCACTGAAATCTATCTATAAATCCAATAGAAACACTGCTCAGCCTATATGTGTTGAAATTGGGTAGAAATTACAGCAGATTCCACTGACTTTTGCTGTTAGATCATTAAAGGCAGGTTTCAATTAATAAAGCTGCTGCAAAATTAGAGTGTCTGCAGGGGAGATAACCTTGGCCAAAACTGCCGCCAGGCAGATTCAGAAGATATATTTGGGGATGCTTTTCTTCAGATAAGGGTACAATAAATGCTGTAACTGATTTAAAGAAGTCCATGATTGCAAAGTTGTAGAAGCAGGAAAACTTTTGTCATTCTGGCTAATTTCTTATTGTGGTCATTAAGGGACAGAGAATCACAGGCAAAGGAGAGGGAAGAGGAATTTTTGCTTCTTTCAGACTTGGCTGTTCACCTGCTGACACAGAGACTTCCCTGGAAGAAAGGATTTTGTATCTGTGTAAGTTTGTCTAAAACAGAGAAAGCTCTGATCTAGACAAAGTTGTGTCTCTAAATTGATTTGCTGGCATGTTTTTCTAGCAGGGACTGAACCTAAGCACAGTGGGAATAACTAACCCTTCCTTTAGCTTAGGATGGGGAAAGTCCTCAACAGCAGAAAGGAGAATCTACTTAAAATACCATGGACCTATTAATATTTTTTTAAAGTTGGAAAAAATACTCTGTTTTTATCTTCCACATGGGAAAAATCTGCAGTAGAAACAGCACAAAATTGAAACAGATCCATGAGCAAACTCATGGCAAGTTGTCTGTGCTCTTGTGTGTCCCTTAGCTGCACAAAGATGAAAGTTGTAGAAGGAAAAATGCAAGTTTTTACTTCAGTGCAAACACATCTGAACCACTTTCCTGACTATCACCCCCTATCTCTTGCTGGGTGTGCTGTGTTTTAGCAGACCTGGCAGCATTTGATGTCACATGGATTTATGAACATTACTCTGTGAACTGCACTGGACAGTGACATCAGAGTTCCAGAGGATGTGGGAGCTGCGTCATTAATGGGCTCAGTCACTGCTCTGAGCTGGCCTTTGGTAATCTTTGTTTTACAGGGTTTTTGTTCAGATACAGTTTCTCAAGCCCTGGCAGTGTCAGACTGAGAGCTGAGAGCAGGATCCTGTTAACCCTGCAAAGACTCAGACCTGGCAGTTTGAAAATAACTAATTCTTTGAAAAAAGTGGAATCAGAAGTGTAGCCACATCTCTCTTCACAGAGAAAAGCAAGCCACAATTATCCCCAAGAATATTTCTGAGATGCACATTCTCTGAACCTCAGAGAAAGAAAGAACAATTCTTATCTCATTTGCTGCTCCTGTGTTGTGCCAAAGTAGAATGCAATATGGAGATTGTTAACCCAAAGTGATGGCGTTTTGTTTCCTTGGCCTAGCAGGGCCAGGAGTGTGTGTTGGGTGACAGTCACAGAATTCTGTGCAGTGTGTGCAGAGTTCAGTGCTTGGCATATTCAGTTTAGATGTAATGTAATATAGTGCAGTATAGTATAGAATAATATAGTATAATAAAGTAATTAATTAGCCTTCTGATAAGATGGAGTCCTCCTCATCATTCCTCCCTGCCACGGGGATGCCTGCAAATACTATACAGAAGTTTCTCATGCTTCTTTTTTATTATCACAACATAGAAGAAACCCATTAATTTTTGGTCTTTTGTTAAGATATGATTCCCTGTGCTTCTTCCTGATGTATTTCCCCCTGATCCCTCAGAGTTTTGTTTGGATCATCCTCCCAGCTCTGTAAGTGATGAGTCCTTCATCTTCCTCCCTCATGGAGAAGACTCAGGTCATTGCCAATAAACTGTGAGCAACAAAAATCAGTTACAGAAAACTATTAAAAGTGCCCAAGAAGTCAATTTATATAGGTGAATAAGGAAAAAATGCTTATTGCAATCACACCCATGGAGTGCAAAAAGCCTTTGTAAAGCAATGACAGCATCAAGTAAAGTTTGCTATGCAGTGAGGACATAAAGTTACAGTGATGGTCAGTCACATCTACTTATGCAAAAAGGATAATATTTTCCAGTCCAGGGAGCTGATAACCCTGACACCACAGTTCTGCAGCTAGAAAGGCTGCACACAGCTCTAGCAAAGATCCTGAACTTTTTGAAGAGCAAGAGTGGTTGCAGACAAGTGCAATAAAAGTGATCATATAAGGAGCTGCTTCTAAAGAAAATAAATATGAATAGTGTATATATATATGTATATGTGTTGTAGAATGCCTCTTTTCTTTCTTGCTGTAGGATCTGCCTCCAAGAGCTCTGTTTATAACTAATATTAACTAAGGAATGAAGCTGTGGCTGCCTCCAAGAAGTATAAAGGAGTGAGCAGCGATGGAGAGAAATGGAGGTGTTGGATTGAGGGCTACAAAAGATCAATGTCATAAAAGGCAGCATAGAACAAGAAAAGTATCAGGCTGTGTATCACAAAAGAACTTCCTAATAGCTGGATCTACTGGACAGGGCAACAATTTCCTAAGGGAGAGAGCAGAAACCCTGTTATTTCAATCATTTAAACAAAACTGGACAAAGCCCTGGAGAATATATTGTAAGGAACAATCATATGCCATCCCCTGGGAATGGATAACACGACCTGATAAAGTCTTTTCCTAGTGGTTGCAAGGATTCTCTTCAGATTGAGAACTTGTTCTGGGCATGATTTGTCTTGGGACTGGATGTGATGTGAGCCTCAGGTCAATCCTCTGATTGATTCAGAGAACGAAGCAGAGAGGAGGGAAGGGAGGAAAAGAGTGCAGGGACAGTCAAAAATAGAGCTCATGGGAAAATATTGACTCAGAAGTCAGCTGTCAACTGCTGCCCAGCTGGAAGGAAATCCAGCAAAGAGCTGCTGTTGGTTTTGGGAAGAGTCAGGAATGGTGCACCAGACACAGATCTGGTACACCAGAATCACTGCTGCTCAAATGGTTGTCTCCTCACAGAGCTGGAGAGGAACCTCTCCTCTCTTCCCAGCCTCTTTTCTGGGAAGCAGAGGAAATTTTAAGGATGAGCTGAGATATTGTTCTATCTGCACAAAATGAACTGGTGAGTGTTGGCAGCCTTGATTTCTTGGGAGGTGGTAAACCAGGTGGAAATTACCTCAGCTGCTCTGTTACCTTATTCAAAAGAATTGCCAGGGACTGCAGACATCTCCTATCTAAGCAGTAAAAGTAGAAGCTAAGTTCAACCAGAGGAGGTTTGAGATAATCAGATCTTCTGTGTCAGATAGATGAGCAAGAAGACTCTGATTTCATGGGGCCATTTGAAGTTTCCCACTTTCTCTTATTTACTCTTTTAGTAAACCTCTTTATAGTGTAAATTTTAAACAGAAAAAAAGGGGAAATATTCACATTCGAAGGTAAAACAATAACAAACACAAGTAAACACAGATGTCTCAAATATTTGTGTTTTTTTTTTTTTTTTAAGCAACATCTTCCAAATTTTGTCTTTTGCTAGAAACAAGATGTTCCTTGATGAGCAGCAATAGTGAAGTCTAGTTTCCCATAAACTCAGAAATATCCCCAGTTCTCTTGACCCCTGACTTGCATCTCCATCCTTGCAGGCAGATTTCCATCACAGGCTGTTTTATAAGGTTATGGATGAGAGATGTTAGGTTAGGAGAGATGTTATTCCTGCAGTTCTCTCCTATGCCTCTGCATCTCACGCCACCTTGCAGGACCTCCAGCTCTGTTTCTTTGCAGTCACTGGCCAGAGAAGGAGCTGATCCCAGCTGCAGCTGAGCCTGCACTATGGGTGTGTTGATTTTTAGGCCCTTTTATGTGTATTCACAGATTGACCAGATGGCAGGCCCAGCAGAACAGATCACTATCAAGTTCACATTACAGTTTCTTCTAAGTGGTGGAAATTGGTGAGCAGCTTCAAAGTTACCGTGGAGGAAAAACAGATGGGCAGAGATATGGATATAGATGGCTCATCCTTACCAAGAATGAGAAAAACACTGAACTAATTAGAAAAATGAAAGTTTTTTAAGCCTTGGTTTAAACCCATAAACCTATTCCTTACTGCCATAACCCAGAGGGTGTTTGAAAGGCCCAAATGTGACCAGATCTGTGTTTTTGCATTATGCAGAAACAAGAGGTCTCAAAGGAGAGGAGCTGTGTCCTGCTGGGGTCTAAATCCAGGAGGAATACAAGAACTTTTCCAGGGGAAGCCAAGAAATTCCCAGGAATTTCCACCTGGGGGAATGTTGAAACTACCTGGGCACAAGTCTCTGACAGAATAAGCAGCACCTCCAACTGCTCTACCCCAAGGAACTGAATGGGTTTGTGTCCTCATCTCTCCAGGGAGGCATCCAGCAGGGAAGAGAAGATGTACATGCTGGTGGTGGAGTCCAGGCAGGGAACAAGGAGGGAAATGCAGTCTAAGAAGTCTGAGATCCTCTGAAACACAATTCTCCAAAGTGTCTCATGAACATGACCTTACTGAGAGCCTTTCAGGGACTGGAACACATTATTTGCCTTGATCCTTTGAGAATCCAAAGGAAATCTCTTCAAGAGGGTTCTTCTTATAGAGAGAACACCTGACTGTATTACATGTTGTCCCCAGCTGAAACCAGCCAACCCAGAAGTCCTGCCCTGAATCAGAAATGAGCATGGCTGTGTTTCACTACATTTCTGCCTTTGGATCCTTGTGATTTCAGTCAGTGTGAGAAACAGAACTGTCTCCTCAAGTTCCACCCTCAGGAGCACTGCCCAGAATGCTGTAACAGCTGATAGCTTCAGCTCCTGCTCCACTGAGGCTGTAAGAATTCAGGGTTGTGCTCTCAAGCAGCTGCACAAGCACTCTTGGTACTTTCCTTATAGTTGAACCTTCCAATGGAACATGGTTTAGCCACATCTGGTGATGGTCAGGGCTGGGGACTGATGCCAACAGGCATTTTGGGTGATGCAGAGCATCCACCATGCCAGAATTTACTGCAACTTGGTGTGGGAGGAAGAGAAGCTATAGGAAAAATTGCTACCACTAATGCTCCAGAGCAGGAGGTTCAGTTTCCATAAGGGAGATCACATGGGATGGCTGCAGACCTGGATAGTAAAGGGAGTGAGGAAATGTGGCAGAATAAATGAGTAGTTATCAGTCTTATCAGTTTTGGATGAGTCCTTCAGGTCTGCTGCTGATTGAGCAGCAGTTTGAGCATCCCAGGTGAGCTCACAGGAGCCACTGCTGCAGAAGCCAAACTCTTGTCTGTCCTGACCTCTCCTGAGGCCAAACTCTTGTCTGTCCCACCTCACAGTGTGCATGAGTGGCCTTCCACCTGCAAGACTGGCTTTGGCTGATTTCACCTGCTGCTCAGCAGATCCCAGAGATCACAGAGAGAAGCTGTTTCTTCCTTTTCCTTCTCATTTTCTTGCTGCATGTTGCCTGTGCCTGCCTCTCCCATCAGAGTGATTTTGAAGCTGTTTTCCCTGAACATCTTGCAAGTTTGATTTCAAGATCAAGAAGAAAATAAGTTTTCCTTGTGATGGGGAGAAAAAAAATCCCTGGAAGCCTGTTGCATCCTTACCACCCAGAACAGGAGATATTCTGAAGGTTTGATATAAAACAAAGCACTGAGTGCAATCTCCAAGGTGTTGTGGCCTTACTTCTGCAGCCATGACATGGAGGCAATTTCAACAGACCAGGGATGAGCCAGGATGAGAGGCCATGACAAGTTCGTTGAAGGATATAGGATTTGAGGTTGCAGATTCTTTTTCCTCTCTTGTGATGTCCCTGTCTTCACAACAGGAGATGATATTATCACATATTGCTGTGTGTTCCTGTAGGGAGACATGTGCCATGCTTTATCCTGACATCAGAGACTGTCTTTTGAGCATGGAAGGGGAGGGTGTCTTTGAGGATGGAAGGGGATGTGCAAAACTAAGAGAGATTGCTCAGCTGAAGTTGATAGTGAGATCAACTGACGAGGGAATAAAAGAACAAAGAGGTCCTGGATATGTTTGAGGAGAAAGGCAGCAGGATACAGGGAGAGGCCAGATGTGGGAGAGAGGAGAGGGAGCAGTGAGCAGAGCCCTTGTGCCAGGAGGGTGGTGTAGCTACACAACAGCTCTCATCCAGGTAACAGCAGCTCTTGATTACCTTCCAGGAGAAAGCCTTTGTCCTGGTGAATGAGTTACTACCAGTTAGCAAGATAAAGCATCTCTCTGATCCCTCCTGAAAATCTCTTTCATCTGCACCACAAAGGCCACGTTGTTTCTTCTCTCTGCTGAAAGCTGAAAGTACAAGCAGCAAATCCAGCAGACAGGCTGATCCTTGTGGTGGTTCCTCTGACGTAGATGAACCTCTGAAGTGAAGTGTGTGACATCAGGAAGATGTTTTAATCTGAATCACACTTGCCCATCTGAAGAACAGGTGCCATTATCCTCTCTTCATTATCTTCTGGCCTGGGCTGCTGCCAGCATGAGTAAGAATGGTTTGAGTCACAGGGATGGAGAAGTTAATTCCTTTCCTGACCCAGATGCCCATCATGGGGATGAATGATGTGTAGATGAATGAGGGGAGAAACCTTCTCCTAAGAGAAACAGAGCATCCCTCATGAATAATGTAGAGCATTGCTTTGAGATTCAAGACATCCAAGACTCGTTGCACATTGAATGTGAATGTGAATGAGGCTCAGCTGCTCTGCAGACACACTCTGGCCTGAGCACAACCTATAACTAACTCACCACTGCCACAGGTTTTATTTTTTAACACTGGCATGCAATATACTTGGCCTGGTACATTGCACATCTAGAGACAAACCTCTCTCAATCTCTGACAGAAACCAATGCAGAAAATTGCTCAGAAGCCAATGCAGGCTCCATCTGTGCTCTAAGTGAAGCAGGACCTGTGTTTTGTGGGACACAGAGGCCAACAGAGATGTCACCCTGAGTGCCAGAAATAGATAAACACATGTTCTGCACCAGGACAGTGCTGGTTCCAGAGGACCCTGGCCAGTGTTACCCTCCATGTGTGGAGCAGGCTTGGGCTTTGCCTAGGACAGTGCTGGTTATTCCAGGGGAAACCATAATCTGGGCTGCTGGCAGAGTGTGGACATCGTGGGCTGGTGGTGGAATTCATCCTCAGAATCACAGAATTGTTAAGAGTGTAAAATATGTTTAAGATCAAGTCCAATGGTCAACCCAGTACCAGTCCCATGTTTGCCATTAAACCATGTGCTCAAGTGCCAAATTCCCAGGTTTTCTGAACACTCCACTGCTTCCCTGGGCAATCTGTTCCAATGCTTTACATTCCTTTTCATTATTTTTTTTCCCTGATATCTAACCTAAAGCTCCCCTGGCAGAACTTGAGCCCAGTTTAGTTTGCTAGAGTAGATACTGCCTTGGAGTGTTGGAGATGGCTACTATGTAGATGCAACACACTCAATATATGCAGGATTTTTTCCCATAATGTTTTCTTTTTGTTATGAATTTACTTACTCTAAGAAGTCTGTATCATTACAATAGCATGAATTTGTTTAAGATTCTTTTTGCCCTAGAAGCAAAGTGTTATTTCAGGGAATTTGTGTTGGAGGACAGGACAGATGTTGCAGACCTGTCTGTACCCTGCAGCTGAGTGTGGTGCAGAAATCACTGATGTAGATCTCAGCAAGCTGCTCTGCCCACATGAGGCTGCAAAGTGTCAGAGGGACTTGCTTGGGGCCTGAAGGCAACATGGAATTTTTGGGATAAAAGGTCTATGAAGTCATGAGTGACACAAAGAAGGGGAATGGCAAATGATTGTTCCTGGTCTCTTCCAAAAAGGAGGAGATCCCATTGCCATCAAATGATAGAAACGAAAGGGAAGTAAAGGAGCAATGGCAATTTTTTTAGAGAACAGATGGTTGTTCTATGAACCTTCTCGCCACAGGATGTCAAAGACATGGAAGGGACAATGCCCAGGCTCATGGAAGAGAAATCCATTTTGTGTTACTAAACCCAGCAAAAACTGACTTAAGAAATCCCTGACCACCAAATAATGAACCTGGCACATGAAGTTTTTGGGGAAAACTCACATGTAATTATAGCATTCCTAGGCTGCTCTTCCTCAGCCATCTGCTTGTGGTCACTGTTGGATTCAGGGTGGGTGTGCACAGAGCTCCTCTGCAGGTTCTGCTTGTGGGCTGGTACACCAGGACAATGTCTCTTTAGAACACAGAGAAATATACTGGGGTGTTCCCCAGCTGGACCGCATAGAGATTGTAATGAATATTTTCTCTCTGTGTCTCATCTGAAAGGTACCATAAAAAATTAAGTGTTGAAGAAGGCTCTAAGTGGTTTTTCTTCAGACCTTTATAGCTACAACCTGGCAAACAACAAAATGGAATTTTTTTTTTCTTCTAGAATTACATGTAGGTGCACAAGTTCTTTGAAAGTTTTTCATCAGGGAATGGACAAGGCCTGGAAAAACCAAAGGCAGGGAAGATCCCAAACAGAGAACTGATTTGGGGCTACCCCTTGCAGTGTGATTCTTGTCTTCCTTTGCCTACACCTTCCTACAGTTCTGCTTGGTGTCTGCAGCCCAGCTGTTCCACGACTGGGAGGAGATGGATTTTGTGGGGTATTGGTGCTTCACAGTCCAGAAGTGACACTGAAACATGACATTTCTTTGTTCCAAGCTTTTCTTCTTGGTGCCCGCCCAGATGAGCTCTTGAAAGCCTAAGCAGCTGGGAGGGGGTTTGAAAGTGAGGGAGAGCCCTAATGGCATTGCTTCCAATCAGAGGGAGAGTTATTTAGACTTTCCTTGATCATTCCAGTGATATCCCATTAAACAGCAGACCAAGCTGCCTGCTGTGGTCACTTTGCTGTGTTGTGGTACCTCAGCAAAGCAGTTACTGCACTGGAGTAGGATGGGCAGTGTTTGTTCAGTTCTGGTCCAGTGTAGAGCTCCTTCTATGCCTTTCTTACTCTTACCTCAGCTCTGTGGCTTGTTAAGGGATGCATTTCCTGTACCCAGTACTAAGGTCTCTCCTGTTTGATATTTCTTCTTCACCATGGAAGAGAGAGAAGTCCTGATGTCATCATTAATGCTTCTGTTTTTCTTTAAGCCTTGTTTTTCTTAATGATGACACAAAGTCATCTCTTTATACTCTGCTAAAGGGCAGTGACATTTGTGTAGAGGAAATCAGGAAGAGTTTTGGTAGCTGGAGTCTTCTACTAAGGCAGTTGCTTCCACTTCTGCCTTTCCTTGATGCAAGTAAAACCCAACTCCCTGGAGACTGTGACCTGTGTCCTTTGCCAGCATTACTGCTCCTTTGTGCCCCTCTTCCTCTGGCAATTACTCACCTTCCCCTTTTTCCCAGAGGCAGTCTCTGATGTTAAGAAGGCAATGGTTTGTAATAGATTTGAAAAACACTGAATTTCAGAGAACAGGCACTGCTGCAGTTTGCTTTCCATGTATTACTCTGTACAATGCTGAGTGGGTTCTGCAAAGCTTAAGTAATGGAAAGTTAGGTCTGTCTTTGGGGTATTTTCACACCCCTCATTTCAGAGTGTTTAAGGCAATGGCAATTCCTTATAGCCATGTTGTATAGGATAAATATGTGTCTCTAATCCTCTATACATTAATCTATTTGTAGAGTCTTATTCCAGCTTCATGAATAAAGTTCTTTCTTTACCCCAGATTCATGGTGAAAATGCAGTAAGAGACATTTATCTGATATTGGGGAACATGAGTATGACTTGGGGCAGAATACAAGTCAGAATTTCTGGATTTTCTATCTACATATGTGAATTGGAGGGAAACTAAAGCCTGCTGGTGTCTGTGCTTCCCTATCTGTAAAACAGGGATATGGATATATTTGTATTTTATGGCGTAAATAATTACAAAGTCAGTGACAAATCTTAGAAATTCAACTGTGAGATAACATGCAAGCACATAATATTAATGTTGTATTATGTCCCTAAACTGTTTCTTGGGGATATATTTGATGGGAAGGATATAGTGAGATCAAAATAAACTTTTTTTCACCCCAAATATTTTTTTAGAACCCAAAGTAAAAGTTGTTTCCACCAACTGCTATCTCTGCAACCATCTGGAAAATCACATTTTCTGAAGCTTTCCTTCTCTTTATCATCTGTAACTAAAGCTATAAAATAGGAAGACGTCTCTGGTTTAATTAACACCCCTGTAGTTCAAAAGCTGATCTTAGTAATGAGAGGCAATTATAGCCTTTATTGAGGGACAGTCAGGTGGAACTAACCCATCATCAATCTGGTGAAGACACTTCCTTTTCCAGGTAATTTGGAAACTGCTTTTTATGATGAACAGACTACCTGGCTCAATACAACAGGTGAATCTCTTTCCTCCGTAACCTGGAAAATAAACTTCTGTTTTGAGTTTTGTGCTTCTTTTGTAAAGTGGTTTTTACAACCCATCCACCAACAAATACCAACTGACCTAAGAATAAACCTGTTGCTTTTTGAAGGGGATTCTTGCTGATTTTCTTGGTTTATTTTCCTTTAGTCTAGTCTCACTTTACATTTTGAAGGTTGCCTGGTGTTTGTATTTTAGTTCTAGTAAAAGTGCAGACTCTGAGATGCAGCCCCATCCTGAGAGGAAGGCAGAATTCTGCGTTCTGCACCTCAGCACTGGTGTGGCAGAGCTACAAAAGATCCAGAGAAGGACATGGAAATGATCAAGGAAATGTGATTTCTGCTATATGAGTTAAAAAGGCTGTGGCTTCAGTTTAGACAGAAAAAACCTGAGAGCAGAGATAAAGCTGAGTTTAGCTGAACACATGAAGGTGGTAGATAAGAAAGATTTAGAACTTCAATTCTGCAACTAAGGTGTTCCAGCAGAAACAAGGAGATACACTTGAAATTAAAAAATACCTTTTTTACATAGCAGATAGTGAACTTCTGGAATTTGTTGCCACAGGAGATTGAGGAGGTGTGCAGTGTCAACAGTTTAGAAAAATAATTAGACAAACTCAGAGTAGCAGGTCCATGACCTGAGTCTAAAGGTGATGGGCAGGGTTCCTCAGTGGTATCTCATGTCAGACCTGTCCTCCAGCTTCAGATGTGTAAGATCTGTGTGGGTCTGCTGAATGCCCTGTGCTTTATCTGCCAGCCATCTGTGGGTATCCTCATATCTCAGGGCTCTGGTATAGAGATAGATTATTCTTTCTGGAAAACTGATTTAAACTCTCAATATCTCCAATACAGGCAGCTGCACTGGAGACAGTCACTCAAGGTGACCATCATGATTAGGGTGTCTTCATTTGGCTGTTTACAGGTAGTTGTCTGCCAGTGCTGTGGGTGTCTAAATTCTTCTGTGGTCAACAGATGTCTAGTCAGTCTAATGGGGACCTAATGAACATGATCAATGAGCAGTCAGAACTGTCATTTCTTCCTGCCAGACTTGGGATGGTCAGTGAAATAACTCACTGCTGCCTGTTTGCATAGAATTTTTGTTGACTGCAACAGGAGTTTGGACACATAGAACACATGCAGACACATAAATGTAGGTGTATTAATCTTGAACAGAGTTCTGTCCCAAGATTTCTATTATAATGATTGTAGAGAAATAGATTTCTCCTGAGAATAACTCACTGACCTGTTTTAGACATCTCTGTGTACACAACAGGAACTGCCCTTGTGAAGTTCACAGTTCTTTTCACTGACTGTAAAGGGACTCTAGATAGTGGTACCCACCTGGTGAATGGACACAAAGGGCAAGTGGGTCCCAGCCATCTCATTTTGGAGACTTTGGTACAGTCTCTTCAAATCTCACCTGTAAGAAACCTAGATTTTTAAAGCAATGTAATCTGAATAGGTATAATTCTAAAATCAAAACAGCCCCCTGGTTATGGTTTGATTTAGAATGACTGGCCGTGATTTTACCCTCTGAAAACTATGCTGTGAAATGTGGTACATCCTCTATTCTTGGATTAGTTTAACATCCTGATGAAATTGCCTTTTCCATACTAACTGTCAAAGCTGTAAAACTATGGCACAAACTGGTAAGTTGTTTATTCTTCCAGTAAGTAAAGATAGAATGGGCATCAGATCCCTAAATTCCTATGGTGTTCCAGCAATGAGTCACTTTCATTAGGTAACTGGGAGAAAGGCTTATTCAGAATGGGAGAGTTTAAAAGAAATTTCTTTGGCTGGTGAGCCTGTGGATGTTGTTAACTCTGTGCTGTCAGCAGACACAAAATTTGGATGCCATTACTATACTCTGGTTTTGGGACAGACCAACACCAACTACTGTCAAAAACACCCTGAGAAAGTCCATCTATTTCTAAAATTTCCACTTTTGCCTGTGACACTGAACAGACATGAAATTTCTTCAGTTAATCAATGTGATATAACTCTGTTTTGGAAACTCAGCATTGTTGAGGTAGAACATTGAGGCAGAACAGGCTGCTCGTTCTTTCACCTTTCCCACTCCTGTGTGAACGTTGTTCTTCTGTGCCTTGTTTACTCCAGACACAGGGCATGGGTGAGGAGATATGGGAAGATGGTGTGACTGCAGTGTCCCTGCAGCTTTGAAACTGGCTGGGATGTCATGTGGTGG
This sequence comes from Melospiza georgiana, assembly GCF_028018845.1. Classification (NCBI taxonomy): domain Eukaryota; kingdom Metazoa; phylum Chordata; class Aves; order Passeriformes; family Passerellidae; genus Melospiza; species Melospiza georgiana. Next base: position 149,824,756 of record NC_080430.1, on the reverse strand, counting down.
TGTTTGAGGGTCCCCAGGAAAAGGGAAGAGATAAGAATCTTGACTCCATGTTTCAGAAGGCAGATTTATTTTATTATATATATTATATTAAAAGAAAATGATGTACTAAAACTATACTAAAGAAAGGAGAAAGGAAACATCAGAAGGCTAGAAAAGAATGGAATGAATAATAAAATCTTGTGACTGCTCGCAGCCTCGACACAGCTGGCTGTCATTGGTCATCAAGTAAAAACAATTCACATGCTGGGTAAACAGTTCTCCAAATCACATTCCAAAGCAGCAAAGCATGGAGAAGATGAAGCTTCTCAGCTTCTCAGAAGAAAAGATCCTAGCGAAAGGATTTTTCAGAAAATATGTCTGTAACAGCATCAGAGTGATTTATGTGGCTTGCTGATGGGGGAACCATGACCATCCCCTGCCCTGCTGACTGAAATAAACACGGGCAGGAGACTTTTCTAATTTTTGATGCTTTTATTAAAAGTGATCAGCTCGGGTGGGGAGAACTGGTGGGTCCGTGCTCAAGCGCTGCCGCTCCCAGGAGTGACTCGGAGAAGGAAGAAGATGCAGCTTTGGCCACTGCTCTGTGGGCAGAGCTGGGGGTTCCTTCCTCATGAGAGCATCGGGAAAATTCCTTGTTCTCTTTTTTGGTTTGACCTTCGGGGTCCTGCCTCTAGCCTCTAGGTCCTCTGTGGCTAGGGCGAGGGGCAAAAAAGGGTCTCAGCGTCTGCAGGCTCTGAACTTTGTTCCTCACATTCAGACATCACTTCAATCTCTTAATTCTGTGTTGGCTCGTTATTTTCGGGTCTTTTTGGTAAGTTTGGTGGGGTGGTTTTCCCGTGGCATGCTGGCTCCGAGGTCATTTGTGCGCCCTCCGATGTCCTCTCCTCTCACTGTCCGAGAAGGGTCATCCACCTGGCAGCAGGCAGGGTGGTACTGACAAAAAGGGGAATTCTCAACAATAGGGAGTTAGAGACCGACTCTTAACAGGTGATTACAACATGAAGTTAACAAAGAACTCTCCTCTGCCAGCAACCAGCTCAACTTGTATCTCCCCAAACTTTTAAAACAAATGGGTAACCATTTTTTTACTCATAACACTGACTGTGGTTTGTTTCCATCCCCCCTCCAGGTTACGGGCACGCTGCCCCAGGGACGGATGCAGGGAAGGCTTTCTGCATGTTCTACGCCGTGCTGGGGATCCCTCTGACCCTCGTCATGTTCCAGAGCCTGGGCGAGCGCATGAACACCTTCGTCAAGTACCTCTTGAAACGCATCAAAAAGTGCTGTGGCATGAGGAGCACCGAGGTCTCCATGGAAAACATGGTCACTGTGGGGTTCTTCTCCTGCATGGGGACACTCTGCATTGGAGCAGCAGCCTTTTCCCAGTACGAGGAATGGAGCTTTTTCCACGCTTACTATTACTGCTTTATAACATTGACTACGATAGGGTTTGGGGACTATGTGGCCCTGCAGACCAAAGGGGCCCTTCAGAAGAAGCCTCTCTACGTGGCTTTTAGCTTTATGTACATTCTAGTGGGGTTGACAGTCATCGGGGCATTTCTAAATCTGGTTGTTCTCAGGTTCTTGACCATGAACAGTGAGGATGAGAGGAGGGATGCCGAGGAGCGGGCGTCCCTGGCAGGGAACCGCAACAGCATGATTATCCACATCCAGGAGGACTCCCAGCACGGCCGGCCGCGCTACAAGGCCGAGGTGACAGACCTCCAGTCAGTTTGTTCCTGCATGTGTTACAGGTCCCACGAGTACACCAGCCGGGTGGTGTCCCACCAAAATTCGTTCAGCTCGAAGCTGAACCCCCAGTACTTTCACTCCATCTCTTACAAGATAGAGGAGATCTCGCCAAGCACATTAAAAAACAGCCTTTTCCCATCTCCTGTCAGCTCCATCTCACCTGGGTTGCACAGCTTTACAGATAACCACAGGCTGATGAAACGGCGAAAGTCCATTTAAAGGGATTTGTCTTATTTTGCTTTCCTTGTTTTTCCCAGTTCTTTGTTGTTTTGGGTCTTTCTGTTCCTTGAGTGAGACGGAGCGAGGCCAAAGGGAGTCGAGCAAGCCAGTCCTCCTCTGAGACTCAGCTCTTGAGCATGAAGCATGGATTATTACTGTTCCAGCAAAGTATGCCTTACATTACCCCCTTGGTGGATGTCAGAGGATTCAAGGTGACGTGAAGTGGGTACCAAATCCAAAGTTGCACACACAGCTGGGAGCCTTCATGTGCCACTGGCACTCCTGACCTAACAAACTTTTTTCCTCACGAGCAGGTTGCAGTGTGTGTGCGTGTGCCTGTGTGAGTGCTGGGTGTGTGTGCCTGTGCGTGTGCGTGTGCAATTCCACAACCAGTGCCATGTGACAAAAATTAAAGCATCAGGTATTATTTTTTTCTTTTGCCCTTGAAGCAGTTGTGTTCCAGCCTGCTTTTTTAGATTGCTTCCAAAAGGAAAGGGGAGGGTGGGAGGGGAGCCAATTTGTTTTGGTTTTCTTTTTTTGCCAAGAGAAGCATGCGCCATAAGCAGTCAATATACCAGGTGTATCATGGTAAATTTTTTAATGCTAGATTTTAGATTGTATTAACATTAAAAAAAAAAAAAAAGGCAGGAGAAGATGGATCATTTTAGCTTGCCAGTTCAAAATTAAAAAAACAAAAAAATAAAGCATGCACTTTTTAAAACTGGTATGCATAATAAAAACACAAGAAAAACTAGCAATGGAATTAATAATCAAAAGCAAATAATCATATTAATTTAACTATATTTAATTTCATAATTTTCAACTGTTCCAACAATTTGCAAACAGAATTCCTATGATAAATTGGAAAAATTGTTGGAACAGGAGAGTGTATTTTGTTATTTCAATTTTATTTATAAATTATTATTATTATTATTATTATTATTATTATTATTATTATTATTATTATTATTATTATTATTATTATTATTATTATTATTATTATTATTATTATTATTTTGTGCAGCAATTACCTGCATGAATAGGATTTTCTATTCTTTGGAATGCTTGGTTGAGATGGGTATAAATAGGAGGATGTATATTTTTTCTTATATAATAGTGACAGGGCATTCCTTGTTTTAAATAAAAAAAAATAAAGATGATTGTCTCTAAATGCTTTTGATTTGTAAATAATGGAAAGCCTTTGTTGGTCTCAGGAAGAATTCAAGGGACAGTATCTTGTGTTTGGCTCACTGGGAACTTGTGAGATTAGATGTGATATTGCTTTTTTTGCTAGCAAAGGAAAAATGCATTTAGCAGTAACAGGCAAAAATAGCTTTACTCCAGTGTTTGAAGGGTAACAGCAGGAGCAGTTGTGTTGGCAAGTTGTAGTGGAGGATGTTGAGACCATGTCATAGAGTTGTTCCTTGGACATTGTCCATCTCTCAGTTGTTCATCTGGACCAAACAGACTTTACAGAACTTAATTAGAGGCCTAATCCAGCTCCCTTTTAACAGAATAGGAATTTTCAGTGATTACATGGGATTTAGTGCTTTTGGAGATTTATCTTTGATTTTACAAGAGTAGGACTGGGGGTTTTATGAACCTGCACCTTTGTCTCTGATTTAATTCTATCTCTTAAATTGCTTTCCGTGTTAATTTGCCATACAAAACCCATTTCTTTTTGGCACTAATCACCTCCTGCTGATTCTACCATTCTGTGCTCTCAGTGTAAAAGCAATAATCCTTTTTTTACCCTTAAAACTAGATGGTGTGTGCCCAGCTCTGAGCTCTGTGTGCTGATGGATGTTGATACCCTCTCAAAGAGACATTTATAAAGAGCATTAATAGGGAGAAATAAGGAGTGTCATTCCTCCTCTGTTGTCTTCTCCTTGGCTTTAAATTATTAACTATCAAATATGCTCATGTTCTCCACATCTGTCTTTCAGTAAGTAAATGACAAGCAAGTTATCCATGACTTTGACTCCGTTATGCAGCTTCCTTTGTGTGTAGAAATTGCTGTGGCATGGAATCCTGCATTAAGATTGGTGAAGAACTAACAGGATTCTTAATGAGGATGGACTTTTTCAGAGTAATGTGTGGGGCAAGCTGGGTGCATCAATGCTGTGCTGCCAGTACCACGTCCTAGGGCAAATGCTGATGGCAGAAGGATCAAAGCAAGAATACCTAAAAAAAGCAGTTTCAGGATGTGTTAAACCACCTCAGTGTTTGATACCTTGAGCTGTTTCCCCTGACAGCCCATAGGGTTCACAGTGCTCTCCAAATTCACTTTTTTCATCTTTGTTTGTTATCCCAGAAGTGAAAATAAATGTATGGCTCTTCTCCTGCTATGGAGAGAAGTATGCCTGGAATATACACCTCTGTATCATGTACAGCTGCTAGGAATATTTTGGGGTTTTGCAGAATTCAAGTTGAATTCTGTGCCTGGAAAAAGAGAATTTTGGTAACAGGACCTTTAGCAACATCTTCAAAAAGAAAAAAGCAGTTGCATCTTACAAAACATTGCATCTTTTTTTTTCTTTTTCTTTAGGAAAGGAAGAAATTATTATTTCTGCTGCACATAAAAAAAAATAATCTTTAAATGTCTTATAAAACATGTTGAACTGGAGAGGTTGAAAACTTTACATACTCTAGCTGATTTGTTACTAAATCTTCCCTCTGGAATCATAAATGAAGAGTCAGTTTTAATACATGGGGTGTTTAACCGGGAGAGAAACTTACCTCAGCAAATCATGGGTTATCTGCCACTTAGAGTCTCTGCATTAAAAGTCAATAGCTTTATAATAACTCTGCTTTAGCTTAGTTGAAGTTTGTAGATGTAGTTGAAGAAATCTGTGTATGTTGATATGAAGGAGCCAGAGTAGATGTCTGTAGCCATATTTTTAAATTTAAAAGCTATAATCTGTGTATATGTTTGAAAGTGTTTTGCTTGAATGTATCTGCATTCCTTGGGATTTTCAAATATGCTTATTTATTTTATTTTCTGGCTGAAGAGCCCACAGTTGTGTCCAACATATATTTTTGCCACACATGGGATTTTGAAGTAGCAGGATGTTTCATTTGCAAGGAAACTCTTGCAGGACTTTGCTTTGTGAGCAGCCAGACACAAGAACCCTCACATGTGCACATCAGAACACAAGGCAAAATCTGCCTCTCTTTAGTTGTTTTGATGGTTCTTGACTGATGTGTGAATAATGGCTTGGGCTGTCTGGAACTGGAACAGGCTGAATCATGAAAGGGAAGCTTTTGTCCAAGGTTAATCCCAGCTTTTCAGTTAAACATGAAAAACCAGCCAGTGAAAGGTGAGCTGACTTTTGTCAGTTCTGACTTCTTATTGCCCTACATGTTTTCTTCTCACAGTACTGCTTTTCACAGAATATTTTGGCTAGTACATTATTGAGTTTATTCTGTTTAAGATATAATCTCTCTCAGAACAACTTCTCTTGCTCGCTACTTGCTCTTTTGAAATTCAGCTATGAGCAGGTAGTAGTGGTGCTGCTCATGACTAGACATCCTAATGTCTGCTATCACTTTGTGATGCACTCTTATTCCCCAGAGTCTCATTTCCCCTACCATTCCCTATTATCAAGCATTAGAAATAATAATAATAAATCAGATTAGTCTATTTATGTCACACTAATGTGCTCTTCATCAAAACAACACAAATTTAGCTCCCTGCTGTCGACTTTGATTATATAACAACCCTATTATCCTATAATATTTCATATTATCATCAAAGGGAAAAATCAGTTTGATCAGTGAAGCACCAAAATAGCTTTGACTGAGCGTGCTGTGATATGGAAACAAGAGGAAACTTAATAGAACAATGCAGGCACAAGTCTCCACTTGGTCTTCATCACTATAAGGAATATCCTGACAGATCTAACAAGCACTGCTTTGCCAGAACTTTGTACATGTACCTGCTTTACAGGGATACCTGTAGCTGGGCAGCCCTAGAAGGAGTGTTTGGATGTTCCTAGAAGAGTCCAAAATAGCTCTTTGGTTGTTAGTGAATGGAGAAGATGTATAGTGACCTTCAGCAATAAACTTCTGTTTGAACTCTCTGTAACAGCTCATTAGGATGAAACAGACATTATTAAAAAAAAAAAAAGGAAAATAAAATAAAAAGAAAAATAAAGAGGGAAGTGACCAAGTTAATCTACTGTATTGTACATTTTCTCATTAGTTCCCTAGTGCTTTGATCAATGAAATGCCAGGGTAGTAATCAAGATTATTGTGAATCTGACCTTAAGCAAGGTAACTCCTTGTTTTCTCTGACAGATTTGGAAGGTTTTGTTAAGGAAAAAATAAAGCTTGATTTGTTGCTAAAGGCTTAAAAAGGAGCAGTCAGTAGAACCAAGATGGAGCATGAAAATGTTCCAAAACCATTTGGTGTGTGCAGAGCAGAGGGCAGGGGTTTGGGTAGAAGTAGCTTTCAGCTGAAGTTTATGTCCTCATTTAGCTTTATGTAATATTCCTGTTAATATTAAGATCTAATTAAGACAGTCATTTAAAATCTTTATGAGGAAGCTGGATGAGAAAGATGTGTTGGAGTGTGTCCATTACACTAATGTTATGGACTTTTTCATGCATATTTCAACAAGACACTATTACTAACTGGAATATTGCACAAATTACAATGAGAATCACACCACTGCTGCTTTCACGAGCCAGAGATGTGTAACACTCACAGAACTGAGAAAGAAAATAATGCTTTTCTGACCAGCCTGCTGTCATCTAACTTTTTATATAAAATTTTATTTTGGGAACTTCAGCAAGATAGATGGTAGAAAAAGGATTTGCTATCATAACAATTCACCAAAATTGAAACAAATGGAATAATGACATTGGACACAGAGAAATTGATTATGGATGGAAGGTGCCCTGGGACTCTTATGCCAGTTATTCTGAGCTTAGAGGCTGAATGAAAACCATGAAAAACTGATGAAACCCTTTGCCAAAATGCAGTTTTCAGTTCTTTAAGATGCATATTATGAATACGGCAAAGCAAATTTCACCCCCGTAAAAGTAGTAGGAAGGCAAAAAGAAAATTGGGAAAATACGAAATTGTTCTCAGAAGCAGGAGTAGTTGTGTTATTTCCAGTTGAAATGGCTGTGAGGTGGTGCTGAAGGACTGCTGAGCTTTCACCTGTGTAGAATCAGTCTGGGACACTGACTGTCCTCTGCTCAGCCAAGGTCTGCCCCAGTGTTCCACTGATAATGGCTGATAGGGGGATGGATTAATGGAGTTCCTGTCTCTCCAGGCAGGTTTTTGCAGCTGCCTCCATTTACACCAAGATTTTACTCAGCCAGCCCATCCTAAGCAGTGCTGGCCTCTGGTATATATTATATTATATTAGTGATGCTATTTCCTCCTCCTGGTGCTCCCAAGTACAAGAGAGCAAACTCTCCTTGTCTAAGGCCTGGGTAGGCAGGGCCTTCCTCTGGAGCCAGCTGATTTGTGTGCCATGCAACGAGTCCTGATTTACACCCTTTTCCTGAGACTGGAATTTTATTTGTACCCTTTTCCTGAGACTGGAATTTTATTTATACCCTTTTCCTGAGACTTTTTTCTATTCACTGCTAGATACTCTATCAGTGCCTCCAACTACTGCTCCCCATGAACAGCCTTTCCTAAACTTAAGGGAAAGCAGTAAGACCTAAAACCAACTGTCCTCCTGTGTAATTAATGCAGCTGTATTTTGCGTTATGGAATCCAGTCATTCAAAGCTGCCTGCTAATTTTAGGCTGGAAATACTATCCCTGGAGCCTTCAGCCTTCATTTGTCTCTCCTTCCGTGAATATTGTAATTAATAAATATCCCAAAGCCCTCCTTCACCTTGCTTTCTGACAGGGTAAGGAGTGCTGCCATGTATTAACACCCACAACAGATTGGGAAAAAAAAAGGAGGAGAAAGATTAATGCTGCAATTTTATTGGTAATTAATATTCACAGTTCCAAGCTGCGTTGTCTTTTAGTTCACTTTGAGAAATGCAGAGCAAACAACAGGATGATACCATTTATCATAGCTGGCAAATTCACAAGTGGAGCTGGCAAATATAATAATTGAAACTATGCTCCATAATGCATCTTCCTCGTGCACGAGTTCTGATACCACCCTCCTGGCTTTGATTCATTGTTTATCTGGCCCGTGGAACAGCTTGCAGTAATTGCTGTATCCAGAGCACTCCACTTGAGGCTAGAAGAGAGATCCATTTCACAGACAGCCACCCTCTGGCTTTCCCTACACCCTCTCCCCCCTTCCCCACTCAGACATTAACTCATTAGTTTGCCATTTCATGGACGTATGTTCAGGCCCAGGATGGCCACATTCTGTTCTCTGCCCCCTCATCTATTAATGAACAGCATTATGCTACACAGCTACACCCTGGGGAAGGAAATGTTCCTCTCTAATTACCACTGACAAAAGAAATCTACAGATTGATTAAAAGCAATATGTAGGGAATTAAGTAGGAAACACAACGTGGATAACCTTGGATGGGTGAGATCTGTTTCTTCCCTGGCTGGGATGCAATGCATTATCCTACAAGGAGAACTTTGGAGTGTGTTTGTCTGGGAGAAGGCCATCAGGACAATGGCCAGCACAAATCAAATAAGCAGATAAGGAGCCACAGTGGTTTGGCTCGTTGTCTGTAGGTCACTGGTGAGGTCCATGGCATAGTTTCACATTAAGAAAGAGTCATGGCCTTCTGGCTTTAGTTTATTTCCCAGTCATCTGCAGGCATCCTCCCATGCAAGAGTGGCAGGAGGTGTGGGAAGGATGGACCGGGGCTGGTTCATACTGGAGTAGATTGTTGTGGTGAGACCACCTTGCCAACACCTGTGGCAAAGGAAAAGTAGGGAAAATTGTGTCTCCTAGAGCACCTTTCCTCTCCTATTCCATGGAAGATATCAGTTACACCAACCCTCCTGCTGCCTGCAGCAAATCCAAAAGACCTGAACTGTGGTATCCTTGTCCATCTTTGATAGCACCTTCCCAGAACCATAGGAATATGTGGGAAATTCTCATCTTCTCTAGCTGAGTTCAGGGGGTCACGATATAGCAAAGAAATCTCTTTGTATTGACTGTGTTTGGACAGTTTCTACATGTCAAAATGTCATCAAAACTGGCCTTTAGAGAAGTAACATTTATTCATTATTGCTGGCTCTCCCTGCAGAGTGGGAATGAAGCGCCTCAATCATAATTATTGTTCAGAGGATAATTAATCTGATAAAAGTATTTAATTAGATTATCTGAAGTAGGCTCTGTAAGTGATTTTGGCCTCCCAGAGTCTGAAACTGCAACTCTACAAAACGATTTCCAAAAGGCCTCTTTGATAATATCACTTCTGACATGGGGGTCATGCCTCAGCTGCCCTACTGACATGCATCATCTTGGCATCTTGGCTGGAGCTATTGTTGGAAGAATCTGGGGAAGGGATTTTAGTTCAGCATCAGTGCAGTGAGGCTCTTAATTCCCACTGAATTCAGGGCTGATATATGACTTGCACACTGGGCAAGAGCTCAGGCTTGGTTTCTCCTTGGGGTTTCTCCTTAGAAACCAAGGCATGGAACTTGGGTGGCAGTGCCTTCAGATAGATCTACAGCTGCTCCTTTCAATGCTTCCTGTGAAGTATCCACCACCTTTATCTCAGCTCTCTGATTTGAAGCTCTTCTCAGAGCCCCTTCTGAATGGTGAAGTAGGTGGTTTGAGGTTTCTCGTTCAGCATGCAGCAGTGGGCACATACCATTGTCTCAATTATGCCAGTCGTCCAAATGGATCTGGGACCAGGTCACAGCAATTCATTGTGGTTTTAACCACCAAAACTGCCAAATTCTTCCACTTTCTCTAGCAGCTGCTGTCTTCCCAAAAGGTTGGCCAAGTGGGGCAAAAGGCATTTATGTGAGATCCTTCTAGCAATGCAGTTAGTTGGGGTTTTTATCTTCACTGTACATTCCTTTAAGTTCTTCAGCATTGAAGCTCCAGCTGCTCTATGGTGACTGATATTTCCATGCAATTTCTCTTTTCTTTGAAGAATTCATTACTACCATGTGTGTTTTCCAGAAAAGATCCTTTTTAGCTTATCTTCTCAATGCCCAACATGGAGAGACACAGCAGTCAGAGGCAGCAGTGGGAAATTCCTCTTGATTGTTGATATTGTGCCCTTTTTATTCTCTTGGGAAAAGCAGAATCCTGTGTGGTCACCATTGACCAACACAACTGGTTTGCTCAACACAACTTAATTATCTTTTCATTGCAATTTCCCTCCTTTTCAAATGTTCAGCAGCATTACACTGTGGCAGATACTTTCTGTATAAATTTTTAGTGCAGGAATATTCAGCTGATTGAAGGACAAGTGTAATACCTATATAACAAGAGAAGGATCCCAGTGTCCAGGTCACAAGAGGTTTAAGACAGTTAATCTAGCAGTTGGGTTTATTAAGTGATTTCTTGGGTACCACTCTGAACACTGCTTTTTTGGAATTTGACAAATTTGGTTAATGCACACAAAATTAGTTTGGGTGTAAGTACTGTTGGGTTGACCTTGTCTGAAAAAAAAAAAAAAGCTAATATATGCTTCAGAAAGAATCCTGTCTACTACAAACCTTTGACAATTAAGAAATTAGCAGAAATTATTAGGCAATGGCTTTTTCTTTAGAATGCAAACATAATCTTTCTTTTACAGAATGGACATTGCCTATAATACAACCAATAATCCATCTGTTCTTCTTTTTTTTTCTTTTTTTTGGCAAGGTCAGGAGTGAACTGTGGAAGAAAAAAAATGATTTATTTTTCCTCTTCCCTTGACTTGTTAAGATTTGTGTGGTTCTTTGTTGCCATTGAGGAGTATCAAGTAAAACTTTTGACCCTAGTGACATGATGGCAAAGGAAATTAATTGGAGCTGGATAGGTCAATGGGGAAAGGGAGGGGGGCTTAACAATTGTTTCCAGTAGGCCAAAAGAATGTGGATACTGTCTCTTCAAGGTGCAATTTCTTACTTCAACAAACTGTTCATCTATGAGAAACAGGGATAAAAGTGTTCAATTTGGGACCTAAGGAGTTTATATGGAAATTCTTGGATTTCTTCCAAACACACATACATGTTGAAATTAAATTGTGAATCCTACTTTGGAGACTGAGCCTTCCTGCTCAGACAGGAGCGTGCGTGTATGCGTGTGTTTGTGAGTGTGTGCTGATGCTGTGTCTCTTTTGGATCTCTTGACACTTTTTGGTGCATTTTTGTACTTCTTTGAATGTGCATATGCGGACTTACCGACGGTGTATTGACGGCATTCTAAAGGCCCTCAGCAGCCTGAGATAGAGAAAAAAAAAATCTAAATTTCTACCCTGGTTGATACATTTTCTGTGCAGCACACAGAGCATTAGGTGCATGGTCATCTAGAAAGAGGAGCTGCTTGGCTGTGGAGACTGCACTTGGAATTTACCTCCTGGAAGCTGTTTTCTGTGCTCATTTCAGACCTCTAAACTTCAACATAGTTGTTGAGCTGGTCCTGGCAAATGAGAGCAATCAGGTCATAGGCATCAAGATGTGATTTATTAAACCAGTGATAACTTGATTACAAAGAACCAAATTAAAGACTCTTTTGTGTTTTTCATTTCTTTTCCTGGCCTTCTCCGTCATGGGAGAGGATGCCTTCACACATGGCCTTAGAATGCCGTACTGGAGTCAGAATGCAACAACAGTCAAATGAAAATAAGATGTATTGCAGCTTACTTAAAGAATGAAAACTGTATCACACAAATGTTTACAAGTCCAAGTAGACAGCGAACCCCTGTACAATATGTAATTTATGCAAGGGATTGCATCTTTTTTTTGTAATGAATGCACTACGCAACCCTGTATATATTTTACAATGTCTTTACAGAGAAAAAAAAAAAAATCATTTACTGTAGTGTTGTAAAATAATGCACTTTTCTAATTTTTTCATTAAAAATCCTATGGCACGTTTTCAAATGTATATTGTTTCTTTTATATTGAATGTGGAAATGTTAACTTCCTGTAAAATTGCACTACAGAAGTAAAATCCACTGATGGAACTTATTTTGTTAAAGAAAAGTCCCTTGACAACCAACAGATGTTTATGATTATACAATATGTATGTGTGTGCATATATGTGTATATAGTGTATATGTAATGTATGTATATGTATATGCACACACAGACATACATCCAGTGATATGTGTATATATAAAATGATATAGGTCCAGATTTATATATGATTGTATTAATATAATATCTATAGATTGATAGATATATAGATATGTATATATATTCATACATACACACAAAAATCACAATGTACAAACCCAGAAAGGATTACTCATTAAATTTAAGGGGGTTGGGGGGGCAGAAAGATGTCATATACAGAAGATATTTTGCATTGCAATAAAAGCTTTTTTGACAAAAGTACTTGCAGAGTGAAGTATGAACCTTCATCAAATACCCAACGATGCTGTTCCCAAATGACTGAAGTTCAGAATAAGCAAAACCAAACTGCTTTGAGGAGGCATAAGGGCAGAGTCAGTGCATGGTGGGCTGGAGTCAGCTGTTGAAACTCCTCCCGTCTTAACTTTGTGGAGCTAAAGGGCAGGATCTTAGGATATCAAACTGAAAAGAGTGTCTTCTGACTTGAGGAGATCAATGTTCCACTCACGAAATGATTAATCCTGTGCTGCCTAATAAAAGAAGGGAAGTGGGTCTCAGTGCTAATTTTAGCTGGCAGATACTGCCTTGAGGCACAAGCATGACTCCTTGTTTGGGATGGAGCATTGGGCAGCTTGAGCTGTTGTTGCCATCCAGGTAAGTCACAAGGGAAGCCAGGGACAGGCCCTCACTTTGTCCTAATGATGTGATTTTGTTGTGAACAAGTGTTTTAAGATCACTTAAAGAATCACCATCAAAGCTATCAGTAAATACAGGATTGATATAAAATGACAGCATCAGCATGTCAAATTCTCTGTCAAGATTCACTCCACCACTTGCTAAATGGTTAAGGCACACCAAGGGAAAGCAAACAAAAAAATCCAGAGTTAATCAATCCAAACCAAAATAAACACAAAACTATCCATGTGGAAGTGAGGTGGGGATGACACAAAAGGATAGAAAGGGTAAGGGTAAAAAGGAATATGCCTGAAGACCCAACAGTACCTAACAGTATTTAAGCTTAACAATATTTAAATGAAACTTAACAGCACCTTAGCACCTTAACTTTTAAGTTGAACAGCTCAGCAAAGAATTCACATAGAATTTACTCTGCCCCAACAGTAACTTACTTACAGGCCTCACCTACAAATCCAAAATGTCTAAGAGTTCAGAAGAGCAGCATTTCTCCCACATTTGCTAGGGCATATGCACACTTGCATGCAGACAGACATGAGGAGCCTGTACAAGGTACCTGTGACAAATTCCCCTTGAAGGGAGCGAAATCCTCACTTCAGATGCCTTTGTATGTTCTCAGCAGGTGAAATGTTGAAGAATTGATGTATCAGGACAGGATCTCTCATTGTTCTGTAGCCCCTAAGTACAGGAAACTTGATAGAAGTCAGAATAGAGACAGAAGTCTCTGTTTCTGAGAGGTGTCCACTGAGATGGAGCTGCTGGTCCAGGAGAGCTCAAAGGGTCTCCCTTTGGGCTGCTGTTCATTGGCCCAACGAAAAGTTTTGGGTTTTGGTCACAACAATGTTTCATCCTGGCTGCGATTCAGGTCAGTGTCTTTCTTTGAAAGTCTGAGAACAAAAATACCATCCCACTTGGGTTGTTATTCAAGCACAAAACCATTTCCAAGGCTGTTCATGAAGAAAAAAGGAAAAAGCATGGGCTCATTAGACAGCACGAGTTCCTGGGAGCACACAGTGTTACTGATAAACTCAAGAGGGGCTCATCCCAGGTGCTCTTCATCAATACTGAGGCCTAATGAGCTTTTCTCAGATTATAATGTGGTCTGGGGGAGGAGGCACCACCACAACTGCTCCTACACAAGCTTCACCACACCCTGCTACTAATGCAAGGATTGTAAAAGTTGCCAGAGTTAATATTTCACATTTATAAAACATCTCACTAATGGGAAGAATTCCTTCTTTTTTCCTTCGTGGTGATTCTCTGGCCAGAAGCTGATCCCAGCTGCATCGTGACAGAGAGTGAGAGGTTTTGTATTTCCTTCCACAAGCCTTAATGAAAGGAAACATCTACACATACAGTGAGAAAAGTTAACCATCAGAATAAAAAGCTGGTTGCAGCAAATTTACCACAACATGCAGTGATAAAACACAGACCAGCTACGTGTTGCAATATAATCATGGAATTGTTTGGATTGGAGGGAATCTTAAAGATCATCTCATTCCAGTCCTCTGCCATGGGCAGGGACACTTTCCACCTGATCAGGCTGCTCCAAGACTCATCCAGCCTGGCCTTGGACACTTCCAGGGATGGGCAGCCACAGTTTCTCTGGTCACCCTGTGCCAGGGCCTCACCACCAACTCTAATGAGACATTACAGCAACAGTGAGATGAGTTTGCTGTCATAGCCTTTATCTGCTCTTTCTATTTATGAATCTCACTTACAAATGGGTGAAGGGCCAAGAAGTCCAGTGTGTTGGTACACTGTCAGTGTTCAACACATCTTTATTTAGTGCTTGGCCTACATTAAAACAATAAACATGTGACATCTTCATCTTCTGGTGAAGACAGGAGTGCTTATGGCACAGAAAGGAGGAAACCAGCAGTTACCACAGAGAAAAGGGTACCAGAGCAATGTTTTTTGGGCTGCATCAGGTAACATTTTTTACTGGGAGAGTAGTGAGTGGCACAGGTTGCCCAGAGAGGTTGTGGATGCCCCATCCCTGGAAATGTTCAAGGCCAGGCTGGATGGGGCTCTGAGCACCCTGGTCCAGAGAGTGGCATCCCTGCCCATGGCAGGGGGTTTGAACTAGGTGACCTTTAAGGTCCTTTTCAAATCAAATGATTCTATGATTTCTATGAACATTTCTAGCAGTTAAGATCAACTTTTTCTTTCTTTTTGGACTGGTATTTGAAAGCATATTTTATCATGCACAGAAAAGCTGAAGTGGTATTGAACCCCATTTGCTCCTTTTCCAAAAACCTTTCAGAGTAATTAGTTAAGCAATCAATAATACAGACTAGAAGACAACATTTTAAAGGGCTCCAGGTAGAAGAAAACTTTGCATGTTGAGCTTAACAACCACAGGAATGTCAGACTTCAGGGAATGGATGTAAAAATGAAGGAAAAAACTTTCAATCTTTCATTTACAGGCTATAGATATCATTATAAATTTGAAGAAAAGTATGATTTTTTAGGGTTTGGCTGCTGCCATGTGTGTGGGTCCTGTCTCAGAGGAGGAAGGGAAGTAAGCATCCTGCAGAAAAATGCAAGAGCCTGCTGAGTACATATTTTGCTTGGTTGTCAGCAAACCACACATTTCAGACACTGAAAACAGGTTTGTGTCTGTAATCATGCTGTGACCAAATCTCTGCATCTTTCTCACCTAAGGCAATAGCTTTAGTTCAGCTTGTCCATTGTAAAAACAGTGACTTTTGAGATGGAACAAATGAGGGAGTTGTGCTGGAAGTATACCAAATAATGAGTAGTACAGAAGAGATAAATGAGCTCTTCCCTGTTGTGCTCTCTCACTCTCCCAGGACAAACCAATATCCAATTGAACAGAAGCTAAAACATTTAGAACTGTGAGAAGAAAATATTTTTATTTCTGATATTAAAAACAATGAGTTTAGGAATTAAAACAAACAAACAAACAAACAAACAAACATATTTCTAGGATTTTCAGAGCCAGATAAAAACCTGTTATTTGATTAAAAGGCAGAAAACAAAAGCTCTGAAAGACCTGAAATCAGTGTGTCAGTCTGAATTCAGCCACTGAAGGAGGTATAAAAGACGATTTTTGCTGCTGGGACATGATTTTGCCCCTGTCCTCTGCTCTCCTGGACCCCACCTAGAGCCCCTCTGCTCTCCTGGACCCCACTGTGTCCAGCTCTGGAGCCCCCAACATAAGAAGGACATGGATCTGCTGGAGTGAGTCCAGAGGAGGACACAAAGATGCTCAAAGGGCTGGAGCTCCTCTGCTGTGGATTCAGGTTGAGGACTTGGGGTGGTTCATCTGGAGAAGAAAAGGCTCCCAGGAGATTTTAGTGCCTTTTCCAGAACTAAAGGGGCTACCAGGAGAGTTGGAGAGGAACAAGGGGGTGATGGGGCAAGGAGGAATGGCTTTAAACTGAAAGAGATTTAAACTGATATCAGGAAGAAACTTTTTACCATAAGGGTGGTGAGGCCTCTAGCAGAGACTGAATGTTATAATTTATGGCTTAAAGATCTTCATGAAGGACCTTTGCCTTTTATAGCAAAACTGTATTACAAAAGCTGCAGAGAAGACCCCCACACCCTGCACAGGCCTTCTGACAGAGCTGCTGGTTGATGGATATAAGATAAAGCAAAAACTCAGGGCTGGGGGAGAAGGATGCATTCAGAGAGCTCAGTCTTAGCACTTGGGGTGGACACCACAGCCCTGGGGCTATCGGCTATCAGCTATCAGCTATCAGCTGCACAGACCCTCCACCACAGGGTGGGGGAAGAGGTTTGGGGTGTGTGGAGGAAAAGCCTCTGCCCAGAGGCCCAGTGACCTCCCACCCTCTGCTGTGCAGACCAGCTCAGCTGCAGGGGTCCCCTCACCCCAGGAAAAGCTCATCCAAGGCAGAGGGGCTGTCATCAAAGGCCCCTCCAAAGAGTCCCCAGACCCTGCACCAGAGCACTGCAGATGATGGAACAGCCCCTCAGCATTGCAAGGGACAGTGTCAAACCCAGGCCCCTTAACAGAGGTGTTCCTACCTGCCCAAAATGAATATCAATGTATGGGATTCTGTACTTCACAGTGTGGTGCAGCAGCAGGGACAGGGACCCTCATCACCAAGAAGACCAGATGGAGGGGAGCAACAAGACATCACTGGCACCCTCTGATGGGTGCCATGCTTCCACCTAGCCCCTGTCACTCTCTCCTTGTCCCCTCACCCCCCATGCCCACTTCTTTCCATATTTCTTTCTTTATTTCTCTTCTCTTCTCTTCTCTTCTCTTCTCTTCTCTTCTCTTCTCTTCTCTTCTCTTCTCTTCTCTTCTCTTCTCTTCTCTTCTCTTCTCTTCTCTTCTCTTCTCTTCTCTTCTCTTCTCTTCTCTTCTCTTCTCTTCTCTTCTCTTCTCTTCTCTTCTCTTCTCCTCTCCTCTCCTCTCCTCTCCTCTCCTCTCCTCTCCTCTCCTCTCCTCTCCTCTCCTCTCCTCTCCTCTCCTCTCCTCTCCTCTCCTCTCCTCTCCTCTCCTCTCCTCTCCTCTCCTCTCCTCTCCTCTCCTCTCCTCTCCTCTCCTCTCCTCTCCTCTCCTCTCCTCTCCTCTCCTCTCCTCTCCTCTCCTCTCCTCTCCTCTCCTCTCCTCTCCTCTCCTCTTCCTCTTCCTCTTCCTCTTCCTCTTCCTCTTTGACTAATAAATCAAATATATCAATTTTTTTGGCACCAACATCTAACGTCATTTGGTTTTAATCACATTTTTTGGGTATATTTCAAACCTTTCTAGGTCTGATCTATTTTATTCACAGAAGCTTGGCTTTATTTGCTCTTCTGGGTTTAAACTGGCTCATAACAGGTTGCCCAGAGAAGATCTAGATGTCCCATCCTTGGAAGTGTCCAAGACCAGGATGGATGGGGCTTGGAGCAACCTGGGATAGTGGAAGGTGTCTCTGCCCATGTCAGGGGGGCTGGAATTAGATGATCTTTAGGGTGCCTTCAAACCCAGCCATCTCATGACTTTATATTCAAACTATCCTTGCCTCCAGCATTTTACTACTGGGAAATGCTGACTATTGAAGAAAAGGAAGAAAATGTCCTTGTAGATGAAGCCAATACACTGTGCCACTTTCAGCTGTGGCATTTGATGAAAACTCTTGGCTTTAACACTTATCATGGATTCAGATTACCTGTCCTGACTTAGGTCTAGGGTTTTTTCTCCCAGGTCTGGCTAAGGTAGGAATGTGTCACTTGGTTTCTAAGAAGGTGGAAATGCTAGAGATAGAAACTACCAACCCACACCACCCCAGTCTATACTGAGTTAATCTTTCCCTTCTACCTTCTAGTCAAGGTTGAGAAGAAAGGAAAAAACCTTCTACTTTAATATAGATTTTGCTCCTACAATAATGGTCTTGTGTCACAATAGACCCCAATTTCACTTTGGAAATTCAGGTGATATGAATGAACTTGGTATTTCCAAAGAGAGCAACCAACACCTGCAACATTCAAACTTAGGTTTGAACAAAAGGAGAACATATGTTGTGTCATGGTCCTTCTCTCCACAAAAGCCAGCAGCTCATTTTTCATGGAAGAAGAGTATACTCCATCCTCTGGTGCCCTATGCTGCCCAGTGGATTGGGAGCAATAGCTTTGATTTGTTTCACTGTTGTAGTGTCTGATGAGTGTTACCAGCTGCATTTTGAATAGTTGGATGCAGAGGCAAACTGCAAGATGCTGACATCTGTGGAGTTTTAGGACAGAGGTTTGCTGTGTTCTACACAGAAATAAGAGGGGAAAAGTCCAACTCACAACCTGAGTGACTTTGATCTCAAACTATGAGTTATGCCTCTTGATGGATCATATTTAGTGAGCACAACAATTGATGTGCTTTTCTTTTGTTATTTCTACTTCATAAATGGTAACAAATTCCATTTATAAAAAGGAAGCTGCTAAGACAGTTGATGTAATTTTACCAAGAGATAAAAGGAGACAAGAAGCAGAGATGAAGCAGGAAGACAATGTCCCTCAATTCTAGATTCAAGTTGCCATTGTGAAACACTGCACAGTAGAAGTGATCCCAGTTTGTCTGTTAGTCTGTCTCTGTGCTGTGCATGGGCTCTGAATAACATGGTACAGGTTGTGCATTTCACAATTATTCTGATAGCAACTCATTGAATTTATATTACTGTAAACAAAAGGAATATTTGACTGATGGGTTGAAATAATCCATATTTTTTTGCAAGAGCCTGTGGGATGCTATAGGACAAACGGATGAGTGGTAGTGTAAGAGTCAACACCATTGAGACAGGACTCAGCTGAATACAGATGTGGTAACAAAGAAAGGGGAGATAGGGCAACAATTAACAGAGTCTGATTCTCTTCTCCTTGGCTCTGATTTCATGCTCACAACACACTTCATAATGCTAATACAATTTTCCCTATTTTTTCCTTCCAGAAATGTCTTCAGAAAAGCCTTTTCTACTCATATTGTAAATTTACCTGTCCAGAAGGTGTGGTCACCAAGGAAGAACCCTCTTGCAACTATAAAACATGCAGCTAGAGGATGTGGATGCTAATAGCTTCTGGCTCATTAGCACAAGAGCAAGTATCTGTGGGAGCTAATTGCTGTAAGGGTAATAACGTAAGAAACAGCCAAAACATCGATCTCTGTGTGAAGGTTAATCCCCAGGTGCTAAATCATTTAAATTAATCACCCAGAGCTGCAGGCAATGATTAGTGTCTGCTCCCCCCAAGGGAGAGGGATGGAGAGAGAGAGGGAGGAATCCAGAACACAAATCACAAAGTGTTTGCTGTCCTTTAGACATTCTCCATCTCCTTGCAACAGCCTGAAGGCCAAAAGGGCTTTGCCAGACTTGGTATTGTCAGGGGCCCTAATGCAAACAAGTCCATCAAGTCTGGCAGATCTGCTAACAAGAACAAGAGGTGACCAGGTGCTGTTTAAGTGAAAGAGGGAGCTCTGGGAGGCCCCTTGGGCAGTGGCACCTCAAACAGAATTGATTGCACTTGGATGATTTCAATATGATTTTGGTCTGCCTTTGATCATTTAAATCCATCCCATGGTGATAGCGGGAGCAAGGGTCTCTCAACTGAGTGACCACGTAGGTTCCTTTAGCAGATGAATTTTCAAATTTGCCATTTCTTCCCTGTGCTTCATTAGATAACCTGACATGGTCCAGAGCTGAATGAGATGTAGAGACAGAAGGATTCAGTCATCTTGTTGTAAAAAAACCCATAATATTTTGCATATCTGGCCTCTAGTGGAACATGAAGGAAGCGATGATCTGGAGATGTTCCTGAGCTCCCTCCAGATGACCCACAGCCAGAGAGACAGCACAAGGCTTCACATCCACCACGAGGTCAGGGTCCTACTGAGCTGTTGTGCAGCAGCTGAGCTGTAAAACTGGGACTCAGCCTCTCCTCAGCCCATGGCCATGCTGTGTGGAGTGTCCAGTCAATTCTGATGGAGTGTGGGTTTCTGGGCAAATACACAGAGAAATACACTACCTCAGATTTACTGGGGAGCTACATGGCCTACTCTACTCCAGCTAATCCTCTGTAGGAAATTGGTGCACAAGAAATTGTATTCCTTCAAAGACCTTTTCAGAGGGTCCATCCTTGCACAGGTTGAACACCCAAAGACAGTTTAGCCAACCCAGCAGGGTCCTAGCAGGGAGATGTGAGGAGTGAAGGGTGACCAAAAGGGCTTGTGAAGGACTGACCTCAGCCCCATTCCTCTTCTCAGGAGCTGGGAATGAAGAGGTGAAGGCAGGACTGGGAAAGGTATGGGGGGAAGGTGATGTTTCAGTTTGTTTCTTATAATCAAAATTTACTTTAATTTGCAATAAATTTGTTACCTTGGTTTGAGTCTACTTTTCCCATAGCAGTAAAAGATAAGTGACCTCCCTGTCTTTATCTCAGTCCACAATATTTCTGCTCCTTGGTTTTGGCTTTCTTCTTTTTCTCCTCATTGTGTCATGTTGAGAAGTGCCAGAGCAGCTGAGTGGGGTTTGTCTCTTAGCCAGGGTTAACCCACCACAGCACCCATGTGGGAACAGCTGTAAACAGCTTGGTCTGACTTTAGTGTTGCCCCAATTTTAAGCAGGAGTCTGGGCTAGAAACCTCCTGAAGTACATTCCAGCCTGAACAAGACTGACTGTGTTTGAATCAGGGTAACACAAAGCAGACACCTGCAATCAAGATTGACCCCACAGATATAATAGCAGTGACTTAAATATAGTCTCAGTATCAACACTTCCCCAGACACAATGGATCTGTCTCTCCAAATGGACACAGTGAAAGATTTGACCTGGTGTCTGTGAATGAGGAGGAAGCTTAAACAAAGCATAATCTAAGCACACTTAAAATAAATCTTGTGTAAATCTTGGTCATTTATGGACATTTTCATAGCACCCTGCACTTACCTAGTAATGATCAATCACACCCATATTCCAGTGGGCCCAAAGCATTGCACATGCAGCAGCTTCAGTGCCTTACAGAGAGAGCTGTGCAGGCTCAGGTAGGGAGGCATTAATCATTGAGGACATCCAGGTGATGGATGGCTGAGTGAGCAGGGCACAGCAGCCTTTCCTCCCCAGACAAGCCTGTGATAAGCAGGAGCCAGGGTTGTAAGGACATGATTATTGGTGTAGCTGTCTGATTACCAGAGAAACAGCAACAGAAGACACAGTCTGGTTGCAACTGCTTCCTTTTCCCTGAAACAGCTCTGGGAGAGGCAAAGCCAGGCAGGAGATGGATGGCCTGCAGAGGCTGCAGCCCCGTGAGCTGCCTGTGAAGCAGAGTTATGTGCACAGCGCCAGACCTCGGGGGCTGTGCTGCTCCCTCTGCCCACAGAGGAATGGTGACCCTATACCTAAAGAAAAGTTGTAAGTCAGCCTCTCCTGGCCAACCTGAGCCCGTGGAAATTCATAAGGACATATGAGCTTTATATTTTTAACCATTTATATAACTTTATATTTTTATATCTTTAACCACTGATTGGGGACAGGGCTGCTGAGATTAGGGCCAGAGAAACAACTGCACTCATCAGCATTGCCACATTTTTCTCTCCCCTGGAAAGCTGTCAGAAGTTCAGTAGTGTGTCAGGATTATCCCCAGTGAAAGGAAATTTCCTTGTGATTCCAGTGCAAAGAGCAAAACCTCACCTCAGACAGACAGGTTGTTGACATGCAAGTGTCTGGGTCATAGAACCAACATGCAACTAACATGCAAAATTATGAAAAAAGTTTTCTTCAGCAGAAATCTCAATACAAGGAGAGAGATCAAGAATGTGAAAAGAGATGATCTTCCTTCTGTCCACCTCCTAACATGGACTCAAGTTCTCGGCTGAGCACTAACACAAAGGGAATCTGAGATCCTGTACAGATCTCGGCAGGAAGAAATGGTGCCTTACACAGACTCACCATCTTATCCAGCCAGCTGAATTAGATGTTACAGCTTCTTATCTCCATTGACTGTATCAAGAACCATACTCTGGTACCCCTTATTAGAAGGCAGTGTGAATAAATCACAATCGCAAGAGCTGAGAGCCTCACGCTGCTGCAAGCAGAACTCTCAGCCCTCCAGTTCAGTGTTGTTTGTTTCAAATGATCTGCAGAAAAAATGACCATAGAGGGGAAAATCATACTGGTGTATTTGTGAAGACTCCTCTACATAGTCCTACCATACATAAAAAATTACCTTTCCCCAAAAATAGCTGGGAGGTTGTGTGACTTACAGAACCTAAATTCTGTTCCAGCAGCTGGTTTCACAGTTCTGCTTGTCTCCAGTACATGTTGCCTTCCATTTGGGTTCAGTCTGTTCTTTATCTGTTCCATCCCTGGCTGAAGGACAAGGATGTTCCTTATCACCTTAACTTCTAGACAGGAAGTTTTTCAAAAACTCATCACCACCTCTAGGGATACTTCTGAGGGGATTAGACCGTGGCAGTGATTTATTGCTCTAGAAGAAAGAAAAGAAATATTTGCATTCAATTTTCAATAAGCAGATGGCACACGGCTTTTTTTATACTGCAGTAAATTTTGAAGTCCCTGCTGAAAAATAAGAAAAGTGAGTATATTCGCTTTTATTTCAAACTTCCCCTGTTTCCATGGCAATATCCCAGTGAGGTACCAAGAGTTGATGCTGGGATATGAGGTATTTAACAGCTCTTTCTCTCTGCATCATGAAAGGCAATGCTGAGATCCATGCGTAAAGAAAAGCGAGCTGGGAATGACGTGGGGACATGGCAGAATTATTGCACAGAGGAGGAGAAAATTCCAACACCCTGTGAATCCACAGAGGGAAAAGGTAGATTTGTCCCTTTGTTTTAGCCCAGGGCAATTCAAATGATTTTCAGTAGAGCTGTACCAGCACTAAAAAGATGGAATTCCCACGTGGAATGGGTGGTTGGATGGAGCCAGACTCCAGCTGGAGCTGTGCAGCAGAAGGATGAGCAGCAACAGACATGAAGAGCAGAAAGTGAAATCCAGAGAAAAAGGCATCACAAGGAGAATGGCCAAGTCCTGGAACAGGTTGCCTCAGTGCTAACCTTGAAATAATCAAAGTCTGACAGGAAAAGCTCTTCAGCAGCTTGATCTAATTTTGAAGTTGACTCTGCTTTATTCAGAGGTTAGATGATCAAGTTCCATTTCAACTCAAAATTGTTCCATTATTTTATGTATCCCTGTCATGGGCACTTCAAGAAGCTTCCTTTTTCCTTTCACACTGTTTATTTTGCCTAGTCTATAGGAAAGGAAAATTAAATGTTCCTACTTCTGTTGCATCCTTTTGCAGATCATTCTGTTTCACAGATTTTGTTTATAATGAATAGGAAAGCCAAATTTCTCCACTGCTCCCTTCTCCTCAGATTTAACGTTGCCCTTGGCTGACACATCACAATGCACCTGACTAAGCTCTGTATTTACTGTTTGCTTCAGTAATTGGAGGCCTTTGATACCACAACAACCAGAAATGTGTCACCTCTTCAGATAAAATGTGTCACCCAAGCATCATTAGCCAGTTGAGCAATATAGCAGGATCGTATGATAATTCACTCTGGAAGGGACCGTAGGAGATCATCCAGTCCAGCCTTGTGCCTGGAACAGGACATGGTGAAAGCTGATTTATACAGACTCACTGATTCAGGGAAGGATTTATAATAGAATCAACAAATCAGAGGATCAGAGTTATAACAGGCATTGGATTGTTTTCTCTAATAACACTGAAAATATATGCAGTGATCTTTTGGTGGTGGTGGTAGTAGTGGTATGCGTTGAAGTCCTAAGCCTTTAGATAGAAAAATATTCCCTTCTTATAATCTAGGTGGGGAAATAAACAAAATGAACATTAAAAGAAGTATATTGGAATAATAATTTTACAAAATCACAAATTACAAGACATTTCTGAAAGATGCATCCCTATTACAGGGATGGGAAGCATTCACACTGCTCTCAATCCCAGGCCAGTTCCTTATAGCTAAGATCACTCTTCTCTCTAATGATAATTTTTCTTCTCTGAGGGGCAAGTTTGCCCCAGAAGCCTTCACAAAAGCTTAGGATCCTTCTGTGGGGAAGGTGATAAGAAGAGGAGTTTGTCTGTGACTTGGGAAAGAAATTGAGATCTCTTTTTAACTTGTTGCAGGTGGGAAATGTGAAGGTTATTCTTTAAGTGGGTTACTCAAACGCATAAATACATTTTTTTTCCCAACTTTCAAGTTGGGCCAAGATTTCTAGGGGCCAAGTATAGTAGGAGTCTTAGTAAAATATCTGTATTGTATTTGAATATCTGTAAGAAAAAGAAAAGGGGGAAATATAGTAGGAGTCTTAGTAAAATATCTGTATTGTATTTGAATATCTGTACATAGGTCTTGCCCTGATAAGCCATGGTTGTTTTTGATGGGCTGCAGTTGTGATGTCCTTAACTGGGCTGCAGCTGTAGCCAGTGAAGATAACTGTGATAAAAGGGGGTGGGCTTGGCCAGTCAGGGAGAGCCTGGAAGGAGCCCTGACTAAGAAGTGGTGACAAGCAGGAGGAGCCTGTGCTGTGAAGAACTGCCCCCAAGAAGTATTGCCGAGAAGGTACGAGACTTTAGAAATATGCGACAGCGCAGTACGGGACTCTAGAAAATATGAAATACAACGAGATAACAACAGCCAAGACTTCAGTAACACTGTCCCAGCTGTTAATGTGGGGGTGAATGAATGAATGAATGAAAATCTCCACAACTCTGTCCTCACACTAGGGTCCTTGGATCAGCCCTTACAAGTTCACCTACAGTGATAGTCCACCTTTTGTAATAACTCTGAACTGGCCACCAAGAGGAAAAAGAGCTAAATTTCTCAATTCTACAAGTCAAAGTCTCTCCTGCTATGGGTCCCAAGAAGTCTGGTGCATTCCTTTTGTTCTTGTTCTTACTGTACTCAATTTATCACTTTCATGTTTTCATTGCTGTATTCCCATCAGTCCCTCATGGAACAGACACTGCTTTGTGCTTTGAGCAGTGACTCTGATCTCTGAGCTTGTTTCCTTCTTGAGTTACTCCTGGAAGAGGCTGGTTGGGATGCTCCCACCTTCCCTGTGCTTCTACCAAAAGGCTGACATGGGCTGGGAATGTTTTCTTTTGTGAGGGGTTCCTAAAACAAATGATGACATTGATTGTAGTGAGTAGCTTCAGAATAATCTGAGCTCACTTTTCCAGAGAGGGAGGCACCAACTGGACTCTGAGGTCCTGCTAAGCCTTTTAACCCATCACCAAAGGATCCCCATGGGTCTAAAGCTCAGGGAGGGCAATACAACTTCTTGGTCTGCAGAATGATCCATCAGAAAAGTGAAACTGAAACCCACTTGGCCCAGCTCCATCTCGTGATAAAGGAGCTGTTTCCATCTCTAGTGCAAAAGAAAACCACAGCTTTTGAGGTGGGCAGTGATCCTTGCCACTGGCAATGTCTGAGTTCTGCAAATGATTTGGTTGAGACCACTTTAGTTGTTAAGAAGAAATTTAGAAAGGGCCCAAGTTTGCTCTGATTTCAGGAAAGGCATTTGTGGATTCAGCTGCCGTTCACTGTGATCCATCCACATCCAGAGGCTGGGTGTATTTTAGCAAAAAAGACTGGAAGTATCTGGCTAGACAGGTCGTGTTTGAGCACTGACCACCCTCCAGGAGTACCCCAAACACCAGACAGCACCAACTGTTCTGTAACTATTTAGGAAAAGAAATGCTCGCAGCAAACACTTTCTTCTGTAGCAACAGATGGCTTGAAGCTGCCAGGAGTGAGAATTCCTAATGAGGTCCTTCCAGAGGAGCTCCTGCAAAGGGCAGAGGAGGGAGAGAAATGTGTCCTAGATTCAGAAAAGTGCTCATCTGCCCTCATGCTGTCCTCCAGCTGTAAAGGGAGAAGCAGAATCTCACTTCCTCCTTTCAGGGATTAATCTCATTCAGTGAGCCAAGCCAATTAGACAATTACAAAACCAAACAGAGCTTTTTTTAAAAGACATGAGCTGCAGGTTGGCTTGTTTTCAAAGTTCATTGTTGGTATACTTGTGGGGGACTGGAATGGAGCTTTCATATTTGCAGAAGCAATGATGTGTGAGTGGAGGGCTGTGCAGAGAGTGTGAGGCACAGAGACCCCTTTGCCATCTCTGCTGAAATCTCAGAATTTCAATATTAATAATATTAACACACACAGAGGCTGAAATAAAATGTATTCACCAGGGCTTTGATATTTAAATATGGTCTTTTCAGTGAGCAGTGGAGGATAATGAGATATGACAGGGAGAGCAGTTCTCAGAACCACAACTAATAAGGAATTTAGACCCCTGAAGTTACTTGTGGGATATTTAATTTTCACTCTTCTGGCTCTAAGAGTGCAACTGAGAAGTCCTGCTTGAGATATACAGGTGTCCTACATTATGTACATGAAATTGTGAGTTAAATTTGAGAGAACAGAGGGTTCTGTTGCCTTTTAGAGTGACCTCAGCAGGCTGAAGAAATGGGCTGACAGATCATGAATTTCAACCAAGTTCTACTTCTCAGGAGTGAGTAGCTGGAAAGCAGTTTTGCAGAATAAACCACAGAGGTCCTGGTGCAGAAGTTGCACAGGAGCTGGGAAAGTGCCCTTACAGCAAAAAGAAAAGGCCAACAGCCCCCAGAGTACTGTCAGCAGATCAAGGGAGGTTGTTCTTCACCTCCATCCAGCACTGGTGGAACCCCAGGAGTGCTGTGTCACTGCTGGGCTCCTCAGCTGAGCAGAGACATGGAAATGCTGGAGTGAGTCCAGTGAAAGGCCACAGTGATGGGTCAGGTGTTGGAGCACCTGACATATGAGCAGAAACTGAGACACATTCATCCTTGGGAAGAGAAGGTTCAGGGGAATCTTGCCCATGAGTATAAATGTTTGATGAGATGAAGTAAAAAAGATGGAAGCATCTTGCAGTTTCCAAGATGTCCTCAGTGGTGTCTAGTGACAGGACAAATGGAAATGACAGAAACTGAAATAGAGGAAATTCCATTTAAATGTAAGATAAAAGATTTATTTTGGAAGAAGGGAAGATGAGGGAGCAAGGCTCTGGAACAGGTCACCCAGTGAGTCTGTGGAGTCTTCATCCTTGGAGGTATTCAAACTCTGAAGGGACATGGCCCTGAGTAAAGTCCTTTAGCATCATGATGCACAATCTTATAGACTTAGAGAAATGAGCTTTTGAAAATGCATATGGACAATAAAGTCCAAGATTTTAGAGAATAAATACACTTTGAAGGTGGTGAGATATAAGCTGTCCATTTGCAAATACATGCCAAGAAGGAGTAATGCTCACACAGAGACAGTAATGGGCTACCTGCACTCAATGTTCAATGTCTGTCCAGTGAGAGTCCTGGTCAGAGTTCCTCTGCAGACACAGAATTTTCTGATGGCATTCTCATATTTGTCATAAAGAATGTGCCTAGCTGGGCTACCATGTGGTTGGGAGGTGGACAGAGTGGGACTGGAATGGTTCTGCTGATTTCCCTCAAAACTAGAATTCACGGATCATTTAATCACAAATTCCCTAATAGCTCACTGCAGTCTTGATCAGAATGCAACCCTAGGCCACACACATCAGTAACATTTATTTAGCTGGATAAAATGTGGATATCAATTTACATGGCCCTGTGGGGTCTGGAGAGGAATGATGAGGCTTCACTCTGGCCCTTGAGTATAGCTGTTGTGAGGGGGAGATCATTTTCTTTTACAGTGAGTTAATAATTTATCCCCTGACCAGAGAAATATTCATTAAATAACTGTGTTGTCCATCTGGGCAAACAGAAATCACACCAGGCTATATTCAAAAGACATCAGTCTGTCAAATGCTAGTGGGGCCAGGCCAGGGTGTGGGGATGGGATGCTGCAACACTCCTCTTGATTGAGTAAGAAATTGTTGGATCTGAAGGATCTGGAAATTTAAATTATGAAAGAGCAAAGGGATCTATGCATGGGCTGCCTTTTGTGAGGCAGCCAGATGGTGAATGGGTTGTGCAAGTCCTTGAATAAGAAGCCTGAGAAGCATCTTTCAGCTTATTAGCTGAATCACAGAGTGTGAAAGAAACTTTGAAACCTGCTAGACTAGAAAGTAGCATATTTATAGAAATGTCTCTGTGAACTGCATTATCTATTCCTGCACTGCACTCTATGTCTGGCATTACTACTATTTGTTCTTACCTTAGTGCAGCTTGAAATGAAGAGATTTAGAGATAATGGGCTAATACCAAGACTTCCCATCCTTTTGTCATGCCAGGCCTTAAAATGAAGATACTGAGATGATCGAACAGTACTCAATTCATGGAAAATCCCAAGAAAATGGGAATGTAGCCACCCTCACCTGCCACGGGCTGCCTGGCAGCATTGTACATGGGAGAAAGGAGAATCTCCTCATGGCCGCCAGTGAGGCAGAAGGTCTTGGATGTGCAGCAGACCCAGGACTTTGTGTTGGGACCACTAAGTCTGCAAGGGCTCTAAGGTAACACATGGAAAACAGCTGATACAGCAGGGAGAGATTCATTCCACTAAAACAGTGTCCTGAGAAGAACATGGTCCTCTCCTGGGAAGAGTAGCTTGGCCCAGAGCCCAAGGAGCAGGAGCAGCCCATGAATGGTCTGGGTTTAGGGAGGTTGCAGTTCATTTATTTCAATTTGCCTGAGAAAAAATGTCAGTGAGTGCAGCACCTGCCACAGAGAGAGTCCTGCTTTTCCATGAGGCAGTTCTGGAGCTGATGCTGTTCCCACTAAAACAAAAGTAGTTGGATCTATCAGGCCTGATTATGGATGCTGTGAGACTTTCAGCTCTTTCCCTGAGTGTCTCTGTACATTTCTTGGTGCCAAGGCTAAGAAGGTTAAGGATAGTGTGAGAAACAGCTACATCCTTACTCAGTCAAAGCCAATTCAGTGAGAAACAGATCAGTGCTGTGCAGAGGATTAGTCCTAGCAAAGGTCCACAGCATAGAGAACAGAGAAACCAGCTCCCGTGGACATCAGGAGATGTGCAGATAACTGTCCCTGGAGTGACCCAAATGTGCTGGCACAGAGGATAATTCCCTTGAGCAGCATTCCCCAGGGAAATGGGGCAATGGGGAGGTCATGAGCTGGCTCCATGTCTGTGTCCCCACACAGGGCAGGCAGGGTGGGGCTCAGCCCACAGGGTGATGCTCGAGGTTTGTGCTGCTCGGAGTGACCCCGAGATTTGTTACAAAGTCTCTTTTCCCAGCCCAGCACTCGAAGAAGGAGTCAGAACTCTGCAGTTCTCGTTCTCAAGGTTGTTTATTATTTCTTATCTATAAAATTCTGTCTCTGGCCTGCAGAGGTCTGTTCAGCAGGTCAGACAGGCACACTGCCTGCCCTTAGGGCAGTGTTATCTTTTTATACTAAAAACTACGTGTACATTATTTACAATAATTTCCCAATACTTATCACCTATGTTAGACAGTGAGCTTCTACTCTAAACCAATCTACAAGTGCCAACATCACCCAGAAGATGGAGGCTAAGAAGAAGTAGAAGGAAAAAGACGGACCACACCCAGATTCCTCCATCTTACCTCCTGAACCCCGCTTCTAAAAACCCCAAAATTCTACATTTTCACCCTGTGATAAATTCACTATCATTCTACTTAAACTTTCGTGG
Source organism: Melospiza georgiana (assembly GCF_028018845.1). Taxonomy (NCBI): domain Eukaryota; kingdom Metazoa; phylum Chordata; class Aves; order Passeriformes; family Passerellidae; genus Melospiza; species Melospiza georgiana. The sequence goes on along the minus strand of NC_080430.1, from coordinate 149,794,779 downwards.
CTTTCAGATCCTCATATAAGGTTGGTAATTTTTTCTATGGGTCAAAATCAAAGGCACAGGTGTTTTTGACTCCATGCCAAGGTCTCTGAGACCCCTGTTAGGGTCTCGAGTCCTCCAGGGCAGCCAGAGGAATTTCCTGGGTTCCAACTGGTGATGAGTGGGAGAGGCAGTGGGACGAGGGAGGGATGTACCAGACCCAGAGCTTCCCTTTTCTGGGTGGGGAACAGCTCAGTGCCAGAGCAGCTGGGTGGGCTCTGCTCAGGGAGCTCCTTGGTGATAACCCAGCCTTGCTCTGCCCTGCTGGGATGGAGGGAGAAGGAACAGGGGAGGGGGAGATCCTGCCTTTGTGCAAAGGCTGGATCTATTACTGAAAAGCCTTTATCTTTGCGTGTGGTATCAATTAACACTCACCTGTGCCCTCTAGCAAAACGGTTCCTGCTCTTCTCCCCACATCCCACACCCACCAGCTGCTTTCAAAGTCGCTGCTTTTCCCCCCAAATTGCTGCCATGTGGAGGAGGGGAATCAGCATAACACATGTAACCTTTGTAAATGTTTTAAAACAAGTCTATCTTGTGGCCACATCTTACTGGGCAGGGAGGATTTGGGGGATTGTTGTGTTTCAGCCCAGCAGCAGGTTATAATGACACAGCATCATGAGTGACTGCTTGGGGTGGGGCTCTACTGCTGCCTTCTGCCTCACTCAGGGCTGGAGAATGAGTTTCATGAAGAATTAAGATCTGCTATGGAAGTAGGAAGTATCTGGCCACTGTAGAGAAATATTACTCTGTGGGATTTTTTTTGAGATTTGTGCCTGTAAAAGCAGTTGTGGTGTTTAAAATCAAGACAAATCTAATCCTTTGTGGAAAAAAGGCTACATTAAATAAACTAGTATAAAACTCACAACTGAGGGGATAAATCTCTACCTTACTGGCCTCCCCTGGAATCACATGGGACCCTGGTCCTTTGGTCCTGGAGACAAAAGCCAGAGCCAGATCTCCTGGGGTGCAGGCAATGCTCACACACCCCAGCACTGCTGAACTGAGGGTCTGCATCCACCCCAGCTGCAGATTCCATGCACAGAGGCATTCCTGGGTGTCAGGGAACTTCCCAGTCGCAAATTCTAGGTCTGACATGATTTTTTACATCTCTGCAGGGACTGAGGCCTCCTGATCTGTCCCTATGTTTCCAGTCACCTGTACCCCTGCAAACAGCAGAGGAGATTCAGCAGCTTGTTCCCTGGAGCTGGGGCTGGCTCCAAACCACTGAATGCCCCCTTCTCAATTTTCCCACTTTATTATGTGGTGCAAAGGGGGTTTAGAGAGGTGTTTCACCTTCAATGCTTGTGAAATTACTGAAGCAGATGAGCTTGAGCTGCCTGAGGAGTAAAATGCAACACTCAAGATCATTAAAGCACTTTAAGTTAATAATTCAAGCAGCACTGTAAGCACGGGGGAGTTAAAACCAAGACTCCATAGCCAAACCCAAATTTTGGGTGTCTGTGCGTGTAGAATTCTGGACTATGTTGGATTTTGCTCCCTCAGTGAGTATTTTATGGGTAGGGCTGATTCTTCAGCCTGAAAATTATTTTTTACCCAGCCAGGATTTGGTCTAGTTTGTTAAGTGCACTACAGGTTGTCCAAGAAGTATCATGTGCCTCACCCAGACTTGTGCATTTTTACCTTGTTTATTTCCCTTCTGCAAGATAAATATTCAGCTTTTGCACTAGTAGGTGGATAAATTTTCCCCAAAGAGCCAAACTCAGCTCTGGGAAATGGGCTTGCAGCAGCATCCGTGCATAGGGCTGACAGGGCTGGGGAGGATGGGACCTTTCTGACTGAGTAGGTGTTTGAGTTATTTGGGAATTTGATTCCTTTTCCCTAAGCACTCCCTTCCCTTTCTGTGGAAGTTATTTTTTCACATGCTATTTAAACTGATGCAAAGTGCCTAACATAGATATCAGTATCCAAGCCTGCTGCAAGTATTAATGGATAATTGGAGCAGTAATGCAAGTGAATGGGAGCATCCTCCGGGATGTAATTGACTGATGTCCTCAATTCTGCAGAAATTCAAAGATCACCAGCTGGTCCAAGGTCTACTGGGGAGGAGGAAAACCCACCTACATACACAAACACAGATTCCACCTTGTTTTAGGGCTTCCTGCAGCTTACAGTGACATTTGAATGAAAAATATTATTTCTGAAAATAATAACTTCAGTAGTTAAAAAGAAATATAGGAAGGCAATGCAATAATCCCTGCAGGTGCAGATAACCTTCTGGGACTTACACCTGGGACAGAGAAGGTAAAACATAACTCACAGACAATGGAAAAAGGATGAAAAGAAAAATTCTGAAGAGCTTTCATCAAAGAAAATTGAATTTGGGGGATGAATTTGCCCCATAAATCTAGGAGTAAAAATAGCTGAGGCTGACGGATAGTGGTCTGAAAAATGAGATCAGTCAGAACGGTCACAGCTGTGATGGATAGAGGAGCTGCTTCTTATCAGGTCAGGCCAGTAATGGAAAGGCAATGGGATAATCATCAAATAATTCTTTTTACTACCTATCAGTTACACATAAATGGTTGCCTTACAGAACCAGTTAACTGGTGACAGTAAATCTGAGCAGAGCCTGCACGCTCCAAATGAGGGTCTCCTGGTGCTCCTCCCTTACTCTTGGAGTGCATTTTGTTTTTCCGTCTCTGATGTTGCTGGGTTAGCTCTGACTGAACTGAGTGCTGTTGCTGTTTGACTGTGTCCTGGCACCTGTGAGAAACATGCCAGGGATGCCACAGCAGTTTCCAGCAGACATGCATCACCAGCAGGCCCCCATCCCATTCTCAACTGGCTTTGCCAGTGCAACTAAGCTGAGATCCCTAAAGAGATTTATTTTCAGATAAAAGCTGAAGTCATGGCTCTGCCTACTAAGAATAATGCTCCTTTTACTACTGTCAATGCTCCTTTTACTATTGTTACTACTACTGCCAATACTACCACTACTGCTACAGGTGATACAGCATAACCAGGAGTGCTAGTGGTAATAGCAACAAGGAATAATCATAGTAAAGACATTTCCCACATTCTCCCTGAGCACTAGAACTCTCCTGGCAAGAGTAAAAACAATGGCACTGGCTGCCCAGCACCATCTTTGATGGTGATGAATATCCACCCCCTTTGATGGCTGTGGTTCATCCATGCATGGGTTGCTGAGGGTGTCACTTTGGAGCTTTGCTGTGGGGTTGCCTTTAAAATGAGGTTGAAGAGGGTGGAGAGGGGTGGGTGTGGGAAGATAAATCACCTGGTGGGACAGGTGATGCTGGGGCTGTAAGTAATTGCAATAAAGCATTAGAGTTTGTGATAAAATTGTGACCATAGCCATGTTCACAAAGATGTGGAATATGTCTCTGAAGATCACTTAAAATTTTCAGAGCAGAAATGATGCCCATAAAGGCCATTACTTGGTAGCTCCTTGTGTTTCCAAGTTGAAATATACTCCTGTTTTGTAAAACACTGCCCTTTACAGGATTCTGAGTCACCTCCTGTGCTGAGGCATGGTGCATGCTTAGAACAGCCAGGTCAGGATCTTTTCTGCCCCCTGACACTGATTGTTCTCAGTGTAAAGTAAATAACCCCAGAACTGGGTAGTAATGGTAGCTACTGGTATGGTACAGTCCCAGTTGTTTCTGTTACTTAGGGAATACTCAGAAAATTTTAGGCCAATGAGGTGTTCTTGGTCATGAGAAGGTTCCATCCACCAGTGAAGTTACCAGGGATCTGTGAAGCAAATGGAAACCTGCAGCCAAGTTCTCCTCAGCTGCAGAGTGAAGGTCCTGACTTTCTACTGAAAAGGGGCTGGTTTTTTTTATTGCTTAGTAAATTCTTCAGTGGAGTCCTAACTTTGTGCAGGGTTTTTTTCATGAAAGGGAAATGTTGATTTCTTTGTGTCTCCTCTTTTTGACACACAAAGAAAAATTGCTGGAAGAAAAATACTCACCATTTGCTTCCTAGTGATGTTGTCTTTCTACTCTTCATAAGTCAATCCTCACATTGAGAGTTTCAGCTATTCACAAAGCTTTGCACTATTCTTTCCAAAACACCAGACTACTCAGTGAAGCCTGAGCTATCTCATGAGTTTAATTAGTTATGTGACTTAAAGGAAAACACGGTTGCAGTTTCCCACATGCCATGTCACACTGTGCATCTGTCAAAGAGGCAGTGGGAGTCTTCCAAGAAATGCTTGCCCTATTATTCAGAAAGCCAAGGCCTTTTGTTCCCTTCAATGGCAGCTTGACTTAATAATTAATGCCTAGCACTATGTAAACATGAGCTAATGAACCCTCGCACTACCCTAAGGCTAAGGATTAGCATTTCCCTCACTCTGAGTGGGAGACTGCGCTCAGCAAACCCCTTTGTGTCTTCTTTTCTGCTTATGATGGCCCAGGAAACTTCAGGACTCTGATGTCCCTGTAGAAGAAACTGGCTTTAGGCAATGAGCTGAAACAGGAGGTTTTTTCATTCAGGAGCAATATGAAGAAACACTGAGAACAGTGGATCTGTGCTTCTGGACTCTATGCTTGCTGGTAGACCAGAAGGCCAGAAACCAAAACAGGCAGGAATTCAAACTGCTGTAAGTGGGGTTGGCTAATATAAATTCAGTTTCCATGTCAATATCATTCTTAAGGGACCATGACTCTCATGGCCTCCTTGACCTTTCTGAAAGTTTGATGTCACAGACTGAGATACACAGTGATTAGTCAGGCTTGTCACTCCCTCTCATCTCATAAATCAATAGAGAAATGGAGAATCCTTGAAAAATTCAATAGACAAGAGCAGGTGCCAAAGTGAAATAGGACTCTGGTCAAAGAAAAGAATCCTGGCAGTAATAATAATAATAATAATAATAATAATAATAATAATAATAATAATAATAGTAAACAACTTAGATAATAAGCCCTTGAGCATTTCCTCTTAGGAATGCAAGACAACAGACTACCAGAAGCAAGAGTCTCCTGCTCCATGGAGTTTATAAAGATGCAGATGATGCCAATGATGTTCTTTTTCTCTTCCTCTTTGTAACTACAAAAAGCCCTAAACACTCACCAGTGTTCCTGTGCCATAAGACTTACAAAAATATAATACCATAACCAGACTTCATACCTACTGATAAGGTGAGCAGGACAAATGTGGTTTCAAGCACCCATTCTATAGCCTTGCTTTGGCCTGGCTCTGTGGATGGCTCACCAGCTGAAGCTGATGGACAAATACTGGGTTTTTGGACCATGTCTCTGGAAGAAACTTGTGTTCCCAAGGCACATAGATTAGGTGACACCTGATCAGTGGTTTTCAGTATGTTGGTGATTAAACAATAGTTAAAAGGGCCTGCAAGGATAGAGGGAAATATCTCCTACAGCTTTGTTTCTGTGCCTGATCCCAAGAGTTTTATTTCCCTGGTTCACAGAGCATCCCAGCTGCAGTCTTTGTCTTCAAATCATTGCTGACATCGACATCTCAGAGTTCAAAGCTCTACCCAGCTCTGGTGTCTCTGCAAACAACATTCAGCCATGGGGCTTTTTGAATAGAAAGGATATTGTCACATTCATAAAAACAGGAGGCTTCTCTATTACAGGGGTTTTTGTTCAGTATTTTCTGCATCATGGTGTTCTCATCCATTAATGGGCGTCATGCAGATCCCTGTAAACACATTCCATAGCCTGGAGAAAAGGAGGCTCAGGAGAGACCTTTTCACTCTCTACAACCACTGAAAGGAGGTGGTAGTCATGTGGTGTTGGCCTCTTCTCCCAGAATATTAGTGACAGGACAAGAGGACATGGCCTCAGGCTGCACCAGGAGAGCTTTATGTTGGACATCAGGAAAAATTTCTTTATGGAAAGAGTTGTCAAACATTGGAACAGGCTGCCCAAACAGGGCAGTGGTGAAGTCACCAAGCCTGCAGATGTTCAAGAAATGACTGAATGTGGTACTTAGTGCCATGGTTTAGTTGACAAGGTCTTTTTAAATTTTAATGATTCTGTGATTCTCATTCTAAGAAGAAATTGGTTTAACCAAGTCAATCAAAGCTCTGTCATAGCCAATAACTGGATTCAAATCTCCCAATATCTCCCTGTGTTTGCACATCTGGCTGGACATAAAACTGAACCAGGGTTGTGAGTCTGTGCACCTTCATCCTTCCTTTTCAATGGCATCAGAGGTTTAAATGCTACAGTCAAAACTCTCCTTTCTTATCAGGCTGTGGATGCAAAGCTTGGCAAGGAAGGGCCTACAGGGGAAGGGGAGACCTCTTCTTCAAAGCAGCTTAATCCTGGCAGGGAATTGCTTCTGAGCCCAGGGCTGAATGTCACCCTGCCCTGCCTCAGCACTCTGGTGAGGAGAAACTCGATGGCTTAGCTTCTCCCTGTGCCTGGGGATTCTCCCCAGCGATTGCAGCGGTGACGCAGCAGCTGCTGCTCATCCCTGACTCACTCATCGACGTCTCTGAGAGGAGCAGGGGCAGGAGGGAGACCTGCATTTCTCTCATTAATATTCCAGAATTTCTCTGGAGCTGGTGAGGAATGCCTGGGACCGCCTGCAGAGAGAAATGTTCACCTTTGCTTCCTGTGGGAGGCTGCCTGTGGCATCCCCCACCCCTCTGAGTCAGAGCTGGCAGCTCTTCACTTTATTTGTTCTCCTGGACATAGGCAAATGCTTCATGTGGGAAAATGGGAAATGAAAATATGTTCAAAGGACAGCCACTGGCACAGTGGAGAATGGCACAGCTTTCCACACAGCACAAGGGAAAATAAAACTTAAAAATAGCGGCATTAATAATGTATATGTGTGCCAAAGCAGCATGAGCAACCATGAAGAGCTGCATGTTGCCCAGCTTTCCCCAGTTCTCTGTGGCAATTGCCTTGGGAGGTATAATAGCTCACGTTTGTCTCAAGCTGAATTAAAAAGGGCCTCTTTTGTCAGTTTGTGTGTTACTACAATGTTCCCAGCACCCTGGTTCTGTGCCTGCAAAGCTGCCATGCAGCAGAGCCTCCTGGAGTTCTTATCTTGGTGTCTGACATGGTTTTGCCCTGAACATGTTGTGCCTCTGCAAATTATAATCCGATTTGAAAGTGATGCTTATCTAAAGTGGGCTAAATGACTTACCATTCATAATCCTGGGCTTCAATGAAAGGGAAGGCATCAGATGCACAATATCTTCCTGTCCATAATGTAGTGTTACAGTCTGTCAAGGGCCCTTATTTGGGAGAAGGGATTGAATGCCTTGTGTGTAGCACAGACATCATCGCTTGCACGATTCCCAGGCTTTCAAGTCATTACACTACTGACTGCTCTGCTTCTCAAGCAACTTCTCAGCTTCATTTCTGTGCCTGATCCCAGGAGTTTTATTTCCCTGGTTCACAGAGCATCACAGCTGCAGACTTCGTCATCAAACCATTGCTGACGTCGATTGACATCTCAGAGTTCAGAGCTCTGTCCAGCTCTGGTGTCCCTGCAAACAAAATTCAGCCAAGGGTTTTTTGAATAGAGAGGATATTGTCACATTCATAAAAACAGGAGGCTTCAGGGTTTTTGTTTCAATGTTTTCTGCAAAGTGGTGTTCTCATTCATTAATGGGAATAATTCAGGCATCCACAGGCACACTTTTGTTAGTACAGTGGTCAAGACAGCCTCAGTGTGCTGGTGGTGACCTGCACTGTCTCTTGCTGTCAGCAGGTGGATGATGCAGTGCCTGGGAGGGAATGTGTTGCTGGTGGAGAGTTTCTGACAGCTGAGAAGCAAGACCAGGCTGGATGAGGTTCTAGGCAGCCTCACCTAGTGGAAAGTGTTCCTGCCCATGGCAGGGAGTTTGAATGAGATGATCCTTAAGGTCCCTTCCAACCCAAATCATTCTATGGCTCTGAGTCTATGACCCTTGGTGCTCTACAAGCTCCTGTGGTACAATCCTGGGAACAATCTGGAAGGGCAGCAGATAAATTGTGGCTAAGTCTGTCTACACTGACATGCCCTGACACATGTTTTTCAGCTCTTAAAGGAGTTTCCCCCAGGTCAAGGAAGGGTAAAATCTGTAATGTATACACAGGAAACAATGCTTAGCACTGCAAGGCAGCACCAAATGTATCTGGTTATGAAAAACTTGTGACTATAAAGCAGGGGGAGAGCAACATGAGGCAGGAGGAAAGAGATGAATGACTGAGGCTGCTCTGGAGATTTTGGTTGAATGTGAGTTTTGCTGCACCAAGGAATCCTTGGACTGTGTGAGGCCCTGCAGGAGTTCAGGGCCCCCACATTACTGAGTACAGTCACCCGCAGACTCTGCTGAGCTGAGTTCAGCAGCTGCTTTGGCTTCAGGTTGATGCTGGATTAGCTGCTAAGGACATTGCAATGTTTTGCATAAACAACCTCCTTCTCCAAAGCTGGACAACCTTGAATAACCTTTCCCAAGCTGCTCTCTTTTGAGTCTTTTCATTTTTGCAATCTGAAAAGAAGACAAGTGTTTCTAGTCCTAGGCTGATGCTGTCCAGATGCATAATGGAGACCACGTGCTTTGTTTCTGTTCCTCTGGTTGTAGCCCATAAGATGAATTGAAACAGGTCTCAAAAAAGCTGCATTGAGGAGGAGAAGAACAGAATGATAATTTTTTTTTGCCTCAAGTGCAGTCCTGACATGAATTTGTCTTCCTTTGCTTTGGGCACAGCCCTTGTGGCATTCATGGGGTATTTATACTCCACTGCTTCAGGACATGGGAATGACATATTCTGCTTGTGAGACCAAATTTATTCAAATTATCCACAACTCTATGAATCCCTGCAAGGATAACTTCCCTACCTCCTGCAGATCCCACCTCTGTCTTCTAGTGTTAGTGTTGTGCAAGACATCAGACTCCACCTCTTGCAGAAAGTCTTGACCAATAATAGGTAACAATGGGATGAAATCCCAAATTTTATAGGGCTTAATTTTTATAGCAAGCATAATTGATTCCTCCAAAGATATTTGCTTGACAATGATAACAGAATTTTGGAAATAAATTAGCTGGAGAGTAACTCATTGTTTAAAGGCAGAATGAGGTGAAAATATCAAACCTGAAGTAAAGCTGTATCTGGAGGAAGATTTGGACATTCCATATTACCCAGTAAAGGTTTCATGGAGAATAGCTGTATTATTCATGAATGGCACTTATCCTTCTGGTTTGTTTATGTACAGATTCTTACTGAAATATTGTGAGTTAGAGAGTTATAAAAGACTTTATGGTCTGCACATCCCACTATAAATCCAGGTTGCCTTAGTTACCATCTGGCTAACTGCACAGGTGAGGGGAAAGAGAGAGACTGGTAGGGAAAGAGAGAGATTAGTACTAATGCATTTTTTAAATCTAGAAAGATCTTGTGAATTCTAATGCTGTGATATGACAGAAAGCTTTCAAGGCCTGCATAATACAAGAGGACTATGAAAGCAAGGATTTGGACAAGCAGCTCTTTGACAAGAACACATTGATGGGTCTTTTTGCTAAGATCATGAATTGCCTCATCAAAAGCTTCAGTAGAGCTAATATGCAGTCACTTCTTGAATATTTCCTGTATTTGGGTTGAGGAGGTAGGGAAGGAGGGAGTAACCAGGTGACCAAATTGTAAAGACTGCCATGATCTGGTCCTTGTCTGGTCTAGTTGAGGGTACATGGAGGCACAGGAAGAAAACACATCTTCCCAATGCCTTCAAAAAAAAGGCCTGTCTTCGAGCAAAGCAGGCTGGAAGGGCAGCACTGATGTTCCTGAGAAGTTTTGTCACACAGTGTGAGTCACATATTAGTTGACTTTTCTTAGAGCAAGTCCCAGCTGACAGAATCGACAGCAAAGACTTGACATCCTCAGCCTTCAACTGAAAAGGCAAAAGAGGAGATGAAACCAAATACTCCTATCACATGCTGTTGTGAAGGAAATGGAGGTCCTTTCCTGTGGGAAGAGGGGCCAGCACTTCATAAAAGCTGTTATTAAAAGCCAAGCTCATAATCTTGTGAGAACAGAGTAATTTCTTTGTGAGCAGCAGCACTGCTAGAAGGGAAGGGCAGATGTCTGAGTCCTAGTGCTTTCCTCATTCCACTGCCCTATGCATTCAAAGCAAACCAAATTTGCTGATGTTTTGTTTTCTTTTTTGGGGACTTTTTTGTTTATTTATTGGGTTTTGTTTTTTTTTTTTTTTTTTTTTTTTGGGTTTTGGTTTTTTTCCTTTCTTTTTTTTTTTCATAAGGCAAAATGCACATATGCTGCAAGAAATTTGTAAACAAAACCAGAAGTATCTGCCCGTGGCTGTTCTTCCCACACAATTTGGAACAGTATTCATGCCTCATTAGGCCCATGGCTTGCCTTTTTGGTTGACTTCTAATGAGTAATATCATCACACAGATTGAGAGCTGAGTATTGACTTTTGAGGGACTCAAAGCCTCCAGGGATGCCAAATACAGATGTTTGGAGTCACTCTTCTCTAAAAGACACCCTGGGGATCTTGGATATTAGTGATGGTAGCTTCTGTGTCCTGACATAGTTTCTCGAAATTAGAATGAGGAAAACAGGTAGAAATTGTATCACCTTTTTTCAATTTTTAGTCTGAATTTATACTGAAATGAGTAGGAAAGATGGCTGTGTGGGCACACTGACTGCCAGTCAGTATCCCCCAACCCCTTTAAATTTTAACCTGATGGCCAAATTCACTTCCTTCATTTGCACTGGTGTGGCCTCACCTCGAGTCCTGTGTGCAAATTTTGGGCACCACAATATAAAAAAGAAATTAAACTGTTAGAGAGTGTCCAAAGGAGAACAATCAGGATGGTGGAGGGTCTGGAAGAGAAGCCATATGGGGAGTGGTTGGGTTTCCTTGGTCTGTTCAGCCTGGAGAAGAGGAGACTGAGGGGAGACCCCATTATGGTCTTCAGCATCCTCTCAAGGGGATGTGAAGGGGCAGGGACTGATTATCTCACTCTCTTGACCAGGGACAAGACTGGAGGGAACAGCATGAAGCTGAGGCAGGGGAGTTTATGTTGGATGGCAGGAAAATTTTCACCCAGAGGGTTGGGCACTGAAAAAAAGTCCCCAGAGAAGTGCCAGCCCCAAGCCTGGCAGATTTGAGAAGTGTTGGGACAATGCTCTTAGGCACATGGTGTGACCCCCAGGCTGTCCTGCATAGGGCCAGGAGTTGGACTTGATGATCCTGGTGGGCCCCTTCCAGCTCAGCATATTCTGTGATTCCATGGCTCTCAGATTCTTCTTCTATCTGCTGCTGCTTGCTGAACATGAAGCCAAACGGTGTGGGACACTCCTTTGGTCAGCTGCTGTCCATTATCCTGGCCAAAATATCTCTGTGTTCTTGACACCATTTTCATCATAAATATTGTCACCATTTTCACCCCATGAGGTATTATGAAGAAAATTAACTCTATCCTAGCCCAAGTCAACGTAATCATTAAGGAACTTGAATTTTGTGTGTTGACTAAAAAATGCCCCAGATCTCTTTCTATACTGGCAGTCATAGTAGTGATAAGTAAGTAAGAAAAGCAAGAATGTTAAGTTGATGTGTTCAAAGGAAGGAAGGAAGGAGGAACTTCCATTCAGATCACAAAAGAAGGTGAAAGGAAGACTTTGGCACACACTTGCTCTTCCTGCTGTAGCTCTGACTACTTGGTGATATTGGTTTTCAACATAATGCTCTTTCACAAAACCTGTACTTGGTCAAGCATGTGCTTCTTGGGATAATAAGAGTAAACCAGTTCTTCTGGCTTATTGAAATGCATATTGAAGGCAGAGTTATTGAGCTTCACCCACAGACAGAACACTTGAACAGCAATCTTTATTCTCCATTCTGGCATTGGCAATGTGGTTCCTCAGGGCTTCTTTTCACCCTTCTTCATGGTGAGAGCAATCATAACTTACCCATCTCAGGTCTTGAGATTTCAAAGTGTAACTAAGAAATCTTTATTCTCACTGGTCACTGAACTAGGTGGGATCATATATTGGATTGAATTACAGAGTGGAGTACAAAATAGCACTCATCACTTTCTCCATGGTTCTCAGTTTCCTTTTTAGACTTGATGTCCGGAATATACTGGACAGATAATTTTTTGCATAATTTTTAAGACCATCAGAATTACTTTTTAGATAAGTAATTCTGATGGTCTTTAAAAATAGCTCAGGTAAAAAACTCCCCATCTACACAACTAATACACTTACAACCACCACATCTTGAAGTTCTCTGGTTTTTTTAAGGGTCCCTATTTCAGCATTTGAAGCTTAGTGAAGCAATAAATATGGCAACACTGCCTTTTCTGTTGAGATGAGGAGCTCAGGACTGGCTAGTGTTAATTTACTCCTTGAGGTGGTTTGAATTTTGAGAAAAAATGTTGTTTTGCTGTTTCTGTTTCAGTTTGCTGTCTGAGCATTTTTTTTAATGCCTGCTGCCTCTGCTCAGCAGTATAAAAGCATGATTGCTTTTTATTGCCATTCTCTCCCAGCACAAGATTGTGTCTGTGTTTCTTACAGGCTTGTCAATCTGAAAACCTCATTTGTAATTTGCCAGAAGACCTCAGGACATATTTCTTGCAGTAGTCCACCCTCTGTCTCACAGGAGAAGGGAGAGATTCACCTTTGGCTGTGTGGGATGGCAGAGAACCAGCCTGCATCCTCCTGGGAGGGTTCTGCAGGGGCTGGTGATGATGTGGTGGGTGGGCTGCATCTTTTCCCTTCTGTCCCATTTTCAGTGGGACTATGACAGCAAGCTGCAGGATCCCAGGGCAATCCTATGGCTCAGGGAATTGTATTTGCTGTTCTGGGGACTGTGGCACTGCCTGAAATCAATCCTCTGCTCTACCCAGTGCTTTTCCCTTCTCCTTCCTTACAGTCCTCTGGCACCTCATCACATTTCCACCCCTATCTGGGTTCTGGGCCCTTCTGCTCCTCTGGGCTGCCTGGATGCCAACCTATTTTCAGTCCCATAATTGTCCCCACCAGCCAAAAGAAGCAACGTCAGGAAAAATTTGGCTCAAAACTTGGGATGGAGTGTCCTTGCTAGACTAAAAGTTCTACCAAAGACTTTGTGCAAATACTCTGCTGAAACTGCAGCTCACCAGGCACAAGGAGAGTGGACAGGACACTGCTGGCAAGTGAAGCTTGGAGGTGAGCATGAGGGTGCTAGAGAATTGCCATGAAAACAGTGAAATAATTGAAGTCTATGGAAGATTTACTTCCCTAGATTTACTTTAAAATATTTAATATCTGCTTCTTCCCTTTGTGTTATTCCTTCAAACAGCAGAAGCAATTTTGCTGAAATTTCTTAAGGACTCCGCTTTTTCCACAATCAGAACATACATTTAAGGGAAAATGTTTAAATGATCCAAGCTTGCTGTTTGCAAATAACAGGGTGTGATAAGAGACTTTCTGTTGATTTCAGTGGAAGTTGAGGACAAAGAGAGAAGGCTGAGGCAGAAACACCAGGGACAAAGAGATCAGTCAAAATGTGTAAGATCAGTGAACACTGTCCTGTCCTGCCTCCATGGCTCACTTTTCCTTGCTTTCCTCCAAAAAACAGAAGGTGCCATTTTCTGCTCTGCAAGTACAGCCTGTGTCTCACTGAAGATGTTGAGATGGGAAGGGAAGGTTTGTAGAGGAGCTGAGAAATGAAGGGAAAATTCTGCTCATTATTAATTTCCATGCTTGAAACTTGAACTCCAAGGTTCAAATGTCATTTAAAAGATTGTGATTAAATCTTGGGGTGTTTCTTAAGGGATTTCTGCTTACAGACATGAGTAAGGGTGCCACGCAACACTTGCAAAAGGACCAAAGAAGGATGGGTGCCTAATCCTTTACAATTCTCTTTTTAGGTTCTTTTGGAGATCTTACTGAGTACCTATCCCACATTTAATATGCCTTTGTAGACCTTATGCAATCCTGTATTCACCAAATTCCTTTGCTTGGTTGCAAAGCAGGCAGTTATTTTCAGCAATAAGCAATGAGAACAGCAGATGCTTTTGATCAATATTTCCCCAGAAGAATTTTCATTTTATAAACTGCTTTATCATCCCATTAATGCCAGCAGACCTTTAGGGAAAGCAGAGCACAAGGGCACTGCTAATACTGAGCATTCCCTGTGTGTGTTCTGTTTTGGGGTCAGTGAGGTATGAGCTGTCTCTCACTTCATCCAACACAATTCCAAGCTGGTACCCAGCCACTGAAGCCTCTTTCCATAACATCTTCTCATCATGCCACTTATAGTCCTCACTACCTTTAAAAAATGTGCACTTCAGAACTCATCTGTTCTCTACTTTTGAGAAGTCTGAGTCCAGAAATCATGTAGGTACATCCTTTTTTTTTCCCCCTTCCAGATGCATTATTTGAAATAACAGAATATTTTTTTTCCTGAAGCTTCAAATGTATCTCTACATCTGTATATCTATATATTTATATCTTTCCTCATTCTGTGAGCTATTTCTGGATGCTTCTGCTGAGTACCATGAACTATTGCCTGTGAACAGGTAGATATATATATTGCCTTTCCTTGTTCCTCATCTTCTACTGCAGCTGTAAAGAAGAATGTGGCTTGAAATAAATCTGAGTTACTCATATTATGATTACTTGGTAGAGCCAATCAGTTTTCAAAAAAAGTTTTGAATCATTTTATTCAAGAAAGTAACTCTCTAGACAGAGGACTAAGTGAAGAGAAGTCAGATTTATTATTGGTTTTATCTGTATCTCTTTATGGAGCTGCCTGAATCTCAGACACTGCAAAAAACCCCAAAGCAAACCCAAGCAAAATAATTGAAAACAACTCAGAAAAAAGGTCTTGAGAAGCTATCATCTTTGAAGAAAATAAAGGCTAATAGATGCTTCTTTAGCTTAATGATTCTCAAGCTTTAAGTTACAAGTAAAGAACCTGGTTCCTCTTGGTCTCTATGAAATTTGTAGAGACCTTCAGTGATCAAAGTCTACGTTGGTTTTGCATTTTTATTGCAGTTTTTTTTCCTCTTTACCTCCCTCAAAGCTTCTTCCTCTTCCACACCCATGTAACATCTGTGACACTTAATTGGGAAGATCGGCTGAAACCTCATTATTCTGCTCTGTGCTGTTTTGGAGTTAGTTTTCTCCAGAGTAGCTGGTTTGGTGTCACATTTTTGATTTGTGATGACAAGAGTTACACAGTAATGTACAAGATATGGAACTTCCAGGACAGATTACCCAACTATCACTCTCTACAACCATCTGAAAGGGGCAGGGGTGGGATCTTTACCAGGCAGCAAGTGAGAGAATGAGGAGATGGCCTCAAACTGCATCAGAAGAGGTTCAGGTTGGACAGGAAATTTTTTTTTCACTGGAAGGGTGGTCAGACATTGGAATGGGTTGCCCAGGGAGGTGATGGAGTCACTGTCCCTGGAGGTGTGTAAAGAAAGACTGGATGTGGCACTCGATTCTCTGGTCTGGTTAATGAGGTGGTGTTTGGACTTGATGACCTTGAAGATCTTTCCCAACCTGATCGATTCCATGATTTTAAGAATTGGCCAAAGGAATATTCCATACCATATGGCATCATGCTCAGCATATAAAGCTGGAAAGAAGGAGGAGGAAGGAAGGGTGGTTTGGAGTTATGACATTTGTGTTCCTCAGTCACCATTATGTGAGATGAAGCTGTGCTCTCCTAGAGCTGGCTGAGATGAGCTCAGTTGGCCAGAGCCTGGTGCTCATAACACCAAGGTTTTGGATTTGATCCCTATGTGGGCCATTGACTTAAAAATTGGATTGGATGATTCTTGTGATCCTTGTGGGTCCCCTTCCAACTCAGAATATTATGTGATTCAGAAATTCAAAAATCTGCCTGCTGATGGGTCTTAGAGAACAAATTACTTCCTTTGCTCTGCCTATGCACATAGTTTTTGTCTGTCAAGCTGTCTTTATCTCAACCCATGAATTTTCTTACTTTCACCCTTCCCATTCCCTCCCCCATCCCACTGGAAGGGAGAGGCTGAGTGTCTCTGTGATGCTCAGGTAAGATATTCTCCCCATTTCCATGTTCTTTTACCCCTGTGCAGCTGAGCAAGCTCAGCTTGGCAAAAGTGCTCTGATGGCTCTGAAGGTGGGAAGTGAAGAAAGCCTGGGCAGCTGTAAGAGGAGGGAAGGGACACAAGAATTCTTGCTGGATGTTGCACTGGAACTTGAGCGTGGCTGTGAGTGTGTTAGCAAAGGCTATTTTGTAAGAAGCTGGGCTGAAAGTCTTTTTGGGGAGGAAATAAATCACATGGTCACAAGAAGATAAATGGCTGAAGGACAGAGGGTCTGGAGCAACCAGAGGGTGCAGGTTACTTGTGTGGAAGAAAGTGGAATTGGATGTTCCCAAGTTAGTATAGAGAAAGAAAGTGGGAGATGTTGATATGAAGCAGAGGTAAAAGAAGGTAGGAAGAGTCTTCATGCAACCTGTACAGAAGCCTCTCCTGACTTCCAAGCCCACCAAAGATGTTCTCTTGTGGTGTTTCTCCATGCCATATCTGTCAGCCCCTGTTCTAGTTATCCTAGAATGCAGATCTGAAAACTGCACTCAGCATAGCAGTAGCAGTACCTCCAGGGTTAGTTAAAAATGTGCAATTCTTCACTTCTACTGCTATTTATGTTCTCATATGAGTACATCTTATATCTGAGTGGAGGGAAAAAAAAGATACACCAGCCAAACCATTGTAATCTCTCAGCAAAGTTCTTAATGAGTGTTCCTTGCAAAGAAAGAAAAAAAATGAAACCTACTATGTTTTCTTCCTTTGTTTCCTTCTGCAATTTTCCAAGAAGCATTGCTCTACACATTATCAGCACTATAAATCTAATACTCCTTAGAAACACTTGTTTAAGAGATAAGAGCCAGGGACAAAAATATATAAAAACTTGATGCTGGGTCTGCAACCACTGCTTTACAACAGATCATAGAAGGGGTTTGTTTTTCTGTATGTATCCTTTCAGGGAATTCATAACTTTTGCTATGACAGATAAAAATATTTTTAATAATCTTGCGACAAGGAATTTGGTGTGTGATCCTTAAAACTAAGGCAAGACAAAATCTTCTCTGCTTCAGGAGCACGACTGATCAAAGAATGCATGTGGAACACCTCCGATGCTGCCGGGTACAATTCCACTCATTGGAGGCTCACATGTTTCACATGAGTGCAGAAAAACAAGCAGCATTTAATGCATTCATATCCCATCTCCTTTTTTACACTTTGTTTCCTGTTCTTATTATGAAGCATTGTCAGACAAATGTAGATCTCTGTACTTCATGGTCCATTAGCCCTCCTGCCAAAGCACTCACAGGATTACCAAGAGCTGAGGCAGATTCACTATTTGCACAAGCACACACACATGCACACAGGCCATTTAGATGGAATTATTATTCATAAATTACTCTTAATTAGACTGTTCATCAGTCTGAGTGATTGTGCTCCCCTGTTATAAGTAGCACTAAATTACTTTTTGAAATTCATTACCATTGCTTTTTTTTCCATGTGTGTTTTCTCCCACAGTTTCAAAATAACATCCTCGTATTGCTGGAACAGTTGATAAGATTTTGGTGTTGCTCAGCCTGGAGTTAACTCCATAATCCTGGCTGCTGCCACAGTCAGGGCTCTTGACCTTTCATAAGAGGGGAACAGTATGGGGCAAGATCATATTGAGAAAAAATGGCTCACAGAGAAATAAAATCATTGGGATCCACCTTGGCTTGCATTCCTAGAGGTTTCACATGTGGGGTTCCACATCTGCATTCCAGGCTGAGCCTTGCACTTCCACCAGCCTCTTTGAAAGGTGGCTCCTATCTTAAGGAGGGTGGTTATGTCAGTATTGCACTTAGACACTTAGATCCTGAAGATGAGAGGGATTAATCTGCCTCTGGCATTTCCCATCTCCTAGCACGTGCGCTCTTGGCTTTCATGTGTGGCTTTTATCGATCCCTTTCACAAAAATCCTTTCCCCATGCTGACACCCTGAGCATTTTCCCAAGTGCAAGGTTTCTGCTATGAAACCACCCACCAAAATGGAATTTGCCATTCTGAATCTCACAGTGGCTGAACGAACCTTTGAGAGGCCTTGGCTGGAGACAGAGGGTCAGTGCAGAGGGTGGGGGGAGTAATTTGTTGCTCCTGTGGGCTGCCTCATAGAATTTAATGCCTTCTCTTCACAATGCAGTCTCTGCAACCAGTCCAGGCGCTTGTGTCTCAAAATGAGTCTTTGGATCTGGCACCTGCAGAGGCAGCTGGATCTTTCCCACTTTTTTCACTAGAAAGTGCCTATCTGTGATGCCTTTACCTGGCCAGTCAGTTTGCCCTCTTCTCCATCTTCCTTAACAGACCACACCATCAAATGTTGTATTAGTTTTTTCTGCTTGTAACATGGTAAGGAAAGAAGCTAGAAATCTCAGGGAAAAAAAAATATAAGCAGCCAAGAAAAAGAAAAGACAAAACAAATCCTCCCACTGAAGCAGAGATCTCAGAGCTCATTTATTTCAACTTTCAACTTGCACTGAGATTTTCCAATTTGCTGACGTTGAAAAGTACATTGAATCTTGGCTGAAGTACAAGTTCTAAAACACTTATTATTTTTTTTTAAGCAGAATTTATATCCACAGTTGCACGGGAGACAGATAAAAGAGCAGGCAGATGAAGCCTGCCCTATCCAGGGCAGGGAATTTGCAAGCACTGTGATAAATTTCAGAGGAGAGTTGTTTTCTTTGAGTTTCAGTCATATTGTGGTATTGAAAACCTTCAAAGCTAATTTCCTTGTTGTCAGGATTGAGGGAGGAAGGAGACATTGCTGGGCTATTTTCTTCATTGCTACATTTTCCTTCCTTTGCTTTCAGCATCTGGAATCTTTCCTGATGACGCCCAGCTTGTCTAACTGTTATATTAAAGTGTGTCCTGCCAATCTATTACATCTCATCAAACAGGGCTTCCAGGCACAAGGAGAACCACAGATTGACTGTCAAAAGTGTGTTCTTCACTCTGCTGTGTTTTAAACTTGCTTTCTCTGCCCCTGAGAGTTGCTTCAGCCACTTGCCGTGCACCCGACTCAGCTGAGCCCCAGTAACACAGCAGGAACCAAACATTGGGCAAACCAAATTAAGGGTCTGACTCACAGCTGCTCTGAGGAACAGGCTGAGAGGTTGTGACTGATCCCTGTGGCTTGGTCCAAGCAGTCTTTGTCCACATAAGGAGGAGGACTTGCTGTGCAGTTGTTGCCTACCTTGCCTCATTGCCATACTCTGGTACTGGGCTGGGGTTAGTGAAGGGCCACAGGATCGTTTCCAGTTAAGAAGAAAACTTATTTATGTTCACCTAAAGCTCTCATGGATTTTTCCTGACCCTCACCCACTGAGGATGTTCAGAGCTCTGTCACTGCCCTTCCTACTCAACAAGGCACCTCTGGAGTTCATCTCTGTGAGACCACAGTTTGAAGAGATGAAGTTGAACCTACCCTACGGTCCTGTCTTTAAACAAAGAAGTTATCAGTATCCTGTAAGACCCAGAAAATGTAAATTTCCTTTACTTATACAATTTTCCTTCAATTTATTCTGCTACTATCATATTCTTATAATTGATTTTTAAGCTCAACCAGAGTTCTCTTTTAGCTTGAAATGCCTTAGCTCTATTTCAAGATTTTTCTTTTCATGTGTACCAGCTGCACAAGCCCAAGTGCTGGCTCTGGGGCTGCAGGGGGGTTTTTTTGAGGATAGTTCAGATTTGTCCTGTGTCACACACA
Source organism: Melospiza georgiana (assembly GCF_028018845.1). NCBI lineage: Eukaryota > Metazoa > Chordata > Aves > Passeriformes > Passerellidae > Melospiza > Melospiza georgiana. The sequence continues at coordinate 149,775,013 of NC_080430.1, read as the reverse complement.
GATGGTTCCACAGAGCTCCAGTGGTTCCACCCATGCCAGTCTGGGGATGCTGGGGGGAAAACAACTTCTGGAAAGGGCCAAAGACATCAGTGGCAGAGCAGGAGTGAGCAACAGGGTGGAATTTCAGCCCTTAGCTAGGGCTAATCTGATACATCATGACAAATCTATAATATAATTAAAAGCACCTATTAATTTTCTTTACTTGTTAGGCAATATCTTTCCTTATGATTGCATCTGCATAACTTCAGTAGAATTGCTCAGTGCTGGCTCTTCTGTTGGCAGCAAAACCCCATTTCCCCAGTGCTGTAAGAGGGAGTGACTGAAGATTGCTGCTGTATTAAGGTAAAAGCCTCAGGAAAAGTGAAAGTTTGCTGGTAAAGCAGCTTGTGGAGAGAGACACTCAGACCTCTTGAGAAATGTTCAGCATCATGAATGCTTTTGAAAACAGGAGTGACGGACACACCCCTGAGGACCTGACTGGTCTGACTGTCTCTGTGAACTCTTACAAACTCTGTGATGTCTCAGAGTGCCCTTTCATGACAGTATTCCCAACAGGAGAGCATATTTAGCATAACCCTCTAAGGACTGGAAGAGGTTAAATGCTGCAGCTCTCTCTGTTTCATGCTAATGCAATTTCTTTACCTGGCTGCTCATGCTTTCAAGATCAAGGGACCACATCATTACACTGGCCATTTATCTTACTAATTTCTCCCTACAAGCCAGGAAAGGATCTGTGATTTCTCCTGAAAAGCCTAGAAAACATTCTGTCAGAACAGGTTTTCCTTGCTCAGATCTCTACCCCAGCTGGCTGTAGGGATTAAAGAAGATGTTTTAAGATGCTGAGTTGTTGCTCCTCTCCTGCAGCAGAAGTCAAGGGCAGCTGAGGATCTAAGGGGCAGAGGAGCCTCAGTGATGTCAGTTTGTTCCCTGCCAGCTATGCAGGAGATAACAGCCTGGGAAATGTGATAAGCCAAGCTTGAAATTGTGCCCTGCTACGCTCCTGTTTTAGGCTCAGAAGGAAAGGGGCCACCACCCCTGATGAAAGACATGTAGGGCCACTTCAGAGTTCCTAACCCATCCTGCCTGGAGCATTCCTGTGCAGCAATCCTGGATGTCAACGGCATCTTAAAAGATACTGCACACTTTTTGGGCAACTGAATTGAGCTAAACAATTCAAAACGTAAAAAACAATCATATATCTTCCACTTAGTCTTTCCCCAGAATTCATGCCTCCACTTCAAAATTATAGTGTAAAAGAAATTATTGTCTAAGCTTTTGCTAATATTGAGATTAACAGAAGAGGTTAGTATTGTTCAATACACAAATTCATAGCAATCTCAATAATTGAAATATCTTCATGGCATTGCTGTGAGTGGGATTTGAGAGGAGCCTAACTGGAGTTGTATATTTCATGGAAAGAGAATTGTATCAACAGATGACAAAGGTCTAGTGCTGAGCAATATCCTATAGTCCCTCAAAGGAATGATTGAGCAGTCTATTTGAAATGCAGATAAACAGAGAATTGGAGCAAATACTGTGGAAAGGCTCAGGTATTGATAATGGAGTGATTGTGCTGTGCTGTCTATCTGGAATTTTGCCAGTCCCATAGTGGTGGTTCCTTCCTTGGTTGTGCTCTGGACAAGAATGGTCAAGAGCACCTTAAGACATGCAAACTCTAATGAAAATGTGAGGAAATTAAATCCAAAATATTATTTTCACTGAGGGCCAGTAGCAGAAAAATACTTAAGTGAAGCAGAGAATAAGATAGAAGAGCATGAAGTCTGGGAAATTTCCCTAGGAGTGAGAGAAAAGCCCAGGTAAAAAGGGAATATTATACAATAGGAATGAATATGGAAGATAGGTGAGGTCAGGGAGAAAAAGACTAAGTGGCAGGATTGGTGGACATGGAGCTAAATTTTATGTTGGGACGCCTAAGATCTGTCACCAGTTCAGCCATAATTTCCTTTCCTTTCTCTGGACCTCTAATTCCTTTTCTGTTCTTTATTTAAGGGCCTTTAGGTGTGATATTCATTGCAGCAAGGCCCCTCTTGTGTAGCAGTCTGAGGAGGGGCCCATTAGAGTCCTGATCAGTGACATAAATAGCAAGGGCAGAGCACAGAGAAAGAGAATCCTGTTTCTTGGAGTGCTCTGGGATCCAAAACAAGCAGGAGGAGGGTGGCAGTGAACAAGAACAGCTTGTCATAAAGAGCCCCTGCCTTGTTCAGTGCACCAAGATCCCTTATGACTTCATGGATCAGGAGTTGTCCTGGGCTGGCAAATGCATCTGTGACCCTTGGCAAAACGCCAGAAGGGCTCAGTTCTGCAGAGTGGCTTCAGAAGGTCAGGAGGAAGTAGATCAGCCTACTCTTCACTTTCCTGGTGTTACTCAAATGTGATTACTATCCAAGAATCTGCAGTAAAGACATCAGAAAGTCACTGCAAAGGAGGAGCACCTCTATCAGAGGGAGTGGTGGAACTTTTCTGTGGAGAAGTCTGACTAGGTGTGATCACAGGCTTCTCTCCCATCTCTACTTGTTCCCTTTTCTGAGTCCTTCATGCTGGAACTTGCTGCCTACCTGTATTCTAGGCATGCTCTGCCTGCCTCGATCATACTGTTTTAGAAACCTCCCAATGTGAAATAATAATAATAATCTAATGAAAGAGGTTATTGAAAACATTACAGGCCATAATTTTAATAAATGTTGGCTCCTGTCACTATGTTCTCTAGTATTTATAGTTTTATATACTGCCAACAGATCCAAGTGTTTTTTCTTTTTGACAAACATTTCATGCAATCATAAATTAACTCATTTCTCAGCAAAATCTGACATCAGCAGTTAAGCTGTCAGTATATAGAAGTACTAGGCCTGGCAAATCCTCATCTCATAAAGAAAACAAAGAGCCTAAATGCATCCCAGACAGTGAGCTAAGTGTGCCTGAGCTGAGTCGGCTATCAGGGGCCACATTGGTCACAGAGCTGACAGGTGGTGATTCTGCAGCTCTGGCATCAGCCAAAAATGCTCTGGACATCTTTGCCTTACTAATAACCCTGCACAGGTATGCAGGAACAGCTCCTGGGCTTCCAGTGGAGCCACAGATCTTAAAACCTCTCCATGTTTTTCTTTCTTGCTTGTTTTAAGCTCCATGCATTACTGGTTTAGATCTTCAGAGAAGTTCTGCTCCTGGTGATTTTTTTTCAGATACAGTGCTGGTAAAAACAAAATATAGACCAATAGAAAATTAATTTATTCCCTTGATGCTGGGATTTACCCCCTTTCTAATTGAATAGGACACTTTGAGCAGATAGATCTGCTGCCACATCTTTTGAAGGAACTGCAGAGAGTCAGATCTGCCCTGAGCTCTGCACAAGCTCAGGAAGAGCCCTGTTTTTAGCTATAATCTACATGTATCTTTCATTCTGAGCAGAGCTGCATGCTTTAAAAACCCTGTAGTTAGTCTCACAAGCTTTTCTGTATCTCACACTTCTTTGGGGTAACATCCTTCCTATGGAAACCTGTCTAAACAGAGTGCAGTTAAGGCACGCCTCAAAAAAACGGGGAAAATTCACCCTTCTGCAAAACACATCTCTAATTTGCATTAAGAGCAAATAAGTGAAATTATAGCAATGAGTGACTGCTCAGAGGAGTGGGGATGGAAGGCAAGAGCAAGGAAAAGTACCCAGGCCACCCAGGTACATTTGTAGTTGACATGGAGATACAGAGGCTGCTGAAAGAGGGCCCAGCAAGCTTGAGACCTTTGTGTGCCTCCAGATCCACCTGAGTTCTTCCAGAAGCCTTGATATTCACAAGTATCACCCAAGCTCAGACCTGAAGTTCTGAGATTAAAGGTGAGCAGGAATTTATTCTCTGCTCCAGGCAGGCAGCTCATACAGAAAATGTTTGCTGTTAATACCAGGGAGTGATGTACAGGGACAGTCCAGCTGACACTGGCTGGGCATCAAAGTGGCCACATGTGTGTCAGATCCAGGATCTATGAGCATCTTAATGGATTTATTGGGAGACTGATCTTCCTGCTCTAGCACTGTACCAGCACAGCTGCACATCTCCTCCTGGCAACAGATTTGTGAGAAGGACAGAGCAAATTTTGTTTACTGCTACATGATGGAAGCAGCTGCTTTTACATTTGGAAAGGGCAGAGTGAAGGGATTGTGACAAAACTGCTCACAATTCCCTTAATGCCCACTGCTTAAACTTCAGTACATGGCTACACCCTAGATTTGTGGCACATCCCACTGGGTATCTATTGGGTTGTGAGTCTCCCCCAGGACCCACATCATCTCTGAATGTCAAGGACATGGTGGGTGTTTCACAATGTTTGCAGAACTGAAAAAACTCTGAAGTTCTATGGAAACATCACCAAAAAACTTTGCTGTGCTATGGAGCTGACTTTTGAATGACTAAGGGATTTAAGACAGCCTTGGGTTGGAAAGACAGGAGTCTGCTAAGGAAGGCAGGAGCCTCCCCTGAAATGGAGAATGTAAACCCCACCTCCCTCTGAATTGCTATATATTTTGAATTAAGGGGCCCTCAGGTAAAAAATATGGGAGCAGGAAATAACAGTTCTTTAATAGGGAAGAAAATAAAAGGATAAAATAAACAATGCAGTACACTAGAACAACACTGACAGAGTCAGAACTCAACCTGACACCCTTCTTGCTCAGGGTGTTGGTACCAGTCCAATTGGAAATGTGGCTGCAGTCCTCCTGGAGTGTCAGGTGTGGTTCTGTTGGAGCAGGGATCCTGTAGAGAAGGATGTATTCCTCCTCTGAAGATCCAGTGGAAGAAGAGGCAGCTGCTGTTCCTCTGGGAAATCCAATGGAGAAGCCGAGCTGGTGTTCTAGAATCTCCAGATTACATCCAGGTAGCAATGCTTGGCTCCTCCCTCTGGGTGGAGCATCTCACAATGGGCTGCTATAGTTCTTATCAGTCATGCAGTGACATTCAATAGCCTGTTATCAGCAGATGTCTCCCCTGAGAGAGGAGTGATTGTGGAAAAGTTAAGGAAAAACTGCTCACTTTACAAAAGACAACGGCCATACAGATGGTAATAGAATGCATCTTGCCTTGCAATCTGGAACAGTGACCCAGGAAAATTGTCCAGTGAGGAACAGGTTTCCATTCCTCTCTTGACTGCAGATTTCAGCTTGCATGTGGAAGAAGAAAATGTTGGCTTCCTGTTTTGGGAGCCAGTATGGAGCAGCTCCCTTGTGCATCTCATGAACCAACCAATAACATCCCCTGTATCTGTTCTGGTTTCCAGCCTGTTTGTTTGGGAACTGGTGTAACAGCGATAGACGTTTAATTAAAAATAGCCAGCATCCAGTCTATACAGAATTAAGTATTAAATAAATTTTAAAAAAGGATCTTTTAACCAGTGGCAGATTCTTCAGATGCTCTAGTGACAATAAAAACAGTATCATGTCGATGCCTGGCATTTTTTGTTCAGTGTTCCAGCTTCAGCTAATGCCTCCACTCATTCATCATATCTTTTCAACATTTTGGCTTTCCTCCCAGGCAGGATATGTTTGACTTTTTTTTTTTTCTGAAAGGAATAGAATATAATAGGAACCATTTTTAGTTGCAGGGAAATACACATGGAGATAAATAGCCCCTGAATTAATAAAAGGTGAGACCACAGGTCTTGCTGTTTAAAGCTTTAAACATCACTTATTTATCCATTCTTCCAAAGTGAAAAAATTGCCATTCTTTAATCATTTGACAATGGTTATAGACATATGTTCAGATATGGCCTTCATTTGTTTATCAGTGTCTAGTGTGATGTGTTCCTCTTGTCTTCACTTATTTAATATAAAGCCTTTCAAGATCTTTTCTGTCAGCTACTTTGTTGAGAGGTGTGTGGACTATTTATTAATTAATACAGAATAATTCTCAAATTATTGTCAATACATTGACATCTCGCTTAAACCCTTATAAATGAAGAATTTTTTTTTTTTTTTTTTTTGCTTATGGAACTAAAGGGAAGCCAGATGGAAAGCAGGGTGTAAGGGCAGGAAATAATTTCCTGTAGGAGAGCTAGGCTAAGCACAAATTTGGCAGATCTTTGCAGCTTTGGCTCCAGTGATTCTAGATCTTTTTTGACTTTAGACCCTGCTGAGAAATCTTCTTATCACCTGACTTGCACTCTGGGCTTGTGCAGTTGACCATCCAAGAGGAAATAAAGAGGAGCATGAGAAAGGTGCTACCAAGAGCAACATTTTGGCAGTAAAGGAGTATAAAAAGGTTAGTCTGGCTTTTGCCCTGTCTGCTCATTAATAATTCCTGTTTTGTGATAAAGTGAGGTACAGCTCATTCTAATAATGCTGTGGATTCAGACCTCCCACTGGCCAGACATTGCCTGGGTATTAAACTTGTACCTTAAAGGGTTAAAACCAGTGTAAAAATCTTAGCAGAAACCAAGAAAAATGCCTGGTATATTAATTTCCATTTCCTCTCCACAATATATGAAGTGTGGGAGTATTTAGGAACAAACCTGACTTTTACTCTTACAAACGGCTTTGATTTTCCCACAGCTTGGTGGTGGGTAGAGTTTTGTGCTATTTCATAGTGTAGAAAAATAAAACTGAAAGAAACTAAGAGTCTTGCTATGGTATCACACAGTGGGGAAGAAATAAGACCATCCTCTAAGCTGCTGGACCTTTAGCATTATGGAACCTATAGAAATTGAAAGATCTTTCAGTGAGTCTGAAAAACCCCAGCATAGCTGGAAGTGACCATGGGGTGGGGCCAGATTCATCTGTGCTGTAAATTCATCAGCTCAGATGGTCAGCTAGAGTTACACCACAGCCAGGAGTGTGGAATGCTTTCTAAGGCAGTGTTTTTCCTTTTCCACCTAGTAAATCTATGCCTGCTTGCTTAGTGAGCTCCCTAAGTCCTGATGTATCTGAGAGAAGTTTTGGTCACACAGTTCCTTGGTGCTCCATCAGCTGTAAGCATGGGAGGCCCTGACTGCATTATCCCAGTGTCCTGTTTGTCTTGGAAATCCTTGCAAATCCATCATAATCCCAGTCATCTCAAGCAATTATTCTGTGTGTTTAAATGCTCCCTGACATGGGATTGTTTCCACAGCTGGACTCAAGTGGCTTAGCTAAGTGCAGACTGTACTGCAAGTTCACTACTTCAACAAGTGGCTGCCACTTGGACTTGTCCAGATTGTTGTATTTGCTCACAAATCAATTGCAGGAGAGTTGAAAAATCCATTGGAAGTGTTTGGCTGATTAAAGAACTGGTCACACCAAAGTGATCATGCAAATGCTGGACTGGATTAGTTGGTTCAACAAGTTCATTTCCTTACAATTATTAACAAGTGTATAATAAATGTGTAGCACAGAAAAGTCTATAAAAATTTATTCCACATGCCTTCACAGGCCAATAAAGCATTTATAACAGTCTGTGATAAGACTTATAATAAAAATTCAATTGCCAGTGCTATAGTATGGCATGCAAAGAGGACCAAAGGCTTTGCCGTGACATCCTCCTGTACTTATAGGGGGCAAGGAGTGCAAAATTATATCGACAATTATATGGACAAAAGCAAAAATTATATGGACAAAAGCAAAAACCCCACTCCAGCACTCTGCAACACTCTGATGCATGGGGCATTCTGAACATGAGCCAGGGTGTGCCCAGGTGGGCAAGGAGGTCAGTGGTCTCCTGGCCTTCTGTGTCAGCACCAGTGTGGCCAGCAGGACCAGGGCAGGGATTGTCCCTCTGTGCTGGGCCCTGAGGAGGTCACACCTTCAATCCTGTGTCCAGTTCTGGGCCCAGCAATTCAGGAAGGACATTGAGGTGCTGGAACATGTCCAGAGAGGGGAACAGAGCTGGGGAAGGGGGTGGAGCACAAGTCTGATGGGGAGAAATAAGGAGAAGCTGAGGGAGCTGGGGAGGCTCAGCCTGGAGAAAAGGATGATCAGGGGAAACCTGACAGGAGCTGGATGGGGGTCAGTCTCTTCTCTCAAGGAACCAGTGACAGGACCAGAGGAAATGGCCTCAAGCTGTGCCTGGAGGTTCAGGTTGGACATCAGGAGGAATTTCTTCACAGAAAGGGCTGTCAAAGGCTGCTCAGAGAGGTGATGGAGTTTCCATCCGTGGATGTGGCACTCAGTGCCATGGTCTAGTGACGTGGTGGTGTTCAGCCAAAGTTTGGATTTGTTAATCTCAGAGATCTTTTCCAACCTAATTGATTCTGTGATTCTGAGATCACTTACCACCTATGTCTGTCTGTAGCAATCTGGAGTGATTCAGAGAGGCAAAATCTTCCTCTAAACATCCCAAGGGACAAATTACACCCTAAGAAGGAAGGAGTCATTTAATCACCTCTCTAAGCAACTGGCAGAAACCCTGAAGAATGGTAATTATATTATATTTAACAATTTAGTCTTCATGCTCAAACCAATGACATCACCTGAAAGAATCAGGTATTTCAGAGAAAGTTGAAAGGAATGAAGTTTACATGAAAACAGAAATGAGAGGATAAGAGAGGTGGGGAAAGCTGCATTTGACCTGTAGGTCCACATCCTCTCCAGTTCTCCTATAATATGAAAAAACTGCAGTCAGATGATCCATAAAATAGGGAGGAAATAAAAGAAAGGAAAAGACAAAATACTGTCTGTTTTATGAGGAGATAAAATTACTCTACGGTTCTGCAGTGGTAAGAGCATGGCATGGACATTTGAAATGTTTATATATATTTATGTATGTTTGCAATTGCAAATATGCACAAAAGACATTTAATCAGAGCAGAGGCAGTCTCAGAAAGTTCCCATTAGTGAAGCATCTTCTGATTGCAGAGGCTTATAATAAAGTTAATGAGAATAACACTTTAATCATGGATAGCTGCTGCTGTGGAGAGTATAATAGCCACATTATTTAGGCTGAATTTTTCCTCTGAAAAACACAAATTTAGATCATAATGGTCAGAGGTTTGGTTCCCAATTCTCAACTGAGTCAATTAAAAGTAGAGAGAGTAGGAGAGTTCTTGCTGAGAGATGAATGGACACAAACTCCTTTGAAAGACAAATCTTTTTTTGTTCACATCTCTACATATTGATTTAGGAACTTAACATTGGCTACTGAATGTAAATTAGGAGCCAAAAGATACTGTTCTGCTTTCTGAACACAGTTAATGAATTAATCTTCCCAGTATGCCCTCAAGGTAAGTAACAATCATTATTTGAATTTTAGAAATGCAGGCAGCTAAGGACAAGTAATTTCTGAAGTATCCATTCAGGATACCTGCCTTTTGATTTTCCAGAGGCTTGTTCAGCATTCTTTTGACAGAAGGTCCACTAATGAGGCCAAAGAAAGAGATCTGGAAAAACACAATAAGCATTTCCAACTTAGGTGTCAGGGGAGGAGAATCTGGATATCTGTGCCCTCTGCCCTGCCGCTTTGCATGATGAGTAAAAGGAAGCAGGTGGCATCATTCTGAGCTCTTTGGAGGACCAAAATGTGTTGAGAGGAAGGCTCTTTAACCAGGAGGCCAGCCAATGTGGAGGAACTGCTTTACCCCCAGATGTGAGGCTGGTGCTGGTCCTACTCTTGTTTATGAATTTAACATGAAGCTGGAATCTTCTCCCAGAAATCTTCTCCAAAGAGAAATGTAATGAAGATGTTGACTTGGTAGAAGAGGGTCACCTTGCAACAGCAAACATTGTCTGAAAACTATAAATAGATATATTGTGACTTTTATGCATGGTATTCAAATTTCTAGGAGTATGACAGCAATGTAAATTGAAGCTGTAAGAGGAAAATTTGAGGAGAAATTGGAAAAAAGTTGGAAGGCTCATGCTTGCTGTCTTCCTCTTGGACAAGTCAGCAGCTGCTGTCAACACAGCCCAGAACTTACTTGAATGATGTCCATGGAAATTTTAGTTAAAACTCTAACAAAAGAAACTGGAAGGAAACATTTTCTTGCTATTCACAAGGTAAATGGAAGACATGAAGATGCTCATTCCCCAGCTTGTTTCAATAGCAGCATCTGGTGGTTTTCTCTTGCCCACCTTCTCCACACAATACTGCAATAAAAAACACTGACAAGTTTTCCAAATCTTCTTCCAAAAATATGCCACTACTTGGATGAGAGAGGTGAGCAGTACAAAGGACTCAGTGGTTCTCCACATGTGTCTGGTTTTTTGCTTTAATTTTTGAGCTGACACCCAAATGTAAAGACCCTAATTGTGAAATTCAAGGTGAAAGTAAAAGAACACAAATTATTTCATCAGTAACTGCTTTAGAAATGAAGCTCAAAATTAGCCTAGCTTCAAAAAAAAAATTATTTTCTCTACATTTCAAAAGAAAGTCAGAGAAGAAACAAACTGTCCTAAGATGATGCACTCAGAGTATTTGGAAAATGTTAAGGAGCATTTCAAGATGTCACTTTTTATCTTCAGCTACAACACACCTCTTTCCTGGTTTTGTGGCTGCTAGACTTACATGCAGAATTTCTAATCAGATTGGAAGTGTCTTGAAAATAAATGTCAGTGAACTGGAATGGAAATCATAACCTTGCAAACAGATGTGCAATTAAATGCACATCCACTACAACCACATTTTTAGCCATTACTGAGAAAACCTCAGCTTTCTCTTTCTGAGCAGAGATCCCTTTTGATTGAGTGCCTCTTTCAGGTCAACGCATCTGAGTGAAGCCTAAATTTCCATGATGAAATTATTGAAGTCCAAGTTGAGGTCTGTCTTGTCAGATGACCTCCTTAATGACTGCACACAAGTAGCAATGACACATTACAAACCCTGAAAGCTGACTGGGAATCTGCAGTGCTGGAGTTCTCATCATTGCTTCTCTGAGGGCAATTTTATGACACTGATGGCAATGATATTCCTTTAGGTCTATGACTGCATTTTCTTTTTTAATATAGTGTTATGAGGAATTTAAAGTTATGAGAAGGTGAGTTAATTATTAGCCACATATTATTTTAACCTCCCATTTTTGTGCAAGGTGCAGGTCTTACTGATAAATTTCACCCTGGTTCGGGCCCTTGAAGAACAGCACAGGGGAAGCACAGCCCAGTCACACAACACAAGTCATAAAAGAAAATTAAATGTGATGAGAGATGTTAGTGTTGAAACAGATTTATTGATGATGGACCTGAACTGACATCTCCCCAAGCCCTGGTTTGCCCAGGGGACCTTTTGTCTGCAATACGCTTTGTGCTGTGTTTACACCCAAGTCTGACCCATGTGTCCCTTGTTCAATTAATTTGTTTATTCTCCTAGTCTAGTTCTATGCTTAGATGCCATTAAGAGGGTGGTGGGGGGAATCCCCAAAAATCTGTGCTGTGGCAAGTGAGCAGTGCTGCCTTCCCAGAGCAAGCTGAGCTGGCCATCAAGATGTTGGGGAGCAAATTTCGTGAGCATCCTTGAAAAGGTGGGATGGATCTGGAGGAGCCAGAAGTAGTGACTGCACACTTCAAAATTATATTCTCTTTAGTAGAAAAATGTGATTCAGGAGGAGAAATAGGTAGGACTTGACTGGAGGATAGATGCGTACAGCACCAATACCTGTGCCTTGATCACAGTGGATTTTTTCCCCTCTTTGCTTTTTTCCATGGGCTGTATGTAGTTCTCTCAGTTCTTCAGAACCTGTTTGAGGTGCACTGATGCCATCTGCTCTGCTGACAGGTTTGAGGAGCCAGTGGCACCTATGGAGAAGGAAAACCTGGACATGCAGGGCTGATAACCTCTAACCCTACCTGAGAGAGATGTCATTGAAGGCTGCAGGAGAACAACAAAAACTTAAAATCCTTATGGCTTTCTTTATCCAGAGGAGTGATTAAAAAACCTATTTTTGTCTGTAAACAGGCATTTATATCTGCATCAACATCACCAGAACAAAATCAAATGAAATGAACTTGAAATAAGCCTCATATGGTGTCCTGAATGCAGAAGCTCTGCAGTCTGTTGTCAATGGCCTTCCAGTTTGACAACAGCTATTGTTCTCATGTAAGTATTTCATTAAGTCAAATTTCTACCAAGCTGGTGAGTCACTACTGGCTTCTCCTTTATGATTTGTACCAGATTAAAAATGCCTCAGTAATAAACACCTGATTTTAATCTCAGTGCTGCAGTAACGTATTGTGAACATATATTAGAAACTATTGCACGATGTATTTACAACACCAAGCAGCTTTACAATAAATTATGGAACAGCCCTGTCATAAAACATACAAATAATGATTCTTCAGATGAATATGCCTTTGATATTTTGTCAGTGTTCATTATGTTTTATAGCACAATACATGGTCATAAATATTGCCCAAAAGACTAGCACAGCACGTGACAGGTTGTACAGTAATCTCACTGATATAATTCTTTTCCTACACATGGATTAGAAAATATTATTTAGAAGCACTTGAGCTTGCAGAAGGTCAGTTCAAATAGGGAAGTCACTCTTATGTGAGCAGGGCTTTGGGTAGATGCTTGCTGAATGGGAAATTCCTGTGGGACAAAAAACCTTTGAAAGATGTGATGTGACTGCCTTTTTTTCCCAAGCCAGACCTAATGCAGTGATCCAATTTTGTGGTAATGGTGAATGTATATCACTGAGCAGTACACATTGTATATGTTGTGTGCAATGGGCAAAGTGAAGGTCAGGGCAGAAAATTCCCTTGGGCCTCCTGCAGGAACAGCTCTTGGCTGTTCTGTGCTGATGAAATTCCAAAGTTTTGTTGCAAGCAAGCAAGAGGAATGGAAAGTGGTTTCTGCAGCTTCCTAGCATTAAAGCATGCCTGTCCCCAGTATGACTCTCCCTAGGTACTGGCGTGTTTTCCTTCTGGTATGGCGTGCTCTGCATTATTAAAGGCTTCTTGTTTGACTTCATCATTAGGGTTTTATTTTACTTTTTGATTGTAGTGACTAAATATAACAATAAATGATTTAAAGAGGAGACAGAAATAAGTGTTAGAGAAAACAAACAGCCTCCCCCCTGCCAAAATGCTGAGTGGCGTAGCAGCGAATGGTTGAAAGAATCAGATTTAATTAGGGCTCCTTTCAGCACTGAAAATTCCATTTATGCACACTATTAAAATAATCTTCTGCATTAATACTAATTTACATCATCAAAATAGTACTTCATCTATTATTCATAGGGCATTGTAATTTCTCCCGACTGAGAGGCTGAAGCGTGGTAAGACTTCTGCTAAAAACTGAGCAGAAATTAAGATATCTGTAATGGCTTCACTTTTCTTTCTACCACATTAGATATACCACAGTTTCTTCCCTTCTGTATGTGCAGTGACCTCTGAAAATATCATAATCATTATTTTACTCTTCCTATGCCCCTTATGGTCAAGGATCTCCCTGTCACAGGCTTCATATAAAATCAGTCTCCCCTTACCTGCTGTCCAAGGGCAGCCTCATTCAGGGGTGGCGAAGGAGCTGCTTAATCAAGAGAATAGCTCTTAAAGGAGAACAAACAAAAATCTCCTTTTTCTGAAGTTTGAAGGGTAATGGGAAGAATTGATGTTCAGAGTGCAGCATAGCTGGAGTTTCATGCATTCTGGCCTTGGAGATGGCAAAGTCTTGCTTTCTGTATAAGAAAATGTTGGACGCTATTCTGCAGTTTTTGCTCTCTGTGCCATGTTCTCCATGTCTCTGTGTGTGTAGGATGTTGGTGCAGCTCCAATGGGCATCATGGTCCCAGCACACACCAAGCTGGGGCCTCTGGCTTTGTGAGTACCAGGTCCTGATAGATGTCATGACAGTTTTAGATTTCTGAGCCTGACTCTTACTGTGCTAAAAAGACAGACCAAAACTATCTTTGAGACTACCCTGGCAATACAGAAGGGTCTTTCATCAATGTAGTTTTCATCTACTTGAAATCATGATTCTCTGAAATGCTCATTTATCCATTTCTCTAAGAGAGAATGAGAGCTTCGAAATCACCAGTTAAGGAGAAAATTCCATGATAACTTGCCTATTAGTCTGAAATAAAGAGGAGAGAGAGAGATTTGAGCATCAAGAACTGAGCCAATTGAGCATGGGCTTATCCCCTCTGCTCCAGTGGAGGGAAGGGCAGATGACCTAGCAGGACTTTCATGTTTGTTGGTGGAATGAGTCACTTTGCTCCTACTGATTAATGTAAAGAAATAATTGTCTACAAAGACTTCTGTTTACTACTAAATAGCAAGCTGGAGGGAGGGAGAGAGGGAGGGAGGGAGGTGGGATGTAATTTTTCTTTTGATAAAGAAGGGGGCCCAAACAAAAGTTTCATGTGTCAGTTGAAGATGGAAAAAAGACCTCACATGGAAAGTTGTGGTTTCAGGACTCCAGTGGCCTTTCAGCTGCTTGTTGGTTCAGAGTCTGCAGCAAAGTACAGTATGACTCTGCAATGTTTAAAGAGCAGTAATCACAAAGGCTTGGAAATCAATAACTAAGACAAAGTAATTCCAGCCCCAATAACCCTAAATATCAGAAATGTTATGAAAGGGATTATTATTTTCCCATGAGTTGAGAGGTTTGGCTTTGTTACCCTTGTAGTTTTAGTAATCTCTGTAAAGCTCTTTTTGCACCTAGGCTGGTGATATTTAATAATTCCTGTTTGTCATATTCTTGACTTTTTAGAGTACGTTAAGCACTGTAGATGAGATGTACAGCAAAGTTTGACTAAACTGGTCATCATGGAACTGCTTGTGGGAAGGATGCTTTGATATAGATCTAAATGTTGAGGCACTATAACCTCTGGAGGGAGACTGATATTTCAATACACTTAGAAAACCATTAACTAACATGTGCTATATATAGATTTGCATCACTTGTTTCATGCTGCTATATGTGATCATAATAACATAATAAAAGATCTCTGACAGAGTCAAAATTAGGTTTTAGAGTGGATTAATCTTATTTAAATGAATATTTAAGGGAAAAAAAGATATGTTAATGTGCTTTGTATTATTTCTCACAGTGTGAATTCCATGAACTTTGTTAAGTTACTGACTCTCGGCAATACAACAAAACAACCATGTGCACTTTCAGCCTAGAAAAGCAACTGAATCTTTTGCAGCAAAAGAAGGGTGACCAGCAGATTGTGGGAACTGATTCTCCCCCAGTATTCTGTCCTGGTGAGATTCCACCCGGATCCTCAGTGTAGGAATGACATTGAACTATTGGAGTAAGTCCAGAGGAGGCCATGAGATTATCAGAGGGCTGGAGAACTTCTCCTGCACAGACAGGCTGAGAGAGCTGGGGTTGTTCAGTCTGGAGAAAAGGAGGCACCAGGGAGACCTTTTGGGAGCCTGCCAGCACTTAAAGATTTCTGCAAGATTTCTGGAGAGACTTTTGGGAAGGGAATGTAATGATAGGACAAGACAGAATGGCTTTAAACTAAAGAGGAGAGACTTGGATTGGATATAAGGCAGAAATTCTTCCCTGTGAGGGTGGTGAGGTGCTGGCACAGGTTGCCCACAGAAGCTGTGGATGCCCCATCCCTGAAAGAGTTCAAGGCCAGACTGGATGAGAGTTAAAGCAACCTGGTTTAGTGGGAGGTGTCCCTGCCCATGGGAGAGGGCTTGGAATGAAATGGTCTTTAACATCCCCTCCAGTGTTATGAGTCTATTAATTAAATCAGGGTCCTCACAATAGCATATCCTGCATTGCATGATGGATTAATTTGTGTTTACAGCCAAGACCTTGCCATTCCAATAGTAAAGATAAGCAGGTAAAAGCTGTGTGAAATGAGTTTGGATTAACAGCTGGGTATTTGTAGCAGAGAATACACAATTACTTTTTCCTCATGATCTCTGAGGATATTTGTGGAAACCAGAAGTGGCTACCTGGGAAAGAGACCCTAATTATATGGTAAGGATGAGTTAAACAAGCAGGTTTCACAAGGTTTAGTTGGCTTGGAGCAGCAATGACTGGACAGCAGGGAGCTGCTTTGGAAAAGCAGAGCTGCCTTTAGCAAATGTCAATATCTGTAACAGAGAAAGCTCGAACAGATGGTTAAGCTTTCCCTCGACCATTTTCAGAACTTCCAAAGAAAAGCTGAAGGACCATGACTTCCTGTTATAGTCAAGATTCTCTGTGAAACTAAGGATTCTACTTTCCAGCCTTCAAAAAAATTCAGCATCAGGTTTCTAATGTAAAATAAGCTTGAGCAATGATAGTTCTCCCTATCTAAGCATACTGGAACCAGAAACCATGACAGAATTCACAAGTCACTGTCTCATCATGGACACCCAAGTCACCCTTTCAAGTAAATAGGAAAATGCTAAATTCTGGCCCTCAAACCCTACTTACAACTCTGGAATATCTTGTTCTTTTCCTACTGTAGCAGCTTTTAAAGCCAGAAGAAACTACAATAATTATCCAGGATAAAATGCATAAACCAAGCCATAGAACATGCTTCGAGTGATTCCTTTTTCAAGACCATTAACTCTCCTTGAATTGTGATGGAGCTTTCAGAAAAACATTCAATATTTATTTAAAATTTTCCAGGGATAGAAAACCTATCATAGCTGTTCATAAGTTGTTGTGATGGTTAAGTACCTTGCCTGTTGACAGTTCATGACTTATTTCTTGTCTGAGCTTTTTAGTCTAGGTTGGGTCTTTCTGTGTGATTACCTGATTACCTGAAAGATAGAGGAATCTTTAAATCACTTTTCAGATCTGTATGTGATAAATGGTGGGCAGTGTAAGTTACCCATGTGAACTTTCTAAAATTTTGATAACCACCCTGAAACAGATGAGTAGAGACCTGAACTAGAAGGAGCAATCCTCCAGCCGTGATACTTTATCAAATCCAGAGCCTGTGTATTTTCTGTTCATGCACTCAGAAATCCTCAAATTTGTGTATCCAACAGTCCTATTATCATTTCTGAATATGTTACACTCAAAAGCCATGATTTGTTCAAAAGTCACTATTTTCCAAGAGGAAAGGGGCCAATACATTATTCTTTATTCTTTCATAAGTAGCTTGACAGTTGATAAAAGCACAATTTTTGTGTGCCTCAGTAACCTCTCTCTTCAGTATTTTCTGCTTAGAAACCCAACTAAATATACATTCTGTTTGCAATTTCATGTCAAAAACTATCAGTCAACGGGGTTGTAAAAAGTTCAACATCTACATATTCGCTTCATATCCTCCTGGTTCTTGTACAAGTTGTTTCTGGTGTAAAGTCAAATATCATAGTGATTTCTACTGTTTTGACATCAATGTCTTTCCTCCAAGCCTGCTGTCTTAAGAAAAAAATATACAGTATATTATTTTAAAATATCTATTATCACTCTTAGAATAAGGTTCTTCCCCCAGAGAGGGGTTGGGCACTGAACAGGCTGCCCAGGGCTGTGCTCACAGCACCAGCCTGGCAGAGCTCAAGCAGAGTTTGGGCAACTCTCTCAGGCGCATGGTGTGACCCTTGGGGGTCCCTTCCAACTCAGGTTATTTTATGATTCTATGATGGAATTCTGATTTACATATTGCCATTTAAAATCCTGATTAATCAACTCATATATTGTTCAGGCTAGTTTTTTACTCCCCCAGGCTAGATGTCAGACAAAAATTTAGTGCTGCAATTACTGCTACTCACATTTCTCCTTTAAAATATTGGGTCATAAGAATTTTACTCTAGTTTATTGGAATTTTTTTCTGTGTTCTAAAATACTTTTGAAAATAAATAGAACAATGCTTGGCCAAACATCTCTATTAAGAAAGTTAGAGGCAATGAATATGAACAAACAGATTGAAAATATTTTACCTTCATAGCTTACATTCCAAAAATTCACCCAAAACAATGATGCTTGTATCTCTATGAAACACTTGACCATTCACAGCTTTTAAGTATAATATCTTTGGATAGATGAATTAGCATATGCCAAAGAAGATGAGTCATTATGGCATTAATAGTTTGTAATTATCATGGTTTAATGATCAGGTGTTCTGCTATATTTCTCTTGTATTCCTAATGCTTTGTTCAATAGGAATAGGCTGCAGTTTGATGTACCTTCTACCAGCTATGGGTTAATAGGAAATTAATGGACATTTATGTGTTTTTTCATTGTTAATGTACTTTTTATTTTATTGATCAAGTATAAATCAGAATAAAGTAATAGGGTTTTAAATGGTAGGTGATGAATATCTAGTTTGCAGGATATACACTTTAATTTCTGAGAGAACGTGGGGAACAGAGATCAGCTAGTCCAGGCACTAGCCCGAGTTTTTAATAGTTCGTGTGTTCTATCCGCTGGGAAATGGAGGGTCAGATGCTCCTAAATGTAATATTTCTTTTTTTACTTCAGCAGATCCATTTAATCATTTGTTTTCTCTTTGGTTGCTTAGTATCTTGAAGACAGTCAGTGCCTTGTATAAGCAAAGAGAGATAAATCCTTGATCAGAACAGGAGAAATGTGGAACTGTGTGGGAGCTCCCACATGATGTGACAGGGAATGTGTTTGCTGAAGAGAAAATAAATAGGTACTATTAGACAAGTTCCTCTGATTGATTTAGACCAACTGAGCATTCATCCTTGATTGTGTCCTAACAAATCAGCCCTCCTCCTTCTCCTTCTCCTTCTCCTTCTCCTTCTCCTTCTCCTTCTCCTTCTCCTTCTCCTTCTCCTTCTCCTTCTCCTTCTCCTTCTCCTTCTCCTTCTCCTTCTCCTTCTCCTTCTCCTTCTCCTTCTCCTTCTCCTTCTCCTTCTCCTTCTCCTTCTCCTTCTCCTTCTCCTTCTCCTTCTCCTTCTCCTTCTCCTTCTCCTTCTCCTTCTCCTTCTCCTTCTCCTTCTCCTTCTCCTTCTCCTTCTCCTTCTCCTTCTCCTTCTCCTTCTCCTTCTCTTCTCCTTCTCCTTCTCCTTCTCCTTCTCCTTCTCCTTCTCCTTCTCCTTCTCCTTCTCCTTCTCCTTCTCCTTCTCCTTCTCCTTCTCCTTCTCCTTCTCCTTCTCCTTCTCCTTCTCCTTCTCCTTCTCCTTCTCCTTCTCCTTCTCCCTCCCCTTCTCTCTCTTTTTTTTCTCCATTCTCTCTTTTCTCACAGAATCATTGATGTTGGAAGGGGCCTTTGACTATCATGTGGTCAAACTTCACAACTCAAACAGGTTCCCCAAGATCAAGTTGCCCAGAGTAGCAAATGTCCCATCAACTTTTGAATATCTCCAAGGGTGGAGACTCCACAGCCTGCCTGGGCATCTCGTGCTCAGTCACCCTCAGTAAGAACCACGTATTCTTATGTTCAGAGAGAACTTCCTCTGTTTCAATTTGTGCCCATGGTCTCTGAGTCTGACACTGGGCTTGGCTAAATTGCTTTTAGCACCCTTCCTTCAGGTATTTATACACATTGATAGGAAGTCTTTTCTTCTCCAGGTTAAACAGTCAGAGTTGCCTCTTCTTCTCTTGTCTCCCTTTGCTTTTTCTTTTTTTTCAGATAAAAGTATCCAAAGGACTTAAGCACAGTGAATCATCCCATGTTATGGAAGAGGTATGGAGACTAGAATTACAGCTCTCATGACTATATTACAAAATAATATTTACAGAGCTGCTAGAGCCTTGTGAACTTAAGATACAACACTGCTATTTCAGGTGAAAAGGGATGCATTTTCCCAACTGTTCTTTCAGTCCCAGTAGCTAAACAGATTAATTACTGGCATAATTCCAGCACATTAGGAATTGATTTGCCTGATTTATTTGTGTGTGTATGTTATTGAAGGGCTGCAATGAAGCATATAGTACTTCTAAAATAAAAAGTCCTAACCTGTGAGCTCTAGAGAACATTTCAAATTTGCCTTCATTTACTAGACATTCACTGTCTGAAGCATGTCTTTGATCAGCATTTATCAGTGTTAAAAAATTACCAGAATATTATCTGTTGCAATGATCAGAAATTCCTGAGGGTTATAATAAGGCAGAGGGCTGTCAGGTTAAAATGCAGATATTTTTTCTTTCTCACTATCACAGTCTTCTAGTATAAAAACTTAACTGAGGCATGCACAAAAACAAGCAACATCTCCAGGCTATGCTAAAGACTTTACATAGACACATTTGAATGATACCTGTTTAAACAAAGGGACTGTCACCCCATTCAGAGGGATTCAGTTGTCCCTTGCCCTGGCTAATAATGTCTCATTGGGACCCAGCCTACACTCCCAGGTGAGGAGCACACCTCTGACTTCTCTTGATCCCATGTGGAGTGAAGGATTCATTACTATTTCTATTTTTGAACATTTCTTTAGAAAACTTTCTCTGGATAGCTTAAGAAACCTCAAACCCAGAGAGCTATTACAGTAAAATTTGAGGATATATGTACTGAAGGAATTCATAATTTACACAGTAACAATGTAGGAAAGGAAGGTGTCCTCCTATGACTGTGCATATATTTATTCACCTTGAAGAGATTCACTTTGTTTCAGCACACTTGCTCAGCTCTCCCAGCTGTGATAAAAACCCTCTGCAAGGCCGTAGTGTTCCAAATTGCTTTCATTGATTGAAGTCTTGATCTTCTTTGTCTTTGGAGGAAAACATTTCCTTGGGAACTCATTTTGTGCTTGGGATTCTGCTCAAGTTCAAACTTTGCCCCTTGAGCGCTTTCTATCATTCATAAAAATAATATATAATGGAGATATTACATATTCACTTGTCTTCTGATGGGTCCTTCCTGAACATGCCTGCCTTCAGAGGTGCTGGTGTATTTTGGGTGTAGATATCCAGGTAGATGGATCTTCTGGAAGACAAAAATACTTACTAATTACAGCTAACAGTAATATACTTTGTGAAGAAAACTCAGAATGTGCAGTGAGATTCAGACACACTAATAGTGTCTATAAAATACTGAAAAGGGTCTGAAAAAGTGCTGAAAAGTTGAAAACATAGACTGACAAACACATTTATGAAAGCATACATAGGAAAACAATGTCTGCAAGAGGTTGTTTTGATTATAACTATATACTACAGAAGCGAAGTTTTAACTTTACACGGGGCACACACTCATTGGCCTGCAGCTCTGTCAGGAGAGGTTTAGGTTGGATATTAGAGAAAGGTTCTTCACCCAGAGGGTGGTTGGGCCCTGAACAGACTCTTCAGGGAATGGTCACAGCCCCAAGCCTGACAGAGCTCCAAGAGCATTTGGACAATGCTCTCAGCACATGTTGGGATTCCTGGAGTGTCCTGTGCAGTGCCAGAAGTTGGACTTGATGATTATTTTGGGTCAGTTCTAACTCAGATTATACCATAGGGTTCCATGATATTTTGCACATATTTAGAGAGGTGATATTTGATAGACTTTGTTGCCATCAGGTGGATGAGGCCCTGGCACAGGTTGCCCAGAGAAGCTGTGGATGTCCCATCGCTGCAGGTGGTCAAGGCCAGATTGAATGGGGCTCTGAGCATCTTGATCTAATGAGAAATGTCCCTGCCCATGCCAGGGCAGCTGGAATGAGATGATCTTTAAAGATCCCTTCCAATCTAAACCATTCTGTATTTCCATGAAATACAGTTTAGGTAAATTATATAGGTTTCTTCTAATACATCAGAACAGTAGCTCTCTCTCCTTCCTTATGCCCTTGCCTGACTACTCTTTATTTTATATTTGCAACTAATCAGTATTGGATTTTTTTGCCCTTCATATCCATTACTGGAAAATACTTGATCTTTAAGCTTGCCACATTGGTAGAAATCATCAGTGAGTTATAGTTGCTTAGTTAAAGGCATTAGATAAAGGAAGAACTTTTCAAACACAGTAATATCACTGCCAAACTGAGTTTTGGCAGCTGTCTAAATTTAACAAGGTTGAGTTAAACTAGTACAAAATGATAGACCACCAAAAAACCCTTGACTTGCTAAGCAGCACTTCATCTTTTCAAGCAATTTCAAGCACTTCCAACACGGTGCCATTAGATGTTATGCTTTTTTGAATGAATAGCTATTGGAAAATAATAATGCTCAATTTCTTGTTGCCTTTATTTTGTGTTCATTTTTATACAAGGAAGACTTTTAGGTTCAGGAAAATTAAGAGCTGTTTCAATATCCCCAGTTCAATGAGTAGTTGCTAATGTCACTATGATGCTGAAGTGGGTTTTTATGCCTACAGCGATTTTTATGTACCATCTCTTATTTAATCCTTATGAATACCTCTTCTTGGAGAAATGGAAATCATAAACAGAGAGTTGACTTCAGCCTTAACACATGTGAAAACCTGGTTTAGAGCTATATCTTTTCTGGTGCTGAAGAAGAACTAAATTGTTCAGTATGAAATATTTTTTTAAAATGGATCACTTCTGTTCTGTTTTCCTTTTTTTTTTTTTTTTCCTGGAGATGGAAATATTATTTTTCTTTTCCTTTTGGCTAAAGCCAAGCCACTCTTAAAAAAAAAAAAAAAAAAAAAGTTGATTTTCTTTGTATTGGAACAGAAGAGCTCAGGTCATGGTTGAAACAAGTTAAGAACTGAATAAAAACTTTCCTTGTGTGATTCATTTTTTACAACTAAAAGGACAAAACACAGGCATATGCCAATTCTACAAAAGCAATCACCAGTGAGGAGAGATTTCTTTGCTCCTCTGTCAGGGACTTTCCATCTCCCAGTAGGTTAAATAGCAAGAGAACTGAAATGTGGAGAAGCTTTGTTGAAAGCCTGCCAGGTGACATTGTCCGTTGACATCTCTGATGTCTGATCAGGCTCTGTGACCACAAAAACATCCAAGGATTTGGTCTGACTTGGTGGCTTCAGAGCCCCCGAGGGTGGGACAGTCTGTCTTCCAGCTGATTTTATCCAAAAATGTTGAAATATTGTCCTCAAACAAAATGTTAGGATATTTAAGCATCGCAGCAATCAAGAGTGCCACATTCCTCAATTATTGTAGCTACTCCTGGGGAAACTTTACTAATAGGATTTAACAGTCTGTTGCACAAGGAAGCCAGCAGCATCTAAAAAAAATCCAAAAGCTTTGTTCTTCTCTCCTTCCTTTTGTTCAAAGCTGCCAGGTTGTAGTTTAGTCTGTGAATATGCACAGACTTGAAATTACCTTTCAGTTAGCATATACTGGAATGGGAAAAATCTAATTTGCTGCCAGTATCAAGAGTGTCAATAGAAAAGAGTCATCAATATGACGTGCACATGGAAAATAATTCATTTCACTGTGTTCCCAGGTGGCTGTGGTGCAGATGCAGTGGTTTCTTGCATCCCATAATTAAGTTCCAACAGCTTTGCAATTGTATTATCTATTTCATGCATTATCCTCAAATCATCTCCTTTCCTGTGTTATATCTGACTGATACCCTCTGCTGTTAAACAGCTCTGAGGATGATGGTGTAGCACTACCAAAATGAACATTTCATGCAGGCACTGGGGTTATATATAGCCCTATAATGGCTCTGTTTCAGCTGAGGAGAAAGAATTCAGGTGGGATGGGATGACACAGGTGGAGCCTTTTGTACAGTAGGGAACAATCTCCCCTCCGGGCTCTCTCTCCAGCACTGTTTCTTCTGGTTTTATAACAGTGGATTTCTAAACCTGTCTGACTTCCCTCCCTCTCTCCCTCTGTGTTTAAATAACAATATTTAACTTTTTATAGCACTGCAGTGGCAGGGAAGAATTGTTGCTGAAAATGAAGAGAAAGTGCAACACAACCCTGCTCAACAGAGGATGGCTGTCAGCTCCAGAATCAGCAGTCCAGTGTGTTAAGCCTTCTTGTCGTTCTCCTCAAAGCTCTGCAGAACTTTTTGCCTCTCTGCAAGTCCCCATTGCTGGGCTCTGACTTTCTCACCCCCATGACCACTCTCCCTCTGCCAATCATTCTGGTTTTGTCAGGTTATTGATCAGAGCTCCCACAGTTGCCCATGAACCCCACCAAATACAGGCCCTCTATACAAATGGCCTAACTTCCATCCACACCTTAAAAACTCCTTTTTGTTGTATTACTTACTATCAAGTGATTTGAATATGCTCTGCTCAGGCAAACTCTTCAAAATTTAATAAAGTAGATGATTACTAACTCAGCTATTAGGTGCAGCAAGTATTTATTATTTGGTAGCAAATATACCTCGTTGAAATTTGCTAGGTTAAAAAGCCTGATCCTGTTCATATTTAGTCCAAACACTTGGCATTAAGTACTGGTATCTGCTCTCAAAAGTAGGCTAAAATTGGCTGTATGCCTGGCTGTCTTTACCTCTTTTCAACTACATCCATCCTCAAATCATGAGCTTCTAGGCATAAAACACCCCCATCCTCAAAAAAGCAAAAAATAGGCATAACTTTAAAGAAACTTTTGGCTTTTATACAAATGATACTTCATAATGCTTTACTGCTTTAAGGGAAGACACCTGGTATTGAAAAAGAAAAAGTGTAAAATAGGGAAATTTAGAGTAGTGCTGGAAAGTATTTGTAGCTAAGATTTTAGGTAAGAGGTCACAGGGGACCCAGGGAGGTCTGTATGAAATGGGAGTATTACAACTGAGTGTTTGAGATCACTTAAAAAATCATTGGCAAGGGTATGAGCAAAAACCAGATTTAATATTAAGTGAGAGCACAACAAATTTCATTGACAAGATTCACTCAACAACTTACAGGACGCTTAAGGCACAATAAACAAAAATGAGCAATAACGAAACCAAATTAAATCCTAAAAGCCTAACAGCACCCAAACTTGACAGTACTTTAACTTAACTTAAACTTTAGGCCGAACAATTCAACAAAGAAGCAGCACTTAACTTATACCTAACTTATAACTTAACAAATTAATAACACCTAACTTATGACTTCAAAGTCAAACTTAGTAATTAACAAAAGAACAACACTTAGCAGCACTTAACTTATATTGAATTTAACAACTTAGCAAAAGAAAACATCCAGCAGCATTTATGTAGGGTTAAGTCATAAGTCACAGACTTTCTTACAGGCCTAACTTACTTCGATATCCAAGGTACTTAAACATGTAAGAAAGCAGAATTTCTTCCAGATTTGCTGTAACATATCTACAAGTTTATGCACACAGACATGAAGAGTTAGTGCAAGCAATGTACCTGTGGAAAATTCCCCTTGGAAGTCAGTGAAATACTTCAGATATTTTACATCTCCTCACAAGCAAAGGGCCTGGCCTTGAGGAGTGAGGTATTGGCCCAGGACTCATCTTTTTTTTGGAGATCCTCAAGCATAGCAAACTTGAGGCTTCATTGGCTATGAGAGACCTCACTCTGAGGGAGGTTGCTGGTTACAGCCCAGGAGAGCTCAAAGGGTCTCATTTTTGACCACTTTTTATAGGGCTGCAAGAGACTGGGCTTTGCTCATAACAGTATTTCATCCTGGCCACAGTTTGGGTTGAAAGCCTGAGAACAGAAATGTTTTGCTGTTCAGGCAAGAAAAACATTTTCCAAGGCTTGTCATAAGGAAAACAATGCTGGTTAGACAGCAGGATTTCCTGGGTGTTTCTGATATGCTTGGGAAGAGCTGAGCCCAGGTGCTGTTTTTCGAGGCTGAGGTCTAAGAATCATTTCTCAGACTACAGTGAGGCCTGGAAAGGAGAAGCAGGGGATGCACCACCACAGGGAGCTCAGGTTGCTGCTATGGTGGAGCTACCTTATTCCAGAGGGAATAGTGGTGGTGAGGAGGAAAGGCTCTGAGTGGAAAAGATTCTAAAAAGAAATAATTGATATGGAAATGCTTAGTTACAGGGGCATTCATGATATGGAGATACAAGGTCTTGATGACAGGATATGGAGAGGTGCAATGAAATAAAAAACAAACTAAACCAAAACAACAAAAACAACAACAAACCTCAAAAGATAAGCTCAACATGATGGTAAATTTTGAGGAAAATGCATCATTCTAGACTTAAAAAACGTGGAAAAAAACCCCAGGATTAAAAAATACAGTGTAAGTAGACAATACAAATTCCATAGTAATTCTGGATGATGTGGAATTAGTCTGTCTATAGTTTTTTTGTGTACATGGCTGATACTAAGACAAAATGGCTGGCAATTTCCAAAAACCCATCTATGTGACAATTACAAGGAAAGGTCACCTCTTACAAGATGGGCTGTTCCCAGGTGTCTGATTCAATGTTTTTCTCATAGCAGCACTGTGGTGAAGGGTAAAGAAGCCAAATGAGGAGCACTTGAGGGCTCTTGGTCTGTTCAGCCTGGAAAAGAGAAGACTGAGGGGAGACCTCACTGCAGGTACAGCCTCCTCATGAGGGAAGCAGAGAGGCAGCACTGACATCTTCTCTCTGGTGACCAGTGACAGCACATGAAGGAATGACAATAAGCAGCATCAAGGAAGGTTTAGCTTGGTTATTAGGAAGAGATTTTTCACCACTGGATGGGCACTGGAACAGGCTCTCCAGGGTTGGTCACTGCACCAATCCTGACAGAGTTCAAGAAGGGTTTGGACAGTGTTCTCAGGCACATGATGGGATTCTTGGGAATGGTGCTGTGCAGGGCAAGAAGTTGGACTCGATGAATCTTGTGGGTGCTTTCTAACTCAGATTATAAAAAAACCCAATAAACCTAAAAAAAAAAAAAAAAAAACAAAAAAACCCAAAAGACCAACAAAATAAAACCACAAGAGATTCAAGACTTCGATGGGAATTATACTGCAACTGTGTTCCTGTCTTTGGATTTTTTCTTGGTTGATCTTCTTCTAGTTGTTCCACAATGCCTTTGGGCCGAATCCCAAAGCATGAAAAGTGAAATTGAACAATTTTAAGATTTTAAGTCATACCTTCAATTCCATGGAAAAGGGAGTTGGGATCACCTTCACTGTTGGATCATGGAATGAGGCTGAGGGAATGGCAGACTTCTTAAAATGTTCCCTAGGTCAGACTACAAGACACTTCTCAAACTGACCCCAAAACTTCAGTGCCAGTACTTTGGTTTCTATGCTTTTTTGTTTGTTGGTTTATTTTTCTCTCTGGATTAGAAGGATCTGCAAGAAACTTAGGACAAGTCACTGAAAAATGAAATGATTCATCCAATAAGGCAGTAAGAGATTTAATTATATTTCAAAAATGAGTAAATCTGGTTGGTTCATGGCAGCATGGAGCAGGTGCCAAGCATGACAATCATCCTTGTGGGGGTGGAAAGCCCTTTCTGCTGGCACAGAACAAGGAGGTTGGGGGATGGAGAATGCCAAATATCTGTCGATAACTCTGCAGAGGGAACACATAAGGGGAGGCAGAGACGTGCCATCAATAACTACAGCTCACTGTGTCTGCCATGATCCCTGGAGCAGAAACTTGCTGTGAAACTCCCTGCATGCAGTGTACCATGGGATCCTTCTCCAGGGCTAATAATTTATCTTCCTCTGTGGCAACCAGTCGAAAAAGAAATTCAAATTTTTAAACAATGACATGTGGAAAATTCAGGGAACTGGAATATTGACAAATATCAGTTCAAAGACATTTGATGAACTGGGATTAATGTTTCAAGTAGGGCTTGAATCCAGGTCCCCACAAAAGCTACAAGTGTCTTCAGTTCTGGTCCCTAGCTAAACTTTTAGGTTTAATCTGTACTGTATGTTGTGTAGGAAACTTTGCTAACCTTCTTTTGCACATTGGAGTCAGAGGAAATGGAACAAGGAAGGTTATGTGTTGCCCTTCCTATATGAGGCACTGCCTCTTGGTGGAAGGAACAGGTTTCCCATGGTTTGCTCATGCCAGGTCCTTAAAAAAAGTCATGAATAAAGCAAAAACTGCAGGTTATGTCCTAAAAAAAATAGACTGATTAGATGCAGGCTGGCATGATGGCGACCCTGATAAATTCTGTAAACTTAAACACACTTTTGGTTCACTTAATTCTTGCTTTGGTGAGAGGAGTGAGTAGCACCCCGTTTCATACAGCTTAGGTAAATCTGTGTTTACAGCAGGGACCACTTGAGGCTCATCCCACTCAGAGTCTCTTGCTTTGATCCTTTCCCTGACATGGCATTGCATTTCATGACTGTTTTATTTCCATTACAGGCTTGATCAGCCTTTCACTTTGTGAAACAGCTGCCACCAGTTAAAATGAAATATCTGCACATATTGTGCCTTTTAAATTTTAGTCCTGCTCAGTTTGCAATATCTTCTTTTCTAAAAAGCTGTACTTTCAAAAATTACATATTGGAATGTGTGAGAAATAAATTTAATGTAAAAGGAAAGTGATCTAAAGATTTTCAGTATAATT
Organism: Melospiza georgiana; assembly: GCF_028018845.1. NCBI lineage: Eukaryota > Metazoa > Chordata > Aves > Passeriformes > Passerellidae > Melospiza > Melospiza georgiana. The sequence goes on along the minus strand of NC_080430.1, from coordinate 149,746,886 downwards.
TAATGTAATTCCAAACAATATTCTATATCGTTTTACCTATAATAGCTTCTTTTTGATGATGGAAAGTTTTCTGTAATGCTGTCCTACTCTCTGACAATAATTCATATCCTAGTTGAAACGATTTACATGTCTATTACTGTAATTTTTATATTATTAATTTGCACATCAGCCACCCAGTAATGTTTTATAGAGATATCTTTCTTATTCTACAAAATTCCTTCCTGCCTTTTATAACTATTCAGGAACCAAACAGCATAAAATATGCTGTTTGGAAAGGAACTTGTTGATACCCCTTACTAACTGGAGAGATTGTCATCTGGAAGTTCCCCAAAACTGACAATAACCTTCATTTCCTAACACACCATTAGCCTCAGCTACAAAGTCACTGAAATCAGGATGTAGCTAATTTTTTCATGGAGCCAAAGATTTCAAAAATAGACTCTGGAACAGTTACTTGTTCACAAATATTTTGAAAACATTTGGAAGATGTTTGGGGCACCTATGCTTACAAGGACAAGAGGCCAAGGATAGGCCACTTGTCCTGCTTTGGTTGTCACTAATGAGATTATTTTTTTTTTCCTCACTGTAAATGACTTTGCGCTTGCTGAAAAACAGAGTTAAAGAGGACTAATAGGTGAGCTTCTAATGAGTCACTATCTCTACATGACCTTAAAACTGCCAGGCACAGTGCACAATGTGCTAGATGTTGCTTGGTGCTCATCTTGTTTTCACTGTTGGAAAAGAGAACAGTATGCATTGTTTAGGGGTGTTCCATCCATGGGGGTTACAAAGCAATTGTTAGGGAAAAGATTTAGTTCTCCTTCCTCAAGGGAATTTGTTATGATTGTGGAAACCTCCTTGGCATTGTTATAATAGAATTATTTTTCTTTGAGTACCTGGGGTGAAGGTGACACTTCCTTATATTTGAAATTTTGTGTCCCTTATGGGACCATGTTGGTAAGAACCGCCTAGAAAGGCCTGGAGAAGAGCACAAATGAGCAGTTCCTCCAAACATGGTACATCAGAGTTAATAATTGTATGAGTCTGTGTCCTAGGAGTTCCTCTTCCAACAGATTCATCAGACTGGATGAAAAAAGGAATTTTAGCACTTCAGAGGGTTGTTATAAAGAAGTAGTAAAATCACAGTTTAACCAATTATAATCACTTATATTTCAAATAAAGTAACATTCTTCCTATAAGTGGCAGCTCATTTTTTCAGTCTCTCATACTTAGTGGAAGAGAAATTCATGCCACTTTTGTAGCAATTCTGTTAAGTAGTAATTCAGATTGGCTTCATCCTTCAGGATAGAAAGGGATTTCAAATATACAAGTGCAAAATGGAATCAGATCCATTTACCAAGGCAGGGAAGCAGACAAAATGACACTTTCCAGAGGAGTCCTAACTTAATTTTTCCCCATTCACATTTGTGCTCTTAAAAAGTGATTTAAGTTATGTAGTAGCCAACGAAGGATTCAGAGTAAATTCCAATTATTGATTTTCCTGGTAGTGGAGAACATCTCCTCTGTCTTTTACCATGCTTCTAATCTCACATGCTGAGTTTTCTCCCTTTCCAGTACCACAGCTGCATGCAGCATAAGTGGCATTTCTGATTTAATCATGCACTGTAGTGCACAAGGAGCTAAACTTCTGAATTTATATCTTATTATGAGGACAGGATCAACTGCAGGCCCACAGACTCCAGGATAAAAATATCCAAAGGAACCATTATATTCAGGTGGCCTGACCTGTGGTGGAGCACACACCTGTGGACCTCCCTGAGTTTATCTCTGTTAGAAGGAGATAGTGCAGTTTCCAGATCCCTGTGATTTTGCTCTAAGGGCTTTAGAATCCTCTGCAATTGTTATTCCAATATTTCTGTGCTTGAATTGTGGATCTCAGCCTAGCTTAGTTGTCCAACTACAGACTTTAGTTTATAACATTTGTCTGCATGATCAAAGATCTCATTATCCATGAACATGTTCAATTCCTACCCATCATTACAGGTGAGAAAGATTAGTACTCAGCTGGGGAAGAGAAATATGTGAAATATTAGGCACAACATTTATTCCAATATTGTAATTAAAGTACTGTGACTCCCCAAAGCAGCCACAACTATGAATTTTACCAGGTATTCACAAACTTCTTCATCCTCAAATTTTCAGCCTAGAAAGGACAATTATGCTTTTATAATTTGCCTATTTTCCTAAATACTGGGAACTACAATTAAGTGATTTCTACACACAAGAACTTTTCTGTTGAATACATCCCCTCTTGAGCAAAGAAAGTGTAGAAGAGAGCCATTGGGATGCCAAAAAATGGGAAAATTAAAGCAAGAAGTTCTATGTCCTGTCACTTAAAGGTCTAGAAGTGGTTATATGAGAGGGTAAAGAACCCAGAAAGTTCTTTTAAATGCTCCAAATATGTCACTTTCAAGACTGAGGTCACGGTCAGCACAGTAAGCCATGCTATTGCAACCCATAGATCCAGCCATGTCCTGGGCTGCATCCAAAGCTCCGAGGGCAGCAGGTGAGGGAGGGAATTCTGCCCCCTGTTCTGCCCTGGTGAGACCCCCCTGAAGGGTGGAGAAGGAATTTTGACAAGGGCATGGAGTGACAGGACAGAGGCGAATGGGTTTAAACTGAGAGCAGGTTTAGATGGGATATTAGGATGAAATTCTTCCCTGTGAGGGTGGAGAGGCCCTGGCACAGGCTGCCCCGAGAAGCTGGGGATGCTGCATCTCTGGAAGTGTCCAAGGCCAGGTTGGATGGGGCTTGGAGCAGCCTGGCATAGGGAAAGGTGTCCCTGCCCATGGCAGGGGGTTGTAATGAGATTAATTTTAAGGTCCCTTTTAACCCAAACCATTCTGTGATTTTATGATTCCTCATAGGAATTCTGTTTAAGATTTATGACAATTCATGATCTAAATAAAAATAAAAAGATAATTTGTGTATCTCGACTTAGCTTCTCTTTCATTTTGGTGTATCTTGATTCTAAGCAATTTTCTTCTGTCAATAGAACATCCAAGGATTTCCAAAGGACAAGAGACACAAGATAATGAGAGAAGTAGGTGGGTGTAATATTCTCATACTTTTGAGCAAATCGGTCCTCCATAAAGGTTTGAAACAGGTGAGAATGATAGACTAGGAAATACTGACACCCATTTATTGCCATCCGGACTATGGTAAGTGCAGGTGCCTGTTCTGGAGATTTGGTTGCCACCAGTCATCCCAGGCTGGGCCTCAGTTGCCAGGTTTCTAAACAGAGCAAACATTAAATGAACCACAAACTTATTTTATGTCAGGAAAGCAAAAAGTGTTTGGTCTCTGTACTGCCCAGTCGTTCATCAAAACTTGTATTTAATCTTGCCAGTGGAAAAAAAATAATTGAATAGGAATAAAGATTATTAGCATCTAGAAATAAAAAGAGAATCTCTGAAGACTCATGCTGGAAAGTGTTTGGCTTTTATCCTGTGCCAGTTAGCAAATAGAAGATGTTATTTTAATTTACACTGAGTTTATAATTTTCAACTGCTGTGACAACAGTATCAAATTAAAAGTTCACACAGTACTAGCTCTTGCTTTAAGGACTTGATTGTATCTGAAAATTCTCAAAAACAAGTAATTTGGAAAACTATCATCTTCAAGCACAGGGGTTTTCAAAGTTTCTACAAGTAAAAGTATCTAATAAAAGTAAAAGGCCATAAAAGTATCTATTGAAATTCCCCATAAATCATGTGAAGCCTGAGATGAATCTTTTAAGCTTGATATTAGATATTCATCTTGGCCCCTGTGAGCTTGTGATACACATTCCTTTCTAGTTTTCACTCCATCAAAAGCTGATCCACTGCGGGCAGGATGGTTCTGTGGATCTGGCTTAAAACAATACTGAAACATCATGTCTACGCCTCCTTTAGCTACAAATGCTAAATGTGTTATACCTTATAAAAGGTATTACAAAAGGCAGGAGGACCATCACAAAGTTCCTTTATGCCTCTGGAGCCACATATGAGTCTTGGCCTTCACATTTTCAGGTCAGTGTGAGGATCCCACATGGTCATGGACTTCCTCCAGAATGTTCTGATATGTCATTTCTGGCATCAGCCAAAAGTATATATTGAATAAGCATAGGTTCCAAGACATTTCAAAAACATATGGGAATAAAAAAAACCAACACAAACAGGAAAGAAAAAAACCAAAACAAAACGGAAATACGGAAATGCTTACTCCAAACTTCTCACAGTTGAGAAGAATGGTGTGGAAAGGAGTGTTTGTTTAGGAATTGTGCATTGAAGGAAAGTACTCTTAATAGATTTTTGGGGTATTTCTCTGAAAAAAGTCTCATGGTTGCTGCATCTGAGGGATTTCAGCTGTATTGCTGTCTCAGTAGTTTGTGGTGGAAGAGATTCTGTCTGCCCAGTTCCTCTCTGAGACAGCTCATGAGCCGCTCTGCTGGGGGCTGTTAATTAATTACCAATTAATTTTTGTGTAAATATTATGAGGATCTACATTCCATCCATGAGTTTATTGTGATAAAAAAGTAAAACACAAATAAGCAACAATTTTGCAATAGCATTTTTGTTTTCTTTACCCAATCACCTGTGGTAAAGCTGGGTGGAACTCTCTTCACTAAATGTCTTTCATTTCAAACCAAACTTCCCTCCAGCTGGGAGCGCCGCAGGGGCCAACAAATCTTTGGGCACCTCATTAGAGTGAGTCTGATAGAGCACACCCCAGACACTGTATTGAGCAGAAAATTGGATAAACAAGGAGTACTTGTGATCAATGAAAAGACCTTTCAAATTATCAAGTTACACAAGAGCTTTTACTGAAGTAAGATACATGGAAATATTCTCAGGAGGAGTTGCTGGGAAGTCTAAGCTGAGCATGAAAGGAAGATCTCTGGAGATGCCATGGAAATACTGGGTCTCCTCTGAAATGCTTAGGGATGTTGCTTCCAGAAAGCAATTCTAACTACACCAAGCAGGGATGGACAAGGAGAAAAAGTGGGACAGCATCAGGCATAAGGTTGTTGCAGTTGTTTGATGGATCTGTGAAATGATTAGCAGTGTAATATATAGATAGTCTACTTTTAACATGAAAAGGAGTCTTTTGAATGGACAAATGGCAAACCTGCTTATCTCCAATCTTATCAATACAAGCTGAAATTTAGTAGTTGTTATCATATCTGTTCCTCTCTTGTCCCTGAGAACCCTTTGAAATGCATGTGCTGTGCTGTGGGAAGGGCAGAAGGAAAATGAAGGCCTGGCTGCAAAATAAAAGCCATGAGTCACAACGTGTCAAGGATCTCATGGCTTTCTTTTCTCTTGTCTTTTGAAAACCAGTCTTTTATAAATTTCTCTCAAAGGAATGTAAGAAAAAGATGCATCTTCAGAATATCAGCTTGGCTACAGCAATAAATTGCAGCTTCATACACATTTACAGTGAATTTCCTACCCACCAAGCAATTAGTTATCTGGTAATGTTTCCCCTTTGTCTCACTTGTACCCTGATATGATCCCTTTGTGTTTACCCATTGACTCACAACAGAGACCTGGAAAACATTATTGAAGAGAAACTGTACAAAGCAGACCATTAAAAAAACCCTGACCTGTTCTTGCACATTCATTTACGTGTGTAAAACACTCCTTTCATCCTCCTCTGTGCTTTGCTGTCTAGGAGGTCTCCAAAGATGCCCTTTTTTGAAGACTAAAGAGGTAATTTATTTGTTTCTCTTTGCCTTGATACAATATAAATAGTTATGATAGTCTGCACGGAAATTGAGTGCTGAAATTGCAATATAGGCAGGAATAAATGTAGCAGCAGCAGTATTTTCCATGCAGTTTTTCATTCCAGAGGGACACTGGTTGCATTTGCAGGTGATATGTGAAATATGTTAGACTCAATTCTTCTTCTCCAGTTTGTATCTTCTTCTCTGCAAGGTCTGTGTGAAAAGCTACAAACAGATGTGATAAAAAGTTACATCTGGTTTAAAATATTATTAATGAGTTCTCTATAAGGGAAACCAAGATGGATCCTAAAAGCTTTGCTTCCAACTTGTCTTGCCATTCTAGTTTGAATCCATTTTTCCATATGGGCCTGATCTGTCCTTGCAGGTAAAATGAGGGGTAAAATGAGACGAATTTGAATTTTAAGCTCCCTTCAAGAGAGTTTACTTGGTTACATGAAGTACCATGCCAGCGGCATCACTGTTCTCAAAAAAACTCATAATGGATCCAGATTAGAATGTAGGATTATAAATATTGTATTTCAGGATAAAAAGTAAAGCATGACCTATGCCTAACAAGACTTTTTGATTTTGAAAATAAACCTAAGAAATAAAATAGATAAGCCTAAGAAATAAAGTAGATAGAAAAGGCTGGAGAAGAGTTAAAAAGGGATATTTTTCATGAAGACAAATGATTTCTTTGTTCTCCTTAGCATTAATTCTCCTTCTCCCTTGGGTGTGACCTCTTCCAACCTAGTATCAACAATCCACTGCATTAATATGATGTTTGCTCCCTTTTCTAGATGATTAATGAAAGTGCTCAATCTTCAGCCACTAATTAAAGTTGACCTTGATAAGGACAGCCTAGATGGACATTAGGGATGGAAAGCAAGTAGGAGAAAATTCTGCTTGGTGAGGAGTTTATGGTAGGAGGGGTTTACATGATGAAAATTAGATATCTGAAGTAAGAGAAAGTGCTGAAGTTCTTAAAATTTTGGTGATGTGTTACAATCCACCAGAAACCAAACAGCTTAGCTTGTGCCTAGCAAAGATGTGAACACCCACCATGGTCCAGTGTTAGCCAGACAGGAATATCTGGGATTCCACACCCTGAATCTGCCAGAAAAATGATTGCAAATTTTCCAGTGAATCTCAGTTTACCTAAAAGCATGCTCTTATAATACCCAATGCTTGGGAATAAAGGGTCTTCATTTAGATTCAGGGAAGTAGAATGGGATTTGTGAGTAAAGCAGGGTCTTTGGCCAGAAAGTCAGACAGTTGTATTGGATTTGCCATTTGACACTTTTTCATCTGAAATTTTCATTACTTTGACAAAAAATGGTACCATTTATAAGCAGAGTAAGAGTAAACAGAGTAATGCTGAAATAAAATCCATCAAGGATGCCATAAGAAAGAAAAGAATTATATTTATCAGGGAACACACTTGTGAGGAATGATATGAGCCCTTTAACTCACACATTCAAGGAAGGAGGACTTGGCCAGGAGAGTTTTAGATATTAGAAAAAACTCCTTCCTTGGAAGGGTTGTCAACCACTGTAAGCAGCTGCCCAGTCACCATTCCTGGGAGTGTTTAAAAGATGTGTAGGTGTGGCTCTCAGGGATGTGGGTTTAGTGGTGGGATTGGCAGAGCTGGGATAATGGTTGGACTAAATGTTCCTAAAGCTTTTTTCCAATTCTATGACTCTGTGATTCCATGACTGGTATTTTTAGTCTGCTACCCCTCTCCCATAGTTTTGCAAATGTTGCCTGCTATTCTCAAAAGCAAAAAAATACTTAATAACTCTTAATATCTTGCAGCAAGTTATTAGAAGTCTAGAACTCCAAAATATGATATATCTGCACCAGATAAGAAAGTTAACAGAGTATGTCTGGATTAAGTGATAATAGTTTAAAAAAAATCTTAAGAATTTTCCAGATGATTTTGTGGCAATGAAATAGTACAATCAATCTCCAGCAAAACCTCTGCAGTGTGCTGACACAGGTTCTGTAGCCTCAGGTCAGCCTTGGTTTGCTCAGTTGCAGATCCATCTGGCTAGCAAGTTTCCTAGCTCAAATCATAAATCATTAAAAAGTTATTCTGTTATTCCAAACACTGATGTTCCAGTTTGTTGGTGCTGTTCTCATGCAGGGGCACAGCACAGCTAAACAGGTCATTGTTTGACTTATGCAGCACTTCTGTGAGAGGCTGGTAAAATGTTCAGAATCACTAATGGCCATTTTCTGTCCACTGGCAATGACCTCTCTGTGAGAAGCTCAGAAAAGCACAACTTGTGCTGAGCTTCTTCACTAGGAGAAGCTGGAATCTCTGCTGTTGCTTGGTGGTGTTTGAATGAAGTCAATGTTATCTGTTAGTTAAGAAAGAAATGTTCATGGTGACCACATCTCTGATATTTTTTCTTCCCATTCCCAACAGGCATTGCAGATGTGTGCTGGAATTTCCTGGAGACATCCTGCATTCTCGCGGCCTCCCTTTTCTGGTAAGCACTCACTGTGGCCTCCATTGTTCCTGTGTACCAATGACATCTCCCTCATAGAAATTCCCAGATATATCTGTAGGAATACAAGTGGAGCAAGGGAAACAGAAGCAATGCCACCGTCTGTGGAAGTGTCATTGGAAAAGGAAAGCAGAGTTGAATGAAGGTACTGGACATCTGACCAGTGTTCACTACCAGAGAACCTGGCTACCATGTCCTAATGTTGGGCTGAAAATTCATCGTGGTGGTTTTGGTCCTAGGGTGGAAGATGAGGGAGGTGAGCACACAAGTTGTCATCTACAATGGACTTCATAATGTTCTTAACTAATTTGCTAGAGCTTTACTTCCAGGTGTTGGTGTTAATTGATGTTTCCACAGATGACTCAGTGGGCTGTTCAGAACCAGCAGGCTGTGTGGGGGACGTGGAGGGATGAGAAGGAAATGTCAGGGCTGTACATAAAACAGAGAGTAAATGGTCTAATGTCTTAAAAATGGGTCCAAACAAATAAGGACCTCTACTTTCACTGGCCTGCCTAAGAAATAGGGCTGAGTTGTTTGGTATAGCTGAGTTGTAGAAGGCAGCAGAAAGACCTTGAACATCAGTAGAGCATAGTTTCCTATTCAAGGGGAATGGAGAGATTTTCAGCCATGATATATTTGGAGAAGCCAGTGAGTGACTAATGGATGAGTAACTGCATGCTGGCTTAATTACAGTGTCTGGATTTGTGCATGTAGAGTCTTTGTGGAGACCTTTAATATGTGCCTTCAGCTTCTAACCTACTTCTGAGCCTCCCCTTTGACTCCTCAGATCCTCCCTCTACCTTTAGCATGTACTCTGAATTACATGCAAATAGCATGCAGGAAACACCCAGGGCCATGAGAGGGGCAAGCTTGGCTAAATCTGTAATATGTCCCTCAATAAAATTCAAAGTGACTTTGTCAAGCTCCTTTCTCTTTCTGCTTTGTTCCAAACTCAGCTACATCAGCTGCATTTTGCATCATGTCCCTGGGACAAGCTGCATCCTTAAGCTACTCCCTGCAGATAAAAAATGAGTAATGCCACAAAGAGAGCTGGGACTGCAGAGAAAATGGAGAAAGTTAATGGGTGGCTGGAAAGCTGCAGTACCTGCTTCAAGTGTGTGACATCAGCCAGCACTGAAAAACCCAGCTCAGAGTGGCACTGCTGTCAGCTCATGCACTTCAGAAGACCAGTTTTCTCTTGGATCATATTTTTTTACAGTAAATCACAGTGTATAAAGCTGACTCTGCCATTAAATCAAGAGTTAGATAATCCAGCTATTCACTTAGAAGGAAACTTCCTTGATAATTAACATAAATAAAGCCTTTGAGGCTTGTAGGTGTCAGAGCCAAGGCTCAAGAGAGAAAGTGATAAAGGCAGGCAACTGTGGATGGCAAAACAGGAGGATCATTAAAGGGATTGGAAATGGACCTGTCATACTCAATTTTGTTGGCAATTTGGTTATTAAAGGAATTAAAGTTAGAGGATATTAGAGAATAAATTGCTTGTTTTACAGTGCTGTGAAGGGAGCTGCAGACTCCAGTATGTCATACTCATCTCTTTTCAGAAATCTGGAGGAAAGGCTGTCCTGTTGGTGACTGCAGTTTGCTCACTAGGCTTCATCTTTGGAAGTGAAAATTGTCTTATCAATGGCTCAGAATTTTTTGTTCTTCTTCCATCACACTACTTCTATGTCATAAAAATAACACCTGGGACTTGTTTGAGCAGTAGTGAAATTCCTGTAGAGGAATATGATCAGTGATATTTTCCTGGGGAAATAAATGTCAGAGCAGGTTATAGAGACTGATTCCACGGTGGTAGAGGGTAGTGGGGCAGTGCAGGTTTGGTGCATCTGGAGCAGGGAGAGGAAATGAGGGAGTTATCTCTCACTCAGACCTGTTGGGCCTCTCTCACTCAGACCTGTTGGGCCTCTCCTCTCCACATGTAAAGCGATGGTGATGCACACAGACAGGATCTGAGTAAAGGTTCCTGTACTCTAGTTTGGGAACACCAGTTTGGATTACACCAACTTGCAAGAGCAGCTCTGATCATAAAGGATGATTTTAAATATCTCCTAAAGCTGCAGATTTGCAATGAAGGGAACAGCAGCTGTTTCTTCCTGTGAGGACTTTTGCTCCTATATAATCCTCCCAGTGTGAATACCTGAGGTGATTGTTCTTTTTTGGGGTACTTGGAGACACCATGGATAGAGAAAGGTGTTGCTGTGACCTTCAAATACCATGTGAGAAACTTAGTCAAAATTGGCATTCTTGGGATTTGAAATATTGCCTGAAGAATTGTGAGCCCTAGATGGGAGACAAGAAGATTTTTCCTTTTTTTCACCTTTGTGAAATTGTAGAACATTACCCAAGAACTCTGGATATACTCAAGAAACAAAGAAGACAGAGGAGTTAATACATCTGAATGTAACCAGCTTTAGTAGCTGGGAAGAAAACCCATGAAGAAGGGCTCCAGCTCAGGTGCCTGACAGTCTCCAGGCTCTGTCTCACCTGGCTTTGGAAGCAATCCAATTCAAGGGCAAAACTGGCAGAATGTGCTTGGGAAGGCACCCAGAAGAAAACAGGTGGTGCCAGCACCCTCTCCAAGGCTTGGCAGGGAGGTTTCAGGCTGAGCTGAGTGTGATAGTCTACCCCTAAGGATCAGATGAGAGTTTGCCTGTCTCCTCTTTTACTTTTTTCCCCTTTCATTCCTTTGTTTTCAAAGAAATCCTAGGAATCATTAAAAAGAAAAGTAGAAGTTTCTTGAACTAAAATCTCAGAGAGGATTGATTTTGTTTTTTTCCTGCTTTGAGAGAGATTGCTGGTGCTGGCAAGTGACTCATTATACAATAGACTTCTCTTTGAAGCATTGCTGTGCCTGTGAGAGGAGTAAAGGAGAGTTTTCCTAGAAGAAAAGTAATTTGATTTTTTCATTCGATGTATTTTCAATTTTCTTTCTTTCATTTTTTTTCTTGGTGTAATTCAAACTTTTTCCAGGGATTGCTGTAGGAGAAATTAGTATATTTTTAAAGTCATCAGTTAACTATTTAATATTTTAAGAGTGAAAAAACTCTTATCTTTCAGAGAGAGAATTATGCCCTTTTTTGTCAAGCTTTTTTCTGTTGAGCTTCTGAAAATGGACAGAAGATGGAAAACTTGAAACCAAAACCTATGAAACAAGGAAAAATTCTGCAGTTTATTTCTGTCTTGAATTGTCTCTTGTTTCCCCCTCCATGATACACATCATGGTGTGATTTTGCTTGAGACAATTTGGTTAATTCAGAGTGACAGCATCCCAGAGCTTTAATTTCAGTTCATCCCTTGGAGGACTCTGGGTGACCTCTCCTTTTATAAACCTGAGCTTACCTGGAGTGAAGGCTTGTCCATCTGTCCTTCCTCATCCAGCAGAGGCCTTCAAAGGGGTTTATGGCTGCTCTCCATGGAGGAAGAGCTGACACCTTCATTACAAGGTGGCTGTAACCATTAGGCTGCCTTATCAGAAAGGCCAATCTATAAATGCTCTGATAATGGTGACAAATGTTAATGTTTCACTTTTTTCTGAATGCTACAGAACATTGAATGGAGAGATGTCTGAAAATCGTTTTCTGTCTGAGATTTCACGCTGCCATGGAAGCCTTTTCCAGGACAAGAGAGATTTTTTTGCAACCCTGAAACTATAAGCAGTAAAAAGAAAGAAGTGTAATATAAGCAGAGTATAAGAGAAGTGTCTCCTTATGGACTGAAAGGGTTATTTAACTGCTGCATGGAAAATCTCCTATCTCTTTGAATGTGTGTCCTGTTTGAAGCATGACTTATGCTCTGAGTTTCTCAGTTCAGGAAGTTCCTAGTGTGCTCTCAGAAGAGGGAAAATCTGGGTGTTAAGGACATCCCCAGCCACTGGCTAAGAAACAAGAGACATCATCCTTTCAAAATGTCTGTAGAGGCACTGATCTGATTTAGGGGGTCTTGGTCTCACTTAAACTTCTTTTCTTAGTGATTTTTACCAAATTGATGTGTCTGAAGCCTGGACTCAGCCCAGAGGAATCATAAAGCCCAAACCCATAGGTGGGGCTTGGGCATGAAAGTCAAGGCTGGCAGACATCAGGCCTTGTGCAAATATTGGTGGAGAAAGTAACTGGAGCTTCAGTCCCCAAATAACATCACCCATACGGGACAGGCATATCAAAAATGCTCTTCTCTTTATGCAAAACTATCACAGAAGGAACTTCACTGTGGACCCCAGAATCTGTGGCAATGATGTAAAAAAATAAGACAGTCCTTGCCATACAGGTTCTAGGGATACGGGAATCATCATAAATGCACAGACAGGGCATGAAACAGTTTCTCCAGTTGTAAAATCTGTTTGCAGTCATATCAATGCAACCCTCTCAGCCTGAAGGATGAGAAAAATATAAATGTAGAGGTGGAGGTGCCTCAAGCAGGTGAGGAGAGGAGAAAACAGGACCAGGCATGGAACAGGTGTTAAAGATCAGAAGCTTTCATGCACACAAGAAATGATTGTGGTATGTATTGTGCAAATTCAGAGGGAGAAGGTCAGATATGCAGATGGTGAGAAAATTAGACACACAATTCCTCACGGATCCTTTGACACCGCAAACAAATATTTATTTTATTGCAGCCACTCTGTGTGAGCCAAGTTGGTTTTACTAGAATGTCTCCCACAGACATTCCACTTGCTTTCCCCTATGCAATGAAGGACAGTGACATGAAAACCTTTGAAAGCAGATGCAGGAAAGAGATTCTCATTTGAGGTGGGAGATTGATTCAGATTCATCTTTGAAATGGAAAAAGACTTGAAAGTTTTTTAGTCAGAGAAGGCAGGGTAGAGAGAGCAAATAAATATTGATGAAGAATGAAACTGAGCATATAACACCACATTCATTACGTTGCTCTCTCCTGAACTTCTGGAATGTTTTATGCATTTTAAATTAACCAGATTAGCAGAGGCCAGGTTAATTCCTACCACCTGGAAATGCACACATATGAATGTATCTATTGAAGGTCCTTCTGAAGCAGGAGGTATTCATCCAGAGTTTAATTTGCTCTGTAAGTTTTAATTTTAAATTGAAAAATGTCTCATAAACAATGATTTGAAGCATCAAGAACATGAGGCCAACAGTGATATAAAAAAACATGAAGAAAATAAATGTACTCACATGCAGAGAGAAATAACCACAACAAGATCTGTGGAATGAATTAAGGCAACCTTATGGCAATGTTGTTGTACCATTTGTGTCCCAGTCTGAAGAGGAGGTAATCCAGAGGAGGTAATTCAAAGTTCCTGTTGAGTTCTTTGATAATTTCTATGGCAAATTTCTGTTGAAAGAAGTTTTAAACTTTTTTCCCACAGATATTGTGCCAGCTTTGACACTGACGCCTGTTGCCTTAGGCAAATTCCATCCATTGATTAAAATCTTGAGCTTTTCTTGGACTGGTTTGCTCCATTTGTGAAGGCTGTCATATTTATGGAATAAAGTGGTTGGGTTGTACTCAAACTGTGTCCAATGGAAAGTTATCCATAAGACTCCTTGTACCCACACCTGTCTTTGTTCCTTGATAAATGCAGGGTTCACCTGCTGTTCATGTGTGAATGTCAGGATCAGTGCTACAAGCTCATGTATGTCAATGCTCTCTGGGTCTCTCTGTTCCTTTGTGGGTTTCTTGAAGTTATTTGCCTGGTTTTAGGTCAGGCTTTACCTCCTTTGGAGCATGGACTAAACTACCTTGTTTGGTTAAAGGGGTCAAGTGCATCCATCTGAGGTCTGCTGAACTGATAGTATACATTTACAGATTGTTTTGATATTATTCAAGCCTATATAAAAAAAAAACCAGATTATTATTTTCTGTTCATCTTTTCAGTAAGAATTGTTTTGGGGTCTAGATGCAAACTTTGACAGTGTTAGAAGCACTTGAATGTTTTACCAGTTTAACTGCTAGCATTACTGTTGGCACATCAGTCCCCACATGGTTGTGAAACCAAACTGAAATCAGTTCTGAGAGAGCCCAGCTCGTTGCTTTCACCTTGAAATGAAAGTCAAGTTGGAAAACTGCTGAAACCAGCTGTTTGTTGCAGCTTTTCCACAGTGCCTAATTGCTTCCTGGATGTCTGTGATGCTGGAGTTGGCACATTGGCCTGATCCAGCCTCCTCAGTGTTGGGCCTGGGAGAGCACAGCAAAATTTGACATGAAAGAGGCATCACCACTTATGTCCTGTGATATCTCAGACTGCTGTTTGCCTTCACTCATCTGGTTTTCAACCTCAGTGATCTGTTTCAAACAATGAAAAAATCCCTAAAATTAAAGTGGACTGAATGCCCACAGTTGCTGCCTGTTGCATTGTTATCATGGCTGGCTCCTGACACTGCCTGCACACTCAGCCTTGTCACTCTCTACAATTCCCTGACAGAAGGTTGTAGCCATTTGGGGTTTGGCCTCTTCTTCCACACAACCAGTGACAGGACCAGAGGAAATGTCCTCAGGCTGTGCCAGGGGAGGTTCAGGTTGGACATCAGGAAGAATTTTTTCACTGAGGAGGTTACCAAGCATTGGAATGACCTGCCCAGAGAAGTGGTGTGAAGTTCACCCTAAAAATGACTGGATGTGTCACTTAGTGCCATGGTTTGAGCTTGATGATGCTGAAGATCTTTTCCATCCTTGATGGTTCTATGATTCTAAGATTCTATGAAAATCCAGGCTGCACAAACCTGTAACGCATGCTGCCTTTTGCTCTTTTTTTGTTCTGTTGGCATTTAGGAGGTCCATGTGCTTTCCATTAGAAAAGGAGATGTTTGATTCCAGAATGTTGGGATATCCTGCATTGTACAATCACTCTCACTTCCCCTATATTATACCCAAAATGAAATTAACCTTTTGGCATGAAATGATAATATTTAGTTATCACAAAGAGCACAGAGATCTCCCAATATTAAAGGTACAGCCATTTAAAGATGAGATTCCAGCTGAAAGATTCATGTGTTTAAATGCCATTTTAATTCAAATGTGTTTCCTGACTTTCGTGAAAATCTGTGTTATTTATAACCTTTTGCTAAATACCATTGATGAAAACTTTTCAATCTGTGCACTGTTTGCAAACTGTTCCTTTCAAATCATCACTATTCATCATATGTGTGAGCTCACGTGCTCTGGTTCTTTGCAACCTGCTCAGATGCCTGAGACACATTCATAGGAAAATAATGAGCAGAATTTCTTCAGTGCAATCTGTTTAACATTCAGGAACATTTTCAGATTGGGAAACAGTTCTTTAATTCACAACTAAGCTGGGGAAGAGGGAGACCTGTTGAATAGAAGAGCTCTAAGTTACAATCTAAATTAGATTCAATTATTCTGAAATACATTCATGAATATTTTACTTAGTCAAAAGTATGCAGTGAAATATTTAAAAAGGTAGGCCTGACCCAAGATAGAAATAACTTCAGTGTTCAGTATAAAAAATGGCAGAAATTTTGTGGTAGGATTTCTCTCTGCATTCATATTATGCCCTTGGACAATACCAGCATTTTTCATTATTGCTATACCTGACACCACAGAGATGCATAATCTTTACCAGTGAATGTGCTTGAAGACACAAAATCCAACTTCAAAAAAACATATGGGTGTCTCTCTCATTTATGTTAGGTTTAAAATAAAGTAAAGATTAGCCTGACCAGATTCAAATTTTCTCCAACTACACTTTCACAGAATACCAGAACTGGGACCAGGTTCCTTGATTCCCAACATCATGCTCTGAATTTGTTTTAAATGGTACCTTCTCAAAGTTATTAATTCCAATCAAAATCTATCTAAATTATGGTAGATTTTATTATTTGAAATTATAATTTTCTTAAGACCTATAATGATGTAATTGAGTTTTGTTAATTTTCATTATCTTTTAGTTATTTAATTGAATTAATATATTGCACAAATATATAAATAAATAATTGATAAAATAATTTGTAATGGCAATAATTTGTGCTTTTGATTAAATAATTTTGTAATGGCAATAATGTGGAATACCAAACATATGTTTGTTTGAATAAATTTAAATTTACTCAATTATCAAAAGAACTGCATTTATGTAGAGCTTTCACATTTTTTTTCAACCAAAAGCAGTTTGTGCAGATATTCTACACCAAAAAAAAATAGGAAAAGGATTTCAGAAGGTAAGAATTATGTTTTGACAGTTGCTTGAAAAGAAGGAAGATATTATAGTGCCAGAAAATGAGAGTTGTGAAGTGCTGAGGTATCAAAAATGATGGGGAGATTGTATTGAAGAGGATGATACAGAGTACAGAAGATACATAGCTGAAGAGCGGAAGCTGGTCAGAAAATGTGCTTTGGTATGGTAATCTGTTGAAATCTTCCAGAAGTGAATCAGGGCTCTATTTTAATAGAATATGAATGATTTATATATCTCACAACCTAGCCTCAAAAACATAAGCAAAAAAATCCCAAAATGTTTTTAACCTTTTGACATGCTCAGCTCCACATCACATCTCTGCTGTGAAACTTTAATGTTCTTTCAGGCTTATCTCCATCTGCAAAATGATTATGGCAAGTACCTGAACCTCTTTAGCAAGTCTTACAACAGCTCTTTTTATTTGTTCCACTTTGTGGTTTCTGCAAGTAAAGTACACACTCAGCACCATTTAAGGGGGACGTTTGAAGTTGATGTCTTGCACTTTTTTTTTGGTGGCAATAACTATATATACTGTAGTAGTAAATACAAGATATAAAAGCAGAAGTGTAAGTGGAAAACCTTGATCTAGGCAGGCTTCTGAGAAGCACTTAGGCATTAACTCAGGAAGGAATAGTGTGGAAATCCTGCATATTCTTTCACTGTTTATTTCCTCAGTTGCTAAAAATATTCCTTTGCTTCACCATTAAGCCAGGCGTGATGAGGGCAAGGTAAGCCAGCATGAAAGCAGAAGTTGCTCTTCTTTTTCAGAATTAAAATATCCAAATAAATCAGTATGTACTGACATTCATAACCAAGGATCTGGGCTGTGTTCAAGGAAGCTGTGATCTGGGGGTGGTTTCTTGGAAGTGGAAGAGGTTTTGGGCAGCTTTGGGAAGAAGCACTATTTTGGGAAGTGGCTCTTTCAACTGCAAGGAGCAGAGAATTTGGAGGCTCTCATTGCTCCAATAAACCTCAGTATCCAACAATTAGCAAATCTTTGTTGGCAGCTTTTTTCTCTGAATGTATTCTGCATGTTTGCGTCTTCTGTTTTATTCACGTACAAATGAAGACTACAAAGATTATTCTTTATTTTTCTATTCCTTTTTTTTCTGTGAAACCAGTTAATCAGAACTATTTTTAAAATTTATTTTTTCCTCTTCACGGTTCCCTCTCAGCTTCAGTTGATAGGTTTCCAAGCCTGCTTTCTCATGTCCTGTAAATAAAACAAAGGGATGAGAGTTGGAATATTTCTGATGCACTTATATAAGATGCACAGGGAACAAATTCCAAAGGACACAATCACAGATGTTCTCAGTATGGAAGACTACATTTGGCTTAAGTTCCAGAATTAATGACTGTGCAGTTAGTTATTGTTAAAACTGGATTTACTGCCAAGTTTGTTAAAAAGCACCAGTAATTAATATTGAAAATATTTTCTTCCTATATAAGCTAATGCAGTCATATCTTGGGAGTCAACTTACATCATGATTTGATTGCTACAGTCCAGATTTTATTGGCATCTTTGGTTATTCTTTTCAAATAATTGTCTTAGTGTTTTCATTTGATCAGTTAAAATTTTTAGTTACTGAAAAAAACCCCTTTTTCTGATGCCAAGTAGAAGTAGCTTATGTATAACAGAAACTGATAATTTAGTGAAATGACTGTTCTGGATGATGAGCAAAGCTTGGAGAGAAAAGCTAAGGACCACAACAGTCAAACTGCTCTTCTGAGTAAAAATGAGGCTCCTTCACCAAAGAATAATGAAAGAAATGGGATTCGAAGTTATTCAAAGGAACCCTTCCTATTAAGGGAGAGGAATTTATTACATTTTAATCAGATGCTAACAAGGAAAAAATGTCTCCTTTTCAAACTAGTTTCTTGGGAAATTATAGAAATTATAGAACTGGAGAGTTATAGAGTATTCTGAGTTGGAAGGGAGCCACAAGGATCATCCAAGTCCTGCATAGAAAAGTCCCCAAAATTCCCACCATGTTCCTGAGAGAGTTGTCCAAACACTTCTTGAGCTCTGTCAGGTTTGGTGCTGTGAGCACTGCCCTGGGGAGCCTGTTCCAGTGCCCAGCCACCCTCGGGGGGAAGAACATTTCCCTAATATCCAACCTAAGCCTTCATCGCCAGGATTGGCCTCCTTGGATTCCTGTCTGTGGTCACCAGAGAGGAGCAATCAGTGCTGCTCCTCCTCTTTCCTTTGCTAGAGAGCTCTTGGCTGCTACAAGGTCACCCCTCAGTCTCATTTTCCCCAGGCTGAACAGACCCACTGATCTCAGCCATTCCTCATGAAGCTTCCCCTCAAGGCCCTTCACCATATTTGTAGCCCTTCTTTGGGTGCTGAAGGAGACAAATGTGGTCTGGGAGGCTGTTAACAAACACTCGTGTTGGGATATGCAGAGAAAGCCCCAGAAGGCTTTGTGAGCCACAGGAGGACTAAACTCAACCTCAGTCAGGACTCAACTCAACCTCAGTCATTTCTCCCATAATGATGGGAGGAACTGTAGATGCCCTCTCTTCTGTCTGCTCACATGAGGGAGACAAGACTCTTGCTTGAAAGGCATCCTTGCTGCATCCTGAGCAGGGACAGGTGGGATCATCAGCTTTAAACTGACAGATTTTGTAGCTTTTTTTTTGCAGCTTTTTGTGGCTTGGTTTTAGTGTTTTTGTGGTATTTTGGTGTTGTTTTTTTCATTGTTGCTGCTATTGAAAAACTGGGTGATTCTATGACTGTCTAAAGCAAGGGTAAGACTCAAGTCCCAAGTCCATCACTCAGAGACTCAGTGGTCTAAAAATTCCCAAGAGTCAGCCAAAACTCTTTACTGAACCTCATCTTTGGATTTGAATCCTATAGCCATGTTTCTATTCCTGCTAAAGCTTTGATGGACTTCCCCTCAACAGCTGCATGGAAGAAACATTTGATGGAAGGCTTGATTTCAAACTGATGTAATAGACTCCAAACTACCTTTCCAGAACCAAGGTCTTGCTAATTGCCCTATAGCTTCTTCTTAATATCTGCAAATAAAATATTTACACAGGTTTCAAATTGCTTCTCTTGAAAGATGGATATTAATTTTGTGCCTATGAATGCACCTTAAGCATCCTTGCCCACTCACTTTCTTATTTGTTTATGCACTTGCACTATAAAAATAGTTCATTAAAAGAAAAATGGAAATCATGTTCAGATGCAGAATAGTCTCCTCAGTTACTGAGCTTGAAATGCTGCCATAAAAAGCAATGCTTTCTGATGAGACACATTTTGTAATGTTTAATGAAAGGTAAAATGAAGACTAAAAAAATGATAGATCATAAAAAATTCCATACTTAATGCAGCCCAGGGGAGAGAGATTCATGATTCTGGTGCATGCATATTTAGGAAAGGTTTTCTGTGGCATATCTGCTTTAACTCAATCAACTTTGCAAAATCTGTTTTAGGTGCAGAGTAGAAGTGATTCAATTTTTTTTTCTCTCATGTTACCACTCAATTATCTCCCTTTTGTAATTTTTGTGTACATATACATGTGATGTGTGTGATAAGTACATATGTCGTTGTCATCCTCAAATAGACCACTGGACTGAACTTTCTCTGTTCCAGCATCCTCTAAATTTCTACAAATGTGGTTTTATCCTTGGGTTTTGGTTTTTCTTTTGAGTCTTTGTTTGTTTAGCTAATTACCATGCTTTTATTTGAGATCCACTGAGCAGGACATCTCACAGGACATGGCCATGATAGGTAAAAGATGCTTGAAGTCATTCAAAACTTAACTTGACATGAGCAACCTGGTCTAGCTTAACCACCTTTGAGTAGGAGCTTGGATTAGGGACCTGCAGAGGCCCTTCCCAAATCAAATTATCTTGTAATTCTGTGATACTTTATTTTCTTTAGGCCAGCTGGGACAATGCTAGAATAAAGTTGTTACCAAAAGTAGATTACCTGTATAGTTTAGTTTGGAGGGGAAGAACTCAGCAGCCTCTGCCCCAAATGCAAAGGAAAGGAAATCAACTCTTCTGTAGAAAATACATGAATGGATTGTCTCAATCCTTATAATTTAAAATTAATAAGAAAATGTGGAGATTTAAATTGTTCAAGAGATATTAAAAATGAGTGGACTTCAGAGACAACTGATTGATGATAAAAGGAGGCAATAATAAGATTATGAATAGTGAAGTAGCTCTTTTTGCTCAGAAAGTCTTTTTGAGAAACTGTGTGAAGTCTGAGGGCAAGATTTTGGATCTAGGTTAGCATACTTTTTATTTGGCTGTGAAAGATACACATCCAATCTTGTTTTGGATGACTAGCAACAAATTAATTCGTTCTCTCCTATTCAGTCACCAGAACACAAAAAAAATTCAACAAAAAGCATCTGCTCAGCTAAATGAATTGAGCCCTGTGACACACTGGGAAGGTCAGAGCTCCTATGTCATATATATGAACATTTTTTCTCTAGTATAGCATATTAAAAAATCCAGATATTTTTTCTAAGTGGTAATAGGTCCCACAATAAAGTTTTTCTCCTAAAAATTCAGTTCATAATTAACTTAAAATATTGCAAAAAACATTTCTATGAGTTTATCTATTAAGTAGACATGGTCTGGTAGTCTCAAAGGCCAGATTCTTTCCAGAAGAGAACCTCAGGGAGACAGTTGAGAAGTCTGGATACAAAACTGTGAAGGGGAAGTAAAGATTTTTAAAGGAACTAATAGGTCTAGAAAATTATTGCAATGGAATTTGAGAACTTTGTAATTTATAATTAAAATGTATTGCCTATACTTTATAATTAAAAGAGAATCATTATGTTAAGAGGATTATTTCTGTAGCTATTCAAACCTAATTCTTACAGCTCATTGCATCTGTTGTTTTCTCCAAAGATTAAAAAAATATAAGATCACATCAGCAGAAGTAAGTGATGACAAAACATCTAGGGTTCATTATCAAGGTAGAGAAGTATTGGATAAAAATACAAAAGGATTTTCTTCTCATGAAGACTAGAAAAACTGCCACAGGATGAAAAACTGCCATAGGATGAAATCTGCAGAAAGGTTTAGAAGTTTTAAAGGTCTGTTGTTAAACCAATTATTCTCAGCAGAAAACAAAGGGGAGGTAAGGTTCACACCTTTAATTGACTCACAATGATTGTGACCCACCAGAGCCAGGTTGCCAGGAGAAAACACACTGGGGTGTTTTAGGTGGGATTTCTCCATATCCAGAGGGAAATTTTAGTACCATTGCAACTGACCTGGAATACGATTTATAGGTCTCACAAGAATTACTCAAGAGGGTTATTAAATTTAGAATATGGTTACTAGGATGAAAGATAAGAGATACTATGTTAAAAAAAATGTCTAAAATCATCCCTTCTTCTGACTAGCAAAATGAAAGCTAGAAAGGGATGTAATTATTGCTTATAAATATCTACAAGCAGGTAAATTCCAGGAAGAGCTAGAAGCCAAAGGACAAATGGAGTATAAATTGATCATAAATATGGTTAGGCAGGGAATTAGCAGCAGCCTTGGAGGAAGGAGATTAATGCAGATCAGCTGTTCTCTTGGAGTAGCAGGTACAGATCACATAACTAATTTTAAGAGGGAGTTTGATAAATGCATGACTAGTGTGACATGACATGACTTCCTGTGATGATTGAGGGCTGGAGCTGATTACCCAGGAGATCAGTTCCTAAGTGGATAGATAATTGGGGGAGGGAAGAGGGAAAAAGCCAAGCAGCACATAGAACTGGGACCTGGATAGAGAGAAAGGCAGAGACTGGAATTAAGTTACCCATTTAGGAGGTAGATATATGGCTTAAGAGAGTCTTTTATGTTCACCCTGTAGACAAGGCAGAGGAATCAGCACTTTCAAAGGGCAATTCATTCCACCAAAACAGCAGCATATAAAACCAGGGTATTTATCCTGTGAAACCTGCTCTAGGGGAACCTGCTTAACAAGGGGGTTGGTCTAGGTGATCTCTGAGGTCTTTTTAAACCCCAACCATTCTGTGATTCTATGAGTTATTTTGTAAAGAGAATTATCTTTTCCTAACTCCTTCTTTGTTGAAAACTGCAAGAACATAAAAGGCAATCTTATAAGCCTACATTTTCAGTGGCTGTAGTTAGTTGAAATCAATCTTGCCATATCTAAAGGAAAATGTGTGAATAAATGGGGAGATATAGAGGGAGATGTGAGAAATTCTTCTACAGAGAAAAGAACGAGGGCAGTGGTTTAACCTAATTTCTGTAGTTTTATAATAACCTTGATATTTATTCAACATATAAATTACATTTGCAAGTGATTTCTTTGGCAATGGAACTGAATTGATAATGACAGTGTGTGCCTCAGAGAAGTCCTGTTAAAGATGTGTGTTTGAAGAGTTGAAAGGTGAACATTTCATCTAAGTTTATGACAATCATTCTTTTCTAAATTTCTGTCAATGTTTCTTAAAGTTACAAAGCTGTTGCTACCTAATTTTCAATTAATTTGATCTGAGGAGAAATGAAAGCACTTATATATATATATATATATATATTCTAAGAAATTAAGTTTTGAACCAACTACCCGTCCTCTACCACATTTACTATAAATCCACACTTGTTTCTTATGTTATTCTGGGTGCCGAATTCTTCAAAATTCTTCAAATTGTCCTCTGGTGTATTCATAGAATTATGGGTGGCATTGGAAGAGACCTTAAGGATCATCTAGTTCCAACTTCTCTGGGATATTTGAAGAGTGCCTGCAAGAGGCATGGAAAGGGACTTTGACATGGGCATATAGGGGTAAAACAAGAGGTGATGGATTTAAAATGAAAGAGAATAGGTTTAGATTGGACATTAGGAAAAAATTCCTGCTGTGAGTATAGTGAGACACAGGAAAATGATGCCCAGATAAGATGAGGATGCCTTATCCCTGGAAGTGTTCAAGGCCAACCAGGATGGGGCTTTGAGCAACCTGGGCTAGTGAAAGATGTCCCTGCCCATGGCAGGATAGTTGGAACTGGGTGGTTTTAAAGGTCCTTTCCAATCCAAACCATTCTACCATAATTCTGTGATTCTTATGGCCCTTAACATCTCTGGCCAGAATTATTTCTGTGAGGGCATTACTGTTTCCAACTTAATTCCTGGCTGCTTGGAAAATTTCCCGGTATTCTTCCCAGATTACCTGTACTCACTTCAACCCTCTGCAGGCTCCCTGTTTGTGTTTAAGTTTGTTCAGGAGTGCCTTGTTGATCCATCCTTGGTTCCTGGCATTTTTGTCCAACTTCTTCATTAGGATATGTTGCTCTCAAGTTTGGACAAGGTGATCCTTAAGTGCTCACGAGCTCTCTTGGGCTCCTCTCCCCTCCAGGGTTTTATTCCATGGTACTCTACTAAGCAGGTACCTGAGGAAGTCAAAGAGTCAAAGTCTTCTCCCCAGAGGTCCATGGCAGTGGGCTTGTTCACTCTCCATGCTGCCCTATGGGTCCTGAACTCCACAATTTCATGGTCACTGCAGCCAAGGATGCCCTTGAGGTTCACGTTCCCCACCAGCCCCTCCAATGCACTCCAGGAACCTCCTGCACTGCTTGTGCCCTGCTGTGCTGTCCCTCCAACAGATACCAGAGTGTTTGAAGTCCCCCATGAGGACCAGGGCTTGTGAATATGAGGCTTCTCCTACATCTATTCATCTTCCTGTTTGGGTGGCCTGTAGCAGATCCCACTACAATGTCACCTGTCCCTGCCTTCCCTTTACTCCTGACCTGCAGGCTCTCAGTTAACTCCTCATCCATCCCCAGGTGAGCTCCATGTCCCCAGCAGGTCATAGAGGGCATCTCTGCCTCCTCATCTCCCCTGCCTTTTCCTCCTAAAGAGCCTGTATCCTTCCACCCTAACACTCCATTGTCACAGGAACCATCCCACCACGTCCCTGTGGTGCCAGTAAGATCCCAGCCCTACAACTCTAACCCCTCTTGTTTGTTCCCTGTGCCAGCTCACTGGCTGGAGGGGCTGGGATTCCTTTGTGCTGCTCCTCGGGGGCCCTTCTGTTGGCCTCTGCAGTCTCTGGGAATCTCCTGCTGGCACTGGCACCCAACTGGTGGGATGGATTGAGGCCCTTTCCCCTGCCCTATTAGAGGCAATTACTGCAAAACAGAAAGTGCACTTGCAACAGTGATTTGCAATTTCCTCCAAACCACACAGACATCAAAGCTTGTGAGACACATGAATGAACAATTTCAAATGCATGCCAAATTGGGCAAAAAGACAAGGGGCAAGATCAATAGCAAATAAAAAAAAAAAAAAAAAGGAAAATGTGTCTTTCTTATGTAAAGGAACAGTGATTCTTAGCAAAGATCATTAAATGTTGTATTGTTCCTGCCATGCCATGCAGATGAAAGAATTCTATTTAATTTCTGTAGAGTTGTTTGTCTGGGAGAATTCTTTTCTTAGCTGTGACCAAAAGGCAGGTCAAAGTTACTTTGAAAATATCTGTCACACAAGTGCACACATGCCTGCCCTTTGTTTTTTCACTTCTTCTAGAGGTCACACACTTCACCTGCATATTCCTACCTCCCACACTGACCCAATGCAAATCATTACAGTGGAAGAACTACTGATATCTCCAGGCTGGAATACTGATATCAGCTGTTACCCTTTCCCAAGGCAGATGCTCATAGCAGTGGTTGTCTCTTGTGTTAGGTGTCAGAAGCCAGCAAATAAAACTTCTACCATTGCCTTCTACAGTTGCCCTCACCTTGTCACAAACTCTGTGTAGTCCCAGCTGAAGTGATACAATCCCTCATTGGAGAGTGGATTTTAACCAAGAAGGTTAAAAATCAAAACTTCATCACAAGGCATGTCTCAACTATATCAATCTTCCTTCTAGTGAAGAAAAATTTGGGATCTTCTCATTTTAGAGATGAAGGAACTGAATAGAGATGTACAAGGTACTGTTGTTACATCTACTCATGTTACTGTTTCCATTTCCCTCACAAGCAATAACTGATGGATAAAATCAATATAAAACTCATTCCCCATGTTTCAAGGACTCAAACTAAAAGCAGGTAACACACAGGGTTATCTCAGCCAGAGTTACTTGTCCTTAAAAAGTGGATGTCCAGCTGGCTTCCTAGCAGTTGGCCACTACAAGGGAATATTCACTGGATTGCATTTACTGAGCCTGGCTAAAGCTGGCTTGGTTGGGTTAGTTTGTTGGCACATTTGCATTCTGCAGCAGACAGAGGTTTGTTTTAATTACTTAGAAGTGTTGCATGCACACAAATCATTACCAACCATTTGCTTGTAGTGCCAACACACAAGGGGAAGAGCTTCTGCCAAGCCAGTATGACTGGGCCAGTATTGTACTGTGATTGGTGTCTTGCAACTGAAAAATCAGAGGGTTTTATTACCTTTTTTGATTCTTTTGGCCTCCCATCTGCCCCTAGCATTCTGGCTTATATATTTGACCTGAACATCTGCAACAGAATGAGAAAATCAGAGGATGCCCATCGCACAAGCCATCCTCCATCCAGCACTGGAGCTGCATTGTGTTTTAAATGTTTAGAGCAAAGAGAAATTAGGTAGAAGTACTGCAAAAATTATGTCTGGTCCTTAAAGCATTCCTAAAGCTTTGTCCAGTGTTCATTAATACCTAGTTAGAGTCATAGAATCTCTTAGGTTGGAAAAGACCTTTAGGAACATCAAGTCCAGCTGCTAACCCAGCAATGCAAAACCAGCAACTAAACCATGTCCATAAATGCCACATTTACATACCTTCAAGTAGCTCCAGGGACAGCCACTCAGCTCCTCCCTGGGCAGCCTCTTCCAATGCTTGACAACACTTTTAGGGATGAAATTTTTCCCAATATCCAAGGGATAGCACCCCTATCACAACTTGATCTCCACTCCTCTTGCCCCATCACTTGTTACTTGAGAGAAGAGGCCAACACCCACGTGGCTACAACCTCATTTCAGGAGGTTGTAGAAAGCATTAACATCCCCCATGTGCATCCTTTTCTCCAGGCTAAACACTCTCAGCACTCTCAGATTCTCTCTGGATCCTTCCCAATGCTGTTGCCCTTCTTTGGACATGCTCCAGCACCTCAAAGTCTTTCTTGAGCTGAGGGGCTCAGAAGCGAACTCAGGATTTAAGATGTGGTCTCACCAGTTCAAAGTCCAGGGGGTGATCACTGGTCCTGCTGATCCCACTAGTGCTGATACAAACCAAGATGCCACTGCCCTCCTTGGCCACCTGGGAACATTGCTGGGTGAGATTCTTGTGGTAGGACAGTGCCTGGGGCAACCAGCAGTAATAACTGATCCATAAAGGGAGACTGTGTTCAGACACCTCACCTGAAATCATGCCAGTTGTACAAAGCAAATTGTTGTACCCACTCAGAGCCTTGTGAGTGGTTCTTTCTCGATGGATGAGACATAAAAGTTGGCTGGCACACACAGGACTAGATGGAAGGGAAAAGGAGAAGCTTTTGGCTGTCACAAGCTGCAGTAATACACCCCAGCTGTGTGCTCAGTTTTCAGTCTGTTGGTGGCAGAAAGCAACACCAGCTTCAATTTACTGCATAGACAATCTCTGATGTGATAGCCATGAATCTCACAGCCTCATACAGTTTTTTTCTCACAGCCTGTCTCTCTGTAGGATTTGTGCCGCTTTGGAGAGTGGTTGAGGCCAGATTTGGTGCAGAAGCTGAGGAGATGGAGTCATTTGGACTGGACCACTCCGTTGTCTTCAGGGAGATGGAAAGGTTCAGACTGCATAATGGATTATTGCAAATCCTTGGAACTGTTGTAGCTGCCTCTGTAAATCCTCTTAATTCATTGCATTTTGTCTTTGCTGGA
The DNA here is from genome assembly GCF_028018845.1 of Melospiza georgiana. Classification (NCBI taxonomy): domain Eukaryota; kingdom Metazoa; phylum Chordata; class Aves; order Passeriformes; family Passerellidae; genus Melospiza; species Melospiza georgiana. The sequence continues at coordinate 149,719,624 of NC_080430.1, read as the reverse complement.
ATTCAGGTTTGGTTAAATCACTGGGAGGTGAGAGCATGAACAGACTGTAGCTGCAGGCAGGAATTGTGTTGTACCAAATCTGACTGGCTGAGGAGCTGCTCTGTTCTGGAGCAGCACCCAAAGTGACTCAGGAGGTTGTATTTGGGCAAATGAATTTTATTCTCAAAGTAACTGAGTCACAGCACCCCACAGCATGTAAGAGATCAGGGCTGATAGGAGACTTTTGATTGCCTAGTGGAGGTTAGAGAGGAGCCAGAACATGGTGGGGCATGAGAATCTGGAGATGTCCTGTATATTATGATGTTTAATGTGATGTACAACCTGTTTCAAAATGTAAACTCTCTAATGAATTCCTGATGAGTCTGGCTATTTCAAATCTTAAAACTTTAGATGACTTCTCTTTGCTGTCTCACTATATTTTAGTACTTCAAACTTACTTTTCCTCATTGTCCAACAACTTTCAATGATGTGACAGGAATGAAAACTCCCAATTAATTCTATGTATGTCATTCCACTAATTCAAATAAAAATGTAAATCACCATTAGCCATTTCTTTGCATGGTTATATATGAAAAAGGAGCAGAATGACACTGCTACTTAAATAGCCTAGAATGAAAATAAGGGTGTACTATGCTGATCAGAGGTTTAAAATAAATGTACCTGCTCTAAAATCTAGGCAGCAGTTCACTGTACAAGTATGATATTTAATCACAGCAGGATGGTCAGGCTTCTGGGAATGTTAGAGCTGTGTTAAGACTAAAAATAGAAATGAGTTACTACCAAAGTACCAACCTGCTTTTTCAGTGATGTGTACTCAAATGTTAAGCACCTTAACCTAGTGCCTTAGAGGCATGTGCCTTGAATATTTATTATATGCAAAGTGATAACAACATTTCATGCAGTGAATGCCTCTGATAGAGCATTAGCTGGTGGTAAAGCTCTTGTTCACCTGGGGAAACAAACTCTCTAGATCAGTTTGAGCTGGGTTTCATACTCATGCAATCTGCCTGTCCTTGGGTGGCCTCCAAGCTGTGTGCAGAGCTTGAGGGGAGAACGGATGGGAAGCTTGGAAAAGGGAGAGCTGAGGTTGGCTCAGATCGTTCCCAAACTTGCTTTTCATCAAGGAGGGACAGGATAGCCACGATGTGCTCCTGCACAGGGACAGCCATGCCTTCAGGCTCTCTGATCTGCCTCCTGCAGCCATCACCTCTGTGTGTGTGTAGCTCTTGGCAGGACCACAGCCTTTCAGGGAGTGCAGGAAAGACATCCTTAGGGGCTGGAGCTGACTGCAAATAATCCTCCTCTAGGGAAGACAGAGTGCATTTGCCCCCTCTTCTCTGAGGCAGTCCCCAAACCTCTGTGTGCTCAGAAGGTTTGAGCTGCCTGGCTGTAATTAGCACTTCCCTGCCAATACAAAGTGAGGAGCAGCACTTTGTTGATGGCTCATGAAAATTATGTGGGATAGAGCACAGCAATGTAGGTGGTTCTGACTGGAGCTGCCAGGACCAACTAGCAAAATGACTCTTTCTTGCACGAAATGATGAAAGGGGAGGTTTATTCCATGTTAAAGAGCAAATTAGAAAACCTAAATTGCTCTTCTTTGGAGCCTTAATCTGGTATTTTCTGGTGAAAACAGAATTATACGTGTTCTGTCTGGCAAGAAATAATTTTATTTTACCACTCTACTTTTTGTGAGAGCTGGAGATATTACCTGATTTGGGAATATCTTGAAGAATGTGCCAGGCCTTGGACATTTGTTATGGGTTCCCATATTTATGCAATAGGAAGCTCAAGGAGTATGCTTTAGGAGTCTTTTTTTACATCTTTCCAGAGGCACTACTGGAGTTTCAGGAGTATTAATACTGCTAACTATTTGTGGGACCTGATTTGAACACATTTACTGCAGAAAGAAACTGCTGAATTCACTTTTGCTGTGATCATCCCTTTTTGTGTTTGCTTCGGCAGACCTTTCAGGGAATAAGCACATCACCACCTTGTTACAGGATGACATTTGTCTCCTAAGTGTCTTTTAACTCAATATTGACACTTAAGAGGCACTCTAGCATTTCCAAAGAACCACAAACATATTTAACTTGGGGCTGAATGTCAGTTTTTCTGCCTGGTCTTTAGATGGATCTGGATTTGTTTGTTGCTTACTACCTAATTTATTTTAAATTTCTGGCATATGTCTTGTTGAGGAAAGGGAGGTTTTGTGTCTTCAGCTGCATTTCAAACGGAAGGTTCATGATCTCCAGTTGCATCTTTTTTGTGCCTGTTGTTTTGTCCCATCTCTAAATGAGGACTTCCCTATAGTACTTTCAGGTTGATTCTGTTTTGGTGTTGGACTTGCTCCATTCTGTCCAGAATTTCCTACAGACCCTAATAAATCCCTACCCTTCTTCCCACAGCTTCTTTCAGCTTGGCATTGGGACTTTGCTTTGAGCCATGTGTGGCTGACACTGGGAATGGTTCAGAGGATGCTCCTGTGGAGCCCTGCTCTGTAATTCTTACTGGCTACTTAGAGTTTGCTTTAAAAACCACATTTAATCCCCTCCTATGATTTTTGAGTCTTTACAGATTAAAATAGAATAGAATAGACTGTTTGACTCATAACTGAGAGACCTACAATGATCCTCTAGTCCATCTGCAAATATTATCCCTGACCCAGCCTGCCTTCCAACATAGTGAAATATACAGGAATGCAGGCAGAAAATGAAACTTCCTATTGGATTTCCACCTTTATTCTGGTTCACTATGAGGTTTCCTGTGATGGTTTTTCAGTTTATTTGTTTGTTCCCCTCACCTCACCCCTCTTACATTCTCTTACCTTATAGAGAGGAAGGGGGAGGAGTATTTTTAATGAGTAATGAATGGTTCTGAAAACTCATCCCAGTTGGGAATGATTCACCAACAGCCATGCAATGCCCCAAAAGCATCACTGGAGAGATGTGAGTGCTGTAGCTGACTCTGAACTCCCTTTATGAGGTGCTTAATCCTCTCTGTTGACTTGGACTGACTTAGATACTTGAAAACATTCTGCTGTTGTTAAGCATTACAATGGATGCCTGAAGTAATCATTTTATACATGGCCCTTTCCTCCACAGCAATAAGTGGGTATTTTAGAATTCCTGTGTCTAATGGATGTTATTAGGATACCATGAGGTGCTTTGCTGCCTGTCTTAGAGGAGCTGTATAATAGCTGAGATTGATGTGTGTTGACAAAAGAGATCATAGCCTGAATTATTATTCATATTACAGTGAGATGTAGAGTGCTCAGCTCCATTGTATTAAGTCATGCATGAAGTTAAACAAGAGAAGATTGATGCTTTTTGCAATCTTGGAATAAAACAAGCAAAGGATACCACAAAGACAGGAGGAATGTTACCTGGTGATCATGAGAGAAACGTGGTCACTGTGATTACTGGACTGTAGAATGAATGCCCTGATTTTTCACATCAGAAACTATTTGCAGAAATTATGCAGCAGAATTTTTTACACAAAGAATTAAAATGGAGTTCTGTATTCACAGGGAACACTTCATGAAAGGGAAGTATCTAAATTTGTTGAATAAATTATTCACTTGGAAGTAATTGGCAGCCTGACTTTTTCTGATGTCCTTCATAGCACTGAGGTATGAATTCATAGTTCAAAGACAATCAGGAGCAAATTTAAACTTAGCTGAAGCACAGCATTCTCTACTTAAATGGGGTTTCTGTGTATCTTCAGCATGACCTCACTCTCATCAATGTGATGGCACTGGAACTTCATTACTTTTTAAATTAACTTTTTTTTCATGAGCAGATGAACAATAAAGACTAGTTTCCAGTGGATTAGTAAGGGGAAGTGTATTCCTTAATGTTTAGTAAGTGTGAGGCCAGGTTTCAATGATCAGTAGGTTGAGTCTCATTCAAAGGCTTTCTAGACAGTCAGGCAATTGAGACACAGATTTGTGCTTGGATTCACTTACACAGCACAATGGCTCTAGCCTTGTTTTCTCCAGAAATCAGACAGAAAATGTCAAAATTTCCCCACTATTTCTTCCAGTCTTTGCAATTTTATTCCTCTCCTGTGCATACCTGGCAGTGATTTGAGTGGCTGAATTTCCTACATTCTTTATAAGCTCCTAAAATGAGAAGCAGAGATTTCATGACTTGCACTCACATTTGTCCTGTGTTTTTTGCCACCTACTTTGTCTTGAATGAAGTGTCTGAAGAGTAGCAACAAAGAAGAAAAGAATAAGAGGAGCAAGGTCTAACCTCAAGTTCTTAAATAAATTTCAAAGGAAAGGATGAATGAAGGATGAATAAAAGGTGAGAAATGAAGAAAACAATCTGGATTTGAGATTAGCATTGTGTCAAGTTACCCAGTAGTTTTCTTATGGGAAAACTGTGCATCAACATTGTAGTGTATTTCCTAAAGATTTTAAATGTAAATTAGCACAATAATTGTAAAAGTGGAGATGGCTATAGGGTTTAAAGAGCTTGCAGAGAACTAACTGGCTTCAATGACAATGGTTGGTGTTATTAACAGAGCTCCTTGTGGAATATGGGGTTATATTTGTTAAAGTTGTTAAGGCTCATGTTCACCAGAAGGGCCTGTGGGAAATAGGGCCCTATTAGTTCATGTGAACCATTGTATAACTGCTTCCTCAGTCCACATTAAGTATGGGAATGTTGAATAAATTGCACTAAAGCAGGAGCTCTGGCATGTGCTGTCACTTCCACTAGACATTCTCTGCCTTTCCCCTGTGTAATGTGTCTCAGTCTAGTGCTTGAAGTTTGGAACTGAATAGCTGAAATAAAAGGTTTATTATAGCATTTGGGGAATTATTGCTGCTTTCTGCATCTTCAGTTCCTCCCTTTGGGCTCGTTTTCCTTTTGTGCTGTTTTTCCTTTGTTGTTTGAAAGGGCTGCTGTTTACATACACAGTCATGTCTTCTCAAGTGTGCTGGAGAAGGAGCCTCCACCAGCTCCCTTGAGAGTGTGGAAGAGCAGTCCTCCTCTCCAAGCAGTGACTTTCAGAAAATGACTGGAAATTTCCCTAAGGTCACCTTGTTCATCCTTGCCTGCAAGTGTTTTACTGCTGTAAAATCTGCCTCTGAAATATGACAAACCATGGCTGTCTTTCATTTTTGCAGATTAACTTTTCTATAAATATTACTTCTCTCATCCCAGACCTCCCCCCATTAACAGCTATTAATGTCTTAATAATACTGGCATTCACTGGGAAAATGTACTTCACCTTCTATCACATTCTCACATTCATATCAGAATGGATCTTTTCTTTTTAGCTTCAGATAAGTGATTTTTTTTTTTCCAGGAGATGCTTGCTATTCAGAGATTGTATTTTACATTGCAATGGAAAGGGATTTAATGATCCATTTATAATAATTAGAGCTGTCGTGTTTTTGTTCTTAATATATTTTGTGAATGACTAACTGCAGCACCTCCCATCTGGCCCCAGTAGTGCCTGATGAGACTCTTTGCTCCACCAGGTCTGGGAAGTTTCATAAAAAGAATAATTTCAAATAATGAAATTTATAAGGGTGATGTGTAAGTTTTTATATGACACACCTATTCAAATAATTTGTCATGCCATGGAATTTCTGGAATAGAACTATCAGAATGAGAGGTGTTATGCTGTCTTCCACAGTTCAGTGTTTTATTTACTCTATGACCTTAGTTTTCAATAACATTTTAAGTCTACCAGACCTAACCCAACTAGAAATTGTAGCCTGAGGCTGCATTTGCCAGTTAAATAGCATGACTGTGTTATACCAGAGGAGTCTATAATGGTATAATAACTTCATAGCCAGACTAAAATGTAATTAATCATCTATTAAGAATTGGAAAATAACAGTAATTGGTCACCCTGTATAGCAGGACCTGGTTAGGCAGAGAAGTGATGAGTTTAATGTTAAGTAATTTCTCTCACCACTTTACCTAAACATCTTACTGTAGTCATTTATTCATACATTTATTCATCTTTTCATTCACTCATGTATGCTCTCAGTGTCAGCTAAGCATCAGTCTCTTGATCTTGAAATATTTGCTTTCTTTTCTTTCTGGAAATTTTCAACATGTTACATGGGCTTGTATTTTGATGCTTTGATGAGTGGAATATGAAAGTGCTAATGGAAGAATAACTCTTTACCTGATTAATCACACTCTAAAATTCAAAGGAAAGAATAATTAGACAAGGATGCCGGTGTAAAATATGAATCCCAAGTGGCTTTATCTGCACCTGAGGCATGTCAACCCCTGATGGTTGCCTTCTTGATAAAAGAAAGTCTTTCCTTCTTCTGGATTTCAGTAGTAATTGAATTGATAGTGTCAAACTTCTCTAAAGAAAAAAGAAAGAGTGTGAACTCACACAAACATTGTAAAATGTTCGAGGAATTGGATATAATGGGGATGAATGTGGGTTGTATGAAAAGGAGAAGTAACTTGTTTCAAAAGGAAGGCTGATCCATTTCCAGAATGGATGTCAGAACAGATTAGGTGATGTGTGTGTCCTACTGCAGGAGCTTTGTGGACCTGGAGACTGAAGAGAACCTTCCAAGGTCCATCTTACTGAGCAGGGAGGGAAGAAGGTGACATTTTTGTACAGAGCAGGAGGAAAACTCCAACAGTATCATCTTGAACACAAGTGTGGAGGTGAGGTTTTAGTAGACAGAGAAAACTTTTCTGTGATAAGGGACACGTGCACCTGGGCATCTGCTAGGTGTGTGTTGTTTCTGAAGTTGTGCGTTGTTTCTGAAGAAGGGTGTGTGCTGGAGCAATTGCCAGAGCAGATGCAAAATGTTTTCAATAATTCAGCTCAGATCTAACAAGAAAACCAACACTCAGATATTTTAATGCTGTAGTAAGTGCTCCACATGCATATTAATGTGGGGTGTCATTGGATTCCTTCAGACACTGCTGGGACACAAAGAATAGCCACAATGCAAACAATGGGAGGCACCAGCAGATTTATTATCATTTTCAGGCACTGACTTACACTCTGCCAGTCTGAAGCAGATGAGAATACATTGAATTTCATGCTGACTTGCTTTGGGCAATGAGCATCCAATTTTTTAATTAATTTTTAGTGAATTAAGGTAACTTAATTTTTTTTTTCAACAAAAATAGCATTATTAATCTGCTCCACAGTCTGCATATTTGACAGGTAATGTTGATGGTGTCATTAATGATATTGATGTAATAACGGCATGGTGACTGTGAAGGCTGGCAAAACCACTAATAAGTAAGTAAATTGGTATAGACAAAAATTGCTAAAACCATCACAATTCAAGAATTTAGAAACAACTAAATGGAGGTGGGAGGAAAATCACTGAAGCTGGAAATAAGAATGAAACTCTAAACTGTGAAGGTGGTTGAATACAGAAACAGTTTGCATAAAGAGGCAGTTAAGTCTGTCCATGGAGATATTCAACCCACAACCAGACTTGTCCTTGTCTGCTTTACCTGTCCCCACTCTGAGCAGATTGATTGGACTAGATGACCTCCAGAGGTTCCTCTCACCTTCCAACTTCAACTAATCTGTGTGATTTTGTATGAAATTATGGTTGCATAGAAACCTTCACTTCTGATGTTTGCTTATTTTTCAGAGCTTAATTTTGTAGCACTCTGGGTGTTTTACTGTCATGGGTACATGTTTGTGTATTGGGATGGGGGATGTGGACATGAAAATATGTATAAAAATAAATAAAATAGTGAGAACAGTATAACATCTGGCATAGAATCTGCACATCAGGTTTGACTGCCAGCCTTGTGAAGGATACTTCTTTCCCCTTAAGACAGTGAGGAAAACTCTGATTTAGAAAGAAAAAAACAAAAGGGATTTTTCCAATGTCTGATTTCTGACCTGCAGCATAATCATGCAAAATCCTCTGAGTTTACACTGTCCATTGATAACACTGGAAAATCAACACATATATACAGAGTAAGGTATCCAAGCCAGCAGGAAATACCAAAGTACCTGATATTGACTGAATCCTATGCTCTGTGCATGAGAAGAGCAAGGAATCACCCTAGAAACAAAGCCATGTTGGTCCATTTACCATGTGAGGATATGCTTGAGGAAAGGTTTTCTCTTTGACAGATGTCATGAGATAAGGGCTGAGGAAAAAAGTCAAGCACAGCCCCATTTATTTGTGTGTGGGGTGTTTGGGTTGCTCCAGCCCGTCCTTAAATCCACCTTCCTCAGCCAGATCCACAGGGAATTCAGCAAACAGCTGGCTCAAAAAGGGAACTAACTAGTCAAATAATTTTTCAAAGATAGGCAGCTGAGAGAATGTCCTGTAAGCTCCATCAGCTTTTCTCTTCTAGAAGAACCTGTTCAAATCTAGAGTGGATCAATGTTGACCAAATTATTTTCATCTGGGGAGAAAAGGAAGGCATGACTAAGTGCTGTTTTAATGGGAACTCTGTGTCTCCATACAGAGATTGCTGCTCTTATCCATCATTCCTACCAATCTTTACCTGGCCACAGTGAAAGATTTGTGTGCAGAGCATGGACTGTGGGGCTACAGTCCTGTCTATGTCTTTAGCTCTTTGCAATATAGAAAAAAACCCCGAGAAATGCATTTCATGAAGTAATCAAATGGCATAAAAATATAAGAGAAAAGAAAAGAAATTAAGGTTTGTATCTTCTGATATTTTTCTGTATTTTTCTGGTGAACTTTGAAAAAAATGGCTTAATTCTTTTTCATCTTCAGAGACATAAAAATTATTAAAAAGAATGATAAACATGTCCACAAGTAAAAATAAAATGATAAAAAAAAAAAAACAAACCCAAAACAAGAAGCTTAAGCAAAGTTAAAAGAACACGAAAAGAAGTCTTGAAAATTTCAGCATTTCAAGAAGAACTTTGAGCATTAGTTTTTTTTAAACTGGGGCCAGGAGAAGCCAAGTATTTTTCAGGTACATGAAAGAAATATCATTTTTAGCTCATATAGGTGAGAATGCTGCCTGAATAAGGGGCACAAAACTGCTAGAACATGAGATCTGAGTTCCAAAGTCACAAAGGAGATAAGGAATAAACAGCAGCATCTGCAGGGCGGCTCAGTGCCATGGAAAGAGAGACAGTCCTGAATTTGAATGGGGAACCAGATTGCAGAGAGAGCCTCATCTGCTCTTCTGCAAACATTTGACTCTCAAAAACCAACAGAGCTGTGAGTTTCCATTTGGTTTTATTGTCATTCCCAGTGAATGGGGGGAGCAAAAATGGCAGGAGAGGGAATGAGGGTGGTACAGACAGTTTTTGGAAAATACTTGGAAAGTCCTGAGGGCTTTGGAGTCAGATGAGAAGGGAGTCTGAAAAGAAACAGAGCAAATTATATCTCATCAATTGAAAAAAGGTTTCACAGAGTCATAGAAGAAGAAATGCAGAGATAGGAAGGATGTGCAGCTTGTTCTGAAGAAGCTGTGGAGCCCAAGCTGGCTGCCTGGGAAAGCAATGCTGCCTGTCCACAATATTACAGCATTTTATGCAGGAACAAAAAGAGAAGGAATAATATTTTCCAATTTCAAAGAAATCTGGGTGTCCAAAGAGAGATCTAAGGAGAGCTGTGACCTATTATTGAACTAGTCATCATTAATGACCAGATTGATTTAAAACTGTTTGCAAGGATGTGGCCAGGAGTTAGGACAGTGTGAAGTGTGAGTCAAGATTACAGTCTTCACAGAGAAAAAGGAGAATAAAACTTTAAGGCACATTAATCAAGGGCTGTGGAACAGAAGGCATAGGAGGATAGGGAGGGTAGACTTTGAATCAGGAGAGGTGTCTGAGAAGCCCTTGAAAGGCAGAATAGTGAAAATAAATTAGGAGTGACTGTTTATATCAAAGGAATTTTACAATCATATATGCAGAAATGGAAAAAAAAATCTCAGTTCTGTCTTTGTACAATAAAGTTCCAAAATACATAATAAAACAATATCATTAAAAGCAAAGAAACAAGAAGGAGTAAAGCATGGAGTGAATATTCATTAAAAAAGAAAAACTTCTGCTATTAAAGATTTGCTCATAGTTGGGCTGTTGTCCTCCTGCTGTAGTTGTTACAGTTCTTGGACTGAAGTCCAAAACAAAAGCATAAAGGGAAGATCCAGCCAAACTACAGCTGGCAGATTATTGCAGATTCCTGGCAAACTGCTGTGAATGTGCCTCACTTGCATTTTCTTTACAACCTTCACCAGGAGCTACTTCAGCCTCTCAGTAATGAAGATGTGACTCTCTCATTTACACATATTGAAGCTGTTCCACTTTAACATAAATAATTATTCATTGGAGCAGGAATTAGGAGGAAGTGTCCAGCATCCCAGGTGATTGCCCAAACTACTTTATTATGGAGAAATTCCCATTTTCTCTTGCTCATTAGGTCTTAATTCAGCTATGCAAAGCAGAGCAGTGTCAACAGAAGTAAATGAAATGGCTCTGTCCCAAATAACCACACAAAGCACTGAGGAGGGCATCTCCAGAGAAGGTGAAAAGCCTTCATTTGAAGCAGAGCTTTAACACTTAAGAGATGTAGCCACATGAGTACAGAGTTTTCTTGAGCCAAGTTTCTTCATTTACACCTGAGGCACTAATTGGTTGAATCACAAATTTACTCATCCATAGAAAATAAAAATATCTGTGGGAAGGGCTGCCTTCTGTCACAGAATGCGTCTTTCATTCTTAAAAGAAGAATTTCTAAGAAAAAGAGAGAGAGAACATAATTCATAGAGACTTTCCAGCCACCTGCAGAAATATCAGCAACTTCTGTTTGCTGACTCTTTTTCACAAATGAAGAATATGGGCTTAAAAAAGAAACAAAATAGCAGGACACAAGTTAGTCAGAGTGATACTGCTTTAAATATCAGTGTTTCATGTGCCAGTTGTACCTCCCAGTGCCTTGGTACATTGCCTAGACAACTGTGAATACCTTTGCAAAAGATGAATTAAAGGACAGAACAAATAAGGTATTTGCACATTTAGGCTAATCAACAAAATAAGGTCACGTAAAACTCACATCAACATGCAGCCATCGATTTACATTTTGAGGAGAATCAGATGTAAAATCACCACTGCTGTGAAAGCCAGCTCTTTGGGAGCAGGAGTCAGGGAGGGATTGGTACAGAGTGCATGTCTCAGGTGGCACAGCTGAGAAAAGGCCCTGGGGGTGCTGGGGGACAGCAGCTGAGCATGAGCTGCCCTGTGCCTGGGTGGGTCTCACATTCTGAGTTGTTGGAATGGTTCCTGAGGTATTAAAAGGTCTTTTTTCCCAGCCCTGTGCTCAAAGAAGAAGTCAGAATTCCTCTGCTCTGGTTCTCAAGGTTGCTTATTTTCTTTTGTCTCATACAATCTCTTTTAGACCCACTGAGATCTGTCCAGCAGGTAGAGTTGAGGCACACTGACCACCCTCAGGGCAGTGTTATCTTTTTATACTAAAAACTACGTGCACTTTATTTACAATAATTTTCCAATACCTATCACCTCTGTTAGACAGTCTGTCTCTACTCTAAACCAATCCAAAAGTGCCACCATCACAGCAGAAGATGGAGGACAAGAAGAAGGAGAAGGAGAAACACAGGACACACCCAGATTCCTCCATCTTGCTTCTTGAACCCCCATTCTAAAAACCCCAAAATTCTACTTTTTCACCCTGTGATAAATTCACTGTCATTCTATTCAAACCCTTGTGGCTTGTAGCTCCTCACACAAAGTTGGTAATTGTTTCCATGGGTTAAAATTGAAGGCACAGGTGTCTTTGACTCTGTGCCAAGGCCTCTGCGCCCCTTGCCAGGGTCTCGAGTCCTCCAGGGCAGCCAGAGGAATGTCCTGGGTTCTGAAGGTAGGCAAGGAGGTCAGTGGCCTCCTGGCCTTCTGTGTCAGCACCAGTGTGGCCAGCAGGACCAGGGCAGGGGCTGTCCCTCTGTGCTGGGCCCTGGGGAGGCCACACCTCGAGTGCTGTGTCCAGTTCTGGGCCCCTCCTTGCAAGAAAGGTCTGGAGGTGCTGGAGCGAGTCCAGAGAAGGGCAGTGGAGCTGGGGAAGGGCTTGGAGAGTCCTGTGAGGAGGAGCTGAGGGAGATGGGGGTGTTCGACCTGGAGAAAAGGAGGCTCAGGGGGACCCTACTGCTCTCTACAGCGCCCTGCAGGGAGTTTGTAGCAAGGTGGGGAATCCATCTCTTACCCAGGCAGGCAGTGACAGACAGCACGAGAGGAAAAGGCCTCAAGCTGTGCCCTGGGGGAGGTTCAGGTTTGATAGCAGGAAGACTGTTTTCACTGAAAGGTTTAAACATTGGAACAGGGAGGTGGTGGAGTCACCATCCCTGGAAGTGTTCAAGAAACAGCTGGACATGGCATTTAATGTTATTATTTATTTAATGTTATTGTTGACATGTTTTGTGAAAGGTCAGACTTGATGATCATTCCCAGCCTTAATGAGTCTATGATTTTGTGATGGTCAAGATTGATGTCATACATCAAGATTATTTGTACATACCACCGGTACTTCAACATCTGTCAGATTCCTGTGCCTTTCTTTCCTCTTTTTATCCTGGGTGCAGCTGAGAGATGCTGGATGTTTGTTGTCAGGTCAGCTTTGATTTGGCAGCTTTTGAAGAACATGAGACAAAGAAACCTGCACTTTTCCTATAAAAGCTATTAACTGAGTTCATACTGGAATTTGTATCCATCTTGCCTGGCGATCAAGGTAGAAAAATAGTATTTTTCAGAAGATTACCTTTATTTTTTAAATGCATTTGCCTTTGCACATACCCCCTACATTTTTTGTTTTCTGTTTCTCATAACAGCCTTACAAAGCTTTCATCAGCCTTCCACTGTTGTGTTCATTTCTTCCCCATGTGGTGTAGATGCTTTTTTTCAGACAATGCCAGTGACAAAAAGTCAGATTTGATGATGAAGGCATCATCAGCAAAGCTTTAGCAGTATCTTGTTTCTTCTTGGTCATGATAAAGAAGAGTTGATGGCAAAACCACATTTTAGGATAAAAGAAATACTTTTCTCAGAAAAAAAAAAACACAGTGATTTTATGCATTTGATACTTTTTCTTTACTTTGAATACACGATACCTAATAAAACAATCACCCAGAGCCCACTATGGTAATGCTGAGGGTTACAAAAATCAGTTGGTTAAGTGGTGTTGTGGGGGAAGAGTGAAATAGCTTCAACCTCTGCAAAAATGAGGATACCTGGGAGTACTCTATCAGCGTGGGAAGTCGCTTTGCAAGAGAAAGTTCTTGCACACCACAGTATCAGGATATTGCTGGCTGTGTCACAAGCTTTGCAAATAGTTTTAAACACAAATAGTTTTAAACCAGAGCTGACTGCTGCATGCAAATTTATCTAATGCACTCAAGAATGTGCTGTCAAAGATATGGCATGTGTCCCCTTCCATGTCAAGCAGCATCCTACACACTGGTGTAGGACAAAGGAACTTTTCTGTTCTGCACCACGACCTGGTGGGTGAAAAGGCACTTAGACTGCCTGAGGTGAAAGGCTTTTAGATGTCCTTTTTTCTTCATCTACTGAAGCATTTGCTAGCTTAGACTGTTTATGACCACACTTTCTTATGAATTTTTCATTACAAACAGCTAAAGGTTTAGTAAATAATTAATTGTTTCCATAAGCATCTTACAGACACAAGCACCTGGATAAGAAGCAGTTTTTAATTATGAAAAACTGTGGAGTGGGCAACATATTGGGCTGCTGGGCTTTTTAAAAACTAATTTCAGAATGCTTATTAAAAGATAAGTTATAAATTAACCCTTTATGGGTAATCTTCAAGGAATATTTGACTACGTGCATTTTCAAAATTAGTATTAAAAAGGTTGGGGTAAATCCTCTATGTTTCTTCTTTGCCTGACTATGAAATTAGCTGCAAAGGCTCTGGTTTGTAGCCAATTACAGATCAAAGTTGGCTGTATGAGCCCTGAGCTATCCTGGGACTGGGAGTCCTGTGAAAATTTTCATTGGAGTTATGCATCCTATGGAGGTTCTGGGGGTGACCCAGTTGAAGTCTTGGTCTGGAGAGAAAGGAACAGAACTACTCAGAAAATGAGAATCTGAAACAATCCTTTACCCTCTCTGTGCTCCCTTACTGCAGCCACACTGAGCCACGCTTCCCTGTGAATCCTGGGAATTGTTCTAAATAATCAAAAATCTCATGACAGCAAAGCAGGCGCAAATAATAAGATCACAGGAAGAAAAAAAGAAAGTTCTCTTGAAAGAGGAGCCCAAACCAATCCCAACTAAAGGTCTGTCCAAAGAATCCTTCTGCCATTGAGACATAGACAAATGCTCAGTTCACTCCTCAATCCCACTCAAAAGGGCATGTGGTGAACTCAAACCAAAAATATAAGTTTGCTACCAAAATATGTTTGCTGCCAAACTTTTCAAAAAGTGTTTTAAAAGTAAAGTATTTCATGACATACATAAATAGCACATCAATTATGTAAACAGAGGGTTTCACAAAATAATTTCAAAGTTTGCCTGCACTATTGTGAGCTTATTCCATAACAACCATTTGTTTCTATATTAAAAACAAACCATGAAATTGTTTTAAACCTTTTAGAAACAAAGCTGTCCTGCCTGTCTCACTTACTCAAATGCATCAAAGTAAAAAGCACAAACCAAACAAACCCACCTACACATCTAGCCCAAAATCCTTTCTGCCGCAACCAAAATCTTTGATAGACAAAGATTTAATTTAGCACCAATGCCATGGTGACCCCCTTGCTCGCATTCAGAGAAGGTATTCAGCACAGGCACACCCATGGGAAAAGGACAGAAGCTTCTCCCAGTGATTCTTTGACTCTCTGTGAGGGTGGGGAGGCCCTGGCACAGGTTGCCCAGAGAAGCTGTGCATACCCCATCCCTGGAAGTGTTCATGTCAGGCTGGATGGGAGTTGGAGCAACCTGGTCTAGTGGGAGGTGTCCCTGTCCATAGCAGGGGGTTGGAATGAGATCTTTAAGGTCCTTTCCAACCCAAACCATTCTGTGATTGTCTCTCCATTGTAACCCAGGGTTTCTCTCAAGCAGAACTCCAAAGCTTCCACGGTTACATGGAAGGGGCAGGGATTAGAACCTCTTTCTGGTGTCCTTGATTGTGAGATCCAAGGTTTAGGTTTAGGTGTCCTTGCATGTTTTGAGTGCCTGCAGTGGCTTCAGCCTCATCTTTTTGTGGACTGGATATTTCTTTTATAATCAATCTCCTTCATACGTTGATAAATAGAGGCTGTTTGAGAATCTAAGAGGAAAAATGCACAAAAAAAGAGAAAAGGCTTCTCTCCCATGTTTGACAAATAGCTTCACAGTCCAGCAGCCCCCTCTCCCTCCTCCATCCTCCCTCCGTGCCTCTCAGCACATTGCCTGGCCGCGTTATCCCCGCTTCAGCTCCCGCTCCCGTGCTGGGGCTCTCACCTTGTGCAAAGTCAAGTGGCTGAGGAGTCACGCAAGCAGGGCGGTGCCTGGGCTCTCTGCACTCAGGGGACAGATCCTGCACTGAGGCTTGGCTTGGGCTGCTGTGTTGGAGCTTCCCTCAGCATCTCTCCTGCCTGAGCTACAAAACACGGGGCCAGATTGATGGGGACGTCAGAAGCACATTTTCCCAGAGGTCAACTAAATCCTGGTAATGATGCAGTGCTGCAGTGCACTCCTCCTAATCCAATCAAAGAGCACAGTGGTTTGGGCCCTATCAAATGAAGTTCAAGGTAAGCATGTGAAACGTGGCTGCTCCTCAGCTGCTGGCAGCTTTCCTAAGTGCTGAGAATCAGATCAGAGCAAGAAAAAAGCCTCCCATCTCCAAAAAGAAACTTTCACACAGACACACACTTGGAAAAAAGATGCTACTTGAGTTCAGCATTGTTTGCCAGGCTTTTTGTTTTCCTCTTTCTTATTTTAAGCCTTTTCTTTTAGGTCTTGATTGTTTCTAAAATTCTAATAATTTTGGTGCTTCATTTTTATCGGTTGAAACCATGTCTGGAGTAGGAATTCCTGATTTGCTCTCAGGTATGAGCAGACTGTTGGGGAAACTCAAGACCTTTTTACAAGACCTCAAACTGACTGTCCAGAAAGTTGACATGCCAGAAAACATTGTTCATTTCTGGAACTCTTTGTCTTTGACTATGTTGATAAATAACACCAACGTTGTGGGTTCAATCCCTGTCCAGGACATTCACTTAAGAGTCAAACTCAATGGATATTGTAGGGCCCTTCCAACTCAGAATTTTCTGTGATTCTTTGCTCAGTAAAGGCATTGATATCCAAAATATAGGATCAGGGAATATAAGACTCTGTATAATTAATCCAGTATTGGATAAGTACTGTAATATTTCTTCCGTATGAATTTAATCCATTGAACAGTAAATGCAGCAGGAAAAAATCACACTCTTATTGACCTGGTTTATTCCATATTAAATTTTAATAGCAGTTTCTTCATCATGTCCTATTGAAGTTTCACAGCTGTTTGAGAGATATATACATATTTATCTTTTACATAGTGCCATGCAGAGTGCACACAGCATTGATGGACACACTTGTTATTTCTCATGCAGAACACAGGAATAAAA
Organism: Melospiza georgiana; assembly: GCF_028018845.1. Taxonomy (NCBI): domain Eukaryota; kingdom Metazoa; phylum Chordata; class Aves; order Passeriformes; family Passerellidae; genus Melospiza; species Melospiza georgiana. The sequence continues at coordinate 149,703,053 of NC_080430.1, read as the reverse complement.
GCAAATTAAAAGTACCCTACAGACCTATCTGCTACTCAGTTTAACCCCACCCAAAAGAGAATTTTCTGCCTTTGCAGAGTAGCTGTCCCTCTTTTCTCTTTGCATGTTCTGCTCCCCAGTGAAACACCTTGCAGTGAGGATACTTATGTCCCTGTGGCTGAAATTTCAGAATTAGGCTTGCTATGAGCAGGCGTTGTGGACCTTTCTCAGGCTGTTCCAGGATATGGTAAATTCTTAATTACATGTGAGGGGATTACCCAGGACATGGATTAACTCTGCTGTGGCTGCAAACCACTGAAGCCAGACCTGCCTGAGCTGGCTCAGATCTGCAGCCTGACAGGGCTGTGCTGGCTCCTTGCTGTGGATGTTTGTGGGTCTGAGCTCCCCTGGAAAGTCCAGCTGCCTCAGGAAGGTTAGGCTTTAGCATTATTTTGGTTTTTGCTTGTGTTACCTTGCAGAATAAGGATGCTACTACAAAACACTGTCATGGCAATGAGTTAATAGTATTGAATTCCAGCTAAACCTAACTTATTAATATAAAACCTGCTTTGAAGGAAAATGAAGTCCTGAGCTAATTATTTAAGACTTGATTCTTTCTGTTTCAGAACACCTGATTTCAGTTTTGTCATGCACCTAATATTCCAATCTCCTGGTTTAGAAACACTTCCCAAATTTCCACAGTGTTTTTGCACTGGTGTGATGTATAAGAAGTGAATCAGCTCCTCTCTGGTTTATTTGACATTCCCAGCTCCTCCTGAGCAAGTGTTTCTTTAGAATCCAGTTGCTCTGAGTAAACTGTGCTCTTGCCAGTGTTTACTTAAGGGATTTGTTGACTGGGAAATGCAACTATTTCCTTCACACTGATTGCAACTCTTGCCAGCCACTGTTTTGAACTGTGTTTTGTTTTCTGAAGAGCTCATTACCCTGGCCAAGCCTTTTGTTTCACTCAAGTGCAACTTGCAAGTCTATGTTCATCTCAGTTATTTCATGGAATATCCTGAATAATCAGAAGGGTCCAACAAGGTTAATTGTTTGGTTTGGTTTTTTGTTAGCTTGTTATTAAATAATTTTCATTTTCTTCAGAACTATAGAAGAGTTGACCATGAAAGCTCTGGTCATCCCAGGGCTAAACCTGAATGGTCCTGGAGCAGTGGGTAATACACCAATCCTCATTGTCCATGCAGACAAGATCCCTTTTGAGCACCTCCTGGGCACTTCCATGGGTGTTCCAATGCAACAACCATGGAATCATAGATCAGCAAGGTTGGAAAAGATGTCCAAGCTCATCAAGTCCAACCATCTAGATTAGATCTTCCATCTTCTGATCTGCTGTACTCCCCCACTGCTGGAGAACTCCAGCCCCAGCTGCAGGAGTCCTGGGGATCCAGGGATCAATCTTGTGCTCCAGCTGAGCAACCATGGTGATGGCAGAGGGCATGAAGCTGTAAAAGCAAATGTTAACTCAGTAAGGGCAATGCAAAGCACTTGTGTAAGGCAGGAGCCCCAGATTAGTCTCTAAATCAGACTCCACCTCTCTTCCATGCAAGGTTAACAAAACCCAGCATGTGCTGCTAGGAGAGCAGCTACATCAGATGCTACAGTTGGTTTTATCTTTTCCTGAAGTTTGACTCTATCAAGGAGGGAACCAACATATCCCAAAATCTAAGAAGTCTGAGGGAAGCTGATTTCAGCAAATCTTCTTTGTTTGGAACTGTCTTTTCAAGGAATACTTTTATTTTGTGACATTTAGTTTGCTAAGTATTCTCCAGAATGAAAGCTAGTCTTTTCAGGGAAGGAAAGCATTTAAAACTAAATTTTACCCTGACATATTCCATTCTTCGCCTGGGATACAAGAGCAGGCAGGGCAAGTCCAAAGCCCCCCCTCATTTTTTAGAAGAGATATTATGGTAACACTACCTCTGGTTTGTTCTTGGGAGGAAGTAGCTGGGACAGCTTTAAAGAACTGCAGTAGCCATTCATGCACATGATTTAAATCAGGCCATTCTGCTGACAAGATGAAACCTACAGGAAATGGGTTTTACTTGCTCCTTAAGTAGATAATTTGGGGAGAGATGGGATGTGAAATGAAAGAATCTGACAGGAGCAGCAGTTGAGTTGGTAAAATCTTAAAAAAAATGTTTAGTAGGCATTCAGAAATAATGAATTCTTTTCTTACAGAGTAAAGATGACATTTTCAGATAATAACCCTTGAATGTTTGTTTTTGTTTTGTGTTATTTTCAGACAATTTTGTGTGTGAAAACTTCCTTATCTGCTTTCATTTTTACTAATTCTTTGAGCCACGAGTAGGAAAAAGGTGACAAGACTTGAATTCAAGGAATAAAGGATGAATGTGGTGCAGAAATTACACATTTCTCAAGGCCACATACACTACAGTATCCAAAAGATTAGAGGAGTATCCAAAGCATACTGAGTGAGGAGGGGCCTGTCTTCCCTGGGCTCAGCTGTCCAGAGCAAGCCAGAAGATGCTGACAAAATGGATTTTAATATCTTGGATATCCACTCCTTGATTCAGAGCTGCAGAGAGGCTCTGTTCCCTCTGAATCCAGCCCCCAGCCATTCCTTGGAAGGATGTTAAAGCTCCTTCCTGGTTTTCCATTGTGTTCAGCCAGGTGACGTCTTCCTGGTTTCTCCAGTTTGATTTCTCCATTTCTTCCCACCCAAGTGCAGAAACAGAGTTTTTGGATGTGAGGAAGAAAGAAAGGACCTTTCTTCACCCAGGGATGTGGGGCTGGAAGGATATTCATTCCTAAAAAGTTCAGGATTAATCACATCTTTATGTCATCAGTGATATTTATCTGTATAACCTGTTCTTTAAAAGCTCTGTAGGAGAAACTGTCCAGATTTTCTGGGGGATTTCTGCTGCCATTCATTAGCACAATCTATCAGTCTAATGTGAAACATTTACTCTGCAAATTTTTCTTCCCTGAGAAGCCTCTTCCACAACCTTATATGGGCTGGGAGACCATTGATATAGATTAACATCTCTTTATCATTGATTAATCATATCATGATTTCCTAAACAAAAGAAAACCAGATTTCCCACAGGCCAAATTTAAACTTGCTATCCTTGCTATTTTCCTCTGGACTCTCTCCAATCTTTCTGTATCTTAGTGGGATGCCCAATCCTAGACACAACACTCCAGCTGAGGTCTCACCACCAACATAAAGGAAAATAATCCTAATTACCTCCTGTGCCTTCCATATGTCAATTCAGTCAGGAATGAGATGTGCCTTTTCTGCTACAGCAGCACATTTTGGAGTCCTATTTAGTGCGCAGCTCTCACCCTGACTTCTTTTCTGCAGCATTGCTGCTTTGCCACTTATTTCTTATTTTACATTGGAATTCTCCTTCCTAAGCAGAACACCTATTTATTGATTTTGTTTATATCAGAGCAATTTTTCAATATGCCAAGACCATTTTTGTTTGTCATCCTGCCCTCTGGGATCCCTGCAAGACCTCTCAGCTTGGCTTTATCAGCAAATTTTATGTGTCTTTTCTATAATAGCATCCAAAGTATTACAGGTAATATTGAATGAGCCACATGCATGAAAGACCCCCAGAGGAGCCCTTGTAATGCTCTCTGAGTTTGATAGCAAGCTGCAATTTACAGTTGAAATGCTGCATTTACCTGAATCCAAGACATGCCTGTAATCTCAGCTTCACCCTTGTGCCCAGGGACAGACAAGGGAAGTTGGGGGTTTTTTGCATTTTCTGATCTGTCATTGGAATGAAAGAAGTTACATGTTCTCATCCAAGGCAAAATATGGTAAATATCTCTTTTTTAATAGAGGAGTGAGGCACCTTCAGCTACCTCACATTTATCAGGGTAAAAGGCCAGGTTTTGTGAGGCAGCTAATGCATGGCAGCTTCATGTCTTGCTGTCTGTCCTCAAAGCAGCTAAGATAGACAGACTGAACAAATTTTGAATGTTTGACATTCTCAGGGCAGAAAAAACAGCATCTGGAGTGTGGATAAATATGTTCACAATGATGAAAAACATTTTAGAAATATTCTATGTCCCATCTTCCTCTCAACTGCTTGCAGGATGTTACATGAGCCTGTAAGAAAGCATCAGTGAAGTCAGCTGAGAACAAATCTACCACTGCCCTCTCATCCCACACTTGTGCTGCCTTGTCAAGGAAGAAATTTGGTTGATCTGACATGAGATATTAATTTCAAGTCCCTGATGGCTGTTTCCTCTCAACTGTTTTTTACCAAAGTGCCGGTAGATGGTTCAGTGACTCCTTCCAGAGGCAGCCTAAGGATAAAGGTGAGGCTGAGTGGCCTCATAGTTTTGGGTTCCCCTTTAGGTTCTTTCTCTGCTTCAGCACTCTGGTCTCTCTTGTGTCTTCCTCAAGTCTTCAGGGGTAATTGCAAATGGTTCATGGATTATTTTGGTGAACTCCTTCTAAATGCTTTGAATGACATGACACCTTATGAATTTCAATAACTCTATCTTATCTACATGGTCTTTGACCTAGTAATTTTCTGTTTGAGCTTTGTCCTTTTATCGTCTTTTTAAAATTAATTGGCTTAAGTAGCTGTTCATAATTTTTTTAACATAGTCTGCAGCAAAGCATTGAATTCTCCAGTCTTCTTTAGATCATGTACTATTTATTCTCATTCCCTGTAAAGTAATGGACCAGTAATTTCCTATGGTTTTTCCTACTTTCAGTGTATTTTTAAGACCTTTTTGTGTTCCTCTTTATGATCCTTTCAGCCCGCAACCCATTTAATCCCAAACCCTCACTGAGGTTTTTATCCCTCGTCCTTAATGATAGACTTTTTTTCCCTTTTGTGTCATTATTTCTTTTTCTTAGTTTATTTTGGGGCCCTTAAAGTACTCCTGATGCAGTTGTAATGGTTTCTCACTGTGCTCTCTGTCCTTCCCCTGTATCAAGATAGGCTGCTATTGTGCCTTTAATACACTCTCTTACTGTAACTGCCAGCTCTTCTGCCCTCCTTTATCCCTTAAATTACCTTCCCAAGAGACCCTTTAGATGAGTTCTCTGGGCTTGGTGAAATTTGCTATTTTTAATTTTTTTTTTTTTGTAAATCCATTATCCTTACTCTTTTTTCTCTGACTTTCATTTTTTTTCTTAGAATAGTGACTTACAGCCCTTTTACCTTTCACCTCCCCTCTTCAGATTCTTTTCCAGTTCCTCTCTACTAGACAGAACCAAATCCAAAACACTTTGTCTCTTTACAATTTCCTTTACTGTTCAATATGATCCTGATTAATTTCAAGGATGTTACAGATAGTTTGAACCCTCCATGTTCTCACAGTAAATATTTGGGCACTTGATCCTTATTGACACTACGAGCTCTCCTCCAGGTATTCACAGTCCACAGAAGATGCATCTCCTTCCATTACTCTCCCTCATACTCACATGGAGACAGCAGCAAACCTGCACCACTTCTGAACTTCCTGGGAGATGCACAGGTTTGACACAAAACACAAAACCCTCTTTCCTCCCTGTCCTTCCAGAACCTGCTGTCCCCACAGTAAACATATTCTTTTCTTGCTGTAAACATATTCTTTTCTTGCTCATCCCACTGAAGGAGGCCTGAAATGGGACATTCTTGGGGTAACACCTCATGTGCAGACGTGTTTGAGGTTCCAGAACTGGAATTAAGATGCCAAAGAATGTTCTGCCTCAGATGGTGGCTCTTTCAGCCCAATTACCTGCGCCTATCCATGGTCATGGAGGATGTCTAAAGAAAGAATACCAAAATAAAGCAGGAATGGGCTGATATTGTCCTATTTCTGTGCCATTTTCCTCCACCTTCAGGCAGATTCCAGCTTGGGGTTTTCCCATGCTGCTTTGAGTTTAACAGGCCCTGATAGTCCTTTCTTCCACACAGAGCCTAATTGCTTCTTGAACCTATTTATAACTTTCAGAGCATCTTATTGTGATGAATTTCATGATTTAATTATGCACTGTGTGAGCAAGCACTTTGTGTAAATCTTCTGACTGATCATCTCATCTGGTACTCACTAGTTCTTGGGTAATGACTCCATGCTGAGTCAAATCTCTTCTTTTCAAGGCTAAAAACTCTTTCATGGGTCAGAGCTATTGTCTACCTTTGATCAACTCTCTTGAGTTTTTCTCCAGTAATTCCGATTCTTCTCTACCATTCTTAGACGGGATAACCAGAAACACACACACAGGCAATACAAACAGCAAAGGTGTTTGTTTTGTTTTGGGTGCTTTTTCTAGACCCACCATGCAATTTTTATTTTGTTTTATTTATTGACACAGAAATTAATTTTTCAGTTTCTCTCCCAGCATCAGAAGATCATTCTGCAATGTTTTGCAATTTTTATGACAGCATGTAATATCACATCTGCAGTAAAGTTTGTTGTCCTACCGCTCAAGATTTTTCATTTCTAGTCAGCCTCTGTCTCTATTGATTGTGCAGTTTTGTCTCTATTGATTATGTGGTTATTCTGGAGCCTCACATCTACTGACTTTATTATTTTAATTTTTTTTTTTAAGATCAAACAGTCTAAAATAATTGATTGGGAGCAGATGCTACTTGTAGGCACTGTAGACCTGTGATCAAAATTCTTGAAGTGCTTTTCTGGAACCCCTCAAATAATCCCCATGCAGTAGAAGTTATTTTTATGAGTGGCCACTAAAGAGCAGCTCAAGGCTGGTACTTTCAGTAATCTGCAGCCTCATATAGCTCTGACTTTTATAAGATGCAGTTAGTGATGTAAAGGTCTTTTTTCTTTAAAAGTTCATATGGTAAGTGTTAAGGACACTGACAGCAAGGAAATTATTATCTTTGCTTTGAGGAACTGTGGCATTTTTTGCAGCTGTGATTGCAAGTAAATGTTTAGCAAGTGGGAGGCACTACAGAGCAAGTCCCTTTATCCATACCATTACCCTAATAATTAAATTGTCAGCCAGGGAAGTCAGGCTTTAATAGGAAAAAAAAATATGCAATCAAACAGTGGCAAAAAAATTGTGATTATTTCTCCAGTTAAACCTATATATTTTTAAAATCATTATGTTTGAGTAAGGCATTGCTCAGAACACAGATTTTAGATCTTTTAAAAATACTTTTTATATGTTTTAAAATAACAAAAAGTGATTTAACCACTCTCCATTGTTCCTTGTGACTGTGGGAAACAATTATCCTAAGAATTACTGCTAATATCTTTACTGTGGTTTATTTACAAAATTAACTCCAGGGATGTTTCCTAGAATCCCCAGGCACTTTTTCCTCGAGGATGTAAATCCACCTGCTGGTCTGCTTCTCCTGAGGTCTTCCTGTGGGATCATTCTCCTGGGTGTTGGATTATAGGGGGAAGTCACCCAGCTGCTCTGGTCCCCTTGCAGTGAGACATAGACTGCTGTCTACTGCATTTTTTTTTCCTAAATATTGAGGTTTAAAAGTTCTTTTTCCTGCTTTCTGTTTCCACTGCTTGTGGTTCAGATATAGTGAAAGGGGTGGCTTGGAAAGAGCCACAGAGTCTCAGTACAAGATTATGAAAAATGTAACAGTGAAGTGAAATATTTGCCCCTGATGGTGGCTCTGCCCTAACTCAAAGGCATCATCCCTCCAAAAAACATTTTTCTTCACCTTCTCTCATGTTAGCTTTCAGGATCTGTCCTGATAAATTTTGCCTGACTGTAAGGATGGACTTTGGGATAAGAATAGTTTACCTCTGGGAAAGAGACAAACCCTGCCCATTGACCTTTATCTCTGATTGGTAGGAACACTGGGCCCTATCATGCTTGCCCAAAAGCTCTTTAACCCAAAAGTCTCAATGGTGCATCTGATCCAGATGAAACCACTAGCCACGGAAGGCTGAATGGTATTTGTGAATTTACCCCTGAAGAAAAAGTCAAAATTATCATCAATCCTTGAAAGAGCCATGAAGAAGATAATAACATTTGCTTCTATATTTTGACCCATATTTTTCTACACTTGGACAAATAGAGGAATACAGGACACACCACACTGTGAATAGCTGGAAAAGACTGATTTCTTTCTGTCAGGAGTTTCTTTAATGACTCCCTGTGGTAAACGACTTTGTGGCTGTCATCGCCTTTGTCCTCCTCCAACCAGGTCCAGACAGAGAGAAGTGCAAGGCTTTAGTATCCCATTACCAATTTCCTGAGCAACAGAATGCCAAGCTCCAATTTGAGTTCTAATTTTAACTACAGTATAGATTTTTAAATAAGTTTCAAGCTTCCTATTAACATGATCTGTCTGCTCCTTTGGTGCTCTCTCATCCCATTCTGATCGACCCATGAATGGGCTCCCTGTATTATTCATTGTACACTAAATTAAGCTTTTAGTGTTAAAGGCTTTCAAGTGTAGCTTGCTTTCTGTAGAACTCATTACCTGTGTCAATACACAAAGCAAAAGCACTTGATAGATTTAAAACATCCAGTATCTTCTCTTTTTTGTAGTTGTTATTATGACTCAGGAGCATCTGTTATTCTGCTAATATTCCTGATTGTCCTGATATTAATTTCATTACACAGCAAATGTGCACTATAGAGTTTCCAAGTGTCTTTGTATCACATGAACTTTAATTAGACTTTAGTTTTTCTTAAAAGGAGTTAGACAAATGAGAGTTATTATGGTTGGTCATGGCTTTGCACACCTTCAGAAACTAGGAAACTTGTTTTCATCACCTGTGGAAATTCAGGAATAGTAGCATAGAAAAACCACAAATAATAAAAGAGAAAAAAAGTAAAAATAAAGTGCAGGTTTCAATGTTATACTGCTGGGTTTTGTTATGTCCTTGAATTTAGATTCTGTGAGTAAACATTTGAATAAATGTATAATAGATTCTTAGCTTCATTTCCCTGCACTGCTCACTGAGGCACCCCACAGAAGGTGTCACCCACAGATGTGTGACCCCCACATCTCTGTAGCAGGAAGAATCAGAATTTTCTTGATTATATCGTCATTAACCATTCAGGCAGGACTTCCTAAAAATGACTGGACAGCTTGCTTCTCTCAAAGCTGATGTTCCAAACCTGTTCAGGGTTTGGCACATAGCTCTAGTAATACCTAACATTTTCTTTCCAGCTCCTTCAGTGTCAAAATTACATATCCATGCTCCCAAGCTGCAGTGTCCTGTCCCTTTACAATGCTACTGCTATGGGACATTAATTAGACTGAATTACTGAACCCAAAACTTTTAAAACCTTGATTATTTTATCCAGGTAGGCAAAGTACAGTGATCTGGCTTCAACATACTCCTCTGTTCCCGTTGCCCAAATAACAAATTTCCAGCAAAGCCTTGCAAACCATTTTAGCAGCTCAGCAGAAGCTGTGGATTTGAAAACTGCCATGGGGAAGAAAAGGCCAGCAGGGCTCAAAAGGGCACCAGGAAGATGCTAACTTCTCTGCTCTGGGAAAGAAAAATTAGTGGAACAACACCCTCACTCACAGCCCTGTGAGTGAGATTTTCTTCACAGGCACAGCATGCAAGGGTTATGGACGTTTGGGGGTTTGCTTCATTTTCAAAGAAAGCTGAGATACAAAAGGGCAGCTTGCAGAGCAAATGAACACGACCAGTTATCTCAGAACTTCAGCCTGCTGTGAACCAAAACTAAACCCTCCTGGGTTTTCTGCCAAGCTGTTTCATTCTGTTAGTCCAGGCAGAAACTCCTACTATACAAATAATGGACAGCCAATGTCTTGTTTAATTGACCTTGTTGAAAATGCCAGGGAACCAAGCAGAAATTGAGCTGCTGCATGTCAGAGGGGACTGGGGCATGGGAAGGGCAGAGCTGGTATTTAAACTCAAATTATGAATGAGCAGGAAAAGCAAATTATCTTCCTCATTTCAGCTCCTAATGAAAATTCCTTGTTTTTCTGAAAGAAGGAAGGACCTTGGAAAAAAAGGCGCACTAAGGGTGTGTATGTATGGTGGTTTAAGAACAAAATCTTAGAGGTTTATGCCTCTGGGTCACAGATTCTGTGTCTCACCAGTGTTTGTGATCAGAGCCTTTTGCAGTGGATTTGGTTTTTGTAGAAATGCACATACAGGTTCTTTCCTCACAAAGATGGAATTTCTGATAGAGACAGACATGTCATGGTTTGCCTCCTCCCAGAAAATTCAAGTCCCTTCCATTTTTCCCAAGTTAATAGCTCCTATAAGACATTGAAATGGTTAAAGCAAAAATCAACTTCCTTATTTAAAAAAAAAAAAACCTCCAAACAAATAAAACTTGGAGAAAGAAAATATTAGGGGCTTAATGACTGCATTATTTGGGAGTTGATAGTCACATTTCAGGAACTTAAATAGATGACCTAAGAGAGGAGGTGGGTGTAATGCATACAGTAGTACTGGGTAATGCATTCTGAGCCTCCTGCCTCCTGGGCAGAGAATGTTAAAAAAACAAAAACAAAAAAAACCAAACCAAAAAACAAACCCCCAAACAAAGCCCAGACATAATCTTGGTTAGGGGAAGAAGTGATTTTAGCGCTGTTGCTGTTGATCAGCCCCTCCCTGCTTGTCCCCATCTTCACTCCTATACCAAGGTGAAAACAAAAAATCCATAAGCCAGGAGTAGTGTCAGCGTGGAACATCTTCCAGGCTGCCTTTGTCTGCTTGCTAATAATGAAAGTCTATTTTTAGCTCAGTGCAGAGCAGGAAAAGTGTGCTGTGGGTGACAATGTGATATGGATTTCACAGTCCATCAGTTTGGATTTCAAGTTTGCAGTCCTCTCTCGGACTAATTGAGAAGTCAGACACTGTTTTGGGATGTTACAGGCAATGCAAAACAGGGCTCTTGGTGCTTGTTCCGAGCATTTGGGGTCAGGCTGGCTGGGGTGACATCAGAGCACTCTCAGATCAGTCAGGCTTTTCACAGTGGCCTGAGAAAACCCATCTCACAGAGAGAGGCTTTGCATGCTGAGCATCAATGTGCTCATGGGCTTAATATCTGTCACAGCCCATCACTCCCTGTTACCAACCAGTAGAAGTCCCAGATTAGATTGCAGCCTGGCCCTAGGACCAGGCCCTGCATACACAGTGGGGGTGTGGTTACATCCATGCAGCAGAACCCTCAACCACCTCTTTTCCTTCTGCCCCTCCTGTACCTGAGTATTTGCCACCAGTGCCCCATTCCCCCCAGCTGTTTCTGGGGTTTCACTCTGAAAATGTGCCAAACACCAAGTAACAACAAAAGGAAAGGGGAGGAGATGCTTTGGCACAGCCCAGCTTCATCGTTCCCTGTCACAGACATATTTTCTGAAAAATCCTTTTGCCAGGATCTTTTCTCCTGAAAAGCTGGGAAGCTTCAGCTTCTTCATGTTTTGCTGCTTTGGAATGTGATTTGGGGAATTTTTTACCCAGCATGTGAATTGTTTTCACTTGATGACCAATGACAGCCAGCTGTGTCGACACTGTGAGCAGTCACAAGACTTTATTATTCATTCCTTTCTTTGCTAGCCTTCTGATGAAATCCTTTTTTCTATTCTTTTAGTATAGTTTTAGTGTATAATTTTCTTTTAATATAATATATATCATAAAATAATAAATCAGCCTTCTAAAACATGGAGTTAAGACTCTCATCTCCTCCCTCATCCTGGGACCCCTGTGAACACCACCACAATTCCCCCTTTGCTGTACCTGCTGTTATATCAGGATATAACTGGGCAAGTCCTGGGAGAGAGATGTGGTTGCCCTCAGGAAGGAAAGGGGACAAGCTCAGAGCTGGTGAGCAGATTGCACCTGTGGCACTGTCTTGAAAAATAGCTCCTGCTCCAGAAGAGAAACTTTTGAAGTTGAAAAAATGTGGAAATAGTAATACAGGCAAAAGAGGATTAACTGTTTTCCTGGAAGAGTGAGAAACAACTTGAGTCTTTTCCTACTCAATCACGTCTATCATTTTGATCCACTGATGATTGGATTATACCACCACCTGATAGGACCAGAAATACACTTGGCCTTTCTGTGGAGGGGCAGATGAAATGATCCGTGGGATCTGTGCCCACTCTCATATAGGACCACAGGGAACCACTCCCCAGAATGTGCCCAGCCTGCTGTGACCATTGCTGTGGCCACGTGGGTGGGTCTCACCACATCTGCACCTTCATTGCTGTGCCAGGGCCATGAGGCTGATTGTACTCAAAGCTGTGCAAATGGGGCCAAATAAACAGAAAAACAAAATACTCAGCTTTCATATTCCATGGTCCCAAATAGCTTCCAAACTCCTGGGAACAAGCTGTTGTCTCTTTGGGGTGTGGGAACTTGGGTGCTTCTTCTTCTACTTTCTCTTGCCACAAGTCCAGTCCTTTGGGCTCAATTTCATCCAATTGCCTCTTTCTAGACATTTTGTTCTAGTGCTGTAGGACAAATGCCTTGATGAGCAGTCCTGACTGGTTCCTAGGCTTTTACCATTGCCATTTCAGCTGCCAGCCACACAGAAGGTGCTGAGAATCACAAGTTAAAGTGCCTTTGCTATGTCCAGGCACTGAATACCACCCAGTTCTGGCAGCTCTAAGATGTGGTGTTTATGGAGTGAATGCAGTGCTTCATTTTAAGCCTACAGGTTTCAGAGGTTTAGTATTTGCTTTTCAGGCTTTTCCCTCTTGCAAGTCTGTCTGATGTTATTTTAGGCAGACCATATGGTGTCTTAGGGCAAGGAGAAAGACTACATGACCTTCTGCACTTTGCCCCCTTTTTCCTACAAGAAAGATGATCAGTCTCAGTAATTTCACATAAGAAGAATCTGTCGTAAAACACTGCAAGAGCTTTATTTAAGGATTACTTCCAAACTGGTTTGCTTTTCACTAATTCTTTAAACACAAGGTATCACAAGCTCAGTTACCCATTTATGACTGCGCCAATGGCTGCTCTCAACTTCATGATCAACTCTTGAGGAATTTTAGGACTCTATGGGATCCTGAACTGAGTTTTAATGCAGCCGAAGTCCTCGTTGCCACATTCAACTTTCATCTCCTTCCCTCCTCTATGTTTTCAGTTAAGTTCAGACCTTCTTCATTTACCTGTCTGTAATTCAGTCTACTTAATAGTCTGATAATCTGATAATAGAAAACTTCTTGGCTGTGGGAAAAGCAAGAAAATTGTTGCTTAGCCTCTTGACATTCCCAGATTTCTCCTCCTGCTCACACACACCCACACAGAGTAATTTTTCTGCCTTGGGAGGAACTGCTCTACAGCCACAAGTTATTAGTTTCATGAATTTCTAAGGCCAGTTAACTGATAAAACCTCCACACCTTGGATGGTGTTTGATGAAGAAGACACTGACTTGTATCTGATGAGGGGAAAATTCTGGATTATCCTGCATCCTTGCTGTCTATGGCTTGCCATGAAGACATTAAGAAAGGAAAAAGGATAGCTAACTTAGTCAGTGAGGCTAAAAATACACTCTTAGAAAATGTAAGAAGCAAATTCCCAAACTGTTACATGTTCTGATAAGAAGTCTAAATACAGAATGTTGTCTCTTGTCAAAAGCAGTTTGCTTCTTCCCTTTTCTGAGCAGCCTTTGGCTTCTGCTTTTGCACTGGGTAAAATGAGACCTGGATCACCTGTTCATGACTGTACCATTCCCTTTCTGCTGAAGAACAAACAGCCTGCTGCATGTGGAAAGTACAGCAGCATGGTTTTATCAGCAGTAAAATCTGCAGATGGCAGGAGTAAGATGAGGAACTGTACTGGTTATTCCAGAACTGGGAGGATGTTGTGATGACCCTCAAGCCAGTGACACTAAGAGTCAAATTTTGCCTGTACAAATTCTGTACTTGAGTCAAGTACAAGATTCATCATTGCATCGACTCTTCTCTGGAGTAACAACTGCTGCTGTATCAAAGTAGCTTGGTCTTGTTCTGAGACTGACTTGATATTCAGAACCCTCTGCATCTGACTCTCCATAGAAACAATGGTTTGAGTGGATCACAAGATAATAAACAGTCCTGATTTCTTTATTCACGCCCTGAAACTCCAGCCCATCACACTTCTGCACACAGCAACGAGTGCATCAGAGTACTTTGTGTCCCTTCTTTTGAGGGCTGCATCCAGAGAATCTTCAGAGGCCACCAGAACCATCTGCATGTTTTACATATAGATACCCACTCATAAACAGAATTCTACTCATAAACAGAATTCTCTTGCATGCTTTGATTTTAATTAACAGGTTGTCACTGGGAAAATCAGTCTAGAGCATCAACAAGTAGCTCATTATGGCCGTCAAACACAGATTCAGGGCTGGGCAATGTGATGGACAGAAATCAAGTGTAGAGCCAGCCTGGTGCAGTGACAGAGCACAGTGCAGAACACAGATATGATAAAGGTCTTAGGATCCACACCAGCAGGACACTATGCTAAAAATCTCTGTTCAATAGGTCCATTATTTCCACTTTTGGAGTTACTCTGAGCTCTATCAGCTCAGACACCATGAGATACCCCACAGCTCAAGCAAGAATTTATGGGTTCCATAGGAGATTGTTTCCCAGCTAATACTACTGGTGTTGGCACACAAAGTGGAGCAAAAAGAGGTGGGGGTAGTAATTTTTTTGCTTTGCCAATTTGTTTCTTCCTCTGTATGTCTTGGAGGATGTCAGTGCCTTGTTGCTACAATGCACAGATGGCTTGGTTGCTCCATATTGAGGGTTTCTCTTGTTATGAGTAAACTCCTGCTCCTAGAAGGTGTGTCATGGGGAGGCAGCAGCATGTTTGGGGGAGAAAAAAGATAGGCAAGGACTTCTGATGATGTTTTTGGTAAGTTTTTTTGAAAACTGTGTGTTGCACTGTTGTGTGGAAATAGTGATATGATATACTTAGCACAGGGAAGATGTGTTGGCTCAGCCTCATCAAGGATAAAATAACTTCTTTAATCTACTCAGGATCTTGCTTTTTATTGTATTTTGCAATCTGCCAGTGTTGAGGGGTGAAGGGGAGAGAGGTGAGGGGAAACCTGGGAGAGCTGGCAGTAACAACAGATCCAAGCTTTGACAGACTCTGGTGGAATAACTTAATTAACTAATGGCCTGCGTGGAGCTGTAATGGGATCCGAAAACAGAAAGCTTTTAAGCAAAACTTAAAGCCAACAGCATCAATAATGGTGAGTGGAGGGCACTTTTCTCCCTGTGTTTTTTTCCTGTAAGAATGGTGACACAGCCCCTCACCTCGTCCATCCCTAAAGGCGTTTCTCCATCTAGTGTCCCTGGACAACAATTACAGCCAGTTTGAGCCCAGAGTCCCCTTCCTGCTCCCATTTGGCTGAGGGATTTCCTCACAAACACACAGAAACATTGAGAAGAGAGAAAGAAGATGGCTCCATGGAGCTGGCCTGGGCTGCAACCAACTCTGGGAATGGTTCCAGTCACTGGCTCCTTCTCTGGCATTTGGGGGTGATTTGCTCTGTCATGTTATCATAGAGCACATGTAAATTTTGATCTTTCACTTTTCCTCATCCCTTTGAAACTTTTGCTCTCTCAGATCTGACTATTTGGAGTTGCTTTGCCAAGATGATCTGAAAGTCAGGGTTTCAGGCTTCTGGGACAGGTCCTTGCCTCCATGCACTTATCTTAAGGAGAAATTTAGTGTATGGGAACTGCCTGCTACTCCCCCAGCATATCCTGCAAACTTCCCTCAGCATATACCCCAGCCCCTAGTGTGCACATTTGTTTATGCACATTGCTGGGAAGTCCAGTGATGTGTTTTAGGCAAAATCATGTCTAAACCAGCAAGGCCAGCAGAACCTGTCATGTCAACCTTCAGTACTTGCCTTCTCTGCTGAGCTTTAATGTGAGTAATTATACCACAATCTTTATCTGCACCACTATTACTAATTTTTTGGATGCCGATGTCACCTCTCTTCCAAGCACAGCACCCCTGAGGCCCTGCAGCCTGCACATATGGTGACACATATCTCTGTTCCAGCAAGGTAGGTGGTCAGGCTGTTCTTCTTCTCCTTAATTTTCTCCTGCATCCATACCTCTTTTTGAAAACTGAAAGTTCCAAGCTTCTTGTCACATTTCCCTCCCAGCACCAGCTTTTTCTGAGAGGTCAAGCACAGACCTGTGGGAGCTTGCTGGGCAGCAGCAACAGCAGGAGCAGAAAGTGAGTGTGGACAGATGGCTCTGGGCCGAACCTCCTGCCTGTCAATGGCTGGCAACTCCTCCAGTTTCTGTGGTGCTGCAGGGAGGGCAGGGCACTGCCAGATTCTGCCTTCAGTCTTGCTGATTGCACCTGCCAGGAACAACATATGGTCCTCGGTGCTTCCAGAGAGCCTCCAACAGGAGATGGCTGCAGCTCCCCCACTGCCACTCAGGCCTTGTCTGGTCCTGCTGGCTGGCACCAGCTGAAGCAGCACACAGCAAAGTGCCTTGGAGTGCCCCAAAGAGGGCATCCCACAGTCAGCCCAAAAGGCACTGAAGTCATCAGTGAAGAATCAAAAATACTGAGGCTTTGCTCTGTCCTACTTAGAGCCACTTCATCAAAGGCTGTTGGGAGCCAGACTGTGTTTCTCACAGAAATGTGACACCTGAGGATGGTTTACTCTCTGTGCCTGCAGATGAGAAGAGGAAAGCCATGGTAGAGCATGATCAGGGCAGTACCATTTTCTTGCAGAATGACATTCCCATCCTACTTTGGGACAGGTGGTCCTGCTGAATGCCTGCCAGCTTTACACATCAAATCAGAAAATAAAACTTCTCTGTCCCTTTAGACTGCAAGAGGATTATGATATTGGTTCACAATGGATAAATCCCAGCAAAATAGCCATGCCTTGGAGATTCAGGAGCTCCAGATCCTTGCCCTGGGATATATTAGGATACTGTCTTTGTTATAAAAAAACTCATTTTAAATGTGAGGAGGCTTTGTCCCATGGCTCTAATGGAATTGATATTCAAGGGTCCATCAAGGAGAGAAGTGGGTCCTGGATTCTTGTCTGGATCATGGATCGACCCCTTGCATGGCTTGGCAGATGTCCATGGAGGCTAAACTTCTGTCCATTTGGGTGCAGGGCAAAAAAACCTACTTTGTTATTCTGTAAAAATGATCAGATTCTGTACTCCTCTCACAGGCTGCCAAATTCAGGGAATTTTGATTCCAAAGCTGCATTTCATGGCTGATGACAAGACAGCAATGTCCATAACACAAGCGCAGGAATAGCGACTCTGTGAGGGAGTGGCAGCCTCAGCTCTGCTGGAGTTGGTTCATCTTGCACACAACCCAACAATAGGAAGAACTGAGAAGCTTCATAATATGTATAAAACTTGAATCAATCAAAAGTGGGACTGTGGCTCTGAATACATACCTAAAAGAGCATTTGATTGAATAGCATCAAGGAGTTTAGCATGAGATGAGCCCAGAGCTCCAGGGGGATTGAGTTATGACTGTGGTGTAATTAGTACCTAAGTTATCTGGTTTAGTTTGCTCACATAACCATCTCCTGCTGTACTCACCATGTCTGTGTGGACTGCCTATCTCCATCAAAAGAAGCCATGTGACATCCTGGGATTAATCTCTCTAAAATCCACTGGGAAGAGAGTAAAATACTCTTTACATTTCTGACTGGGAGGAACAGTGTTGTCAGTCTGATACCTTCAGTTCTCTAGTCCTGAATCTGCTTTATCATGTAAGTGACTCTCTGCAAAACAGTTAAAACTCCTGATCTCCTTTCCAATTTTTGCTAGTGTTAGACAGGGCACCTGTCTTTCTGTATTGAGATGCAGAACTTAGCACAATATGGTTCAGATCTCAGGTGGATAAATATATTTCAGCATAAGATATTTCAGCATGAAGAGATGATGACAGTAATTGTCTGGATCAGAGTGATGGAGACCCTTTGTGATAGCCAACAAGATTTCCACATGCCCTTGGGTTGTCATCAGGCAAACAGCTTTGAAAGGAGCAAGAACTTAACAATTCTAGGAAACCTGAAAATCATTAAAAAGATTAGTAAACAGTTAATCACAATTTTCCAATGAAAGGTGAAATGCTAATTATTTCCCCCTAATTATGCTAAAATCTTCAGAGAATTCAAATATTGGCATGACCTATAGTTTACTGAGACCCAGATGACACCCACGTACCACCTAATTAGCAACGACTTCCCACAGAAGGCACCTCTCTTTGAAGTATTACATTTTCCACATGCTTTTCCATATTAACACTGCAAAAATAACCTTCCCTACTTGCTACAATAGGGGATGAGTCAGACACATCATTGCAGAGCACCAGAAACCTTCCTCAACCAGAATAATCCTTGTAACACTTGCTAATGAGTGAAAGAGGAGGGGGCCTGTTCTCATCTCCCTGTCAATGGGAGCTAAGTGTGTGTAGGGAGGAGAGAACACAATTAAAATCATTGGGATAATTTGCATTAGGTACACATTATAATGAATACACACTAAGCATCAGGGAATAATTACCTGATTTTATTAGTAACCAGGTCGTGCTTTGGTCCATGGCCCTGTACCCACAAGCTATGACTTACCTTGGTTTCCAAAAGGCAGCAATGCTTCAGAGATATCCAAGCTGAGCCCACAGCTGCTGGGGAAAGCAGGGCAGGCAATTAACCACCAGTGTCAGACCTTTGAGTGTCCCTCAGCTCAACTCTTATTTTCTTTCTGGGAACATCACAGACACAGAGGTCATTCTTTGGATTCATTTCTTTATGGAGCAGCATCTTCTTTTCCTATGTGAAGCGTACAGAAAGGAAACAGGGCCATCACTTTGTGTTCTCACTGGATTTGTCATCTCCACAAATTGTTCAATTTTGTCTAGGATTTAGTCACCAATGAACAATGTGAAGAAATCATTCTCATGACAGCACAGAAATTCAGAGACTCTCATGCATGCTTGGGAAGCAGGGAGTAAACAGGTGAAACTGGAAGTCCCACTATATGGAAACACACACAGCTTTGCTGAAGGCATTTCTTTATGTAAAGAAGATTGACATTTCTTGCAAGTTTATGTTCTCAGTTGCAGTAACCAGTAAAGAAAAATCTCTTGCTATCAGGCCCTGCCTGGGGAACTAGCAAGAGAGAGAAAAAGTATGAGTGAAGTAGGCTAATACAGAAAGTTTGTGCTTTCCTCCCCAAGCTGTCTCCCCAAATCTGGTTAACACAGGCAATAAATAAAACCATAAGGAGAAGGCACTTCACTTACACAGCTTTTAGCTTTCTAAAGTTACAGTCTGACAGAGAAAGTGCTTCATGTTTTCTCCACCTACTAATCCTGGTGGCAGTACAGGACATGACACAGCAGCCAATGCAACTGGGATCCTCTGTGCAAACATTTCCCTTCTGGAGAGGACCCTGGTGAGGCAAGGTAAACACAAGCAGGAAGGGGGACTTGCACTTGATTCTGAAATATTAATGTCCTATAGCCTGATATAGAGTAGATTTATCTGCCTTAAATAAGATCATCACAGGTAAATCTCCACTGCAGGGGAATGGAGAGTTTGAACAACAGAATAGATTATAGTTCAGTGTGGGATCTATTCTTGTTTTCACATGTAAAGAAAAAATACATGTAGAACTCATTCCAGGAGGACAGGAAGGAAAAAAAGCTAAGTCTCCTGGTGAGTATTTTTAAAGTGCCAGACATTGGAATCCAAAATACATATTATCTAAAAGTTTAAAAAATATGGATTATTCCTCTGGGATTGGTTGTATTTTCTTGAATTTATCTCAACCCCCTAGTCCTTGCACTTTTACCTTTTCAATTCTGTCCCCCATTGCATGGAACAGAGCATTGAGTGTGTGTCTGTGTGGTGCTCAGCTGCCCACTGAGGTTAAATCACAATATCCAGTAACATAAATCTCACAATATCCAGTAACATAAATCTCTGATCTGTGGAATCCTGGGCACCCCACAGCCCACCACTCCCATCAGGTCACTGCAGACTGAGATCCTTCAAGTGATATTTCACAGAATTACAGAATGGCTGAAGTGAAGAGGGACCTCTTGAGATCTCCTCCAACTCCTCAGCTGAAGTGGAGCAGGGCGCCCAGGACTGGGTCTGATTTGGTTCTGAGTATCTCTAGGGATGGAGACTGCACAACATCTTCAGAGAGCCTGTCCCTGTTTCCTTTCTGACTGCCCTCACAGTGAAAACAATTTCTTTTGTGTACTTTCTTTCTGAACTGAAATGTGCATGAGCTCCTCTGTCATAAAATGGTGAGTACCTGAATTGTTAGGGGAAATCACAGGGAGAAAAGCATGTAGATCAGTAAAAAGAGGTTCCTCTGCTGCTTGGTGGCTGCCTATTTTAGTCCTAATCTTGTAAATAGTTTCTCATGTGGTAACTGGAAGTCATTTGCTGTGTCAGGTTTCTGTAGCTAGATGTGCACTCTTTTGTAGGAAAGAAGAGAACCTGCATTTTTACGTAACAATCTACTAAATCCATTATTAATAAAAATTAAAAAAACATATTCTCGGGGAAAAAGTGATTTCACAGAGTTTGAATCCTACCACCAAGGATAAACAACAGCACACTGGGGCTGGATCATCCTTTACCCCACAGTAAAATAAACCACATTTCACCTTATATTTGTGCCACTTGATGCTGGCAGTTGTTACAGATTTTGCTGCTGTGAAGAAGGAAACGCAATGATTATCCAGAATTATGGATTACAACGTAATATTAGTCCTGGAGAGCCTGTCCCAGAGACAGGAGACCTCTTGGACATTTTTCAGCCAGTAACTACATTTTCTTCACTGGGCTTTGTGAACAGATTGCTCGGAGCAGAGCTGGGTTCAGCAAACAAGTTCCTCCATCTGAAAACCTTAGGAGAGCACAGTCCACTTCAGCAAACCTGCTGCAGTTTAGAGTCAGTGGTGAAGATGATAAAGGACGCAATTTTTATGCTTTTTTACATATTTGGCAAATGGATTATTTGATGTGTTATTAGTTTTGCTCTGTAGCTTGCACAGTCCTGTTTTACTGAGTAATTTACATGACATATAGGAGTTGTATTCCAATAGATATTATTTGGAGCTATTTCTCATGTTCTTCGATTTCCTCTTTTATCTTCCATCAGCAGAAATGCTTACACCTCTTACACACAACATCCACTCACTTATTTCAATTTACCCCTCCCTCTAAACAAAGTACTTAAAGAAAGAAACAATTGTTTTGAATAATTAGCATCATTAATCCTTGCCTGTTGATACCTGAATTGTCACTGCAGCCCATAAAATTGCTTAGACTGCAGCTTCCATGCAATGCATCACAAAACACTTCACAAATAATAGCTCAATGAAACACAAGAGATCAACAAATCATCACCAGAGCAAAAGGACATGTCATAAAATCTTTTTTTTGAACAATGCAAGTGCTATCAAACAATTTAAAACCAGATACAGCCTCTGCTCCAGGTACTTCTCAGCAGAAGGAAATTCTGTGCATGAGGTGCATACCAAGTAAGAGCATTTGAGCCATGCAGGCTCAAGCAAACTTTTCTGTAGCAGATTTTCCTCTGATCTAAAAGGATGCTCATAGATTTAAGGGGGAGGATTGTGCTCCCATGAAGGATTTATTTTCTAAGAAATATATGATTTATTCATATCTGAATATAAGCAGGACAGGAATTTAAATTTTAACAGTGTACCTAGTGAAAATTCTTATATGTGGCCTTTAGTTAAACCTGAGCACATCATTTCCTGAGTGGGGGAAGCAATTTTCAACTTATGGATGTCCTGGTGGAGTCTTAATGCAAAATAATCTGGGAACTGCACATTCAAGGACATCCTACCTGAACGTGTAGTGAGTTTATCCTTCAAATATATCTCTGATCTTCTGAGTTTCAGGGGATTATTTACAACCAATGGGAGAAAGCATGAAGCTCTTGTTCTTCTGGATCTTAAAGAGATAAGAGAGAAGGCTGAAAGTGACATAAACCTGCTCTTTTTATCTGTTACTTTGTGTGAAGGCAGATCTGAAGCACAGCCATAGATGAGTTATCTCCTTGGTTTTCTCTGCTTTGTTCACAGAGGTGAAACAGCCAAGGTTCAGTGACAATTACACCCTGGCTAAGCCAAAATTTCACCAGGATCCCTGATCCATTCTATTGGATAAAACATTCTTGTTGTGTATCTTTTTTATGGAAAGCACCTTACAAAGGGTTTTCAAATCTGAAAGATTTCTCTCCGGATATAACTGCAAAATGCTTTTGATTTACAAGGAATGCTGAAAATACTTCCCAGAGGTTGCAGATTGGTATAACAGTGGACAACCTTGACAAAGAACTGCAATAATTTCTGGGAAAAAATGCAGGGATAATATTTCCAAGTCCCAGGTTAGACATTGGTAGCCACCATTCAGCAATCTGCCTTCAATAAGATAAAGGTAATGGGAAGCAGGGATGCTCAGAATGATCACATTTGTCTCCTCCAGTCCCTGTGATGGAGTCTGGCTTTCCTGGGAATGGCTGAACACCTGCCTGCCCATGGGAAATGGTGAATTAATTACTTATTTTCCTTTGCTTGTACATGAGACCTTTACCTATTAAACTGTATTAACCTCAGCCCACGAGTTTTCTCACTTTTACCCTCCTAGTTCTCTCCTCCATCTCGCTGTGGAGGAGTGAGGGAGCAGCTGTGAGGGGCTCAGTTGCCAGCTGGGGTTAAACCAGAACATTATGACATGGAACTGGCTCCTCATCAACATTATGTAACTTAAAAGGGAAGGTTGCAAGAGAGGGCATGGCTTCTAAGTCAAGAACATGTGGGAGTTCTGCTGAAACAGGGTTTTTTTGGTGTTCGAAAGCAATTTCTAGCAGCAACATTGACCTGGAACTGCTGTAGAGGAGCTGGAGTTGACTGTGAAACTTGGTGCAACAGATGTCAATTTAATTGAATTTTCTGTGAAACTGGTGGACGTTTTTATCAACATGCCAGGACTCAATCCTTCTCTTAAATTCCAAGGAATCACTGACATAGAATATGCCAGAAATATGCCAGCACAACACATCAGTAACACAAGATGGAGGAGAAAAAGCACCCTATAACCATGAGTGGGCTCAAGTACATTCAGCAGTGTGATATAAGCTGGAGCTGGTGCTGTCCTCCAGAAGGGGTGGAAGATATGGGGGGAGCTGTGACATAATTCATAAACAGACTTTCTACTTTTATATTTTGCTATTATGCTTTCCATTCACACTGGGTACACTCAATAACTTTACCTACTTGAATTTCAGGAATAATGCCTCATTCCAAGCATAAAAGTAAGGTAACAGGAGATAAAAAGCATTTTAACAAAATCAAGGACAATGAACTCAAAATGTTGATCTATAATAGGGAGAAAATTCTCCCTTTTCCTTCTTCACTTGTAATGGATTTGAAGAACACTGTATATCAATGGACACACTCAATGGAAGTGTGTCCTTCCATTGAGTACCAAATCAATTAAAATATTTTATATTCTTTTCAAAATACTTTCTAAAATATATGAGATTCATCATCCAAAGAAAGAAAAATAAACCCTCTTTTTAACTGAAGTGTTTATTAAATGGTTTGAAGAGCAACACACTGGAATCACAAGGGTGTGGTGTAAGCACCTAAATCTTATCCAGCACCTACTTTGTCTTGTAAACAGAAATTTGCTGGTGTTGATCCTTATCTTTTACAGGGCAGGGAAAAAGAAATTAGTATTGTATAAAAAGTTCTTGTTTTCCTCTATGGAGTGAGAAGGCCATTGAATCTTCTGTCTGACAGTCAGGCAGCAGCAGTCTTTCATTTTACTTGCAGCAACTGGATGCCACATCACTTCAGGAGATTAGACTCATTACGAACTTGTACACAGAACTGAGAAAATAACCTCATCTATCATGTAACAATCCCAATAATTATCTGTGCACCCAAAGCACTTCCCTTCCACCCACTTGTGCAGATGTTTCTGCATTTGAAAATACCAGCAAATTCCTATCTTTGCAGAACAACACTTAGAGCTTAGAGCACTGGTTCATCAACCTTAAGAGTATCTTTGTTTTAGGGGTCAAGTGTAGGTTTTAAGATGAAAGAGCCACAAATGATCCATATGACAACAGGGAAATTTCCTCCTGCCTTCTCTACCCTTTGACTTACATGTGAAAACAGGATAGCAAAATGAAAAGCAGCTGGCTTCTAACAGGACTTCTCTAAAGCAGGCACCGTGCAAGTCACTGCTGGCATGGCCTATTCTCCATTGCCACGGAATGATCCATCACCTGTGACAAGCAGCTGGAAATGGGTCAGAATATTGACATATCTGGGCTGGTTTGCTGGCATGTTACCCCCAAATACACCCTTCTCCTGCTGGAAGACCTCTCAATAATCTTGAGTGGTACATTCCTCAACTTAACCATGACAAAAGCTGAAATGGCTCAGAAAACCCTGAAATCTCCTCAAACTCTTCCACCCAGGAAAAGATTCTTTTCCTTGAGAAAGGAGTGTTTGAGCCAGTAATCCTGGCTTTGTAGTGGCACTGCTGCTTGCCTGCAAAGTCTGTGGAGTGCCTTGCCGTCTGTGAAACAAACCCTGGGATTTGTCAGTGAAATCCTTACCCAGACAAATGTCTCATTGACATTGATGGCCACTTGGTCAAATATGGTGCTTCACTGGGATATGGGAGATGTAAAAATATCTTCATTCTGCTCAAATCCACCCACATTTGGGGTGACATTTGAAAGGGAAGTAAAATGATGCAAATACTAAATAGGGGAATAAAATTAGAAAAAAGAAAATATATGTGATACTTAAAAAGCAAATGTCTATCTTTATGAGAAACCTCAGAGACTGTTTATTTGAAAATATAAAAAATTCTTGTTCTCTTTAACTAGCTGTTAACTAGTAAATATAAAAGTATTTAAGTTTCAGAGGATTTAGATAGTCAATTGATGCTGTTTGTGTCTGACACATACAACTGCTAGGTAAATTGGCAGCATATAAATGTTTACCTACATTAAAACCACCTGAGAATCAAAACCTTCTGCAGTATGAATTTCTCCAGAATTAGCAATATTTTTAATTCCCACTTTCCTCCTGCATCTTATTCCATGTGGAGTGTGCTGAGGCCATCACATGTTTTTAACATTGGTTTAGAACTGTTCGTATCTGCAGAATAGTGAGCCCAAAATTTCATGGACTCACATCAGACAAGGTATCCTCACAAAGAAAACCCCATGGATGCAGATAAAAATCAATAAACCCTATTGTAATTAATAAATTGTGAAGGGCAGGGTTTAAAACCCTGTTTGTACACTGCATATATCAAGGACACATCTTCCAACATCTACAGCCTCTCCTGAGAGGGTTTGGCTGGGCTTATGTGGCACTTTCCGTGAGACCAGTCAGGAGTGAATGTAAAGTCTGGTCTCACCAGCAGAAGAGTCAGAGGCAATTTAAAGTAAGCAGAATGCCATTGAATGTGGTTATGTTGCTATAGGTAGGATGAAAATATATATTCACATCTATTTGGGGAAAAAAAAGACTCAAAAGGGTGTTAAAAGCTACCAGTCCTGGCAATGGACATGAAATGTGTCTTGGTGCTTATTTAAAATATATATATGGGAAAAAGAGAGAGCGAATGCTATTACAGGCAAGTACTGGGGTTTTTTTTTTAGCTCTGGCATTAATTTTTCACCCTGTGTTCCTTCTTTTCAATTTCTAGGAAGAAAATAAACCGATATAACCATGCAAATGTCCCTGCGCTCTGCCTCCGGCTATAAGCTTAAGAATTAAAAGCTTGACAACGCGGAGTTGTAGACAACACCCCTTCAATACTTTCTGGCTCAGTGGCTCTGTGAAAACCTCTTTGAAGGTGCAGCTCTTCAAAAAAGGCTCTGCAGCAGCACAACCGAAATGTTTGCTGCTAAATATAGAAGTGCACTTGCTCTGAGTGAGGCTGGTTTGCTTCAGGTTCACCTTTGGAGCTGCATTTATAGCTACAGTATGGATTTTAAGGAGAAAAAGGGAGAGGTAGGAGCAAGAAAGCAAAGAATTAGACAGTAAGAGTGCCTGTTGAGGGAGAAAAAGGCTCTGAGTAGTAAAGCTGGGCTGCAAGGCAACAATTTGATGCGGCCATGGAAAGGCAAACACACAATAAGACATATTAGTCAGGAGAGGGGATTAATTCACCATAGCCAGATGCAAACCCTATGATTTTAAACACTGGTGAAACACTGTCTGAATGCTCTGTGCACAGCTCTCCACACCAAATTTGAAGGAATACGTGTTCAGAGCAGACGGAGTGGAGGAATAATAGGAATTATTATGTGGGAAGGCAGGCAGAGGTCAGTGAAAGCTGGGGTTGGGGTCTGGTAGAACCAAGTCTTAGGGCAACAATCACTGTTGGAGCAATCTCCTTTTAAACTGTTCCTACCCCTTTTTCCCACTGGAAAACAGCCCTTTTCAGATAGTTGCAAGCAGGTGATAGTTTCCTGTGTTATTTTTCCTTTTGAGGAAGCCTTGTACTCTCAGCAGTGATTGTGTCTGGGTCTGGCAGCAGACATTTTAAGGCAGGTAAAAAAAATGAAGCTGCTTCAAGCATTCACATTTCTCACCACTATTTCATATCAGATCCCCTTCTTGGGCAGCAGCAGAGTTTTCAATCTGTTGAGAGGATGGAAAAAGGATGAGGTAGGTGACCTCCAAGAGAAATGAAAACCAGAATTTCTGGGCAATTTTTTCCTGTTTAATAGAGAAACCTTGACAAATCAGAGAGATGGGCAATCACCAAACACATGAAGTTCAACAAGGGCAAATGCCAGGTTCTGCAGCTGGGACGGAGGAGACATAGGAATACTATTAACGAGTGTTTTTACTAAATAGTGTACTTTGTGGCTGGGTGGTTGGCTGGGGTTTTTTTTGGTCTCTTCACTTCTTTAGCTTATTTTGGTACTTGTTATGAGCAAAAAGTTCCATCACAATTAGTTGCCTTGGCTACTAATGATTTTCTTTATTCATATATATCTCCTTGTATTTAAACATAGATTTAAACATAGCACCTAATCTATCTGCTTTGTGTGGCTTAATGTGACAAGGGCCAGAGCCACAGAGAGCTGCTGGTTGCAGCTTTGATTACACTAATGGCATCTTCAGCTTGCTCTTGGGGAGGTGATGGTTTTTTCTGGGACCAATATTTAGCAGAGGGACTGGATGAGATCACATTGAACCCCACACTCTCTTGGCAGTGCAGCATGGGAGGAGCAATTCTGGATTTGCTGTATGATCAAAGAACTGAGGGGAGCTATGTCTGTGTGCAGGTGTCTGCCACCTGGAGCTCACAAGGTCATGGATTCCTGCTAAGAGTTACAAACAATAGGAAAAAGGAGCTAGTCAGCAGTGCTGGCTCCCCACAGTGCCAGCCACCCACAATGTCTCCAAGCAGATCCTGATATCTGTATAAACAGCACAGTCATTCCAAGGGAAATTCATGTTATGAGTAGAAAAGTTGTCCAGTTTTTTTAAAAGGTTGCAGAGTTCACAAGTTAAACCAATTGCTGCCAAGTTGGAGTTCTAACTATTTGTTGTTAATAATTTCATGTTGTAATGCCCTGTTGTTAATACTTTTACTTTAATTATCTGTTCTTGATGGTTAGAAATCCCCCTTTGTCGAGTATCCCCCTGCTGCTTCCTGGAAGGTGGCCCCTGGGACTGTGAGGAGGAGGGGACATTGGGGTTGGTGTGCAAATGAGGAAACCCCTCACCAAATTTAGAAGGAAAAAGCCCTAAAACAATGAGCCACCATGGAATTAAGAGATTGAAGTGATGCCTAGACATTGAGCCACCATTGGAATTAAGAGATCGAAGTGATGCCTAGATGTGGGGAATAGAATCCAGTGTCTGCTAAGACCCTTTTTATGTCTCACCCTAACCCAAGATGTCAGCTAGAAAGAGGACCTTGAATGTCAAACTGAAAAACTGGGAACCTCCTGGTGCTCTGGAGAGGATAGAAGCCCCAGGTTTGCCAATAGACCAGAGAATAAAGCTGCACTCTTCTTCCTTCTTCATGCCATTCTTCCTTCTTAATGCCATTCCTGGGAGCAGCAGTGGCGTGAGCGCAGACCTGTGGGTTCTCCCCACCTGAGCTGATTTTTAATAAAGGCATTAAAAAGGAGAAAGATCTCCTGCCCTATTTATTTTAATCAAGTTAGCTGGCAACATATGTGTCTGCACTGTGATTAAATCCATGTCACACCAAATGTCTGTAACCAGGCCATTGTGCTGGAGTCCTCTGGTCCTCTAAGATCAGTGCCCTGTCTTAGAGATATGTACCCAAGGAAACAAATATTAATGTGATTAATATCCAGGTTAACTCGGTGTCAGTTATGGAAGGAAAGATCACTAACGAGTTATGGCCTGATATTTTCAGTGGAAGAGAGACTGAGGGAAGAGTTTGTGTATTCAAGTGCCTGCAGTGAGTTTTCTGCCTTGGTGAAGTGACACTGTAGCCCCAGAAGGGAGACACAGATGTTGTTCCAGCTGAAGTCAGTAGGAGCCAGGGAGTCTTGGTGCCTCAGGAAATGAAACCGTTTAGTCTTAGCAAAGGGAGGTGAAAACAAACGAGGCAGCATCTTTTCTTCAAAAGAGTGAGACAAAAGTTGCTCAGCTGGTGCCTGGGACCTCCTGCCAGCAGCACCTGTGTCACCAGCTCTGTGCCTTGGCTTTGTGCAGCTCCAGCTCCACATCATTTGAAGGAAAGCGTGAAAAAGCTTTCTGTGCAGTTTTTGTCTGCTGGGTGAAATTATTACCACTAGAGTAGGCAGGAGCAGTGGAAAGGCTTTCCTACCTCTGTGACATTTCTGCATCACTAATACAACTCATTCTTCATGCTTGGGAATAAACACAACATTTTGGTGAACAGAAGCAGAGACTGCAACACCCAGAGCCTGGAGCAATGTTCAAGATGACATCTGCTGCTTCAGGTAAGGCCTGGTGTTCTATCTGTCCCTTCCAGGGCAGGTTTTGGGAAATTCTGCATCCAGGTAGAAGCAAAGCCTTGGGGGTGTAGAGGTTTCAAACCTGCTCCTCCTGTTTTCCTGTCTTCACTCCTTAATCAATAGGGAAAACAAGGCCCTTTCTCTGGGCAATTCAGTTCAATTCAGTTCAATTCCAGGTTGGATGGGGCTTTGAGTCACCTGGTGAAGCAGGTGCTGTTCTTCCCTCCATTGGAAGATGGAATTAGATGATATTTAGGGTCCTTTTTTAACCCAAACCATTCTATGATTCTATGATTTGGGTGCCTATGGTCAGATAGGACAAAACCAGGACCAAAGCATATGTCAGTCTTTATTCTGTGGCATAAATATGTTTCTTTGAACTGCTGTGAAATGTAAATGCACATAATTGCTTTAAAATAAATGTTTTTCTGCAGGTATAAAAGAAACCTTAGTGCCTGCAGCACTGCACTTGTGATAAGCAGCCCTTTCAATAACTAAACAACAATTTATATATGTACCCAAGGAAAGAAGGCTAGTAATAAGTTAGTGACAAGCTTTTAGGGGATTAATATATGAACATTAGGTTAAATATACTTTAATTTTAAAAACACTCAGGCTGCATCTTTCTATGGAGCATGCTATTAAAGTTGACATGATAAACTATTAACTACAGTACAGAAGTACACTTATGTCATAATTCATGCTTTATTATCCAACTACAGGTAAGTACATAAAAATTCAACGTACTGTATTGCATCTTATTTAGATTGCTGTTCCAGTGAAATATAAAGTGTCACCGATAGATTTGCTCCAGTAGTAATTCCATAGTAAATTACCAACAAACTCAATGAAGCAAATCCTCTTGCAATTTATTTAACATGATATTTTTCATTTATATTCAAGGTACATTTTGGCAAATATGCTACATCTTTCAAAGAGAAAAAAAAAAAAAGAACAACCCAACCAACCCAACACTTAATCTCTCAGGAGGACTGGATTAAATAACTACTGACCTAGAACCTCGGCATTTAAATAAGCTTCAAGAGAGTGCCCTTCATCTATTGTGTTTAAAGATAAAGACTACATAAGAGCACACATAAGAACCACCATAGCAAAGGGCTGCCTGGTTGATGGCCCCAGGGAAGTTCAGAGAAAGGTTATTTCAAACATAAGTGCCAAGGGAATCTTTCCTCACTCGTGTGTAGAAGTCAATAACCTGACTGACTTAATCCAGATCATTGTACTCAGCAGCTTCATCTATCCCCTGTAAACATCTCTAAACCCCACATGGACATTTTCCCAATTTTAGGTAGAGCTCTGTCCTGTGGCAATAAGTTGGTCATTTGGTTATGAGCTTTCTGAAAAAGTACCTTCACTGATGCTTTAAGTCTATTGCTTCACCATTTCAGGTGGTGGTTTTAATCCTTGTACAATGAGAAACAGAAAATACATACTACCAATTAATTTTCTCCTACCCCTTCATGATTTCTTTTTCTTCAGGTATCAGGTTTCATAGAATCATAGAAACAGAATTACTTGTGTAGGAATGAACTTTCAACAACTGCTCCTTCCAACCCCTCTGTCATGGGCAGGGACACTTTCCACTACCCCAGGTTGCTCAAAGCCCCATCCAAATTGTCCTGGAACAATTCCAGGGATTGGGCATCCAGATCTTCTTTGTGAAACTGTTCCAGTGCCTCTGGATAAAGAGTTCACTCCCTGGATAAAGAATTCATTCCTAATATCCAATCTAAATCTACCATCTTTCTGTTTAGAGCCAGTGCCTCTTGTCCTTATCAAAAGTCCCTCTCAATCTCTCTTGTGGCCCCTTTAGGCACTGCTAGGATACCATAAGATCTCCCCTAAACCTTTTCTTCTCCAGGCTGGACAATCCCAATTTTTCTTCTGTTAAATGTGTACTCTTGTATAATTCAAGTATTCCTCTTGCTGTTCCTGAATTCTTGGGAGTTTAAAGGAGAAGAGATGAGGGCAGACTGTGGCACTGATTGTCCATGAAATAGCTGCAGTGCACTTACAGACGAAAAATAGGTTTTCTCCAAGAAGTGCTGTACCAAATGGAAAGATGCTATGGGCACAATTTTTCACCCATAAAGAGGTGAGGTCTTTATCATATTCCTTCTTTAAATATAGTCTAGGCACAAACATTACAGTTAGGTAGGGATTAAATGAGACCATGAATTTGCAGAAATTATTGTCTCTAAAAACACACCAGCTGAACAAAAAATTTTACAGATCAAAAGAAATATGCACCCTCCCCACATATCCCTGTCCCCCGCAACACCCTACAGGGGACCCTGAGAGATCAGCATCAATGGTTCATCTTGATGTAGATGAAGCAGCAAGATGTTCTTTTGGAGCTACAGTGATAAGAACCTTGTAAAACATGCTCCACCAGATACCATAAATGGATTTTGGCAACTCTGGCTGTTTGAAATAGCAATTTTGCAAAATAAATCATGAGCTTATAACTAATGAGAAGTGTTGAACTGATAAAGTCTGTGGTCCCCTCTGTGGCTGTTCAAATCAGCCAGTTGTAAAGTCAGCTGCAGTGCTGTTTTCTGAGATCTGTGGAAATTAGGTGCCAAAATCCCAATAGAATTCCATTGTAAATAGGCATTCCAACTTCCTTGGTTGTCTGGAAAATCCCATTCTTGGATCTTTGCAGCAGTAATACCTTTTTTGGCTGATTTCTGTGTTCAGCTGAATACAGAAATGAGCTGTGCACATTTACTTGAGAAAAAATATAAAAAGTTTTCAGTAAAGTATGCAGACAACTGGTTAATCTCTGTCCTTGGAGACATACTTTTAATGTTCATTTATTTATTTCAGAAATGTTCATTTGTGTATGTACAGTAATATCATTATAACCCACTCAATACAATTAGCAGCACCATGAAAAAGGGATGGAGGTTTTTGTTTGATTCAATTGTAAGCAAATGAAGCAATAATAAACCCCCAATTAGTACTGAAGAAAATAGGCTGAAAGATTTTTTTTCCTAACATTTCACTGTAAACAAAAATGTGTGGCTGGTATTCAAGAGGAAGGAAAATACAATTTGAAGACACTTTAAAACTTCAGTGATTAATGTCATGCCAAGTGACTCATTAAAATTCCCATAAAAATATGACCGTGGAAAAGAATTCTCTTCTGAAGAAAAATCAAATGTAATTAAGAAGAGGGAAAGAGAACAACAGGAGAAGAATTGCCAGCCAAAATCAAGTTAAACTCATTTCAGGGGGTACAACCAGACCCTTGCTGAGGGGATCAGGCTGGCACTCAGGAGGAGCTCACCAAGGTCCCAGTTTTGACACAAACAATTCATGTGACATCTGTCAAATTTCTTATTGGTGTCCAGTGTCTCAGGAATCAAGTGGAGATGACAACAAATTCCCTTCTTCCACCTTTTAAGGTCTTGCCGAATTTGATTTGCTTTTGGTGGCTAATGTGTAGCAGATTCAGGACCAGGAGCTGGTAAGATTAGAAGCTTTGATTAGAAGCTTTCTTGTGCTTTGATGGGAAAAAAGTGCCTTGGTTGCAAGGTGTCAGAGGTGGTAGGACCTCATCCTGCCAACAACTGGTTCTGATCATCAGGTCTCCAAGTATCACTTTCCCCCTCCTCTAATATAGGTTTCATTTTTATTCAATATATTCACAAGCCTGTCTTGTAGCATTAGAGTTGAACTGAGGCTGGGCTGCTGACCTGCTCTGCTGATTGTCCTTCAGGGTTCTCAGCCCTTCCTGGTGTCACTGTGGCAGGACCAGGTTTTGTCAGGAGCCTGGCACTGATATCTCCTGCTCTGAATACTCAGATTTCTGCACTAAAGCCCCCAGCAGTTGGTAGAAGGTTTGACTTTATTCATGTTGTTCAGCATACATGCTTATTCGTGTCTGACTTCAGCAGGCTGTGTATTCTATTTTTGAAGCAGGAAACATATCTTACTAAGGTGACAGGTGGTCTGGCACAGCAGAGACAGGTCTGTTGCTTGTGGCATAAAAAAACCCCAAACAGTAAAAATTTATGTTGATTTCAGCATTTCCTCCTTGTTTTGTGACTCCTCCAGTCTTACTATCCTTGGAAAAATGGTGATCACATTTGATTTCCCACTGGTTTGGCTTTTTAGTTTTTTTGTTTGTTTGTTTCTGAAGAGAAAAATAAAATCTATTTTATAAGTGGTATGATGTACTGCAGATGTCTTGTGAGGGTTCAATATGGGAGAAGTTCTTTTAGAATCCAGATTGCAAATAGAGAGGGGAGAAGGAGAGGGACCAAGTGCTATTTATGGCCTACATTCAATTCATCTGGGCTAAGAGCTGTGACTAATTGTGTCCAGTGGCAGTGGACCTTGGCACTTGGGCTGGAAAGCCTAAACTGGGCTATGCACAGTGCTCTTGAATAGATACATCATGACCTTTGTATGTCTAAACAAAGCAGCTTTCTCCGGCTGCCTGACATGGCCCCAGGACTCTCAAGCTACAGCTAACACCAGCCAAGGTCTGTTGTTGGGCACTGAGGTCAAGCACATGGCACAAACCATGCTCTGAGACCTGTGCCTGCCTCCAAAAAGCTGTTTCAACATGATCCTGGCTGTGATGGTCCCTGCATCCTTCCTGGGCACTGGCTAGGAGAGCTTGTCACAGTCTGCAAGCCCACTGGGGTCGTGATGGATGCTGAACTGCCTGGGATGATTGGAGCACTGAAGTGCTCTGTAATAAGAAAAGTCATTTAGCTGTCAGAGCAGAAGAAGTGGCAGCTTAGATACTGATCTTGAGGCCAGATAGGGTTGACACAAATAACTCATGCCCCTTGTAAAGTGAAATTTTCCTTCATTAAACATAGATGCATGCAGTGCAGTGTTCAGCGGTTTGCTCTTTTATATCCAGGCTCTGATTGTTTTATTTTTATCCTTTAAGAGAAATCAGATGTTAGAGAGGAAGCTATTCTTAGGCTGACTGTGCAAGTGATCAAGCCAAGCATATCCATATAAGACAGCTGCTGGCAAATGCCAGTCTCGGGTTGTGCTTTCATTGCAGAAGCAGCAGTGTCAGTGCTGGGCATGCAGACATGGCACCCTTGGGGAATAACAGAGGAGCTGTCATCGTGCTTGTGGTTCTCATCTCAGGTCCTTGGCAGTGTAGGAGTCTCTTTATACCAATAATTCATATGAGAAAATGAATTCCTTGATGTCAGTGCCTCCTCTGCACACCCCTACTGTGGAGGCTGGCTGTACCCATGCTCGCCCCAAGGTGATAAATTGTGCCTGATGATGCTTCCTCAAATTAGTCAGAAGTCTCTGCTCCACAGTGCCAGGTTGGTGAGCACTGTGGAGCTCAATTCTAGCAAAGAAAGTGGAATCAACAGCAGTCTGATGGTGCTCAGGCTCTGTTCCCACTTGTAACTGCCTACATCTCCTCAAGGAAAAGTCTGTGACATCCTGGAGAGCCACTGCTCTTTGCTCTGGGCAGGAGCAAATCCCTTAGGAGCTGCAGCCCAGAGAGGTGGGGAAATGAACTCTGTCAGGCAGTTTTTGGGTCTGAGATGGAAGTGAAAAGCTCATAAAAGGCCAGGCTCATGGTGCCAGTAGTTCCAGGATCCCTGTGCTGCTCTAGACTAGATGTTGTTTCCCTGCAATGAAATATAGAGGTTAATTGTTCCTGTTGCCTCTTTGGGGTGCACTCCATCTTTTCTCGTGTGCCCATAAACTCTCTGGCCCAATGAACCTTTGTTCTCATTCTGAGATCAGGCGGGATGGGCTCTGAGCACCCTGGTCTAGTAAAGGGTGTCCCTGTCCATGGCAGGGGGCTTGGAACAACATGACCTTTAAGGTCCCTTGCAATATAGGATTCTATCATGCTATGATTTGTGGTGTTTAAGTATTGCTGCACCAAGAAGAAATCCAACAACAGCTGTGAGAACCTGTCCCCAGACACTGGAGATGGCTTTGTTCAACATCTGGTGCCTGGGTGAGCCACCCTGTCCCACCTTAGGGCTGTGAGACCAAACACCTTCTGCACACCAGGTCATGGGACGGTCTGTCACTGTGTGCGTGGTCAGCACAAGGGATGGTGTGGCTGGCCTGGGAGTCTCAACACTGAAGCAAACAATTGTTCCTGGTCCTCAGAGTCTGTAAAAATAAAGTGTTGTTTGTTCTCTTGTTCCTGAAGGATAACTGATGACATCATGCCCTGTTTCTGAGCTAATCATAATGAATCAAGTCAGCCTAGGTGAAGGTAATTAAAAATATTAGTACTTCAGCAAGGCCACACAGGGTCTTATATATTTTCTTACTAGAATTTCCATTGCTTTGGCTCTTTTATTTTTTATTCATCATAGCAGCAAATCACACAGGTAAATGTGGTTGTAAATTTGCTCAGATACATGTTTAGCTTATAAAATACAGACCACTAGCTGTGAAGCTTTGTAATACTTCAAAACCATTGTTACCTTTCCAGAAATTTAAAGGATTGTAGTTTTATTGAAATCTCTTTTTTTTCAGCTGAAGATTTTCAGATTTTCCGTGGATGAAAATCTTCTGCTAGAAACATGCAAAAAGGAGAGGGAAAAAGAATGACAAAATAGGTAAAATAGAATAAAGGAAAATCTGAAATAACTTGAATTTCTTTATAGCTGAACATTATGTTTGTTACATTTTACAATGTAACACCTTTTGCTTTGAACATTTAACAATGCTTGTGAAAAATGCCATTAGTGGTGAGCAGTCTCATTCTGTCAGCACTTCATGGCAAATGGTTGGACTGGGTTTGAGTGTGCTCCAGTAACACCTGTCTGCTTTGTGCTGCTAAGTGGTGAAACTGGAGCTCAGATGGTGCCCAGGAGGCAAGTGCTGAGCCAAGCCCAAATTATTGATGAAATTTGCTTTAAGGGTTGAGCAAGGAGGGATCCTTTGGCAGCAAACATGGGGAGCAGCATCTCTGCAGTGCTGGAGGCTCCCCAGGTGTGAGTCCGTAGGGCACAGCTGCGGTTGCACTGGTGTGTGAGCACAGAAGGACAGCAGGACAGGAAATGAGTGAGGAGCCAAATCCCATGGAGCCGTCTTGAAGAGAAGGAGGGAATGAAGCCACAAAGATGATGACCAGTCCATTCCTTCTGCTCTTCATTTACCACTGATTTTTAAGAAAAATATATATTGAAAAAATTTTTATAATAGAAATGACCAGACTCCTCTATGTTACATTTTTCCTTTAGGAATAGTGGCAAAAAAAAACCCAAACCAAAACCCAAAAAAAAAAACCCCAAAAAACCAAGGAATTGGGTTGGGTTTTCTCATGTTGGAGGAAACGTGTCTGAAAACAGAAATTGCTCTTGCTGCAGAAAGTAACAGAATTATACTACTCCCCTTCCCAGAGTATATACGGCAAGAGGTAGAGGGCTTAAATCACAGAAAAATTTTAGATTATGAAAATGTTTTGAAACAGTAAGGATAATAAAGAGATGGGAAAGATGGGAACAGTGTGAACAAAAAATGAGTGGGAATA
The DNA here is from genome assembly GCF_028018845.1 of Melospiza georgiana. NCBI lineage: Eukaryota > Metazoa > Chordata > Aves > Passeriformes > Passerellidae > Melospiza > Melospiza georgiana. The sequence continues at coordinate 149,666,638 of NC_080430.1, read as the reverse complement.
GCTTATGTGCACCCAATCCTGCATTAAGGATGAGACATGGATTATACTTGAGTTTAGTTTTATTTTCTATAGTCAAATCTTCCTGATTTGCAAAGCAATTTGGTGTTTGGCTCCAAGGGTTACGTTTAAAAGTGCCAGACTCAGGGATCCTGGGCATTTTTGCTAATAGCTTCACAACTAACTTCATTAATAGGAGTTAATCATTAGTGTGTCTGCTCAGCTAACAATTTACTTATTGGCTTTTGCCTCTGGAGGATGTGATCCCATCACACACCAAGGTCTGGGTGCTGAGCATTAGCGACTTGCCCAAGTCAACAAGAGTCAAGAGTCTTCTTCATTCATGTCCCTGACCAGGCCTTAATTTCCATTTAAATCCTTAAACACTTTATTTATGTCTAAAGATAATATTATATGAATCTCTTAAACTACTACCCTGCTGACGACACTTTTGGGAAATTACCAGTAGAGATGTATTCTTGTCCCTTAACTGAGTACAAAATTGTTTTAGATTAAATTAAATTAACCTCAGTTTCTTCACCCCAACAAATGCTATTTTAACCTTCTTTTAAAGGGATGTCCTGGGTTCCCACACCTCCTTGCATGTGAGTACTGAATATTCACATGACCAGTCCTGCTGAAGTCACTGGGTGACTTGTATGAGTCTTGCTTCCAGAAACAAACCTTCAGGTTCTTTTCCTTCCATAGCCTTGCTTCAAAATGCAATCCTGGTTTTGGGTTCTCAGTCTACAGCTACAAAACAATGTGCTCTTGATTTTCAAAGGAAGCATCAGTCACCTCACTGACCTTCTTCCTCCAGTGATTCCTGGGGGTACTTATTTCGTGTTGGACAAAATCCAGAGCTCATTAGTTTTTTTTCAGTTCCCAGGCCTTCCTGCATGGGCAAGTTCCATCTTTCAGAAAGCCTGGGTAATATCTGCCATCTCTTGATCTGTAAGGCAGGGAATTGGCAGAAATACTTTATTTAATTGGATTGTCTGATTCCTCAGTCTGACTGGTTTGAGTTTCCCTTTTTTTGTGGTGTGAGCCTTGGCAGCTAACTTCAACAAAAACTTTTAACCACAGTCAAAGGGGCTCCAGGGGTTAAACTTTCAATTTCCCATTGTTTTTTATTTAAAGTCTTCCTGGTTTTTTCTGATGGGATTTTTGCTCATTAAACTCACTTCTGTGACTTCTGCAACTACATTTCTCTGGGGTCTTTTACTGTCAGTTCTGGAAACTACATTCACAGGTGGAAATTGTCCCTTCCCTCTATCACCATATCTACAAGGTAAAGTGCCAACATCTTATTTACTTCCTGAAACATTTTATTTACTTCCTAGCTCTTCTGCCTTGTTAAATGAAGCCTTTCTCCATCACCTTGTAACCTGCACTCTGCATTTGCATGGTTTCATACAGACAATAAAAGCACTCATCTCCATTTATCTGAGCCCTGCTATAAATCTCCAAACAGTGGAGAGTGCAGCCTTTTGGCAGAAGCAAAAACACAGTGCAGTTGCTCGCTGGAAAGGAACATTAACTGCTGCCCATGTGCCTGTTCAGCAGGGGCTGTTGTGAATCAGGTCTTTATCCAAAGCCACCTCTCTGCCTTGTGTCTAAAAACCTCTGAGATTCCTGTCAAGAGTCAGGCAGAAGTTAGGAACTGATTTGAGACGTTGGGAAAGAAGCTGAAAAATGTCAGGTGATGTCTTTGGGGAGGGAAGTATTGACTGGGAGGAGGGAGGGAAGGTTACTGATTCAGATTTTTATCTTTTGGTGAAGAGTGTTGGTCTGGTTCCTCCCCTTTCCTTTACGTATCCCCACAGACCTGAACTGCTGCCAAACCACTTCTTCATTGCAAAGGTTCTCCACTCTTTCCCATCTACATGGCAAAGGCACCTAAAACTGTCCTTAATACCAAATTAATCTGCTTTTTCTTTGCCCTGCTGAAAGGCCCTTTGGCAGCCCAAAAGGCTGAGTGCTGGTCAGAGGTTTCTCCCTGCAGAGCCCTGGCCTGGTGTTGGGCACCCTGTGCACAGAAGGCAGGCAGATGGGGAGAAACTCAAAAAATTGAAGGATTTCCCCAGTCAGAAATACCAGTTTTAGAAAACTCTAGAAGTACTGCAGAGCAGGAGGGTGAGGCTAGGCCCTCATATTCAGAAGGAACTGTAAGTTTGTGCTCTTACAGAGCCTTTTCATGGGCACAGTGTGTCTGGGATCTGCTTCAGTTTCTTTGATGCTCACAGAGTATAAAACAAAATATTATAATTACCCAAAATGTTTTTCCTGTTGGACACCACAGAGCCTGCTTTAAGCCCCAAGAAGTATCTGATGCACCAAACCCTTTGATGCCACCCTGGAGTGCAGAGCCCTGGGAGAGGGTCATTCCCTATGGCTCTGAAACTGTTTTATGGAATCACTGTAAAGATTTCCTATCAGGGAATGCAAATCTTCTGACCACCCATTCTGATTTAGCAACTCTCCATAAAACCTCTTTTCTGTGTATGCTCCAGCAACTTGGGCAGGTGGGAAATTCCTGGGAAGTACAAAGTTGCAGGAGCCAGGCTCTTCTGTGGAAGGGAAAGGAGGCGCTGTGCCCTTGATGGGCAGGTGGCACACTGTCCTGGGTGCCAGCAGTCAGCAAAATGTGGCAGCACTGGTCTGGTTTGAAAATGTCTGCTGTGCTCTGTGTCCTACATCTCACCCAGTCACCTCTCCTTTGCCTGGCCTGGGGAAAGCCTGTCAGCCACAAAATAAACACACACACAGCTCACAGCAACCAGCTTTGCACTCCTGTAACATCCTCCAGCCATCAAAAATTCACTTCCCCAGCCATAGGGGAATATTCATTTCTGTCATGTAGCAGATGGGGAAAATGATGTGTGCAGAGATGCAATGGAAGGCTGATCATGTGTCCTCCTCCTGCCAAGGGCTGTGCAGGGAGTTACAGCTGAGCAAAGAGAAGGACCTGTTTGCCTTGCTGTGTGTGTACCCACAGCTCTTGCTCATCCCTGCTCTGGCTGCTTCTCCCTGCACTGTTGGACATGCTTGTCTCCAGCTTTTTGTTCCCCTCCCAGTTCTTCTTCCAGCCCCCTGTATCTGTACCAACTCTCACAGTACCTTCCATACAAAATTCAACTGTCCTGAACTTTTCTGCTACATTCCCCTCAAAGTTTCACATTGGTTTTCTGCATTAAATACATAAAAAACCCCAACCAACCAACCAACCAACCAACCAACCAACCAACCAACCAACCATCCACAATCAACCCTAACAAAAAATAAAACCCTGTTTCACTTTAACATCTCCGTGTTCCTGTGATTGGAACGATTCCATTCCATAGAAAAGGAAAATCTCCAGTGATCAGCATCACCAGCAAATCCAACAGTGTGTGCACATCCAGCTGGGTGTTTACCACTCAAATGCAGATCATGAGTGCCAGTGAAGAAGGAGTGGGACTCTAAAATGTCCTGAACTGTGTTGACATTTCTCTCTTCTTCTAGATCTGCTAAATATTAATTTACTTGAACATCTAGAGCAGGCACTTCCAGACACTTTGAAAATGTTAATACAATTAATTTGTCATCCTTCATTGCTAGAGATGTTCTTATAACTCTGGCTAATAAAGACCCCTCTTAGGAAGCAATACTTTGAATGTACCAGCTCACAGGGCTGTGTTGTATTTATTTAATAGCTTCAGAGGGCATGTGTCCAAAAAAGATGGTTTTGCCAGAGAAAAGCTGTATCCCAACCCCCTAGTTCCCTCATGAAGAAACATCTCCAGCACAGGGCTAAGTAGCAAGACTGGAAGGTCCTCTCTGTGTGGGAAGGTGAGAGTGAAATCCACAGCAAAGATTGTGTTACCCACTGGTGAAAGTGTTATTTAATCTTGAGTAGCCTGTTGTTAATTGCTGCCCCAAGATATGCAGGATGTCTTTGCTTCGGCCCGCGCAACCGAAGAACGAGTCTGGACTCTTCAGTTTTCAGTCTTGAAGTTGTTTATTAATTCTTATCTATAAAATTTCCTTTCTGCCCAGCCGAGGTCTGCTTAGCAGGGCAGCCACAGGCACTCTGACCACCCCTGAAGCGGTAGTTTGTACTACAAACTATGTATATTGTATTTACACTTAATTCCCAATACCTATCACCTATGTTAGACAGTGCACTTCTACTCCAAGCCAATCCCAAAGTGCCAACATCACTGCAGAAAATGGAGAAGAAGAAGAAGAAGAAGAAGAAGAAGAAGAAGAAGAAGAAGAAGAAGAAGAAGAAGAAGAAGAAGAAGAAGAAGAAGAAGAAGAAGAAGAAAGGCTCGACACATCCAAGTTCCTCCATCTTGTCCCCATAACCTTCATACCAAAAATCCTAAAATCTACATTTTCACCCTGTGATAATTTTATTATTACACTATTCAAACCTGTGTGACTTTCAGGTCCTCATACAAGGTGGGCGACTTGCTCCAGGGATCAAAATCAAATCCCCAGGTGTTTTGGGCAGCATGCCAGGGTCTCCGAGCCCCCCAGCGGGGTCCTCTGCAACTCTGGACACCTGGAGGGATGTACTGAGTTCTGACAACTTAAGAGAAGAAGCTCTGCACTATGGACCTTGCATCTACCCATGTACTGCAGGACAACAGATGTGTTAAACTCTCTGCCACATCATGTTTTCCAAACCATTTGTGGGAGATCTCTGCACCACTGCAGCAAGTGAAAACCTCAGTTATGGACCAGGACCCCTCTGTGCCAGGTTTTGCAGAACTCAGACTGTCCCAGAGGGTTTCTAGGAGGTGGCATTGCAGGTGCTGCTGTAACACTGAGCTAGATGGTTCAGGGACTGACTTCAGCTCATGGAATCTGGCACAGCTGACCCCTAAGGATTTGATAGGACCCTGGACAGGCTCTGGGCACTGTGGATGTGTGATGGTTCTTTTGCAGTACCCAGCGCTACATGGCAAACACCTCTCTCCTGTTACTTCTCCAAACCACCACAACATCACCAGCTCCATCCCATTTTGCTTTCAAGAGCTTAAAACATGATTACCAAGAATTAAATGGTTACAATTTTAAATTTAGTGAGGTTCCCTTTAGCATCATAGGTGGAATTTCTATGAAAGTAGCAGGCATAACATTTTTCCATTAAGTTCAAGGACATCTAAAACCCTAAGTGAACTTCCAAGAGAGAAGTCAGTGGCAAGGCACAGAGATCTTCAAAGGGCAATGAAGCTCATCCTAAACTCTGAATCCCTTCTCTTTCTATTGAGGACAGAGGGACACCAGGATAAATATCTTTCTAGGCTTTTAAGACAGGTTGAATTGTTTTGCAGTTCATTGTTCATACAATCTGTAAAGCTGCAAGGGTGTAAAGTAGCTATACTATGCCTACACTGTGGGGAAACCTCTTTATTTAGGCTCAGAAATGGTTTTGCTTCTGATTAAACATCTCATCAAAAGTGAACAGCATTAGCTGTTCTTGAGGGACTCTGCATTAGAAAAATTCTGGTCCTAATGCAATGTCAGCTGCTTCTCCTCAGCCAACCAGTTGCTGTACTTACAGAAAAGAGATTGCAGCTCAAGCTTTATTCAATCTAATTTTAAATTAATTGGCACATGGTCCCTTTTGGTCTCCACCCAGAACTCTCCCCATATCATGTCCTAATCACTGTCTGGCTGCTGCTCCCTCATCTTCATTAGAGCGACACACCAGTGTTCCTGCAGCCACCTTTTGCTGTCTTTGGTTTCAGGCAGTGACATTTAAGCTTTAATCCCAGAGTTAGTGGTCATTACTTTAGTCTTTAATCATCATGAGGGACTAATGAGAGGAGATAATCCTTGTATAAATCACTGTGTAACAAGAAAATCAGTTGATTTTTTAGAAGATTAAAAACTCAGAAGACATTCTTGGTCAAATCCAGAGGTCTGTTTACAATAATTTGGACTGAGAGAGGAGGAACTCAATTTGATGCCCTGAATCCCCACAGCTAAACAATTAGACTTTTTAATAATACTTTGTTTTTCTATAACAGCACCTTCTACCTGAACATTTCCTATCTTTGTACAAGGTGTCTGCTGTGGAGCCATTTACTGAAATGAGTTTTATGTTTTCCCATCCCTGACCTGATTGATGCTCTAATCCAGTTTAACATGAAAAAGCAGAGTTTCTCCAGCAGGAGCACTTGGTGACACCAGCACCCTGAACCTGGAGCCTCATGATCATCAGGTTATTTATCATATTTGTGCATGCTGACCCCAAAGCAGTCTGGATTCTGCCTACCCTCTCTCCAGGGCCTGAGACGTATTGGAGTGAGCAGCTTGCCTGTTTTTTGTTGGGAAACTCCCCTGTGCTCACACCTTCCTTTGGCTTTTGGGAGAACCCAAGGTTGTTCTTGGGATTTCTGGGTGCTGGAGAGTGAAGGGCATTTCATGTGCAGGAATACTCTAGATTTAATGGGCTTCAGTTGTATGTGCAAAGATTTTAGAGGGTTCCATCAGTTGCTTTTAGTAAACTGAGGCACACAAGAGCATGGGTCCCTATGCCTGTGCTCAGCAGAATGTCATAAGCATCTCTATTTTAGGCAGAAATGGGGTTTAAAACCATGGGCACCTCACTTCAGAAACCCATTCCCACGATTTTTGTGTCAGGAAAGGCAAAGGGAACTGTGCAAATAACAAGGAGCAGTTTTAGGGCCTGTTACTCACATTTAACAAACACTATAACCAAAACTTTGTCTCCTGCTCTCCCCTCCTGCCAATCCCATTCCTTTCATGCAGTGACCAAGCAAAAATCCTCCCTCTGTGGGAGCTGGTCCCTTCTCAGCCAGTTTCTCTTCAGGCAGTACTCAATCCCCCTTGGCATGTCCCAGGCCTCACTAATGTCAGCATTGCATGAGCTTGATGGGAAAAAGACACTCCAAACTCTGAAGGCTGAGAATCTAATTACTTCAAAAGTGTCTTTATGCCATTATATTCCCATTAAAATAGTAATTTATCACTCTTCGCTGTACTCTTAATGATGCTTGAAAATAATGGGCTTGAATCAATACTGTGCCCAGTGTAAATGTGGTGGGAGAGCAGGGAGGATCTTAGCAAGGCTGACTGCATTTCCATCCTTTTTGGCAGATCTGGTCTCTTGACAGAGTATCTGCATCCAGCACAAGCTCCTGCCTTGCAGGTTTATCCTGCTCAGGGACTCAGTGAGCCCCAGGATTGCATGTCCAGTGATGAATATTGATGCACCTGGGGCACTTGAGCTAAGGACACATGCAGTGAAGAGTTCATCTGTATATATAAAAATCCTCCTTTTTTGATGAATTCCCCTGCTACTTTGGTTATTGAATAGATTTAAAAGCAGCAGCATATCCTTTGTGCAGCTGTAATGTCTGGAGTGTGGGGCTTCACACAAAGTTCATCTCCCAGTTCCCTCTGCTTCTCTGTGTGCACTGGAAGGGGCTCTAGAAGGTGCAGAGCAGCAGCTCACAAACCCAGGAATATTTATGCACTAATGGCACTCTTCAATGCTCTGATTGCTTTGACTTTGAAGCCTTTCTCTGGAGAATGGCTGGGAGAAACAAGCCCAGAGCAGCCTGAACCCCTCAGCAGTCTTTGACTGCTTGGCGCCAGTCAGGGTCTGTGCAAGGAGCCCCCAAGCACTTTTGGAGAGTATTTTGCCAAGGCATGAGAAATTACACAGATTTATTCTGCTCTGACACAGACCCCACCTCTACCCTCAACTACACCTTTCAGAAGATTGATTAGGTTTTGCCTTACCAGTTTCCCATCCAGTCCAGTCACATCAGAGTATTTTCCTCCTTCTTTCCACTCCCTGAGCCCTCATTTTTGATTCTGAGTGTGGCACTGCAATGCTAATGCTTCCCCTGATAGAAGGCTTGGAAAGAGAAGTGGATGGTGGGGGAAGATCTGCTGGCCGAGACACCAAAGCTGAGACACCAAAACTTGGAATACGGAACACCAGAGGGCTCCTGACAGCATCCTATGGGAGAAGAGACAGAGTTTTACTTTATTATTTACCAGATTGAGAAATAAAAGCCATACAGCCCTAACTATCTGGTCTGACCAAACATCCTCTTTAGCTCCATTTCTGTCAGCAAGTGAAACAAGGCAAGGGCTACTTCTGCCTTTCTGGTGAGTTGCTGAGCTTTGCTTCTGTGGTTGAGCAGGGCGGCCAGGTCCAAATTGCCTGTTGGAAGTATCCTTTGCTCCTGTTAGCTCTAAAGTCAGCACAGCTTTGAGAGTGAAAGGGCTGTCAGAATTGTGATGGACATCATGGCAGCAGATAAACAGGAATGGGCAGTGTTCAGATCTTTGCCAAGGCCATGTTCAGTTTAGCCCTGCGAATCTGGGATGGTTTTTCGATCTTCAACATCCTTTCTATGAGACTCAAACTGAGGATTTTTGGGGTTTTTTTTGTAAAGGAAGTAAGTGGTGACCTGTTAATTAAAGCCTCTGACAGATACAGACCTTCACCTCCCACTTAGCCTGGAGAAGGGGCCTTTGCATCGTGCTCTGGTATTGTCTGTGTGTGTGTGAAAACCTCCAGATGGAAATTTGGATTCAGCTGTGTGGTGGTGGATACTCTCCAAAGCTGGGAAACCATCTGGGCAACCATGCTGCAGCTGGACATGGTGAAACTGAGTGTACAGGAAGGTAATTAAAGCTCTATACTATTATTTAATTTTTTTTTAGATATGTGACTCCTAGTTCACGTATTCCTGGTTTGGTTGACCTGTTTTTGCTTAAGGAAAAGTTAAACTGAGGGAAAGATGAACAAATTAAAGACTTTAACTTATCCCTGTTCCACTAAAGTTCTGTTCATTACGTGGCCTGATGTGCTTTAGAAACCTTACAGCTAAAATTTGGGTTTAGCCAAAGGCTTCCTAGCAACACCAAGCCAGGTAAATGACACACAGGATGTTGCTGAGGCTTTGACTCAGCCAAATGGGAGTAAATTAGTCCCTCTGCTATTCATGTGTGTCTCTTCCACCAATTTCAGCTAATTGAATGCAGGGAACAGTGTATTTTTAAAATTTATTTATTTAGTCCTTTAACACAGTTTGTTGAACATTGCTAAAATCAGCTGTCTCCCATTTCATAACTAGCTGCAAAGGAGTATTCTGTATAAGCAGTCCTAGTTCTTCCCACATCCATGGTTAAGAAGCAAATGAGCCCATATATCCACATCTCCAAAGGGAAGGGTTTCTCCCATGTGAAATCTGGTACCCCAGATTTTGAAGTACAGTTTCACTGAAGCTAGAAGTTTTAGGAGCATAATGAAATATTTGTTCCAGGTTCAGACTTTAAAGTGAAAGTTATGGTTTCTGGAGTGTCCAGGGATATTTTGTGATGGTGAGTATTCAGGGTAAATGGAGTAGGGATATCTGCTTCATGCTTTCATATCTTACAGCCTGATTCCTGCCTTCTTATGGGAAATATCTTTGAGCATTAGGGGAAAATGCATATTGATGAGCTTCCCAATGTATAGCCAAGCTTGTCTGCATTCTCTATTTCTTCATTAGTCGCTAAGCATTTCTGTTAGACAGAGCATTAGTTCCCAGATCATAAATTCAGGAGAGGAGGCGGTGTCCCTCCCTGCTCTGCAGTGGGATCTAATGGCTTCTTTGCTGCAACAATAGAGAAAGCATTTAAAGTAATGTCCCTTATGGATAGTCTCCAGAACATGGAATGACTTTTTTTTTTTTTTTATAGCACTCAGTATATTTAGCAATGGAGAGAAAATTTGTGAGTTCTTCTTTTAGAAAGATCATGGTTTAAATAAAGCCCAAAATCATTGGGGCTTTGTTTGGTTTTTTTTTTCTTTGTGTTTTTTTTTTTTTTTTGTTTTGTTTTGTTTTGGTTTTGTTTTTGTTTTTGTTTTCTTTTTCTTGTTCTTGTTGTACCTTGTTACTGCAGACTGTGGAAGGTAAAAATGGTCATATACAGTTGAGGAGTCCTCCCTGTCCTGTGCACAGCTTAACCTCACCCTAAAAAACACCTCTGCAGTATCAGCTGCCTTCAGCAGATCCTGTGAGTGCTGTACAGAGCTGCTGTTGTTTCTGGCTGGAGTTACACTTCTGATGTCTCTGTATAGCAAAGCAACTACATATGGGAACAGCAATGTATAGAATCCCTTCCCTGCCATGTTAAAGCAGTGGGAGCAGAGAATGTAAAATATTTAGACTCCAGATGTCTTTATTTGCCAAAATAAAGATTCTTGCTGTAAAATATCTATAAAATGTAATTAAAATTGCCATTTATTTTTCTCACTGTTGCTAACATTGCTGGCAAAATTGAGTCACTCAGTGCTGCCAAATATAGCATTCCAGGTGTAAAACACTCTCAGATGTTCATGACATTTTGCACGTAAATACTGAGTCATTGAGAATGATCTGGTACTATCCATATGCCTGATACAGAAATACTGCCATGAGTGGGAGATCAGGATACACACACAGCAGGATAATGTTTGAGAACGAAAAAAATTTGTGTTTCTGCATGGTTTCTAATAGAGTTAGACTTTTCATGTACTGATACTTCTTCTCTCAAGACTTTTGCAAAGGAGAGTGACCACAACATTCCATTCCCCTACTAACTGCTCCATCTCTGAATAGCAAGGTGGAGATTTCTTTGTCATAGTGTTTCCTTTTTCTATTTCTTTTTTTTTCTTTTTTTTTTTCCTTTTTTTAAAATGCCTGTGTCAGCGAGTTGCAAACCTGACCTGTTGCTGACATCTCAATATACAGAAGATAACAGCCCAGTGCTGGTACCATTCTCCTCCAGTCACCTTTTCAATCTGCCTTTTGGCTGCTGCTGCACTCTGCAGCAATACAGGCTGTGTTTTCAGGCATCATAATTTCCTGGAAAAATGGATATGTTTCTGGAAAGCATATGGGAATGGTGCACCCTGCAATCATGCTTGCCCTGGAGAGAGGCGGTGCTTGCTGGAATATAAGCCACTGAGCTGAGATGAATAATTTCTGCCTGACAGAAATGAGTGTCCTCACCAGTTACAGGAGGAAAAAACACCTTCTCTACAATTGTGTGAGTTTGGTGTGAGGCTGGTGCTGGACTGTACAATGTGGGCAGTCAGGTGTCCTGTGCTTGAGTGAGACCCACGAGGGCCTTGGAGCAAGCTCAGGCACCTGCACTGCCTTCCTGGCACCCTTCTGTCTTCCTTTCCCCATGTGATGGTGTCCTAGGGTGACCTTATGATGCTTGTATCCCCATTCCTGTGTTCTGTTTATGCTGGATATTATGTTCTGTACTTTCAAGACTGGCTATGAAAAGTGAATATTTTGTTTTGCTATCAGTTGTCAACTGCTCCCCCATGTCTGGTGGGGACACAGACAGGGCGGTACATAGTGCAGCTTTTGCTTTTTACTCTTGCTCCTGCTTTGCTCCTGCTTTTCTCTTCCTTTTGCTCCTGCTCATTAGTTAGTTTAGCTAGGCAGTCCAAATTTTCCCTGGACTGTTTTTCTTTCCCTTTCTTGGAACCACTCGAACCTGCTCCGGACTGGGACCTGGGAACACCGAGAGTTTGCACCTTGTGGCTGCAGCAGCTGCCCCAGCACTGGAGGGACTGAGAACAGAGTGACCACCCCCAAGAGAGACTTTCTAAATTTTTCAGAGTGGTGAAAGAGTGTTGTCATTCAGTATTGTTCATTTTGTGTGCTGGGGGGTGCTGTGCCTGTTAAATAAATAGGTTCTTCCCACTTCTCTCTGAGGAATCCTTCCCGAACCGGTTGGGTTTGCTTTCTGGAGGGGGCCCCTTTTGCAGGTTTTCTCCCAAATTTGCCCTAAACCAGGACAAATGGTTAAGCCTTCCATGCTCTCTCCTACTCTCCTATTCCTCTCCCATTTGCACCAGTGACAACATTTCATCTGCAGACTTTGTCTTGCCCAATAAAGCAGTGGATGGCCAGGTACATTATTCCTGTTTTGAATGGAAAAAAGTGCTTAACTTCCTGTTTCCTTCCCTGTCAAGGGAAATACCCTGAATTGTGCTAGTGCAACATCCCTGACCTTCTTGCTATACAGTTTTCTTCCCTTTCTCTCTGTTTTATTTTGCCACAGGACATTTCTTCTTGTTGCCATCTTTTGTGTTGCACTGTTTACTCTGCATCTCCACATCACTTCTCCTTCCACCAATTCCTTGTTTTTTTGGTCAGGTTTCATTTTCTGTTTATTCCTCTTCTTTCTCCTGCCCATCCATTTCCCTGATCTCTTGCATGTGTAAGACAACTTCACTAGAGGTGTTTATAGGTGCTGTCAAGAGTTCACTAAATTGTAGTAAGGATGATAGAGTCTGTATGAAGGACCATTAAACTGGAAAAAGGATTATTTTAATTTGAATGAAACACAGGAGCACTCCTATTTCCCTGTTCAATTCTGTGTTCTCATCTGTCTATCTCAACAAAATTAAATTATTAGAGACTAGGCTTGAAATACATTTAAAAAATAAGTAGAATGAAAAGGGATGGAGAAGAATTCCCTCCATAGAAAAATTATTTCCACTCTACAGAAAAATTAAAATCTTGTCACTACTAGAACAATTTTGCATAACATCTTACATGCTTCTTTTAATATACTGCCTTCTGGGGCAAGTTGTGTAAGAGCTCCACAGTCCTTTATGTCAAAAAAATGTTGCCTGTTTTCCCTTTCCTGTTAGCTGAGCTCAAAACTGTTCTGTCCCTCCATGGACACTGAGAACAGTGACTCAGAATTATATCAATATCAACGTTTTAGGCACATGAAGGTGATTAACACACAGCCACAGACCAAACTATTTCATTCTTTCTTCATCATCCATATTTTTCAGCACCTGAATCACTCCTGCTGCTCTGGGCTCCCTCCAAATTGTCAAACTCTTCCCCACAGAGCAGTGCTGAGCACCAGACACAACTCTCTTGCTGGAGCCTTCACCCTGTCAGGTTCAGTGAGCAATTTCCCCAGGGGCCCTGGGTAAATGATGGTGTATCAGGAGTCCCTGAGTGCCATGTACCTTGTTTGCAGCAGTGTCACAGGGTTTGGGTACAGAATTCAGGCTCTGTGAAATCTGTTTCTGTGTAGATGCTCTGGCTGCTCCACAACAGTTCCCTGAGGGGACTCTCCAGGCTGGCATTAACAGCAAGTGCCTGATTTCATTCAAAAGGGAAGCTGTGAACAAAGGTGGAATTCAGCCCAGATGAAGTTTTACCTTTTTGTGCCCACAGACAGCTGTCTGCCTGGCAGCAGGGTGTCTTAATTTAGCCACTGCAGAGGTATGGCAAGGACTGAGTGCCTAAGGAAAGCCTCCAGGACTGTTGAAGGTGCCCAGGGAATATCACCTCACCTCTGGACACCAGTCCCTGCAGGCAGGATGTTCATTAGGGTCTGTTTTGTGTTTCTGGGTACAACTGAGCTCAACCCTGGTGTTTGCTGCAGGGTGAGCTGAATCTATTTCCAGGAGCCTCAGACTGTGTTGGCTAAGGAGCCATAGAGCCCTGTGGAGGTGTTTCTGCTGCTGTGCAAGTTAGATTTCTGAGATTACATTTAATTTAGCTGATGGAGGTGCCTTCAGGACATGCCTTTACTGAAATCTGCATCTCTTTGAGATGCCCTTGATTCCCCTGCCTGGAAAAAGCAATCTGCAGTTTACAGATCACAGGTAAAAAGTGCTAAAAATATGCACAGCCCCATGGACAATGAGAAATTGCCCCATTTGCTGTGTCACTCTATTGGTTGGCTCTCCACAGGGTACCCAGGGCTCAGTTCCATTGTCCACACATGGAGGATAAGTGTGGTTTGAGCTGCTTCTGGATGTTTTTCTGTCCAGGAATATGTGCATGCTTTTTTCCTGTGCACAAGGAAATGTTCTCCTTCCAAGAAATGCATCTGTTTCAGAGTTATTTTTAATGCTGAGGCTGTAGCATTCCCTTGGCACCACAGACTGGGTAAACAGGTACATCTCAAGGAAGCAGCACCGGTGCTTTAATCACCATTACATTAACTCAGGGATGCAATAACCTGGGAAATTAGGCTACAAATGTTAAAGAACAACAAAAAAAAAATAATTAAAATTTAAACTAAATGAAAAAGTTACAGCCTACCCAGAGGAAGTTGCTGAAAGTCAGGTAGCTACATTTCTGCAGTGGGAGAAGCTGGAGAATTTACAGCTTTAACAATGATGGTGGAGCACATTTGTGAGAAATGTCAAAGATTTTTCCTTCCCCTTACTAAGTAACATTGTCCTGTCTTTGGCTGGGTGGAAGCAATCTGTTTTTGACAAATCAAATGTTGGATGTTTCTTTAACACTTTCCTTGAGGTACCTATGTATCAACTGTTTCATTATTTGGTCTGTTTTTTTCCCAAGCATCAAAGTTAGACTGACTCATCTGGATTCACCTTTCTTTCCATGACAGCACTGTTTGCTTTTTTTTCTCCTCTGCTGCTTTTCCTCCACAAGATCTGAAAGACAATCTCTTATCATGCAGTGATTCCTTTTGGTAGTTACTGAAGCACCCTGCAGCACAGCTCATCAGTCCCCCCTGGCTTGCAGGCACTCCACTTACTCAAATATTATTTAACTTATGCTGACCTGCTCTTCTGTCTTTGCATCATTAATTTCAATCAAGTTGATAATCTGATTGAAGATGGTTTTTGGTTTTTTTTTTTCCTTTTTTCCTTTTCTCTAGTCTTGTTGAAGCAAAAAGTCACTGTATCAAGTAAGAAAGATAAATCCATCATGTAGATGAAGCATCTCAGGTACATAGGGACTTTTACATAGCAGCAGCTGGTCATGAATTACAGGGAGAAAATCTCCCCAGCCTAGATGGCTCCATTCAGCTGGAAAGCGTTACTCTTACAAAGCTAAAAATGACATAAAAATCAAAGTGGGTCCAAGATTTTAACAGAGCTTGAAAAACAGGGAGGAGCTTGGGTAAGTAAGGCTAATGTGAGTTCATAAAAAGCTGACAGCTTCCCTGTCTCACAGAAAGTCAGGGAGACAAAGGTGTGGTGACAGAGTGGGATTTCTGCCTCTAAAGGATGAAAGGATGTGAATTTATAAATGTGAACTTAATACCCTTGCACTTAGCCTGACTGTGGTTGTCATACTTTGTTCTGAAAGCTTTGTACCTTAAAGGAATAAGTAAATAGTGTTTTTGTGCTGAAAGCAGTTGCTTTTGTCACTGTAGATCTATGCAGCCAGAGGCAGCTAAAAGGTAATTTTACAGGGTGCAAGTACTTGATTGACCTGTTTAAGCAGATAAGATGAGAACTTGAGGAATCTGAGGAAGATTTGGGGCTGGAGAAGGAAACCCAGAAAATCAATGCCATTGTTTTTTTCAGGAGCATTTTGGGGAGATGGGGAAGGAGTCAAACCCTTCATACACTTACCATGGGACTGAAATCCAGGGACAGCCCAGCTAAGGGCTTAGGCTGATAAAATTGCATATGCGTAGGGTGAGTTTTCAGGGAATGGACACTTTTTATGCAAGAAAGACAGAAACGGTGACCTTGCATCACTCTCTTCAATCATACATTGCTATAACTGGAAATCATAGAACCACAAAAGGGTTTGGGTTGGAGGGGATCTCAAGGATCATCTAGTTCTAAAAATCCACAGTTGCCCAATTGTTTTGCTTCACTCTGTTAGGCACCTGTGGATCACTCTGTTAGGCACCAGATTGAATTCCTCATCAAGATATTTGAAGACTGATTCATTTGTTTCATAAAGACTCAAAGATGGTTCTGAGGAAAGTTGCACTCGAGGCTGGGATAACTCTGTATCTTTGTTTATCCCTTTATTTACACTGTGGACTTCTTGAGACAGAGACTGTCTAGGTGTAAACACAAAAGGATAGCAGTTTTAGCACTGGAAAATGATAGAACTTTTTTTTTTTTTTTTAATATTGTAAATATTTTCATAATCAATCAATGCATTTCAGGTTTCAGGAGAACAGTTTGCCTGGTTTTGAGCCTGGTTCATTATATGAATTTGCTGTCCTTGTATTATGAGTCCTCAGTGCAGCAGCCACAACTTAAATCCTACAGAGATTACAAACTCTTCAGTTCAAGGGAGACTTTGAGTAGACACATATAAACCAGCAAACATTCTACTGGGGCCAAGAATTTCCTCTCCTTATTTCATTATGTAAACAGCAACAATAATAATGATGAATTGACCAAGGATTGTACAATAGAAAATAACTCAGAGTAACAGGTTGAATGTAAAACTGATAACATGAATTTGATTATCAGCACAAACGCCTTACAAAGACACTGATCAGGATATGTCACAGTCCCCCAGGAAAAACTTTAAGCCACCTGTCATTTGTGTTCTTTTTGGTCAGATTAGATAATATTCTGTATGGAACAATCAATCCTGTATTAGTCCAATGGGAATGGATAGTGATTTTCATCTGTAATTTCAATTTCAAAGATGGATAGAGTGTATTTCTTTGTATATAAAGTGCAGAAGTTCGTGAAGGGAGTTTTATGCATCTCCTGAGACAGAAGAGATTTGGCTGGAATTAGAAAAGCAGAGGGCAAGGGCAGGAGGGGAAAATTATGGAGATGCCAAGAGCTCTTTATATTCAACTACAGCTGGATCAATTGTTGGACTACTACTGTTTTCCTGATAACAGAATGAAGTTGGTAAGGGATCAGACCTTGGACACTTTGTCTAAACAATGTGAAAAACAACAAGGAATGAGGAATGAATGCAGAGACTCAGGCTGAAGGAAGCCTGAGGGGGATGGAAAAAAGACGTCTGTCCAGGAATGTAAATTGGATGAGAAAAAATAAGCAAAACCCAGTTTAAGCTAGACTCGGGCAAGGGAGAAAACAGGTGAGACACACAATCACATCAAGGTAAAGCTCTAGAAACATGAAGCAGCCCTGCTGGAGGTGTTGAGACTGTCAGGAAGAGAAAAGCTGCATTAGGGATTTCTCAGGTCTTTTGAGATGGGCACAGAGAAGCTGTGCCCTGCTTACCTGGAGGTCAATCCATCTATTCTAGTGGAGTACAAAAATATTGATGGTTTAGAGGACCAGAGTAAAAATTAATAAGAATAACTGCACTTTTCACCTCCAGAACACAGAGAAGTTTGTTTGTGCCTGTTGATGAGCAGCTGTGGTTTGAGATCCGACCAAAGACCAGATGTGGATGCATCTTGTAGATGTGCAACCCTCCAAAAAAGATAAGGAAAACAGCTCAAACAGATAACAGCCAGCACAGAAGATGTGTTTGAGACAGTACTAAGAAAGAGCAAAATATCTGGATGTCAAACATGGGGCATGTTATAAATCTTCAAGGATCCCCACAGTAATTTAACTGCTGTTTGCACACTCATCAAGAATGACTTTGGAGTGGGATTTTTTTTTTTTTTTTTGTGTCAGGTCATACAATCCCAGAGTCTTCTTTCTCTGTGGGAAATTTGGAGGAGGATGGGTGCCTGTGAGTGCTCTCAGTGTGAGCATTGATAAGGCACTCAGATGGAAAAGGTGAGTGTTCAGCTTCAGTCCAGTGTGTTTTGGAGGCCACCAAACAGCACTTGAACAGGTAAATAGCAGAAAACAGGAGAAAGCTGGAACAAGTGAGCATCTGCTAGTGCTTGTTAGCTGGTTTAGTTAATAAGAACATAAATGCTCTCCTTCCACTAATTACTTAGCTTGAGTGTGATATCTTAATAACACAGTAACATAGCAAACAGAAGAAGGCCAAATTTTTACATCCTTTCACTTTCTCAGAACACAGAATGTGGTGTGGTTCAGTGAGCCCACTGAAGGGGAAACTGTCATCTCCAGAATGAGCCATCACCACAGCAGTTAAAGGAGCACTGTAGGAGAATGAGAGCCTGGGGACAGCAGCCCATCTCCTGAGTACATCACAAACTCTGTACCAGCCATCAGAGGGTCCTGCAGGCATTTTGACTGCAAAGCACAACATTCTTTTAGAGTAGGGAGGAAGTTATCCAGAGCTATGTCACCAAAGTGCAGTGTCAGGTCAGAAGAAGCCCCAGCACAGGAGGATCAGGGACATTGTGCCACAGGGCTCAGCAGGCTCTCACTCAGTGCTTGTGCGGAGGGAACAGCAAGGTCATGCCCCAGCCAAAGGATGAGTGAAGGCACACAAGGATTCATAAAGGCTGGCTCTCCTACATTCTGCAGGTATCCACACAAGTGTCAGGACCCAGGACATCCCTCTGTCTGTCCTGAGCAGCCAGGACCCCTGCCAGGGGGCTCAGAGACCCTGGCACAGAGCCCAAAATGCCCCTGTGGTTTTGATTATGACCCATGGAGCAAATTACCAACCGTGTATGAAAATCAGCAAGCCACAACAGTTTAAGTAGAATATTAGTGAAGTTATCACGGGGTGGAAAAGTAGATTTTGGGGTTTTTGGTATGGGGGTTGAGGAGGCAAGATGGAGGGAACTGGGTGTGTCCAGCCTTTCTCCTTCTTCTTCTTGGCCTCCATCTTTGCTGTGATGTTGGCACTTTTAGATTGGTTTAGAGTAGAAGCTCACAGTCTAACATAGGTGATAGGTATTGGAAAGTAATTGTAAACGTTGTATATGTAGTTTTTAGTATAAAGATATAACACCGCCCCAGGGGAAGGCAGAGTGCCTGGACTGTCTTGCTGAGCTGACCTCGGCAGAGCAGGAGAAAATTTTTTATAGATAAGGAACAATAAACAACCTTGAGACCAAGAACTGATGAGCTCTAGCTCCTTCTACAAGCACCGGGTCGGGAAAAGAGACTTTCTAACTTTTCTTGGGGTCACTCTGACCAGCCAGAGATCCCGACACAAAAGAATGTATAAAACTAAATATGAGCACTGCCATCAAGCATGCAAGAAATGGGAGGATTTTTTGGAAGGATTTCCATGGCCAAACTGCCCAGCAGCCTGCCCAGTGCCCTGGAGCTCTGAGCTGTGCTGTGAGTCATGGTGCAGGGATGGGGATGCAGCCCTGAGCAACCTGCTCCAACTGACCCTGCCTGGAGGAAGGAGGCTGGATCTGATGGTCTCTAAAGCTCCTGTGATTCTGTAATTCTGGATACATTCATCAAAAAGTTCCAGGGAAACTTCTAAATCAAGAGCTTGGTTTGATTTATTATTTGCTTATTTGTTTGTCTGGTCTGGTCTGTGGCATGGGAAGTCTCAATTAAGGATTTTTTTTATACCTTGACTTTCCTCTCATAAAAATAGAAGAAAACTACCAAGAACTTAATAGATCCAGGAAACCAAATTTTATTTTTGGAGTGCAAGAAGCATTTGGACAATATTCCTGGGTATATGGTGTGACTCTTGGGGATGGTCTTGTGCAGGACTGGGAGCTGGACCTGATGATCCTCATGGGTCCCCTTCCAACTCAGCTAATTCTTTGATTCTGTGATTCTGTGAATTCATATGCAGATAGTGAGCCAAAGTGCATGATGTTTAACCTTTCAGTTCAGTGAGAAGTTTCTTGGTCAAAGACTTTGGGAGCTGCTCTGTGTAACACTTTCAAATTTATGAATAGAAATGAAAGAAAGTGCTGAAAAGTCAGTGTCTGCTTCATGGCAGCCTGCACCCACACAAAGACTGGAGTACTGTAGTGAGACAGAAACACACAGAAGGAAGAGTTAGTTAAGAGGATTATGAGGTGAAGTGTTCTTTTATTAGGTTTGTAATACAAGGAAAGGCATAATTTGCAAGGGCATGTAGTGACAGGAAAGGGGGGAAAGGTTTAAACTGAAAGAAAGTAGGTTCAGATTAGAGATAAGGGAGAAATTCTTTACTGTGAGTGTGGTGAGGCACTGGAACAGGGTGCCCAGAGAAGTTGTGGATGTCCCTGAAGTGTTCAAGGCCAGACTGGATGGGGCTTGGAGCAACTGGAAGAGTGGAAGGTGTCCCTGCCCATGGCAGAGGGCTGGAACAAGAGGATCTTTGAGGGCCCTTCCAACCCAACCCTTGCCGTGATTTTTTGATTCTATGATTTACTGTCACATCAAAATGCATCCACAGAATTGTATTGCAATGAGAGGCAGGTGGTTACACAGGAAGCTGAGATCAATGCTAAAAGTACAAAAAAGCATGGCATTGTGGGATAAAATTCTGGCAAACCAACCTTCTGATTAATCCATTATGTTAGAGAGGGTCTTTTGTGGTGATTAAAGGCTCCAAACACACACTTGGAAATTGGGGAGATCTTAAAATGCTCCTGCTCCTCCTGGGACTGGAGCTAAGCAGCAAGAGAGCAGCCAAGGAGCAGCCACCTGGTGTGAATTCAGGGATGCTCTGGTGCCACAGAGGAGCTGATGGGAGCTGCCAGGGCTTATCAGATGGCTGGGACCTACAAGTGGCAACATCCCAAGAAATGTCTTCTTCTGGAGTTTCCTGTGACAGGTCTTGACATACGTAGAGCAGGAAGACTTTGCAGCCTGGTAATTCTGGTTTCTGCTGATACAAGTTAAAGCAGAGAGGCTTTGCACTTTACTATCAAGGCTCAGTCAGTACAGACTGATGGCTAGTTTGTCTTGCTCAGGCTAAGTGGATTTTAACTTTGTTTTTTCAACAATTGTAATTATCTAGCAGTCAGGTAATTATGGTCCATGTCTGTTTTAGATCAGCTTCAGTTGACAGTGATAAAAAAGAGTTACAGTGCAAATTGAACAGCCTGTAAGTTTGAAATAAAATGTGGTGTGAAAGATTACAGGCATGGGATGATAACAGAGATCCCAGATTGTAAGCACAAATATTAAAGATCAGTCAGTGGTGACTGCAGCAATGCAGCCCTATGTTGCTCAGGTAAAGGCTAGTTTTGGAGATAACAAAAAGAGAAAAGCTGTATAATGAACATAATTAGAAAAAAAAGTGTTAAGAAAACTTATATAAATAAATCTCAGCAGACCCAAAACTGAGGAAGACCAAAGTATCAGCATTAACATCACACACGTCCCAAAGGAGAAGGTTAAGGAAGGCCCACCACAGATATTATACTGCCTGTGACAGACATCTCAGGGTGCTGGAAAAATGTCACAACCCACCTCCCATTCTTCCTGAGTATGGATGAGAGGGTCAATCATAGGAGAGAGACAGGCATTGAAAGAATGAGCACAAATACTTAAAAAAAAAAAAAGGAGTTTTGTTTTGGTTTAAATTATAAAATCTTTGACTGGATTAACAATGGATTCATGTCCCTGTGAGGTATGCTCCCTCCTTTCCCATAGCAAGACTCTGAGTGTGACAGGTTAGAAGTCTATAATCAATCCATAAAAAATGCCAATGAGCATTCTGGTTCTTTCTTTCCAGTTCTTCCCTTTCTGGAGATGTGTGAGTTAAGCAGCGCTCTGGAGAGAGACTGAATGAGAGATTAAATCTCATCTGTCTGTTCTGGGCAGCATGGATATATTGTATGAAATCTTAGCCAGCAAAAATTCACCTGTGCAGACACTGTTGATATTTCTGGCTACCTTCCTGTCTAATTTATTATTTACCATAAAAGTGTGAACTTTAGCAAAGGAGAGTGCCTTCTGCTTTTCCTCTTCACACCTGATTTCAAGGTTCTCAACTTCTGTCTGCAGCAACATTTTGGCAGGAGCAAATTTTTTTAAAAGGAGGAGAATAAGTGCCCCTTCCCTGTGCAAGCAGTTCATGAAGTCAAACCCACATAAAAAACTGACTTGAAAAGAGAATTTGTGTCTATATCATAATTGTTAACATAATTATTGTACATAGGTGCAGGAGGTCACCTAGACTTCTTTTGTGCAGACAGGAACAAATCTGTAATTTAACATGCCGTGTGTAACAGATGCCGCTGAAATTATTTCTCATTTTCATGAGAATAGAGGATTCTGACTGGATTTGTCACTGTTGTCTATAAAGGTGCGAATGAAGGCAGAAAACAGAAGAGGTCTGCTCTGAAGAGCCTCTGCTTACATAAGGATGTTGTTTGAGGCAGTGAGATCTGAAGGTGTCTCTGAAAATTATTATGTAGTTTTCTCTATTTCATGAAAGCAGCCCATAAGCTGATTACCCCCATCGCCATTGTATTTCAGTTTTCAATGCAATTTGTCTTTTGCAATTCCTCACATATACTTTAGAACAACATTGTGTATAATGCTTTTTTTTTGTAAAACTGAATTTTTTTTGCTTTCTAACTTGTCTTGCAAAAACCTTTTTTTTTCCCCATGTAATCTTTTGAGAGCCATACCCACTTGTGCCTGAGTCAATTTCTGAGTATTTAGTTTTCAAAGGCAGCTGAAAAACCAGGGCAGAGCACTGTCTTGAGAGCCTGAAATGTATCTGAGCTCTTGTTGCTCTGTGTGTGTCCATACAAGCATCAGCAGGAGAGGGAGTGTGTGGTTATTTCTTGAGGGAGGGTTTTACTGCTGATGTTCTGAAGCAGCTCAGGGGAGCCAGCAAGAATCACACAACCAAAGGATCATAGAATGGTTTGGGTTGGAAGGGATCCTAAAGTTCATCTCATTCCAACTCTTCTGCCATGGGTGTCCTCGTTCAGAGCAAATTTGGGAGAGAATCCCCAAAGGGGCTCCGGTAGGAAAGCAGATCCAATCAGCCCCTTGCCCGAAACCAGTCTGGGAGAAACTACCTCCTTGGAGAAAAGTGGAAAAAAACTGTTTATTAAACAATAAAACCTAAACAGTATTAACCAATAAAACCCCTTGCTGCTCCAAAAGAGATGACAAACTGAGAAAACCCCATCCCTGGGCTGCAGCTCAGCTCACTCAGTCTCTGATCAGTCCCTCAGTGCTGGAATTGTCGCAGGCCAGGCCCGGCCTGGTGGGCCTCAGGTGCAGCTGTTGGTGCTCTTTTAGTGTTCAGGCCAGAGCAGGTTTAAACAGGTCCAACGGAAAGGGAAAAAACCCACAATCCTGGGAACTTCTTTGCCTCAGCTAGCTAAACTAACTAAAAGCAAAAAAGAGTTCTGTCTTGCTGTCTGTCCATCCGCAGACCACAGTCAGGAGCAGGAATGTGGAGGAGTGAGAGCAGTGTCTGAAAACAAACTGCTGCTTCTACTCTCCCCCCTTCACTTTCTGGAACATGTCTTAAAGGTGCAAAACTTATTATTCAGCATTAACAGAACAAGACGATTGGGGATAAAAGCATCATATAGCCAACCCAGGACAATGGGTTATCTATAACTTTCCACTATCCCAGGCTGCTCCTGGCCTTGGACACTTCCAGGGATGGGGCAGCCACAACTTACCTGGGCAACCTGTGCCAGGGCCTCACCACCCTCACAGGAAAGAATTTCTTCATAATACCTTGGGCTGGAACCAAACCAGCACATGTTTAATCTAAAACTCTCCTCTTTTTAGGACCCAACCCATTCATACCTAATCTAAACTTCTCCCCTTGTCCATCACTGTGTACCCATGTACAAAGGTAAATCCTTCAGTAACCCTCTACACTGACCCAGAGATGTAGACTGCTGTTTCCACAACGCTTTTCAGTAATTTTTAACCCTGTGTTTAAAAAAAAAAGAGATAAATTTAATTTACACACCCACGTTAATCTACACATTCATGGTAATCTACATCAATTGAGGTTCCCAAAAGGATTTGGTGAAAATGTATTGGCATATCTTAATTATTTTTGACTCCCAGTCCAGAGAGTCTGTTCCAAGCTTTGATTTAGGAGAATTTTAAACATTAATACATAATGTTGAATTGCTTACTTCACCCCCTGAGCTGCTCTCATTAGAAAGAACAATTGATTAAAATAACTGCTTAGGCATTTTCATCTTTCTTTTTGCTATGGAAAACTCCCCATCTCAGCAATTCTCTGCCAAAGTGTAAGCACATATCTCTCATCTGTTCAGTGTGAGTTAGTGAACCCTGGGCAAAACCAGAAAAACACATCAGGGATGAAAAAGTACATAATTTTAAATGAAAATATAAATCAATAGCCCATTTTCACAGGGGTTTAAGAACTTGTCTTATGGACTGTTATCTGTGGAAAGGACCCTGGCAAAGTAAGTAAAAACTCCTGTAGCAAAGAATATATTCTCTTGAAGAGCTAGTTTCCATAGTGCTGTGCTTAGCTCAAATCATAATGTTAACAGCAAAATGCAGTATTTGATTTGATTTTTTATTTCTGTAAAACTCTTATATCTCAGTTTTGTTGGTTTTTTAAAGCAACACTGGGACCGCTGAATCTTTACAGGCATTAAACATCACTGTCTGGAAGGATCTGTTAAAACACAGCTGGGGAAGTCATTCTGGTTGTCCTGGGAGAGCAAAGCCCTGAGAGCCTTCAGGAGCATCAGATCCTCTTTGGCTCAGGATTGCATTTTCCAAGGTTATCGTGTGCCATCCAGCTCAATCAGGATAAAATAATTAAAAAAAAAAACAAACCCAAACTTTTGTGACAAGAAAGAAGCAGAGTCCAGAGGGTTAGAAACACACAGCCCACACCAGCCAGGGAGCTGGAAGGCTGGGCTACCCAAATGGCTCCAATTAACCTCCTGTTGAGACTGGTGTGGATCATCTCCCTTCTGCTGCCTCCAAATCTTCTCCCAGACTGCATTTTCTGTTTGGGTTGAAAAAGTTCAGTGGCATTTAGACAGTGGTTGGCTGTTCAGTGGTATTTAGACTGTGCTCAGCATGATGGGACCCAGAAGCTTTCATGAAGTCCTGGTGGCCAGCTTGACCACAAGAAGGTTGGGGGTTGCATGCACTGATCCTGCATCAGCCAACAGCTGGACATTCAGGCTCTGAAACTGTTTTTGCTCTTTATTTTAGGTTGTGTGAACTGCCTGAAGCTGGCCTTTAGAATTTGGTGCAGCTGTGAATTTTTCATTCCTGCATGAAAATGTCTGAGAACAAAGGTATCGTTCACCCTGATTTTCCCAGACTGATATGCAGGCAGAAGGAACATGTACTTAAGCAAGTTACTCTTCAGAGTTGTAATTTGAGGAATATTATGGAATATTATCCTGTCTGTGCTGTCCCACATTTGTTGAAGTGATGTGGTTTACTGTGGTAATTGCTAAAAGTGAAGGCTCATCTGCTGCCACTCAGAGATTCTTGCAGCTCCCCTGGCTTCCATATCTATGGCAAAGTAATATTCCCAGCCAGTGGTGGATGAGGAAGGTGGATACCATAGCAGAAAGAATGATATATCCTCTTTTTATTTTCAGGGAAGATGTTGGACCTTTCAGAATAAATAGGGAAAACATTGGATATTTATTTATCTCCTTGTAAAACACTCCCCTACAAAACCAATAAAGTCTCTTGAAATGAAGATCATGGACTCTTCAAACCAGAAGAGAGAGGGCACTGGTGTCCCCAATGGCATTAGTGACAACAGACATTGTCCTTGGCTGCATAACTGAATTCTCTCCAGGTACAGTCCCACTGTGATCAGCAATCCAGACCTGGCAGGATGCACTTTGAATAACTGGCTTCAGTTTGGAAAAAAATGTACCCAAGCATATTTAATTTATTAGTGTATATTCAGCCTGATTAAATTCCAGAATGGTTCTGAAGTTCTCATGTTTCCTTGCTGGATGTCTGTTACTGAATTTATCTATTTCTGCTGGTGCGGATAAAAGCCCAGCTCCTGTAGCTGTTCAGGACAGAAACAAAAATAAATAGGCTCAGGAACCACTCTAAGGCTAGACCCACTGGTTGACAGCAATTGTGAATAGGTTTGCTTGCCACAATAGCATGGCTTAGAAAAACATTGGAAACAAGACTGCTGTAAACATGACATTCATCAGTGCATCTGAGGAGAGGCTGGAAATAAGAACTGAGCATCTGTCAGTGGATACATGGAGGCCAAATGGGAAACATCTGCATCTTCTCCAAATGAGGATCAGTAGAAAAAAAAACAATTTAAAAATTCTGAAGATCAGGCATTTCTTTTTAAAAGACTCATGGGTGTGAGGCAGCACAGACCAAAGCATCTGGGTACTGTCAGGAGATCCATGTCATTCTGATGACCTTGAAATGGGAGTATGATGTAGGAAAGCAAAGCCTGGAGGTGGCAGGACATGGGAAGAGGACAATGCACAAGAGCTGGGCATATGTGACACTGAAGGGCAGTTAAGCAGCATCAGATAAACACAGCCAAAAATACAGCAAAGTGTGGCTGGTTTAACTTGGAAGGACCAGCCTAAACTCAGGTGTCTGTCTTCCTTCAGCACTGCTATCAAGTGACAGCAGGGATTCACATCATGCCTTCAACTGGTGCTCTGTAAGGACTGCTGGAGGTGAAGGATGAATAATTTAGGAAAGATTTTGCAGAGTGAATCACAGAGAACAGTAAATACTATACAGAGTCTGATAAGTGGTGAACAGCAAGGTCTTGCAGAAGGGTTTTGAAACAAGTGAAGCGATAACATGAACAGAGACCTTGAATTAGACACTAGATCAGCGTGCTGGGCAATGTATCATAAGGTTTGTGTAAGTTGGATAAATCAGCAAAAAATGTGTCCTTGGGTGAACTTAGGTCATTATAATGTGAAAACCACACCTCTAGAGCTTAGTCTGTCCACCTCCAAGTGAGACCCTGACCCAATGAACACATACAATGAATTTAAAGTGCACTGTGTATCTCTGTTAACTAATTTAGCCCCTGCCTGCATTATTGTCATCTCCCAGGTTTCATAGGCTAGGTGTTCTCATGGCTTTCATTGCTCACTCACATTGCCTTGCTCCCTTTTGGCACAGAGCTGAGTGTGCTGTCAGTGGAATTAGGGCTGTTAAAACTTGCTGCACTTTCAGCATGAGCTTAGAGAAGTTCTTCTACTCCATGCACTGGATGTTCATAATGTATCTGAGTGAGTAAGGTTTGATAAGGCTTAAAGCACCTTTCTCTCAACATTACTCACTGTAGGCTATCAGATTTCCCAGACTTAGGCCCCCCATTATGCACTGAAATTCGGATATAACATAAATGACTGGGATTTCAGAACTCAAACATGCCCAGAAACCCCATCACTGGTTCTGCAGAAAATCAGACAGTTTCTACTCAGATGTTGAAACACAAATGTTTCAAATGCATTATTTTAGGAATCAACACCTTAATTGCAGAGCTTGCAATATGTGAGGATTTTGAGGTTGTGTTCTCCTGTAAAAAGAGAGCAAAGTCTTGATAAAGGACAAGCAGGGCACAGAAGAGAAGCAAGCAGAATCAAAAAAGTGCTTGATGGGTGAAAGACAAATGGAGAAGGAGGATTCTTTAAAGATGGGTACCAAAAGTAAGAATACTCCTCTCTTTAAAGAAATTGATAGAATACAACATATTCAGGTGTGCTTTTTTTGGATTTGGAATCTGTTCAGTCCCTAGGTGCCTGCAGTAATGCTGACCCTAATCCCCCACTTATCTCTCTGTAAGATTCCTAAGCCTTTCAGTCCTCCTGAGCAAACAAGGCACCTGGTCCCTTCCTTCCCTGCTCTAGCAGGGTGAGCACTGCTGAGTAAACCCATCTCATCAGAAAGAAGAGGAGGAGGAGGAGGAGGAGGAGGAGGAAACCCTTTTGGGAATGATAAAACAACGAGCAAAGCAAGAGCTGCCAGGGAGACTGGTGAGTGTGGAAGTGATGAGCTTCTTATTGATTGCAGAGGAGTCTTGCTTGGAGAGATTGCTGGAAATTTTTACCTTTGAAAACATTCCACTGAGAAAGCTGAGAAGGCAGCAGGAGCCAGTGCTGATAAGAGGGATCAATGCAGAGCAGGGGTGGAATGAGGTTATTAATAAGTAATAGGATTCAACTTGGGAGCTAATGAAATAAAAAAGACATTTTCTAGTTGGGGCATATCACAGGCACTTGATTGCTGTAGCAATAGCAATGGAGAGATTAGGAACAATGAACTGTACAGCAAAAATGGGCTGAAAATCCCTCCTCGTGGAAGCATCTACTTAAAAGGATGGCTAAAACAGAACAGTTTTCTAGAAGAGATGTATTTCAGGATATTTAACAGGAGCTGCGAACAGGAACCTGTGATCTTTGGAGCATGTAAAAATTGAAAATTATGCTGGCAAAAAAAATGCCAGATAAATTTGCAATCTCAGTCCTTCTGGTTATTATGAACAGTGTGACTATTTCACACAGCTGGAAACTGGATGTTTAGGCTCTGCAGATTTCTTCATCTGCCCACACTGTCTCCCACTATGCAATATAATCTTTCAGCCTCTGGCATCTTTCCCTGAAGGACCAGTTGGTGCAATCTTTAGAGGGAGAGGGTTGTAGCTGTGAAAGGAAGGTACTTCCCTCAACTTCATTGAATCCCAACAAAGGTGAAGGAGGGTAGAGCTAGCCTGGATGTCAGGATGATTAGATATTAGGAGAAATTCCTTACTGTGAAGATGGTGAGATGCAGGAACAGGTTGATCACAGGTTGTGGACTCCCCTTATCCCTGGAAATGTTCAAGGCTAGGCTGGACTGGGTTCTGAGCAACCTGGTCTTGTGGAAAGTGTCTTTGCCCATGGCAGGGGATTGGAAGAAGATGATCTTTAAGACCTTTTCTAAGCAATTCTATGACTCTATGAATGTCTAGTCTTCCTATTCAGACCTCTAGGATGTCTGTAAAAGTGAGGAGAGATCTATTAAACTCTATGTATCTTAAAGATATATCTACAAGTTTTCTATATCCTTTCTCACTACATTTCTTATGATTTTTCTACAAGTAAAGCATGCTTTTAGCTTTTCATAATGTATTTGTCTTGACGTCTCCAGTATCTTCTGGCAGATTAGAAAATTGCTACTAAAATAGACCAGCTTATCCCAATGCATACATAACTCTAAAGCCAAGCTGCTAATAAAATAACCACCATCAGGTTTCACTGCCAGGGAAAGGATTCAGGAAAAGTTTAGGCCTGATTTGCCTAATTTCCTTAAGGAGATCTCCAAGATCAGTGAATTGAACAAAGAAATTGATGGGATACAGATATGAATATTGGTCTTATTTCTGCAATATGAAAATGCAGATAAGGAGGAAAATCCCACAAAAAGGTGATTACACACAGGAACTTTGTAAACTTAGGTCCTACTGGGTGGTTTTCCAAGTGAGGAAAGGATTTCAGGTGCTTATTGGAGTAATGGGGAAGTAGCTGGCTTCAGTCATGCCTGAGCTACAATGCTGAGGGGGAATTTGTGTGTGACAGAGGGTGTAGGGCATGTTCTCTGCCTGAGCTACACAAACCTTCCACAGCTCATGAGCATAAAGAAACTCTTCAGGACTGTGCTGTGAGATGAAACCTGCACATCTGAATCCTTGGGTAATTCAAAGTAGATTGGTAGTGGTGCTGCTATCACAACACAGCCAATGGCAATGGTGTTCTGGGAATGTTTTCTCACAAGCTGACAGAAGTAAGACCATTAGATAAGAACAGCTTCCCCCATGATCCGCACACTTTTCAGTCAGCATCTTTGTTTTAATGAGATGATGGTTTGATGGCAGCGTTAAGATCACAGAGATATTTATTTAGTCTGCTTTCTTTTTTTTTTTTTTTTTTTTTTTAATCTGTCATGATGGTGTGGACCAAATGTCCTTGCAAGTCACCAAGAGGGCTTGATTTTTGATTATTTAAAACAAGTAAGAGATGTGGCTTAAGCCCAACATTGGTCTGGTTTGGACAAGAGGAACTAAAATCCTTGCATTTAATGTACAGTTTATACACACCTCCACTACACAAGGTTTTGTTCATTGCTCCAAAATTGCTGAAGATCACCTTAAATGAACCATCCCTGATTCCCCTGAATACCTTCACCCTTGATTCAACTTTGGCTGGGAAGGAGATGCTTAAAAACAACCCTGACCAGGGACTTATCTGTGGGTAATAAGATACACATTGTACCAACTATTTAATCAAGGCAGAAGCACTCACATGATCTAGCTGCCAAATGAGATGTCTAGACAGGGTAGTGGGCTGGGCAGGATGGGAAATGAGTAATAATTCAGACCTGAAGTTTAAGGATGGAAATGATCAAGGTAATTAATGGCAGTAGCCATGGCAAAATGCCTCCCTGTCACTATGGTGTAGAGTTTCTCAGGTGAGGAGCTCAGCCAGGGGATGCAGTGCAGGGCCATGAAGGAGACAGAGAGCAGGAGGAGGATTCTGTTACTTGATCAGAAGATGATGTCAGGAAGCCAATATTGTTTCAGTGAGGCCTCCTTTTCACAGGAATTGTGTCCCTTCCTGATTCACTCTGGGCTTCTCCATGCTTCAATTCTTCTCTACCAGAAACATAATTGTCAGGGAGGACAGCCAGCACAAGACTCCATTGAGGGGGGCCCTTTCCCCTGAAGATGTTCCCAGGGATGGGGAGTGGAAAGTCACTCCTCCTGCCATGTCTGTTCACATGGGGCTTTGACTGCTGCCCTAGAGGAAAGTGTCCCTGCCCATGGCAGGGGATAGAAAGGTTCCTTCCAACCCAAACCATTCTGTGATTCTATAATTGTGTGATTCTATGTATTTGTGCTTTTATCTCCTTTTCTGAGCTACTGATTGAATGTGCTAATAGAATCTAAAGCTATTGAGAGCTGATGTTTAGTTATTATTCAAGCCTATGAGAAAGAGAAGAAAATGTATCTGAAGATGATTAGAGAGCTCCCCTTCTGCCCCCTGACCCACTAAGAATCTGCTGTTAATAGCTTTAACTTCCTTCCCATTATGCTCTGATAGGATTTGCCTTTCAAAGCACTCTGACTAGATAAGGCAGTAGCTGCTGAATTAGAATAAGCAATACAGGCACACAAAAGATGTGTGGGTGTGCCAAGACACACCACCCTGATAGCTAAGGTAGCCCACTGCACCTCTCAGCAGAGAAAACAAATCCCAAAATGCATTCCAAATCTTACAGGGAGAAATTACCTCCTTCTCAAGTAAATTGCAGGGATCAGGAACAGAAGTTGTGGTGAGACAAAAAAAGGAGAGCCACAGACCTGAGACTCGAGGTCCCTAAGCTAGGAACAAGATGTGGTGCTAAACAGTGCTAAGAGAAAGCATCTGAGTCTTTGAGATACAGTGCTGGTTTGGGTGACTTTTGAAGCTGAAAATAAAACTATGGGTATAGACAGAGATATTTTTAACAGACCGAAGATGTTCATCCTAAGGAAACTAATGAGGTCTACTGATGAGGAAAACCCTGTGTTTTTTCAGAAAATCAGGAGGAAGCAAGACTCAACTTGAATTTGAGGCCTTTCATGGAATTTTGAACAGGGACAGGCTTCATATTCACTTTTCTACACTTTTAAGAATGAGCTTTGTGCACATGTGTAGTGAGTGAGCTTCACTGGATCATCAGCTGAGGAACATATGGAATGCCCAAGTGGAATATGTGTGGGAGGTATCTTTTTTCCTTAGCCACACATAAAATGGGGTGAAGACTACATAAAACTTGTTGAATTGTCCTGGTGGATTTGAAACAATCCCTCTCTTGATTCTTCCCCTGTTGAAATCAAAGGCAGTACCATCACTGATTGTAAAAGGGCCTGCTGGGATCTTGAAGGATTTCCCAGGGTGTAGCTCTGTGTTACAGCCCAGACACCTGACTTTGGATCATATTGAAGATTTTCTTTCTGATTTACTTCTAAAACCCACCAAAGTGAACAGAAAGATTTCTGCTGAGAGATGAATTTCTGAGCACAAGGGCAGAACAAACCCAAATTTTTAGGAGGGTCTTCAAACCTATAGATAATATAATTACCTGTATTGGTGTTCTGGACCACACTGGAAAAGCTCTAACTTTACATTATACTCTCCAGGAGAGCTGAAATTGTCTCTGTGATCAGCTCACATAGCAGAAAAGGTCCTTGTGCCTTCAAGGGACAGCAGCTTACCTGCAGATGCACACAGCTGTCTTAGTCCTGGCATTGTGCTGGAAAGCTGATAATTGTCCAGGATTTGTTTGTCTTGAGCAGTGAGATGTGTTTAACTTCCATGAGAAAAGCTGTTTTCCTTTACACCCTAACTCCTGAGTGCAAAGCAATGGTATAAGAAGGAGAAAAAGAAATAAAATAGTGAGAGATTAGTACAGTCACTAAAATTCCTATGGAGATGGCAAGCTGAAATCAGAAATTCCACAATGAAATTAATAGCTTCCTCCCACATGAACACTTGGACTAATGGGGGTGTCTGCAAGTAAGGGTGTCCTGTTCATTGGCAAAGTCACTGGAACATCACCAACACATAAAAATTCAGATGCTCCCAGGCTTGGTGGATAAGGTTCTCCTTATTCCAATAACATGGTTCCTTGTGAGTCAGGAGACAGAGGGGGAAGCCAGTGCTGGAGTTGAAAGCAGCTCTTGTCTTAAAGTTGATTGTCTTTTGGCCAAGTGTTAAACACACAGTCAAGAGTGAAGCAAAGGGTCTGTTTGTGTTTCCAAATTAAGTAAAGTCAGCTGCTAAGTGTTGAATCAAAAAAGCAACTCTTGGCTGATGAACTAGAAAAGGTTTAAAAGCACAAGTCACAAGTGCCAAGATCTCACACCTCATGATTCAGAAGAAATAAAAACTGCTGCTCTGTGCCTTTCAATGGTACATTAAGTGTCTCCAGGACAGCACCAGTGATCCATGTGGGCAGGATCAGCAAATTCTGCATGGGATATTCTAAGATTTTTGGTCCTAAAACAGGACCAGTTGCAATTCTTGCAACAACAGCTCTTTGACACATCAAAGGGAGGACAGAAGAAATGCAGTGAAGGATCCACTGAGTCTTCAGTGACCTTCAGTAATAAGCTAGGTAGCATAATACAGCTTAGATCCCTGGGCTCCTAAGGATGAGGAACAATTGCTTGGTGAAATTTGATTGGATTAGAGATTTATTGGATTTTACAAACCCACCACTATCCAAGCCAAATATCTCTGCAGAGGTATTTGTACCCACAAAGCTGCATGGGTAAACAAAAAACCAAACAATATAACACAACTCTCTCCTTTTCTTAAGGCGGGGATCAGAAAGGGATGCAAGGTTCTGAAATCTGATCCAAGAGGCTCTCAAAAGCTCCTGCATTTCCCCAAAATACTCTCTGAATGTTGTGCCTGGAACAAGACCAGAGAGGCAGTAAACCCCCATGAGCTCTGTACACCACAAGGACAAAATTTTGAAAGGTTTTTAGCTGCTCACTGCACTCTGCTTAGCCCATAACAGGAGCATCTGGATGGAGCCCTGAGTGTAATGCAGGCTAAGTTTAGGCTGCATTAGGCTAAGTTTAATTATTGAATCTCTACCCCCACCAGGGAACCTACCTGGTTTTATTATGGACTCTGAGTTCCAGGTGACACAACATTGTCCAGCTGTAGATACCTTAAGGAGCAAACACAATAAGAATTTAATTCTCAGTAGCTCACAGATAAACTATCTCCAGTTTTCTTCAGCTAAGACAAATTGAATGGGGAAGGTCCTACAACGTAAATTGTCTGTCAAAGCTCTCCCCATGTGCTTGAACCACTCCAGAACAACTCATCAATACAGAGACATAAAAAAGATTTATCTTTGTGTTTGGGTTATCTTCTCCAAACTGGAGAAACAGCCTGAAATTGCTGTTCTGGTTGATTCCATTTGAATCTTTAGAGAGGTGCTTCACCCCACAGATCCAAAATGGAATCTCTTTTGTGGCAAATGTAAAATTAAATAATGCTAAGAGCAGTCACATCCAGTGAAGTAATTAAATCTTCTATACCCCAATCACCCTGGTTTTGAAAGGTTTAAGTGATGCACAGCAGGTAATCCTATCCTTTAAATCAAAGGAAATACTTCATTTACTCTAAATCATAATATCTGGGGAGGTTGGGATCTCCCTGCTTAGGATTTTTGAAGAGATGTTCTCTTGCCAGAGAGGTATTTTTAATTGATAGTGAATAATTTTTTGTGGTTTTTTTCAGTGAACAGTAGTTCAGATTTTGGCAGTGTCACCACGTAATCATGCTCTTTTTTTTGATTGAGTAGACTTGAATGGGCTTTGCTCCTATGGTAACAAACTTTAACTGCAATTGTTCTCAGCTTTTTGAAGGTGTCATTAACCATTGTTCCCTGCTTCTCTCTGTGGCTTTGGCTTTCCAAGACTGGATCTCAAAAGTGTCAAGGTTGCAGTGGGCAAAGGGAAAGAGAACGAGAGACAGGAAAATGAGATCAAACCTTTTTCCATCTTTGCCCTAATCCTGGCCTGGACTGAAGCACTCCCAGCAGTGAGAGGCTGCTGTGCATCCTGCCAGCCTCAGTGGCTTCTTGTGGAGGAGGGTGCCAGCAGATCCTTTCTGCCCCACCCTGGCTCCTCTCTGTGGCACCGTGCCCTGGGTTCTGTGGTGAGCAGAGCTCTCCCCGTGCCAGCTGCTGCTGGGGTCTCACAGACTTTATCTCTGTGCCTACATCAGCCAGCCAGGTGGAGTTACAGCTAAGATTTTGGCAGTATCTGCAACTCTGAGGCTGTGTTTAAGGTCACATTTCTGTAGCTGTACTTGCCTTCATTTAATCTTGTTTGCTCTGACGTCAATGCAAATGCAGCAGCAAGCCCAGGCTGTTAGATGCTCTCTCTATTATTATGGTTTTTTTCTCTCTTCAATCACTGCTGGCTTCTTAAGATTGAGTTAAAATTACTGTGGGGAGGGGTGGGTTGTTTTAACAGTGCAGCAGCTATTGTGTTGGCATATTCTACCCAAATACAGAGTATCTGCACTTAATAATTCTGTTCAACTGATTCTTGTTGTAGCAGCCAAAAAGCTGAGTTCACTGTGAGCTGTGTGTGCTCGTGTCCTGGTGTGATTCAGCCCTGAATGCTTATGTATTAGTCCTGCCTATTTGATACATAAACAATTTATTACCTTCATATGAATTAAATTCTCATGACATAGATTAATGAATTCTGCCTGCCATCTGGAACGTCCTACAGCAGTCTCCAAATGGTGCAGGGATCCACATGTCATTGAAATGTGGCCCTTCCCAGATCAGAGCACAGGAACTGAGCAACCCTGCAGCACTTTAGCACCACTGGGCAGAGTGGAATACACCAAACCCTGTCCTGCTGAATCCAGAGGTAAATTAAGGTTGAAAGAGTTTATAGTGATTTCCTCAAGCAGTGCAGCAGATTTAACAGACTGCCAATTCCTATAAAATATCTAAAGGACATCCCTTGATTGTGAGGCTCAGAGATATTCAGTGACTTGTCTCTGCTGTGGACTAAGTCCATACAAAAGGTAGAACAGTTCCTACATTCCCTGCCCACCCACTGCAATCCCTCTAAAGCAGCCTCTGTTTGAAGAGTGAAAAGCAGAAGAGATGGATAATAGGCTTGAGGATAAAAAAAGTGACATCAAAATCCTTCAACATCCATGTCATTAGTGGATCAGAGGATGGGCTGTCGTTGATTCTTCTGGCCTTAAATGCTACAGCATTCAACAAAGAAACTGTGAGTTTTCAAGGAATTGGAAAGCTGTGGCCTTTCAGGTCATATTTAATCATTTTTTCATGAAGAATCTCTATTTGTAAGATCCCTGCTGTCAAAGCATCAGTGGATTAGCAGGACTAGCAGGTAATTCTGCTTTAACATCAACACTGCTATAACACTATATGCTACCCACAGTTTAATAGGAACTTGTGAAAAATGCATTTAAGGAGTGAGAGTCTGAAGTGAGTAATAGCCATAGAATGTGGATAAGGAAATTATCACAAAGGGTTTAATGGGCTGTCTCAGCCATTAGAGAGCTGGAGTCTCCTTTGCAGGCTCCAGAGCACTGCTGGCTCCCTGGTCTGAGCTTCTCTCCTTTACCTTTAGCCACTGGAGCCACAAAGTCACAGAAGTGGGACAGGATTTCTGGAAGATGCTTCAACCCCCAGTCTGAGGTGATGTCTGAAGTAGCTGCTGTCAGAGACTGTGAACTGGTCACTACCCAGCACTGTGAAGGGTGGATAGACCCTCCAGACTGGATCCTAACAGCTGGAGAGGGCGATGCTGGCTCCTGCCCATTGTTCACAGCCTTTAAATTGCTCCCAAATGCCCCCCCCCCCCCAATTCTTTCCTACTATAGAGAATCCACAGTGCTGATGAAACCAAACCTGAAACAACCCATTGGGAGCAAGTCCTAGCAAAAACATGAGACAATCCTGGGCTAGAAACACCTCAAATCCTTCTGTTAGAGATGTGGAGATAAAAAAACCTGTTGCAGCAAGGGGTAAGAAAGTGGGAGAGGAGGTTTTAGCCTTATAACTGGACATTCTAGAAGATTTTGGCAGTGAAGCCAATTGTATTAAATTGCCCTTATCAAAGGGTGCATCCAAAGCTGCCCTTACCAGCAGACCGTACAGTCATGTCACTTTTTCACTTCTGGCCTAATTGGCTAAAGAAAACCAAAATAAGGAACAATTCTGGTAGGAGGAGTGAACCACGAGTTCTGTGGAGAGATGGGATATGTGGGCTTGAGGGTCTCTGAAGAAGTGACTTTTCTAGTCCATGTATTTTAAGAAAAATAATGGCACTGCTGACACCTCCTTTTCAGAAGACAGGGATGCTCATTCTTCTGTTCTGAATGAAATATTGCCTGGCAGAGCTGAGAAAAGGTGCTTGTCTCCCTGGGTACTTCTGAGTGCAATGGATGAGTGGCACCCAGAGAACAGGCAGATTGAATGATGGCAGAGCTGCTCTCCCTGACTCCAAGGTGCTGGCCTCTGCTATCACTGGGACAGGGCAGGGCACCACATCAATTCCTAGGCATGAGCTCCCACCACAGCAGATAGCTCCATCACTCTGGATTTTACAGTGCCAAGCCCTAAATTAAGAAAAAAAAACCAGCAAGGAAAGAGCTCAATCTCTTGTCTGCAGGTTCTGCTCGTGCTGTGATCTTTGTGTTCATGTAACATGAGCAGGAGCTGGTAGTTGGCAGGAAATATTGCATTTTTCATCTCTGCCTCCCTTCCCTCACAGCAGTGAGAAGTTTTAGCCTTGTGCTGTGATGTCAGACACATACCCCTGGTCCAGCTGCATGTACAGGCCCTTACTTCTCACACAGTCTTGTTGAGATGGCAGGGATTCACAGGTGCTCAGAACTTTGGTAAATCAATCTCCTTATCATAACAAGTGACAGCAAGATTTTTTCAGGCTCAAGCTGGAATTTTGAGGTACAGTCTAGATCCTTAAATAAGTTGGCTGAATTTAAGGAGTCAAATCCAGTGCTATTGTTGAAAAATAGGTCATTTATTTATATCATAAATGTGGATTTAGAAGTCTAATATTAGTTACTCATTTTTTATAAATTTTTGTCATGATCTAAATAAGGAACAATGTCCCTGTTTAGAGGTGGAAGTTGGAAAAGTTAGTTTACATGCCTCGTCATCAGGGCTGGAGTTCTGCACTTCCCCTTCTTTGCTGCAATATTGCAAATCCCAATAAGAAGCTTCCCAAGACTGAGGTTGCTCAGGAAAGCTTGGGAGGCATTTGGGAAATCTGGAGACTCCATGGTTTGGAAATTGAGTGTGCCTGCAAGGAATAATCTGCTGTGGGTTTCCTAGAACTCAAACTGGTCTCCTCATGAATTCAGGGAGGAGCTATTAAAGTAATAATAACATTAGGAGTAAGAGTGTGCCACATTGTATAAAATTTGCCACATTGTATAAAATTGGGTAATTACTCTTAAGATCCACCAAATTTAATGAACAAATTTGAAATGTTTTCACAACATGCTTCACAATGTTTTCACCTTCACTCCCCTGCAAAATGAAACTCAAAATGTAAGAACAACTCCTCTACAAGCAAAATTTGTACTTGACATAATTTTCAAGTAATCATAGATATTTTTTCAGGCTTTGATTATTCAACAGGTACCACCTTTTATAGAGCACTTGTTTTCTGAAAATTATGTTACCTGGAATTGAACCTGTTTTGGAAACTAATGTAATTTCATTTCTCCTGCTGCTGCTGCTGCTTATACTCTCTAGTGCCCTATGGTTCAGGAGAGGGATTCAGTACAAATTTACAGATGGAAAACGCAGTCACAGAGGGAAAAAACATCTTCTCTTCCATCTCATGAGCAGCTTGTGCTGGAAAAGGGATTTGAAGCCAGTTCCCTGATAATGAGCTGGTTTTCAGAGCACTCAAATGTCTTTTCTTTGCTCTGTTTTGGAATTCTTCTTGTTGCCACTGCTGTTTTAAGATACCAGTGGTGCAAAGGGAGTTGTGGCAGAATGAGACTCTATCTCTGGATCCTGCACTGAGGAAACACAGTAAGAATTTATTTGTATGAAGTCCCTGTAGTCAGTCCACCTTGGTGCCTGTTTGTTTTGGGATCCAAGACAGCCAGGTGTGATGTTAGCACTGCGCTCAGTACTGATGATTTTGAACATGGTTGTGTTTTATCTTTCTCAGCCCAATGGACCCTCTGACCTCCTCAGACTCACTGCCTCACAGACAATATAACATTCTTAAATTTTTCTAGCACAGCAAATGATGATTTAAGTCCCTGACATTGCAGGTGTGATAATGATGCCATCTGACAAAGTGCAAGGCTGCATATTTAAGGCTTTTCTGGGAATTATTCAGGTGCTGGCTCTGTTTTCCTCATTGTTCATTCATGATGACCCGAGCTATTTACTGTATGTACACAATCTGCAGTGGAAGCAAAGCCATTCATCCCTGCTTGTTTAAACTGAATTGTTTCTCTCCCCTGATGAATGACAGCATGTGTAATGGATCTCCACATACCAGAGGGGTTTTCAGTGGCAGAGCTTCAGGCATCACATGGAGAATTAAAGCACACTGAAGGCTTGGTGTTTATTTTGGAACTGAACTAAAATGAAATCCACTCTGGGAGAAGCTTTCAGCCAGATAAGCTGGAGGATTTGATCTGTGAACTTCCATTCTTAGGTATTTCTGTCCTCCCCTTTGAACTGCAGCAATCAGTTGATACACGTGATGATGGGAAGGAAAAGCATCAGAGTTGTGTAACATCTGCTTATCACTACAGATTATCCTGTAGCAATGAGATTAAAGCTTTTTGTTATGTAGGAAGAGTTTGGGATTTAGAGTGGTGGTTTTGTGTGTGTGCCCGGTGCACGTGCTTGCTTTCATTTTTTTTAATCTCTTATGAAATGCGCTACAAATTTGGTTTCATTGAGCAAGGAGAGGAAACCTCATGAGGGTGACTAAGAAAATAGGGATTTTGAAGGAAGCAAAGATCATAGATTCATAGAATGGTTTGGGTTGGAAGTGACCTTTGAGATTAGATTATTCCAACCCCCCCCTGTCATGGCTAAGGACAATTTTGCTAGACCAGATTTCTCAAAGCTCCATCTAACCTGACCTTGAACACTCAGATTTTTAAAGGATTACCCTCAATTATGATGTATCTATAAACATGCATGCTACCAACCAAATATCACCTCCTAGCAGGTATATCCATGACAGGTCTGAACTGGTGAAGTATTTTGCAGCCATATGGGGAAGTGACGTGCATAAAACAGTGGTTTGGAGCTCAAGCCCTGCAGAGCTCTGTGACAGCACAACAACCTGCTTCTTTTCCCTGCTGACAGATTGGCTTCCTGGCTGAAGTCCAGCTGGTTGTCAGGTTATCTAAACTCATGCCATGTGCTTGGCTCCCTTTGGCTCCCCATTTTTGCCAGGCGCTTGCCAATAGGACACCTCAGGGTGCTGGAGGCTGCTTTGTGTCTGTCTGATTTCATCAGATGTAGAACAGCACAGGTGAGGACCAACACTGGAAAGGAACCTCAGCTCAATCCCTTCTCTTCCTTCATCCCATCATCAAGCTGGTGCGCAAGGTTTCTGTAAGACTCTTCCAAATCTCACTTTTAGCCTACAATCAAGTGTTTATTGCCCTGCAATGAGAAGAGTCCTAAAATAAAAAAGAGTTACAAATGGTAGAAGCACCTGTGTCTAGGGACCTAAGTCTGGGTACTAAGATGGCTTTAGAGGGACATCAGATTCCTGTTTAAAGGGGACACCAAGTTTTCTAGATCTGAAACCACTCCATGCCAATTTGCCACTGGGCATATTGTAAATGTAGTTAAATAGTGGTAATGTACTGTGACACTTCTATTTCTGCTGTCCCATTACTGTGCAGTTTATATCAGAAGGATCAGCAAGCTGAGACCAGGAAGGAAAGTGTTTAAATTACATGAAGGTTGTAGTTTCTAAATAAAGGATGGTGGTCCCTTTGATAATATCACTATCATAATACTTTGATCCAGAGGACCTGAAGCAGTCATTCTTTACATGGGTCTCTCATTGACTGTAAAGGGAATTTTGGGTATAGAGCAATACCTACACAAGATTGGGCCAATTATTTAATTAAATTTTAAGTGAGAGTATATACATAGCTGATGGATATTTCTGGAAGGTACTGAGTAATGTGTGCATGGGAACAGAGGATGCAGCTTATCTTGCACATTAGCCTTGGATAGGGTCTAAGTGCATTAACACTGGGATTCCAATCAGATTTAGGTAGTGTATAAGATTTCTCCAAGCCTTCTTAACATATCTGAATTGTCCTCAGAAGAGTGCAGCAGAGAATGAACCAATCACTTGGTTGCAATTGTCTGAAACCAACATGAGAACAAAAAATGGTCCTGGGTAGAAAGATACATTGTCTAGGCAGGTTGTCCTATAGGCTTTGCTAGGTGGCTGGGTTTTAGACAAGCACTAGATTTTTAAAGGCAAGTAAAAGTCTTTTTAACTAAAATATTTTCCAAAATGATAATGCATTGATACTACATTATTTGCCTTTTCTTCCTTTCCACTCCCTTATCTCCATTTGCATTGGAGCTTTCATTCTCATGCCCCATTGCTTTATATGCCTACATTTCAGTACAAGGGCTTATTTATGTTTATTTTATTTTGTTTCACTTCACATTTACAGAGCCATGGGCAGCCTTAAGTTGTTCTCCTGGAAAACAGAAAGAAACTGAAAGGGCAGGATAAGTATCATTTTTATTTACAATGATACTAAGTTCGGGCACTTAAAAAAAAAAATCCCACCAATAACAGTGAACAGGAATTAGCAAAACAGACTTAATTAGATGAGATGAAAGGAGCTCATGTTCTTTATTTACCAGAGGAAAACAAGGTTAATACTATAATTTAATAACATATCTTCGTGAAAATAAAGGCTAGAAGTCTGATATACTGAGATATAGCCAAGAATATTGTTTTTGTCTTCCCCATAAAACCTACAGTGTGTACAAAGACCAGAGTGGGAATGAAAAACTTACCTTAGGGAAGAGGACTTCCTTGTTTGGGCAGAAGCAAGAGCAGACCCCTCTCCTGATGCTGCCCATGAACCTGTCACTGCCCATGCAGGACTAGAAAGTTGAATGGCAAAGACCTCTGTACCATGAGATTCTGATCTCTTTGACCATAATGATCACTGGTTATTGATTCTTATATTATTTCCCAGCCATGCCATAAAATTTCTCTGGACAAGGGCAAGTAAATAACTCCTGGTTTGCCACATCTGCCATTCAGCAGTGTCTTTAGTTAATACCCCAGACACACTGGTTTTGAAATTTAACAATATCCACAGTATTCTGAACAACATCTTGTTTAATTTCAGGGTATTTTTCCATTGACACAAGTAAAATAATTATTAGCTTGTTGGTCTCTCCTTTATGGAAAAGTACCTTGTGAAAGTAGGCAGAATTTTGGTGCAAACTAAAGAACTTTCTCTACCCTTTAAAGTACATGCATATACATGTAGTACATGTATATACATATATACATGCATATACATATATGTATACTTTAGGTATATAGCATATACATAAAGTACATGGTATATGCAAAAGTCTAGATCACAGAATGTCAGAAAAAAAGAGAAGGACCCATGCCTGAACCTCAACTAACAGCTTCCCCAAACTAACATTTATCCTCTGGTATTTTCCATGTTTTGTAGAGGCCCTAAACTTCCTTTAAATTAGTGAGTGCAGTGTACAGTCTGGGCCTGCTCACTGCTTAGAAAGGAGTCAATATTTGGGACAGAGTAGGAAGAGGGATGGAAATGTTTGACAGACATGGAGGAGACAAGCGCTCATTCCTCAGCTGCCAAGTTAATTTATTCTCTAGATATGGTGATTAAATTTGCCCTTTATTTTGGATTACTCTGGGATGAGGCAGTTTAAGGAGCACAGTAATTAGGATTTAAGGTTAACAGGAGTACACTTCAAGAGACACCAAGTCTCACACTCTTTTCAAACTTCTAAACATTGCATAAAACCTAACTGGGGATTAACACAATGTAGGAGAGTGATCCCCACATCTATTTGTTTTCTTTCAGAGTGCCCCAATGGCTGAAGAAAAGCCCAAGTATAACTGCACTGTCAGTGAAGTCACAATTGTGAACCTGCAGCCTGAGAAAAATCCAGTTCTCCTCCTACCAGGAGGGAAGCCAGGAAGTGATCATAGAAACCTTGGTTTCCAGCCTCCATCTCCAAGGATTTCAGAGAAGCTATGCCAGGGAGAGAAAAAATTGTGTCCAGAAAAGGTGAAAAAGGAGGGAGCTTTGTCTCCCAGCCTGCATCGTGCAAATGAGTTGTGTAGCACAGAGAACATGACCCTGAAGAGACCAGTGAAGCTGGCCCCTCTGGAGATCCCTGTGGAAGTAAAAGAAGCCCAGCTCCAAAAGATCATGAGCCTCCAGAGAGAAGCCCAAATGGCTGCCCAGAAGCTGATGGTGATCAACTCCATGCAGAATGAGCTCCATGTGAAACGGGTCAAGAATCTGGCTCAGGGGGAGCTGGGAAACCTCCAGAAGATAAAGCTGAATGAGAAGGGTACTCTGGAGAACAAAGATGATCCCCTACCCCCTAAAAACAGCAAACCCCTTGGAGAAATCCAAATCATTCTGCCTTCAGAGACACCCCCTAAGTTGACTAAGCAGGCAGATGCTGAGGAGGCTCCCAAGACACTCAGTAAGCCATTAATCCCCATTCTGCAGGTGTCTGACATGCATGGAGAGCCCCAGAGCCCTGAGAGCATCCCTGAGCCCTGCCAAAATGCTGCTCGGCGCCGCTTCAGAGTGAGACATACAAAAGAGCAGCAGGAGGACACCGGGAAAGCCAAACCCTTAAAGGCCACAGATCCAAGTGTGGGAGAAGGCACAAAGAAAACTGCAGGGCAGAGGACACAGAAAACCCTCAGTGATGCCAGCAAGCTCATTGAAAACGTGTCCAAAAAGCAGAAGGAACGAGGAGCGAAGCAAAGGGAAATGGATGAAGCCTCTCTTGTGAGGAGGCAGTCGATTCGAAGGATGGCCCTCGGAGACATCATCCAGGTGGATGATGACTGAATGTCACAGCACAGATACCCAGGAAGATGTTTTAGACTGAGTGCTTAGATAGAGGTCTTCAGAAGAAGGTGTGGAAGCATTAGGAATCCACCAAATAAAAATAAGGTGATACTGGGTGAACAGCTCTGTCATTTCTGAGATGCTCAAACAAATGGCTCAGAGAAAATCACCTTCTACTCTGCTCAGCACTAGAAGGGCCTCAGATATCCTGAGCCCAGCACAGTGTATAACTTTTCAAGACATGTGGACCATGTGGAAAAAATTTGGATGTGGACTGGGTGGAGGGATCAAGAGGAAAAGAGGAACCTAGAAAATGCTGTGTCTGGGGCTTTTTGCTCCTGAGAATACTGCCCTTGCATTCACAGCTGTGGCAAGTTTGTTTCAGAAAGAGAAAATTAAAATGTTCTTCATATCTACTGTTGGCAGAACAAAAAATAATTAGTGTAAGTTTAGCAAGAGGCATTCAAGTCAGAAAAGGAGAAAAACTTTTAAGGACAACAAACACCGAAGAAATTGTTTACCAAGATGGGAATCTCTGTCACTGAAATTTTTAATAATGCATTAGGCAAACACCTGCCAAGGATGTTTTTTCAGATGAATTAATCCTTCATTCACACACAAGGACTGGATGATCTGTAATGTCCTTCAGTCTAATTTTTCTTATATTATATGATCTATCTTTTTAGTTGTCCACTTGCAGGGCTACTAACTAAGCCATGTAGTGCATAAAAGGTACAATAAATGCAA
This sequence comes from Melospiza georgiana, assembly GCF_028018845.1. NCBI lineage: Eukaryota > Metazoa > Chordata > Aves > Passeriformes > Passerellidae > Melospiza > Melospiza georgiana. Next base: position 149,622,661 of record NC_080430.1, on the reverse strand, counting down.
CTTTTCACTTTGCACTGATTCTTCTTCCTTGTCCTACAGCTCATGCCAAGATAATCATTGAATTCTTCAGAAGGCAGCATCTGATGCTGCTGTCCCTTGGTTTCTTCAGACTTCTGTTTGTTGTTTCACAGTTTCTTGGTAAATAAAGGAACAGCTCATCCCTATATTTTTTGCATTGCCTTTTTTACCTTTTCACCTTTGGTCACTTTTAAAGATCTTGGTCATCTTTTAAAGATTGAATTTTGGGTTTATGCAAAATATAGAATAAACCAAGTATATGCAGTCTCATCTTAGTCCCCCTTAGAAATTTTAGGGAGGAAAACCTATTTCATAGGATTTCAGAAGATATTATGACAATTTGGCAGAGATTCTAGCATGGTGTAAATATTATTAGTAAGATTAAAAGGCAATAAAAATTGTTTTATAAATTATTTTTACAGTAAGAATTAGGATGTTCAGTGATAGTCCACATCTTTGGTTGCTTGATTTTTTTTTTTTTTTTTTTTTTTTTTTTTTTTTTTTTTTTTTTGTTAAAGGTGGTCAATTGATCTTAGATCCTGGGAGTTAAAAAAACCAACGGTGAGACTTGCCTTAAAGTCTCAGGAGCTGGTAAAAATACATGGATGTCTAAAAAACAGAAGGTGGGTAGAAACAGCAGAACTCAGCCTTAAAACATGCTGGTGTTGGTGGGAGATGAGAAAAGAAGAATGAAGAGCTTTTAGTATAGAAAGAGGTGAGCTTTTATTTGCCTCTAATTCTTTCTGCTATGTACATGATGAAGACAGCCAAAGACAGAGCAGATGAGGGCTTGAAAAATATTTAAGTATTCTTCTGCATCTCAACAATATCAGAAAACATGATACTTTTTTTGGATTGTTTGTTTCCTGATTGTTCTCTTAGTAAGATAAAGCCTACAAGCCAGAGATTCTTTTGGAATTTGTTCTTGAGTGTTTCTTGCTGAAGAGAACACAGACATTGCCAGGGTTGAAACTCTGCCCAGGCTTGTCACAGCACCAGTAGCTGTATTTATAAAAATCAGTCACTCTGTGACTTGCCACCACCTTTATCTGCCAATTTTCTGTGCTGAGAATACCTGGGGAATGAGGGCTCACAACTATGCGGGCCAGATAATTCAAGGTGAGTAAGGATTTTTGTAGTAGTTGAACACAAAACTTGGAATTAAAATGAGATGTTAAGCCAGGAATAAATGAAAAACATGAGAGGTATGTCCTCCTTGTGATGTCTGGGCAGTCAGGAGAAATAATAAATTAACTAATAAACTCAACTGAATCTCTGACTCACTGAAGCCACTGAATTATGAATGTGAAACTGCAATTCCCATGTGTTGGTTGGCATCTGACATGTTCCCAGCCAGAAAGTGCTCCAGGGGCATTAATGGGATATCCAAAGAAAATGCTACTAGAATTTGCAGTTTTCAGTAGAAGAGGGATGGCAGGAGAGGGCAGCTGAGTTAGGCTTGGCCTGGCTCCCCTTGGAAGCTGCTGCCTTTTGTTAAGCTGTGATGGAAGAAGGTTCCTCAAATGGATGTGTGAGGCCACCTGGTTGTCTCCTACCTTGGAAATACAGGGACAGCTCAACCAGGGTGAACAACTCCTCCAATTGTCTGTGGGAAGGTGTCAGGATGACTTTCTATTCCTCTACTCTTTTAGTGAGCTCTTTTAATGCAAGTAAATACTTTAAAACAAATTTTTAAGGAACAAATGATTAGGTAATGCTTTAAAAAATGTGGACTAATGAGACTGAAAAGAACTTTCAGGTCCCAACTTTTTCCTATGACTGCAATGACAAATTGTGGTTGGATGCACAAGTAGAAGATTTCTAAGAGGGAAAAGGGATTAAATACTTTTCCATCTCCAGCACAGGAAGATCTTTGAGGAAATGGTGTCCCCAGGACTCAGTATCCAGCTTTATACGGAATTTCATGCTCTGTGTCCCCAGCTTAAAAGAGCATCTTCACTTACTGGAAAAGTCTCAGAGGGCTAATCTGAGTTCTGAGAAACTTACATTCCATTAGACAGGCAAGAAGTTTGAGCTGTAGTTTGTAAAATGTTCTTTAGGACGAAGGGGGAAAAAAGATATAAATAATTTAGCAGAAGCTGAATCTTGAGAAATTAATGTAGGAGTTGGGTCCAGCATTTTAACTCCTGCTACTGTTTAACATAAATGCATTCTGCCCTGGCTCTTTGCACAGCTTAGACTTCCCAACCAACTCTTATGCTGGCACTGCTTCTCAAACAGCAGCACAGTGATCTGGAACAGTGAATTTAACATTGAAAACTCCACCAAAATTGAGTATTCAACTGGGATCTGCACCAGGCTTGATTTAGTGAGTTGTTTCAGGGGTGCTTGATGCAGCATGAAGGAGACAAGGACAGGGAAACACATGTTCATTCTGGTCACTGGCTGGGCTTCTGTCATGCTGGAGTGTATCTAAATTATACTCTAAAGGCAGCAAACCACTGTATCCAAGTGCCAAGGGTCACAGTGAAACAACACAAATACTGAAAATACCTTGGATCCACCCTCAGACTTCTGAGACTGAAGAATTATGGTGGCTTTGCTTTAGAAATGCCTGTCCAGTGTTGGCTGCTCCACTCTGTTCTGGATCACTTCATTCTTCTGACTGTGGTCTTAAATCTATCCAGCATGAATTGTGGTGAAAAAGTCATGTTTTCCATAACATCAAACTGGATCAGTGTGGGAGCACCAGGGGAACTCTGGTACCTATACAAACTTGAGACCAGGATGCTCCCAAAGTACTGCCCTTCTCTAGTAAAATAGGTGGGATTCGATGTTGCCTAATGCTTGCTAGTGTGTAAAGTGAGAAATGAAACAGCAGTGCTGTGCCCACATAAAATCACATTCTGATGGCAAATACAGTTTCAGAAGAATCCCACTGAAAAGGCAAGATTAGGGCAAAAGAAGCCATTTATTTTAAACTTAACTCTGGTCATGCCACTGTGGAAGGGAAACCAAGCTTTGCTCCCAGTTAAATGCTGAACATGGAATATCAATCACTCGAGGCAATTCAGTTGCTTCAGACTGACATCAGAAAATTACTCAGGAACTTCAAACCCCTGTTTGAACAGTGGATGATGCAATCAGTGGAGCTGAGATTTTATTGATCCATAAAGATGTTCTCAAATATTGAGTATAGAGGAAAAAAATGTAGCAACTTAGTAATGAGGGGAACCATTCTTATGCAAATAAATTTAATAAAGAAATAAATGTGCTTTAGGGATTCATATCCATGTCTCTGTTCAGTAGGTTTTTCCAAGAGAAAACCTTTTTGATTGCATATTCCTTTGCTTTTGCTTCCAATGTTTTTGCAACTGAGGAACTCAGTGGGTGATTTAATTTGTGTAATGTAAAAACAATTTCTATCCCTTTCCCCTAGGCTGTGAAAAAGCAGGACACAAAGATGTCCCCCACTCCAAAGACTTTTTAGCCTCACTGTAAAATAAAGAGGTAATGGGCAGACACAACAAACACAGAAAAGTGGCATAATGAGATTCCTTCTAAATCAGTCCTGAGCAAAAGTCACAGAATAATGTCACAATCACCGAATTTAGGAATAGGACATATTTCATAAAGAGCACCTTCCATCCCTACAGAGTCTTACAGGCTTTGCAAAACAGCAGGATAACACTTGCTGGGATGAGAAAAAAAAGGGTAAATTCTTGACTAATTCATTGACCTCTAGAGAAAGACATGGTCCCTCATTGGAAGTGTGAAGAGGATAAACTGGATCCCAGTCAGGACTTGTACCAGATGGGCACACTATGAAATGGCCAAATGGCTTGGTTGTCCCCTAGGGTTTGTAGAAATGAAGACACTTCCTGGGTATTTGCTTGCAGTTCTTTCTCCTTTCAGTCATAACAGGATAATTCTCTCTTGGGTGGAAAGAAAACAATATTCAGGAAAGCTTTTAGAGGTGAGGACATTTTTTTCAAAAAAAATAAAAAAGCACATTTTTTTTTAAAGTATTTTTAAAATCTTTATTATTGCTTATTATTAGATTTTTTTTTGCCATTGCCTTTACATTTTCAGGGATTGCCATATGGATTTTGCAGAGAGTTACAGGAAATGACAACATAGTCATCAACAGATGAGAGGAAAAGAAAAGGGAAGAACCAGAAACACAATCCCAAGAAGAGCTCCAGAGACAGTTTTCATTCTGACTGCCATTAGTGCTTGCTGTAAACTTTCCCTTGTCTCTTCAAATTGTAAAAACTAGAAGCTTTAAAAATCCCAAGGTCTCCATCTTTCAGTCCATGGCAGTCTGGAGGAGCCTGAGTCAGTCCCACTAATAATGAATCAAAGACTGCACCAGATTCTGTCGCTGCCCTTCTCTGGGGTGAATCACAGGGAGCAGGATCCCACTCTGGAGCCTGTGATCCTGCTGCCAGTGCCTGGCTTTGAGTTTGAGCAGCCAAAGGGCTCTTTCCAGAAGAGCTCAGCAAAGGGAAAAACCTGCTATAGTAAATTGAGATTTCTAGTTATCGGTGTGGGGCTGGAAGACAACAAACAGGGCTCTGATTGCTCCTGCTCCTGCAACCTGGGCACACTAAACCCTTGGAAAACAGCCTTACAACTTCAGGAACGAGCTGGCACCGCGTTTGCCTTTGAGATCCATGTGCTAATGCTCTCAGGATGTTTGTGCCAACAGGTTACCCTAATTTTCAGTGTGTGAGAGACATGATTGCTTCCTCTGAATATTCACCGAGGCCCTGGGGGTGAGATGCTTTCAGGCAATTGCAGAAGAAACGTCAATAAAAGGAGCAGTGCTCAAAAATCATTAGCAGGGAATACTTCTAACTATGCTCCTTGAATACATTGTCTTCTACCCAGGCAGCTTGCTGACACTTCCATCTCTTGAAATTTATTGTAACAGTGGAAGTTGGAATTGGCTCAGTTAAAATAAAGGATGTGTGGAGCCGCCAGCTAAACCCAGAAGCAAACCCAAATGAGCTGTTAGAGGTACAAAAAACACACAGTGCCTTTTTACTCCTCATATCTCTTTTCCTGCTAATTCTTGGTGAAAAGAGGGATAGGAGCTATGAAAGGCCCTCTCAGTGTTCCTGGCCCAGTAAGGAACAGAAAACAGCATGCAAGCATCAGCCACATTCTCACAGCAAAAAAAAGATCCAAGAAGTCCAATAAAGTTGAGGTCAGCAAAGAGTACAAGAGGCTTTGGTGTGACCAAGAATTTTGTGTGGCTTTGTAGGCAATGGGAATCAATCAGCAGACTTGAGTGAATTTCTGAGGTAACCCTTTTACTTAGGCCTCCTGCAGTCACACTTATCCAGCTCCTGATGGACACCTGGACAGGGATTCACTCTGAAAGTTCTGCACCTTATGTTAGAGATGAGTCAAATGCGCAGGGAGAGATACCTCAGCTCAGACTGAAGGCACTAAAAACACCTGAAAAGCAAACCCCAGAATGTCCTAGGTCGAATTCACCTGGGTTGTGTGAGCTACGTCCTCTCCACAATGCCAGCTTCAGGAGACTTGGCTGACTTATCTGGCTTGTGGCTGCTTTATCCAGGCTCCATATTTTAAGATGTCGGTGCAGACTTAGCATGAGGATACAGGGGACAAATTACTGAAAAGTAGTTGCTTGATTACTTAGTGGAGAAGGAAGTGTGGTGTTCCTGTTGTTGATTTGCTCCAAAATGAAAGTTTGGGAGGAGCTTTTCACCTTATATTTGCATTTCCACTTTGTGCATCGAGGTAAGGAAAGTAAAATCCTTTATCAATTACTGTCAAGGGCAAAATAGATTTGAAAGATAAAACAAGCAAAACAAAACATTTAAATAGATTCTGACACTGAAACAAAGACACAACTATTCAAATAACACACTCTCTCCACCCAAGGGTCTTTTCCAGTGCCCCCTCTCCCCTTCACTCCCAACTCCTCTGAAATAAACACAGGCAGGAGTTTCTCCTTTTTAATGCCTTTATTAAAAGTGATCAGCTCAGGCAGGTCTATGCTCACACCACTGCTGCTCCCAGGAGTGACACAGAGAAGGACAAAGAATGCAGCTTTGGCTGCTGGTCTGTGGGCAGAGCTGGGGGTTCTGCACTCACAAGAGCATCAGGAGGTTCCCTGATTTTCTGGTTTAACATTTGAGCTCCTCTGTCCAGCCCACATCCTTGAGGTTAGGGTGAGGGGTAAAAAAGGGTCTTAGCAAGCACTAGATTCTGTTCCTCATGTCTGGACATCACTTTGATTTGTCCATTTCATGTTGGCTCATTGTTTTTAGGGGTTTTTGGCAGGGTTTGGTGAGGGGTCTCTCCCATTGCATGCTGGTTCCAAGGTCATTTGCATGCTTACTCCAAGGTCTCCTCCTCTTCACCATCGGGGTGCCATCCTCCAGGAAGCAGCAGGGTGTCACTCGACAAAAGGGGGATTCCCCAACCACCAACAACAGGTAGTTAACAAAAACGACAGGTGATTACAACAACAAACAGTTAGAACTCCACCCTGGCAGCAACCAGCCCAACCTGTGAACTCTGCAACCTTTTAAAAAATGGGCAACTTTTCTATTCATAACAACTGGTACATCCAGTACACTCCAGAGCTGTTCCAGGATGCCCATGTGGATGGTAAGGGATCATGCTGTGGATTTGCTGCCTTCCCAGATGCCACTTTTTAGCTGTGAGTGTCTTTTTCCATCTGTGAAAAGTCCCAGTGGCCACAGCAATGCCACTGGATGCACAGAGAGAGTTCCTGACACTCTTCCCAAGACACGAATTCCAGAGATAATCCATGGTGTAGTCAGAGAATCACAAAACCATTTAGGTTGGAAAAGACCTTGAAGATAATCTGCAAAACTTCAACCCAGATGTGCCAAGTGCATCACTACACCTTGTGTGGAAGAGTGTGGAAGATTTTTTTGTTTTTCCTCTTGATAGTGAGCGTGCATTTTCATGCCTCTAATTCAATTAATGCTTTTCCATCATCGTATTTCCTCTGCTCATGTTTTTTTTTTTCATTTTTGGAGACCTGTCAGTGGAAGGTAATGAAAATGTAAGCAAGCCAGTGTTGTGTGGGTGGGAAACAAACTTTGGTGTTAAGTTAAAAATCACAGTTTGAGGTCTGGGTGCAATTCCAGGGGTAATTCACTTGGTAAATCAACCAGTTTGTCCTATCATCAAGCTGTCATTTCTGAGCAGTGCTGCAGCAGGTTACTGCCAGAGACTATTAGGCAAGTCATTATTATTTCAGCCCCATTAGCTAAGGGGATACACCTCTCTGCCCAGGGAAAGATGTTAATCAGCTTTGCCTTGGAGCGGTATATTCAGCCTATGTCTTCCAAGATATGACTTCCTGCACCTTTACTAAAAAATCAGCTCAGAATGAGGGCAAAGAGCAGAGGGTTCAGGGGTGAGATGACATGATCCCTTCTCCATCTGGCTGTGGTGGCAAGTAGCAAAGACAGGCATGGGACCAGGAGCTAGAGATTCCATCAGGACAGGGATAAAAACAGTCCCAGTTTCCAAGCTAAACATGGGGAACAGTTTGTTCCACCTGCCTCCCTCCTCCTCCAGTCACTTTTGCAAAATGAGTATACACAGTGAAGTCGTTTGAGTTATTTTTATTTTGATAATTTCCCTGCTGGTCTTAGTTAGAGACACAGACACTACAGGCTCCACACGTGCCCAGACACACAGATCAATGCAGAAAGAGAATTTTTCTTTTTTGATCAGCATCTCCACAAACACACCCAGCACTCACAGAAACATGAACAAAGATGGGTCAATCCTCTCATCCCCTCTAGCTGACCAGGATTGAAGGCTGCTATTGAAATACACATCCACAACGTGGATCTCACCAGCAGCTGGTCTGTGACCTCCCTCCTGCTCAATGAGCAGCCTCTGAACCTCAGTGTTCTGCAGGTGCTGGCACCCAGGTCTCTCATCCCAATCACCTGGAAGCTCACTGGGACTGAGACTTGAATTTGGAATAGAGAGGATGGCTGGAAATAGGATTTCATGAGGATGTAGGATAGATTGTAGTCATCAAGAACTATCCACTCACCAGTAATATTGTAACACATATCCAGCTCCTTTCTCCTTTATTTCCTGGCTTTTTTCTCCCCAGTTCAACTCCCTTTCCCCACTTTCAATTCTTCCCCTAATCATCCCATAAGTAATTTTGCACATTTACAGAATCTCCTTAAAGGTCTTACATCCTAAATTTTACAAAATCTTAAAATGCTCTTCCCATGTTAAATCCTGTATCCCATTATGCAAAAAGCTGTTCAGGTGGCTGGGCTTTCTGTGGGCAGAATGTCCATGGCTGGCTCCTCTTGGTGGCCTCCATTCCAGGGTGATTGAGTCCTTCTTCTTCAAAGATTTGTTCATCACTCTGGTATCACTGTTCAGGTTTTCAGCATGCAGATAGATGCTCTATATGTGCTTAACATTTTGTGCTCATTTCCTCATCATAGATGTTTTCACCTCCATCAGCATTTAGCATCTCTCTAATGATCTATTTTAAGGTATTCCTTCATATCTTCTCATTTTTTAACCAAGCTGCTTATTTTTCACGAAGTTTGAAGAAAAACAAATGGGGTTTTTAGTTTTTGAAACATCAGCAAGTGGCTGTGTCCTGCAGCCCTAGAAAGGGTTATTGCAGCAGCACTCCAGCAGATGGCTGGCTTCTGTCAGGAATAAAACTTTCTCAAGGAAAGCACATCGTGCAGCAGCACATTTGCAGGAAAGAGCAGAGATTTATTTCCTTCAGTTATTGATTAATACAGCAGCTCTCTTTCCACTCTGGATTCCTTAATGAAAACAACCCTGTGGAGCTCCAGGAGGACAAATATGACAAAACAAAGCAAATTGCTGACATGAAAAGATTCACAGTCCCCTAAAGAAAAGCCACTAAAGCTCCATTCCTGGTTCAGCTCTCCTTTTTAAGGAGTGGTACTACTAATCACAGAACCATGGGATCTGCTGAGTAGAAAGGGATCCACAAGAATCATTGAGTCCAGCTCTGGCCCTGCACGGCACCATTCCCAACATTCCCTCCCTGTGCCTGAGAGTGTTGTCCAAACACTCCTGGAGCTCTGTCAGGCTCTGGGCTGTGACCCCTTCTTTGGGGAGCCTGTTCAGTGCCCAAACACCCTCTGGGGGAAGAACCATTTCCAAACATCCAACCTAAACCTTTCCCAACACAACTGCAGGCCATTCCCTCGGGTCCTGTCACTAGTGACCAGAGAGAAGAGATCAGTTCCTGCCTCTCCTCTTCCCTCCATGAGGAAATTGTAACTGCAGTGGGGTCTCCCCTCAGTCTCCTCTTTTGGAGGCTGAACAGAACAAGTTCATGTTTTTAACAATTTTATTCTCTATAAATTCTTTTTAGGTCATGCTAAAATGCTGTTCTCCTTCCCTAGAACCAAAGGGAAAAGGCTGAGAGTATCTCAGCAAACAGATTTGATTTGTCTCAGCAGGAGAAGGAAAGATTAAATAAGAATGGTCAAGTGACAGTTCTTGAGCATTTAATACATGATTTAAGTTAAAGTGAGTGTGCTCAACAGTAAAGAAAGCAAACCTTCAAAAACTGGAAGCTGTTGGACTCAGATTGCTTCAAACACAAATGTGCCCTGAAATCTTTCAGTTCCACTGCATGCAAAAGTAGATAACTAACAATTCTTCCCAACTACTGAAGTGAAATGGAGAAAAAGGGCCCCGAGTTCAATTGTCAAAAAGGATGTACCTGGAAGCCCATCCAGAACTGGCTCAGTGGTGCCATCACTGCTGTCCCTGCAATAACTAAGCTGACAAACAATTTGATGTTTGCCACTGCAGTCAATAAAGGGATGAAGCCATAACCAGGGAGCCACAGAATCACAGAAAACAGGGTTTCATGGACTTTCAGAGACTCCCACCTACTCTATGTTTCTGCTCCATGCAAATCTGCTCTAGCAGTGCTTTTTCAAATTCTAACCCCTACCCCCCCTCAACCTATATTTTCAAGAATAAATATTTCATGACTATTTCTTTCTGTTTTCACTCTGACAGTTTATCTCCCTAAAGACAGCTGAAACCCACTGCTTGTTGACCTAACCCAGATGGGTATGCAGGAAAATCTACTGCCTTTCTCCTTTCAGCAACTCCTACATATTTCAGGACTTGTGCCATGTCCACCCTCAATTTCCTCTTTGCTAGGCTAAACAATCCATTCCTTTCAATCTGTTTTCTTAGGTTATGTTTTCCTGAGTTTTGAGCATTCATCCAGCTCTCTGAATAATGCCCAGCTCAGCCACTTTATTCTTGTAATTCGGAGCCCAAAGCAGGACACAGCCCTGAGTGTTGTAAAAAGCTGAAGTTTAGGAGTTGTGGATAAACAACTTTGAGTCTGTAGATGAGAGCACCTGTTCTGCCACGTGCCTGTTGTCAATGCAACACAGACTTTTCTTTTTTTTTTTTTTTTTTTTTTTTTAGTGTAATGCTCTCTCCAGGTGAAGAGGTGAAGGGATTAAACATATCTGCCTGTACTCCAAGTAACTCTCGAGGAATTTTTATTTGGAATGTGAACAAACCCATTAAAGAAGATTGAAAAATGTACTCTGAAAAGTATTTTGAAGATTTTTAAGGCTCTCTTTCACATCCTATCTGCACCTCAGGGAAAAAACAGACCCATAGGTCCTCCAGGGGGGTATTTTCTGTCTGATATTTGTCATCTTTGATAAAGATGGTCCCATTAACCTCATAGGCAATCACTGTGGGATGCTGTGGGTATGGAAAAGTGTTTTAATCCTGTGAGAGAGAGATTGGCTAATGCTTTTAAAATCTGATAGATTATGTTCTCTTTTAAAAGCCTGGTATAATTCTCACTCATGAAGCTTGACCAGGTTCTCAGACTGATAAATTTTGGGATCCAGAAGTCTGTGACATCCCATTAAAACAATTTATTCACCTTCCTTAAGAAGTAATGGATGAGCAGAAACAGGGGAAGTGACATAATGGTGCTTTATGACTTATACTGGTTTTTGGTAAGGCCTGATGTGACATTTTCAGATATACACAATGAGCAAAAGATGACAGGTGGATGACAGATTGGAAAATCACTCCCAAAAGTATTAGTCAGTTTGAGTGGAGATGCTGAATCCACAGTTACTGATATGTCTTCATTAAAGACTTCAGTGATGGAAGGGAGTGAATTTTAGTACATGTGTAGCTAACACCAGGGGGAAAAAATGTTGAGAATAAATTATTTCTATTTTTTAATGTCTATTTATGAATGGATGACTATGTGCACCTACTAACATAGACCTAAATGCAGAGACTAATTAGAGAGGTGTGAAAAAAGGAGCAAGGCTGGCAAAAGCTTTTGAGGATATGAAATAATGCTGAGGAGCAACTCAATAATGCTCTTCAGGGAAAACATTTTAATGGGGCACGTTGTGACAGGTCTATGAGTAGTAGTTTAAAACTAAATATTAAGAAAATATTAATTTCTGAGGGCAGTCATCATTATCCAGGTTTTTCTTGGTATGTGGGGAAGGTGAGACCTCCGACAATCACCACAAGCTGTAACACCTAAATAAGATTCTCAGTTTGGGAGAGGAGCTCCCAGCACTGACAGAAGAAGGAGAAGGTCTCAGGCCCCCTTTGATACCATCAGTAGGATCCTACACAGGAGCCATTCTTTGAAGCTGTACTGAACAATTCACTAAAATGACTGAATCAGTTTTTGGCTCCATTGTCGGATTTCCTTTCATCACTAGTGAAAACAATTATACAAAAACCCATGTAGAATGTGTTGTGATGGGGCTTTTCACCAGACCCACAAAACTGTGATAGCAGTAAAAGGAACATGACAAGCTGGAAAGACCAGGCAGAGATTTATGTCCTGTCTGACAAAACAAGAGCAATTCTTTAACTGCTCTGACATTTGGGAGGGCAAAGTTGTGGTAAAGGTCAAATCTGCCTTCCCATTTCTTAGCTGCACTTGCTGATCATGATTGATTGTTGTGTCTGGTGCTTTCCACATTTGTTGCTACCAGAAAAGAGTCTGGCCTTGCCCAGGTAGTCCCCAGGTGCAGTCCCTTCCTTCAGGCATTCCATGACTGGGTATACTGGGAAAACCTGAAGGTCAGGCAGTTATTCTGTGCATGAGCCAGCTTAGAGAACTGGGCACAAATTTCATGAAGAATCTAGAAAAAATATCAAATTGTATCACAAAATTTTACCCCAACATAAAATTTGTCAAAATTCCTCAAAATTAAAATTGTCACATTAAAAATACTGAGTAAGAAAGGGAATTTTGCACAGAAAATTCTTGTAGTGAGGCTTTTCACCTTATGCTTTTCACTTTTTCCAAATATCCAACCTAAACCTTGGATGCTGCTGGGTTTCTTTCCTTGTTTTATTATTTCTATATCTTGGTTTCATAGGACAATTGAATTAATCTTCTCATATCTGTGTTTCAAAACACTGGTGTCTAATCCAGAAAATCACTGCTGTCTTCTTTTTCTTATAGCCTGGCTATTTATCCTCCTCCATAATTTCTTGGGCTTGTCTTACTGTACCTTTTCTTTTGTAGTGACTGTCAGTAGGGACATTCATGTCCCTGACAAAACTGCCTTTTCCATGGTCTTCTAGGTTCATTTTATATCTGATTTACTGCAGGTAAATCCCAGATGTATATTTCCAGCAACAGGCAGCAGACATATACAGCAGAAAAGGAAAATCTCATTCTGGAAAATATTAATGGGCAGGAAGGTCAATTATTCCATTGCAATTAAAGCCTGCGAGATTTCATTTGGAGCACTGGGTGTTGTTTTGGGCCAAGATTCTGAAGTCTCTCATGTTTGCTCTTAGACTTTTCATTGCAGCTTCATCACTTCCTGCATGAAAAAGCAGCAATGGATAATGACCCAAAGGCTTTACCAATATAGGAATTATTCTCACCACATCTCATCTCATCTCATCTCACCACACCTTTCACCTGGGCTCCAGTAGGGCATCAGGCTTTGCTGAGCAGGGAGTCCAGAGGACCTGGTAAGGGAGTGAAGCAAAAGTCTGATGAGGAGCAGCTGAGGGAAGTGGAGCTGTTTAGCTTGGGAAAGGAGGCTCAGGGGGAACCTCATCACCCTCTACAATACCTGAAAGGAGGGTGTAGGCAGGTGGGGTCAGTCTCTTCTCCCAAGTAATAAGCAAGAGTTTGAGAGGAAATGGCCTCAAGTTGTGCCAGGGGAAGTTTAGATTGGATATTGGGAAAAATCTCTTCCCAGAAAGTGTTCTTAAGCTTTGGAACAAGCTGCTCAGGGAAGGTGTTGAGTCACCATCCATGGAGGTGCTTAAAAGAGTTGTGGATGTGTCACTTAGGGACAGGGTTTAGTGGTGGAGTTGGCAGTGCTGGGCCAATGCTCCTGAGGGTCTTTGCAATTCTGTGATTCAGTGACACCTCCCTGAGGGAGTGCAGCTCATCAGACCAGCCAAAGGAGCAAGATCTCATCATTTACCTGCTGAACATGCATTTTACTTTGAACAGCACCCGTGCTTTTTCATCTGCACTTCAGGGAAAAGTTCTATATTGGGAAGACACAGTTTTCCCAGAACAACAAATGACGTCAGGAACCTTACAAGCTGATTGTCTTTCTAATATATTCCACTTTCCTGGAAGTTGGAAAATGATGTCAGTTTTTCAAGCTCCCCCTCCACTGCAAGTTGCAGCCTTTTACCTTACTTTGAGCTTCCTACAATGCTCAGTGCAGAGCTTCACAGTGATCAGATGTCACCTGTGGAGCCTCACTGGGGTTGGTATGAGCAAATCTTGTCTGTCACCATGATATTTTCCAAAAAATCCTCTTTGCTCAGGATTTTCTCCTTGGAAGATGAGAAGCATCAGAGAGGAATGAAAGCAATAATTATCTGATTGCTGCTCCTGTGTTTGCTGCTTTGGAATGTGTCTTGGACATTGTTTACCACCATGTTTGATTGGTTCCATGGGAATTCTTCTTCTTAATGGTCAATCACGTCCAGCTGTATCAGACCCTCTGAGTAAGCCATGAACTTTCATTATCATTCTTGTTAACCCTTCTGATGTATCCTTTTCTCTATTTCTTTAGTATGGTTTTAGTATACCATTCATAATATAATATAATGTAATGTAATATAATAATAAATCAGCCTTCTGAGAACATAGAGTCAAATTCTCATCTCTCACCTCATCCTGGACACCTCACAAACACCACACTTGTCCTAGAAAACTAACTGAATAACAACTAGGCAAAATTATCTAATACTAGTGATTTAAGTTCTTGCTTTCATATTTTCCAGATTCTGTACTGCATTAATTGATAACTCTGAACTTCATATAAAGTGTTAGCAAGTTCTCCTCACAGCTCAGTCAGACAAAACAATCCTTTTCCAGCCCCAGAACCACGGACACCACTGCAGCTTCAGGCCCAAAAAGTGCAAACAACAGAAAATTGAGGAGAGCGAACTGGGAGGGTGGGACTTCATAACCTGAATCTGTAATTGGACAATTAACCCAATATGTAAATGGACAAAAACTTTTAAAAGTGTGAAAACTTGTAAGTCAAGGTCCATCTTGGGTGGAGCCACAGCTGGGCTCTTGTACTGACCAAAGTGTGTCCTTTGAAGGCCTTTCAATAAATCCCTGCTTTATTCCTTTAACACTGCCTAAGCTTCTGTTCTAGGTAGCCTCTTTAGGCATCAGTAGTAAATCATTAATGTTAGGAGAGAGATCAACCAACTCTACATAGAGACAGAAAGCCTTTAAGGACACTGAAGGAGGAAACAAAACTGCAGATGAAATTCCTTATCAATAAGTATAAAATGCATACACAGAATGACAAATTTTGACCCAGTTGTTAGAAGATGTTGGGATTACAGTGGGTAGGTCCATGAAATGCTCATAGCATTGTCAAAGACAGGAGCATGTTGCAATTATGAGGAAAAGAACTGAGACCAAAGCAGTAATAGCTAAGTCACCACATGTGTACATCATAGCAGGAGCAAATCATAACTCCTGCCTTTGTTGCTTCCCAAACAATTCCCCACCTTAAGATGAATAAACTGAAATTTGCAAAGGCCAGAGAAGACTGACGGGGATAATCAGAATTTCGAGGAAGTTTTCACATGAAGGTCAAGAAAATAGTGGGCTATTGTCCTGCAGGAAACAGAGACTGAAGAGGACTGTCATAGAGGCTAAATTAAATCATGGATGATATGGAGAGTCAGGACAAGGAAAGATTGCATTCTAGCCTAATAAAGGTATTAAGGGTCATCAAGTAAAATGAATAAGTGCCAAATATATAGAAGGAGTTGTTTTTTTGCACAATCTGTCAAAGTTTTGAAACTTGCTGCGGGATCAGCTTGTCTTAATTCAAAAAGGAATTGTGAATTTCATGAGGAAGAAATCTACTGAAGGTTGTTAAGTATCATCCTCTCATTTAGTAAGAAACAAAAATAAAAATTACTGGAGCAAGGGAGATTATTCTGTAGAGTTTTACTATAGGTTCATCCTGTTTTTCTTTAGGAGTGTTCTATTAGCTACTAATAAATTCAAGATTAGTGACTAAGTGCAACACTGGTCTAACTCTGTGGACCACTTCTTATATTCTTCCAATTTCTAAATCACAGAGCGTACCCCACAGTCTCCAAAACCAACCAGTAAAATCATTCTTGTGGCTTGCCACTCTGCCTAGTGACCCTACCATCCTGCCCTAAGGTGTCTGATGTTCACTCTGTGAAATTCAACCTTCTTTAAGTGCTCCTTCAAAAATATGTTCTTTCTCCTCCCAAATTTTCCATCTGTTCATATTTTACATTGTGTCTGAAGACCAAGCTGTTGATCACTCAGCTGTTTGGTGCATTGACATGGACAAAAAATCTTCAAAATTGTTCTTCTCCCTGCTTTCACCTGGACTCATCCTTCCTTTCTGATAGGACAAAACTTGATTTTTTTTTCTACCTCTTTTCTTTCAAAATGTATCCTTTTTTTTTCTCAAGACTTCTCAAATTATGTCATCTAAGTATTAGTATTTCTTTAAAGGCATCAAAAAGAAATACTTCAATATTTTCAATTTAAAAATGTATTTCATATTCATAGGGGTTTTTTGACCATATTGCTCCTTCTGTAAATTCTCAGCAGCTGGGTGCAAATGTTACCATCAACACTGACATTGAGTTTTCTGTATTTTCAAGTCCAATGGAAAGGAAAAAATAGGCTCTGCTTAGTAAATATACTATGCATGAGTTATGGATATCCATGTAATAAATTCAAATATTATTTCCCTTTGACCACATCACCAGCTTGATGTTCTTTAACCTTTCTTCTCGACTAATTGCAGTATTTCAAACCTAGAAAAAATACCAGTCAGTTGCCATTTAAAATAAGTTTTCCTGTTTATGAATTTCTTCTTCATCTCTCAAATTTAATCCTTAAATTTTCCTTCTATATTTGTCTTGGCTTGAGGCAATAAATAAGCTATATTCAGTCTGGGTCATTATTTTTGTCTTCTGTATATAAAAATCTACAGAACTTTATTTTCTGGAAGTCATAGGAGAAGAAATTTGACTTTATCTTCAGATAAAATGTGATTTTTTTTTCTTCTCAATGGGACATAAAATATAACTTACAGACCTAGGAGCTATCAAGATGCAAAATTATTCCCAGTGGAAAGTTATTTCTGCATTGGAAATATTATTTTGCATTGAAAATATATGTGTCAGAAATATTTCTGGGCTTTTAAAATGACTTCACAAAGAATGATAGAGAAGGGTGGTGTAAGAATGGGAAACTGTGGTGGAGAGGATGAACAACACCAGCCTCCAACCATTTAACAAAATATCAGCTGAAACACTAATAGAGTGCAGGAAGGAAATAGATGATTAGCACTTGCTTGGGCCGCCCGGTTTCTTTATATTTTGAATTATCCCCTCATCTAAACTGTGCAGTGAAAGGTTTTACACCCCCAGCACTCACCCTCAGTGTCTGCTTTGTGTCTGACATGCACAGGCTCCCATATCTGCAGGATCTCCAGTGTGACTCTGGAATTAGGCAGGGGTGCCCAGAACACGAAGACATTTCACTGGTGTGGAGCTGTTGCAGGATATATCAGAGTCCAGCTGGAGAAAAAACCATTTCAGACCAACTGCTTGAAAAGGGTCTTCCAGCACAAAATGGGTCACAGTGCTGGCTGAGCTATCAGAATAAATTTCTGTTCTTGTAGGTATTGTTGCAAGGTCATGAGTGATGTCAAGAATCGTGGTCATGGAATCCTAGAATGGCTTGGATTGAGAGAGACCTTAATGATCATCCAATTCCAACAATCTGCCATGGACAGGGACATCTTCCACTAGACAGGCTGCTCAGAACCCCATCCACTCTGACCTTCAAGGCCAGGACACAAGGTCATCAAACTGGTTAACTGTCTCTTTAAAAATATAAATTTTTTTTATATGTCTCCTTCTTCTTCTTTGTGGAAGGGGCTAGCAGCGGGCCTGCTAGCTAAAGGAGCGAGAAGTAAGAAGAAGAAGAAGCTGATAAGGAGCTTTCTCCAAGGCCGTAACCAAGGAGATCGAGAGAAGGAAGATAAGAACATTTTTCAGCTGGATGAAGCATTTTTAGAAAGTTAGGTGGAGTCAGAGTAACTTTTCACCAATGGCATGGTATTGAATTATTGTGGCCAATAGCTAAGGTAGAGGAAGGGTAAACAACTGAAAAGTGTATAAAAGATCAGCCATTTTCATTAATAAACTGTTGCCAAGTGTTACTAACTGAGACTGCTTGTGGTCTCTGCTTTATGTCGTGACCGCCTCAACTGCGACATTTTGGTGACGGCGACGTGATAAGAACAAAGTCGGTGGGGGCCCATACGGGGTCCTAGTAATTGGCAACCGTGACCCACTGGGACGTAGTGGGGGAGGCGGCGTTGGTGCAGCTGAGAGTGGCAGGTGGAAGCCACAGGGAGGTCCGGACCTGATTCCCTTCAATCAAGACACCTGGAAGTAGGTGAGCCACCAACTAGTAATAATGGGACAAAATTTATCTAAAGAGGAAGAAAGTGTTCTGTCTACATGGAAAGTTTTGTTAAGAAATAAGGGAATTAATACGTCAGACTATGAGCTTCGTAATATATTGCTGTGGGCTAAATCACAGAATTTTGACACTGATCCCAAAACAGCATTTAGTGTTAAGGCATGGAAGAAAGTCGGGGACAGACTTTGGCAAGTTATTCGAGTGGGAGATAAAACAGCTGTTGATTTAGCAGTAACCTGGAACTCGCTCTTTGAGGCTTTAAAGGAATGGAGAATAGAGAGAGAAACGGAGCAAGATGCGGACGAAGAGTCGGGGCTGATATCTGACGGGGGGGCTGAGGTAGAAGGGGGCTCTGATGGGGAACTTGGTGAAGAAAGTTCGGATGCCATGGGAGTTACCCGGCATGCTGCCAGAGCTTCTGGGAAAGCTGCCAAAACTTCTGGGCAACCTGCCCTAGCCTCTTCTTATCAGACTCCTAAGCCTCCTTATCTCACACCTGCGCAGCAGCTCAAGATGGTGCCTGTATATACTACACCGCTACGCCAGGTAGCTGAAATGTCTTTAGCAGAGAGAAAGGTCCAGCCATCTGCCCCCCTGCTTCCCTCCTCTCTGGTCCAGCCGTCTGCCCCCCCGCTCCCCTCTGAGATGCTTGAACAACCTGCAAGGCCATATCCTCCTTTACCTGACAGTGACAATAACAGTGAGTCAAGTGATGAGTCGCCCGCAGTAACACCTGAGTTGGGGCATGGAGCTCTGGTCCCTTCATCTCCTAAGAGCTCTAGTCTTACTGCCCCATGGACTTTGCCTCCATGCCAAGTCACTGTGCTTCCTCGACACCCTCAGGAGTTTTGGGAATTTGTTAGGAGGAAAGCAGTTGAAGAAAAGAACTGGGACATCATAGAAAGGTTAGGTGCTCCAAGAGTACCTCAGGAGAACAGTGCCATTGCAAATGTTGCTTGTGATAACCCTATGGCTTTTCCAGTTTTCAAAGCAGTTCCTGGAACAGGACAGAACGACAGTCATCATGTCTTTGCCTGGAGGGTTGTGCAAGACCTCCAATCAAAAGTAGCTCAATATGGTATTAATTCCTCAGAGGTAATGCAATTAATACGTGTGATTAATGCAGATTTGCTTGCACCTTATGACATCACTCATCTTGCTACAATTCTATTCCAGCCAGTACAATATGGTGTATTTCAAGAAACTTGGAGGCGAGTGGCTGAGCGCACTGCTTTAACAAATATGCAGTTGCCTCAACACGACCCTCGTCATGCTGTGGGTGTTGATGCCCTAATGGGCTCTGGGCCTTTTGCTAATCCAGATTTACAGGCAAGGTGGGATCCTTCGATTTTGGCACAAGCTCAGCAAATTGGCATGAGTGCCTTAACTAAAACAATGGAAATGGCAGCTCCAAAACAGAAATATGTTACTATACAACAAGGAACAAGAGAACCATTTTTGCAGTTTGCAGAAAAACTTGCTGCTGCTATTGAGAAACAAGTAGATGATGAAACTTTGCGAGACAAATTGTGTGTACAATTGGCTAAAGAGAATGCAAACCCAGATTGCAGAAAGATTATTGATACTTTGCCTGGGGAACCCACCTTGTCTGAGATGGTTACTGCTTGCTCGAAAGTTGGTTCAGTCGAGCATAAAATGGCAGCTCTTGCTGCAGTGTTAAGACCTTCAGCGAAATGTTATAATTGTGGACAACAAGGGCACGTAAAGTCACAGTGTACTGTCCAGAAAACAACATTTAGGCCAAGTGCAAGTAGCGACGTTGTATGCAACCGTTGTGGTAAATCTGGGCACTATGCTAAGCAATGCAGAAGTAGATATCATGTAAATGGTCAGCTATTGCCGGGAAACCCAAAGAGGAGCGCGAAGGGGCGCGTGGGGAAACAAATACCCCAACAACCACAACAGCAAATGCGGGCCTTCCCAGCCCTGCAAAGCTACCCATTTGCGAACAATACTCAGGGGCAACAAGCGGGTCCGCAGGGATTGATATACCCACCGCTGACACAGTAACCATTTTAACAAAAGAAATATGTAAAGTGCCTCTTGATGCCTATGGTCCGATAGGACGGGGATTGAGTGCGTTTTTGATAGGGAGATCAAGTGCTACACTTAGAGGTATTCATGTGCATCTAGGACTTATTGATGCTGATTATTTAGGGCAGATTCATGCTATGGTATCCATTGATGACCCTCCTGTCACTATTCAGAAAGGAACTTGCATTGCTCAGCTTGTACCTTTTGTGAGTTCTGTTCCAAATGCAGTGGACCGAAGTCGCGGCACAGGAAGCTTTGGATCGACAGGAGTACCTCAAGTGTTTTGGACTGAGAAAGTAACAGAGAGCCGTCCAGAAAAGACATGCACTCTCACCGCCAGTGGATGTCATCCAGGAACTATATCAGTAACAGGTTTGATTGACACTGGAGCAGATGTCACAATACTCTCACGACTTTGCTGGCCTCAATCGTGGCCTCTCACTCATGCAAGTTTTGGACTCCTCGGGTTGGGTGGTGCTACAACAGGTGGCCTGTCAGCCATTGTAATTAATGTGAAACATCCTGATGGCCAACAAGCTAACATCAGACCCTATGTTGCCGATACTCCTCAAAGTTTGTGGGGACGAGATTGTTTATCTCAATGGGGTGTCAAAATTACTACGGATTTTTAATGGGGGCCACTGTGTTGCAGGGCAATGAACGTCCAGTTGTACCCCTGGCATGGTTGACAGATAAGCCTGTCTGGGTTCGCCAGTGGCCCCTGACTACTGAAAAGCTTACTGCCCTGCAAGAATTAGTTACAGAACAATTACAAGCAGGACACATTGAGGAATCATTCAGTCCCTGGAACACCCCTGTTTTTGTAATAAAAAAGAAATCGGGAAAATGGAGACTTTTACATGATTTACGGCAGATAAATGCTGTAATGGCAACAATGGGAGCCTTGCAACCAGGCCTTCCTACACCCACGATGATTCCACAAGAATGGCAAATAGTTGTCATTGATCTAAAAGATTGTTTCTTCACTATTCCATTGGCTGAGCAGGACAAAGAAAAATTCGCATTTACGGTGCCTTCTATAAATCATGCTGAACCTGATAAAAGATATCAATGGAAGGTACTCCCACAAGGCATGAAAAATTCGCCAACTATTTGTCAATGGTTTGTGGCACAGGCCTTGTCAAAAGTGAGGGAGCAATTTAAAAACTGCTACTGCTATCATTACATGGATGATATCTTGTTGGCATCGGACAACAAACAACAGTTGTCAGCTCTTAAACAATGTGCTGTGACAAATTTGAAAGACTTTGGCTTGATTATTTCTCCAGAGAAAGTGCAGGAACACATGCCTTGGAAATACCTAGGTATGTTGGTGACCAACACTCAAGTTATGCCTCAACCTGTAAAGTTAGACATTGATGTTAAAACTGCTACTGATGTACAGAAATTGGTTGGTTTAATAGGTTGGATTCGATCATATTTAGGCATAACTAATCATCAGATGCAACCATTGTTTGATCTGCTGTCAGGCATCACTTCCTCCACTGATGAGAGGCAATTGACCTCAGTGGCAAAAAAGACCCTAGAAGAAGTTGAATTAGCCCTAGCACACAAATTTGTTAACAGGATAGATCCCTCTGTTGGTGTTCAATTGTTTATTTTGAAAGACCATGAAATACCATGTGGAATACTGTGTCAATGGAATGATAATTGGGAAGATCAATTGCATATTTTGGAATGGATATTTTTATCTTTCAGATCTCGGAAAACAGCTCCAGGACTTTATGAGCTCTTTGCAGATATTATCATCAAGGGTCGCAGGCGTTGTCATGAGATTTTGGGACAGGATCCTGTGACCATTGTGATACCTGTGCAACAGTGGTATTTTGAATGGTGCTTTCAAAATAATCATGAATTGCAATCTGCCTTATCTTGTTTTACAGGCCAAATCTCGTATCACTTGCCTTCTCATCCTGTTCTAACACTGACTAAAGAGATTCCTTTTGAAGGCAAGCAAATTTGTTCTCCTGTTCCAGTGGAAGGTATAACGGTTTTTACAGATGGGTCCGGGAAAACCGGAAAAGCAGCTGTGGCTTGGAGAAAGGATGATCACTGGGAATATCAGACAGTGATTCAGCAGGGATCTCCTCAACTGGTTGAACTTTCTGCTGTTCTTTTGGCTTTTACTTTGTTTCCTGGTTCTGTAAACATAGTTACTGATTCAGTTTATGTTGCAAATTTGGTTAAGCATTTAGATCAAGCAGTGTTATATAATATTCAAGAGAAACCATTGTTTACTATATTAGTGAAGTTGTGGACCGTTATTGGTGCTCGAAAACATTCTTACTTTATCATGCACATTCGCAGCCATACATCATTGCCAGGATTTTTTGCTGAAGGCAATGCCTATGTAGACTCTTTAGTAGCTGCTGCTGCAATCAAAACTGTACCCAATGTGTTGCAGCAGGCAATTTTATCCCATCAATTTTTTCATCAGAGTGCTCAAGCTTTACAGCAGCAATTCAAATTGTCTACTGCCGAAGCAAAATCTATTCTTTCCTCTTGTCCCGACTGTCACATGACTCATGTCACTCAGTATTATGGTACCAACCCTAGAGGTCTTTCTGCATTAGAAGAATGGCAAACTGATGTTACAAAAATGCCAGAATTTGGTCGCTTTAAATATGTGCATGTTTCAGTTGATACTTTTTCTCATGCAATGGTTGCTTCAGCATTCACAGGAGAGAAAACTCGAGATGCTATTCGTCATTTTTATCATGCCTTTTCTATTCTAGGTGTTCCATGTCATGTAAAAACAGATAACGGCCCAGCATATGCTTCGCAGAACATGCAGGCATTCTTTCGTGCTTGGGGCATTGAGCATTCAACAGGTATTCCACATGTTCCCACGGGCCAAGCAATTATTGAAAGAGCTCACGGACTTCTTAAACGTCAGGTTCAAAAACAAAAAGGGGGAATGCAACAGGAGTCACCTCAAGTGAGATTAGATAAAGCTGTTTATGTGTTAAACTTCTTGCGTCCCCTACCTGACTCACAGTTATCTCCAATCTTTTGCCATTTTTCTTCTTTGAATTCTAAGCAACCAAATTTCCATAGAAATGTCAAGGTATGGGTCAAGGATTTGATTACTGGTATATGGTCTGGTCCAGTGGAACTGGTAACCTGGGGAAGGGGTTATGCTTGTGTTTTGACAGATAATGGTCCTCGATGGGTTCCTGCTCGCTGTGTCAAACCTTACCTAGAGCGTGCGGGAAAGGACAGGATCAATGGCTCCGCAGCTGAAGCAGAACGTGCGGATGACACTGGCTAAGACCATACATCAGTACTTAAAGATGGATGAAGGAAGAATGGGAATTTTGTTGATGGTTGTGATTGTGATTTTGTGTGTCCCCTCTCTGCTTGGGTTTTTGCAAAGGGCCCTGCAAAAATCCATAGCAGCTGTATTTACAGGTCAAAAAACAAAAAGGGGGAATTGTGGAAGGGGCTAGCAGCGGGCCTGCTAGCTAAAGGAGCGAGAAGTAAGAAGAAGAAGAAGCTGATAAGGAGCTTTCTCCAAGGCCGTAACCAAGGAGATCGAGAGAAGGAAGATAAGAACATTTTTCAGCTGGATGAAGCATTTTTAGAAAGTTAGGTGGAGTCAGAGTAACTTTTCACCAATGGCATGGTATTGAATTATTGTGGCCAATAGCTAAGGTAGAGGAAGGGTAAACAACTGAAAAGTGTATAAAAGATCAGCCATTTTCATTAATAAACTGTTGCCAAGTGTTACTAACTGAGACTGCTTGTGGTCTCTGCTTTATGTCGTGACCGCCTCAACTGCGACACTTCTTCTTCTTCTTCTTCTTTTTCTTCTTCTTCTTTTTCTTCTTCGTCTTCTTCGTCTTCATCTTCTTCTTTGTCGTCTTCGTCTTCTTCTTCTTCGTCTTCGTTTTCTTCTCCGTCTTCTTCGTCTTCTTTTTCTTCATCTTCTTCGTCGTCTTCTTCGTCTTTGTTGTCTTCTTCTTCTTCTTCGCCGTCTTCTTCGTCATCTTCGTCTTCGTCGTCTTCGTCTTCTTCATCTTCGTCTTCGTCTTCTTCGTCGTCTTCTTTGTCTTCTTCCATCTTTCTTCTTCATCTTCTTCTTTGTCTTCTTCGTTGTCGTCTCTTTTCCTAGGTAACATTGTCAGAACCAGAGGAAATGTCATCCAGTTGCACCAGGAGATGTTTAGATGGGATATTTGGAAAACTTCCCAAGCGTAAGGGTGACCAAGCATTGGAATACAGTGGCTGGGGAAGTGCTGGAGTCACATCCCTGGGGGCACTTAAAGCCATGTGGATGTGGCACTTGAGGACATGGTCTAGTGGTGAACTTGGCAGTGCTGGGTTAATGGTTGGACTTCATCTTAAAGAGCTTTTCCAACTCTATTATTCTATGATTCTTTAATTCTTGCTCCTGTTCTGCTTGTCTCTAATTAAAGAATAACTCTTTGATTTGAATGGAATATTAGCTCTAAAGTAATAGACAATATATGTAAAAGCAAATTTACCTAGAGAGGCAGTGTATAGTCTATCTTTTCACTCAGTCTGTGTTACATTCTCAAGAAGAGAGAAAAAAAAGTAATTCTGCTCATCTTTAAAGGTGAAGTGTAGACAGCAAAGGATTGGTGATGTTCAGCATTGAGTTCTGTCATGAGCAAATGCTGATGATGATGGGATCTTATAAAATAATATATTTTTATATGGTTTAGGTATTAACTTATAAAATCAAAGATTAATATTTCATAAAATGGGGTTTTTTATAAAAAATATTGTAAAAAATTATAAAATGTAAAAAAATCATCAGAAGTTGGTGACTAAGAGATGGATAAACATAAACACTGTGCTTTAGAGAGATGGAGAATTATGAGACTACTCTTAGATAAGTCGGGAAACAAGAAATAAGGATTATTTGTATGAGTTATCATTGTTCTTACAACCATTTTATATTAAATGGGATTTGGGTATATCTGGGGTTATCAATACAGGCACAAAATATATGTGACTCAAGAGTCAGCTGGTTTTTCTGAAGAGTAGGAAGGAAATACTGAAAGCTTTTCTCATGATGATGGTAGATTTTTCCATTTTTGTTGCCATTTCTCTTCAATCTTGAAGGTGTTATTCCAAAACTTACTGTAAGTTTAGAAGTAATTTTGTTTGTTTTTAAATAAACTTTATGAGTATTTCCTTCACTATGAGAATTCCATAATTCATGACTTTGTAATTTGCAACATTGGATAAAAAGTTGTATGCAATGTTCATCCCACAGAAATCATGTCAGGATTTAGAAATTTCAAATCCTGTAATTCACTAACAACAAGAAAGTAAAATAAGAACAAGACCAAAACAGAATACTGTCATGATACATGAGTCCCATAAAACCTACAGAAACTAAAGTGTGACATGCAGCCCAATAACATAAAATATATTCTTCTGCAGAATTTAGTCTTTTCCTTTCATTGCTCTCAGTGGGTTTTGGCATAGAAAATTCTACACTGCAGGGAAGAGAACATTTCTTTGCTAGGTAGATTTTTTTCTTAAGAAAGACCATTTGGATCTGCTTCATGCCTTGAAATGTAAGCCTTTAGGGACTATAACACACAATGTGCACAAGAGAATGTA
Organism: Melospiza georgiana; assembly: GCF_028018845.1. NCBI lineage: Eukaryota > Metazoa > Chordata > Aves > Passeriformes > Passerellidae > Melospiza > Melospiza georgiana. The sequence goes on along the minus strand of NC_080430.1, from coordinate 149,596,938 downwards.
TATAAAGATAAAAAAGGCACAGGAGTATTCCCCAGTGATGCAAATCCTTGTTTCCTAAGAATTTATGTGTTGCCAGCACACAGCTACTGATCTGAGCCTTGACAGCACCAGAATTTTCAGGGAATTTGTGTAAGAAACCTGTCAGAGCCCTGAGACACCATTAACTGGACAGAAAGAAATGCCATTTATATCTGTGATCAAACTGGATGTTACAGGAGCAAAGGCACTGTGATTTGCAGACTGCATAATTCCTGGGAGTGAGCTACTGCAGGATATGTTGCCACAAAACATTTGTAAGTAACATTTATCTGGATTCAAACGTGGCTGGTAAATTTACCAAAGAATAAAGGATTGTGAGCAGTTCAAGTCACACACCATGACTTTGTGAGGAAATCCCTGTGCAGCAATCACAGACTGAGACCCCATTCTTGGGAAGCATTGTGCAATGATTACTGTTTTCCTATACACCTGCTGAGGCATCTGTTCCTGGGGATGAGATATCAGGCTACACAGACCTTCTTCTCCATGCAGTACATCCAGCTTTTATATTCCTAACCCCAGGCTGAAAATGGAAATCAAAGGCTCACAATCAGAACAGAAAGAACTGAAAAAAACGTGGGGAAATGGAGTTATGTATCTGAGCATCAATATTTGTCATAATCCCCTGAGCTGCTGATTTCAATTTCCAGCAGAAATCCTAATAAGACAGCAGCTTGAATTGCCATCTACATGTTTATGCTTCTTCCAGATCATTGGAGACAAAGTATCTGCAAAGAGAAATTATTCTGTTAATCACCTTGGTACATTGTAAAGAGAAGTAACAACTGAGCTTGCTGTAAGAATGTTGACAGATGAATATTATGTGCAGTAGATGAAATACTAACTGCTGCAAGATCTAAATACAAACTAGGCCACTGCTAGGGATCAGACTGAGGGAGGATATTGGGCTTTCTTCATTGTACACAGCACTCATCTGCCATACACCACTTGGTTTAATCTCTTACAACAGATCAAGCTAATGTGACACTGAGAAGATGCTTATTTGAGAAAAAATATTATGGGGAAGGTGAAGCTTTAGGGAGAAAACCATCAGCATCCCATAGGCCTAACATTTGTACATCAGGTAAAGATAATATTTGATAAAATACTGGGTTGGAAAGTGAAGCAGCCTGAAGAAGAAGCTATGCAGAAAACCAGCATTAAAAACAGCACTCTGCTATGGGAAAAATATTGCTTTGCTGCTTCAGTCTGGAGCTGAGCAACTCCCTGCCCTCCTTTTTCTTTCTATAGAAACATTAAGGTTGAGAAATACCTCTAAAACTGAGTGAAACCATTAACTCAGCATTGCCAGATGCACCAAACCATGTCCATAAGCACCACACCTACAGGTTCTGTGAGCAGTCCCAGGAATGGTGATTCCACCACATCCTCAGGCAGCATGTTCCAATGCCTGCCCACCCTTCTGATGCCATTTGTGAGGGCTAGAATAGGGTCAGCTGGAGACAGAGGATTCCTTCTCACATTCATAGATGCAAATGCAGCATTAAATACTTCATTTGCTTTTCATAGACCAATGATTTTAGCTGAATCTGATGGCAGAGATGTGAATAAACCACGCAACCACTCCAAAATCTGGGGATAGGTCAGCAAAGCTGTGAGTCCCCAACAAACCTCTCACCTTCCTGCACTCATGGACGTTTTCTTTCATGCCTCTGAACAGATTGTCTAATCATCTGTGCCTAAAATGCAATCCTGTCAAGAAATTTTAAACAGCCACACAATGAACACAAACCTCAAGTCCCAATTCAGTAAATACAGCAAAGTGCTTTGGTGGCTCAGGCTCTAACTTGTACTGAGGTAGAGATCCCTGCGGGAAACCTGAAAGGGAAAAGCAAAGGTGGTGATCCTTCAATATCCACATAGAAGTTGAAGACTGTGTTCTGTCCAAGGAGTGGAGAAACAGAGAGATTAACAGGTCTCTTAAAAAATGCAAAGGAAGACCATGAGTTGGTCTTAACATACAAAAGATAACAAAATTACAGTTTGTCTCATTGACAGTAGCAGGGATGAGACTGGGCTGAGTGAACATAACATGTCACTGAAAGAGGGCTTAGAGAAGACACTGGAGACGTGCCTTTCCAACTACCTGACAGGGTAGAAATCTGCTCCATTTAAACACATTTCAACTTGAAATATATGTATAATGTTGAATGCATGTTCCCCAGCTAATTCTGAAGTTTAGCAAACTGAATTCAGTCAATGATTTCTCTTTGCAAAGCAGAACACTTTGTGGACAGGTATCTGCAGTGCTCCTTCAGCTTGAGGGTGAGATGTAAGACAACAGAAAGGACTTTCTGTTATTTGCTGCTGCCACATAATAGACAGACAAAAATCCCCATCAAACCTGCTATCTACCACCAAAGCTGTGTGGGTTTTCATGGATCTGAGCAGCCACAAACCTGCTGACACCAAATGCCTGCTCTGGGACATTACAGCAGAGACAGGAACATCTTCATAACCTGGTCTAGATACTGACCCACTGATCTGTTCTAGGTGCTACTGCGCGTATGATGGAATCAGAATAGTTTGGGTTGGAAGGCACCTTAAAGATCATCCAGTTCCAAACCCCCTGCCAGGGCCAGGGAAACCTTCCACTATCCCAGGTGTCCCCAAGCCCCATCCAACCTGGCCTTGAACACTTCCAGGAATGGGGCATCCAGCACTTTTCTGAGCAACCTGAGAAAAGACGTTTACAGTCATGTTAAAAAAACGCACGGGCATTTTTTGTGCTTTGTATGTGCTCTGGGCATGATGACATGCTTTGCATGTCCATTGGGCATGCTTTGAGAGCTGTGCTTTGGGGCAGACATCAGCTCTCTCTGATGGGCAGCTGTGAGGGGCTGTGCCGGGGCCGGAGCTGCGGGCAGCGGCACAGAGGGGACGGGGCCGTGTCTGGAGGAGGGTGAAGGAAGAGCGGCTCCAGCTCACAAGTCAGAGCCGAAATTCAAGCAAAAATATCCCAGCCGAGGGGTTCTTATTTAGACAGTGAGCTCAGGGAGGAGGTAAAAGCAGAAACCACCTGTTTGCTAAAACAGAACGGGCGTTTCCTCCCGACACGGCGAGGACTCGGCTCCCCCGATTCTCTGCCCTTCGGGGAGCGCATTTCACTGCCCCTCGGGCCGGGACCCCCAGTGCTCCTGTCCCTCGAACCTGTCCCTCCTTGCTCCCAGCTCCCAGCCCGTGTCCCCCAGCCCACACCCCCGGGCCGGTCAGTGCCGCCCCATCCCCGGTCCCCCCGCCCCCGGCCCGCAGCGGGGCCCGCAGCCCTGCCCGCCCCCGCTCCCCTCCCCTCGCTCCTTAAACCCGCGCCCGCCCTGCCCGGCCCCTCTCCGGCACCGCCGCCGGCCCGGCCCGGCTCCCGCTGCTGCCGCCAGCCCCCGCTGCCTTCTCTTCTCTTCTCTTCTCTTCTCTTCTCTTCTCTTCTCTTCTCTTCTCTTCTCTTCTCTTCTCTTCTCTTCTCTTCTCTTCTCTTCTCTTCTCTTCTCTTCTCTTCTCTTCTCTTCTCTTCTCTTCTCTTCTCTTCTCTTCTCTTCTCTTCTCTTCTCTTCCTCTTCTCTTCCTCTTCTCTTCCTCTTCTCTTCCTCTTCTCTTCCTCTTCTCTTCCTCTTCTCTTCCTCTTCTCTTCCTCTTCTCTTCCTCTTCTCTTCCTCTTCTCTTCCTCTTCTCTTCCTCTTCTCTTCCTCTTCTCTTCACAGAGGATGCGGCGTTTTGCCAATCCCCATCACTGACATGTCCCTGTGAGCGCGTGTGTGCTCGGGGGAGTGTGTCTGTCCGTCTGTCTGTGCGTGTCCGTGTGTCTGTCCGTGCGCTGCTGCCCATCCCCGCCAGGCTGACAGCTCCACAGGGCGCGCCCGTGTCGCAGCCGGGCTCCAGGTGCCACTTGGGGTGGTGCGGTGTCTGTGCAGGTAAGGGGACATCGCTGGGTTTGCAAACCTGGCTCCCGGGGCACTGCAAATGAACACAAACTGTGTTACGTATTTTTGTTTTCATTTTTTTCCCCAGCAGGGAAGAGTATCAAAGTCAGAGGGCTATTTTCTTTCTTTTTTTTTTTTTTTTTTTTTTTTTTTTTTTTTTTTTTTTAACTTTGCAAAGATGCAGGAACAGGGTCTGTCTTTTACAAAGGAAATATAGCAGGAACCGTGTTCCATTATTCTTAAACTGGATTTATTTATTTCGCCTTTAGTTAACAAAGTTTTCAGACCAGAGTGTGCTAGGTGAGTTGGTCACCTGAATCAGGTCTGGTGAGCCTTCAAATTGGGATTAGCAGATGCAAAGAGGTCACTGCAGGCGATAAAGCAGTGGCTGAGGGATGTGTAATGCCTTCATTGAGGAAAGCCAATGACAGGAGGTTGACAGATGTCAAGATTACACTGTACTCACTGCTTTCAGGGTTGGTTCTCTGAACATAAATACCTTGGGAGTTTGATGGCATTACACCTTTTTGTGTTCTGTCTCTGTGTTGGTGCAGTTTCTCAGTATGTGGGAATGCATTGCTGTGCTAACAAGGTGTTTTCTCCACATTTATTACAAGTGTGCTGTGGGTCACCTTCTATCTGTAGCCTACAAGTCTTCCTCTAAAGTGCCTAATTCATCAGCTCCTTCTCTTTGAGCTTTTACATAGCTGGAGTTCTTAAAAGAGTGTAGTGACTGCTGACACTTCACAGCATTAGCATGCACATGGTGCTGTGCCTGTTTGCATGTATTTTGATTAAAACCTTAAAATAACACAGCCCATCTGTGCAGTGTGGACACTTGTGGGATCATTCTCAGGAAGATGCACCTGCAAAATGTATCTGTGTTACTCAACATGCTCAATTAGCAACCAGAATTAGTTTAGGTGCATGCCTGAATTTCCCTTTTCTCTTTGATAAATGACTGCTTAGACATCTGTTTTGGGGGAGTTTGTATAGATACTAATTGATAAAATAATAGGGAGAAGTGTTGACAAATAGGTCAGGCAGACAATTGCAAGGTTTATGCCACTTCAAAAGCTATATGACTTTTTTTTTTTTTTTTTTTTCCTTAAAGAATAGGCATTTAGTAGTTTTAACTAAATTTTCAATCCTACCAACTATCACATATTTTCCATTAAGATGCTGCTATTCTGAATATGCAAATCCTATTGTTTGGACAGCTGGGGCAGTGTCCTGAGTAACTTCCAGTTAGACATATCAAACACATGAAGGTAGATTTTATATCAATGAAGTGTTTCTAGAACGTTATTGCAAAAGAAACCCCACAGTATGTGCTGTAGATCCACTGTGCTTCCTCAGTAAGTGCATTGTGCTCTATTGCTTCTAGCAAGAGGCAGTGTTGGATGTTTTGGCCTCCTTGGTGAAATGCAGAAGAGTCCAATTCTGAGCTTAGGAATGGGCAGCCCACCAGCTGATGAATGCCATCAGGTTTCGTGGAGAATTTTGTGGAGAATTACTCCAAGTACTTGCAGACAGGCAGCTCTCAGCACGCTGTGGAGCAAAGGGAGGAAACCAGGTCTTTTGACTTTTAAACCAGCAGATGACAGTGCCTCTCTCTCCTGGGATCAGTTTGAGGTCAAATCTTATTTGTTTCAGCAGAAAATAATATTCTCTCTGGTTTGAGTGATTGTCTCTTGAATGTGAGTGAGACCTGTGCCATGAATGAGCCCTTGGGTTGGAATAGCACATCTAATGGAGGACTCATTGCAGGGGAGGCATCTCTGACTCATGTTGCTCTGACTCATGGTACTACAGTGGAAGGGAACCTCCCCAATGGGGATCCAACAGAGGAAGAATGAGGTGGAAGGATTAGATATTTTTTTTGTCTGTGGAAAGGCTTTTATGAGCTCAGAGACCCAGACAATGAGTGGGTGAGCATGTCTATGGCACCTATACATATACATAAGTATTGTCTTACTTCTTCTTGCATTTCATACAGTTTAAGGCAAACATCTTTGCTACATGCCTGAGATAGCTTTTAATTCTGGAGATTATGATACTGAAAATAATAGAACTAAAAGAACCTCATTGTTTCCAGCATGTGATAACTTTTTTGCGAAAATATATTCCTGAGATTTGTTCCATATTTATCTTGGCTTCAAAGGACATTTCAATTTGTCATAGTGTAATGCTTTCTTCTAAAACTTGTTTTGATTAATCAATGCTGGGTAATCACAATTCCTCCTGTTTAAAAACCATTCTTGAATTCTTCCCTTTTCCCACAATGGGAAACAAAATCTTTAAGAAAAACTTAGATTATATCGACATCTTGTATGTACCACCACACCTGAATTATACAGGTGGTACTGGGCTATTTCAGCTCTTCAGGCAATGCCAAATTCCCCAGTCATTCTTACATGAACTTTAATAGGTATTGTCTCCTATGACACTGAAATATCTCCTTCCAGGCTTCCCAACCCCATTTTCCATTGCAATGAAATGTAGTGGTGCATCTCTTCTTTAAAACTGCCTCTTTAGAGAAGAGTGATTCCTGCAGGTATTTCCATGGCTGAGTGAGTCTAAAAACAGGAATGCTGGGTGGTGACTGGGTGCTGGTCGCTTTGTATAGGCACTACTCACTGTTATTAAGATGTTTTGGAGTTTGAGAACTCAAATTTGGGAGAATGAGGGAAGGAGAAGACAGCATCTACAGAAATCACTGAACTGTAACTGAGGAACTGGGAATGTTTGGGGTTTTTTAATTCTTGTAGCATATGTAGGTACAGCAGGAAAATGGACATATTGGAAATTGGTCCTTTTTGGACACAAACTAATTCTGGCAAATTTCTTCATCATGTGCTTTATTTTATTTGGTGTTTTCCTAGAGGCTTCTTCCAGTTGCTGCTGGGAGTTTAGTGATCCCCTTCAGTGGAAATCACATCAGGCTTCTGCAGCTGGCAGGAGCAAAGGTTGGCTGAGATGGCTGTCCCAGCTCTGTGAGCAGAGCCAAGCAGAGAAATGTCTTCTGCAGAAACTTCTGCAAAGATCTCCTGTTGTGCTTTTGAGAGACTTGCAGGTCTTAAGTCTTGAAATTATTTGCTCAATGTACACTTAGACTTGCATTCTCCCTTGCAAACAAGTATGAAAACTCGTAAGTCAATAATCATAATATTTATTTTACAGTCTTTGATTTCAAAATTTGTTTAAAATGTACTGCTAGGTTTTGGGGTTTTTTTAGTGGAGAGGAGATCTTAATCCTAATGTTCTTGACTTATAAATTTCATCAGGGGTCAGTAAATTACAGGTGAAGTCAAGGATTTTTACCTTAAATTTGCAGCCCACTGAGGTGTAGTCAGGAAGCACAGATTGAGGATGTTGCAATGGCAGCCTCTGGCAAGTCACTGAATCTGTGAGCAGTCAGTTCTTCCAGCTGTAAATAAGAGATAATATCAGAAGGAGGTTTTATATGAATTGTGACCTTAAGTTCCTAAAAATATCCCAGACAAATCAGAAGGTTCATATAAGCTCAAAGCATCCTGATTTGTTTTTAATTGAATAATATGTTCTCTAACAAGAGATCTCTGGCAAGATCTCTAGAATTTTAGTGGTGAAGTGAAACTAGCTGGAGCTGATTTTTTGAATAGAATCAGAGAATAATAGAAATGTTTAATTTGGGAAAGACCCCTAAGACCATAAAGTTCAGCCATTAACCCATCACTGTCATGTCTACCACTAAACCCTGTCCCCAGTGCCACATGCATTTTAAATGCCTGCAGGGATGGTGACTCCACAGCTTCCCTGAGCAGCCTCTTCCAATGCTTTTCAGTGAAGAAATCCTTCATAATCTCCAATCTAAACCTCCCCTGGTGCAACTTGAGGCTATTTCTTCCTTCCTATCCCTGTCACCGGGAGAAGGAACCAGACTCCTCACAGGTCTTGTACTCAGAGATAATAATGGAGCCCCAAGACCCTGCAGCCCTCATTTTCTGTCTCAGGACTGTTCCTTTATGTGATCTCCTTTGCCCCTGGTGGTGCAGGCTGCCCTGGGGGTTCTGATCAGCAGTTGCAAACCCTGGGCTTGCAATCACAGCAGATTAGGGGGAACATGCCCTGATTTCTTCTCCCTGCTTTACTCCTGATGTCCAGCTCCACCAACTAGGCTCAAAAAATTTATCATGTGAATGTGAGCCATGAAACAGGAGGGATAGCTCTGCTTGTGGGACAAGTTGCTTTTTCCTTTCTAGTCTGAATATGAAGGGGGGAGTGGGCTGTTAATATTTATTTTTCAGCATCAGTAAAAGGTCAATTGAATAGCTCCTGCTTCACCTAGGAAAGAAAAAGCATGCACACACAATTGAGAAAACTGTCAGTAGGTGGGTACTTTACCTACCAGGGACTTGTGTTATAGTTTAGAGATTTAATCCAGAGTGGGGAAAAATAAGAAACCACTCTTCTCTCTAAGAACCATTGTTGATATACAACAGGTATGTTGTTTGTGGACAATTAATTTCACAAATCAAGTGATGCAAGTAGTGACATATATTTTGATTCCTTGTGCTGCTAGGTGCAACCTTAAAAATAAAAGGTTTCTTTATGAGATCAAAGTGGGCTGAGTTGCTATTCTTTATTACATTGAGGTTTTCATGGCAAATACCTCCTATCTTTGTGTGCACTAACAAGGGTGTTAGATTTACAAGGCTTCTTTCTGTAAAGCAGAATGAATTCTCTCTAAAAACTTCCCACTTCTTTACCAGTAGGGAGGAAATTCAGCAGTAAAGACTGGGCAGGTATCTGTGAGCTCTGGCACTCACTTGCAAACTGTTGCTCCACAGAAAAAAGCAAAGCAGCCTTTCCTGGGAGCCCACCGAGGAGTCACAAATCCCTAAATCCCTCCCCAGGGCGTGTGGGGCTGCCCAGAAAGTGCCAAACCTGGACCTGGTCTGATCACGTGCCACAAAGCTTCTCCAAGCTGTGTTAGCCTTGATTATTCATTAGGAATGAATGAAACTGAGTTATGGGTCATGTTTTGCAAGTGCTGTCAGTCCTGATTATGCAGTGGTGTAGATTTCCTGTGCTCAGGGAGTGCTGTTATCACAGAGCTCATCTGCTATGCAGTAGATGTAAGTTATCCTTCTCCAGCTCATCAGAATCTATTTACTTTGCATTGATTCAGTTCCTTAGAAATTAATCTTTGATTCTTTGCAGAACAGAAGGGTCCCTTGAGTTTGGTTTAAGCAACTTGATTTGATTATTGTTATGTCCTGAATATTGATTCTTAAGTGACTTTAATAAGAGATGTCAAAACTGCCTTATTTCACACTTGAGGGCAAGTTTAAACCATTGACAAATTAAAATATTTTTGGACTGATGGTCTTTTTTCTAACCCTAGCCAACACTTGTTTGTAGTTTGACTATTTATTGCCCAAGTGCAATTTTTTCAGTGCTTAACCATGTTGAAGTATTTGCCAATTGTCAGCACCCAGGTATTTCCTTCAAAAGCAACCTGGTTAACATTGATTACCATATGATATTTGCATATTGATTGCAAAGATTTACTTTGAGCTGTAAGGTTTAGAGGCACTGGGGGATTTCTGTTGGCTCCATGCTAAGTGTAAAACTAATTACCTCTTGCATGACAGAACTTCACTGACTCCAATTTCAGCAGCAGATAAAGGCTACAAATAATCTGTGTGGACTGTCTTGATTGTCAATGCAGTTCTTAGTAATGAAACAACAGCTGGGATCTGTTTTACAGCACCTCTTGTGGTGGGCATTCCTGAAAACCTTTATCCATTTCAGTGGCAGGACATGTTTTGTTCACGTAACTTAAATACCTTATTGAATCTTCAAGGAAAGGAGCACAAGGTTTTCAGTCCTTTGCCATGCTTGATAAAAAAATGTTTTTCAGTGCTTATCTTTGCAAAATATACCAGAAAATCTGCAGCAAACCCCACAGACTAGGTCTAGACAGGGTGGTCAGGCACAGTGGGATTAAATTCTGACTGGGAAATTAACTCAGCACTGGCCAAGAGACAGCAAGGCACAGCCCTTCTGTAGCACCTGGAATTCCTCTGCTCCTGTGTGAGCTCAGATCTGCCTCATTTCCCTGCTTTTGCTGCAGAGGATGCTCAGTCTGAACACAGGACCTGATGGTGTGGCTCTGCAATGGGCAGTGACTGCATGTTCCTGCAGCAAGAGGAAGAATAAACCCATTCCTTTGTAAAGGACAGTGCTGTAACATAGATAATGAATCTGTTCTGGGAGGCTGGGGCAGAGGGAGCTGCTCATTCCTAACAGATGGGTTGACAATCCTTGTTCAAGTCTGATATTTCATAAACCACCTTGAGTTGTTCCAAGGAAATTTCCCTTGTCCTGCTTTGCTGTTTAGTTATGGTACCACCTCTAGAGTGTTTCTGAGAGTGGTTTTTATGCTTTCTGGAGGCTTTTCTTAGTTATATGGATAAGTACTTTTATGATTGATTCCTGAAATTAAAACAGTTTACAACTGGGCTTATATTATCTTCTTTCTTTGCCATCCCTTGGGTTTTTTTACTGAGTACATTTTCTGATCAGTTTGTACTCAAGCTATTTGTATATATTTGACTACATTTCTTCTTCTTTTAAATTTGCTGTTCTGCCCTTATTTATTTTTATTGCTGCCTTTGACTTTTTCCTCCTTTTCAGTAGATATTTCTACTGCCATATTTTCTTCACTTGCCATCCTTTTCACTTCCCTCAGCAGCTGTTCCCAGACTATGGGCCATGACCCCAGGCAGGCTGTGGCAGTTATGAGTGGGCTACAAAATTAAGTTGCTAATTTTGGATGTGGTGACACAGGGAAGTCAGAGAGTTGTTGGTTTCCTTCGGCAGTTTTCTGAGCTAAGACTGATAACACGCAGGAAAACAGATAAAGCATCAAGTACCCTTATACCAGATGCCACTGGGATGATAAACAACTTAAACCTATTTACTCTTGCTTCAGTTTCTCCTCATTTCCATGTCAGTGCTTCTGTTCCCTGTGTCTCTCCCAGAGGGAGTTTTTGAAGGCAATAACCTGCTGAGGCAGGTCCTGCCCAGCCAAGGAAGCCACAGAGGGTGCACTGAGTTTTGGGGAGACCTGGGAAGTCTATCCCCCAGACTGAAAGAGCTGCTGGCAGTTTAGTAGGTCTTTAGGATTCAGAAGGAAAAAGAAAAAAACACAAAAAAAACCCCCAAAACCAACCAAACCAAAAAGCCCCACAGAACCAAAACAAAACAGATCAAGAATAATCCCTCCAGAAATAAGCAGGAATAATTCTGGTTTAACCATTGTCAGTTTTTCCCTTAGCTCTATGCCTTTGTACTTCTCTTCATTAATGAGCTGCAGATGCATCATATCATGGGCTCAATTCCCTTAAATAATTGCAATGGCCCATGACATGGGTGGACACAACATGGGACAAAAGGCTGTGCCACTGGTTTTTGTGGCATTTAACCCACCTGCCTCAAGCAGAGAGGCAGAGTGTGTGTGGAGATGGGACTTTCCTGCCCAAGATGTCATGCTGGGTCATCTCACCTTGTTTGAGATGTCTCTTGTTCCTCACTTTCACCCAGACATCCCTTGCTGCCTTAAAAATGGTGGAAAAAATGCAAAGTTTTTCCAGGGTAATTCATCTGACCTGTTTAAAATAAATTACTCCCTAGAAGTGTCTGTTTGTCTTTATGGATTATAGAGGGCTGGCAGGTGGTTTACTCAGATTTAGACAACTACACTGTAAATCTCTGTATGGGTCAGATGAAACCCCATAATTTCAACCAGGCACAGCAGAGCCTTGGCAGGACTGGTTCCCCACAGCACTGGGAGTGACCCGATGTCAGTCAATAAATTGAAAAGTTTTGCATTGATTAAAAAGCAGTTTGGGTGAGCAGGAGGGTATGGAATAGCTGTGGATGGGTGATGTGACTATTTTATCCCAGGTATCAGGTTTGGGATCTTTTAGGATATGTGTGATGTGACAGTGATGTCACACAGCTCAGTGTCAGGCACCTGTAAAGGTGACAGAGGGACCATGAGGCTGTTGGGCTGCACATCACCTTTAAAAACCTCTTCTCTCTCTTGTCCAGGCCCATGGAAGAGAAGGGATTGCCCTGGTTTTGGGAAATACCAGCCTTTGGGTTGATTTAGTGCAACTTTAGGGACAATTCTGACACAAAGCCAGTGTTTCTCCAGCATTGAAACCCAAATAATTGCTGGAACATGGCAGGGAACAATTTCCTGTGAAACAGACACTTGCGTAAATGATCATTTCACTTATTCCTGTAACAAATAGGACAAGGTTTATTAATTCTCATTTGTCATTAAGAAGCTCCACAGACCATGGATTTTTTCTTTTGTCAGTCCAATGCTGCCTGCAAAAACTTGGCCTTTATCTGCTCGAGCGTCTCAATTAAAAATTGGCCTTTACCATGGAGTCTTTCAATTAAATAGCAGTATTATGAACACTCTTGATTCATGCCTAGGTGGGAGGATCTGTGCCATTGTGCAAACAGCTTTTCTGCCTCATTACTAGCTCTTCTTGTTTGGCTAACTTGTTTGCCCTGTTCAGATCAGATGATAAATGCTAATCCCTTCTCTGTTCTGTGACATCATGCTGAATTGGATGGCTGCAAAGCTCATAGGAGAGTTTTTCTCCTTCAGCACCATCAGGAAGAATGGGAGATTTGAGGAGGCTCTCAGCCCTTTGGACCTTTAATGCTGTATGCCCACGGGATTAGTGAAATCCTGTTTATTGCAAGGTAAATCTTTCCACACGAGGATCAAGTCTGGCAATCAGGGCACCCTTTGCTCCTGTCCCAGCTGAGATGATGTGGGACAGGAAGGTCTTGCTTTGATGCACAACTTGGACAGCTGAACTGAGCTTAATTCTGACTCTGTCACAGTAATTTTACACAAAATAAACCATAGAAATCACAGAATGGTTTGGGTTGGAGCGAACCTCAAAGATCATTTTGTTCCCAGCTCCTGCCATGGTCAGGGACACTTTCCACTAGTCTAGGTTGCTCCAAACCCCATCCAGCCTATCCTTGTACACTTCCAGGGATGGGGCATCTACAGCTTCTTAATCTGAAATCCACCCAAGTCCCCATTCCTGTCTAAAAAAATGGCATTTTAAAGGTGACAGGTGAAGAGTCTGGTTGTAACCCTATTTGTCCCATCACCTGCCTTCATTTTTATTCATTGCCTAAATCTCCTTCCTTCATGAAAATTTCCATCTTGGTTGCTTCTCACGTTGCTTGAGAGATGAGACAATGGCAAGAGCAGCACCCAGACCCCTGAGTAGTGGACAAGTGGCTGAGAGGGTCCTGTTGGTTTTACACCAGGTCCCTGCTGTCCTGCAGGGTTTTAAGGAGGGTCAGTGATCAGCATTTCATGTTTCTGGAATTGCTGCTGCCTCAAGTGTGTTGCCTGCAGTCAAGAGCAGAGTTTTCTTCCCAAGAATTTGAATGGTTATTGGATTAATAATCATCTAAACCACCAAATTCACATCTAAGCAGCATTTTCACACCTGCTAGGACTTGTGAAATATTTTCTTTTACAAGAGATGGTTCTTTTTATCTTATGATTTAGCAAAAAAGACAAGCTTGTGGCCTTCTTGGAGAAGTCAAACTGAATCACAAAACACTCTGAATTTCATCCCCTGGAACACAAAATCACAGAAAGTGAAAAGAATGGGAGTCAAAAGCTAAAAATTGCAGAAGGAGCTTATAAAATGTTAGATACCAGGGACAAATTTTCAAATGATTGTGCCATTATTTTCTAGGAGAAAGGAGAAATATGATACCTGTTTCTTATTAAATGAAAAAAAAATTTAGTCTGATACCTGAAGGAGAGTAAAAACTCACATCTTCCACCAGTGGTCACAGAATATCTGAGCTGGAAGGGACCCACAAGGATCAGTGAGTCCAGCTCTTCAGTGAATGGCCCCGACAGGAATGGTACCCACAACCTTGGTGCTGTCAGCAGCAGGCTCTGGCCAGCTGAGTTCATCTCAGAATAGTGCAATAAAGGAAATAAATTCAGAAATAAAATAATTCATAAATTATAATGAAATAAATCCTGAAATAAAATAATTCATAAATTATAATTTTAATAAATTCTGAAAACCCTGGAGAATGCAGGCACTGATCCCACTGCCCACTACTTTATATTCAACTCTATATTTAAGGCTCAAAAATTATTTTGCTAAAGTCCTTCATTTTATCACCTGAATTTGGGGAAAGGCCTCTAACCCTGTTCACACTGATGCTTTCTTAGACAGTAGAAATCAATTCTTTTGGATTTGTTTTAAACAATCTACAAGCAGAATGGGAACTAGTGTTAAAATTATTTAATCTTTCCCATGGGCTTAATGCTTTCTGGGAATAAATCCATGAAGCCTAAGAAGAATTCTGTCACTAGCAATTATTTTCTGTGATTTAAGGTTTCATCGGTGTCTTTGAAGTTATACAGACTTAAGTGGAAAAGGACTCTCGATTTATTGATGTTCTTATTGTGTTGTCTGTATTTAGGCACAGATTCTGTCATTCCAATAAAAAATTATGGAGTACTTTAATCTGCTAAGAGGTGTGCTGAGAGGCCAGTGGGATTGCCTGAACATTGATCCTTTTGTGAGCTGTGCTACTAAATCAGCAGAGCCAGTAAAGACTGAATCACATATCTCAGGGTGTGACATTAAAAAAAATATTGTCTGTGTTGGCTTTCACTGATGTGGTGAATTCAGATAAAATCCTGAACAATTAAAAATGCATAATTTTAAAAGTTAATAGCTTTTTAAATGCATATTTTAATGCTTTCAATAGTTGTCAAAACCTGTAGATTTAAAATTATGATTTAATTAAAAAAAATAAATTATATGAGAACATTGTGGGGAAAAAATGCCCTCAGACTGCTCTCTGTGGCAAACCAGGTGAGCTGGAACATTTCTGGCCATATCCTTGCTAGGCAATTTCATCAGGAAATACTTGAAATCACAGACTAGAACTCACTCACTGACCTGTGAGTGCCAGGCAGCATCTGAATTAAATGAGAATCTGCAAACACCAGAGAACCCCCAGCCCAGGAGGGCTGATCCTGGCACCAGGACAGGCTCTGGAGGCACTCCCAGCCCAGGAAAGGGTGTTAAGCTGTGCCCATGTGTTCCCCCAGGGCAGGCAGGAGCTGAGGGCAGCAATCATGGCAGGGGTAGCCCTTCCTTACCAGCCCTCTCTTCTGCATTTGTGGTGGCTCTGAGGCTACTTTGGTCCCTGGGAGGGGTAGAGAAGCTCCCAAGTTCTGCCCACATCCTGCCCGTCCCTGCCTGTTTACTTGCAGGGCTGGAGCCTGCAGGAGAAGCATTCCCAAAGGCAATCCTCTGCTGCAGGACAGAGATCAGGAATAAGGTAGGTCTGAAAGTGCCTCAGAGACACATGGAGGGGAAAATACTTTTCCTGCCTCTCATTATTTTCCTAAAATCAGAAACAGGATGATACAATCCATTCCTAGATTAAATCTCTGAATTTCCCCTGGAAATGTTCCCTTTGCTGTGAGATTCACACTATGCAGAGGCAGTGCTCCTATTTATAACTTGTGGCTGAAGAGAAGTCTCTCATTAAGTAGAACAATCTCGGAGTAACTGTTGAATGGATTTCAGTGCTTTGGTAGCATTTATTTTAAGAGCTTGTCCTCTGCTGAAAGGTGGGTCAGCCTCAGCACCAGGGTCTGTGTGGCTTTATTCCTATTTTGCACTTGTGTATGTCCCTTGGAGTTTGGGTTTGCTTTTTTTAAATATTTTTTTTATTTGTTGGTTGTGTTATCATTTTTTCTTTCTGATTTACACTAATAGAGTTGCAGCTGCAATCAGGATGGAGCCAGGCTCTGAGATATGAGAGCTTTGCCATGACAAAAAAATAATTGGTTCCTGCAATTTGGAATCTGATGAAACTGAAGCCTGTTAAGGTTGAATACTTAGCCTGCTCTTGCATGATCTTTCCAATAACTCATGTTCCTTTGAAGTCACTTCATTGTCCTGACTTTCCTGGGTTTGAATTGTTGCCAGAGAAACTGAGTCCTCCTGGTGTAATTCATAGGCAGGAATCATAAAGCTGACACTCTTGCATGTTGGTATGTGGGGGAAAAAAATCCTTTTGCCCCAAGGATGTTATTAGGAACAAGATGACAACTTGTGAATATTTTCCAGGTATCATAATGTTTTAATATATTGGAAAGTTGAATAACATCAGTGATAAGATCACAGCAATGTGTGACATACTGTTTCTGTTGCCCTGAATTGAAAATCTGTTCTGGCCTATGGTGAACATCAAAAGTTTTAATGCTGAAATTTTATTATGAATTTTAATATTATTTATGTCTTTTAATACTTTGAACCTTACAAGGACTTTACTCATGAAATACACAAAAACAGGGAAAACTGTGGTCTTATGGATATCCAGTGGCATTCCTGTGGACATAACTGAATACTTTAGAAAAGTAATAGACTGGTTTTTACAAATAGCATCCCAAAACAAATCTTATGGAAAAAAATCTAATGGTCTATGAAGGATTTATTTGTGCATATTGTTTTGTTTTCCATGGTGAACTTTTCATAAATAGTGTAGTTACAGGCAAGGTAGACAAGCTGTTTCATGTGAATAAATGAATCAATGCATCAAACTAAGGCAGTGGTGTGGAAAAGCAAGGAGCGACCTGTTGTCAGTGAGAAGAGACTTGGGGGTGTGAGGCAGGATATGCTTTCCAATTTGCTGCAATAAACATTTTTCCAAAGACTTCAGAAGTGGAAGTTCAATATAAAGACTGAAGACCTGCATTGTGCTGTCAATCTTTTGTTTCGTACACGTCAGAGGGAAATAAAATTCTGCCTTCTCAAAGGAGAGGCCAAATGTGAG
The DNA here is from genome assembly GCF_028018845.1 of Melospiza georgiana. NCBI lineage: Eukaryota > Metazoa > Chordata > Aves > Passeriformes > Passerellidae > Melospiza > Melospiza georgiana. The sequence continues at coordinate 149,580,043 of NC_080430.1, read as the reverse complement.
GAGATAGAGCTGCTCTCTCTCAGACTTGAGAGTCAAAGCTGTGGTTCATGTGGATGGGAGCACCAAAGAGAAGAGTTAAACCCACACCAGTCTTCTGCTGAGATGGTTGGTTGTAATACAGGGACCCAGCAGTGCTCTCATCTGTCTCACAGACATTTCAAAGGTGGGGAAATCCCTTTCAACAGATAAATGTCAGACCTGTCTGTTGTACTGTATGGGGCCAGTCCTACACAGAAGACTGTGCCCTGGAAAGACATCATTTATGTGAGATGAATTCAGTGCAGTGGCTCTCCAAAGCTTTCATACCCCATGTAATGTTGAAGTTTTGTAGCTTTGCAGCACTTGCTAGTGAGCAAATGCAGCAAGACCAGAATCCCCATGCAGCAAACCATAGAATACAGAGTAGTTTGGGTTGGAAGAGACCTTCAAGGTCCTCTGTTTCCAATCCTCTGAGACACCTTCCACTGGATCAGATTATCAAAGCCCCATCCAAGCTGGAACACTTCCAGGGATGGAGCAGCCTCAGCTCATCTGGGCAGCCTGAGCCAGGGCCTCACCTCCCTCCCAGGGAAGAATTTCTTCCTAATGTCTGATCTAATTCTACCCTCCTTCAGCTTAAAGCCATACCCCCTTGTCCTGTCATTGCATGCCTTTGTAAAAATTTATCTCTCCAGGCCTAGCAAATTAGAGTTCTTATAGATTATTTCCTTTCCCATCCCTGTGGTAATATTTTGGGGCATACAGCAGTTATTGCTCACAGTGTAATTCTCTGGGATGTCCGATTTGCCTGAGAGATGTAAGTATTTGTGCTGGCATGGAACTTCACTGGAAATGAAAGCCACAGTTCAGCAGTTTAGATTTAAGCCTGCTGAATTTTTGAAAGAAAATTCCTTCCCTGAATTTGGGAGTAACCCCAGCAACCCACATGCCATGAATGCCAAGGGGAAGAGGGGGTGTGGAGGCTGAATGGAGAGCAGGAGGGCATCAAAAACCCTGGAAGCTGGATACAAGATAGCAGCTGAAAAATGCACTTTCTTACCTAGCTTTAAAAAGTCTTTCCCAGTAAAAGTGCAATGAATGCAGTCGCTATAGCCACCAGCAAGGCTTCGTGCAGAATTTCTTTAAGTACTTATGTAGTTGTACAAAAGTTTTTCTCTGTTTGAGGATAATAATATAATATAATAATATAATCTTGTATTTTGTTTTTCTCCATTTAACCAGGCACTGTTAAGCACCAGCTGTGTTTTCAGTTTCTGTTCAAAGAAGAAGAAGGCAAGGAGCTTGAAAATTTTTATTTTCTTTTTCTCTTTATTGTGCAAGCGAAACATTGTTGATGCAGTTGAGCTAATCTGTTATTTAGTTTCTTACTTATTTCTCTGTTTGGGATTATTTTTAGGAAAAGAAACAACTGATAGCATTGTGGCCTTTCATGTTTACCTTAGTACAGAAAAAATTATAAAACTTTCATGATTAACCACCAGTCAAGCAACTTGTTCTGGGCCCTAGAAGTCAGGGAAGGGTTTCAAATTAAAACATGACACTGCAAACAGAAGAGGAATGCATTCATTTTAGAGATCAAGAGCATCAGGTGATGGTAGCTGAGCACTCAAGCAGCTTTCTAGTCCTAGTGAGGGAATGCTCTGTTTTAAATCAAAACCAATAGTTCTATAGATCAGGAAAAGTACTGCAACTTTGAGCAAGGTAGAGATGATATACTGGGATTGTTAAGAATAATTTTGGGTTTATGTTGGCTGGGAGGTGAGACTGCACATTATTGTCTCTTTCAGCTGCACTAATCTATAAATAAATGTTGGTCTTTGAATACATTGACATGAATATGACAAACTTTCACACATCAAATTAGATCTCATATGTATCTGTGGAAAACAAGTTATAACACCTGTTTTATCTCTTAAAGAACAGGCTGTCAGTCTTGCTAACAAAGACAAAACAGCAAAACAAGCACAATCTCATCTTTTTATTTTTTTCTTTTGTTGTTTATTTGGCAACAGATAGATTAAAACAGTTAGACTTCAGACAGCAACTGTGTTGAAAATATTTGCTTATCTGAATATGATGTCAATTCCTGTGCATGTCTGCCCATGGCAATGTATTAGTTAGTATTTTGCTATTTTCCTTGGATCAAAAGGAGAAGAAAGCAAAGTACCTTCTTGCTCCTGAGTGGAGCAGGAAGTCTAGTGCCAAAACAGATGTAGAAAGGCCAAAGTGCTCAGGGTCTTTTTGAACCCTTTATTTTCTGTGAGGGCTCCTGAGCCTCCCTGCAGTCGATGAGAGCAGAGCATCCCCCGCTGGCATTTGGGCCAGGTGAGCCTCAGGGCTGGCTGCATCCCATCCAATTCACAGACAGAGAAAACTCAGAGTGAAGTTTAACAATTTTAGGCAATCCAGAAGTGCCCTGTAGTTTTGGTTCCCAAATCTGTTATAATTGACTTGAAACAAGACTAAACTCTGCACAGAATGTTCTTAAGCTCTCCCTGTGGAACCACTGCTAAAGTGCAAAAAGACATTGCTTTTCCTAGCTTCATTTTGGTTCTTCTTCCCAAACCTGCTTTTCTTGGATAATTTTCTTGGACAATCATTCAGGAAGGGGGGTTTCTGTTCAGAAGTTGTGCTTCTTCTGTTCCCCATTAGGCAAAGACTTTGCACTCAAGTCTACTCCTCCTCTGCCTCTGAACTTGATAAAGTTTCCTATCATTACCTTTATCATCTTTAGCTGCTTTTGGCTGAATTTCTTATGTCACCTTGACCAGACAGACATTTGCTGAAATATTGGTATCTGTTGGAACACCAATATCTAAAGCTTTGCTCTTTGTCTAGGCTTCTTTTATTGTGTCTGGGGAAAATAATCACTTCTTGTGAGTACTTAATTTATTTTACTCTTCCTCACGAGAAAGAGATAAAATCAATCTGGGTATGGATTTTTTCTTTCTTTTTTTTTCTTTTTTCTCTCCATGAACTTGAAAGGAGCTTAGTATAAAACCACACAAAATGTTAGTTAGACACCTACAGCCTAAACCTAATTGAGATAAATCTCAGCCAGAGCTCTGCTATGTCTTAAGAAAAAGAGTATAGTGTGAGACCATTTGAAACTAAGCTTTACAGTCCAAGAATGCACAGATTTAATTTAAGTTCTAGCATTGCTGCCTAGTAGGCATCTCTTTTCCATTTCTACAAATTTTCCATGTTCTTTCTCCTCCTCCAAATTTTCTAATTTTTGTTTTGTTATTATTTTCCTGAAAACACTCAATGTACCAATCCATTTCAAAATATTCTCTCCGCATCAAATAAAATCTTTGATACCTATATTATCTATGCAACAGCTCTCTCTTCTTTTAAAATAAAAATTCAGGATATTGTATATGAAGAGGTAGAGAAAAGGGAATTAAGTAATTTTTGGAGTTTCAGGTATTTTTGAGACAGTTTGAGCCACTTCCTCCTACAGTTAATTGTGAAAGCTTTAAATATGAAGGAATGATAATGTTAGGGAGACCTGAGTGTGATGTTTCATTCATGTGATCTGAAAATTCCTTTTTTTCTTTTGTCATCTATTCCCTTTTTGCTTTCTCTTTTCCCACTGCTGTTTTTGAAACTTGTGTGAAGAATGACAAGGAAGGAAGCAGAGTGGAGAGGATGGGACAGGGTGAGAGCTGAAATGGCCCCAAACCCTTCCAGCCAACACCAGAATTATTGATCTGACGCTGTCACACCCCTGGCCATAAGCACAGACAGGCAGACCCAGCTGTGCTTCAGGGGTAGCTGCAAATCTCTTATCAGTTCCTAAGTGATAAGCTCCTTCTTGCCTCTGTCAGCTGCCTGACATGAGAGCTGTGTGTGGGCTGTAGAGCACAAGCTTTGTATCTTATCCTTTCTGTGTGAGTGACAGTGGTGAAGAGAGCCCTTCCTGTAAGAAACTAGGGATAACTTACATGTTTTCCCCAGCTACATCTTTTCCTGTTAAATTTACAGCTTTCAGACCCTTATTTGCTATACTTCTCTTCAGCATCTTCAGATCATCTCATGTTTCCACAGAATCATAAAATGGTTTGGGTTGGAAGGGACCTTCAAGCTCACCTAGTCCTCACCTCCTTACCATGGGCAGGGACATCTTCCACTATCCCAGGTTGCTCCAAGCCCCTCCAGCCTGGCCTTGAACACTTCCAGGGGTAGGATATCCACAACTTCTCTGGGTAACCTGTGCCAGTGCCTCACCACTTCCAAAGCAAAGAATTTCTCCTTAATATCCAATCTTAACCTGCCCTCTCTCAGCTTAAAGCCATTATCCCTTGTTCTGTCACTACATTATCCTTGACAAAAGCCCCCCTTCAGCTCTTTAGGTGCTGAAAGGCTGCTATAACATCTTCCTAGAGCCTTCTCTTTTCCAGGCTGAACAATTCCAATTACCTCAGTCTCTTCTCACAGGAGAGGTTCTCCATCCCTCTAATCGTCTTTGTGGCCTCCTATGGACTCGCTCCTACAGGTCAACATCCTTCCAGTGTTGCTCTAAGTGGGGTCTCATGAGAGTGGAGCAGAGGAGCAGAATCCCCTCCCTTGGCCTGCTGGCCCCTCTGCTTTTGATGCCGACCAGGATATGGTTGAATTTTTGGGCTGCAAGTGCACATTGCTTTCTCATGTCCATCTTTTTATCCACCAACACCCTCAATTCCCTTTTGGCAGCACTGCTCCTGATCCATTCATCTTATTCATCCATTCATCCATCCCATCTTATTTAGTTTTTCATCTTACTCACAGCCCTGGAGGCAGAAATGACAATAAAAATGACAAGGCAGAATTTTCCTGCAGGTCTCCTTCTGCTGGGATCATGGTGAAATCATGAAAGGATTCACAGTCAGTGATTTCCTGAGTGTCACATTCAGAAATTGAGAGGGGTAGAGCATGGTTTTTATCTCAGTCTTGGACTTAGGATCTCTGACACTTGATAAATTCTGCTTCTGCTTGACTCCCCTGTTTTCCCCATAACTGCCTGTCCCATGCTGATGGTGGACACAGTGGTGGGCAGAGATGGCTGAGACATCAAAAATCCAACTTGTCTTCACTCAAAACTGTCCTGCACTGAGGCCATGCTTCTTATGTGTCTCATTTTATAGCAGTCTGTGTTGATGTTGAAGACATTCACAATGCAGAACTTTGTGGTCAGAGGAGATGATTCTTCCTGCCCCCTCTTAGCCCAGCTCCTTTCATAAGAAAGAGAAACCTTTCAGAGAGCCATAAGGAGACTGGAGGCAGTCACTTCCAGGATTTTCAGTCTTAAATTCTCCACACAACCTCCCCACTCTGCAGACACCTAAGCTGGGTAAAGTGTCTAACCTTAGGGTTCTGCTGTTAAGGTTTCCAAGATTTTCCCCTTCCTTAAATTATTTGAGTTGTACAATTATGAGAAATTAAGTGGCAATCCTACATCAGTTCCAGTACCACCTTTTGTTTGGGTCCGTTCTCAAAATGCTTTGTTGCAATGTCAGCTGTGAATTGCTTTCTACCCTGGGGCCCTGCTGCAACAGGTGATAAAGACTGGTCTGTTTCTACAATACCTGGAAAGAAGGGGCTCCTTGCAATTTCCCTATATCTGTTCAATTGTCCTTTTTTACTCCAGTGTTTTAAAATAGAAATGGTTGTGCTTGCTCTCAGTGAAGGAGAGCATGGGGATTCTCAGCTTGGGTGGGTTTCAGGCAGTGGATACAAAATCTGGGAGTGCTGGATGGAGTGGGAAAGGTTCAGAGCTGAGGATGCAACCCTGCTATCTGTTCCTCCACAAGTAATGACAGGTGCCTCTTATTTTCATGGCCTTTATTCACAGATCCTACACTTCTGCTGGTGTGTTGGTGTCCACAGTAGAGTTCTGGGTTTCATTACAGAGGTCAAGACCATGCAAATTTTGCCATGGAAAGGCTCTGCAGTACTAAATCTCTTAATCAAATGCACTTGTTGTTTCTGAACAAACTTTCATTACATTAGATGTCCATCATCTTTTTGGAACACATGGAGGAGGAACTCAGCCACATGGTTCAAGAAGGAGGCATTTACATTCCTGTATTTGGGAAATTTTCTGTCATTTGGATAGTTCAGCAGGAATGTTGGGAAGTGGTAGGTGAGTGTGTGGTACACATCCAATTAGCATGGCCCTGTTAATAACCCTGAGAGTGGCAGACAATGGGCATGAGCTCATTTCTGGAGTTTGTAGGGATTCTGGTTATCCAGGCCATTATCATAAGGCAGAGAGCAAGGAATGCAGAGCAATTCTTCCTTGCCCCAGTTAAGAGTTCTGGGAAATGCGTTCACCAGGCTCCTCTTTGTTAGAAAGTATGTTGTCTATTTTCCAAATAGATTTAGGCTCTTACCCCATCCTGATTCCTTGCTCCAGCTCTGCTTGCTAACTATATAAAGCCATTACATATGGGTCTTTTTACTGACATAATCCTCGACTGTACTAAAAAAGAAAATATTAAATTTCATTCCAAGAGCTGTAAGAACTTCCATGAGGATATAAAAAGCAGGAAATTGGCCCTGTAAGAGTGGAGTACTCTCATATTGAATAGCCTTCAGGGGCTCAGTGTTAAAGGCTTCTTCCTAATAGCTAATGTAGGTTGGAACAGTTTGGCTCTGCTTGAGAGGAAATGGGATTTGTAGGACTTTGCCAGTACAGGTTTACAGGGCTTAGGCCAAAGGACTGGTGTTCTGTGACCCTGTACAAAATCAACATGCTCCATACATCCTGCACTAAGGAGAGTTTGAACATGCAGTACTGAGGAAAAATCTCAGGATTTTCCACTCCATCACAAACTGGTCCTACCATAATTTTTCTGGGCATCATTTTGGTCTTTGTCTTGCTTGTATCAATCCTCTTTAATCTGGACATCCTGTAGACAGGTGTGGAAGTTAATTTAAATGTATGAAACTCTGAGAATAATGTTATTTATTACCCCAACCAGCCAGTGTGATGTGTATTACCTTCAGGTGATGGATTTTCCATTTCCAGGACACCTTCATGTTGCAAACCCTGCTTCAACAACAACATGAGAGACATTTCAGCATTGTGCTAGGTTTAAAAGAAGACAAAAAAATATGGGCAAAGTTTTCTAGCTTAGCCTTGTGCAATACAGTCATTATTAGGGTGGTTGAGCTGTGCACCTGCTACTTGGTAATGTAGGTTGGAGTGTGTTCTTCCAAGAGCATTCCTAAATTTTTATGTACCTAATAATATTGTGTTAATATCCACAAGATTTGAGTAAATTTGCATCCCAAAAGATGAGCCACTGCAGAGGCAGAAAATTGACCAACATGTTTTGTAATTGACTTGCCATTCATGTGACTTGAATTTTATTCTTGAGAATCTTTTGGGGGTAGAAGAGGACAGTGCAAATGAGATTATGACAAGTCAACCAACCTCTGAGTATACTGTTCTGTTGCTAATTCCCTGGTCCAAGCTAAAGAGGCTACAGCTTTGCAGAGGAAAGTAAGTAACAATTAAGGGGAAAATTTATCTGAAAAAATTCAAATAAAATGCAGCCCTGAGAAGCTACTTTGCTATATTTTTTTAAAGCATCTTGAAGTATTGAACCAATGCTTCAGTTTCAAGTTCAAGACATTCTTCCTGCCTTTGCCAGTGAGTAAATAAATACGATGAGAGAAGCTGTCAGTACAAGTGCTGCAGGTGCTGGTGCCTGGTTCTTGGGCATAGTCTGTTTTCAGGCACTGTTTTCCCAGATCAGATGTGCAAAGATTCCCCTTATCAGCCTCTCCTTATCAGCTCTTCTAATCCCTTCTAACTCTGAGACACTTCCCATGGGTCTTATCCTTGATAACTATTTCAGTAAGGTTTACCAAGATGCTTGAGCAACTGTGTTTTGTACAGAACCAGCCTTTTAGATGTAGAACTTCTATTTAAATTCAAACTCCTTGTTAGATGAAGTGAGAAGGGGTCACCCTTTATGGGCTTGGCTGGTCCATAAACACATTAATTCATAGGGTGCAGTGCAGATTTTCCTGACAGTCTGGTCAATGATGCCAAAGCTAAAGAGAGAGTCTGACACAAATTTTGATTGTAGATTACCTTGGGGTTTCCTTGGACAATGAATAGAAAGATTTCTAAGGTTGATATGCAAGAGTACAATTTAAATCTGGAGTTACTTCCTCTGGGCAAAACACTGAAAAGTTTTACTTGGGAATATTGCCTCAAGGTTTCAGCCTGCAGACACTGCGTGGCTGCAGCAGGCAAAAATATCCTGCAAAGTCTTCCTCTAGCAGTGAGGATGTTTTAGAATAGCAGGGATTTGGCAGACAACCAGTAAGGGCTTGTTTTAAAGCGTCTGTGGTAAATGCATTTATGAGGGGTCAGCTTGTGGAATGCCTGATCCAAGCATAGGTTAAGGAGTCAAGAGTAGCTGTATTCTAATTCTGACCTTGCCTCAGGGCTCCTTGTGTGGGCACGTGCAGCGCCACAGAGGTTAAAGGAACATTTCTCAGGCTGCAAATTAGGAAATGCCCATGTTGAGTTAATCCTTGGAGTGTGCTTCATGGCCCTCTAGGATTTTTGGCTATGCTCCTTTTTAGGATTTTTTCCACTCAACTCCTGTTTGGTTGTGTCTCCTGGACAGGTACCTATCACTTAGGGAACAGCCATGTATTATTTATCCTCCTAAATGATCAGTTTGTACTTTATTTCTTGCACAATCAAACACTTCCAATTGCAGCAATATTAATCATTCATGGGCCTGGGCAGTTCCAGCCCCAAGTGCCTCAGGGCAGTAATAGAGTTCAGCAAAGGCAAACAAATCGATGGGTGGAATGGTCTGCTGATCTTTCCCACTGCCCCATTTCATCTCCCATAAAGCTGAAAAACTGCTTTGGCTCACATTCATGTTCACCATCACCCTGCATCTGATCAGATTTTTAGGGATTGGGATAGAAGTTGCTCTTAAAATGGATGTAGCCCAGAGAAGCTGTGGCTGCCCCATCCCTGGAAGTGTTCAAGGCCAGGCTGGATGGATCTCTGAGCATCCTGGTCTAGTGGAAGGTGTCCCTGTGCATGGCAAGGGTTTGAATGAGATCATCCTGGAGGTCTCTTCCAACCCAAACAATTCTGTGATTCTATCATTGCAAATGAAGAGAAGAGATGTTCCACTCCCTGCAGCCTCACCAGTACTTTGAGCAGATGTTGAAGAAATTTTGCTAGCAGGGTGCATGAATCATCTACCATACTGTGGGTCTGCTAGTACTCTCCTCCTTGATTTCAGCAGACTTTGGCTCTGTTGTATTTGAGCAAAGTACCTCAGGAACAGCTCTGCTGTTAGCAGAGAATTTTCTGCTCTGTTATTCACATGGGTTTTTAAACAATGTCCACTGAAATCAATGTGCCTCTTTTCATTAACTGCAGTTGGCTTTGGATCAGGCCTGGGAAGATGCACATCTTCCAGAAATGCCATTGGACAATTTCTTTAAAAATCATCGAACAAAGATATATGACCCATGGGATGATCAGCAGGGAAGAAAGTCCCATCTCTCTTTTATACAGTTGGCTTCCTGCTCATATCAGCAATAATTTAGATAATTAAATTGCTTAGTTCAGTAGTTGGAAGAAGCACAATCAACAAGCTGACTCCACTAAGATGTCAGATGTATTAGTGTGCTGGGTTTTATATTTGTTTTTCTTTTTTGTGTGTGTGTGAAAAGCTGTATAATTGGACACTGTCTTTTTCACCCCCAGCTAACCTCTTCTTCAGAGGAGCATACCAAAGACATTTAAAATCACATTATGAATGCCAGCATAGTTACAACATTTATATGGCATATGGTGATGTTCAGTGGCAGCAGACGAATGGATGAAATCAAGCACAATAATAGAATCAGCCCCCCTTGAATTTAACAGTAAGACAAACCATTCAGTGGTATAATTTAGTAATATGCAAGCCAAAGCTTGAATATTTTAATGAGGAGTCTAAAGTACATAACTGGGCATACTTTTAACATTTAACTTTGATTCAGTGGTCTTTGTTCTGTCCCTGTGGGGTCTTTGAACTTTTCCTCACATGAGGTAGGAAAAGTTTTATTTAATCACACTCCTGAAATGCTCATCTTACTGTGACTCCAGGTTTATTTTGTTTTGTTTTATGAATATTTGTGGCTGAATCACTGCTCTGAAGAATGAAGGAGATCAGAGAAAGTGTTCTGTGTTGTTCCATCTCTGACTCACGTGGGTTTTGCTGTTTGTGGCATCTCTCAAACCAGGACAGAAGAGCAGTATCTGGAGAGGCTGAGATTGGGTATATCCAGAGCCAGTGCAAATTGCTTCTCCTAGAAGTGCCATGAAGTTTTCTTCTCTGCCACATTCTCTGTGTCTGCCCCCTCTGTGTCTTTCCTTTTATTTTTTTGAGGTGCCACTCCTAAACAAACAATTTTGCTCCTCATTTTGCACAAAGACATTCTTCATCCTTGTTTTCTGAATTGCAGTGTTGAGATGAGAAATCCAAGTTCCTCTTTGGCTCTTTTTTTTTTTTTTTTTTAATGGATGTTTTTTGCTCTGCATTCCCCAAGGAGTATTTACTTATTGTTCAAAACTAGAGAGACCTTACCATGGACTGACCTAAAACTCCACACTAACCCCCCCAAAAAGCCATCCTGAAGATGAAAGTTATATAGAACTCATGCCTATCTTTTGCATATTGTTTGTTCAGCTGTGAGATGGTATGAATAGCTTTATGCTGTGCTTGTATTTTGAGTGTAAAGAGCTCACTCTAACATTCACCGACTTCCCAGCCAGGATGCCATTCCCACATCATGTTTGCATGTAGCCAGAAGTATTCACTTCTTTCTTTTTTTCCCATTAAACTATTAAAAAGACAGACACGGAGTCCACAGTTCAGTAATAAACTCGGACGTGATAGGATTTGTCAGTTCTTTTTGCAATATCCCATAATGCATCACAAGGGAATCCCAAGGTGATGTTTGTGAAATAAAAAGAAAATGGGAGATATTTTTAAATTATGTACGTTGACTTAGGCCTCTTTGAGCAAAATTATTCCCACATGATAGGCTGAACTAAAAATAACAGTAATTAAAAAGAAATCCATGTTGGCCATTTGGAAATAGGGTTAAATATAGAGAATTTCTTAGACTTTGATCACTCTGAAAACTAAACTGTCTCAATTTTGGCTCCTTTTTGACCTTTTCTCCTGGAAAGGGAAATAAATAGTGATCAGCTGCTGCAATTTCAAACTGGGCTCAGTCTCAAAGTGGCTGACTGAGGTGGGAAAGAAACAAGTGTGGAAAACCCATAGCTAAAAATATTTTATTTCCAACCTTTCTTAAAACTCCTCTGAAGACTTCATTGCCATGACATGAGTCCTGTTGATGTGAATAGGGCAATTTTCTGTCACTGGTATATTTGTACATAAAGTGGTTGCAAGTTAAGAGACTTGGTTCAATTCTTTATGCTATAAAAGTGGATAAAAAATTATATATTTTGGCCTGAATGCAAGAATAATATTGAACCATAAATGTGTATTAAAGCCACCACAAGTTATGATTATAGATTTTAACCAGATGTTCTGATTTGATTTGTGGCTTTTTCTTCCCGCACTATTTTTAGCCTAAATGGCTGCTCTGAGACACCTTGCAGCACTCAAAATGCAGAAATGAGCCCTTGAAGTGTTCTGGCAAGGAGGGGAGATGAATGAGCCCTTAGAGACAGAGCCCTCAGGCCTGGCTGTGGAGGAAGTTCTTCTGCTGGGGTGGAATCCCACACGCACCCAGTGAGCCCCATCCACCAAACTGCGTCTGCTGCTCACAGAGCCCGGACTGTTCTGCTGACTGACACCAGCTGGTGCTCTGCTCCTTTTATCCTGGCCTGCTGTGGGTTAGCAGCTGGCCAAGACTGTTTTTAAGAGTGTATTTATAAAACTTCACAGCCGTGCAAGCCCAGATACGGAGCGAGGACGTTTTGAGCGCGGCGCTGGAAGCGCAGGATGTCTCCTGGCAGATCTGGTTTCCCAGCTCTTGCTGCTGCTGCCACAAACCTGCTGTCCCGTCACTTGTGCCCAAAAACAATGTTTCCTAAAAAAATCCAGGGGAGCAGAAACCTTGGGCTGAAGGGTCCCATGGATATTTAAAGTCATGCCTGTCCTGATCCCTCTGCAGGCGGCTGCCTGATTGGTATTTCAATAACGTGCTTATTTAGAAGGAAATTCTAACTCCTGTAGGGCACAGTGGTATTTTCATGCCTTTTTTACCCTGCAGCCTTTTCCAGCTGGCTCAAAGCTGAACACCTCACTGTCTGGTAGGGACATCGTCTGGCTGAGGTGTAAACTACAGCACCTGATTGTGTCCTTTGTATTTAGGGTTGGTACATGAATAAATATGATTTTTTTAAAATCTTTCTTGTATTTATATTCCACTGCTGGCAGATACTTCTAAATTTTATTTACAGGGAATGGTTTATTATATGTATTGCTTTTCTCCTTGTCTGCATAGGATACAGACTTCTGAAAATAACCTGGTTTTTATCTTTTGGAAAGAGCCTGTATTTTTTGTTGGGATAAGGATTTATAGTGACATCTTGACAACTTCATAAAGTTTTTTCCCCTTTTTAATTTCCTAAACCAGCGCAACATGCTGAGATACATGGTTGAGATAGGCCCAACATCTGAGTGATCAAAACGGGTTTTGAACAAATGCTGACGCCACCATTCTTCCTGTCTGTGATTCCCACAGAACCTTATTGCTTTGAAAAGAAATACCCTAGAAGGCATAATTGACTCTGCAGCAATGAACTACATCAGACAGTGTCCCCTTCATGACTTCTACCCAGCTATCAACAGTGAGAAGCAGACGTGCATGTTAAAAGACTGAGAAGGCACAACTTCCCCAAGAAAATGGACAAAAATCATTAGAATCCTTAAAAAGGAAAAGAAAGAATCAGGAGATGGGGAAAAGTTTTTGAAAATAATGCCTCAGGCAGTGAGAGCTGCAGAGTGGAAGCTTGTTTCTACCTTCTGGGTGTTCAAACAGTAGATCAAACTGCAATGACTTCATGATATAATAAAAAATAATAAAACAAGGGCAATAACAGATTTTTTTTTTAAAGTGTCGATCTAGTGTTAGAAAACACAGCTTAACTTTTAAAAGCTCAGCCACTTTGCCTGGCTTCTTACAATACCTTCTGACTTCAGTGACTCCACTCAAAGTCAACCCAAACCAAAGACCTTATATTGAAGATAACCCTGAGCTTTTGTACATCTTTAAGCTAAATAGTGAAAGACATGTTTTGAAACTGCTGAGTTTACTCTTGCAGAGAAGGACTGATGTCAACAAATACGTGCATGAAAACAGTGGTGTATTTTTAGCATTTGCCATTTTTGGGGCTCCAGAGCTGAAAGCAGTGATGGGTGAAGTGGCAACGGGTTGTGTGTGTGATTTGTAGTGGTTTGTATCTGGGCTCTGTGTTGTGTATCTCCTAATGATGAATGCGTGGGAGGGCCAGGTCAGGAATGGTTTCCACTCCAGTGCGCTGATTGTGTAGTTGGCAGTGGGCTCAATTAAAGTATAATAATCTGGTAATCTCTCTCCTGTTTCCATTCAGCTGCTTCACAGTGAATAGAGCCAGTGAACGAGTATAGCTTTTGAAAAGTAGGTGAACTCCTGCCTCTTTGTCTGAGCAGTTTATGTCTAGTCAAGTAAAATGACAGGCAGAGGAGGCGACTCTCCAGAACGTTGCTCTCATGCCTCGCATCATTACTGCCGTTGGCGCTGCTGCGCGATAACACTCGCTCTTTATTTCCCTTTCCAGGCTGCGGGTTGGATTTCCAGCAAGCTTCGCACCCCGGAGAAAAGAGGAGCTGATGTGAGAGAGGAGAAATGGATACGTCCATGGTGGGAAGGTGCCGTGTGCCCCAGCTCCTGGTTCTTCTCACGTTGGTGCTCAGCGGGGAGAGAACCGCGGCACAGAGAGCAGGTACGCGCTCCACTCGCTGCCCCGGAGCTGCTGGGCTCTCCCATGATGGGAACCATCAGCTCCAGGAGGAAATCTATAAACAGCCCAAGATATTTACTGCTGGAAATCTGTAAAACAGGCCTTAGGGATGGAGAAAGCTCAAGGGTCAAGGCTGTGATTGACCTGGGGTCTTTGGTTCTACTGCAGGCATAGAAAGTTTAGCTCAGCTGCCCACAGCAAGAGGAGCAGCTCAGCACAGCTTGCTCCGGATGTGCTCCATCTACCCCACACTGGCATGGAGGTGATCACTTCCTCCATTGCCTCCTGTGGGTGTCAGATGAGACCTGGTGAATCTTCTGCCTGGCTGGGACTTCCCTGTGAGCTAAACAGGGCCAGGGCACTCTTCATACCCTCCCCTGACTCCAGACACTTGAAGGATGCGTTGATGTGGTGCTTAGGGACATGGTTTAGTGATGGACTTGACAATGTTGGGCTAATGGTTGAACTTCATGATCTTAAGGGTCTTTGCCAACCTAAATGACTCTAGGATTCTGTGTTTTCTCTCTTGTCTGGTTATCAGCTTGGTTTCTGGCACAGCTTTTGGCCTGGGCTCATGAACCCTCTCCCCCAAATGCCACAGAATGCATTAGAGGATGGTGTAGCTCAGGGACTGTTCTTACGGGGATCCTTGATAAGGACACGTTGCTTTTTGTGTGGCAGCAAGAAGAGTTATCTGACATCAGTGATGCCACACCTCAAATGAAAAGTGGTTGTAGACCCACACAATTTTTTATAAGAGTCCAAAGGCATTTTGAGATGGAAGTTTTTTGTCTCTTTTTCTAGGAAAGCTGCTATTCTGTGGGCTTGGGTAATTTATAAGAAAGGAAAGACTTTTTTAGACCTTTTTCAGTTTAAGGAACAGCTGCTTTACAGCTTTCCTATATGATCTGTCTATGGTTTTTTTGGGTGAAGTTTACCAGAAATAAATACCTAGTAACCAAACAAAGTGAAATCTCACTTTTTTTTTCTGCTTCTGGGCCTGTCACAGGCAGAATATAGTGAAGCCATTTATATGTTCATTCTGTGCTTACTTTAAATAATTTTGGGCTTATGGCTTGTTTGTGAACTATTTTTAAAGGAAATATTGCAAAACAGTTGGTTCAGTGTCTGAGTAGATGAGCACAACTCTTTGAATTGTGCTCCTAGAGAGCATTTCTGCAATTACAAAACTGAAATTTTGCTATCTCCCATATTCCCTTAACATGAATTGAATTGTTTCTGCCAGTAAACAGTACTGTTATGGCATTCTTGGAAAACAATAAATTTTGTCTAGCAGTGGACATTAGAGTGCTGAAAATGTAGATTAATATTTACTAAAAGCATTTCTGCAGCATTTCATCTCACTGCCACCAGGTCTGTAAGCAAAAAA
Source organism: Melospiza georgiana (assembly GCF_028018845.1). Taxonomy (NCBI): domain Eukaryota; kingdom Metazoa; phylum Chordata; class Aves; order Passeriformes; family Passerellidae; genus Melospiza; species Melospiza georgiana. The sequence goes on along the minus strand of NC_080430.1, from coordinate 149,564,654 downwards.
TCACCAATGCCAAAAAAAATGATCCTGAAAGACCATGTTTTTCCTCCCTGCAATACTGCCTTGAATAGGCATCACTTTTTAAACCTTAACTCCCCCTTGTTTTAAGGCTCATTGCCCTTGAACACAGACAGGATTCATTCTGTCTGTTCTGTTTGTTTTGAAATTGCTCTTGTCTCACCTGCTGAGAGTCATTAAAATAAGTAAGAGGAAGGTCTTGTGGGTGTTGCTCTCTAGTTAGTCTCACCTAATTAACATTCTTCCAGCCAGAATAGATTAATATAATAATGAATTTGGGAAGGAGGCAAGGTGGAGAAGTGTAAGCTTCTTTCTTACATTTTACTGTTCATATTTTTGCGTTTTATATTCTCCAAAAATCAAGCAGAACCATAATTGAGAGCCCAGCTGATATTCACAGAAGTAACTTGCATGCCATAGCATAAAATGGTTTAAACCATCATCTCCACTCTCAGATTGCCTTTGAAAGTGTTTTCCCAGAGAGACTTTTCTTGCTCTGGAGTTAGAGACAAGCACTCCCTCACTCACAAAATGCCATCACAGAACACAGTCCCACATGCAGGTTTTGGCTGGGACACAGTTAATTTTCCTCACAGTAGCTGCTCTGGGGCTGTGCTTTGGATTTGTGCTGGAAACAGTGCTGATGACACAGGGATGTTTTTGTTACTGCTGAGCAGAGCTCACACTGAGCCAAAGACTTTTTATTCCTCTTCCCACCAGCCAGGAGGCTGGGGAGAACAAGAAATTGGGAGGGGAAAAAGTTGGGACAGCTGCCCCCAACCGATCAAAGGGACATCCCAAACCATATCATGCTCAGAAATAAAACTCTGGGGGGACACTTGGCTGGAGACTCCTGCATGGGGACTGTGACTCAGTCAGTGGTGAGCAACTTTTTTCATTTGCATCACTCCTTTTTCTTGGGTTTTATTTATATATCTTTGGCTTTTTTTGCTTTTCATTACAATTTAATTATTTTTTTTTATTTTATAGTTTATTTTATTTTATTTATAAACTTTCTTCTCTCAACCCATGAGTTTTCCACCTTTCACCTTCCCAATTCTCTTCCCTCCAGTCCTGCTGAGGGCAGTGAGCGAGGGGCTGTGTGGTGCTCAGTTTCCAGCTGGGCTTAAACCACAACAACAGGTTGTTTCCAAAGAGATCCCCTGTGGATGGGCTGGTCCCAATGTGGTCCCAATCCCGTGTGCAGAGGTTGTTCCCCACAGGCCCTGCAGCAGCTGGGATGTGCTGGGATGGGCTCTGCTACAGAAATCAACACAGCAGCAGGTGATGCTCCTTTCTCATCGCCTGCCACACTCCAGGTGTACATCAATCACTCTCATGGTCATCATGAAATGCCTTGAGCACTGACCTACTCTTTTACAATGCTTTTACTCTTTTCTGAAGGCAAATCTTCTCTGTGTAGCTGAGCTATCCACTCCCTCCTTTCCAGAGCCATGGGCTGTTGAGGAATTCTTCCATTCCAAGGCAGGGTGACAATCCTGGGATAAGCAAAAAGATCCAGAGATAATTTGCGTCAAAATCTGAGTGTGAGAGAAGAATCTGTGACCTTCCTGTAGGTTCAAATGCTGTAATTCAGTAGGAAATGTGTAACTCTACCACTGGTCAAACATGCAGTTGTAGTTTTTGAGACAAGGTGAGACAAGAACTTCTGAAGAAGCAATGGTTGGCAGCTGTGACCAAACTGACTTTGTGGAGCAGGTTTCAGTCTTAAAACTCTATGGTCTAAAATATTGTTTAAATAAATATAAGCATAATTACTATGCCTAATGAATATAAGCATATTTATATATATATATACCTTTTCTCCAGTTGGGGCATTATATTGATGACTCTTGGGCACTTTTATGGACCTAGTGCTTCCTGACTTGAGTGTATCCAGAAACAGCTAAAAAACATCTCTTGAGAGATCCCCTTTTTTTGGCAAGTGTCTGACAAATATGCAATCAGTCTGGATTGATATAGGGCAAGCAAGTTGCAATTAAAATAGCTTTTTGCTTTGGATTATACAGGCCTCATATTGCAAATATCAAGGTTGGAGGCAAAGGGATGGTTGTGGGGATAAGTGAACTTTTCCCTTACAAGGCAGCTGCCCTTTGTTATTGAGGAACACATTCCAAAATTCAGTAAGTCATCATTTAGTCAATAGGCAGTGGCAGAAAGCCTCAAATTTTAAATAATCTTGTTACAGGCCTGCTACACCAACATATCATGCTGGGCAAAAGAACTGCTTCTAGCTAAGCATAAATGGATCATAACATTAATGCAAGAGGGGACATGAAAGCTTCATTACTCAGGGTCAGGATTGGCATAGGCAAGGTCAGGACAGGGCTTTTGATCTGTCCAGGTCATTCCAGAGCACTGCCTGAGCAAAGGCACTGCAATGACGTGAGAAAAATATCTTCATGCAGGGGGTATAGCTGAAGGATTGAGCTGAAGTAGTTAGAAACAGAAAATGGAAAGGGTTTGCATTTCAAAGCTGAGTCTGTGCTGCTCTGTAGATGTCCTGAAACTGATGAGGTGAATCACAGGGAAGAAGAGCCTGGAATCTGCTCTTCCTCTGCAGGATAGGGAGAGGGTTTGCTGCCTGCTGCCTCCTCCAAACTGCTCCCTAGGGAGCTGTGTCCAGGGAAGATTTGCTCTGTCTGGTCCTCTGCGTTTATCTCCCCTTAACAACGTGTTCTGCCTCTCCTGCAGGTTGCAAGAGCGTTCACTACGACCTTGTCTTCCTCTTGGACGCCTCCTCCAGCGTTGGAAAAGAAGATTTTGAGAAAGTTCGTCAGTGGGTGTCCAATTTGGTGGAAACCTTTGAGATTGGCCCAGACAAGACCCGAGTGGGGGTGGTGCGGTACAGCGACCGGCCGAGCACAGAGTTCGACCTGGGCAAGCACAGAACCCGTGAGGAGATCAAGGAGGCTGCACGACAGATCCAGTACTATGGGGGCAACACCAACACTGGAGATGCTCTCAGGTACATCACCACCTACAGTTTTTCCAAAGAAGCCGGTGGGAGACTTAGTGATCGAACTGTTAAAAAAGTGGCCATCCTTTTGACTGATGGAAGGAGCCAGGATTTTGTCTTGGATCCAGCCACTGCAGCCCATCAGGCTGGGATTAGGATTTTTGCTGTGGGTGTTGGAGAAGCCTTAAAAGAGGAACTTGATGAGATTGCTTCAGAGCCCAAGTCTGCTCATGTGTTTCATGTCTCTGATTACAACGCCATCGATAAAATTCGGGGGAAGCTGAGGAGGCGTCTCTGTGAGAGTAAGTAGAGCCTTCCTTTCTGCACAATTAGAATAGGTTCAGTCCATGGATGTGAATATTAGATATGCTAATTTAATGTAGATATGAAAAGGTATGATTGTTTTCTTTCATGCTTATGCTTCTTTATTTTCCTGTCTTCTACCCAGTTCCACTCTGTAAGAGATCACTGTTCAAGGCCAGGTTGGGTGCAGCTTTGAGCAGCCTGATCTAGTGGAGTACTGCTTATGGCAGGGATTTGGAATTAGGTGATCTTTAAGGTCCCTTCCAGCCCAAAGTATTCTTTGATGTTGTGATTCTATGATTTTACTACAGAAGATGTGATGGATTTTTCTGGCAAGTCAGTATTAATTATAGGTCATCTTCCAGAGTAAACCATGAATTCCCTTTTGGCTCTGATATACTTCAAATACTTTGTAATAATTTAGACTACTTAATATGAATAGTGACATCTTATTCATATCCAGATTTTGGTTTACTTTGTATAGGACCTTTTCCCCCCTTATTTTCTGGCACTGTACCATGAAGAGAATGCTCTGGGTGCTGCTGGGGATGATCCTTAAGGAAGCAAAGGGAAGTTTGTGCTTTTCTGCCCCTCAGCATCTCAACTCTACTAAATGGTGTTCTCTAGTGCTCTGGCTGCCAACAGCATAAGCATTGGTGATGTTTTGAATGACTTCTAATGGAGAAAAGTGTGGGGATTTGCACTGCATAAATGACCCTGATTTTCCAGTTCCTTGATGAGGAGGATGGGAAGGCATTGTGGCTGCTATCTCCCAGCACTTAAATAGGAGCAGCAATCACACAGCCTGTTCTTCCACCACTGATAAATCACTCTCTTGTTCATAGTGACTGCATGAAAGCTGCCTGGTTTTGCTGCTTTTTGCAGTGTTTGCTGTGATTACTGTGAACAGGCCATGATGTTATGAAGATCTGTTATTGCTTTCTGGAACCTCCCTTTGCAAAATAAAAAGCTCTGGGCTTATGTAGAGTCCTTAAAGAGTGACAAGTGCAAGCAGGCAGAGTCTAGTTGACATTACCCAGCAATATCAAGATGTTTCTTCTTTTTTATCCTAAACATAAATGGATAATGGAGGGTGTAATCCCAATACAAGTGGAAGTCATGGGGAATAATAACTGTAAGCTATGCAGACTGAAGGAGCTTGGTTTTTTTCTGTGAAAATCTTATGTAATCATACACACTGTGATGGTGCTCACTGGGGTCTTAGGATGAGGGAAGAGATGAGGATGTGACTCCATGTTTCAGAAGGCTTGATTTATTATTTTATGTTATATATTATATTAAAACTATACTAAAAGAATAGAAGAAAGGATTTTATCAGAAGGCTAGCTAAGAATAGAAAAGGAAGAATGATAACAAGAGCTTCTGTCTCAGACAGAGAGTCCAAGACAGCTGACTGTGATTGCCCATTAATTAGAAACAACATTCCACAGCAGCAGATAATCATTGTTTATATTTTGTTCCTGAGGCCTCTCAGCTTCTCAGGAATAAAAATCCTAAGGAAAGGATTTTTCATAAAATGTGTCTGTGACATACACTCAACTGGGCTCTAGTAGAAAATGGCAAACCCTTCCAACTGGCACACTTGACCAACTCAACATCCTGTTGCAGCTGCTGAACACTAAAAGTGTGATTTTCCTTTGCAATTCTCTCTCTTTCCTTTTCCAAAGCAAGTGTTTACTCTGCTTTTTACCTGGGACATCATTTGTTGCCTGCTCAAAAAAATATTTTACCTGCCTGTCAGAGTATAAAACCATCTATCTGTGGCTTTCTGAGCCCATCCTGTGTCCACACAGACCAGCATAACACTTCTCCTTGGATTGCAAAGGATCACTGGAGCATCCTTCATCCTGGATGACAGTCACTCCCCAAGTGTTTGCTTCCACCTGCACTGGTGAGCTCAGTGAGAAATGGGGGCTGTGCTCAGTTCAGCACACATCTCTGCTGCTCCTTCCTCCTGGGGGGAGGACTCCTCACACTCTTCCCCTGCTCTGGCATCAGCTCCTCCCTCCTCGTGTCCACAGGTCCTGCCAGGAGTTTTCTCCACATGGGCTGGGTCACAGCCTCCTTTGGGCATCCCCCTGCTCCTGTGTGGGTCCTGCAGGGGCTGCAGGGGGATCTCTGCTCCCCCAGGGGCTGCAGGGGCACAGCTGCTTCTCCATGGGCTGTGCAGGGGCTGCAGGGGAACCTCAGCTCTGGCACCTGGAGCATCTCCTGGGCCTCCTTCTGCACTGGGGCTACTCCTCTCTCATGGTCCCACTTCTCACCTCTGACTGCACTTTCTCCTGTATTGTAACTTTTTACCCTTAAATCAAATTCTCTTGCATAGTGACTTTTTACCCTTTACCCTTAAATTTTACCCTACAATCCCAGAGTCTTCCCTGAATTTTTTCTTCCTGCATTTAAGACAGGGAAGGTGTTCTTTAGCAGAATCAGTGTTATCATACTTATTTAATTTATTGCTTTGCATGCAGAAAGCTTTCAAGAGGCATGATTTCTAGATCAGGTCTAAAATCTATGAAAATATTGCTAAAACAGAGGAGGAGCTAATGAGAGCATGTCCAGCAGAAATATTCTATTAGAGATAATTTAATTTTTTTGTTACCTGCATTTTTGAGGTAGAAATGTTTTGGGGGGTGAGAGAATGGAGATGGAGAACAGCACCAAGAGATTTCTTGTGCATGTACCACTTTTAAATTCCATGTTAATGCAGCAGGGACAGGAAAGGAGTTCACTGTGATGGCAAAGCCTTCTACATGTTTAGAAGATCAAACTTTTAACAGTTGTTGCAGTTAACTTTCAGTGGTTTTAATGACAGCTCTGCATAAGACATGAACATACAAACCATGTATGGGTGGGTGGAAAACATGACCAGGGCTCATGCCAAGCTGCTGTTTATTTTATGCACATTCTGAGACAAAAGCATCTATTGCCACAGCCAGGCTCTGGTTTTAATAGACATAATCCTGTGTAAGCTCCAGGGAGACACATGAATCAAAGGGTGGAAATGGGAGGAAGATTTTTTTGTACTGACCACTGATGAGTCCTCCAGCCCTGGTGCTGCTACTGAAATGTGGAGGGTTGTGAAGGGCTGTGAATGCTGGATTTCATGCCAGCAGCTGTTCAGAATTGCTTGTCTCAGGTCTCCCTGGACATCTGGCCTAGACTGTCATTCATTTTGCTATATTTGACTGAATTTATTGCTAGGAAGATGTCATTGAGGGCATTAATGGCATTTTAGCTCTCATTTGATCTTGTGGCAGTAAGCATAGCATAATCAAAAAAAACCAACGCATGTCTGCTTAGTAGGACGTTGTGGCAGGGGGAGATATTTTTGCCACACATCTCCATTACATTCTGGACTATAGTTGGCTGGCAAGGATGGATGATGCTTTCACAGGAAAGCAGGATAGACACATATTCTGCTAAAAATTCCAGAGATGCTACGTTTCCTAAATACAGTTCCTGCTTATATGTTGTAGGGATAACAACAGGCAGCTATGGAACACTTAAAAATATACTAGACCAAAGGACTGTCATCACATGAATCTCAGATACTTTGCAAACAGGAGGAGATGAGAATGAATTGTTTCAATAATGAGATGGTACCAATGGTTTGTCATTGATTTCTGTTGATTTAGTGAGGTCTGTGATAAGATATCAAAAGCAGCCACCTGTCCAGATGATTCAAAACATTTATATTTTTATTTTTACATGTCTTTGTTGACTTTGGGTAGGTATGAAGTGCACAAAATATGACATATGCTACCCCTATTCTGTTACTGATGATGAAGGGCTTCCAGCCTTCAAAGCAACCCCTTGAACATCCATCAAAAGGATAGTCTGAAAGCTTCAGAAATGTCCTTTTTTGAGGTTGTCATTGCCCAGGTTCATGATATATTCACAGAAGAACAGCAAGCTGTTTCTGTTTCTTTTTGGCCTTTAGTGCTAAAAATACCTCATGCACAGAGACCATGACAAAGGGTAGGCATCTGAATTGCCATCTCTTCACTGACACTTCCTAACAGACTTATCAGTACAGACAAATCTCACAAAAGTACTGAAATATTGGAACATATCAACACCTAAGGATATATTCCACATTCTGCTGCTTAAGAAGATGTCCAGTTTAAATGCAGGTACTAAGAATTTGACCATCACTTGAAAATCTAGTGGCTTTCAGATGGCTTTGGAAGCCTGTTAAAAGCTCAGCAGACAACTGCTGCTTTTTAAAAAACTGCATCTGGGCAGTGACCCAGCTGATGTCACCTCTGATATGTCCTGCTGCTTCTTGATGCTGCACTCCCTCAGCTGTCCTGGTGCCTTTCTGTTACATCTCCATCTTCCAGCAATCACTTGTGGCACAGACCATGGGATCACTCATCCTTTCATCACCACATTTGCTGGCTAATTGCAGCTTCCTCTGAAGGCATGAAAGGTCTGTGACAGAATTTCCAACTGATTTATCCTTTCCTTGAAACTAAAGGGAAAAAAAGACTTTTCATGGATGTCAGGAGACAAAATGTTTTTTTAGTGGTGATCTTCTGCCATTTAGTTGAGGGACTGTCTGGTATCTTTTGGCTCCTGGAAGCACAGCACAGATATTCAGATATTCTTTTTCTCTTACAGAACCTTTTATTTTCAAATCAAATGTCTGGAACTCTCAGATCTAATTTTCCATTTGGTCCAGTCATCCCAGCTTAGAGAGAAAATGTTCCAGAGCTGGTGTCTGGCAGGCAGCTTTGAACTCTGTAGATGAGCTGTGGCTCCTGGTTGTCCCTCACTTTCTCCACAGATCATGCAGAAGTGATTGTTCTCCCAGGTCATAACTACAGCTCTGTTCTGGCACTGTGTAATCTCCACATCATTTAAATGTTGCATGTCCAAAGAAGGGCATCAAAGCTGGTGAAGGGTCTTTATTGTGAGTCCTTTGAGTGAGGCTGAGGGAGCTGGAACTGTTTATCCTGGAGGAAAGCAGCTGGCTTGGAATCTTATTGTTCTCTACAGTTCCCTGAAAGGATAATAAGTTCCTAGCTTTTATATTTGTCAGATCCTGTACTGCACTAATGTAGAACTGAACCCCATTTAGGGTGTTAGTAAGCTCTCTTCACATTTTGGTCAGACAAAACAACCCCTCCAGGCCTGACAGCCTCAGCCTCAGACCCCAAAAAGCATAAACAAAAGTGAATTGGCAGGAAGCAAACTGGGGGAATAAGACTTCATTACCTGAAGCTGTAACTGGATAATTAACCCCTCATATGCTAATAGATCAAACTTATATCACTCTGAAAAACTTGTGACCATTGTCCATCTTGGGTGGAGTCTGCGAGGCTTTTGCACTGCCTAAGGTGTATCTACTGAGGGCTTTTAATAAATATCTAATTTATTTCCTAACTCAGTCTAGCCTCTGTTCTACGTAGCCATTCCAAGGCACCGCAGCCAGGTGGGGATTTGTCTCTTCTCCTGGGTAACAAGCAAGAAGACAAGAGGAAACAGCCTCAAGTTCCACCAGGGGAGGTTTAGATTGGATATTAAGAAAAATCTTTCACTGAAAGGATTCTCAAGCAATCCTTGAGGAAGAGGCTCTCCAGGGAAGTGTTGGAGTCACCATCCCTGGAGGTATTTAAGAGACATGCAGGTGTAACACCTGGGACATGGTTTAGTGATGGACCTGGCAGTGCTGGGTTCATGGTTGGACTCAATGTTCTTAAGGGTTTTTTCCAGCCCAAAGAATTCCATGATTCTAAATAAATTCTTGTTTTGTTTCGTACTCTGAAATTAATGGGTTTATTCTGAGAGTTACAACAATGCTGTTTTATGACCAGCCCCACTTCTAAAAAGGAAAATCTTATTCTTTCTAACTTCCTTCTCCCATCTGTCAGCACATGCATCTATGTGGCCCCACCATGAACTATAGCAGGAAGCCAATGAACATTTTTTGTTTCCTTTCCCAGATTAGATTTTACTCAGATTTATTTCACCATGCTCTCCCAGGGGAGGAATTGGCACAAGGTGAGAGCAGCTGATAGGAGCAGAAGACCTGGATTGTGTCCTTTGGTGCAGTGCTAGCTCATATCAGCTTGATGAACTTTAGTTATGGACTTCAGAAAATTGAGAAAAATCCTTCATATGCTCCCAAAGCAGACCTGAGCTGGTGTGCTCTGGTTTATGCTGTGCATAAAGTGGATTTCTGGGTGGGTTTTTCCCATCCCAACTCCACTTCTAGTCTTCTTGCTTCTCTTGAATAAACATCTTGCCTAACAAAAATATCCCACTGCAGATGGATCTCGTCAGGATCCTGTCCCATTTTCCTCAGCCAGGCTTTCCAGTACACACAATTGTTGCTGTTTTACTGCTGCCTCAGCTGCTGCTGGTTCAGGGAGGGATGGCAGAGCTGTCTCCTCACTCAGGCTGTGTCTGGCTGGCAGCATCCTGCTGGGGGCTGTTGGTGGGAGGGATGAGCAAGCTGCCACCACCTCCACTCAGACACAGCCTGTCTGTCAGTGCCTCCAGGCAGCACTTTGATATTTCCGTGCACTTGGGTAGCTTTTCTCCTCCAGAATGGATGTTAGCTCCGTTAGAGTTTCAGAGAGTGATTTATTGATTTATTTTCATTCCCTTGTACGTTGGAAAAAGCAATGTCTTAGACACTGCCTTCAGGTGATGAGGGCATTTCAGCATCTGTGGCCTGATTTCTTCTTTTTGCTGAGGGACAAAAGATATGAATCCAAAAGTCATCCAAAATTCAGAGTTTTAGAAATAAGTCTGGGACAGAAAATGGTTTTACTTATTTTCTTTGATGCATTTTGTGAGAAAAGGAGTCTATTCCATACCTGCAACTTCATACAGACCACTTGGAATGTTAATATGGGACTCTGAAGACAGGAATATAATAAAATGAGATCAATTAAACCTTTTGCACTTGCCTTTCTTATCTCTATCTTCTTTCTTTAGCAGTTACAGACAAATAGTAGCATCATAAACTACAGGCAATCACTTTATTTAAAACAGTGAATCTCTGGACTGCCAACAACATCTTGTCTGAAATCACAAAATCTGTCTGGATGATAACATCTCCCTTAAATTGTAATAGGTTTTCTTGCATTTCAGACAAGAAAGCTCTCTGAACACTGTTTGATGTACAGTAAAAATAATTGTAAAGACAAAGACTCAGATTAAAGTAAGTCCCAGATTTAGAAAGAAATATTGAGAAAATCAGGAAAAGCTTGGGTCTCAAAGCCGTATGAAAAAGTAATGTGCTATGGAAGCCATTTCTAAATAATGTAGAAGTGAAGAAGAAATACAGAAATAGGAACAGGCAAAAAGCTGGAACATATTCTTATATGCTGGAAGTATCTTGTTTTTCATCCCTGTCTGCAGCCCATATTGATTTTGCAGGAGTTGTGGATGCTCAGGACTTTCAATATTCAGCTGTGGAGCCCAAAACTTCTCCAGCTGCAGTCAGGAGGAGTTTTCTGTCCAAATGATGGAGTAAAAAAAAAAAAATTTACCCCAAATGATGGGGTAAAAGAGACAGCTCATCCTTTTGGCAGCACTGTCCCTCCTGGTGGGGCTGCTGAGGAATGCTCAGCAGCAAGAACAACCTGTGAAGATGCCAATGCTCAGCAGGAGACGAGGGCAAGGCACTTAAAAACCTCTGAGGCTTTAGGTTTAGTTACAGGCTTTTCTGTCCAAGAAAAACAAAGCAATGAGGAGAAAACCCTTGGCACGTGGCCCTCACAAGTCTTAAATACTTTAAATTTCAGCAGATTTGTGCAGTCAGGCTTTTCTTCCTCCTTCATTTACTACCCCTAAACTGACCTCACACTGAAAGGACACCAGTTACTTAAAGTCTTAGTGTTCTAAGCCTGCTTTGGGGTTAATTTTTATGCTTTATGTGACTTTTCACATGAAAATCTAATGGTAAGTCCCAGCACAATCTATAAATGGAATAGACCATTGCCTGCTGTGGTCAGGTGCATCTGCAAATTAAAGATTTCCTCTGCTCTCCCTCAATTTGGGGATGTAGTTCTTTTTAGGATAGGGAAAGTCTGGTGGTGCTATGGAGATTAATTCCCAGTTCTCCTGATGAACCTGGTAGAATTTATGGAATATTATAGAAAAGGTTGAATCTGTATCAGAGCATGCAATGTAATAAAGTCATAAGATTTTATACTTCTAAAAACCAGTGGGTTCCCTGAAATCCCCAGCTTCTTATAAAATGAGTATTTCTGTAAAACCATTATAGCAATGGTGATCTTGGGCTGTCAGGGTTGATGTTTTTTTTTTTTTTTCTTTTGCTCCTGGCTCCATAAATTCCAGCCTCAAAGTCTTGTGAGGAGTAACTGCAATGGGAGCTGCAGATCCTGTGATTCAGCCTAATGAGGGAGTCTGGAGGTACCATGGCAGGTTCTGATTTCATAGAAGGATGAAGTGTTTGCTGGTAATGGGCTGCCCGTGTCACCTGGGAAAAGGTTTGGCACAAAAATTGAGCTTTCTCTTCAAATAAATTAACCAGAAAACTTGTGACTTTTCAAGGTGTTGAATCAAGTGCATCACCTGATAATTGAAATTATTTTGGAAACAATTTCACAGGCAGAACAGAACTATAAGACAATTTATAACACAAAACCATGTTCAGAGCTAGATAAGCTGCAACATTAACACCTGGAACAAAATGGGCAGGACCACCTATTTTTAAGAACTGCTTCCAGTTCTGTGTTCAGCTGAGTTTTCTTTAGAAGCCTGTGTTATTTATTTCTGTGAGCAAAGCAAAGCTGGGCATTTAAGTTTTAATGGCTTAATTTGAAGCTCTAAGTAGATCATAAAATCATAGAATGGCCTTGGAAGGGATCATCTCATTCAAATCCCCTTGTCATGGACAAGGACACTTCCCACCAGACCAGGCTGCTCAGGACTCCATCCAACCTGGCCTTGAACACTTCCAGGGATGGGACATTGGTTGAACAGATCTGTGATATCTGTAAACCTTGAAACTTTGCAACAGAGAGATTCATGCTATTGCTAGAGTTCAAACTCAAGTGATAGAATGATTTCCTTTCTTATCCTTTGGCAATATGAAGTTGTGCATCCTTTCTCCTGTGGAAGTTTGTAAATGCTGCTGAATTTCAACTGTTTTTTTCTTTTTTTCTTTAAATAAACCAAGCCAACAAACAGAACTGAATTCTAATGTGCCAGTCAGTTGAGAATATTTCTTGCTCAGTGGTAGAGCTGCAGTGTGGTTTAACTGGTGGGCTATTTTTGTTAGTAAATTGTAGGTTAGTGATTCAATCCCATCAAGTTCCCTACAAGTTATACCCAAATACCAAATTCCTTTTCAAATCAGTTAGCTTGTTTATGATGCAAAACAAAAGCAGTGGGAGTGCTCTGACACCTTGGAGAACTGCTTTTTTGATAAAGTGCTAATTAACTTCTTTAAAATGCAATTAAGAAATTGTTGCAAGCTCTGCTCTATTCGTGTACTTTAAAATGCTGAAGAATAGTTCTCAGTTCTGCATAAAATGCTTTTTGGCACGCTGGATACTTTGGGAACTGTGAGTACTGCTGCTAATCCTGGCCAGAAGTAGGGAAGGTACCTTTCAAGTGAGGTAGCTCAGTTGGACAAGGTGATTTCTGTCACTTGCTGTCCTTGTCTTTTAAACTGCAGGGTCATAGGACATCAGATTCCTAAACTCCATTAATTTCTTTATGGATTAGTCCGTTTGGCTATAACTTCATCTGTACTCTAGGAAACAAAGGAATTTATATATAAAATGCACATACATGCATATATGTTTGGGTATGCACATAAGGCATATGTTTGTTTCTATATGTATAAACTCTGAAAAATAAACCTGTGTCCTTTCAGCCTGAAGTATCAGCATTTTCTTACAGTGAAGTAAATAAAGCTATAAGATGTTAAAGCTCTAGAGAAGATGAAACACAGGACATTTTTACTGCAGACTACACACAATCAACCCAATCCACCACCTCTGGGTGGGACTTCACTGCCATAGGAATCTCTGTGCTTTGTTCCTCCAGGGTTTTACAGCAAGATGGATAGAATATATTAGTTCTATCTACATATTAGTTCTACATCTACTGTAGAAATCTCTCTGATTTGGCACTGAAGATGCAACACCTCTGCCAGAGGCTGCTATTCTAATATGACACAGGTGGGATGGTGCAGCAGAATTTTAGTCTCTAGTGCTAAAGCTTTGTGGCAAATGACTGTAATAGCTTAGATCAAAGGGCATTCCTGAGCTGAAGACTGAGGCTGGATCAGAACTGAAAGCCATAAATAGAATTAAACAATTTTGTATCTTTATATTCAGGTATCTTTGGTAGGATTCATATCATCTAACTGCAGTAGGATGAAAATTGTCTGTGCTCTTTTGATAGTCAGTGGAAAGGAGTAGACATCTCAAGAGAATGTTTCATCCTCTTTGAGGATGACTGTTTGAGACAGGTGACACGATTCAACCTCTGAGTGCCTCTTTCTTTTCACTCACTTTTGAGAGAGCTTATATAACTTTCTCATTGGATTCTTCGCTTTGACAGCCAACAGCAAAAGAGTTGAACCTTTCCCTGCCACATTCTGGGAATACAATAAAGTTTGTTTCCTTGTGCCAGTAAATTCAGACTGCTGGAATTTATATTACTGATGGATATTCAGGCCAGTGTTGCAAGCTGAGGTGAATGTGCTGCAATTCTCACCCAGCTCCCTGATGCTGCAGGGTTTGTGCAGTTGAAGGAGACAATGTCAGTTTAGAGAGCTGTTACCAAGTTTTACCATATGTTCAGGGTCAAACATAATTTATTTAATCCCTAAGGGTCTACTCCTGTGAAAAGAATGGTTTCCTCTCCCTCATCTTTGGTTTCTGCCTAAATCTTTGATAAATTGGTCCTTGAAGTTAACTGTGCTGTGATATTACCTGCTGCAGTCTGTTGACTCATTTAAAGCAAGATAATACTTTGAAAAACAAATAATGACTGCAATACAATTAAGAGTAACGGAGACAGCTTTTTAAATGCTATTATTGAAAGATACCTTTGTTGCTAATAGCTTTGTTGTTGTTGTTGTTAATTGAAGCGTGAATCCACTTGTGCTTAATGATCTTTCCAGTTCTCACTGTAACAAAGTCAGACCCAAACCAGACTGTGCTTTACTGGAACCAAAATGGGAAGGATGCCAGCTCAGACCAGCTTGAATGTAAATCAAACCCATGTTGCTGGTGCATCCTGGTTGTCTTCCCATAGAGACAAGCTAAAAATTCACTTGGAGGACCTGGTGAACAAAACCAGTGGAAAAACTGCAGTGATAAATTCATCCTGCTATGAATGGCATTGAAAAGCTGACTTGAAGCCAGTGGAGGTCTGAGTATGGGTTAAGGTAATTAAACAATCTTTCTTATCAGATTATTATCTGATAGAAAAAACAGAAATGGCTTTAAACTGAAAGAGATTGAATCTAGATTAGATAGAAGGAAGAAATACCTTGAGGGTGATGAGGCACTGGAACAAGTTCCAATGGACCAGGACTTTGGTGTAGCAGAAGCTGTCCCTGCCCATGGGAGGTTTGGAGCTGAATGATCATTTATGTTCCTTCCAAACCAAACCATTCTATGACTCTATGATTTATTCAAACTTTCATTGAATTCACTCTGAGTGCCTTTTGCAGAAGTGTCCATGTAAATGGCACCTCTGCAGTAGAGTGCTGGTTTTGGCTGGGATGGAGTTAATTTTTTTCACAGTGGCTGGTATGGAGATATGTTTTACATTTCTACTGAACACAGCATTGAAAATGTAGAGATGTTTTTATTATTGTTGAGCAGGGCTTGTCTGATGGAATACAGAATGCCTTGTCTCAAATATTTTGACTTGTATAGAAACATGGCATATATAAGGATCATGTTAGAGAAGGGATGTGCTCAGGACTAACAATCCCTCAGGGGCTGAAATGATCCAGAGCAGCCTTTGAGTCACAGATTCCTGAATGTGTCAGAGCTCTCTGGTGCAGCACACTGATCAGGCACTTTGGAAAGGTCACTTTGGGGTCTAGACTAGGAAACTGAATGTCCCCTTTTTTTGTCAGTTCCTGAAACCATATTTCCCTATATATTTTGGCAGTGTCCAGCCCCAAGAGTTTTGCAAGAGGGCAGATGTTGGCCATAATGTTCCTTCCCCAGTCAAGCTTATTGACAACCTGCAATCACCACTCCCACTCCAGGGAAATAATCCCACTTCTACACCTGTGGCTCTATTGGAGCTCACGGCTCTAGTGAAAAGGGCAAGAGAGTACTAAAATAGAAGGAAATCATCATTATTCTTGCTAGGATATGAGTCTTGTTTGAATTGTGAGTGTATAATACTCACAAAATGTACTGGAAAATTTACTGGGTTAGTTTATTCAGGGATGTATCTGCTAACTGTTCCTCCAAGCTATCAGAGCTCTGTGCTGGAATAGTGAATCATGCATGTTGATTTTTGACAAAGTTGTTTAAGGACAAGTGTAACATTTACAGAGCTGCAAATCTTTCAAAATTCAACATAATTTACACTGGCTGTTCTGATTTCTATTAGCAAGCATAGAAGCAGATGCCTGTCTAATTTACCTGCCTGATAAACTGTTCTTGTAGTGACCTTAATAATATCCTGAAGAATTAATTTCCTGGGCTAATATTATATTTATAATTTATTTATCACCAGCTGAGTATTTACGTGCTCACAGCTTTACAAGCTGTAAGACACTGTGGCTTCACACAGTGTAAGATGGTACACAGGAATCTCTTTAATGTATGACTGGCTCAGAATCAAGGATTTTTATCATCTATAATTAGGAGTTTATCCCAGTGGGTGGGATGGTTTTTTTCATTGTAAATCCTTTTGCATACTATTATTTAGTTAAAAATACTGTCCTGTGTGCTTGCTGACAGCACAAGAAAGCAGAATAGGAACTGTAAATAAATGGAATTAGTGGATGGGTTGCTACACCCTCCCACCACATTCACCTCTGCAAACTATTTTTGAGTTGATTATAAGTAATTTGGCTTTGGAGGTCGATATTTTTATTTGTTCAAGGGGGCCTGTAATACAGAAAAGTCTCTCAGCTTTTTACTTTGATTTCTGTGGGCGCATGCCTTGACCATAAAATGTTACGTGCTACTGAAATGTTGAAAAATATCTCTCACTCTCACAGGGCCAAGAAAATTCTTCTTTGTTCAGATCCTAGAGAAGGCTGTTTCCTTTTTTTTTAGGTTCTTTAGTTTGTCTTATAACTAAAGCATTGATTTCTATTTTGAAGCATAGAGTAGTTTCACTCCTCTGTCTTTATGCTCGGTAATATATCACTGCTAATTATTTTCCACAAACTAGTAGTGTGCCAGATAATAAATGTTTAATTAACCAAACACCTGAGAAAGTATTAGACTGACTTGTCACTACTTTGTACAGCTATTTGCATACATCCTGAGTTATTTCTAGTGAATACAAAGGTTTTCTTAAGCTTACACAGCAGGGCACTAAAAGACCTCAGAAATAAACCTTGGCTGAACAGGTTTACACGTGGTGCAAATCCTTTCCTTGTGGGGTGCTCTGAAGATTTTCCATGAGAGGTTTGATGCACTCAATGATCAAAACTCCCAAGTATAATGAAGATGCCCATTGGGTCACAGAGATCCAATTCTTAGTCCTAGAAGAACTCCAGTCCTTCCAGCAGGGAAGGTATGAGAAACAACTGCAGAAACTCAGCAGATGGTTCCTCACTCCTGGTTGCATGCAGAGGTTTTAGCTGTGGGGACAGGGATGGGGTTGGGGGTGTCCCCACACCTTTTTCCTGTTCTCAGCACAGCCCAGCTCTCAGGATGGACCCGGCCTGGCCCTGCAGGGTTCTGGATGCTGTTTCTGCTCATGTGTGCTCACTGCTCCCTGACAGGCACCTCCAGGCTGAGGCTGTGCTGGTGCAGCTCAGGAATGGCGCAGGAGCACTTGAGGCTGTAATTGTGCAAAGCTGACCCTTTCATCTTCTGTTCTTTCCTTTTTTCTGCTCAATAATTGTCTCCCCTTCACCACAAAATGCACAGGAGAACAGTGGCTTTTCAGGAAAAGTGTTTTCTACCCGTAACTCTGTGGTGGAGTGAGAGGGAGAAATGCCAAGGGGAGGAAGTGAATTGATGTCAGTAAGTTCATAGTCACAGAGGTTGTTTTGTTTGTGTTTTCTCCTCCCCCACCACCCCTCATTATGGAATAAGCTCCCAAGTAACCTGCTATCACCAGAACACAGGGGACTGAAGGCACCGAGGGCCCTGCCCCCTTCATCTGCTTTGTCCCAGGGCTTTGGGACTTTTCTCCTGTGGCTGGATGTGGGTTCAAACTGAGCAGGTTTGATCAGTCACTAAGGGGAAGGGGCTGGCTGCTCATCTTATTGTGGATTTCTGGTAAAAAATGGTCACTGATGGAAGACTCCACAACTCCCATGGACTCAAGCATCCCACAATCCATCCTTTAAATAAGCCTTCTTTTGGAGTACAGACATCCTTTACTTTCTTCTCTTCTGGACTCAGTTCTTTTTATAGCATCCACCTTTTTTTTTTTAATGTATGCGTATGAACACACACATTCACATATATAACTGGAAGTGAATGAAGTGATTTTCTCTCAGTTAACACAAATAAAATCTAGGGAATGGAAACCACACGGGTGGATAAACATGCTATTCATGCTGGGTGGATCTGTGCTCCCACGGGGATAGGTGAGTGTCCTAATTTCAGAATAGCACAGAC
Source organism: Melospiza georgiana (assembly GCF_028018845.1). Taxonomy (NCBI): domain Eukaryota; kingdom Metazoa; phylum Chordata; class Aves; order Passeriformes; family Passerellidae; genus Melospiza; species Melospiza georgiana. The sequence continues at coordinate 149,546,558 of NC_080430.1, read as the reverse complement.
TGAGTTTTCATTAAATCAGTACATGCTTAATTATATAATTCTGAATGGGAAAGTGGAGAGTAAGGAGATAGATCTGCAATGAATCTATACTTATATAGTAATTTCTGTAGTTTTGTTGGGTTTTTGGTGGTTTGGGCTGTTTTTTTTTTTGACATGTTGATGATTTTCCTAGGGTTGGTGGGACCCATGAAAAAGGCAATATAGAGAAAACATTGCATGTGTGTTTTCCTGCTCTTGGGCTGAGCTTTTAATTTCATTTTCATCTGGAGTTCCAGGCTGGATGCTAAGTTTGATTCTTCCTACACTTCTGGGTTTGTAGGTGAGGAAGAGCTCTGCTAGGGTGATAGCATGAAGAATTGTTTAATGTTGACTTTCACCAAGGAAAACAACATTGTGCTTGCTCCCCTATGAGTCTGCCAAGCAGCATTTAACCTTCCCTGCTGCATTCACTCATTCTGCTATGGCAGCTCTTTTAAATGAAGGTGGGAAATAAAGTGATGAATTCCAGCTGTTGGATCCTCTCTGGGTTAAAATGAACCAGCTCAGGTGAGGTTCTAGTGAGGTACACCATGGCAGCATTAACTCAAAAGCAATTACATTTAGAAGTCTATTATAGAAATATGGAATGGGTTGGAAGGGACATTAAAGATCATCTATTTCCAACTTCCTGCCATGGACAATGATACCTTTCACTGGATCAGGTTCTTGGAGCTCCATCCAGCCCAGCCTTGAACTCTGAGAGGGATGGGGTATCCAGAGCCTCTCTGGTCAGCTCATCTCAGTGCTTCATCACCTTTAGAGTAAAAAAAAAATAAATTCTAATATCTAACCTAAACCCACTGTCTTGTAGTTTGAAGCCATTCCCCCTTGTTCTGTCCCTCCAGGTTATTGTAAAAAGTCTTTCTCCATCTCTCAGGTGTTGATTTGGTTGTTGATCAGGTGAAAGGCTGCAGTCAGGTCACTCTAAAGCTTTCTCTTTACCTCCTGAAGAATCCAAATTCTCTCCACCTTTCTGCATAGGAGAGATGTTCCATCCCTCTAATCAACTTGGTGGCTTCCTCTGGACTTGCTCCCACAGGTTGATGTCCTATCTACATATATAAAGAGGTTAATGCAAATAATCAATTGGATGTACATGAGCAGCTTTATTTTTGTCTGGGCAGATGAGTGATGGAAGCTTGGGCTTGCTCAGTATTTGTGCAAGATGTCAAGAGAACCATGACGCTGAATCTGATCTTTAAATTACTCTTTTATTTGGACTTGTACATAATCCTGCACTGACTAAGAAAATTAATGTCATATTTAATTCTGACATTGGTAATGATCAAAACTCCCAAACCACCTGTGGAAAAATATATTATGAGATACGACCATCAGTACTCATTTTGCCTTAGGAAAGTATGGAAACATGGAAATAGAGGGCACATCATCAGTGTTAAAATTTGTTGCACTGATTGTCTGAATCCCATCAGCAAGACAAAAGTGGAAACTAGAAACTGCTTCTTAAGGGACATGTAAGATTCATTTTTTTCTAACTGAGCAGGTTAATGCCTGAAAAAAGATCACCTGTGGGGCTGGAATAGTGTGCTCTGGCTTCTTTAAAATGCAGGCTGATGCCTTTTTAAGAGATGAGGTCTTGTTCATCTCTGCTGGCTTTAACAGCATTTTCTTCAGAGAAAGGAAAGATTATTTTCCAAAAGAGCAGGTATTGCTGTGGAATATGAAATGTCTGATGTGCAAGAGGCCTTGACGCTGGTCATAGTTTTCTGTAGATGTAAAATTTGTGAGTCTGGCAGACAGATAGAAAACAAGCTTTGTTGAGAGATCACCAATATATTTTCCTTGTGCTCTCTCCCAGCAAAAAATTCACCAGAATCTCTCTATTAGACTCTGAGCTTTCAGACCTTGGAGGAAGGATATTTTAATCTCTAAGTGTCTACATATATAGGAATGTTTGCAGCATCTTGGTCCTGGCATGGGTGGAAGATGGGAAGAAAAATAAGATGGAAAACGTGGCCTTTGATTAGAAGGCAAACTGTGCTCTAATGGAGATGATTAGAGACAAACTATAAACTTTGTCTGGCCATAAGGCAATAGAGTGATTTTCTTGTGTGGTGGCCTGGAAGGCTGCCAAGCTGCTTCCCTGTAACTGATCCCGAGTCAGTTATGGGCACAGAAAACAACACCACATATCCAACACTTTCCAGGGAAAGGGGTCAGACACTGGTGGTGGTGATCACTGCAGGGAACAAGTTTTCAGTTTCCCAGCAGGAGCACCAGGTCTGTGTCACTCTCCCCAGCCCATCTGCTTCCCAGGGAGGCAGTGGGGAACAATTCAGGAGAAGCTGCCCTTGGATCATTATGGAGGCAGTCAGTTCTTTGAGAAGCTAATGATGTGATGGCCTGTGAATGGCTGGGGAGAAACAGATCCAAGCTGGATCAAGTCTAACTACTAAAGGGGCTCAGGGTTTCCTTGTCTTACTTCTTATCTCATGTGAAAATTCCCTCTTTCTGTAGCACTGTATAAAAGTATGTCCTGCCCAAAGAAATGCACCTGTGTGGGCCTTTGTAAGATGGAGTCACTGTCGGGAAGTCATTCTGGCCACAACAGCCACCACTATGAGCTTAAGGCAGCTTAAGACACCCTGTGAAGCTGAAACTACCAGTGTTACAAGTGGCCACTGGTACATTCTTGTCTCCTTTGTGCTCCACTCTTATAATGGAATCACAAAATTATCAAAATGAGAAAAGACCTCCTGGAATCATTGAGTTCAACTCTTAACCTATCACTGCCACAGCCACCACCAACCCTTGTCCCTCAGTGCCACATCTACACAAATTTTGTGTGCTTCCAGGGATGATGATTCCACCATTTCCCTCAGCAACCTGTTCCAATGCTTGATCACCCCTTCAGTGAAGAAATTGTTCAGAACATCCAATCCCTGGTGCAACTTGAGCCCATTTCCTCTTGTCCTCTTTGCTCCTTACTTGGGAGAAGAGACCCACCCCCTCATAGCTACAATCTCCTTTCAGGGAGTTGTAGAAACTGAAAATATCTCCCTGAGCCTCCTTTTCCCTCTGAACACTGTCAGCTCCCTCAGCTGTTTTTTTATCAGACTTGTGCTCCAGACCCTTCCCCAGCTTCACTGCACTTCTCTGGACATGCTCCAGCAACTCTGTAATCAACACTTGAGTAACTCAGACAAATATCTGCTGGTTCTGGATATCTCCATATGAGCTCTGGGATGGAAGGAACCCCTTTGAACACCCCATCTCTCTCTGTGGATGCTTGTGCTGAGCAGCAGTGATGGAGGAACCAATGCTCCATGTGCACACACAGTGCAGCCAAGAGAAATGCCACCCAGAGGGATGTCCTGTGTCAGCACAGGCCCTTGGAAGCCACATCACTGCCAGCAAAAGTCCTGGGCCCTGGCACTGTCCCACCACAGCCCATGGGACACTTGGTGGGATGGGTTCACTCTGTGCTAATGAGCTTTTTCTAAACAATGACCTGACATGGTTCAGGGAATAGCAGAGTCCAGGCCAGGAGCCTTTCCCTAATGGGCACTGGGAATGTGGCATCCCAATTTTGGGTAGATGGGAGTAGGGAGAATAGTTTGGCTCTGCCTTCCTGCCCTCCTGGCCAAAGAATGAGTTTGGTTTGTATAGAGATATGGAAGTGCTGAGCATTGTGAAGCAGACAGGAGGTTTCAATGAGGAAGCATTGGTCCATACTACACTATTTTGGGGTGGGTGGGAGTTTCCTCAGTTAGTCATAAATGCTCTTGCCAGTTTTTGTGTAGAGGCACAGCTATCAGGTTTATAAGTAGTTCTCAGGCAAATCACATTCTTCATGGTGATGTTTTTCCTGAGTGAATTTGGGGTTCGGTACAGTGACCTGTGAAATCCTATCTGAGATGTTGCTGGGGTGAGAAGCTCAGTGAAATAAAGGTCTGACCTCATAGCCAAAGCCAAGAATGTGATCACAGAGTCAGAGAATCACTGAATTGTTTGGGTTGGAGGGGAAATTATAAGATCATCTAGTTCTAACCCCCTTCTAGGGCTAGAGACACTTTTGACTTGATGAAATTGCTCGAAGCCCCATCCCACCCAGCCTTGAACTCTTCCAGGGATGGGGCAGTCACAGGTTTTCTGGACAGCCTTTACTAATGCTTCATCACCTTTATAATAAAGGATTTCTTCCTAATCCTCATATCTAATCTAAATTTCAGTTTGAAGCCTTTTCCCCTTGGCCTGTCACTACCTGCCCCTGTAAAGAGTTCCTCTCCAGGTTTCTTGTATCTGGAAGTTTTTCTCTGCTTACCAAGCCAAGGCTGTCCTTGGCCTCTCCACATAGGGAATTTGAGGGAGCTGCCTTTGTTTTCTGCTTTTGTTTCTGTGTGATTTATCCAGGTTTATCTCTGTTCACCTGGATGGCTTCACATCCTCAGACTGAGTTT